>NC_064635.1:39702167-41004042 GCF_023864275.1 Schistocerca cancellata
TTCTGAGATCTGGACATGGCGGAGGATGGAAAGAATAAGTTGGATGGACAAAGTGAAAATGAAGAGGTATTGAGAAGAGTGGGAGAGAAAAGACAATTACTAGATGTAATAAAGATAAGAAAAAGAAATTGGATTGGGCATTTACTAAGAAAGAATGACGGACTGATAAAAACAGTTTTAGAAGGTTATGTAGAAGGGAAAAGGAAGCGAGGAAGGAAGAGATTCCAGATACTGGATGACATGATGGACGGTACAACATACAACAGCCTTAAGAAGGAAGCAATGGATCGCAGAAAATGGAGAGGCAAAGGACCTGCTAACATAGCAGTTAACTGATGATGATGAGGCCTAAATTGGTACTGTATACTTGAATAGGTACTGCTCCCGAGAAATAATACAAAACAAGCTATAATGACGAATCAACAGCCGATAAAAGATTGACTGAGGGAATTTGTAAACTATGAGAAATGAAAAACAGTGCGTCAATATCCTGGACCGAAACTTTATAAGGCCTAATCTCGCACCATATTCGGTTATTTTGATCTTTTACCTCTTAAGCTTCGTAGTAGTGAGTGTAAGAGACCGGATCATCACCTGTAGGAGCTGAAAGACGTCATTAAAGATTGGCGAAATTCCAATTTCGAACTTTAAAGGGAAGATTCTGGTTGTTTATTTTAAGGATAGGTCGTAGTGCGTACCTTCAGGTAGCGACCCAGGTAAACTATGCAGCTACTCAGGCTTGTTTGACAACAGATAGGGCTAGTCTGAGTGACGTAGCCTTGCACTCTGCGGACACTATAGTGCGCTGTTGCTTTTAAGCAGAAGTTGAACCCCTTAATTTTGTTGTCATTATAAAATAAAAAAAAATGAAGTGCAGTATATGGCTAGTTCCTCTCAGTCAAACAGTACAAGAAGTGTTCCCGCCTTATTTAGTCTGCCTTTACTTCTTAATAAGCTTCCTCAATTTACTTCTCTCGCTCTCCATTCCTTATGTTTCTATCGCGTTCGTCTTCCTCTTCCTAGCCTCTCCGCTCCTATCACGGCCATTGCTACCAGTGTCGCTTCAGTGTGCTTCCCTCTAATTTGTCTTTGTTATTCTACTATTGGTTCAAATGGCTCTAAGCACTATGGGGCTTAACATCTCAGGTCATCAGTTCCCTAAACTAAAAACTACTTAAACCTAACTAACCTAAGGACATCACAAACAACTGTGCCCGAGGTAGGATTCGAGCCTGCGACCGTAGCACCAGCGCGGATCCGGACTGAAGCGCCTAGAACCGTTCGGCCACAGCGGCCGGCATCTTTCTATTGATGAAGAAATATGACCTGCTTGATTTTCCTTGTAACGGCTATTGTAGTTTCTACTATTTCTGTTAAAGCTATTTTTTTTAAATATTGGATTCCAGATTAATGTAAGATTTCCTCAACATGCGAGTCGTAATGAACATAATGCAAAACATAGCTCCAGAATACTCGGTTCGCTTTAAGAAATGTTTCATGACCTTCATCCTTGAATGATGAAAAAGTAACTTACAAATAAATTGCAACTGGGAGGTAGGCCGAGAAAGGAAAGAAGAAATCAGGAAGAACGGAATAAATGTCCAAATGTAACTGGGTGATAAACACAAGAACCTTAAAATTCAGTGTCTAGCTTTTGCTGCCAGTCTTGCAATACAGTGCGGAGACATAGTAATGGCAACAACGAAAAACAACATTTTGGAAAAATACTTCAGAAAAGACGCCATCAAATATTTTATGCAACATCAGAATATGTGGCAAATGTAAAGGATGTTTTAAATCTCATGAACACAGATTACGGAGAAATTAGAAGCCTCATTACATTTAAATGTCGCGGTGAGGTAATAGAATAACGGTTTTGACGGCTAGGCTAATAAATTCAGAGCAAGAAGGATGGCGTTTCAGTCGACTAGAGATGTGTACGACAGGAGATCAGTTTCCCCTGAGTTACTCCGTTACGGCAATAAAACCAGAATACCGAACACCTAGAAAAAAAAGAGAGGAAAATCCTAAGATAAATATTGGGACCAATAAAAGGTAACAGAGAAGTAATGGAGATATCTACAAAAAAAACTCAATAACTAAATGTAACGATGGGCAAACATAAAAGGCCGGCCGTTGTGTTCTAGGCGCTTCAGTCTGAAACCGCGCAACTGCTACGGTCAGAGGTTCGAAACCTGCCTCGGGAATGGATGTGTGTGATGTCGTTCGGTTAGGTTTAAGAACACTACTGGCCATTAAAATTTGCTACAACACGAAGATGACGTGCTACAGACGCGAAATTTAACCGACAGGAAGAAGATGCTGTGATATGCAAATGATTAGCTTTTCAGAGCATTCACACAAGGATGTCGCCGGTGGCGACACCTACAACGTGCTGACATGAGGAAAGTTTCCAACCGATTTCTCATACACAAACAGCAGTTGACCGCCGTTGCCTGGTGAAACGTTGTTGTGATGCCTCGTGTAAGGAGGAGAAATGCGTATCATCACGTTTCCTACTTTGATAAAGGTCGGATTGTAGCTTATCGCGATTGCAGTTTATCGTATCGCGACATTCCTGCTCGCGTTGGTCGAGATCGAGTAACCGTTATGGAATCGGTGAGTTCAGGAGGGTAATACGGAACGCCGTGCTGGATCCCAACCGCCTCGTATCACTAGCAGTCGAGATGACAGGCGTCTTATGCGCATGGCTGTAACGGATCGTGCAGACACGTCCCGATCCCTGAGTCAACAGATGGGGACCTTTCAAGACAACAACTGTTTGTACGAATAGTTGGTGGACGTTTGCAGCAGCATGGACCATCAGCTCGGAGACCATGGCTGCCGTTACCCTTGACGCTGCATCACAGACAGGAGCGCCTGCGATGGTGTACTCAAGGACGATCCTGGGTACACGAATGGCTAAAGGTCATTTTTTCGGATTAATCCAGGTTCTGTTTACAGCATCATGATGGTCGCATCCGTGTTTGGCGACATCACGGTGTACGCACGTTGGAAGCGAGTATTCTTCATTGACATAATGGTGTATCACCCTACGTGACGGTATGGGGTGCCATTGGTTACACGTCTCGGTCACCTCTTGTTCACATTGACGGCACTTTGAACAGTGGACGTTACATTTCAGATGTGTTACGAACCGTGGCTCTATCCTTCATTCGATCCCTGCGAAACCATACATTTCAGCGGGATAATGCACGACAACATGTTGCAGGTCCTGTACGGGACTTTCTGGATACAGAAAATGTCCGACTGCTGACCTGGCCAGCATATTCTCCAGATCTCTCACCAATTGAAAACGTCTGGTCAATGGTGGCCTAGCAACTGACTCCTCACAATACGCCAGTCACTACTCTTGATGAACTGTGGTATCGTGTTGAAGCTGTATGGGCAGCTGTACCTGTACACGCCATCCAAGCTCTGTTTGTCTCAACGCCCAGGCGTATCAATGCCGTTATTACGGCCAGAGGTGGTTGTTCTGGGTACTGATTTCTCAGGATCTATGCACCCAAATTGCGTGAAAATGTAATCACATGTCAGTTCTAGTATAATATATATGTCCAATGAATACCCGTTTATCATCCGCATTTCTTGTTGGTGTAACGATTTTAATGGACAGTAGTGTAAATTCAGGGCTAAGAGGATGGAAATGGCTTTACAGTCGACTAGAGATGTGTGCGATAAGAGATCAGTTTCACATGAGTTACTGTGTTACGCCAATAACACCAGAATGCCGAAAGCTTGGATTTTATTAAGACTGGAGAAATGGAAAAAATAGAAATGAAAGAGGAGTAAATCCTAAGACACGTATATAGACCAATAAAAGACAACAGTGAACAGAGAAACAGAAGTAATGGATATATCTAGAACAAAACTCAATAACTGAATGTAACGATGGGAAAACATAAAATGACGTTTTATAGCCATTTGGTCCATGTGAATGAAAACACGACATGCAAGACCGTTTTTGAACGAGTCCGTTGCGAAATGCCTCCCTGCTGAGGTGGCTCTAAGAAAACAGAAGTGACCTGGAATATATGAAGGTCGAAGAACACGAAATTCCGAAAAGAGATACCAGAAACAAAGAACGTGTACTGGAGCAAAGTGGTCAGAAGCTGGGAACTCTGCAGCTCGTGGTCGTGCGGTAGCGTTCTCGCTTCCCGCGCCCGGGTTCCCGGGTCCGATTGCCGGCGGGGTCAGGGATTTTCTCTGCCTCGTGATGACTGGGCGTTGTGTGATGTCCTTAGGTTAGTTAGGTTTAAGTAGTTCTAAGTTCCAGGGGACTGATGACCATAGATGTTAAGTCCCATAGTGCTCAGAGCCATTTGAACCATTTTTTGAGCTGGGAACTCTGACCAGACGAAAAATTATTGGAGGAACTGTAATTTAAATCAGGAAGTCCGATTCGAGTTATGAAGGAACTGTAACTGAGATGGGAGATGACATCCACTTCAGTGGGTAATGAGATGGCTGTTTACCCAACAAGACTTCTAAGCCTCGTCCTACTCTTGTTGGCCTGAGCGAGCGCGCGCACACACACACACACACACACACACACACACACACACGCACACATACGCACTGTTCGACTATGCAAACAGAAAGCCAAGCGCAACAAGACAGGGTTTAATAGCTCCTCCTTTAGCGTGGAATATGCCGGCAACTCGACAGTGTGAGCTGGTGCGGAACCACTGCTGCCGCCACAGGCGCGGATGCGTCCGGCACCGGGAAGCTTTGATGCATACGTAGCGCCACTTACTGCAATGGCTGTCCGGCTGCTGAGGACTGCTCATTTAGCAGCCGACAGAAACGCCCTGGTGTCCACAGCAGACTATTACTGTCAGCAGTTTATCGAGGGACGCCCGAATCTCGCTCCTCCCTGGCTTGCACTTTTAGTTAATATCGTTTATTACACGATTTACGACGTTTTACTCTTGATTAAGTCAAAGAAAAGTCTTTCATATTAAGTGCCCTGATAATTACAGAATGATGACTAAAAACGATTTGCTTTTATATATATTTTTAAACTATCCGTAAGTGTGTAAGATTAGGGACTGACGACCTTAGCAGTTAAATCTCATAAGATGTCACACTAATTTTTGAGCAGGGGACAAACAAAGTGTTGTATCATGTGACAAGTTTGGAGGGGACGGCTAGTCATAATTTTCGTGCGTTACATGTACGAATCTGATGTATCAACTCTGAACTTAAACTCAAATGGAAAAATTTTAGCCGGCCGCTGTGACCGAGCGGTTCTAGGCGCTTCAGTCCGGTGCCACGCGGCTGCTAGGGTCGCCGGTTCGATTCCTGCCTCAGGCATGGATGTGTGTGATGTCCTTAGATTAGTTAGGTTTAAGTAGTTATAAGTCTAGGGGACTGATGACCTCTAAGGTTACTTCTCATAGTGCTCACAGCCATTTGAACCATTTGAAAAACTTTTACCAGTGTAAGCTGCGCTCTCTACTTCAAGCAGTTTGCGGTAACGAATATCTAAATCAGTTTTTATACTTGTTTTAAATTTGTTACTTAAAGTGAATAATCACAAAATAGTTAAATTAAGAAAATAGCCTCTGTCACACACGTAAAGTCAAGTGTCAACTGAATGATATAAAAAAATTAAACATAGATGAATTCGGGGCGGCGGTAGCTTTTGTTAAAGCCTCAGAGGGGGTATTGGCCTTTCGGCGTATTACCAACTCTATCAGTAATATTAAATTATGTTTAAACTAGTTTGTGTTACCTTTTCACGCACGTTGTACCTATAGTGTTGTGCGTCGGTCACCTTTGACATTCACCGAAAGGCCAATACCGCCTTTGAGGCTTTGACAAAAGCCGTCGCTGCCGGAACTCGTCTATGTTTAATTGTTTTTATCATTCAGATGACACTTATCTTTCCCTGAGTGTGAGAGGTTATTTACTTAATTTTACTATTTTGTGATTTTTCACTTCATGTAACAAATTTACAACTAGCAGAAAAATTGATTCATGCACTCGTAACCGCAAACTTTAGTGCAGCTGCTACTGGTAAAAATAAACAAAATATAGCAGACGAAATATCCGATGTTGGAGTTTCGAAAGCAGTGAGAATGTTGAATGTGTATTGGAAAATCAAAGAATTGGAAATAAAATTGAGGAAAAAGAAAGGGACACTTCTAGATTTTTTTTTTTTTTTTTTACAAAAATTGTTTCATTGGTAAACCCACCAAAGCAACTAGAGCCCGTCGGCGTAAAAGTGTGTTCATGTTTTACATTACTTTAATATTTCGTTCTTCCCATCTGAAAATACATTTGGCGTTCCGTGGAAAATTGAAAACTGCGGCAACCGAGACAGTTAAGTTCAGCTGCAAAATGCGCAGCCGGTATCTTTCAGTATTTATGTTCGAGGTAATGTCTTAGGGTATAGGGCCCATTTAAGTGTGGTTGGCTGATTGGTTTCTGGGGGAGGGCACCAAGCAGCTAGGTCATCGATCCCATCGGAGTGGGGACGTATGGGGAAGGAAATCGGCCATGCCCTTTCAGAGGAACCATCCCGGCATTTGACTGAAGCGATTTAGGGAAATCAGGGAAAACCTAATTCAGGATGACTGGACGTGGGTTTGAATAGTCGTCCTCCTGAATGAGAGTGCAGTGTGCTGACCACAGAGCCACCTCGCTCGGTATTTCTCTGCGATTATCATTATTTTGTAGCTGGATTCTTCAGGCTTCAAGTTGTCATTTAGTGTCAGAAGAGACAAAAAATGGTTCAAATGGCTCTAAGCACTATGGTACTCAAGATCTGAGGTCATCAGTACCCTAGACATAGAACTACTTAAACCTAACTAACCTAAGGACATCAAACACATCCTTGCCCGAGCCAGGATTCGAACCAGCGACCGCAGCAGCAGCGTGGTTCCTGACTGAAGCGCCTAGAACAGCTCGGCTACAGCGGCCGGCTAGAAGAGACTAAAGATATTAATATGGAAACAAGTGGAAGCCAGAATGTTCAGACAGTACCTAAATCAATGCCTGGTCAGAACACTTATGAAAATAAGGTTGTGGTAGTAGAATATGAGCTCAATATCTTGGTGTTGTGTTAGCATGCCATGTTAGCATGGTGTCAGGTAAAGCAACAAAAAAAATATAAAAATAAAAAGAATTTAAGGGTAAACATTCATCAGGAAAGAAATACACTGAAGAAAAATCTCAGCAAAAAATGTCTAGAAATATGTAAAACTAACTTGGACTTAGAAGCAGCTCTTAAAATTGGAAACAATGTTGTTCGGCCTGGAGTAGCAGAAAATCACTCCAGTTTACTTGAAGTCATAAGGAGGTTTGAATTTTCTGGTGCCACAGCTGATGATCGACGTCACATCCAAACATTAGACGACTAGCAAGTCGAACTATGTATGCAAGGCTATATATATATCGATCGTGGTCGTTATTAGATTCAACCTCAGAAGAGCCGATACAGAGCAGGGAAAGAGAGACTTCTCGTCACTATTCCTGTTGAATTGTGCAGACCAGACTCTGTGCCACATGTAAAGCATGAAGATGGCAAATTATATACAGTTACGATATGAAATCTGGTATATTCAGCTTCAATCGTGGACCTTGATCAAGTATTCTTTCTATCGATGGATTACAAATCACGTATGTCAAGAGGTATTACTGCAACAAATGCTCAAACATGAATGATAATACACCTTGACTACGGTATTAAATTACCGGATCACGATTTCACGGTCTCTGGAAAACATAAACTTATTTGAGAACTTTTAACATTCCAGCGCGTCAGCAATCGTGAATAATTTAATGAATATACAGAATCCGCCCCGATTGCAAGTAGAAACCGGATGTTGACCTAGGTTTCAGCGTGGGTAACCACGCTTTATTCGGAACACACTAAAACTACATACTGCCTAAAGAGGCAACATTGATACAAAACGTCCAAAAGGGCAAAAGAGTCGCATAAAATGTGAAATAAACGGAACATGTGTACCATGTCAGTAGCTGTACTTAGCTCAAACGTCTAATGTTGGATCACGCCTCTTTAGGCAGTTTGTAGTTTTAGTGTGTTCCGAAGAAGGTGTGGTTATCCGCGCTGAAACCTAGGTCAACATTAGGTTTCTATTTGCAAGCGAGGCCGATTCTTTATATATGTTCAAATGGCTCTGAGCACTACGGGACTTAACTTCTGAGGTCATCAGTCCCCTATAGCTTAGAACTACTTAAACCTAAATAACCTAAGGACATCACACACATCCATGCCCGAGGCAGGATTCGAGCGTGCGACCGTAGTGGTCCCGCGGTTAAAGACTGTAGCGCCTAGAACCGCTCGGTCACCCCGGTCGGCGATTCTTTATATTCATTATAAACTTAATTCCGTTGTATATGCAGGTATTGTAAGAAAGAACGTTGGTGGTGGGAAACCTGTAGTTGTGACATACTCTGGTCGTATATTCGTAGGGATTCGTAGTGAGAAATATTCTTCCTCTAACGCACAGGCTCATGCCACAGATGCACATAAATTTTCTGTGTTACCTGCCTTCGAAAATTTAATGAGAACTGGAGAGGCTTTGTAAAACGCGTGTTTATTTTTTACTCTTGATGGTGGTCCCGACGAGTTATACTTTCATCTGCACAACTTTTCGAAGATTTTTGTCTTAGATGCCATTTACATTACCACAAATGTTACTGGGAAAAGGTCCATTTAACAGAGAGGAATTTTCTGTGTACATGGCGGCATACTAATGGAGGAAACTCATTTTAAAGACACAAAGGCCGCTTTACAGCAAGAGAGTAATTGCTGATATTTATGTAGTAATGGAAATGAGCAAGTGGCACTGTAGGCCGGGAGGCCCCATCCAGGTAAGTTCGGGCGCCGAGTGCGGGTCTTATTGCAGTCGACACCACGCTGGGCGATTCGCGTGCCGGTGATGAGGATGAAATGACGATGAGGGCAACACAACACCCAGTCCACGAGCGAAGAAACTCTCCAACCCGGCCGGGAATCGAACCCGGGCCCGCTGCATGGGAGGCGCCTCGCCAAACGAGCCATCTCGCTTTTGTCCACTGGCAGGTCTCGGCAGATAGTCTGCAGGCGCGTATGAATATCTGCGATGCTCTGGTTTTCCTCCAAAGGAAACTGAGTACAGCTCTCTGCTTGGAACGTACCTTTATTATAGACGTCACTTTCAAGGTTACGTATAGCGTCGCCACCTATAGGAACCTCATGAAACTATAGAAGATGAAGCGGGAATATTTATCGACGTCCCAAAAAAAAAATTCCGCATTTTTTTTACCGACTTTGACTCAGAATAAGACATGTAGATGTAGCTGTAAATGTAGATGTATGTTATGTATGAATGCTGTCTCAAAACATTCACATATATCGCAATGTCACGGACACCAGTGACGTCACAGCCGGCAGGTAGCGTATATAAGTGCGCACCAGCAGCCCAATGGCAGTCATAACACTTGACAATGGCCAAGGAGTGCTTGGCCGAAAGCTTGTGTAGTTTTAAACAATTGACGCGGTTGGATGGTTCAAATGGGTCTGAGCACTACGCGACTTAACTTCTGAGGTCATAAGTCGCCTATAACTTAGAACTAATTAAACCTACCTAACCTAAGGACATCACACACATCCATGCCAGAGGCAGGATTCGAACCTGCGACCGTAGCGGTCGCCCGGTTCCAGATTGTAGCGCCTAGAACCGCACGGCCACTCCGGCCGGCGACGCGGTTGGAAACCCGAGAACATTTTATTCATTAGATGTCTACATCTACATCTACATTTATGCTCCGCAAGCCACCCAACGGTGTGTGGCGGAGGGCACTTTACGTGCCACTGTCATTACCTCCCTTTCCTGTTCCAGTCGCATATGGTTCGCGGGAAGAACGACTGTCTGAAAGCCTCCGTGCGCGCTCTAATCTCTCTAATTTTACATTCGTGATCTCCTCGGGAGGTATAAGTAGGGGAAGCAATATATTCGATACCTCATCCAGAAACGCACCCTCTCGAAACCTGGCGAGCAAGCTACACCGAGATGCAGAGCGCCTCTCTTGCAGAGTCTGCCACTTGAGTTTGTTAAACATCTCCGTAACGCTATCACGGTTACCAAATAACCCTGTGACGAAACGCGCCGCTCTTCTTTGGATCTTCTCTATCTCCTCCGTCAACCCGATCTGGTACGGATCATACACTGATGAGCAATACTCAAGAATAGGTCGAACGAGTGTTTTGTAAGCCACCTCCTTTGTTGATGGACTACATTTTCTAAGGACTCTCCCAGTGAATCTCAACCTGGTATCCGCCTTACCAACAATTAATTTTATATGATCATTCCACTTCAAATCGTTCCGCACGCATACTCCCAGATATTTTACAGAAGTAACTGCTACCATTGTTTGTTCCGCTATCATATAATCATACAATAAAGAATCCTTCTTTCTATGTATTCGCAATACATTACATTTGTCTATGTTAAGGGTCAGTTGCCACTCCCTGCACCAAGTGCCTATCCGCTGCAGATCTTCCTGCATTTCGCTACAATTTTCTAATGCTGCAACTTCTCTGTATACTACAGCATCATCCGCGAAAAGCCGCATGGAACTTCCGACACTATCTACTAGGTCATTTATATATATTGTATGTATGTATGTATGTATATGTATGTATGTATGTATATATATTGAATGTATGTTAGTTTGCCTATGCGAGGATGCAAATATGCGGAATTCCCTGACTTTTCATTCCGTTTGCATTCCATTTGCATAATGCTTCAATTTCGTTGCTATCTTACGAACAGCAGTTTACTTCCGCAAAGTCATTCGCTGCTGAATAAAACGATAAGACGTGGACGCCGCGTTCTGCAACCTATAAACTCTCTGCGCTGCGTCGAATTTAATCTCGAGCGAACAGCGCCGCGGAATCGCGCCGCAGCGGCGATGACGAGGGATTGATGTGCCGGGGTCGCGGCGGAAGCACCCTCCGCCATCCGTCACGGAGGCCGCCGGCCGTCGGCGCCTCCTCCACGTCACGTGTCGGGCGGCGGCCCGACCCAGCAGAGAGATAAATACCCTGGCGGAGGATAGCAAGCGGCCCGCTAGCTTCGGTCCTTCTGCACCGTCGGTTTTGGTTACCCAGTACGTAAACAGTTTGTTTATCCTCACACGGGTCTGCTTTCACGCCTTGTTTCAGTACTACACAGCTCTGAAAAACTTAGGGATGCGGTAGGTAAAGCCATATAATATGTTGGTGAAGAGTTCTCGGGCTTCCAGCCGGGTGGCGGTGTCTTCAAACCGCGATGTTTCGACGAGTGACATACTCATCTTCTGGCGAAGTGCCGAGACTTTGTTTTTTTTTCTTTTTTTTCCTTTATTAGGTTTCGATTCCCCCTAAAGGGGGCGGGCTGGCTGCAGCTTATTACGCCGCTCTTCAGCCTACAGAATTTTTTAAAAAGATGAAGATAATAAAAAATAATAACAGTTGGCGATAAAATCGGTGACTTAAAGGTAAAAATGACAGAAAATTCTGGAGCGTGAAACATAAAACACAGGGTCGATGAAGCTAATAAAACACACAGGAAGCAGAAAAACAATAGGCAGACAATTAAAAAAAACACGGCGACAGTCTGGGTTCTGTTCGCAAGAGATATAAAAAGCACACCCAGCGACAGTATGATTTCTGTTCGCAACACTGTGGAAGGATGCACAACACCGAGCACTCACTTTAACACTGCGCTGAAAGTTGGCACAAATAGGACATACCACACCCGAGAGCAGGTGGGGGAAACTGGTCAGATGACGGGAAAAAAGGGGGGGGAAGGAGAGGAAAAGTGAAGGGGGAGGATCCAAAAGAGTGGTGGGGGTGCTGAGCGGACGGGCCAGGGATTGGGGAAGGCAGAGGAGGGGAGTACAAAAGGACTCGGGGGGAGGGGGAGAGAAAGGAGATGATAGGCGGGGACAAAACACAGGATGGAAGGGGGGAGGAAGAGGGAGCCCAGGGAAAGGACGGAGGAAAGGAGGGGGGGTTGAGGATCAGAGTTGATAGGAAGGATAAATGGAGGGAGAGAGGGCATCATCCGGGAGGGGGAGCTGATGGAAGCCACCTTGGGAAAGGAGATGTAGGGTGTAGAGATGGAGGGTAGGGGGGACACAACGGTGAAGACGTGTCAGGGGGCGGGGATGGGAGAGGAGAGGAGCAACCAGGGCGTGAGGGGGTTCAAGACGGCGGGAGGTGTAGAGGATGCGGATTTGTTCGAGGAATAGGAGCAGATGGGGGAAAGGAACGATATCATAGAGGATCCGTGTGGGGGATGGGAGGCGTATACGGAAGGCGAGGCGGAGTGCATGACGCTCAAGGATTTGGAGGGACTGATATAATTTGGGGAGGGGGGGGGGCAGTTATCCAGGCAGGACTGGCATAACAGAGGACCGAGACTTTGCAGATGCCGGTCCCTTTATACCTGTGGCATAACGTAGCATGTTAGTCACAGGGTGGAAACGAATGAAAGTAGGAAGTGTACCGTCAGAGATCAACCAGTCGCGGACAGAAACATGGACGTCACATGGCATGAGGTCAGCATCACTTCAGCATTACACGGGTCTGGCGCTTCTAAACGACCCAGTTGAAGGAACAGGAAAGGTCAAAGAGAAGTTACGATGCACAGTGGTGGCGTTTGTAATTACAACATGGGCCGATGGACAACGTCGGGAATGCTGCACACGGTGAAGAAACTTCGGGATGCTGGAAGAAGAGCGAACCGTGAAGAGCGTAGCCCAGTAAGTAAACTTAAGTTTACTAGGAAGATGCTGGGACGAATTTGTGAAGCCCACGATTACCTTAACGAAGTCTTATTTTCTGATGAAGCGATTTTTCACATCTCCGGAAAAGTAAACAGGCATAACACTGGTGGTCAGAGAACCCACATATCATGGTAAAGAATATAAGCGTCAGCCCGAAAGTGAATGTGTGTTGTGGTGTACTCGACAACACAATTAGTGAACTTCATTGTTACACTGAGCCTACCTTTACGGGAGCAGTGAACCTGTACATGTTGGAAATTTGTGTTGCAACTCAGTCACAGAAATTTTCACCATGTGTAGTGTACGAACAACATGGCCCATCACAACACTGGCGGTTATTTGTTCGCTATTTACTGGGCGGAACGGCTCAGGAGAAATTATCCAACATCATGGCCACCAGATTCATCATTGTTCCCTCTAGCACTTATTTTTTACTTCCTTTTCGTTAAGGACAATGTAATCAACAGTCTCTGACATGCAAACTCCTACGGCGCCAATACAAGATGCTGCCGAAGTAGGGCTGAAGAGATTTCCGCATTGAAATGGAAAGAAATCGAGCATTGCCTAGGCTTCCTACCGGTAACAACCAAAGCATTAGTCAAAGTGTATCCATAAAAACTTTGCAGGTTGAACTACCATCTCCTACAAAAGACACAGCTGCACCCTGCGTAGTTGCTTAGAAATAAAGTACTTCATTCAGGCCGGCCGCGGTGGTCTAGCGGTTCTGGCGCTGCAGTCCGGAACCGCGGGACTGCTACGGTCGCAGGTTCGAATCCTGCCTCGGGCATGGGTGTGTGTGATGTCCTTAGGTTAGTTAGGTTTAAGTAGTTTGGATTGTTTGGGGGAAGAAACCAAACAGCAAGGTCATCGGTCTCATCGGATTAGGGAAGGACGCGGAAGGAAGTCGGCCGTGCCCTTTCAAAGGAACCATCCCGGCATTTGCCTATAGCGATTTAGGGAAATCACGGAAAACCTAAATCAGGATGGCCGGACGCGGGATTGAACCGTCGTCCTCCCGAATGCGAGTCCAGTGTGCTAACCACTGCGCCACCTCGCTCGGTGTTTAAGGAGTTCTAAGTTCTAGGGGACTTATGACCTAAGATGTTGAGTCCCATAGTGCTCAGAGCCATTTGAACCAGCCACTTCATTCAGGGAAAGTCGATACTCTAGAATAACTTTGATGTACACTGATGTGAAAAAATTAAGGATTAAAGCTACACAGCGTGATTGACCATACATGGAGGGTAGGGTATAATATAATACAGAAGATTAGTGACAGAAATACGCAATGTGACAAACCGAAGTGACTCTCTTATTTGGGATCAGTAATTACACTAAAATCATCGTTCATGGTTCTTAACTGTGTGTTTAATCACCACTGACGGTCCAGAATGAGATTTTCACTCTGCAGCGGAGTGTGCGCTGATATGAAATTTCCTGGCAGAATAAAACTGTGTGCCAGACCGAGACTCCAACTCGGGACCTTTGCCTTTCGCGGGCGAGTGCTCTACCATCTGAGCTACCCCAGCACAACTAATGTCGCGTCCTCACAACTTTGCTTCTGCCGGTACCTCGTCTCCTACCTTCCAAACTTCACAGAAGCTCTCCCGCAAAAGGCAAAGGTCCCGAGTTCGAGTCTCTGTCCGGCACATAGTTTTAATCTGCCAGGAAGTTCCATATCAGCGCACATTCAGGTGCAGAGTGAAAATCTCATTCCGGAAACATCCCCCAGGCTGTGGCTAAGCCATGTCTGCGCAATATCCCTTCTTTCAAGAGTGCTAGTTGTGCAAGGTTCGCAGGAGAGCTTCTGTTAAGTTCGGAAAGTAGGAGACAAGGTACTGGCAGAAGTAAAGCTGTGAGGACGGGGTGTGAGTCGTGCTTGGGTAGCTCAAATGGTAGAGCACTTGCCCCAAAAAGGCAAAGGTCTCGAGTTAGAGTCTCGGTCCGGCACGCAGTTTTAATCTGCCAGGAAATTTCACGTCTGACGGTATTTTTTGCTCCACGATGTATTCCCCTGCTTACCACAAGGTTGGCAATGTATTCTTGAGTTAGGTTGTTCCCTTCCTCCACCCCTCAAGCTTGACGATCGCTGGAAGGTCGTTGCGGCATACTGACGTGCTCCAATGCATTCCCCTGCTGACCACATGGTTGGCAATGAATTCTTGAGTTACGGTGTTCTATTCCTCCACCCCTCAAATTTGACCTCCTCCTGATGCCCATTGGTGCGTGTGGACTTGCTCCAATGCATCTCCCCACCGTATCCAACGTATGTTTATTTATTTCTGGCGACGAGGAGGCCTGTCCATACGCGGAGTACCCTCACGTTCCAAGCATTCCCCCAACAATGCTGTTCGATACCATCGCTCATTGTCATCGATAAAAATAAAGTCAGAAATGACGCACATGGTGAAGAAGTACCTTGTCACAATAACGTTAACCGTGTTCAAAGGTTTGGAAGTCAGTTCGTCCATGTATTGTCTGCCCAAACCAAGCAACTGGACCACCAAAACGATCCTGGGTGCATTACTTGTTCCCACCTCTCGCCAAATAAGGGTACGCACTGAATCACTGGCCTAGCAGTTCTAGGCGCTACAGTGTGGAACCGCGCGACTGCTACGGTCGCAGGTTTGAATCTTGCCTCGGGCATGGATGTGTGTGATGTCCTGAGGTTAGTTAGTTCTAAGTACTAGGGTACTGATAACCTCAGAAGTTAAGTCCCATAGTTCTCAGAGCCATTTGAACCATTTTTGAACTGGATCACTATTCAGACTGCATGTGTTCTCATTTAAGAACACAACGTGAGCACATACCTCGTTGGTTCAGTCCCTATCCTCTTAGCACCATCACAAACTGTGCTGTTGATGTGTTGGACATAACGTTCTGGTTGTCAGGGGGAGAGAGACCATCCCCATGCAGCCGTGCCAGGGAAGAGGCTGATATTGCGAGCCTTGTAATCTTGTTAAATGTAGTTGAAATTAAACCCATTGTTTGACATGGGTCTCTTCTTGCCTCTTCTTACTGTACCAGTGTCTATGGTCCGAAAGCTCCCCATGCACGTGGAACAATCATGTGAGCATTACCAAACTCCAGGGCTACACTCACGAATGAGGCACTTGTGAAATGTGTTGAATTCATGAAATCGAGGGATATATGGCACTGTATGGCATTATCGTTTATTTAGAGACATGCATACGGGGCCTGAAGATGGAATAGTGGATTACCGAAACTGGTAGTCGCCAAAATAAAGTAACATTTTAGTTACACTGCTGTAGGAGAATTTCATTGAGATTGACAATTACTATACTAGCCGAATAATGAACAGAGATATATTCCAAAGGCTTTGCAGGTTGAATACAAATAGGTCGGCAACGTGGTAGCGTCCTTTTTAGGTAGTGGCTTAATTAGTCTACGTTTCAAAGCCTCGGGAAAAACATTGTTAAGGACTGAAGTTATCTGTTGTAGTGGGCAGCGTTGGATTAATAATAAGCGTCTTCATTTAGACTGTGATACCATCGTTTCCAGTAAATGCTGGTTTGACATGCATGATGGCTGTTATGGAGCTATTGCAAGCAACATGCTTCAGAAAAAAAGTTTCGTGGCTACAGTCGTTTACCCCCAGGAAGTGATCAGTGAGTGTATGATTCGTTTGTGGTTCAGTTCTAGTTGTAGGTGACACGAAGTAGAATTCAGTTGATCTGCTGGGACAATGGGGTCAGGTATTACTTTACCTGTTCCCAGACCACGCACGTTTTCCCATAGAACATCTGGATTAAATCTTCCTCTACATAAATATTCTGCTAGCCACCAAGCGGTGTTTGGTGGAGGGCGCAATTTGAGCCAAAGTCATATTTTCCCCCCTCTGTTCCACTCGCGAATCGCACAAGGGGAAAACGACTGTCTGAACGCCTCAGCACGAGCTCTAATTTCCATTATCATGGAATGGTGATCATTGCGCGATTTGAAAGTTGGTGGTAATAATATATGCTCTACATCCTCGGCGAAGATCGTATTTAGGAATTGTGAGCAGCCCCTTCCGTTTAGCGCGTCGTCTATCTGCAAGTGTGTCCCACTTCAAACTTTCTATGAAATTTATAACGCGATGGCTAAATGTACCAGTCACGAATCTTTCCGAATCAGACCAGATTGGTAAATGTCCCGTACAGACGAAAAATACACTAAGACTGGAGGAACTAATGTATTGTAAGTAATTTCCTTTGTTGAAGGACTGCATCGCTTCAGGATTCTACCAATAAACCGCAATCTAGAGTTCGCCTTGCTCGTTACTTGTGTAATCTGATCACTCCATTTGAGATCATTTCGAATAGTCACACCCAGATACTTGACGGACGTTACCGCTTCCAAAGACTGGGCATTTATTTTGTACTCTTACATTAATGGGAATTTTCGCTAATTATACACAGTGGGTTACACTTACTAATACTGAGAGATAACTAATGCCGCTGTCAATACCATCAACTAGATCGTTTACGTAAATCGTAAAAAGTAGCGGACTTATTACACTGCCCTGGGGCACACCTGAAGTTACGCTTCTTTCTGTTGAAGTAACCCCATTCAGGCCGACATACTGCTCTCTGTCTGTAAGAAAACTTTCTATCCAACTGCATATATCAGCGGATAGATCGTAAGCCCGTACTTTTGGAGCAAGCGACAGTGTGGAACTGAGTCGAACGCCTTTCGAAAGTCGAGAAATATGGCATCAACCTGGGAGGCTAGAGCCTATTGTATATCATCTACAAAGAAGACCAGCTGTGTCTCGCATGACCACTGTTTCCTAAAACCGTGCTGTTTTCTGCAGATGAGCTTCTCAGAGTCTATATAGGTCATTATGTTTGAACACAAAATATGTTCCATGATTCTACAACAAATCGATGTCAATTAAATTGGGTGGTAATTATGGGCATCCAGAATTGGCCTTGCCCCTTATTTGTGTAATCTGATAATTCCATTTGAGATCATTTCGAATAGTCACACCCAGATACTTGACTAATACAGTATTATTTGTTGTTGATGACCGGCCGGGGTGGCCGAGCGGTTCTAGGTGCTACATTTGGAACCTCGCGACCGCTACGGTCGCAGGTTCGAATCCTGCCTCGGGGATGGATGTGTGTGATGTCCTTAGGTTAGTTAGGCTTAAGTAGTTCTAAGTTCTAGGTGACTGATGACCTCAGAAGTTAAATTCCATAGTGCTCGGAGCCATTTGAACAATTTTTTTATCGATGTCGATTAATATATGGGCAGACCAGAGTTTAGTGTTTATTACAGTTCAACTTACGCTGTTTTGCTTATTCTTCTAAGGAATATGATTTTCAGACGTAGAGTACAGTTTGTATGCCCAAAGTGCAGCGTCTCTGAGATTCCACAGTTGTAGTTCTTCATTTATCCGAGGTGCAGATTACCATCTTACGTTTCTGGTCTTTAGGGGAACATACTCCCGCCTTTAATTAAATCTCAGCTTTGAAAGGTGACTCGGCGTATTTTGCTTTGTTTAGATTATGTCTGCCGCAGGTCTCGCGTTACTCCGTCGGCTGGTGTAGAGGCACGTAAGAGACGCCACCGTTCCGTCTGACTAGATCTGCTCCTGCGTTTGCCTCGCTGGCAGTCACCGAGGAAGACGGAGGCCTGATTAAAGTTTCGCTCCTCCGAGCGCGTCTTCAGCGCTGCCTGCATACGGCGCGGGCTCCGCTTTCGGCAGGCGGGCGGGAGTGCGATCGGAGATCGCAGCCGGGCTGGCGCCACAAAGCGAAGCGGGCTGTCGCCCCACCTGCTAAGCAGATTACAGGGACGCCGCCCCCACGCCTACACACATCCACCAGCAGAAGCGCCGTCAACACGGCTGATGAAAGCGACACACGCGCTTTGCTGAAGGCAGGATTACACACGAGGCAGAACACACCTCTTCTCACCCGCCGGATTCCTTATCGCTCCACAGACTAGGTGCTCGGATATCGACCGGAAAGCCTCGAGGTCGAGAACCGACAGTGCATTCAGAGATTCAGAAGGGCGAGAGAAGCACTCCAGACTCAAAGGAATAACCACTGTTACGTGTGTCACAGACGGCCCCTGCCAGTCAGACTGCACTCAAGACACCCCTGTGTACCACATAACATACACACGCAGGCGCAACTAAGAGGAAAACAATTCTTCAAAACAAACGGAACCTGCTAAAGACTAATGTGAATCTTTTTCTGCAGAGGTCTCATCACAGATACAGGGAAAGTTGGAGTAATCCGCCAGCCTCCGCCGGCTTTATTGGGCCTGCGCAGCAGCAGTACAGCCAGTTCCTCGCCGAGCTAGGACCAGCTCCGATGGACCTCACCGACGCTCTTGATGAATGGTCGTCTACAAGTTATTTGTTTTCTTTGTGTGTACATAGTGATTGTTCGAGAAGTATAGTTCAGTTTCAATAAACGACATTATACTGAGTGTTCTACAATACTGAGTATTCTCCACCTACAAAATAATCTGCAAAAATGTAAAAACAAAACAAGAGCCAAACGAATGCATGAAAAGACTAAAAGGATAGAAAAAAATAATGGTAAAAACCAAACAATAATCAACAAAAGTACAAAAGCAAAATACGATTTGAAAAAAAAAAGTAAAAGAAGAACATGGTTGAAAATATACCAAAAACGTCAGAATAAAACAAAAGGAAAACAAGAGAACAGCTGTGGAAGGCAGAAAGTCTACAAACGAGATGGCAATCATACGTAGCAGTTTACTCATAATGTCCATCTTGAACACCCACTATTATTCAGGGTGTCAGGGGTGTCAGTGCAGATATTTCTACTGGTGACTGAGGACGGTAAACTGAACCACATTTCATCAGTATTGACCTCATTAGCAGACCAGTAATTATAACTATTAGTACTTATTAGGTTGGTTAGTACCTCCAAATACATGTGGCAAGTGCAAGCCCGGGAAGCCATGTCACTTACTGCAGTGTGGACACGTAGATGCAAAACTATTGGTATATACTGACGGGCATAGTACACTTAATGGCGTAATAAGCATCACACCATAAAGTTTGTGACGTGTTGTCACAGGAAAAAAGCAACTGACACATTGATGTGTGTACATATTAAGCTACGACATGTAAGAATATCTGCTCTTATACGCATTACAGTAATTAAGAGAGACAATGGGGATTGGAATTCGATACTAGGGAAAGGAAGAGAAGGAAGAATAATACCTGAATACCGACTTGGGGAAAGGAGTGAAAGAGAAAGACGTCCGGCAGAATTTTGCACATTGCACAGTTTAATCAACACTTCGTTTAAGACATGAAAGAAGACTGTATACATGGAAGCGACCTGGAGACTCCAAAAGGTTACAAATTGATTTTGTAATACTAGGACAGAGATTTCGGAACCAATATTTAAATTTCAAGATTTTACGGAGGCCGATGTGGACTGATTAGAACAGGGAAAAGTTATACAGGAGAAGACAATTGGGTAGCTTTGAGAGATGAAATAGGGAAGGCAGCAAGGATCAGATAGGTAAAACGACAAGGGCTAGTATAAATCCTTGCATAATGCAGGATATACTAAATTTAATAGCTGAAAGGGGAAAATACAAAAATGCAGCAGACGAAGCAAGGGAAAGGGTACACAATCGTCTAAAACATGAGACTGACAATAAGTGCAAAATGGCTAAAAAGGTATGGGAAGAGGACAAATGTAAGCCGCCTTTAGAAGTATGTGTCACTAGGGGAAATACAGACGGCGCCCACAGGAAAATTAAAGAGAGACTTGGAGAAAACAGAAGCAAGTATATGAATATCAAAAGCTCAGATCGAAAACCACTTCTAAGCAAATAAGTGATAGCTGTAAGATGGAACGATTATGTATGTGCGCTATACAAGGGAGATGAACCTAAAGGCGATATTAAAGAAATCGAAGAGGACGTAAGTGATAATAAGAAGTGGTACACAATACAGAGAGAAGAATTTGGTACAGAAATGAAACAACTACTGACAGCCTCGGCAGAGCCAGCCAAGGCACAATTCTTCCATCTGGTGAGCAAATTGTATGCGATACCTGAAATATCCTCAGACTTCAAGAATAATACACACATCAAAAAACGTTCTGCGTTACTTCGGCTCCCAGAACTCCTGAAGATAGACGTTGAATGTGGATATTGTATCACAGACGCAGTCCCTTTGACTGTTCAGAGATGTCACTAAACCCGCCCAAAGAGGTAAACAACCATGCATGACCAGCAGCTATTAGACGGAGGGGGACCGACAGCCAATCAGATCGTCATTCCACCAGGAAGGAGGTACACGGCTGTAGTTCAACCATGCCTTGACGGTCAATACCGCAATACCGCATTTCGATCGCGTCCGCAGTGTTACTTCGTGCCAGGAAGGGCTCTCAACAAGGGAAGTGTCCAGGCGTCTCGGAGTGAACCAAAGCGATGTTGTTCGGACATGGAGGAGATACAGAGAGAAAGGAACTGTCGATGACATGCCTCGCTCAGGCCGCCCAAGGGCTACTGCTGCAATGGATGACCGCTACCTACGGATTATGGCTCGGAGGAACCATGACAGCAACGCCATCATGTTCAATAACGCTTTTCGTGCAGCCGCAGAACGTTGTGTCACGACTCAAACTGTGAGCAATAGGTTGCATGGCGCGCAACTTCACTCCCGACGTTCATGGCGAGGTCCATCTTTGCAACCACGACACCATGCAGCACGGTACCCATGGGCCCAACAACATGCCGAATGGACCGTTCAGGACTGGCATCATGTTCTCTTCACCGATAAGTGTCACATAAGCCTTCAACCAGACAATCGTCGGAGACATGTTTGGAGGCAACCCGGTCAGGCTGGCCGGCCGGTGTGGCCGTGCGGTTCTAGGCGCTTCAGTCTTGAACCGCGTGACCGCTGCGGTCGCAGGTTCGAATCCTGCCTCGGGCATGGATGTGTGTGATGTCCTTAGGTTAGTTAAGTTTAGGTAGTTCTAAGTTCTAGGTGACTGATGACCACAGATGTTGAGTCCCATAGTGCTCAGAGCCATTTGAACCATGTTTTGAACTGGTCAGGCTGAGCGCCTTAGACATACTGTGCAGCGAGTGCATCAAGGTGGACTTTCCCTGCTGTTTTGGGGTGTTATTATATGGGGCCGACGTACGCCGTTGGTGGTCATGGAAAGCGCCGTAACGGCTGTATGATACTTGAATGCCATCCTCCGACCGATAGTGCAACCGTAACGGCAGCATATTGGCGAGGCATTCGTCTTCATGGGCGACAATTTGCGCCCCCATCGCGCACATCGTGTGAATGACTTCCTTCAGGATAACGAAATCGCTCAACTAGAGTGGCCAGTACCCAGACATGAACCCTATAGAACATGCTTGGGATGGATTGAAAAGGGCTGTTTATGGACGACTTGATCCACGAACCACTCCGAGGGATCTATGCCGAATCGCCGTTGAGGAGTTTGACAGTCTGGACCAACAGTGCCTTGATGAAGTTGTGGATAGTATGCCACGACGAATAAAGGCATGCATCAATGCAATAGGACGTGTTACTGCGTATTAGAGGTACCGGTGTGTACACCTCTGAAAATCTCGCTGTATGGTAGTACAACATGCAATGTGCGGTTTTCATCAGCCAAAAAAGGCGGAAATGATGTTTATGTTGATGTCTATTCCAGTTTTCTGTACAGGTTCCGTAACTCTTCGAAACGAGGTGATGCAAGACTTTTATTAATATGTGTATAATAATTGCAATTCCAAAGAAAGCAGGTGCTGACAGGTGCGGATATCGCCGAACTATAAGGCTAATAAGTCATGGTTGCATAATACGTACACGAATTGTTTTTGCAAAGATTGGAAAATCTTGTAGAAGCCAAGACTGAGGAAGATCTGACTCTACGATTTATATTAGAAGAGTAGTTAAGGAAAGACAAACATACGTTTATAGCATCTGCAGACTTAAACAAAGCTTTTCCCAATGGGGAATCTCTCTTTAAAAATCTGAAGGCACCAGAAATACAGAAGGCGAAAGGCTATTTACAAATTGTGCAGAAATCAAATGGCTGTTATAAGATTCGAGGGGCATGAAGTGGAAGCAATGGGTGTGAGAGGAGTATGACAGGGTTGTGGCCTACTACCGATATTATTCAATCTGTACATTGACCAAGCAGTGACGGAAACCACACAAAAAAGGAATCAAAGTCCAGGGAGCAGAAATAAAATCTTTGAGGTACGCCGATGATTTTGTAATTTCGTCAGAGACATCAAAGGTTTTGGAAGAGCAGTTGAACAGAACAGACTGTGTCTTGAAAGAGGGATATAAGATGAACATCAAAAAAAGTAAGCAGGAATAACGGAATGTAGTCGAATTAAACCAGCTGTTGCTAAAGGAGTTAGATTAGGAACCGAGACACACAAAGTGCAAGATGAAGTACGCTATTTGAGCAGAAAAGTAACTGATGATGGCCGAAGTAGAGTGGATATGAAATGGAGAATGGCAATCGCAAAAAAAGCATTTCTGAAGAAGAGACATTCATTAATATCGAATATAGATTTCAGTGTTAAGAATTCTTTTCTGAAACTATTCCTATGCAGTATAGCTACGTATGGACGATAAACAGTTTAGACAAGAAGAAAATAGAAGCTTTTGAAATTCAAACTCAGCCAAGGACGTTGCAAAGAGGATAGAGAAGAAGATAGAGGTTCAGTGCACTTTCTTGCCCTGAGGTAGGAAACTTCCCTAAAGGCGGGAGACTCGGCAGTGATCAACGGCACGAAAATGCAGAAGGCAATGGAAACCACTGCATTAAAGATACATAATGTGTATCCTCAGGACATGTGGCCTGTAATTGCAGAAGTGTCATGATGATCTCTCCGTCGGCAAAAGATTCCGGAATAGTCTCCAGTTCGGATCTTCGAGATGGGACTACCAAGGGGGAGATGACCGTGACAAACAGACTGAATAACCAAAGAAACCATAACGTTCCACAAGTCGAGGCGTGGACTGTCAGAAGTTTGGTAGGGAAGCTAGAATATCTGAAAGGGAAATGCGAATACTTAGTCTAGATATAGTGGGAGTCAGTGAAGTGAAATGGAAAGAAGACAGGGATTTCTGGTCGGATGAGTATAGGGAATATCAGCAGAAGCAGAAAATGTTATAACAGGAGTAGGCCTCCTTATGAATAGGAAGGTAGTGTAGAGAGTGTGTTACTGTGAACAGTTCAGTGACAGGGTTCTTCTAATCAGAATTGATAGCAAAACCAGCACCGACAACGATAGTTCAAGTGTACATGCCGACGTCGCAAGCTGAAGAGAGAGAGAGAGAGAGAGAGAGAGAGAGAGAGACAGAGAATATGCTTATATTGAAAGGATAATTCAGTACGTAAAGAGAGATGAAAATCTAATGGTCATGGAGGACTGGAATACGGTTGTGGGGGACGTTTGGAGGAAAGTGTGGGCTTCGAACTAGGAATGCGAGAGGAGAAAGACTAATTAAGTTCTGCAATAAATATCAGTTATTAATAGCGAATATTCTGTTCAAGAATTACAAGTGGAGGAGGTGTAATTGGAAAACGCTGGATGATAGAGGAAGATTTCAGTTGGATTACACCGTGGTTAGGCAGATATTCCGAGACCAGACACTGGAATGTATGACGTACCCAGGAGCAGGTTTGGACTCAGGTCACAATTTAGTAGTGATGAAGAGTAGGGCGCAGTGTAAGAGAATAGTGAGGAACAGTCATTGCTCAAAGAAGTGGGGCATGCTAGTATTAAGGAACTAATTTGAACAGGAATGGACACCTCTAAAAGGGGTAATCACCGAAGTTGGAAAGAAAATCATAGAAACCGAAAAGGTGGAAAGAGTGCATTGAAGGCCCCTATGATGGGGAAGCTTGTCTGATGATGTCATAGAAGAAGTGACAGAGGAGTCGGTGTAGAAGAGATACAGAATCCAGCATTGGAATTAGAATGTCCAAAAAACCTTGGAAGATTGATGATCAAATGAAGCAGAAGGGATAGATAACAATCCAAATGAAATTCTAAAATCGTTATGGGAAGTGGCAACCAAACGACTATTCCCCTTGTTGCGTTGTTGTTGTTGTCTTCAGTCCTGAGACTGGTTTGATGCAGCTCTTCATGCTACTCTATCCTATGCCAGCTTCTTCATCTCCCAGTACTTACGGCAACCTACATCCTTCTGAATCTACTTAGTGTATTCATCTCTGGTCTTCCTCTACGATTTTTACCCTCCACGCTGCCCTCCAATGCTAAATTTGTGATCCCTTGAAGCCTCAGAACATGTCCTACCAACCGGTCCCTTCTTCTTGTCAAGTTGTGCCACAAACTCCTCTTCTCCCCAATTCTATTCAATACCTCCTCATTAGTTAAGTAATCTACCCATCTAATTTTCAGCATTCTTCTGTAGCACCACATTTCGAAAGGTTCTATTCTCTTCTTGTCGAAACTATTTATTGTCCATGTTTCACTTCCATACATGGCTACACTCAATACAAATTTCTCTTCTTCAGAAACGCTTTCCTTGCCATTGCCAGTCTACATTTTATATCCTCTCTACTTCGATCATCATCAGTTATTTTGTTCCCCAAATAGCAAAACTCCTTTACTACTTTAAGTGTCTTATTTCCTAATCTAATTCACTCAGCATCACCCGACTTAATTCGAATACATTCCATTATCCTCGTTTTGCTTTTGTTGATTTTCATTTTATATCCTCCTTTCAAGACACTGCCATTCCGTTCAACAGCTCTTCCAAGTCCTTTCCTGTCTCTGACGGAATTACAATGTCATCGGCGAACCTCAAAGTTTTTATTTCTTCTCCATGGACTTTAATACCTACTCCGAATTTTTCTTTTGTTTCCTTTACTGCTTGCTCAATATACAGATTGAATAACATCGGGGAGAGGCTACAACCCTGTCTCACTCCCTTCCCAACCACTGCTTCCCTTCCATGTTCCTTGACTCTTATAACTGCCCTCTGGTTTCTGTACAAATTGTAAATAGCCTTTCGCACCCTGTATTTTACCCCTGTCACCTTCAGAATTTGAAACAGAGTATTCCAGTCAACATTGTCAAAAGATTTCTGAAAGTCTACAGATGCTAGAAACGTAGCTTTGCTTTTTCTTAATCTAGCTTATAAAATAAGTCGTAGAGTCAGTATTGCCTCACGTGTTCCCATATTTCTACGGAATCCAAACTGATATTCCCCGAGGTCGGCCGGCTTTTAGCAGTTTTTCGATTCGTCTGTAAAGAATTCGCGTTATTATTTTGCAGCTGTGACTTATAAAACTGATGTGTAAAATCTATGATATCGCGATATGTTATCTGAAAAACGTCATTCACACAACTCCGAAAACTGCAAGAGCTGACAAGTGCGAGAATTATCGTACAATAAACTTAACAGCTCAAGCGTCCAAGATGCTGGCACGAATGATGAACAGAATAACGGAAAAGAAAATTGGAGTTAGGTTAAATAAACGACAGGTTAGCTTTCGAAAACGTAAAGGCACAAGAGAGGCTGTTCTGGCGTTACTTCTGATAACAGAAGGAAGGCTAGAGGTAAATCATGGGATGTTCGTGAGATTTATCAACCTGGAAGACGCGTTAGACAATGAAAAAGGATGGAAGATGTTCGAATTTATGGGAAAAATTGTGTGATACAGCATAAAGAGTACAGACAAATAACTGAGTATAAACCGAAAGAGACAAATTCTCTGTTTATTATTTGTGATCTTTTGAACAGGGAAAGATGGGTAATTTAGAATTTGTCCAAGAAACAAGAGGGAACGATAAGATTGGAAGCCCCACAGCAAGTTGCTCGGATTAAAACGTGTGTCAGACTGGGATGTAGTTGATGTGCCTGTTCATTTTTAAGCCGTGCACAGACTGTTTCACAAAATTTCGGGCGTGCAGTTGCATAAATTCGACTTCCTCTTCTAATATTTCTGCTGAGTACCGTCTAGCCGCCTTCAGAGTGACTGACAGCCACCTCGACTCTGAAGATGGCTGGACGCTATTCAGCCGAAATATTAGAAGAAGTCGCGTTTATGCGGCTGCATGCCCGAAATTTTATGGAACAGGTATGTAGTTTTTCGCCCCTACTCTTCAATCAGAGAAGAAGCAATGATGGAAATGAAAGCTTTAGGAGTGGAATTAAAATTCAAGGTGAAAGGATGTCAATGATACGATTCGCTGATGACATTGCTATCCTGAGTCAAAGTGAAGAAGAATTACATGATCTGCTGAACGGAATGAACAATTTAATGAGTACAGATTGAGTGTACATCGAAGAAAGACGAAAGTAATGAGAAGTAGCAGAAATGAGAACAGCGAGAAACTTAACATCATGATTACTTCTCACGAAGTAGATGAAGTGAAGGAATTCTGCTACCTAAGCAGCAACATAACCAATGACCGATCGAGCAAAGGATGACATCAAAAGCAGACTAGCGCTGGTGAAAATAGTATTTGTGGCCTAGAGATGTCTACCACTATCAAATATCAGTGTTAATTTGAGGAAGAAATTTCTGAGAATGTACGTTTGGAGCTTGTTGTGTACGCTTGTTTGGTAGTGAAACATGGACTGTGGGAAGATGTGGTGGTACAGAAGTATATTGAAAATCAGGTGAACTGATAAGGTAAGGAATGGGGAGGTTCACCAAGAGTCAGCGAGGAAAGGAATATATGGTAAATGGATGATAGGACATCTGTTAAGACGTCACGGAATAATTTCCACGGTAGTAGAGGGAGCTGTAGAGAGTAACAACTGTAAAGGAAGACAGAGAATGGAATACATCCAGCAAATAATTGAGGACGTAGGTTTTAAGTGCCATCTGGGGTCAAGGGGTTGGGACTGGGGATGAGTTCGTGGAAGGTCGCATCAAACAAGTCAGAAGACAGATGGCTCAAAAAGGAAAAAAAAATCGCTTCCGCGGGATAGAGTAGCAATGAGAGCTGTATCAAACCAGGTTTTGGGCTGAAGACTGCAGCATCCGCTACAACATGTATATTTAGCAATGTGATCGTTTCAGGGATACTCCCATCACTATAGATGCAAAAGCTTTATGCATGAGGGTACAGGGCATAGACAAATATAGGGAGACACCATAAACACATTACCGTGTCTAATACGATGTAGAGAAACCGTTGCCACTCGAAGCTGCTTGCAGTCCGAAGGGGAATATATAAATACAGATTCTGTATTGTTTTCAGTGGCATCTTATACATTCCTTCAAAATATAGGCGCGTTCAGATAACGATGATGGAGGTGGTTGGCGATCACACAACGTTCCCTCCAGTTTAGATCACAAAGGTCCATTATAATGGTGAGAGGACCGGAACGATGCGAGATGTGTCAACAGGGCCTGCTGCTGTGGCTGAGCGGTTCTAGGCGCTTCAGTCCGGAACCGCGCTGCTGCTACGGTCGGAGGTTCGAATACTGCTTCGGGCATGGATGTGTGTGATGTCCTTAGGTTAGTCAGGTATACGTAGTTCTAACTGTAGGCAACTAATGACCTCCGATGTTAAGTTCCATAGTGCATTGAGCCATTTTTTTCTGTGTGAACAGGGTCCCAGTCGTCTTGGAACAGAACATTACCTTTGAGCAACAAACACTGTACCATGGGATGGACATGATCTGCGAAAATCGTTACATAATCCTTGGCAGCCGGCCGCTGTGGTTGAGCGGTTCTAGGCACTTCAGTCCGGCACCGCGCTGCTGCTACGGCTGCAGGTTCGAATTCTGCCTCGGGCATGGATGTGTGTGATGTCCTTATGTTAGTTAGAGTCCCATAGTGCTTAGAGCCATTTGAATCATTTTTCTAATCCTTGGCAGTAATGCGTCCTTCCAGAGTACCCATGGGGTCCTTGGAGTACCACGGTACGGCGGTCCAAATCATTACCGAACTCTCACAATTTCTTGCTCTTGGTATATAATTCGGCTAGAAGTTGAAAACAGTGTGCAACAAGACTCTTCCACCAGATGACTTCCATTGTTCCACAGTCCAGGTTTTATGGGTTCGGCAACCTGTTTTGGGAGTTGCATTACTGAAGAGTGGTTTTGGACGCCGCGGTCTCCCAGAAAACCCCTGCTTCTGGAGCTTCCTTGATGTTTTTTTGGTGCTGAAAGGGAGTACGAGTGCGACATTCGGTTCTGCAGTGACTTATTTTTCGTCGCAATCCTCTACAATGGTTGTGCATCACGACCACTCAACATATAGTTCCGTCTGAGTTGTGACTTAGGGGAAGATGTACTACCGCTTTCCCTTTAAGCTATATAAATATTCGATACCGTGCCTCTTGAAACATCAAACATTTCGGCTATCTTGCTCACGGCAGCGTCCTTTATACGAACACCAACAAGTTAAACTCGAATTCACTTATCTCCGGCAACTGCACTTAAAGCTACACAGAACACTGAACATCGAATCAAAACACCTCTCAGCCGTCTAAATTTCCGATTGCTATTTTATTGAGCAACATGTTTCGGTGGTGTAGTGCGTCATCTTCAGGCCCATGACTGACTTGTGGGTCGTCAAGTGATGTTCGAAGGTATCAAAAATCTACAAGTAGCGGTCATTGAATGGTAGCTCCTGTTTTGAGTGGAGGCCCGCATCTCGTGGTCGTTCGGTAGCGTTCTCGCTTCCCACGCCCGTGTTCCCGGGTTCGATTCCCGGCGGGGTCAGGAATTTTCTCTGCCTCGTGATGGCTGGGTGTTGTGTGCTGTCCTTAGGTTAGTTAGGTTTAAGTAGTTCTAAGTTCTAGATGACTTATGACCACAGCAGTTGAGTCCCATAGTGCTCAGAGCCATTTGTTTTGAGTGGATCAGAGGTAGGGACCTTCCTACCCTTCGGACAAGGGCTCTGAAGATAGCATAATATATTGCTGAAACTGGATTCTCAGTGAACTGAAAATTTAGACCGGTGAAAAATGTTGTGATTCGATATTCTCTACCGAACAGCTGAGGTCCCACAACAATCTGTATAAAGATGGACATACGGACAGTGAGACTGTTCTGACCGCGAGTGACACTTGCAACCTATTGAGGTCCTTGCAGAAATGCCCTTCACAGTAAATACAAAAAGGAGTCTGCTGGCTTGGCAAGAATCTGCGTTTATGATCAAGCATGCATTTATAGCGGTGTTTACGTATTTTTATGTTTTATATCTTGTATGCAGAAGTGGGAATCGCCAAAAAAGACGCGGAGGTACCGCACGTGTTCAGTTTTGTTGTCTGCATCACCATTGTGCGTCTCTCTCTGCTGCCGCATCAAGGGAAGGTACAGCAACGGTATCCATTCCGGTAGTCCATACTGTTCCCTAAATATCGCCCTGCCCGTGTTGACAACTGTCTCACTGCAAACAAGTACTTTTCCTGACTTTTCTGTATAATCCTACATGACTTAGGAAATACAGTGAAGAGCCAAAGAAACCGGTACACCTGCCTAATGTCGTGTAGGTCCCCGTGGGCACACAAAAGTGCTGCAACACGATGTGGCATGGACTCCACTAATGTCTGAAGTGGTTCTGGAGGGAACTGACACCACGGATTCTGCAGGGCTCTCCATAAATCCGTAAGAGTGCGAGGTGGTGGAGATCAGAATAGCACGTTGCAGGGCATCCCAGATATGCTCAATAATGTTCTTGTCTGGGGAGTTTGGTGGCCAGAGGAAGTGTTTAAATCAGAAGGCAGTTCCTGGAGCCACTTTGTAGGAAATCAGGACGTGTGGGGTGTCGCATTGTCCTGCTGGAATTGTCCAAGTCCGTCGGAGAGCACAATGGTCATGAATGTAGGCAGTTGATCAAAAATGATGCTTACGTATGTGTGACCTGTTAGAGTGTTTTGTATCTAGACGTATCCAACTGCACACGCCCCACACCATAAACGAGCCTCCACTAGCTTGAACAGACCCCTGCCGTCATGCAGGGTCCATGGATTCGTTAGGTTGTCTCCATACCCATACACGTCCATCAGCTCGATACAATTTGAAACGAGACTCGTCCGACCAGGCAACATGTTTCCAGTCATCAGCAGTCCAATGTCGGTGTTGACGGGCCCACGCGAGGCGTAAACCTTTGTGTCGCGCAGCCATCAAGCGTACACGAGTGGGTCTTCGGCTCCAAAAGCCCACATCGATGATGTGTCGTTGAATGGTTCGCACACTGACATTTGTTGATGACGCGGCATTGAAATCTGCAACAATTTGCGGAAGGATTGGACTTTTGTCACGTTAGAAGATTCTTTTCAGTCGTCGTTGGTCCCGTTCTTGCAAGATCTTTTTCCAGCAGCAGCGATGTCGGAGATTTGACATTTTTTATCGGATTTCTGATATTCACGGTACATTCATGAAGTGGTCGTACGTCAAAATCCCCTCTACATCGCTGCCTCCGAGATCTTGTGTCCTATCGCTCGTGTGCCGACCATAACACCACATTTTAATTTACCTAAATCTTGATAACCTGCCAGTGTCGCAGCTGTAACCGATGTAACAACTGCGCGAGACACTTGTTGTCTTATGTACACGTTGCCGACCGCAGCGTCATGTTCTGCCTGTTTATATATCTCTTTCAATACGCATGCGTTTACCAGTTTCTTTGGCGCTTCAGTGTGGTGCGTCTGTCCTATCGTGCGCTAGTCATGTGTTAGCCCATCTAAAGCTGCAATTTCCAAACTACCACGGCAGTCGTGGGTAGATACCGACGTGAGTAGTGATTTTGCGTCCTAATGTACCAGAGACTCCATGCACCACGACCCCCCACCACTGTCGAATTCCAGCGTTTTCTGGCAGAAGCTTGTCTTTCTTACACAGGGAATAAGACTATATTCCTAAAAACAGTGGTGCTGTGTGGAACAGTAAGGCTGTTTTCCCCCTGGCGCCAGCGATCATGTTCCTGAGTATATAGCACTGCTGCGCGACACTTGACAGCCCAGGAACTCGAGACACTCGAACAATCCTTTCATCCTCACTCTGGGAAACTACGATCACAACCACAGGTGGAAACACAAGCGACCAAAGACACTGCTAGCTAGGGCATAACCACCTTTGGCAAACTAACATACGCAAACAGCGACAAACGTCGGTAAGCCCCTGCATATCAGCAACACTGACTGGCAACTACCAGCTGCTATTAGAGCCGACCAACAGGCCACAGCAGGGACACCGACGAGCTCGCCCACAGACGCACGAACAATCTCCCAACACTCCCTCACACTGTGCCTCCGGTATATGACCTATCGGACACAAGACCGATAACAAACCTAACTGTTGCAGGTTGCAGGACGCTGAACGAGGACTCTGTACCAGCACCCAGCGCCAGCCGCCGAGCAGCACAAACGCACAACGTCAAGATATCGACATGCATGATACCCACTACTAACAAAGCCTATCCTTGCACAACCTATCGCAGGCAGCAAGACAACCGCTACTGCTCTTGCCGCCCGACCTAACTTTCGCAGAGGTTTTCTTCCCCTGGCTCTTGCCTTGGCACTTTTTTTCCTCTGCCCTTCAAACCGCTACCCTTCGTCAGATTTCGACCAATCTATCTCCAGATGAGCGCGTATTAATGGTTAATCCTAACCAGACGTACGCAAACATCGCAGTACCCACATCCTGCGACACCTCACTTTAGTGAATACTAACCCTTATGCAGAGATGGCAGTAGACATTTTGTGTTGGCCATCATGCCGGTGTGGGCGTGGAGGGGCTACACCTCTAACTAAAAAAAAAAAAAAAAAAAAAAAAAAAAAAAAAAAAAAAAAAAAAAAAAAAAAAAACTTGACAGCCGTGAGCGCTGCTGTCACAAATCTAGAAGAATGCAGGGACGGAGGCGGCCAGTCTACTGTACCGTGACAATATGGCAACTACAATTCGCGCCAGCAGTGGAGGCCCCAGGAGGAAGTGACTAACAAGTTGTGGGCCGGCGCTGGACGTTGTGTGGTACTCGGGCCAAATTTGTTTGATGCCAGCGTCGCTGGTCTACATGGTCATTATGGATGACTCTATCAGTTTCTGGAGAGACACGAACAAGGCTTGCCTTTTGTCTGCGTAGTTCCTAGACGAAGGGTCTTCCAGAACTGATATGAAGCGATACCGGCGGACCACAGTCAGGACAGACGGTAATCCTGTGGACAGCAACCTGAATGGGCGGGTGCTGTATTCCCTGGTCACGCTTCCAACACTGCAGTGAAGTTGCGGAACGACTTAAGCAGATTACGAAGAGCACAGGTAGTGAGCTTTTGGATTTAATGTTAGTGTCTTAACGACGTAGGGTTAAAATCGAGGCACAGCGTCGTGTACAGTTGGGTCATGCTACCAGTGGGAAAACCGGAACAGAAGAGAATCGAAGCATTTGAGATGTGGTGCTATAGACGAATGTTGAAAATTAGGTGGACTGATAAGGTAAGGAATGAGGAGGTTCTATGCAGAATCGGAGAGGAAAGGAATATGTGGAAAACACTGATAAGGAGAAGGGACAGGATGATAGGACATCTGCTAAGACATGAGGGAATGACTTCCATGGTACCAGAGGGAGCTTGTAAGTAGTCTGTTTATGTTTTCTTTATGTAAGTAGGCTGTTTATGTTTTCTTATTGGCAACGTTACGTAGAGCTCTATATGAAAATCACTAGCTGTGCTGTGTGCAGTCTGTGGCTAGTTTGCATTGTTGTCTGCCATTGTAGTGTTGGGCAGCGGCAGCTGGATGTGAACAGTGCGTAGCGTTGCGCAGTTGGAGGTGAGCCGCCAGCAGTGGTGGATGTGGGGAGAGAGATAGCGGAGTTTTGTAATTTGTCATGAACTGCTATATATATTATGACTATTAAGGTAAATACATTGTTTGTTCTCTATTAATATCTTTCATTTGCTAACTATCCCTATCAGTAGTTAGGGCCTTCCGTAGTTTGAATCTTTTATTTAGCTGGCAGTAGTGGCGCTCGCTGTATTGCAATAGTTCGAGTAATGAAGATTTTTGTGAGGTAAGTGATTTCTGAAAGGTATAGTTTAATGTTACTCAGGGCCATTCTTTTGCAGGGATTTTTGAAAGTCAGATTGCGTTGCGCTAAAAAAAATATTGTGTGTCAGTTTAAGCACAGTCTTGTATAAATTTTTCTAAGGGGACGTTTGAAGCTGTAGAGGGCAAAAACTGTAGAGGAAGACAGAGATTGGAATACGTAGGTTGCAAGTGCTACTCTGAGATGAAGAGGTTAGCACAGGAAAGGAATTCGTGAATTCGTCGCGGGCCGCATCAAACCATTCAGTAGACTGATGGGAAAAAAAAAGAAAAAAAAGAAAAAAAAGTTATAATTCACTCTACAATGAAAGTTTTCGAGAATTTTGTATCGGTTCGTTTGTGGTCTGCACGTCAGGCATAACATGCACTCCGTCTTCAGGCCACAAGTGGCCCATCGGGACCATCCGACCGCCGTGTCATACTCAGATGAGGATGCGGTTAGGAGGGGCATGTGGTCAGCACACCGCTCTGTCGGTGGTTATGACTGGAGCCGCTACTATTCGGTCGGGTAGCTCCTCGATTGGTATCACGAGGCTGAGTGCACCCTGAAAAATAGCAACAGCGTATGGCGGCCTGGATGGTCACCCATCCAAGTGCCGGCCACGCCCGACAGCGCTTAACTTCCGTGATCGGACGGGAACCGATGTATCCACTGCGACAAGGCCGTTGCCCAGGCATAACACGTTATATCACTAACCAAGCTTGTGAAGACAATATACGATCAGTGCGCGACTGTACTGCTAAAATCAGAGATGAAAGTCTTTTTTTATAACTACAGTGTTCCTATTCTGTACACAGTGGTTTTGAATTGTGTGACGATTTTGTTGTTATCAAACTACACTGAAAATTGTTGTAATGGCTTATTTTAGTGATTTATCGTATTGCATAAGTGGTTCACTGATCATTCAGATGTAAACGTGGGTATCTGAGCGGTGTTGTTAGTAGTTGATGCCTTGGCGAATGGGTGTAAGTAGTAATTAGTGTTCAAAGATGGTTCAAATGGCCCTGAGCACTATGGGACTTAACATCTGAGGTCATCAGTCCCCTAGAACTTAGAACTGCTTAAACCTAACTAACCTAAGGACATCACACACATCCATGCACGAGGCAGGATTCGAACCTGCGACCGTAGCGGTCGCGCGGTTCCAGACTGAAGCGCCTAGAACCGCTCGGCCACCACGGCCGGCAGTAATTAGTGTCTACCTCAGATCATCTGAGTATTTTCTAGTATAAGGGCATGCTAGTGTCATGTCTACTGATTGCAGAGGGGTGGTACAATCCTCCTTGGGACGTTGTATTTGTTTTCCCGGTCAAATTAGTTATTCTGTATTAAAGACTGTTATCGTACAGAGAATATTTTGGGCTATTGTTAGAACCCCTACTAAGATTTATTAGGTCAACAAAGAATTAATTGTTCTGCCAGAGTGGTATATGTTTTGTTTGCTGATGTTTTGCACGTTGCACAAATTATTGTTAAAATCTAGCCCACGTCAGCACAGCCCCCAGCTTGAACATTACTACACCTGAATGCAGCCCATCACAATCAAAAAATACGATTTATAGAACAGAAACACCATGCATACCATTTCCTTGTATACAGAATTTAGATGACGTACTGGTGCCAGTTTTGACTGACTTGTCTGAAATTCTGATGATGTGTGTGCCGCAGCTTTTCACACCGCATACCACTCTGACAGCTACTGTGTGTCGTCTTCACTGTCTTGAAATTTTAAAGACTAGCAGTGTACGTAGCCTGACAACCCCGAAGGTTTACGTTAAAGACTAGCGGTGTAAGCAGCCTGACGACTTCTTAGGTTTGCGTGATTATACACATTTTAGACACTGAGAACACAGCGCAAATTAGGACTGAAACTGAGTTTTATACAATTAGTAAAGTAATTTCCCAACAGTAGCTATTATACTTTTCTACACAGCAGAATAGTGTAGTCTGAACAGCGTCGATTCGTCTCAGTCGCTAGCTATTGCTGGGATGCTGAAACAGGCGAGTACAAGAGTCAGGTGTGATCAGCATATTCCACAGTGCAATGGCTTCACTTCACGAAACGTCTATACAACACGGAAATGTAGCAGCGCAGCGCAAGGTCTTGTTGGTGAAAGCCTCAGAAATGCGCCACACGGTTGTGTATAGAAATCCACTGCACTGCAGGAATTCTCCCTCTTCAGACTGTAAACAGCCGTCTCGCCTCCCTTCCTGTTTGGAAGCCGTCCCATCCCCTCAAGCCGTTTTCACGCCAGGTACACTTGCTCGAATTTTTCTGCATTCCCAGCACGTGCGGCGGCGCGTGTAGAATGACCGTGCGTCAAACCCTGCATTTGCCGCCCTTTGCCGTAGCGGCAAACGATGTCACAATCGAATTTTAAAGGTGCCACACACTACGTGGCATGCTGCCCGATAGAGTTGCCAACACGTGACGCGATAAGGAAGCCAAATACACAGCCCCGTCACATGACTGTGATCTCCTGTTAAATCCCCCATAATAACATTTAACAGCGCTTATCGCTGCGAATCATGAGTGAAAAGAGTAAGCGAGATTCTAGAAGGTACTATGACGTCCCATGGCCCAAATTAGGCAAACTATAAATTCTTAAATATTTTTTCACGAAATTGGCCAGTTATATTTTTCATAAGTAAAAGAAACTCTCCTGAAAGTCAAGGAATAATGTGATTATACAGAAAAACTGTTATCTGTAATACAAGTACATTACTGACCATTATAATTGCTACACCACGAATATGACGTGCTACAGACGCGAAATTTAACCGACACGAAGAAGATGCTGTGATATGCAAATGATTAGCTTTTCAGAGCATTCACACAAGGTGGGTGACGGTGGCGACACCTACAACGTGCTGACACGAGGAAAGTTTTTAACCGCTTTCTCATACACAAACAACAGCTGATCGGCGTTGCCTGGTGAAACGTTGTTGAGATGCCTCGTGTAAGGAGGAGAAATGCGTACCGTCATGTTCCCGACTTTGATAAAGGTCGGATTGTACCCTATCACGATTGCGGTTTATCCTATCGCGACATTGCTGCTCGCCTTGGTCGAGATCCAATGACAGATAGCAGAATAAGGAATCGGTGGGTTCAGGAGAATAATAGGAAATGCCGTGCTGGATCCCAACGGCCTCGTATTACTAGCAGTCGAAATGACAGGCATCTTATCTGCATGGCTTTAACGGATCGTGCAGCCACGTCTCGATCCCTGAGTCAACAGATTGGGACCTTTTCAAGACAACAACCATCTACACGAACAGTTCGACGACGTTTGCAGCAGCATGGACTATCAGCTCGGAGACCATGTTGCGGTTACCCTTGACGCTGCATCACAGGCAGGAGCGCCTGCGATGGTGTACTCAATAAGAACCTGGGTGCACGAATGGCAAAACGTCATTTTTTTCGGATGAATCCAGGCTCTGTTTACAGCATCGTGATTGTCGCATCCGTGTTTGGCGACATCGCGGTGAACGCACATTGCAATCGCGTATTCGTCATCGCCATACTGTCGTATCACCCGGCGTGATGCTACGGGGTGCCATGGGTTACACGTCTCGGTGACCTCTTGTTCGCATTGACGGCACTTTGAACAGTGGAAGTTACATTTCAGATGTGTTACGACCCGTGGCTCTATCTTTCATTCGATCCCTGCGAAACCCTACATTTCAGCAGCATGATGCACGACCGCGTGTTGGATACAGAAAATGTTCGACTGCTGCCCTGGCCAGCACATTCTCCAGATCTCTCACCAATTGAAAACGTCTGGTCAATGGTGGCCGAGCAACTGGCTCGTCACAATACGCCAGTCACTACTCTTGATGAACTGTGAGATAGCGTTTGAAGCTGCATGGGCGGCTGTACCTGTAGACGCCATCCAAACTCTGACTCAATGCCCAGGCGTATCAAGGCCGTTATTACGGCCAGAGGTGGTTATTCTGTGTACTGATTTCACAGGATCTATGTACTCAAATTGCGTGAAAATGTAATCACATGTCAGTTCTAGTATAATATATTTGTCCAATGAATACCCGTTTATCATCTGCATTTCTTCTTGGTGTAGAAATTTTAATGGCCAGTAGTGTATAACTATTAATTTTGTTATTTGTGATATCGGCGTGAAACAAAAAGCGACAGACTCTCTCTTGCTTGGTCTTTTGAGGATACGACGCGATTGTGCGCAATCTACATAATAATGTGTGTACATGTTTTATTATTTGTGCAGTGAGCTCAAAATTTGTGTAAAGTATTGCTGTTGTTAATTTGAACTGTAACCTGCAATATATAGCCCCTTTGCTTGTTTCATCATTTTTAAAAGAATTTCAGAAGCCATGCCGGCAGCAAGCTAACATCTCTGGACGGCGACAACGGGCCGCTATTACGGGCCAGTTTGAAATTGTCGTAATTATTATCCCGCTCTTTCCACAGGCGACGGTGGAGATCGGCGATATTATTTCTTTCATTCAGGATCTATAAAATGTTCAAATGTGTGTGAAATCTTACGGGACTTACCTGCTAAGGTCATCAGCCCCTAACCTTACACACTACTTAACCTAAATTATCCTAAGGACAAACACACAAACGCATGCCCGAGGGAGGACTCCAACCTCCGCCGGGACCAGCCGCACAGTCCATGACTGCAGCGCCCCAGACCGCTCGGCTAACCCCGCGCGGCTCATGATCTGTAGGAAACTGACATTTTCAAAGTATTTCTTTAAAGTCAGTACCGCCATTGGACTGTTGCTTATTTGCAGTGTTACATTTACACTTACACGGTCACGATTTCGGCTTCAAAGTGCCATTATCAAGTGTTTTATGTGTTATACAGTGTCTAAAGTGGCATACTCTCGCATTTAAAATACACTATTAGACACATTGTCTAAGGGTCGAAATTTCTGGTAAAGCCTATTGCTTTGTTTGATCACTGAGTATACCATCTCGACTGAATGACAATTGGCTAGCCAACTTAGTCAGTGTATAACACTTAAAACAGTTGATAATGGCACTTTGAAGCCGAAATCATGACCGTGTAAGTGTAAATGTAATACTGAAAATGAACAACAGCCTAATGGCGGTAATGACTTTAAAGACATATGTTATGACTGTGGTCCCGCATTACGAAAAAAAAATTATTTTCAAAGTAATTAACGATATATTCAGACGATTTATGTTACGTGCGATAGGAAACAGGTTTGACCTGAACTAAGACGTAATTAAATCACACGTAGGTCCTTACATATTGAGAATGGTGAAATACTTATCTTGTCAATGTATATAGCCTATAATGATTTTGAGCATGGATTTGCGTAAGTATTTTCAGTAATTACACAGAATCCCAAGCTACATTTTTGTGTCAGTAAAATCTAAGAACGATCCGCGCCTTCGTGTGTCTTCTTCTCGTGTTGACTGGAGCCACTCCGTTTCACAAGCGTTGCCTGTTCGCTAGTGGAAGCAGTGGCGGTTATCGGTATGTGCTAACTGTTGCCCTATCTTTGGGGCGACGTCGTTGTTTTTTCGGGTGGTGTGACTGTGGCAGCTCGGTTGGGGACTCAAGAGGAGCCAGGTCTGCGCAGTGCCACAACACGCTGGGACTGCTGGTGGCGTGGATGTACCGCCAGATGGAAGGGCTGTGGTCACGAAGGTGCACGACCTCGTCGTAAAACATATCCTGCAGGCTTTAAGATGAGCGCAATTCAATTCAAGTAGAGAAACCTCCACCATTGCGACATCTCGCGATTCTCCAGTGACTTGGGTTCGTGTTGTTGCTCGTAGTGTCGCCGAGGCGAAGAGCAGCGAGTGGAGTGCTTGGCGAAGGCGGATCTGATTAGCTATCGACGACTTCTTATTACTATTTATTGCGTTCAGCTTGTTACGGTTTGTTAAGTTCAGTCATCGGTATTTTTCCTGCCTGGTGGTCGGTAACTCCCCAGCTACCTGCGCTGGGGGTCAGTGTATGTAACGGCAGTGTACGTTTCCTCGCCTTGCCGCTGCTGTCCGGTAAGGCGTGTAGTTTAGACAGCTTTCTTGATTGTAGGCCGGTTGGTGATCCTTCTACTCTGGTGGTAGTGATTCCTTTCTCGTTCTGGGCGCTCTAAGCACAGTATTCTAGGGGCGTAGTGCCGACCACCGGTTCCGGCTTTGGCGTATTGTTCCATTTGTAAGTAGGCTGTTTATGTTTTCTTATTGGCAACGTTACGTAGCGCTCTGAACGAAAATCACTGGATGTGCTGTGTGCAGCCTGTGGCTAGTTTGCATTGTTGTCTGCCATTGTAGTGTTGGGCAGCGGCAGCTGGATGTGAACAGCGCGTAGCATTGCGCAGTTAGAGGTGAGCCGCCAGCAGTGGTGGATGTGAGGAGAGAGATGGCGGAGTTTTGAAATTACATATATTATGACTTGTGATGATATTAAGGTAAATACATTGTTTGTTCTCTATTAATATCTTTCAATTGCTAACTATCCCTATCAGTAGTTAGTGCCTTCCGTAGTTTGAATCTGTTATTTAGCTGGCAGTAGTGGTGCTCGCTGTATTGCAGTAGTTCGAGTAATGAAGATTTTTGTGAGGTAAGTGATTTCTGAAAGGTATAGTTTAATGTTACTCAGGACCATTCTTTTGTAGGGATTTTTGAAAGTCAGATTGCGTTGCGCTAAATAATATTGTGTGTCAGGTTAAGCACAGTCTTGTATAAATTTTTCCAAGGGGACGTTTCACATTCTTGCATTTGTTTTATTGAACGTCAAGTAGCTTCAGCAAGATTATCAGTAGTCATTCGTTAGACTGCCACTAGTCTGAGTTATCTTCTTGTGAAGTGAATGCAGCTCTTGGCTGCCTATCTCATCGCTCGCGAAAGTGTTTGTTGCCGGACCTTGTCAGAGGTCGATTCCTGGAGCACCGTCTGTGACTAGTCCCAGTGTTTTATTATTGTATTATTTATTACCACACCTAGTAATACCTACATAAATGTTACGTATGCCTAGTTAACAGTTCCGATCGCCTTCTGGAATAAATCTAGCAGCGTAAGGGTTGTGTTACAAGGTTACCATCATCTTATTTCACCAGTTTGGTCGTCAGTTACTTGTTTCTTTTTATTAACCTTTGCTTGTATTTGCTGTTTTACAGCAGGACTCAAATTTTTTGTATAAGTGCCCTGATTGTGGTCATTTGCTTTGAAAAATAATTCGATATTTGTATTTTAGCAGTAAGCCTTAAAACCTTATTTATGGCCGTTCCTGGTGGCTGATACCTTCTTCTGTGTTTGCAGCCACTTACCTTTTAATGTATCAGTACGTGTAAGTTGTAACTGCAGCTAGTTCTTAAACATTCTTAATTTATTGCCATTCTTGGCGTGTATGGCCTTCAGCCATGATCATGGTGGCTTAGTTTTTTTTTAAACATTATCTGTATCTGTATTTTATGGTGATTTTCTAAATTGTAACGCACTGAAAACACTATTATTTACACAGTCATTTATTACTACATTAATAACGTGTGGTATTTTTTGTTTATTGTTGAGTGTGGAATTACTGTTTCAAAAATAAATGAGTGTAACTGTAAAAGGCAACCAATAGTAACTGATTACGGCCCCATCCACAATCGTAACCGAATCCTGTCTTCCCTTGACTACCAGGTCTCATAACTGCGAGCTTTGTGATACGTTGCATTGTCTTACAGGTAGCTGTCAGCATTCTGGGGAAAAACAAACTGCATGTAGGAGTTGACATCGTCGGCAAGGATAGATGAAAATTTGTTCTCGTCCATTTTGCCTTCTAGCATGACGAGATCACTCCGGATATTGCCTCTGGCCAGAAGTCTACAGACGATTTGTTCAGTGAACCGTGAATTTATTTTCAAAGAATTTCCTTAAAATTTCGTTATTTACTAGCGATTAATCAAGAACATTAACGCATTTAGTCACACTATGTGAGCGTGGAAGTAGTTGCCAGGGAGTAACTGATGAAATCGAAATGAACTTGCTTTTAACAAATGGTAATTTTATTCCTAAGAGCTTTTTTTTTTTAAGAAACGGATTTAAAATTATAAGCAGAAAGCACACTCTAAATATCAAGTTAAAATTTATTCAGAGGCAGAAATAAACAAATTTTTGAGTGTATGAGCTTTCGGGCTGAGAACCTAGCCGCTCCCTTTTGACACGGCCGTAGTCACGACCGCTCACAACAAACTCTGAAAGACTATGCAGATGCAAATCTGCTACACACCAGATCAGCTTAAGGTAAAAGTTTTAACAGTTCGCACAAGCACACAACCTATGCACCCCATAGGAGGGATGGAAATGGTACGAACACTAAAATTAAAAGATTAACTTGCCACCGAAGGTGAAACTTGAATTTAACCTTTAAGAAAGGTCTTACGGTGGAAGGGTGGCACCTTTATATACTAAAATGACTATTTAAATAAAAGCCCATGAAATTCAATCTTATATAAAATTATACAAGGTTGGCCAAACATGCTCTACAGTACACATATAACACCTCTCAAGATGACAGACAAGATAAAAACCTATTTCAGGAATTAGGCAGTTACACTTCAAGCAATAAATGCGTTAACACACCGAATCCGACAAACATGACAGAGGCAGCTATTAACGTACAGCAAATTGATAGGGAGATTACCCAACAACCCGAACCGCACGTTGCTCTACCCCACCCCTACTCCACAAGGGTAAAACTGACCACCCAATTCATAAATAAGAACCTTCCCGCTGGTGGGCAAACGGAGAAGAATGGTGCGACGACCCCAAAACAAAGCGGCTGGTGACCTCACCAAGAAAACAAGTAGAATTTAACAAGTAAATGAAGCAACATATCACCAATCACTTAACTTCTAATAAACTGCGATTTCTGGCGAAGACCTGGCACAGCAACCCCAAAACGCTCTCCCGAACCGTCCGCTGCCAGCCGCTTCAAAGGACGCAGTAATGCGTGCCGATCTCCCGTCTCACGTCGTCGCAGCCCGCACCGGCCAAACCGATGTCGTGGGTTGACTCCAGTCGCATTCGTGTCGGCCGCGAAGCCCTTACCCCTCGCTATACGATGCGGCCCACTGGACTTACGTGGCGACCTCACATGCGCAAACACTCAAGGCGGACAAGTCATCTTGTGTCTCAGTACGCGACCGACCAACCGATCGATCCAACCGCCAATGACCGTTGCCTGAGCAAGTCGAGCAGACTGGCGGCCTAGCGCGCAGACTCAGATGCAGGAACTAAGCCCCCGACCGGGCGACCATTCGTTGAGTTCTATCACTGCAAAAACAGACATAATGTCTTATGGGATAACAGCAATCAGTGATTTTATGTTACTTAAAATCCGTCTTGATTGCAATTTTTTATTATTATTATTCATATGACCGGTTTCGGTTCATTCAGAACCATCTTCAGATCTGATATTTCGGTTACAGGAGTAACCCGTCCAAATCCAGCAACTTTCACATGCTACGTGACGTGACGTGGCGCCCTCGCTGCGCGAGAGCCGCTGCGCGGAATAACCGCCGCGGAGGCGGAGCCCTGTATGGGCTGACCACGTCCATTTGTTCTGGTGCGTGTTCGACTTCCGCGGCGGAAGGTACTAGATTTACCAAGGCTCATTCAGGGTGTCTGCTTTCAGGAATTTCGCGCCACACATGCAAACGGTCATCTGGCCCATGGTGCTTAAAAGTGTATCATCTGAGGAGGCCATCTATCGCATTTCAGGGGACATCCAATTGCGGTATTGATGTGCATATTCCCATATTCCAGTCTTCGTCACCAGTGAACTCCAGTCATCATGGGTGCGTGATCGAGACATTGCTGCAGAGGCTAATACGCAGCAACATTTGCTGGGCGGCCTTCAGAAGACACTGCTGATAGTCCCTGGCTCACCTGGGCAGTCGGTTGCTCAACAGCTGCACGTATATTTGCCTGTATACATCTCTGCAGTTGTCGTTCATCACTGCCATCTACGGCCTGTGGTGCACCAAAGTTGCCTCGACGCCGGTTTTGGATAGCGCCCTACAACTCACCACACCGACTGAGATCCGTAAAATTATCCGGAAGACTCGGAATAATGCACCGGGCAACGACTCCATAAGCAACACCGATTTGAAACAGTTGCCAAGGGAGCCAACAGTGCTCCTTACCCGAAATCTCAACAGCTGCCTTCTGCAGGGATATTTTCCTACGGCTTGGAAGACGGCTCGAGTAGTTCCAATACCCAAGCCAGGTAAAGACCCAGCAGAACCCAACAGTTACCGGCCAATTAGCCTCTTGCCGACCCTTGGCAAGGTGCTCGAGAGAGTGCTGTTGCAGAGGCTCCATGACACGCTTACAGCGCATGATGTTATACGACCCGAACAATTCGGTTTCAAGGACAAGTTATCTTCCGAACTTCAACTTCTACGGATCACCGAACGGATACAAGAAGGATACAACAAGCAGCACTTCACGATTGGTGTCATCCTTGACATAGAAAAAGCTTACGATAAGGTGTGGCGGCCCAACCTTATCGTCAAACTGCATCGCACTACCCCTATTGCGGATTGTTACATTAGACTCATAGACAGCTTTCTGCAGGACAGGAGACTGTATGTCCGAGTCGACGATAAAAACTCCGAAATGAAACTGATCTCCGCAGGAATTCCGCAGGGCTCTGTCATTTCGCCTCTACTTTTCAGCTTATATATAAATGACATCACAACAGTCCCCCTTGTTACGGCGAGTTTTTATGCGGACGATACGGCCTTTCTGACAACTGGACGACACTTGGACCAGCTAATCGCTAGGATGCAACGGAAACTTGCTGAAATGGAACGCTGGGCGCTGCAAAATAAGATAACGATCAACCCGACGAAGACGGCAGCCGTTCTGTTCACACGGAGGAAACCAGTTCTGAACGACAGACTCCAAATAGCTGACCAATTCATCCCATGGTCGCCGGGAGTGAAGTATCTCGGTGTCTACCTTGACAAAAAATTACTCTTTACGCAGCATATTGACGACAAGAAGACGGCAGCCCAGAAGATGGCCAGGTCGTTGATTCCGTTCCTGAAGAGTAAGGATCTCAACCCTAAGACTAAACTCCAAATGTATAAGGCAACGGTGGAACCCACAATGTTGTATGGCTCCACCTCGTGGGGAACTACGTGCGTCTCCAACTACAACAAACTCCAAGCGCTGCAAAACATTTGCTATCGATGGATCACAGGAGCTCCGTGGTGGACAAGAAACGTCGACATCCGCACCGCACTCCACGAGACCACTATACATGAGAAGGTCCATGACAAGGCTCTACGAGTTTTTGACAAGATCGATGCCCTTAGGGACGAAGTTCGACAATTACAATCGGTAGGAACGGTAAACCCTGCAAGATGGCACAATTATCGCGTACCGAAGTCAATAACGTTACACATTTCACCCTCCACAAGGGATAGACATCACCAAAGACAGCAGGCTAAAGGACCCATTGCGTGCCCAAGCCTAACTGAATGCGTAATAAATAAAGTGTTTTCCTTTTATCCTTACATCCCATCCTAGAAGAATAAGTCATCAAGGATGATCTCTTCAGTCCACACTACACACACATAAAAAAAAGGATAGCGCCATTTTGCCATGCACGGTATACTTGAATCACGGACCAATGCGAACAGTTTACAACCTTTGCCAATTTGGAAACGCTTCCAGCCTTGGGCTGAAAGCCAGTGATCACGCCGATCTGCACGTCAGATAACTTACTCAGAAAACTTACTCCGTTTCCATATTACAACAACAGACACCGCCCCCCCCGCTCTCCCCCTAATCACCATCCACCAGACGCGATTCGTACTCTCCATTGTTGGTACTGCCACCTGCCTTTTGTAAGCAGTTATTGACTGTTGACGTCGAACTCAGGCGGTATTCGTATTAAAGTAACTGAGGAGTGTACAAGCGGATTGGATGATACGGATCACAAATGGGGAAATCCACTGACACAGGTCACCTTGAGATTCGCAGATTGTTGTGGTTTGCCTGCTGAGAGCGACCACCTCGGTGACAATCCGGGGACTATATTAAATTTCAGCCTCCAGTTGCATAAGCAAAGAAACTTTACCTACGTTTAGGTTATAATAATGTGGCCTTCCTCAGAAATGTCATAATAAAAATTAAAATTAGAACATGGCAGATATTGGCCTTGTCAAACTTAAGGGGGGGGGGGTGGGGTAGGACGTCAAACGGGCCGACTTGAAGCAGGAGAGGCACCACAGGACATTTTAATTCCCACTGTCTATACTTTTACAAATAAATTCATAAAACTTTGTCAACACGACCAGGAAGGATTCAGGATTCAAACTCATAGCAATTTAAGTTCAAAATTATTTCAAAATAATTTTTTTTACATGTGAAATTTCATCATTTTTTCACTTACTATTGGCTGCATTTGTTGCTATAGGTACACTTTTCTTCACAAGTAAGAGAGATTCTTCGATGAATTTTGTACAGCATACAAACCGTACTTACAGGTGTATGAAACTTTAGAATTTATTTAGTTAATGAAAAAATGAATGAGCCGTGACATCTTAAACTTCATGTTTAGAAAAAACTCAAATTTCATGGTTAATTATCTCAATTTTTAGCACAGTTTGTAATAGATTCGGAAAATACTAGAGTTTCATACACCTGTAACTATGATTTGTATGCTGTGCAAACTTCGTCGAAGACTCTTCCTTACTTACGAAGAAAAGTGTACTTATAGCAACGAATGTAGCCAATAGTAAGTGAAAAAATGATGACATTTCACATGTAAAAAAAATATATTTTGTTATATTTTTGAACCTCCACTGGTATGAGCGTGAAACCTGAACCCTTCCTGGTCATGCTGACAAAGTTTCACGAATTTATTTGTAAAAGTATAGACAGTGGAAATTAAAATGTCCTGTGGTGCCTCTCGTGCTCCAAGTCGGCCACTTTGACGCCCTACCCCACTTAAAATGTTTGTACTACAGTGCACACTCATAAGACTGCGTCACTTCCACTAATGTTTTGCCGATACGTCACACCAACAGGCCAGACAGGTGGGCTGCGGGCGCTGGGTCGTAAACATCAGTAGAAGTGACGCAGCCTTAAGACTATGTACTGTAGTACTAACATTTTAAGTTTGACAAGGCCAATATTTGGCATGTTTTAATTATTTTGTATTGTGGCATTTCTGAAGAAGTCTACAACATTATAGCTGAAACTTAGGTAAAGTTTCTTTGCTTATGCAACTGGAGGCTGAAATTTAATATAATTACATTTTACAGTTGCTGACTCTGCCGCACCATGGTAAAAATATTCAAATCCTTGGACTCATTGCAGGTAATATGGGTAGCAGTGGTTGTCATGCAGGATCCACGTGCTTTCACTTACACAGTGTTCGCGGACAACTTGATTGGACCTTGTACTGGGGTTTGCCTCAACATCCTGTTGAGCCCGGTCATCTAAATCCGGTGTACACAAAGTCCTTCCACCCCCCCCCCCTTCCCTCCTGGATGTTCGTCTCTCTGAAAGGACCTATGACCACTCAAGTGCCCAAATGCCCAAAAATGGTTTGAAACGTTTAGTGATGTGGTTGGTGTTGCTGAGTGTACTTGGTTTGCTATAGCTGTGCTGCATCTCGACCATTTCCATCTGCTTGGCGCTACACAAACACCGTTTGTTCCCCACATGAATAGTGGACAATTCTGCTGCTTACAGTGCGCTACGCCAATAACACAGCCTGCAACACGGAAGTAACACATGGCCCGTGGTCAGAGAGACTTTCATTGGTCAGGATTTTTTCTGCTCAAGTTCCAGTCAGGAATCCGTCCCTGCACTTTGTTCGTTTCACTACTGTTCACCCAGTACATACAACTGGGATTCTTCAGGAAGGACGAAGTGGTGCTTAACCTATATCTAGAGTTGTCAATGGACGCACCATTCTCAGTACTCCTCTCTCTATTGGCGCGTCAAGAGAAACAGAACATTAGGCACGTTTCTGAATGGCTTTGGTGCCCCATATGCCGTCATATTGTACGTGCTAATTCTTGTCCTGCTGCAAAGAATTCCGTTTCCTGATACAAGTTAGGTTAGAGGCTTGTGCGCTACTGGATAGTGGGCAGCTGATAATATTCCCCTCTCTAGCGCTAGTCGCATGGGACAGTCGAGATCCTGCATGATGATGTTTATGGCCGTCCTGTCCCCATCGATCTTACATTCACATGATACTCACAGGATCCCAACCAATGTGATCAGCTCTTCCACGGAACGGTTAATTTGATTCTTGATATCTCTTAATCGTTCCACTAGCGGACTACATCGCATGCTGGTAAACACTCCTCCATGCTAACATGAGGCTGATACGAACCTCCGAACGACTGAATCCTTATGTGTAAAAGTCGAAACAATCTTTGGTGAAGTTAAAGTTAAGGAAATTAGTATTAAGAGAGCAACGGGAATTCCACAGCTGAACATCGCAGCTGGAAAGAGTAGGAGGATTTGTCTGGTGACATGAACTGATGAATAAATGGAGGTCGATATTGAAGAGATAGGTAACTCTGAATTACAGTCAGAGTTTGATAAATCTTAGGAATACCTACGGTCAGATAAGACAGAATGGAGAACATATCTTCAGAATTGTATAAATCATCGTGGGGAGTTTTAACGGCACAACTATTAAATTTCGTGTGGAATAAGTGAGTCGGGAGACATACCATGACACTTCGGAAAAATATCATTCACACAATCACGAAAACAGCAACCAAGGGCAGTTAAGTGCAAAATGTATCGCAGAATCAGTTTAAAGGCTCAGACGTTCCAGTAGCTTACAAGAATAACGTACAGAACAATAGAAAAGAATATAGACGGGAGAGAAATAGGCGGTGAGTTTGGCGTTCCGAAACTGTCACAGGATTAGGCGGCCTCATAAGAACTTTCGATAGTGTAAAATTGTGTAATATGTTCATAATTCTGAGGAAAAATAGTAGTAATCTATGGGGAAAGACGGAAGTTGTATAATATGTACAAGAACCAGGGCGGAACAATAAGTATGGGGGACCAAGAAGAACTAATTTTTCGAATAAAAAATGGTGTATACAGTGAAATAGCCTTCACCCTCACTGATCAATCTAGACGCTGAAGAACCAGTCATGGAAATTAAAGAAACGTTCAAGAGTGGGATTTAAAGTAAAAAAGAGAGCAGAAAATGGATTGATAGTAAATCGAAGACTGACGAAAGTATAGAAAAGTAGCAGAAACGAGACTGACAACGAACAAAACTGATGACTACAACACGGAAATAGTTTGGAATTGTTTGTATCTTGGAAACAAAATAACACATGAAGATCGCAACAAGGACAATATAAAATGTAGATTACCTCAGACAAATACAGTATTCCAAGCAAATATTGACCTGAAGTTGAAATTTCGCTCTGAGCGTTTGGTGCACAGCATAGTAAGTTAGTGAGTCGTAGGCACTCGGAAAACCGGTGTAGAAGAGAATCGAAGCGTTTGAGGCATGGCGCTACAGAAGGATATTGAGAAATGGGTGGACATAAAATAGAGAGTAAGGAAGTTCTCTGCAGAATCGGCGAAGAAAGAAACATATGGAAAACACTGGCAAAAAGGAGGGACAGGATGGTAAGACATTTACTAAAAATTCAGGGAATAAGCTGCATTGTACTAGAGACAGCTGAAGAGGGCAAAAACTGTAGAGGAAGACAGAGACTGTAAAACATTTAACAAATAATTGAGGAACTAGGGTGGAATTTCTAGTCTGAGATGAAAACGTAGGCATAGGAGAGAAATTCGTAGCGGGCCACATCGATAAAAAATCGTCCTTGCCACAATAAGACGACATTTAAGCCGAATTTCATGTGTGAATCAGAAACCTGCCGCATAATCTGTCCTTGTATACTGTAAGTAGATGGCTTTACCTTCACGTAGCCGGCTGGAGTGGCCGAGCGGTTCTAGGCGCTAGAGACTGGAACCGCGCGAGCGCTACGGTCGCAGGTTCGAATCCTGCCTCGCGCATGGATGTGTGTGATGTCCTTAGGTTAGTTAGATTTAAGTAGTTCTAAGTTCTAGGGGACTGATGACTTCAGAAGTTAAGACCCATAGTGCTCAGAGCCATTTGAACCATTTCAACCTCACTTTCATTGTGCCACTGCGCTTTAATACTAATCATCTGCGTGCTCTTCATACCTATTTAACATTTATAGCATACTGTTTTCACGCTAATACAGTTTCAATGGTCGAGCAGTGTATCCTCAAATCTGCACATACGTATATAGAATGGTCGCTTTATTGGAAACCATTCCCTATGATACTAGCGTCGACGATTCACTTAAGGGGCTCCGGAACGCCCTATACTTGCAATGTTAAAATAACGCTTATAAATTACATCTTTCCTCACAAAGTATTTGAGGTAGGAAGTTGAAACTTTTACAGAATATTTATTGGAATATGGGCTACAACTTAACACAGGGATTTTACAAAATTTTAGTTCAGTTATTAAAGAAGATTTTTTTCAATTGTAATGAAAATTCATAACTTTTTTGCAATTTTTTATTTATATATTCAAAAATATACAGTTTTTTGGAAAAAGGCTGTGTTAAATTATGCAGAAGGCACTGTGTAACATTTACTGAAAGTTTGAAACAAATATGTTTGGAAGATCCTTAGAAAACATGTAATTAGTATGAGAAAATAAAAGTTTTGGGAATCGAGCGACAAAGATTGGATTAACTTTTTAGTGCATTCCAGGTCCATAGGATGGATTATCTTTATCCTCTGCAAACTCCTCCTCCAGCTTCCTCTTGGTCCTCCTCCTGTTTACTCTTGCTTGTATTTCTAGACTCTTTACAGCCCTGTCTGCAGCCAGAACGCGTTCCTTGTCTAAAGCAAGCATCGCTCGTACCATGTTAGAACCTATCTTCATTCCCATATTTCTAAATACCTTGCACCTTACAATGTTGCCATCATTGAAAGTCGCAATAGCAACTTTACTTTTACTCATTATTATACTTCAACAAAACAGAGACTCAAGAAACAGAATTAATTACGAATATTTTCGAGATAACGACAGAGTAAATAAAGATGAAACAATCGACAATCACACCAGCGATATATATTGAATCATCACAGGTTAGCCACAACACATACCTTATCTCACATCACTAAAATGTACCTGGTGAACACAGACGTTAATAATAACACCATTTGACAGCACTTTAACAGCGCCACAGTGGGTCACGCCCATGTAGAACACATTTCAAAAAAAATTCAAAAATAGTTGTAGTCTTCGGAATTGAATAAATTATATATCTATTAAAAGGTAATAGTCTGCAGATTCAGAAAACGCAAAAAAGTAAAAATGGAACTTTTCATGATTTTGAGCCTTTCCGGAGCCCCTTAAGCTTCCTTAGCTTCCTCTGGCCACCCCCCCCCCCCACCCCTCCTCGCCGGTGCCCATCCTGCCCTCACCCCCTGGTCTGTACAGAAGAGCGGAACAGAGGTATCATATACATCGTCATAACAGCAACGTGTATTTCAGCGGCCACAGTTGCTGGTGCAGACGGCAGGCAGCAAAGCGGGTTGCGTTTCCCGAGAGATAAGGGGCAGTCTACGGCCGTGAGGATGTGGGTAGTAACACAGGACATACTCCAGTGACTCCGGACTCCGCAGTGCGGTGCGGATGGGACAGGAAGTCGTGCGGTGGGTTATCGCGCGTGATACTTGGCGTCTGTAACCACTGCAACCGCACCCACAACACGGAATGGAAGGAACGTTCATTAACTCGAATATACACCACAGAGTAACGCGCATTCTCTCTGTGAGCTGGAAATTGAAAATGCCTTCAGTGGCGTGTTTTTCACTTGCTTCTTCGGTGAACATGCTCAGTTAGATGTGAAACTTGAATTTCCCTGAGCATACAAACCGTTAAACCAACTTGCGAGAATGCAGCCAGGTAATGTCATCCATAGCCGTCGATATTTCGGCAGGTGAGCGCCGTAAATTTGCTCAGTGATAAAACTTGCGAGGTGGCGTCCACGTTTACAGCCTTTTGAGTTTTGACAGGAAGCATTTCCAACAGGACTGATCAAATATGTTTTTCGGCAGTCATCTAAGATACGGGCTCTTTTATGACCTGTAAACGATGATCTTAGTTTGCGTAGGGCACGTGGTTTGCATATTTTGCATATTATACGTTGGTCAGACCATCATGGTCGTGGATGACTGTGGAGTAGAAAGTAAGTGTCACACACGCTTACAACAGCGTTTCTGCTGTTGCAGAACATTGCCTTGGTACAGATGGTCCTACAGAACACAAGAACACAGAGATTGTGGCGTGCACTTTCAACTATTGAGATAGTGTTATTAAGGAAGTATGTGAAATGAAAGTAGCAAACGGCCTTATAAACAGAGACGCAGTTTTCTGCTTAAATTATGTTTGGGATCCTGTTCCGTGTCTTGTCAAACAACAGACAAAATGAACCACGAGAACTGTTACAGACACCGTTTAGTTTTGAAACATTACATTGTTTACATAGAGTTGTTAATATAGAATTTATTTTACCATTTAACTATTTTTAAGTTATCTATTACGCGTTATATTTTATTTTGTTGTAAATTTTGAGTAGAATATACAGCACAATCCATAATTAAAAAGTCAATTACAGTCTGCAACGCTAAAGTAAATTTTATAATTGACAACACTATGTGAATAACGTAGTACACATACTCGTAAAATGTTGCACCCCTCTCTGTATGCAATTCTTTGTGAAACCATACTGTGGTAATACCACTACAACATGTTTTGATTTTAAAAATGTCATTCTTGTATGTACGATATTTTGCGTAATGGAGGATGCACCCTACTTGTAAGTAGACAGAAAAAATACTATTTCTAACATTAGCATACAAAAAACCTCAAGATTTATTTGGCAGATTTTTCGATTGCAGTAGAACCTGAAAGAAAAAAGATTACAGTGGAATAAAGGCAGAAAATTACACGTGCAGACAGCACAAAAATAATTATGTAAGGAAATACCCTTGACAACAGAATAGGTTGATGAAACGCGTCCTGTTACGCATGAAAAAAGTGATGCAGTTTTCACTATTTAAATAATTAACGACACAATTGCTGGCTTTGCAGAGACAACGAATATGATGAATGAAATTGACTAATTGGCGCAGATTTCGTAAATTTACCAGTGCAACATCGGTTGTGGTAAGCATATCAGACAGAGCAGTACAGGTAGCTTTGAAAACTGTGAGTACGTAACTAGGTAACTTCCAGGTCGTCTTTCTCCTGCTGTTTGTGTGTGTGATATATATATATATATATATATATATATGAACAATTATACATGACTGTCCTTAAACTGACACACAATATTTTTAGCGCAACGCAATCTGACTTTCAATAATCCCTACAAGAGAATAGCCCTGACTAAATTAACATACACGTTTCACAAATCACTTACCTCACAAAAATCTTCGTTACTCAAACTATTGCAATACAGCGAGCGCCAATACTGCTAGCTAAATAAAAGATTCAAACTACTGAAGGCTCTAACTACTGATAGGCATAGTTTTTAGATTTTAATAGAGAACAAACAATGTATTTACCTTACTAATCATAATATATATAGCAGTTCATGACATCCATTCTTACAAATGTACTGTTTCTGAAAGACACACGTGCAGATCATCCGCTCTCAAAATTCCTCCATTTCTCTCCCCACATCCACCACTGCTGGCGGCTGTCCTCCAACTACCCAACACTACAACGGCAGACAACAATGCAAACAAGCCACAGACTGCACACAACACAGCCAGTGATTTTCATACAGAGCGCTATGTGGCGTTACCAATAAAAAAAACCTATACAGTCTACTTACATAGCCCCCATGCTCCACACAAAAAATTTTACAAATTGTTTTGGGCAGTGGCCAATACAGATTTGAAAAAATTTTTCATAATTACAGTAAGAAAGATATCAAATGCACACACTTATTAATACAATGTTGGTCAAAAGCTAAAATTTACTCACAGTCCATAAAGACAGCCCTGATCATTCATCACATTAAAATTGCAGTTTTTTTTTCTCAATGTCTGAGCAGTAAAAGAAAATGCACACGGAAGTAGTGGATTTCAATGCAGTCTTGAAGAAGTAGTGTTCTCCTTCCAACAGAAAGACAGTTCAAAGGGGACGTTTCAATATATATATATATATATATATATATATATATATATATATATATATATATATATATATATATATATATAGTATGTGTGTGTGTGAGAGAGAGACAGAGAAAGAGAGAGAGAGAGAGAGGGAGAGAGAGAGAGTGAGAGATAGGGTGAGAGAGAGTTAAGACCTACTTGCTTTTATGTTGTTAGTCCCTTCAACTAGATGCTGGTCGGGATCACCAACTTAAAGCTGTCTGTTATTGGAACTGAATTAGTGATGAATTAACCTTGGAAACGTGTCCTTTAACACGGAATCATATTATCAAATCTGGAAGGTCGGTTATACTCTAAGAAAAAAATCTGTGGATTTGGTGCCTGGGATCGTCAAAATCCTGAGCTGGTCGATGGACCCTGCCCATAAAGCTCCAAACGTTCTCAATCGGGGAGACTTTGTTGACTAGGGCAATGTTTGGCGAGCATGAAGACACAGCAGAAACTCTCGTCGTGCGTTAGTGGACATTACCTTACTGAAATGTAAACCCAGGAGGGCTTGCTATGCAGAGTAACAAAACAGAACTGAACATACCATCGACACAGCGCTGTGCTATGAGGTTGCCGCTGATGGCAGCTAGACCATCACTACACAGTAGTCTTGAACAAAGTGTGGCAGAAGCCTGAACAATAGTGGACCGACGTACTAGGACATGCATTGATACAGTGAAATAGAGCATTGGTAATGGCTAGGCAGTAGCCGAAATATAGATTTGCCTAATAAAACCTAATAGAATAGAACGACTGTTTGCTGTCCTCTATCATTTGCGAATACTCTTTATTTAACGACCCACAGTCTTCCACGTGTCACGGTCTACAATATGAGCAACGGAGATTCCTGCACACTGCCTGGAGCACGACTGAAGTTACTTCAATCTCTATTGGTTACTCTCCATCTAAGATAAGACGTTGCGTCATACCTAAAATGAAATCCTGAATCCAGTAACAATATTTAGTTTGATACTCCACATAACAGTACATATGTTAATAAACCTTGATGTAGTACCGAGTCAAACAGTTCTCGGAAGTCTGGAAATACTGTAACCACTTGATTATCTTGCCCCATGGCTTTCAGGGTGTCACGCGACGGAAGCGCAAGTGGGGACACTGCATCACCTCTCTTTCCGAAATAAGTGGTGCCTTTGCAACGACATGCTTTGCTTACCTATTCGCTGAAATTTGCACACGAACAACACATGGATAGTACGTAGTAAGTCGAGGAATATTACCGGACAATGAACGGTATCGCTTTCTAAGAATGGTTAGGTGATGTGCTGTGGCAGTCACGTGAAATCCGTTGTCAATTTGTCGTAACGGAATGCCGGCCGGAGTGGCCGAGCGGTTATAGGCGCTACAGTCTGGAGCCGCGCGACCGCCACGGTCGCAGGTTCGAATCCTGCCTCGGGCATGGATGTGTGTGATGTCCTTAGGTTAGTTAGGTTTAAATCTAAGTTCTAGGGGACTGATGACCTCAGAAGTTATGTCCCATAGTGCTCAGAGCCATTTATGGTTAGGTGATGTTCTGTGGCCATCACGTGAAATCCATTGTCAATCTGTCGTAACGGAATGCCGGCCGGAGTGGCCGAGCGGTTCTAGGCGCTACAGTCTGGAGCCGCGCGACCGCTACGGTCGCAGATTCGAATCCTGTCTCGGGCATGGATGTGTGTGATGTCCTTAGGTTAGTTAGGTTTAAATAGTTCTAAGTTCTAGGGGACTGATGACCTCAGAAATTAAGTCCCATAGTGCTCACAGCCATTTGAACCATTCGTTATGAAATAATGAAAGTTAAGCATCGTCTAGTCAGTAACAGTTAAGAAATACGGGCACTATTCATAAATTAATCTTCAGCTGTTTGTTAAAATTCTTATGCGACAATTAATATGGAAACACGAGACTATAATTTTCTAAGTTCGAACGGCTAGTGGTAAACAGTCTCACAGAAGTATCAACAGCGTGAAAATCTTAACACTGGTACTAGGTCAGGAAGAGAGCAACTTCGACACTCTTGAGTGAGACAGCTTCCGAGCTCAGCAGAAAATCCTTAGAGAAGTGAAGACCAAGCTGCATTCGTTACTCTCGTAATGCTATGCAAGAGACACTAGGTAGGACGCAACATCGCCAAACAGGTATTCGACAAAGCAGTAAAGACAGTGAAATTCGTTAAGCAAATGTAGCGGGACTGTAGGCCACTCGCGACTCGAGAAGATAGTTATTATCAACGGCGTCGTAGAGCGGAGCCTCTCCGCGATGACACAAATACTCCAGTCCTACTGGCCTAGAGCATTCGATCAGGAGGATCTATGGCGTTTGTGTCTGCACACGATTCTCTGGTTATGGTATGTTAGTATCGTGTGCTTGAGGTTGTGCGTACGCATGGTGTAGAGGTATCGTTTTAGATGAGTAATCGAAAAACGCTCAGTCCGGGGCTTATATTTTGAATAAAAATCATCAGCAACGATGGTCGAAGAATTCTTGCGCAAAAAGCCACCCTTACTCATCCAACGGCCTCGTCAAAAAGGGAGGGCAGAGGATCAGGGCACTTTCTTTCCCTTGGAGTGGGAAACTGCCCCTAAAGGCAGAAAAAATATCAGTGATAAACGGCATGAGGATTGGATGTGGTAGAGAAGCTAGAAAATCTGAAAAGGGAAATGCTAAGACTCATCAGCCTAGATATGGATAGTGTCACTGAAGTGAAATGGAAAAAAGAAAAGGATTTCTCGTCAGACGAATATTGGCTAAAATCAACAGAAACGGAAAATGGAGTAAAGGGAGTAGAACTCGTTATGAATAGGAAGGCAGGGCAGCGAGTGATAGGGTTGGTCTTATCAGAATCAATAGGAAACCGACAACGATAGTTCAGGTATACATGCCGACGTCGCAAGCTGAAGAGGAAGAGGTAGAGAACGTATATAAGGATACTGAACGAGTAATACAGTACGCAGAAGGAGATGAAAATCTAATAGTCATGGGGGGTTTGAATGCAGTGGTACGGGAAGGAAGAAATGAAATGATTACGGGACAGTATGGGATTTGTACTAGGAATGGGAGAGGAGGAAGACTGAGTTCTGCAGTAAATTTGAACTACTAGTAGCGAATACTCTGTTTAAGAATCACAACAGGAGTAGGTCTACTCGGAAGAGGATGGCCGATACGGGAAGATTTCAGTTAGATTACATCATGGTCATACAGAGATTCCGAAATCAGATACTGGATTGTAAGGCGTACCTAGGATCAGATATAGTAGTAGGCTGATGTTTAAGGGAATAGTCAAGAAGGACAAAGATGAAAAGATGTGGGAAAATTAAGTAATAAGAAGTGACGAGATGTGCTTGAAATTCTCTACAGCTATAGATACAGCAACGAAGAATAGTGCAGCAGGCATTACAGTTGAACAGGAGTGGACATCTATAAAAACTACACTCGTAAAAAAAATCCAGGTAAAAAGAAAGTAGCACCGAAGAAACCATGGGTGACAGAAGAAATACTTCAGTTGATTGATGAAAGAAGGAAGAATAAAAATGTTCTCTGAAATTCAGGAACACAGAAATACAAGTCACTGAGGGATAAAATAAATAGGAAGTGCACAGAAGCTAAGACGAAATGGCTGGATAAAAAAGGAGAAGAAGTCGAAAAAAAAGGTTGTCGGAAGGATTCACTCATCATAAAGAAAAGTCAAAACATCCTTCAGTGAAATTTAAATCAAGGGAGGTAACATTAAGAGTGCAACGGGATTTCGAGTGTTAAATGCAGAGGAGTGATCGGATAGATAGAAAGAATATAACGAAGGCCTTTATGAGGGAGAAGTTTTTTCTGATCTGATAGAAGAAGAGACAGAAGTAGATTTAGAAGAGGTAAGGAATCGAGTATTAGAATGAGAATTTAAAAGAGCTTTGGAAGTATTAAGATGAAATAAGTTATAAGTGACAGATAAAGTACCATCAGAATTTCTAAACTAATTGGGGGAAATGGCAACAAAACAACTATTCACGTTGGTGTGTAGAATGGTTGAGTCTGGCAATCCACCCGACTTTTAGAAAACTATCATCCACACTATTCCGAAGACTACAAGAGCTCACAAGTGCGAGAATTACTGCACTATAAGTTTAACAGCTCATACACCAAAGTTAATTAAAAGAATAATATACAGAAGAATGGAAAAGAAAACTGCGGATCTGTTACATAACGATCAATTTGCCTTTCTGAAACGTGAAAGCACCTGAGAGGCAACCTTGACGTTATAGTTGGTAATGGAAGCAAGACTAGAGAAAAATAAATACACCCTTATAGCATTTATCGACATGGAAAAATCGTTCTATGATGTCAAATGATGCAAGATGTTCGAAAGTCTGAGGAAAATATGGGGGAGCCATAAGGAGATATGGGTAACGTCCAACATGTAAAAGGGCCAAGATGGTATCGCAGGGGTGGAAGACCATAGCCGAAGTGTTTGGATTAAGAAGATTTTAAAACAGGGATATAGTCTCTCGTTCCTACTATTCAGTCTGTACATTGAAGAAGCAATGAAGGAAATAATAGAAAGGTTCAGGAGTGGGATAAAAATTCTAGGTGAAATGACATCAATGATACGACTCGCTGATGGGAAAGCTATCCTGAGTGAAAGTGAAGAAGAATTACATGATCTGCTGAATCGAATGAACAGACTGATGCATGCAGAATATGGACTGAGAATATAGGTCGAAATTAATGAAGAGTATGCAAAAATGAAAACAGTGAGAAACTCAACGTTAGGATTGATGGTCACGAAGTAAATGACGTTAAGGAAATTTACTACCTAGACTGCAAAATAACCAACGGAGTAAGAACATCAAAAGCAACTAGTACTGGCAAAAAGGCATTCCTGGCCAAGGGAACTCTACTAATATCAAACGTAGGTCTTTATTTGAGGGAGAAATATCTGAAAATGTACGTTTGGAACGCAGCATTCTATGTTTGTGAAACACTGACAGTGAAAAACCGGAACAGAAGAGAACCGAAGCATTTGAGATGCAATGTTACAGACGAATGTTGAAAATTATGTGCACTTATACTGTAAGGAATGAGGAGGTTCTGCGCAGAATCGGAGTGGAAAGCAATATTTGGAAAAAACTAACAAGAAGAAGGGAGCGGATGATAGGACATGCTGTTAGGTCATCGAAGAGTAGTTCTATGTTACTAGAGGAAGCTGTAAAGGGCAAAAAGTGTAGAGGAAGACAGAGATTGGTATACAACCTGCAGAAAACTGAGGATGTAGGTTGCAGGTGCTATTCTGAGATGAAGACGTTGGCACGGGAGAGGAATTAACATCGGGCCGCAACAAACCGGTACGAAATTGTCACACATAGTGCAGAGGAATAACAAGATAAAATCAAGAATAAAACAACACTACGGACACAATTAACGCAGTCTGGTTAGGTTACCATATGTTTTGTGCACAGTAGGTGTCAAAATGTCTTCCTAAAGTACGTAGAACATGTTAAAGGCGGGACAGATGATTCTGGGCAGGCGACTGCGAAAAAAATTTTGGAACCAAGCTACCCTGCAAAACTTTTAGGTGCCACACCCTGTATTTTGGGCGGAAGTCCCCCTCATCGCACAGACCTTAAAACACGAACTGCATTCACCCTATCATCAACTAAAGTAGGGGGGTGCATGTTGGAGACGTCGTTTCACAGTATCAAACTTTCTTCATCTACATCTACAAGATTACTCTGCAATTCACATTTAAGTGCTTGGCAGAGGGTTCATCGAACCTCAATCATACTATCTCTCTCCATTCCACTTCCGAACAGCGCGCGGGAAAAACGAACACCTAAAACCTTTCTGTTCGAGCTCTGATTTCATTTATTTTATTTTGATGGTCATTCCTATCTATGTAGGTTGGGCTCAACAAAATATTTTCGCATTCGGAAGAGAAAGTTGGTGACTGAAATTTCGTAAATAGATCTCGCCGCGACGAAAAACGTCTATGTTTTAATGACTTCTATACCAACTCGCGTATCATATCTGCCACAATCTCTCCCCTATTACGTGATAATAAAAAACGAGCTGCCCTTTTTTGCACCCTTTCGATGTCCTCCGTCAATCCCACCTGGTAAGGATCCCACACCGCGCAGCAGTATTCTAACAGAGGACGAACGAGTGTAGTGTAAGCTGTCTCTTTAGTGGACTTGTTGCATCTTCTAAGTGTCCTGCCAATGAAACGCAACCTTTGGCTCGCCTTCCCCACAATATTATCTATGTGGTCTTTCCAAATGAAGTTGTTCGTAATTTTAACACCCAGGTACTTAGTTGAATTGACAGCCTTAAGAATTGTACTATTTATCGAGTAATCGAATTCCAACGGATTTCTTTTGGATCTCGTGTGGATCACCTCACACTTTTCGTTATTTAGCGTCAACTGCCACCTGCCACACCATACAGCAATCTTTTCTAAATCGCTTTGCAACTGATACTAGTCCTCGGATGACCTTACTAGACGGTAAATTACAGCATCATCTGCGAACAACCTAAGAGAACTGCTCAGATTGTCACCCAGGTCAGATTAGGAACAGCAGAGGTCCCAGGACGCTTCCCTGGGGAACACTTGATATTACTTCAGTTTTACTCGCTGATTTGCGTCTATTACTACGAACTGCGACGTTCCTGACAGGAAATCACGAATCCAGTCGCACAACTGAGACGATACCCCATAGGCCCGCAACTTGATTAGAAGTCGCTTGTGAGGAAGGGTGTCAAAAGCTTTCCGGAAATCTAGAAATACGGAATCAACTTGAGATCCCCTGTCGATAGCGGCCATTACTTCGTGGGAATAAAGAGCAAGCTGCGTTGCAGAAGAACGATATTTTCTGAAACCATGATGATTACGTATCAATAGATCGTTCCCTTCGAGGTGATTCATAATGACAAACTGCCTATTGGCTTCTGTCTAGGGTTCTTCGGCCGACGTTCATATAATGATTTTTCTGACAGAGAGAAGCCAATAGCCAGTTTGTCAATAATTGGCCACGAAAGCCTTAACAATTGTGATTCATAATGTTTGAATACAGTATATGCTCCAAAACCCTACTGAAAACCGACGTCAGTGATATAAGTCTGTAATCGATGGATTACTCCTACTACCCTTCTTGAACACTGGTGCGACCTGTGCAATTTTCCAATCTGTAGGTACAGATCTATCGGTGAGCGAGCGATTATATATGACTGCTAAGTAGGGAGCTATTGTATCAGCGTAATCTGAAAGGAACCTAGCCGGTACACAACCTGGACCTAGAGACTTGCCTGTATCAAGCGATTTGAGTTGCTTCGCAACCCCTAAGGTATCTACTTCTAAGAAACTCATGCTAGCAGCTGTTCGTGTTTTAAATTCTGGAATATTCCATTCGTCTTCCCTGATGAAGGAATTTCGGAAAACAGCGTTCAATAACTCCGCTTTAGCGGCACAGTCGTCGGGAACGGTACCATCGGCACTGCGCAGAGAAGGTATTGACTGCGTCTTGTGTACTTTACATACGACCAGAATTTCTTCGGATTTTCTACCAAATTTCGAGACAATGTTTCGTTGTGGAACCTATTAAAGGCATCTCGCATTGAAGCCCGTGGCAAATTTCGCTCGTCTGTAAATTTTAGCCAATATTCGGGATTTCGCGTTCTTCTGAACTTCGCACGCTTTTTCCGTTGCCTCTGAAACAGCGTTCGGACCTGTTTTGTGTACCATGGGGGATCAGTTCCATCTCTTACCAATTTATGAGGTATGAATGTCTCAATTGCTGTTGCTACTATATCTTTGAATTTGAGCCACATCTCGTCTACAGTCAGTCCGGAAGGAATGGAAATTTTCTCTTAGCAAGACTTCTAGTGACACTTTATCCGCTTTTTTAAATAAAATTATTTTGCGTATGTTTCCGGTGGATTTGGAAGAAACGGTATTGAGCCTAGCTACAACGACCTTGTGAGCACTATTCCCTGTATCAGTCGTGATGCTCTCTATTAGCTCTGGATTGTTTGTGACTAAGAGGTCAAGTGTGTTTTCGCAACCATTTACAATTCGCGTGGGTTCGTGGACTAACTGCTCGAAATAATTTTCGGAGATTGCATTTAGGACAATTTCGGAAGACGTTTTCTGCCTACCACCGGTTTTGAACAAGTATTTTTGCCAACAAATCGAGGGAAGGTTGAAGTGCCCACCAACTATAACCGTATGAGTGGGGTATTTATTTGTTACGAGACTCAAATTTTCTCTGAACCGTTCATTATCGGAGTCTGGGGGTCGGCAGAAGGAGCCAATTATTAACTTAGGTCGGCTGTTAAGTATAACCTTCACCCATACCAATTCGCACGGAGTATCTACTTCGACTTCACTACAAGATAAACCACTACTGACAGACACGAACACTCCACCACTAATTCTGCCTAATCTATCTTTCCTGAACACCGTCTGAGACTTCGTAAAAATTTCTGCAGAACTTATTTCAGGCTTAAGCCAGCTTTTTGTACCTATAACGATTTCATCTTCTGTGCTTTCTATTAGCACTTGAAGTTCAGGGACTTTCCCAGCACAACTACAACAATTTACAACTACAATTCCGACTGTTCCTTGATCCAAGCACGTCCTGTATTTGTCATGCACCCTTTGAGATTGCAGCCCACCCCGTACTTTCCCGAGGCCTTCTGACCTAAGTCCACGCCACACAGCCTCCGCTACCCGTGTAGTCACCAGCTGAGTGTAGTGAACTGCTGACCCATTCAGCGGAACCCGAAACCCCACCACCCTACGGCGCAAGTCCAGGAATCTGCAGCCAACACGGTCGAAAAACCGTCTGAGCCTCTGATTTAGACCCTCCACCCGGCTCTGCAGCAAAGGTCCGCAGTCGGTTTTGTCAACGATGCTGTAGATGGTGAGCTCTGCCTTCATCTCGTAAGCAAGACCGGCAGCCTTCACCAAATCAGATAGCCGCTGGAATCCAGAGAGAATTTCCTCAGATCCAAAGCGACACACGTCATTAGTGCTGACATGTGCCACCACCTGCAGCTGGCTGCACCCTGTGCTCTTCATGGCATCCAGAAGGACCCTTTCCACATCAGGAATGACTCCACCCGGAATGCACACTGGATTTCTTCCCCTCCTTAGCCGCCATATCCCTAAGGGGCCCCATTACGCGCCTAACATTGGAGCTCCCAACTACCAATAAGCCCACCCTCTGCGATTGCCCGGACCTTGAAGGCTGAGAATCATCCTCTGAAACAGGGCAGGCAGCTGCATCTGGCTCAGCTAGAGACAGTACCTGAAACCTGTTTGTCAGACGCACCGGGGAGGCTTTCTGATCAGCCTCTTTCGCTGCTGTTCCTCAGTTTTTAGGGCCAGCTTCAGAAATATGGTCATAGGTGGGTTATGTTACCATATGTTTTCTTCACGTTGAGTATCAAAATGTCTAACGGTTTTTAATGAAACTGAAAGGAAGGGTTCAGTCTGGACTCTCCTTGAGCGAACGAATTTCTGTACAGGATCTTGCCGGTGGAAGTGACATAAGTACGTACGTGAATGTGGGTAAACTCTGAAACTAAGGAAGACTTCAGTTAGTGGATGTATATTCAAGGTCTCAAAAGGCTCAAGGAATACAAGTTCTCGCCGCAACGAAATCAATTACTGGTTGCCAACTCAACTTGTACATAATATTCAGGACCCTCTCTCCTTTTTACTTCAATACTAAACGAGCTACTCTCCCTTTGGCTTTTTCGATGTACTCCGTTGGTCTTATCTGGTAAGGATCCCATACCGCACAGCAGTACTTTACTGAAGACGGACAAGCGTAGTGTAGGCAGTCTCTTTAGTAGACCTGTTGCATTTTGTAAGTGTTCTGCCAATAAAGCGCAGCCTTTTGATTCGTTTTCCCGCAACTTTATCTCCGTGACAGTTCCAGTTTAACTTGTTCATAATTGTAATAACTAAGTGTTTAGCTGAATTGACAGCCTACAGATCTGTGTCTGATTTGTCATGCAACCACTATTTAAAGGAATCCTTTTAGTACTCATGTAAATGACTTCACACTCTATTATTTAGGGAGAGCTGCTATTTCCGCACCATACAGAGTTCTACTCTCAATCATTTTGCGATTTGTTTTGGTCTTCTTATGAGTTCATCGATCCCGCGTCCGGCCATCCTGATTTAGGTTTTCCGTGATTTCCCTAAATGACTCCAGGCAAATGCCGGGATGGTTCCTCTGAAAGGGCACGGCCGACTTCCATCCCAATCCTTCCCTAATCCGATGAGACCGATGACCACGCTGTCTGGTCTCCTTCCCCAAACAAACCAAATCTTATGAGTTTAGTAGACGATGAATGACAGCACAACTTGGAAACAATCTAAAAATGGCTCTCAGATTCTCTCTTAAATAACTTACATAATTTAAGAACATCAGAGGACCTGCAACACTTCCTTGGGGAAGGCCAGACATCAATTCTACTTTATACGACGAATTTATGCTAATTACTACGAATTATGTCATTTCTGCCAAGAAACCACGTATCCAGTCGCAGAATTGGATGATGATGATGATGTTTGGTTTGTGGGGCGCTCGACTGCGTGGTTATCAGCGCCCGTACAATGTCCCAACCTTTGCTCAGTCCAATTTCGCCACTTTCCTGGATGATGATGAAATGATGAGGACAACACAAACACCCAGTCATCTCGAGGCAGGTGAAAATCCCTGACCCCGCCGGGAATCGAACCCGGGACCCCGTGCTCGGGAAGCGAGAACGCTACCGCGAGACCACGAGCGGCGGACAGTCGCAGAATTGCGACGATACTCCATAGGTACGCAGTTCAATTAGAAGCTGCTTGTGAGGAGAGGTGTCCAAACCGTTCTCGAAATCCAGAAATGTGGAAGCAGTTTGAGATCTCCAGGTGATAGTACGCATTGTTTCGTGCGAAGACAGAGATAGTTGTGTTCCACAAGACGATAATTTCATAATCCGTACTGACTGGATATCAGTAGATTTCTTCGAGGGGATTCATAAAGTTCGAACACGGTACGTGTTAAATGAAACAACAGGTTTACTGTTAACAGTCGCCGTCTTATTTATCTCCACGACGCGTTCCAAAGGTTTAAACATCCATCATCAGGTGGATTTACATTAGTTAGTATGATATTTGTGTCTGTGTTGTGTTACGGTTTTTTTTCTTTGTTCGAAATCCTACAGCAAATCGACATTACATCTTCATCTACATCTACATATGTACTCCGCCAGCCACGAAGCGGTGTGTGGTGGTGGGCACAGTTCGCACCAGATTCATATTCCCCCTCCCCCTCTGTTCCACTCGCGGATCGCGCGACAAAAAAAGGACTGTCTGAACGCCTCAGTACGAGCTCTAATTTCCTTTGTCTTTGAATGGTGATCATTGAGCGATTTGATGGTTCAAATGGCTCTATGCCCTATGGGGCTTAACATCTAAGAACATCAGTCCCCTAGACTTAGAACTACTTAAAAGTCCCCTAGACTTAGAACTACTTAAACCTAATTAACCTAAGGACATCCACACCCGAGGCAGGATTCGAACCTGCGACCACAGCAGCGGCGCGGTTCCGGACGGAAGCGCCTTAACCCCTCGGCCACAGCAGCCAGCTGCGCGATTTGAAAGTTGGTGCTAATAATATATGCTCTACATCCTCGGCGAATATCGGATTTTGGAATTTAGTGAGCAGCCCCTTTCGTTCAGCGCGTCGTCTATCTGCAAATGTGTCCCACTTCAAACTTTCTGTGACATTATTAACGCTCTCACGATGGCTAAATGTACCAGTCACGAATCTTGCTGCTCTTCTTTGGACCTTTTCAATCTCTTGGATCAGACCCAATTGGTAAGGGTCCCATACAGACGAACAGTACTCTGACTGGACGAGCTAACGTATTGTAAGCTATTTCCTTTGTTGAAGGACTGCATCGCTTCAGGATTCTACCAATAAACCGCAATCTAGATTTCGCCTTGCCCGTTACTTGTGTAATCTGATCATTCCATTTGAGATCATTTCGAATAGTCACACACAGATACTTGACTGATGTTACCGCTTCCAAAGACTGGGCATTTATTTTGTACTAGTACATTAATGAGAATTTTCGCCTTGTTATATGCAGTCGGTTACACTTACTGATATTGAGAGATAACTGCCAGTCATTACACCACGCATTTATTTCCTACAAAACCTGATTGATTTGTTCACAACTTTAGTGTGATACTACGTTCCTGTAGACTACAGCATCATCGGCAAACAGTCTAATGCCGCTGTCAGTACCATCAACCAGATCGTTTTTGTAAATCCTCATATGGGACGATAATTCAGTGGATTATTCATATTTCCTTTGATGAGTATTGGTGTAACTTGAGCAACTTTCCAGTCTTTAGGTACGGCTCTTTCGTCGAACGCGCCGTTGTGCAAGATAGCTTAGCACGGAGATTTTATGTTAAAATACTCTGCAAGGAATGTAATTGTTGCAGAATGTGGCCCGGGGGGCTTATCTTTATTGAGTGATTAGAGTTAACTCACTGTATGGAGGTAATCTACCTGAAGTTACTCATGTCTGCAGCAGTTTCTCATTCGAATTCTCGAACATTTACCTCGTCTTATTCGGTGAAGGTGCGCGTCTGTGTGTGTGTGTGAATGTATGTATGTATGTTGTGTGTGTGTGTGTGTGTGTGTGTGTGTGTGTGCGTGTGCGCGTGTGTGTGTGGTGTGTGTGTGTGTGTGTGTGTGTGTGTATGTATGTGTTTGTGTCGGTGTCGTTGTAACATGGAAACGCTGTTAGATGAAAGGAAAGATGCGATGTCCCGTACAGGCGTCCCACCCCATAATAGGGGACTGTTGTTCCTCTTGATTGGCAATTAACTGCTGCGCGAATTGCAGTTGAGTGCCGTCAGATCGCGTCGCTACTACCGAAACTGTGACACAGACTCGGCCACTGTGGAACGCTCCAACGCTGTATCTTGTCAGCTGCAGCGTGGCTTGAAAACGCCTCGTGCGCGAATCGCCTATGGCTCTGTACGGTCCCAGCAACACATAAACGAACTTCCGACGTAACCGCTGCTTAATTGATAGATTATGTTGAAATGATATTTTATGAATGGTACGTAATTTTTTTTTTCTTTATTGAATTTCAATTCCCCCCGAAGGGGGCGGGTTGGCAGCAGCTTAGTATGCCGCTCTTCAGCCTACAGACTTTGTGAGAAAGATGAAGAGAATAAATAATAAAAACAAGCGATAAAATCGGAGACCTAAACGGTAACATGGCGAAAAGAAATCGTGGAACTTAAAACAAAGAACAGAGGGATGATGATGCTAATAAAATACTTACGAAGCAGACAGGTAAAACAATAGACAGACGGTTAAAAAACACGGCGACAGTCTGGATTCTGTTCGCAAAAGACATAAAATTCATACCTAGCGACAGCATGGTTTCTGATCGCAACACGAGAAAGACGAACAACACTGAATAGTCACTGGAACACTGCACTAAAAAGTTGGCAAATGTGACATACCACAGCCGAGAGCAAGTGGGGGGAAACTGGACAGATGATGGGAAAACAAAAAAGGGGGAAAAGGAGAGTAAAAGCGAAGGGGCGAACCGGGAAAGGAGCTGATGGAGGATGAGGACCCATAAGAGGGGTGGGGGGGAGACGCGACAGGGAGTGGGGTAGACAGAGGAGGGGAATACAAAAGGACTTGGTGGGGGGAGGAGGGAGGTAGGGAGAGGTTTAGTGGGGAGAAAACAGCATGGAAGGGGGGAAGAGGGAGCCCAGGGAAAGGACAGAGGAAAGGAGGGGGAGTGAGGATCAGAGTTGATAGGAGGGATAAATGGAGGGAGAGAGGGCATCGTCCGGGAGGGGGAGTTGACGGAAGCCACCTTGGGAAAGGAGATGTAGGGTGTAGAGATGGAGGGTAGCGGGGACACAACGGTGAAGACGTGGCAGAGGGCGGGGATGGGAGAGGAGAGGAGCAACCAGGGGGTGAGTGGGTTCAAGACGGCGGGAGGTGTAGAGGATGCGGATATGTTCGAGGAATGGGAGCAGATGGGGGAAAGGAATGAGATCATAGAGGATCCGCGTGGGGGACGGGAGGCGTATACGGAAGGCGAGGCGGAGTGCATGACGCTCAAGGATCTGGAGGGACTTATAGAATTTGGGAGGGGCAGATATCCAGGCAGGACTGGCATAACAGAGGATGGGACGGATTAAGGATTTGTAGGTGTGGAGGATGGTAGAGGGGTGCAACCCCCACGTCTGGCCAGAGAGGAGGAGTCGGAGGCGGTTGTGGGCTTTGGATTGGATGGAGCGGAGATGAGGGTTCCAGGTGAGGTGACGGTCAATGGTGAGGCCAAGGTAGGTGAGGGTGGGGGTGGTACGTAACTTAAATGTGGGGTTTATTGACGGGACTGTTACAATAGGTGCTCAAGATGATTACTCTGAGCATCGTTCCACTTTAGTGCTTCGGAGTGTTGTCTGACGCACAACGAGTGGTCCAACTAAAACATTCATATTTCTTTACGTACTACACGAATATGTAATAAAAAATGGGGTTTGCTATTTCAAAAACGCAGTTGATGTCCGTTGGACCTATGGTAGCACCATCTAGCGGGCCAACCATAGCGCCATCTGGTTTCCCCCTCCAAGCTTTGTAGTTTTTGCGTTTGATGCTTATTTCGTGAGATATTTGGCCCGGTCACTATCATTTGACCACCCAGTATACTCTAGCACAAAGGGAAGAAAATAACGCACAGAACGAAGGAATTATCCGAATGGGACGGAAATCGGTAGATATGATGTAGGAACTACAGACAAATATATGATTACAATGTCACAGAAACTGGATGATTTATTTAACAGAAAGAGCTTCAAGTCAGTTTGGTTTACTTCTAGCTCATATGAAAGTAATTATTAGACCAGTCAGATTGGTACTGGAGGTTCCCCTAGGTGATATAATGCCATATTGTATGCAACAGGCGGGTTAGACCGTCAAAATCCGGGACTGTTTGGACGGTCCTGCCCGAATTGCTCCGAGGGTTCTCAGTTGTGGAGAGATACGGTGACCTTGATGCCCAAGAAAGCGTTTGGCAGGCACGAAGACCATCAGTAGAAACGATCGCCGTGTGTGGGGGCAATCATTACCTTCGTGAAATGTAAGTCCAAGAGAGCTTGCTGTGATGGGCAACAAAATGGAGCATTTTATAACGGTAGTAAGATTAGTTATAAATATTAAGGTAGGACAGTGCGTTACAGTGAACAATTCAGTGATAGGGACGTTCTTATCAGAATCAACAGCAAACCAACACCGACAACGATAGTTCAGGTATAAATTCCGACGTTGCAAGCTGAAGAGGAAGAGATTGAGAAAATATATTAAGATATAGAACGAGTAATTCAGTACGCAAAGGGAGATGGAAATCTAATAGTCTTGGGGGATTTCAATGCAGAGGTAGAGGAAGGAGAAAAAGAAATGATTGTGGGAGAATATGGGCTTTGTGACGGAATGAGAGAGGAGAAAGACTGAGTTCTGTATTAAATTTCAGCTAGTAATAGCGAATAATCAGTTTAAGAATCTACTGGGAAGAACCAGGTGATACGGAAAGATTTTACTTGGATTACATCATGACCAGCCCGGGATTCCGAAATCAGATACTGCATTGTAAAGCGTACCCGGTAGGAGATACAGACTCAGATCAAAATCTAATGATAAAGTGTAGCTGAAGCTTAACAGACGAGACAGGAAGAATTAAGCGTAAAGAAGTGGAATACGGAAATTCTAAGGAATGAAGAGACGTGCGTGAAGTTCTGCGAAACTATAGATTCTGCGATAATAAATAGCTCAATAGCCAGTTCACTTCAAAAGTAATGGACATCTCTAAAAAGGGCAAGCACAGGAGCTGGAAAGAAAAACATATGTACAGTGCAGGTAACTGTGAAGAAACCATGGGTAACAGAAGAAATATTTCATCTGATCGTTGAAAGAATAAAATACAAAAATGTGCAGGGATATTCAGGAATACCGAAACACAAGCCGCTGAGGAATGAAATAAGCAGGAAGCTAAGGCGAAATGGCTGCGTGAAAAGTGTGAAGAAATCGAAAGAGAAAAGATCGTCGGAAGGACTGACTCACCATATAGGAAAGTCAAAATAACCTTCAGTGAAATTAAAAGCAAGGGTAGTAACATCAAGAGTGCAACGGAAGCTCAACTGTTACATGCAGAGGAGAGAGTAGATAGGTGGAAAGAGTATACCGAAGGCCTCTATGTTACCCGTGACGTGATGGAAGAAGAAACATGAGTCGGTTTATAAAGGTTAGGGGATCCAGTATTACAATCACAATTAAAAGAGCTTTGGAGCACTTAAGATAAAATAAGACTGAAGAAATAAATAACATTACATCAGAATTTCTAAAACCATTGAGGGCAACAGCAACAAAACGACTATTTACGTTGGTGTGTAGGACGTATCAGTCTGGCTACATACCGTCTGACTTTCAGAAAAGTATCATCCGCACTATTACGAAAAAGCTGCAACAGCTGACAAGTGCGAGAGTTATCGCACAATCAGCTTAACAGCTAATGCATCAAGTTGCTGACAAAAACAATATACAGACGAATGGAAAAGAAAATTGAGGATTGTTACATGAGGATCAGTTTGGCTTTAGGAAAGTTAAAGGCACCAGAAAGACAATTTTGTCATTGCTGGTGATAATGGAAGCAATGCTAAAAAAAATTTAAGACACGTTCATATTATTTGTCGACCTCCAAAAAGCGTTCGATAATGTCAAACAGTGCAAAAAGTTCGAAATTCTGAGGGAAATAGGGGTAAGTTTTAGGGAGAGACGGGTTATATATAATATTTACAAGAGCGAGGAGGGAATAATAAGAGTGGACAACCAACAACGAAGTGGTCGGATTAAGAAGGGTGTGCCGGCCGCTGTGACAGAGCGGTTCTAGGCGCTTCAGTCCGGAACTGCACTGCTGCTACGGTCGCATGTTCGAATCCTGCCTCGGGCATGGATGTGTGTGATATCCTTAGATTAGTTAGGTTTAAGTAATTCTAAGTATAGGGGACTTATGACCTCAGATGTTAAGTCCTATAGTGCTCAGAGCAAGCACCTTCTCTTGAATAAAAGATCGAATTTTTCTGAAGTTTTAATCACTTGTTTGTCTGTAAACGTGCATCACCCCTAACGAATTCGGCCCCATTCAGATAATTCCTCCATGCTGAGTCTTTGTTTTTGTCTTACAATGTAATTTGGTATCTCCCCACTGAGTCAGCACATTTTTCGTGAATCAGACCAGATTTTTAGATAACTTTGGTCTCTGACAACTACTTGTCTTTTGGGTCCAGTAAATAGAGCAAACAATACTCGAACTTGGTTTTAATTACAAGATTTTTTAAACTGGCGTATAACGTTTCTATGGATAGGCTTTTATACGCTGCTTTCTTTGACTTCATTGCCTCCTATCATATCGTATATTGGAGCACTTCTGTGCAGTCGCGAAGAATGTTCTTGGCCCTGAAAAGGGCTGTCAGACAGTTGAAGGCTTCGACTGTAAAAAGAAAAAAAGCTAAGTAGCAGTCGATAAGAAATAGGGTTGTCGAATGAATAACATGGTAAGTAACGTGCATTAGTTGATAGTTCCGCGATAAACCGAGAGATGGAAGCTCCGTCTCTAATATAAGATTTTCGCTAATGGCAACTTTGTCACGATGTGTGCATGTAAACAGTGGTAAGAACCAAAATCACGGCTGCCATTTGTAACACTGCGTGCGCTGTTTGTGTCAGAAAATATTTTACTGGGATGATTTGTACGAGTCTTAGGATAATGCGGATAATTACGACTCAAATAATGATCCTGAATACGTCCAAGAACGCAAAATCGGTTCTATAGTTTACTTTAATCAAAAAAGTGTGAATATTTATGTAGCCAAATTACAGAAGTTAAGCTGTGTGTCTTACCATATTTTTCGTCAATTAACATAACAGGATGACGTTAGAACTGTTAAGGATCATCCTTAATCCTGAATCATGATTAATATTTGAAATTGCTACACTTTATTATTGCAAAAATATTAATGGCTATCTTAGTAGCAGAAACAGAACCTACTCGAACATTTTACATTTGCATTTTTGAAAGGTTTCTCAGCAATGATGCGTTATACATTAACTCGCACAGCAAGTAAACAGTGTTAAATCAATACTAACGCATGTTAGCTACACTCCACTTTCTAGTAAATAGTGTTAAGTAACACGGAAGAAATTTAAAGAACAAAAGTTGGGAGAAGTTTTCATTTTAAAAATATGTCGTTACTGTATATATATATGAAAATAATGACTTACCTCGATAAAAAAGTAACGCTTCATGTAAGTGAAACTCCTTATTTATGAGATGTTATTGAACTTTACTATGTAATTACTCAAAACAACCATTCTGTTCCGTTTCGTTGTACATGGCTACAGTGTCAGCACGCGAACTTTATGAAGGTCATTGTTCAGGTCTTTCGGAATTGTAACTGTGCCATCCCTGTAAGTGTATTCCATAGTGGGATATTTATTGACGGCACTGGCTCATTCAGAAAGGCATCAAGATTCATTCAAAATTTGAGATAGAGTTGAATAACAGTTCGGTTCTGGACTGAAATGGGAGCAGTATATGACAGGTTTAATTTATAATGGGCTTCAGGCAGAACTGAAAAAAAGAGTGAAAAGTCACATAAAATTCAAATTAATATCGAAAGGTCTCCTTGTAGAATGATATTTTTGTTCAGTCCATGAGGTCCTCGTGGTAGTTGAGAACTAATGTGTTATTTAATCGTATACTCTCCTTCCTTTCGTGTTTTATTAATTTCTTATACTTCGTTTATAACTTTTCTAATCAGTAATATATACTATTTTCACGACTACATTGGTTCGGCTTGCATATATATATATATAGCGGGTGATCAGAAAGTCAGTATAAATTTGAAAACTGAATAAATCACGGAATAATGTAGATAGAGAGGTACAAATTGACACATATGCTTGGAATGACATGGGGTTTTATTAGAACCAAAAAAATACAAAAGTTCACAAAATGTCCGACAGATGGCGCTTCATCTGATCAGAATAGCAATAATTAGCATAACAAAGTAAGACAAAGCAAAATGATGCTCTTTAGAGGAAATGCTCAATATGTCCACCATCATTCCTCAACAATAGCTATAGTCTGCATGTTGTGAACAGCACTGTAAAGCATGTCCGGAGTTATGGTGAGGCATTGGCGTCGGATGTTGTCTTTCAGCATCTCTAGAGATTTCGGTTGATCACGATACACTTGCGACTTCAGATAACCCCAAAGCCAATAATCGCACGGACTAAGGTCTGGGGACCTGGGAGGCCAAGCATGACGAAAGTGGCGGCTGAGCACACGATCATCACCAAACGACGCACGCAAGAGATCTTTCACGCGTCTAGCAATATGGGGTGGAGCGCCATCCTGCATAAACATCGTACGTTCCAGCAGGTGTTTATCAGCAAGGCTGGGGATGATGCGATTCTGTAACATATCGGCGTACCTCTCACCCGTCACGGTAGTAGTTACAAAACCAGAATCACGCATTTCCTCGAAGAAAAAAGGCCCGATAACGGTAAATGTGGTAAATCCAACCCATACCGTGACTTTCTCGTCGTGCAATGGAGTGTCAACTACAGTTCTAGGATTTTCGGCAGCCCAAATTCTGCAGTTGTGGGCGTTGACTCACCCTCGCAGCGTGAAATGAGCTTCGTTGGTCCACAACACGTTACTCAGCCAATCGTCATCTTCCGCCATCTTTTGAAACGCCCACACCGCAGATGCCGTCCGCTTCACTAAATCTCCAGGTAACAGTTCATGATGCCGATAATTTTTTTACGGATACCATCGGAGGGTACGCTTGAGTGCCAACCAAACAGTATTGTATGGAATGCCAGTGCGATGTGCGACTGCACGAGCGCTGACTTCCCCGTGCATAGACGAACCCGCTACAGTCTCCATTTCTTCCTGAACTGTCTCAGCAGCATTACGCCTAGTGCTTGGTCGGCCACTACGGGGTCTATCGTGTAAACAACCCGTGGCTTCGAACTTCGAAATCATTCTCGCCACAGCTGCATTTGTCAACGGACCTTTACCCGTTCGAATCGCCTTCCTATGGCGATAGGATCGTATCGCCGAACTAGCACATTCTCCATTCTGATAATACTGCTTCACTAAAAGCGCCTTTTCAGGTAACGTCAACATGCTGCGACTGCTGGCGCATCTGATTCGCTCTCTCATTACAGCACCTTTTATACACGATTGTCATGCGCATTCACTGACGTTTTGCTGTCCAGTGCCATCTTTTGGACATTTTGTGTACTTTTTCGTTTGTTCTAATAAAACCTCATGTCATTCCAAGCATGTTTGTCAATTTTTACCGCTCTATTTACATTATTCCGTGATTTATTCAGTTTTCAAATTTTTACTGACTTCTTGATCACCCATTATATATGCATGTGTATGCGAATGTATGTAAGTTCCAAATATTCTCCTATACCACTGCAGCATTTTCAACCAAACTTGGTACGCATATCCCTTGTTGTCATGGAACAACCGCAGTGGGCAAGAACCCGCTACCTATCTTACGTCAGGAGATATGACGTCACAAAGGATGATATGCCACATCTTGCATGATGTTTACATTTTTTACTTCTGTGCTACTAACTCTATTTGCAATAAATTTCAGAGACACACCAGTATCCACATATGCTGCTAAATGCACCTACGAAATATCATGATACCACATATAGTTCAGCAGATATGACGTCATGATCACTGAGATGCGTTAAAAACTGCTACACTGTGCGTGACGTTTAAATTTATTCCTTATTTGCTTCTGACTCTCTTTGCAACGCATTTAGCAGACGATACCTACACTGAAGAGCCAAAGTAACTGGCAGACCTGCCTAATATCGTGTAGGTGCCACACGAGCATGCAGAAGTGACACAACACGACGTGACATGGACTCGACTAATTTCTGAAATAGTTCTGGTGGGGGGGGGGGGGGAGACCTGACACCATGAATCCTTCAGGGAGGTCCATAAATCCGCAAGAGTACGAGGGGGTAGAGAAGTCTTCTGAACAGCAAGTTGCAACACATCCCTGTTATGCTCAGTAATGTTTATATCTGGGAAGACTAGTGTCCAGCGGAAGTGTTTAAATTCAGAAGAGTGTTCCTGGAGCCACTCTGTAACAATTCTCGACATGTGAGGTGTCGCATTGTCCTGTTGGAATCGTCTAAGTCCGTCGTAATGCACAATGGACATATGGATACAGGTGATCAGACAGGATGCTTACATACGTGTCACCTGTCAGAGTCATATCTAGACGTATCAGGGCTCCCAAATTACTCCAACTCCACACGCTCCACACAGTTACAAAGCCTCCACCAGCGTGAACAGTCCCCTGCTTACATGCAGGATCCATAGATTCATGACGTTGTCTCCATACCCGTACACGTTCATCCACTCGATACAATTTGTAACGATACTCGTCTGACCATACAACATATTTCTAATCATCAACAGTCCAATGTCTATGTTAACGGGCCCAGGCGAGGCGTAAAGCTATGTGTGGTGCCGTCATCAAGATTCAAATGGTTCAAATGGCTCTGAGCACTATGGGACTTAACATCTATTGGCATCAGTGCCATAGAACCTAGAACTACTTAAACCTAAGTAACCTAAGGACATCACACAACACCCAGTCATCACGAGGCAGAGAAAATCCCTGACCCCGCCGGGAATCGAACCCGGAAACCCGGGCGCGGGAAGCGAAAACGCTACCGCACGACCACGAGCTGCGGACCGTCATCAAGGGTACACGAGTGGGCATTCCGCCCTGAAAGCCCATATCGACGATGTTTCTTTGAATGGCTCGCACGCTGACACTTGTTGAAGGCCAAGCATTGAATTCTGCAGCAATTTGCGGAAGAGTTGCACTTCCGTAGTTGGTCCCGTTCTTGCAGGATGTTTTTCCGACCGCAGCGATGTCGGAGATTTCATGTTTTTTTTCCGGATTCTTGGTATTCACGGTATACTCGTGAAATGGCCGTACGTGAAAATCCCCACTTCATCGCTACCACTGAGATGCTGCATCCCGTCACCCGCGCGCCGACTGTAACAGCATGTTCAAACTCACTTAAGCCTTGATAACCTGCAATTTACCAGCAGTAACCGATCTAACTGCGTCAGACACTTGTTGTGTGATACAGGAATTGCCGAACGCAGCGCAGCATTCTGCCTGTTTACATACCTCTGTACTTGAGTACTCGTTCCTATACTAGCTCCTTTGACGCTTCAGTCTATTTGAAAACAATATCTTACCTCGTTAAAAAAGCAACCCTCTATATAATTGAAATGTCTTATTTACAATATGGTGCTGAAATTTACTGTGTAATTCCTCAAAACAACCATTTTGCTCCGTACCATTCTACGTAAGCGAAGTGTTCATTCGTGGTATCAGCACGCGTACATCATGTAGGTCATCGTTCAGGTTTTTCGACATTCTAACAGTGGCATTGCTGTATGTGTATTCCATTATATATATATATATATATATATATATATATATATATATATATATATATATATATATATATATATATATATATATATACTCCTGGAAATTGAAATAAGAACACCGTGAATTCATTGTCCCAGGAAGGGGAAACTTTATTGACACATTCCTGGGGTCAGATACATCACATGATCACACTGACAGAACCACAGGCACATAGACACAGGCAACAGAGCATGCACAATGTCGACACTAGTACAGTGTATATCCACCTTTCGCAGCAATGCAGGCTGCTATTCTCCCATGGAGACGATCGTAGAGATGCTGGATGTAGTCCTGTGGAACGGCTTGCCATGCCATTTCCACCTGGCGCCTCAGTTGGACCAGCGTTCGTGCTGGACGTGCAGACCGCGTGAGACGACGCTTCATCCAGTCCCAAACATTCTCAATGGGGAACAGATCCGGAGATCTTGCTGGCCAGGGTAGTTGACTTACACCTTCTAGAGCACGTTGGGTGGCACGGGATACATGCGGACGTGCATTGTCCTGTTGGAACAGCAAGTTCCTTTGCCGGTCTAGGAATGGTAGAACGATGGGTTCGATGAGGGTTTGGATGTACCGTGCACTATTCAGTGTCCCCTCGACGATCACCTGTGGTGTACGGCCAGTGTAGGAGATCGCTCCCCACACCATGATGCCGGGTGTTGGCCCTGTGTACCTCGGTCGTATGCAGTCCTGATTGTGGCGCTCACCTGCACGGCGCCAAACACGCATACGACCATCATTGGCACCAAGGCAGAAGCGACTCTCATCGCTGAAGACGACACGTCTCCATTCGTCCCTCCATTCACGCCTGTCGCGACACCACTGGAGGCGGGCTGCACGATGTTGGGGCGTGAGCGGAAGACGGCCTAACGGTGTGCGGGACCGTATCCCAGCTTCATGGAGACGGTTGCGAATGGTCCTCGCCGATACCCCAGGAGCAACAGTGTCCCTAATTTGCTGGGAAGTGGCGGTGCGGTCTCCTACGGCACTGCGTAGGATCCTACGGTCTTGGCGTGCATCCGTGCGTCGCTTCGGTCCGGTCCCAGGTCGACGGGCACGTGCACCTTCCGCCGACCACTGGCGACAACATCGATGTACTGTGGAGACCTCACGCCCCACGTGTTGAGCAATTCGGCGGTACGTCCACCCGGCCTCCCGCATGCCCACTATACGCCCTCGCTCAAAGTCCGTCAACTGCACATACGGTTCACGTCCACGCTGTCGCGGCATGCTACCAGTGTTAAAGACTGCGATGGAGCTCCGTATGCCACGGCAAACTGTCTGACACTGACGGCGGCGGTGCACAAATGCTGCGCAGCTAGCGCCATTCGACGGCCAACACCGCGGTTCCTGGTGTATCCGCTGTGCCGTGCGTGTGATCATTGCTTGTACAGCCCTCTCGCAGTATCCGGAGCAAGTATGGTGGGTCTGACACACCGGTGTCAATGTGTTCTTTTTTCCATTTCCAGGAGTGTATATGAGAGCGTGTGTATGAACGTATGTAGGTAAGTTTGACATTTTTCTCCTAAACCATTGTACCAAACGTGGCACAAATATTCCTTGTTGTCACGAATGAATCTCTGTGGGGGTAAGGACTATTTATCTGTCTTACTTCAGGAGACATGAAGTCGTAAGGAATGAGATGCTTGGAGAACTGCCGCATCATGCATGACGCTTACATTTTTTACTTCTGTTCTACTAACTCTGTTCGCAATGAACTTCGCAGAGAGTGTCCACATACGCCACTAAATGCACCTACAAAATTATATTATGGTGCCACACATAGTTCAGCAGATATGACGTCATAATCGCTTCATGAAAAACTGCTACACTGTGCACGACGTTTAAATTTATTCCTTATTTGCTTCTAACTCTCTTTGAAACACATTTTGCAGACAGTATCTAAACATGCCGCTGACGCACGTACACAAATATACATTTGTCCGACACAGAATTAAAGAGATATGACGTCATAAACTACGAGATTAGTGTAAAAAACTGCACCATTCACAAAGTTTTAATGGATTTCTTACTTACTTATAAGGCGCTTCTGTAGCCACGACAGATTAAGGAAAGCCCCAACACCCGGCTTCGGTTTGACAGCTTTCAGGAAAGGAGCACTAAAGGCTTTTGATTAAAACAATTTCCGTCTACGGAGCGATGAAGAGGCTTCGCAACAAAGACGTTTACAAAATCGTGTTGTGGATACACGAAGCAGCTGTGTCCAGCGTACAGAAAGCGTCCGGGATATTTCACTATAAACACAGTTCAGTTTTCTTTTCGTTTCCATAGATAGTTGGCAAAATGAATATTCGGACATTGCCGGGTATGTCAGCTAGTAAAATGAAAACGGGGTCTTACAGCGACAATGAACTCAGTATGGAGAATATCAAAAACTGTATACCTCTGTTTAGATACAAGACGAACAAAGAATTGCGCCATAGTGCTGAGGAACGCTTCTGTAGCGTAAGTGGTAAGTGATGAGATGGTCCGTCACAGGTCAAGGAGCATGTGGCGGTACGCTTGTTGTATGAATGATCGAGTTTGAATGTACTTCGTGCACCGGGTCCAGAGCGCGCAATAAAAAAATACAGATTCTCTCTGTTGAACCAAGACTATTAGCACTCTAACATGAAAATCCCGTGGAAATATTAGTTAACAAATCTAAAAAAGGAAACGGAACTGTGGCACTAGAATACGAATATGACTGCGCCAAAAAATGATGAGCTCACTTCGACAATCAAATTCCGCCTCTCCAGAGTTCTTCACTTCCAAAGAGCACTACTGAATCTAAGGGGAAACACTAATTCAGTTTCAAGCAACAAAGTAAATGTTCAATGTGCGTAATGTTAAAACTCAGAAACTAGTCCCGGTACGATAAAGGGAGTTATATGGAGTGTTAGCCCTCTACCGGCCATCGATTAATGTTCCCGTTTTTACCTCAAGGGCTCGCTTTTGACGATATAAGGGCTGGAAAGCATCGCCCTCTAGAAATTTCTAGAGGATTCCAGAACATTCTAGGGTATTCTTGAGCATTCCAAAACATTCCAGAATGTTCCGGAATGTTTCACAATGAACCGGAGTAGTCTGGAATGTTCAGGAGTTGTCTGGAGCATTCTCGAAGATTCCAGAATGTTCGGGAACATCCCAGAACATCTCAGACTATTGTGGAACACTTCAGGACACTGTCGAATGTTGCGGAATGTTTTGAAACATTGTGGACCATTCGTAGCCTTTTTGACATGTTCTGGAATTCGCGCCTGTTGGGGCGACCCACTGGTAGGGATGTATGAAGCAAGACCCATCATGGGTTTTGTTGTAACCGCCCCTTATTAGTTAGAGGGCCCGCACAACCGACTCGCAAAATGGGTTGCCGATCCCCTTTAAGGAGCGCGGAGAGAAACATCACCAGCGCACAGACAAAACACCGAGCTACTTCGCCAGACAATATGCAACAGTGTTCCACCAATAGGGACTCACATGACTCATGTAGCACTCCGCCGACCTGGCTTTATAAGTACGGCTAGACAGTGTTTACGAGCCGCTAGTAACAGCTCCGGGCAGTACTTATGCCGGCCCCAGCATTGTATTCACTCGCCGTAGCATTGTAGAAGCACATTGTATTTTGTAGAGTCGATTTTGGTCAGTATTTTCTTCCATTGTTTGTTTCTTTATCTGGTTTGCCACCACAAGAGTTTTGGTCTTTTCTTGCTGTTCTTGCGTTTAAAACTTAGTGTATGCCAAGAAGGGGTTTTTATTTAATTGTAACGAAGTGTGTTCAAATTAACTGTTAGTTCTTTTCCGCCACAGCAGGGCACTACAGTTATGAATATCAGTTTCTCATCAGTGACGTAGGGAGAAACCGAAAAATTATTCAATGAGTCAATAAAGACAAACAGTGAAGTGTGAGTAGTCAAAGTGATACAGAAACTGAACATAAATCGAAAATAAATTGAGAAGAGTCTGTAAAATTTACTTAGTATATGTGTTAGTAAAAAAGTTGATTTGATATATATTTTACACAATGTCCAAATACAAAAGAGGAGGAGATCTTCGCAGTGCTGAAGCAAGATGGCGGAAACAAAACATAAAGAACAACGAAAAGACGAAACAAGCACAGAGCGCGAGGCACGTTAAATGAGCATCGTGAGATGCAGAGAAACCGAAGAACAACGAAATGAACGGATTTAAGAATTTTTACACAAAGGGGTGAGAAGTAGACTGACAGAGTGCGGAGGAGGACAGAGAAAGGGTAGGAAAAGATGGACAGCGAGCGGTTAATGGATGAGATGGACAAAGATAGGGGTTTATGGATAGAGGGGGGTGTGTTTGTCATGTGTATGGGTAGAGGAGGGCGGAGAGGTGGATAAAGAGAAAGGAATGGGTAGAGAGACAGGCAGAAGGAGGTAGATATAGGGGGAAGGAGGAGTTGATCAAAGAGGTCCAAGTGGAGATGGACGGAGAGGGAATAAGGAGGAGTTAGAGAGAGGAGGGAGGAGAAGGTGGAATAACAGAAGAATGAGTAAATACTCGGGAAAGGTCGAGTTTGTCCGCTGGTAATGTATATAATTAAATGTTTGTTCGTCTTCTATGCGTTCTAATAGTATTCGCCTGATTTCTATCGAACTTTCGGTGCTTCATTGTGCTTACCGCCGTGTTGGTTTCTGTTTGGCTAAGAAACGTCTACCACCCATACGAGTGGAAGGCGAAAGTGTAGGGTGAGAGGAGTTAGAAGCTTAACTCAGGTATATCTGGAGCAATTTCAATCCAGTTTTGTATGGCTATGACTTATTACCCGTGTAAATACATGCACAAAAATATGTTTAGGATAATATGCCCCAGCCACCCCTAGGGATGAGGACGGAGGTGCTAAGACGTGAAATTTAAAATACTCGATAACTACCGGTGTTAGCCCCAAGTAGCACTTTTTGGAATAGCTAGGTTGTCTGGTGAAAGTCGCGAGCACGTCTCAACCCTACTAGGACGTTGGGCGAGGGGTGCGAAGACAATGACATTTCGGCATATCTGTGTAACGCCTGAATGAATTTCTACCTAAATTAGCTCTATGGCTGAGGGTTTGGGGTAAATGATGTTGCATAAAGGCGTAACTCAAGAACACTTGGAGTAATTCAACCAAATCTGATATATATCACATACATGACTCATTATTTGTATAAAAATACTGCGGCAGTAAGATAACCGTACTACCGCTAGGGGTTTGGGTGACGACGAGAAGGTGTTTATTTATTTATTTAATCGTATGGCTAGGGCCCCCCGCTGGGCAGACCGTTCGCCGGGTGCCGGTCTTTCAATTTGACGCCACTTTGGCGACCTGCAGTCGATGAGGATGAAAGGATGATGATGAGGACAGCACAACACCCAGTCCCTGGGCGGATAAAATTGCTCGACTTAGCCAGGAATCGAACCCGGACCCAGAAAATTGACAATCCGTCACGCTGACCATTCAGCTACCGGGGCGGACATTAGAAAGAGTGACATGCAGAGACGTCGAAAATGACCTGTTTGCAATGCTTTGCCGTAATTAAATGACTTAAAGTGCTTTAAAATATTTAGCGCAGTGTATTCAGAGCATCAATGCATCAAAGACATTGTTTTTAGGCCCAGTAAGAGATATATACAATGTCCTCTCTTGAGTCACATGGTGTAAAACAAAAGAGACTCAGACAATTGTCAGCTACGGTCCTTTTTCTCGAAACCACAATCAGTTTCTTGCAGAATATAAAATTTCCTCAGTATTCGGAGGAAACTGTTTTGATGTCTTGATGAGCTTGACTAAAGCTCCGACAAACAGTAACGCAACAAACACTGACAAAGGCGGCAACGCCACCAGAAGCACTCTTTTAATACGGTATATCTTCCCTTCCTACTGCAACAATTTTGATTACAGACCTTTTCCATTTTCTGTGATCTTCTATAATCACCGCTTAACGTTTTACACGGTGACAAATGTCATGTGATAGCGACACGCACATATAAATGTGGCGCTAGTATCGTATACACAAGATTTAGTACGGCAGTACAATGGCCGAGTTGTCATTTACACTCAGGTGAGCCAAGCGGAAAGGTGTCCGACGTGATTGTGGATGCGCAAGGGGATTAAACAGATCGAAAGCGGAATGATGATTCGAGCTGGAAGCATGAGACATTTCATTTCTGAAATCACTGTGGAACTCAATATTCCGACAACCACAGTGTCAAGAGCGTGCCGCGAATAGCAAATTTCAGACATTACCTTCTACCTCGGACAACGCAGTGGCCTACAGCCTTCAGTTAAGGGGACCACACCCTCCCTGTAATACCCATGTCAATTTAGGCAAGTATTTGACCCGGAATGACATTTTCACTCTGCAGCGGAGTGTGCGCTGATATGAAACTTCGTGGCAGATTAAAACTGTGTGCCGGACCGAGACTCGAACTCGGGACCTTTGCCTTTCGCGGGCAAGGTTCGCAGCAGAGCTTCTGTAAAGTTAGGATGGTAGGAGACGAGGTACTGGCAGCAGTAAAGCTGTGAGGACGGGGCATGAGTCGTGCTTGGGTAGCTCAGTTGGTAGAGCACTTGCCTGCGAAAAGAAAAGGTCCCGAGTTCGAGTTTAGGTCCGGCACACAATTTTAATCTGCCAGGAAGTATTTGACCCATTTCTGAAAAAAAACTATTTGATGCAGGACCTTAACATTTTTACTGTACGTTACACGATGGTAATAGAGTCACCTGTACTAAAATCTGCTTTATCCATTTTATACTCCTTAAGAAATACTTTTTTAAATTTATTAACAAAAAATATTAAGTTTTTTCTGCAGAAAATATTTTTTTGTAAACTTCCTAATAAGGGAGTATTAATGAATGTAGTACCAGAGGTGGATTTTTGTGTTATGCAGAATCTTTGAAAATTTCATTTGTTTATCTATGATAGTTTCTGATATAAGGGGGCATATGTACCGAAAATTTTAGTTTGCGGGAAATTGACTTTAAAGAAAAAACCTTTGTCACAGTTAATTAAAACTGTTCTGCTGCATATGATGGCCTTTCTTTGGCCTCTGGCTGGTCTGCCAGCTTGTTTTTCACCTTCCTGGATGTTTTCTTGCTTTCTTGGCCATATTAGATGCAGACCTGTCTCCACTGGCTATCCTTTTATCCCAATGTTGCAGCCCAGTGATCATATTTTCAACAGGATTAATTTCCAGCTTTTTCAGTACCCAACACATTCCATTATTACCACAATTGAATGTAATAACAGAATCATGAACTCCTAGTTTCCTTGTATGCATGGCTACAAATATAGTTTTAGTAAGGCGGTTCCTAATTATGCTGTTGAAACATTCATTTGGGCTTTGTGTCTGCCCATGCAGACATTTCCTTAGAATGTCAGGATGAGCCTAGTCTCTGAAAATATACTTAATTGCTGTAATAACAGCAGCAGGAAGAGAATGCTGGTGAGAATAAGATTCTCCAGTTGCCTGAGCCCTATTGTATTTGCACCACGGATTTTCTCCTGATGGACACAATCCATGACATGGCTTATCATCAGTAGAGGACTTACGGAAGAATATGGCTTAAAAATCCCTCTTCATCTCTTCATTGCCTCCAGATTTTCTTTATTTCTCCTAATTGTCTGCCCATAGTATACCTGCAAGTTTTCTATTTCACTTTTAGTTAACTGACCGTGTCCAGTCAACAATTTTCCATCTAACTTTTTTCCTCTCATGTCAACAGCTAGTTTTCTCAGCCTTGTTCCTAAACGTTTTTGAAAATTGCCTACACATTATATTTTGCTAACAATGGCATCTCCATATCGCTTAGAGTTGACAGTGTGTGGGTTGACAGTAGGTGACAGGAAAATGGATGTGGCACATAAACACACGTGTTAGGAAAATGCTCTTTAAATGCTCGAAAAAAATTTTTTAAGCAAAATCCTCATCAGAGAACTTAGATAAAACCTTAATCTATCGAAATATGATGAAAACCGAAAATCGAATTTTTTCGACCTGAACCTCGGTGTGGTCCCCTGAACGACCGAGAACAGCGGCGTTAGCGTAAAGTTTCCGAAGCTGATCGACAAGCTGCAGTGCATGAATAACCGCAGAAATCGATGTGGGACGTACTACGAACGTGTCTGTCAGGACAGTGCAACGAAATTTGCCGTTAAGCGGCTATGGCAGCTGACGATGGACGCGAGTGCCTTTGTTCTCAGCACCATATCGCTGTAGCGCCTCTTCTGGGCTCGAGACCATATCGGTTGGAGACTAGGCGACTGGAAAAGCGTGGTCCGGTTGGACGAGCTTCTCTGTCAGCTGGTAAGAGCTGGTGGTGCGGTTCGAGTGCGGTGCAGGCCCCACGAAGTCATGGACGTAAGTTCTCAACAAGGCTCTGAGCAAGCTGGTGGTCGATCGATACCGATGTGGGCTGTGTTCACATGAAAGGGACTGGGTCCTCTATCGCAACTGAACTGATAACTGATTATTAAATGGAAATGGTTATTTTCGACTACTTTGAGATCATTTACAGCTTTTATGAACGAGAAAATATAAAAATGCAGTAAATGAAGCAGGTAAAAAGGAATACAAACGTCTCAAAAATGAGATCGACAGGAAGTGCAAAATGGCTAAGCAGGGATGGCTAGAGGACAAATGTAAGGATTTAGAGGCGTATCTCACTAGGGGTAAGATAGATACTGCCTACAGGAAAATTAAAGAGACTTTTGGAGATAAGAGAACCACTTGTATGAACATCAAGAGCTCAGATGGAAACCCAGTTCTAAGCAAAGAAGGGAAAGCAGAAAGGTGGAAGGAGTATATAGAGGGTCTATACAAGGGCGATGCACTTGAGGACAATATTATGGAAATGCAAGAGGATGTAGATGAAGATGAAATCGGAGATACGATTCTGCGTGAAGAGTTTGACAGAGCACTGAAAGACCTGAGTCGAAACAAGTCCCCCGGAGTAGACAACATTCCATTGGAACTACTGACGGCCTTGGGAGAGCCAGTCCTGACAAAACTCTACCATCTGGTGAGCAAGATGTATGAAACAGACGAAATACCCTCAGACTTCAAGAAGAATATAGTAATTCCAATCCCAAAGAAAGCAGGTGTTGACAGATGTGAGAATTACCGAACAATCAGTTTAATAAGCCACAGCTGCAAAATACTAACACAAATTCTTTACAGACGAATGGAAAAACTAGTAGAAGCCGACCTCAGGAAAGATCAGTTTGGATTGCGTAGAAATACTGGAACACGTGAGGCAATACTGACCTTACGACTTATCTTAGAAGAAAGATTAAGGAAAGGCAAGCCTACGTTTCTAGCATTTGTAGACTTAGAGAAAGCTTTTGACAATGTTGACTGGAATACTCCCTTTCAAATTCTAAAGGTGGCAGGGGTAAAATACAGGGAGCGAAAGGCTATTTACAATTTGTACAGAAACCAGTTGGCAGTTATAAGAGTCGAGGGACATGAAAGAGAAGCAGTGGTTGGGAAGGGAGTAAGACAGGGTTGTAGCCTGTCCCCGATGTTATTCAATCTGTATATTGAGCAAGCAGTAAAGGAAACAAAAGAAAAATTCGGGGTAGGTATTAAAATCCATGGAGAAGAAATAAAAACTTTGAGGTTCACCGATGACATTGTAATTCTGTCAGAGACAGCAAAGGACTTGGAAGAGCAGTTGAACGGAATGGATGGTGTCTTGAAGGGAGGATATAAGATGAACATCAACAAAAACAATACGAGAATAATGAAATGTAGTCGAATTAAGTCGGGTGATGTTGAGGGTATCAGATTAGGAAATGAGACACTTAAAGTAGTAAGGAGTTTTGCTATTTGGGGAGCAAAATAACTGATGATGGTTGAAGTAGAGAGGATATAAAATGTAGACTGGCAATGGCAAGGAAAGCGTTTCTGAAGAAGAGAAAGTTGTTAACATCGAGTATAGATTTAAGTGTCAGGAAGTCATTTCTGAAAGTATTTGTATGGAGTGTAGCCATGTATGGAAGTGAAACATGGACGATAAATAGTTTGGACAAGAAGAGAATAGAAGCTTTCGAAATGTGGTGCTACAGAAGAATGCTGAAGATTAGATGGGTAGATCACATAACTAATGAGGAAGTATTGAATAGGATTGGGGAGAAGAGAAGTTTGTGGCACAACTTGACCAGAAGAAGGGATCGGTTGGTAGGACATGTTCTGAGGCATCAGGGGATCACCGATTTAGTACTGGAGGGCAGCGTGGAGGGTAAAAATCGTAGGGGGAGACCAAGAGATGAATACACTAAGCAGATTCAGAAGGATGTAGGTTGCAGTAGGTACTGGGAGATGAAGAAGCTTGCACAGGATAGAGTAGCATGGAGAGCTGCATCAAACCAGTATCAGGACTGAAGACCACAACAACATAAACTCCATGAAACCAAACATCTCATTGGGCCCGAATTGTTTGTGGGTGGTTTCAAGGAAATTCTGGACAGTTAGAGTGAATGATTTGGGCACCCAGTTTCCCTGACTGTCGTCCCATCCAACATTTATGGGAGATAATCCAGATGTCAATTCGTGCACAAAATCTTGCACCGGCAACGCTTTCGCGGTTATAGAAAAGCAGCGTGGCTCAATATTTCTGCCGGGGATATCAGTTGAGTCCGTGCCACGTCAACGTGTTGCACTAAGGAGGTCCGACACGGTATTAGGGGGTACTCCACGGCCTTTTTCACCTCATTGTATACTGTGGTTGTCTCGCGCATCACGCTGACCAGTTTCGCACTGTTCCTCTCAAATCATTTGGGCACTTAATGGTATGGCAAGAGGTTAAAGTCATTTCTAAGTCACAGTCAGTTGCCAGCAACAGCCCTCTTTCTCGAAACGACAGTCAGTTACCCACAAAATTTAAAGTTTCCTGAGAAATCGGATGAAACTGACGACATGTCTCTATAAGCTCGGATACTTTGGCTTGTCTCCAGCTCGCACAAGCGGTGACGGAACACTCATTGGCAATGGCGGCAGCACCATATGCACAACACTTTACAAATGGCTCAAATGGCTCTGAGCACTATGAGACTTAACATCTGAGGTCATCAGTCCCCTAGAACTTAGAACTACTTAAACCTAACTAACCTAAGGACAACATACACATCCATCCCCGACGCAGGATTCGAAACTACGACCGTAGCTGTCGCACGGTTCCAGACTAAAGGGTCTAGAACCGCTCGGCCACACCGGCCTATAATTGCCTATAATTATCGCGCCGTGGTCTAGAGGTAGCGTCTTTGATTCATAATCAAAAACGCCTTCGGTCCCGGGTTCGATCCCCGCCACTGCCTAAATTTTGATAAATAGCATTAGCGGCCGAGGACTTCCGGCATAAGAAGTCAGCCTCATTCTGCCAACGGTCTTGTCAAAGAGGGCGGAGGAGCGGATAGAGGTTCAGGGCACTCTCTTGTCCTAGGGGTGGGAAATTGCCCCTAAAGGCGGAAGAATCAGCAATGATCAACGACATGAGGATGCAGAAGGCAATGGAAACCACTGCATTAAAGACACGTAACGTGTATCCACAGGACATGTGGCCTGTATTTGAAGAAGTGTCATGATGATCTCTCCATTGGCAAAAGATTCCGGAATAGTCCCCCATTCGGATCTCCGGGAGGGGACTGCCAAGGGGGAGGTTACCATGAGAAAAAGATTGAATAATCAACGAAAGGATAACGTTCTACGAGTCGGGGCGTGGAATGTCAGAAGCTTGAACGTGGTAGGGAAACTAGAAAATCTGAAAAGGGAAATGCAAAGGCTCAATCTAAATGTAGTAGGGGTCAGTGAAGTGAAGTGGAAGGAAGACAAGGATTTCTGGTCAGATGAGTATCGGGTAATAACAACAGCAGCAGAAAATGGTATAACAGGTGTGTGATACGTTATGAATAGGAAGGTAGAGCAGAGGGTGTGTTCCTGTGAACAGTTCAGTGACCAGGTTGTTCTAATCAGAATCGACAGCAGACCAACACCGACAACGATAGTTCAGGTATACATGCCGACGTCGCAAGCTGAAGATGAACAGGTAGAGAAAGTGTATGAGGATATTGAAAGGGTAATGCACTATGTAAAGGGGGACGAAAATGTAATAGTCATGGGCGACTTGAATGCTGTTGTAGGGGAAGGAGTAGAAGAAAAGGTTACAGGAGAGTATGGGCTTGGAACAAGGAATGAAAGAGGAGAAAGACTAGTTGAGTTCTGTAACAAGTTTCAGCTAGTAATAGTGAATACCCTGTTCAAGAATCACAAGAGGAGGAGGTATACTTGGAAAAGGCCGGGAGATAAGGGAAGATTTCAATTAGATTACATCATGGTGAGACAGAGATTCCGAAATCAGATACTGGATTGTAAGGCGTACCCAGGGGCAGATATAGGACTCAGATCACAATATAGTAGTGATGAAGAGTAGGCTAAAGTTCAAGACATTAGTCAGGAAGAATCAATACGCAAAGAATTGGGGTACGGAAGTACTAAGGAATGACGAGATACGTTTGAAGTTCTCTAACGCTATAGATACAGCAATAAGGAATAGCGCAGTAGGCAGTACAGTTGAAGAGGAATGGACGTCTCTAAAAATGGGCATCACAGAAGTTGGGAAGGAAAACGTAGGTACAAAGGAGGTAACTGCGAAGAAACCATGGGTAACAGAAGAAATACTTCAGTTGATTGATGAAAGGAGGAAGTACAAACATGTTCCGGGAAAATCAGGAATACAGAAATACAAGTCGCTGAGGAATGAAATAAATAGGAAGTGCAGGGAAGCTAAGACGAAATGGCTGCAGGAAAAATGTGAAGACATCGAAAAAGATATGATTGTCAGAAGGACAGACTCAGCATACAGGAAAGTAAAAACAACCTTTGGTGACATTAAAAGCAACGGTGGTAACATTAAGAGTGCAACGGGAATTCCACTGTTAAATGCAGAAGAGAGAGCAGATAGGTGGAAAGAATACATTGAAAGCCTCTATGAGGGTGAAGATTTGTCTGATGTGATAGAAGAAGAAACAGTAGTCGATTTAGAAGAGATAGGGGATCAAGTATTAGAATCGGAAATGGTGGACTTAGGTCAAATAAGGCAGAAGGAATAGAAAACATTCCATCAGAATTTCTAAAATCATTGGAGGAAGTGGCAACAAAACGACTATTCACGTTGGTGTGTAGAATATATGAGTTTGGCGATATACCATCTGACTTTCGGAAAAGCATCATCCACACAATTTCGAAGACGGCAAGAGCTGACAAGTGCGAGTATTATCGCACAATTAGCTTAACAGCTCATGCATCGAAGCTGCTTACAAGAATAATATACAGATGAATGGAAACGAAAATTGAGAATGCGCTAGGTGACGATCAGTTTGGCTTTAGGAAAAGTAAAGGGACGAGAGAGGCAATTCTGACGTTACGACTAATAATGGAAGCAAGGCTAAAAAAAAATCAAGACACTTTCATAGGATTTGTCGACATGGAAAAAACGTTAGAGAATATAAAATGGTGCAAGCTGTTCGAAATTCTGAAAAAAGTAGGGTAAGCTATAGGGAAAGACGGGTCATATACAATATGTACAACAACCAAGAGGGAATAATAAGAGTGGACGATCAAGAACGAAGTGCTCGTATTAAGAAGGGTGTAAGACAAGGCTGTAGCCTTTCGCCTCTACTCTTCAATCTGTACATCGAGGAAGCAATGATGAAAATAAAAGAAAGGTTCCGGAGTGGAATTAAAATACAAGGTGAAAGGATATCAATGATACAATTCGCAGATGACATTGCTATCCTGAGTGAAAGTGATGAAGAATTAAATGATCTGCTGAACGGAATGTACAGGCTAATGAGTACACAGTATGGTTTGAGAGTAAATCGGAGAAAGACGAAGGTAATGAGAAGTAGTGGAAATGAAAACAGCGATAAACTTAACATCAAGATTGATGGTCACGAAGTCAATGAAGTTAAGGAATTCTGCTACCTAGGCAGTAAAATAACCAATGACGGACGGAGCAAGGAGGACATCAAAAGCAGACTCGCTATGGTAAAAGAGGCATTTCTGGCCAAGAGAAGTCTACTAATATCAAATACCGGCCTTAATTTGAGGAAGAAATTTCTGAGGATGTACGTCTGGAGTACAGAATTGTATGGTAGTGAAACATGGACTGTGGAAAACCCGGAACAGAAGAGAATCGAAGCATTTGAGATGTGGTGCTATAGACGAATGTTGAAAATTAGGTGGACTGATAAGGTAAGGAATGAGGAGGTTCTACGCAGAATCGGAGAGGAAAGGAATATGTGGAAAACACTGATAAGGAGAAGGGACAGGTTGATAGGACATCTGCTAAGACATGAGGGAATGACTTCCATGGTACTAGAGGGAGCTGTAGAGGGCAAAAACTGTAGAGGAAGACAGAGATTGGAATACGTCAAGCAAATAATTGAGGACGTAGGTTGCAAGTGCTAGTATGAGATGAAGAGGTTAGCACAGGAAAGGAATTCGTGGCGGGCCGCATCAAACCAGTCAGTAGACTGATGACCAAAAAAAAAAAAAATTATCGCAGAACTTTTCACATTGGCATAGCAACACTTATGATATCTCTCTGCAACACGAATAAACAAGAATAAATCTGTACTAGCTTCATTGCAACGTCTGAAATTCTGGAATTCCAGTTAAGCAATTAGGGTCACGTCCGCACTATAACCCATTTCTTCCAATATTTCTTTTCATATTGTGTTTTTGCAAACGCAACGCGAATACAGCAGAGGCATGCCAAACACGGTAACACACAGTTCCAAAGACGGGCAAATTACAGTCATTTACTGGCAGGATGTCTCACCATACACAGGCAACGAGAGATTGCGGCTGTCACTTGCCGAGTCTTGTGGTTTTAATACACCGTTCGAGGAAGCCAAGTGTTACAGTTAACGTCATTGTGTCCAGAAGTTGATAAACCAGTGGCGCAAGACATGTACAATGCTGGCCATTAAAATTGCTACACCAAGAAGAAATGCAGATGATAAGCGGGTATTCATTGGACACATATACTGGAACCGACATGTGATTACATTTTCACACAATTTGGGTGCATAGATCCTGAGAAATCAGTATCCAGAACAACCACATCTGGCCGTAATAACGGACTTGATACGCCTGAGCATTGAGTCAGAGCTTGGATGGCGTGTACAGGTAAAGCTGCCCATGCACCTTCAAACACGATACCACAGTTCATCAAGAGTAGTGACTGGCGTATTGTGACGAACCAGTTGCTCGGCCACCATTGCCCAGTCGTTTTCAATTGGTGAGAGATCTAGGTAATGTGCTGGCCAGGGCAACAGTCGAACATTTACAGTCTCCAGAAAAGCCCGTACAAGACCTACAACATGCTGTGGGGCGGCGGGTGGAATTATTGTATATAAAATGTAGAATGTAATGTAGAAAAGAGGCATTTCCCGGCCGATGCACCATATGTGGGGTGGTGGGTGAAATTTTTCTTTATATTAATGTTCCTACTATTTATTTAATTGTTTGCCATTCTCAACACTGGCTCTCTAACTACAATATTGGCAACCAGAAAGTGATTATCAAAACGTGAAGCCTGTAATTAGAATTCCTAGTGCCCACTTCATCTGAGAAATACATTTATAGTTACAGCTTATAGCTCTGAGGAATTAGGAGATTGTCTGGGATTCACGATCAAAAACCATCCTCTCTAAAATGTTCACTATATTCTGAAAGTCACAGACCAAAAAGAATCCACACGGTCCAACTACCAGAGCAGTTCAGAGTCTAATGCGCTGATGCAACTATAACTGTTCAAATTAAATGTTTATGTGAATGCTTGCAATAATTTGATGATAATGTTCATCAAACGCCACGCTAAATAATGATAGAATGTCTGTCCCACGGCGACACGTGAAAATACGACATACGCAAACTGAAGATAGATCATGAAACGATTTCATGGTTACGCGTATCCCGAGTAACTTATTACTGCATCCGAGGCTGATTATAGCAATGATACCGACGCGACGCGACTCTCGGCACAGGTGGTGTGTTAATCAGTGTCTGGAGAGAACTGGGGGCCTTCCTCTCTCGCGCAGCGTTCTTATACATAAAGCCGCGGTGCAGACGGCTAAGGGAACGTCTGATCAAATCCGCTCTCCCGACTAGCCGCTGGCCTAGTAATGCACCACTTTAAGTTATCGAATAAATCATTGCTTCCTTTGATGATGGCCGATGAAGCTCTCAATTTAAATGTGCAGTCAGCACACAGGTAAGTAATCATAATAAAAGTCTGACGTGGCTAAGTCAAATATTTTGGGCGAGAGAATTAATTTAATTACACTACACGCAGTAGACGAGCTCTGAACTTGCCCTTTGGAGATACGCTATCGCTATAGTTTTATAGTTATTCAGTTGAAACTTCTCACATCTTTATGATTATAGCGGATCTAACTTCTACTTAAATTTAAACATCCTAGCCTTATTTATTTGCCTACTTAATCTATCTTGGTTCCTTAATTTCTAAGACAAAAACCAGAAAATCATGAATTTCAAATAAAATTTTAATTTGTGAGATCCAGAATATTGTTTCTACTAAATTATTATGCAAAAGGAATCTAAATATAAATTTTTAAGTTTCTAGCTCTTTTCTGTTGAGCCAATGATTTTTACAGAAAAACATCCAAATTTCGAAAATGGTTAAAGTTATTGAACTGATATTCAACACATATTGATTTAGTATTACTCCTGACATGCTAGAAACGTGTCAGGTTATTTACTTGATTTTTAAAGTATTGCGCAACATTTATGACGTCAGAGCTAGTTACAGCGGACTAGGCAGGCACACAATGGAAAGACTGATGTGAATTTGATACGGCACGAGTAGGCTGCTTCTCTACAATGCGGTCGTGCATTATCCTGCTGAGACGTAGGGTTTCGCAGGGATCGAATGAACGGTAGAGCCACGGGTCGTAACACATCTGAAATGTAACGTCCACTGTTCAAAGGGGCATCAATGCGAACAAGAGGTGACTGAGACCTGTAACCAAAGGCACCCCATACCATCATGCTGGGTGATACGCCAGTATAACGATGACGAAAACACGCTTCCAATTTGCGTTCACCGTGATGTCGCCAAACACGGATGCGACCATCATGATGGTGTAAACAGAACCTGGATTCATCCGCAAAAAAGAGCGTTTTTCCATTCGTGCACCCAGGTTCGTCGTTAAGTACACCGTCGCAGGCGATCCTGCCTGTGATGCAGCGTCAAGGGTAACCGCAGCCATGGTCTCCGAGCTGATAGTCCATGCTGCTGCAAACGTCGTCGAACTGTTCATGTACATCGTTGTCGTCTTGCAAACGTCCCCATCTGTTGACTCCGGGATCGAGACATGGCTGCACGATCCGATACAGCCATGTGGATAAGATGCCTGTCATTTCGACTGCTTGTGATACGAGGCCGTTGGGATCCAGCACGGCGTTTCTTATTACCCTCCTGAACCCATCGATTCCCTATTCTGCTAACAGTCGTTGGATCTTGACCAACGCGATCAGCAATGTCGCGATACGACAAACCGCAATCGTGATAGGCTACAATCCGACCTTTATCAAAGTCGGAAACGTGATGGTACGCATTTCTCCTCCTTACACGAGGCATCACAACAACGTTTCACCAGGCAACGCTGGTCAACTGCTGTTTGTGTATGAGAAATCGGTTGGAAACTTTCCTCATGTCAGCACGTTGTAGGTGTCGCCACCGGCGCCAACCTTGTGTGAATGAAAAGCTAATCATCTGCATGACACAGCATCTTCTTCCTGTCAGTCTGTAGCACGTCATCTTCGTGGTGTAGCAATTTTAATGGCCAGTAGTCTATAACTGGCCAGCCACAATAACCGAGCTAATGAAATGTGACGACACGTGAGTAAGACATGGCGTTAGTTGACGCCTGCATATAATGTTCGTTTTTAAACGCTGTCCAGCTCAAGAATTAGTCCAGTATGCTCTCGAACCGCTCAGAACCACCTACGGAATGCTGACCTTAGAGCCCACAGTCCTGCTAAAATCGTGGTCGCCTACGACGATGACAAGCTGTACATGCTTGCCTGATCTGTACTGAATGTAGACCGAGACTAGCACCACGTCACCTTTTCAGAGGAGCCAGTATTTATTTGAATTAGGGATTGATGATGGTCTTCAGGCCATCAGGAGCACGCTACGTGTGTGACACGATTCTAGGCCCTTCAGACAGGAACCGCGCGACCGCTACAGTGGCAAAATGGAATCCTGCCTCGGGCATGGATGTGTGTGATGTCCTTAGGTTAGTTACGTTTAAGTAGTTCTAAGTCTAGGAGACTGATGACCTCATATGTTAAGTCCCATAGTGCTCAGAGCCATTTGAACCGTTTGAGTGTGTGACATTGTTGACCGGGAGGCCCCATCCGGAGAGGTTTGGCCGCCAAGTCTTACTTCAGTCCCAGCCACACAGGGTGATGGGGATGAAGTGATATGAGGAGATCACAACACGCGCTCCACGAACGGTGAAAATCTCCAACCCCGCCGGGAATGGAACCGGGCCCGCTGCATGGAAGGCAAGCACGTTAGCTAAGCAAGCGGATATAGTTCATTTAAAGACTACAAATAACATGCACCACTGTTGTACTCAACAAGACAAGAGAAACTACCGCAGGAAGGCCGTTGCTACCTACAACGATAAGGACATAAAAATATTGGACAGATGGCGGAACCGAACCCTGATTCAACGATAAACGACCACGCGCTTTGGCCGTGAACTGCTTCCACGGCGACGTTGTACCTCCTTCTGACAGCATCGAGCGCTGCTGGTCGAATCACTGGATATTTTCTGATCGCTGTCGACATCCTCTACATTAACGTATAACATTTAATTGGTATTAACTTCCAATGCGGTGTAGAATGTCTCGCTGGTATGACAGTAAGAGGGGCTTTCAGTTAGTGCTGCAACACTATTTTTCTGAAGGCAGGTTAGTTTTATTGATAATTTCACTACGTCATATGTAAAATATTGATTATACCTTGCTACTGTAGTGAGACAGGCGAAATACCCCCAGACTTCAAGAAGAATATAATAATTCCAATCCCAAAGAAAGCAGGTGTTGACAGATGTGAAAAGTACCGAACTATCAGTTTAATAAGTCACAGCTGCAAAATACTAAAGCGAATTCTTTACAGACGAATGGAAAAACTGGTAGAAGCCGACCTCGGGGAAGATCAGTTTGGATTCCGTAGAAATGTTAGAACACGTGAGGCACTACTGACCTTACGACTTATCTTAGAAGAAAGATTAAGAAAAGGCAAACCTACGTTTCTAGCATTTGTAGACTTAGAGAAAGCTTTTCACAATGTTAACAGGAATACTCTCTTTCAAATTCTGAAGGTGGCAGGGGTAAAATACAAGGAGCGAAAGGCTATTTACAGTTTGTACAGAAACCAGATGGCAGTTATAAGAGTCGAGGGGCATGAAAGGGAAGCAGTGGTTGGGAAAGGAGTAAGACAGTGTTGTAGCCTCTCCCCGATGTTATTCAATCTGTATATTGAGCAAGCAGTAAAGGAAACAAAAGAAAAATTCGGAGTAGGTATTAAAATTCATGGAGAAGAACTTTGAGGTTCGCCGATGACATTGTAATTCTGTCAGAGACAGCAAAGGACTTGGAAGAGCAGTTGAACGGAATGGACAGTGTCTTGAAAGGAGGATATAAGATGAACATCAACAAAAGTAAAACGAGGATAATGGGATGTAGTCAAATTAAGTCGGATGATGTTGAGGGTATTAGATTAGGAAATGAGAAACTTAAAGTAGTAAAGGAGTTTTGCTATTTAGGAAGTAAAATAACCGATGATGGTCGAAGTAGAGAGGATATAAAATGTAGACTGGCAATGGCAACGAAAGCGTTTCTGAAGAAGAGAAATTTGTTAACATCGAGTATAGATTTAAGTGTCAGGTAGTCGTTTCTGAAAGTATTTGTATGGAGTGTAGCCATGTATAAAAGTGAAACATGGACGATAACTAGTTTGGACAGGAAGAGAATAGAAGCTTTCGAAATGTGGTGCTACAGAAGAATGCTGAAGATAAGGTGGGTAGATCACGTAACTAATGAGGAGGTATTGAATAGGATTGGGGAGATGAGAAGTTTGTGGCACAACTTGACTAGAAGAAGGGATCGGTTGGTAGGACATGTTTTGAGGCATCAAGGGATCACAAATTTAGCATTGGAGGGCGGTGTAGAGGGTAAAAATCGTAGAGGGAGACCAAGAGATGAATACACTAAGCAGATTCAGAAGGATGTAGGTTGCAGTAGATACTGGGAGATGAAGAAGCTTGTACCGGATAGAGTAGCATGGAGAGCTGCATCAAACCAGTCTCAGGACTGAAGACCACAAGAACAACAACAACTGTAGTGTTATCTTCAAGCTGTGAGAAAGGAGGACAGGCGTTCCAAGGCGCGGAAGCAGAGACGATGCTGAGGGCAGACGAAACTAAGAGAGATATTGTTACATGAAGTAAACCGTAAGGGGGAGAGCCTTGCGAAAATGCAGACGCCCCCAGACGCGGTCCCAGGGTGCTAGTCACTCTTCAACGAATTAACATGTAACTTCATAATTCGTCTAAACGCTGTGGTAGTTTGCCACCGTAGAACTTGGCACGTACTAGCGTAAAAAGCCAGCTTGATACCAGCCCTGAGAACAGAAACGTCAGTACGCTCACAAGGTTTAGAAACCGAAAACGCGAAAAACTGTTGGCCCAGCAGTCCATACTCCGAGGAGCCCAAGTGGAGGGGTAAATGTGTAACAATAATGTTGCAAGCCTTATTTGGCAGAGCAGCTACGTTTAGCTTTCAGCTGAACAATGTTGATACCAAATACGGACTTAGTGCAACGGCATTAACATCCCCGCCTTAGGAGCAGTAGAGGGGACCTAACTAAACCGTGATTAGTAGGCACCTGCAAGAGACCTATGGGATTGGCTGGGTGGGCTTAAGTGGGAAAAGCAGTGTCCCCACGTGACTCTTTAAAACCGCTAGATTCCGCATTTTGGCAGAGTTCTCAGTCAGACGATATGGGCGCCGAATCCGTGTCCGTCGACTCCAGCCTCTGTCCAGCTACGAGTAAGTCTGCTCTCTCACTTGGAGTGCCTCAGTGAACAGTGTCACATTCAGTATGTTTTGTTTTGCAAATAAGTTGTTGCCCTAAGACGCTGCTAGTGTTTGCTACTGTGGTTACCATCCGCTACTGGGAATTCTGCGTTGGTTTCTGTTGTAACAGTGTTTTCATACTTTTTCTAACCGTAGAACCAGCCTCCAGTGTGTTAGTTACTCCTGTCGAATAAACAACTATTTCAAAACCCTGTGTGTCCAAGAGTCTCCATAACGAGTTCCCTAGCGATTCTCACCACCTGCATTTCTAGCAAATGCCTGTACCAGTGTTGGCTTAGATAGGAGAAAACCATCAAATGCCTTCACTGTGAATTGTCCTTCTGCCTTCTGCCTTCTGACTGACCAGTAACCCCTTTTTTTCCCTCTCCCACCTATTTCACGACACGAAACATGTTCTTCCACCTTCCTTTGGCTATTAAATCCTATTTTTCAACGTAACCTCCGTTCCCTTTACTGGGAGGGTCCTTGATGCCTTCTCGGTACCACCCTACTGGTCGACGTCGAAGTCAACGTCTTGTTGCATCAGTAACCTCCCACCATCCACGTACGGTTACCGCGGAGCGCATCCTTCATTGGGACAAACAGATGGAAGTCAGGAGATGCGAAATCCAGGCTGCAAAGTGGATGAGGAAAAATACTCCAGTGAAGTTTTGTGAGTTCCTCATGCGTGCACAGACTTGAGAGAGGGGTTGCGTTGCCGTGGACAAGAAGTAGTTCGTTTGAATTTTTGTGGCGACAACCACAGTGAAATGATTTCTTCAGTTTGCTGAGTGTAACACAAGAGACTTCGAAGTTGATCGTTGCAACGTGACGGAGGATATCAAACAGAATAGTTTCTTCAAAGTCCCGTAAGACAGTTTCGGTGCCTTTACCAGTTGAGGGTGCAGCTTTGAACCTTTCATTCGCAGCAGAGGTGGTAAGCGCCTGTACATGGATTGCCCTTTTCTTTCTGGTTCGAAGTGATGAACGCATATTTGGTCGCCTGTCATGATAATTGACAAAAACTGTCACGATTAGCTTCGTAACTTGTAAGCAATAAGCTCTTTACCAAGCAAGCACACACCTTTGGGCGTACCATCTGTGGACGAGTGTGGCAGCACTGCCAATAGAGACGTCCAGTCGAGCAGAGAAGGGTTTGATTGCGATCTGTCGGTTATCTGGAATGAGAGTGTCCGCACGTTCCAACATTTCTGGAGCCACAGATGTGTGCGGTCGGCCTGTAACACCACAGCTCTTATGCTGTATGGATTTTTTTTTTTTGCTTTATTTAATGTTACATTGTTGATCGTCTGTAAATGTGTTTGAATCGATAACATAAAATTGTGTACTCTTTTCTTTGTTAAAACTTTGATGTCGTGGTTTGTTTCAATGCAAAGTAGTGTATCTGTACTGTAAATGCTTTGTCCCATTTGGAGGGAACAAAACTTACTGTATATGATTGTAATTTTGTGTGAATAATTTTTTGTAGAGATGTCTATATGTGTAAATGTTTTGTTTTATTTAATGCATTTGGTTGCTGTTATGTAAATTGCTGATCCTCACTTAGGGTTCTTAGTTAATTTGTATGTAAAAGGTGTAGTGGTTCCCCTCGGGAACGGAACTGTGTAGCGCGCGCAAATTGTGGTTGGCCTAGGTGGAAAAGGTAGAACTGATAGTCAGTCGGGGACGAGCCAGCAGTCGGAGACGAGTTACGAGTCTGTGCACTGCCATTATAAAGGTGCATATTGTGCTGATTCAGAGAGAGGCTTTTCCTGCTTCTTTCCAAGGCCTGGGATGGGTGGATAAATAGCTGGAACTATTCTGGTGTTTGTATCTATCATCGCCACCAAGAAATGACAGAGACCAGCAATTCTGCCTACAATTCCACCTACCAACATGCAGTTGCCACCACATTGCGCAATCATTGCAACGTAATACTATAATGATGTACAGTGAAGGATCAGCTTAATGGACGTGCTAATGTGCTGAAATACAAGGTAATTTGTATCTGAATTTATGTACCTACCTTGATTTTCCTCTTCATCATAACACCTCTCAGGTTCCTCTCCGTTTTGAGCTAAAGTGATATCCGAGTGTCCTTACTAAAAGAAATTAAAGCCTAGAGTTTTGCTAATTAATGCCTCTTGAACTTCGTAAAAAGAAAGTTAAAGTTAATGTGGCAATAGAGTGAGTTAGAGCAAATGTTATTTGCTCAAAATAATTTTCCTATTAAAACTGCTATTTAAAGTGCTGTTGCTAACTTCAATATTAAAACTTCTTAAGACTGAGGCTTATAAGGCAAATGATCACATTATTGTCTGTAGTAAATTCTAAAAGATGAGTCAGTTTCTTGCAATTTTGTCAACATTGTGTTTCGCTGTAGTAAAAGTGGGAAACTGCAATAGTAGAAAACTATATGTTCATGATTGGTAAGTGTTTGTCTCCCTTGTGTATTAGAAGTGCATATTAATAGTAATGTTATAAAGACCATTCACTTTATGTAAGCCTGAAAGTAATAGGGTGTTTCGGTATCCCTTATAATTTTGCAAATAGTTCTGCTGCTCTAACTGCTAGCTTCATTCTTAACGTAAACAAATGTATGTGTCAGAGTTCACTGCACTCCCGTGTGACAAAGTATAGGTTGTGTTTATCCACTAAAATTACTAATAAATATTTTCTTGAACGAGAATGTTAATCATTCTCTTGCCTAGTTAGGCTGGCGAACATTTTCTTTATCCATTAAACAGTGCAGATAAGCAAAATTCCATTTGTTACTGTTCAAATATTAACGTAATTCTGACTTTCATTTCCGATAAGCCACCTCCGTTAGGAACAACATGGTCAACATAACAAAATTCCTCTCAGAGGGTAACACTGCTCTGTTGCTTTATACCATTATTAATCCAATAAAATAATTCTGTTTTACACATTGCCTTCAGTTTTGTGGTTATGGTATAACAGGAGTGTTATAGGCCGTCAAGCGGGAGATCGGACACGTTTGCGCGTCCTTGTTGCGATGGTGACAGACGTCCCGCCCACCGACTTACCGTGCTTTTCTTCACTGCCAGGTCTCCGGATTGATTTTGAAACCGCCTATGAATATCTGCGATGCTCTGATTTTCCGCCAAAAGCGAATCAGTGCCAGTTCTCTGCTTGGAACAATACAGAAGTCGTTTTCAAGCTCACACTAGTTATGCCGCGTTATTTTAGGAGGAGAAGCGGTTCGCACCTTACAGTGTATAAAGCTACTGATAATATAGTTATTACTATGAAGAGCGGTGTAGGTACGCAAGTTATTCTTCATGGTCCTTCAGTGTTTTTTGGATGCGTACTGAATTTTACGCTTACTAATGCTGATGCTAGTGCACATGGTAATGGTTGGGTTACTGTGGCTGTAGTACGTCGTGGTAAAGTGGAGAAAGGGGTGCAGACTTTTAACATCCCGGAAGTTATTGCTTATCGTACATTTCAGGTATGTGAAGTATATAACCGAGATCGTGGTACTTCTTATTATATGTCTACAATGCTATTGGTTCATAGGACGAGGAATCATCGTAAAGTAAATGAATCAGTGTCTGCGTCCGTATGGGTTAGAGGTGCACTAAGCTAAGGAAACTCATGAAACTATTTGGGCTGAAGCCGGAATATTCGACGAAGTTCCACAATTAATTTCACATTTTTTTCAACCTAAACTGGCAGACAGACAAAATGTGAATTTCCTGGCAGATTGTAACTGTGTGCTGGATCGAGACTTGAACTCGGGACCGTTGCCTTTCGCGGGTAATTGCTCTACCATCTGAGCTACCCAAGCACGACTCACGCCTCGTCCTCACAGCTTCACTTCTGCCAGTACCTCGTCTCCTACCTTCCAAACTGAACAGAAGTTTCTGTAAAGTTTGGAAGGTAGGAGACGAGGTGCAGCCGGCACGGTAACTCAGCGTATTCGGTCAGAGGGTTAGCTGCCCTCTGTAATAAAAAAACTGAGTTAATCGACCAACAACGAACTGAAACAGGTGTCTTGCGACGTCCGCCCCGAGCATAAACAACGAACAAGAACGACAAACATGAGATTAATAAAAAAAAAGATGGTAAAGCACTTGCCCGCGAAAGGCAAAGGTCCCGAGTTGGAGTCTCGGTCCAGCACACAGTTATAATCTGCCAGGAAAGTTTCATATTAGTGCAAACTCCGCTGCAGAGTGGAAGTCTCATTCTAGACAAAATGTGTTTCATTACTTAGTGAACGTTCCTCGTATTTTGCCGTTATAGCCTAAAATGGGCACTAACGGAGTAAAAGAGTGTTGACGCAGTTTGTTCAAAAATGGTTCAAATGGCTCTGCGTACTATGGGACTTAACATCTGAGGTCATCAGTCCCCTAGAACTTAGAACTACTTAAACCTAACCAACCTAAGGACATCACACACATCCATGCCCGAGGCAGGATTCGAACCTGCGACCGTAGCGGTCGCGCGGTTCCAGACTGAAGCGCCTAGAGCCGCTCGGCCACCCAGGCCGGCTGACGCAGATTATGACGTGTCTCTACACGCCGAGAATGCCCGTTGTAAGACTTAGCCATTTTCCGTGCGAACTGTTTTGACGAACTGTAACAGACGGCGGTCACAGTTGTTCTTTTCTTTTTTTTTTTTTTAATTTTAATTTCAGCTGCTATACACCTCGCTTGGCGCACAAGTGCAAATGCGTTATTTAGAAACGAAAACAAATCAGAGACACACATTTTATGTAATTCCTCTAGTTTTGTAGCAGGACAATAGTGACTTATTGACTTCGTGCTGTTAGGTTACTGTCAGGCACCTTCTCGTCCATCATACGGGTATTCCTGCAGCGGACCTCAGGTGGCGACTCGGAAGCTTTTTGACGACGAAATGAAACCGACTTTGACAATACGATTAATAAAAAGAGTCTCTTTTCACTTGCCGTCTTTCTCCAATCAGCAAATTTTACAAATACATTATCCTACTTTAAAGTATTTGGTATCATTACTGTAGGAGGAGATAGAAAAAGAATGTAATTTAAGAGTTACAGCTACATAGCTGTCTGTGAAAGGCGCGATGGTACACATACGAGCCAACTGACTACATGGATTTTACTTGTATGTTTTACTATTCACAGTACACTGTTTTGACCTAGGCTTTGGGCACTTCTCGGATTTACTATTCTAGAATCTTCCTACTGGCCTACATCTGCCGTTCGCGAGGTAATGCTAAGTGTTTCCAGGCCTACCTCGGCCCGCGTCGCGCCCACGGCAGTAACCACTAACAGTCGCATTACTGTGGACATGACGACCACTGTACGCTGACATGGAGCTGACGGCAGCTGTTGCCGACCGTGACGCGTGTCAAACGTCACCACGGGGCGCCATCTGCTATGGCGGCCGCGGCGACCAATCCGCGGTCTCCTCTCCGCTGACGTCAGCACACTAATGCCTACTCGTTATGATATATTGACGACCAGTGGCGGCTGCTGTGTAAAAGAGTTGGGCAACACGATTCTTTTTCCCGATTCGATTCCTACGATTCAATTTCACATTGCGAATCGATTCCTACGATTCGTTCACGATTCTTTTACGATTCATTCTAGTCTGCGATGGCACGATTCTTACGGAATGCAAAAAGTTCTACATCTTACTCACAGATGCCAGGACATGTTTTAACATTTTTTGTTTTAAATGTTAAGGAAATTAAGTTGACGTCTCTTCATGTAAGAATAGATGATGAATGCAGCTAGCCGCTAACTTTGTGTAATGTCTTGTCTGTATAGACGTGTATGTGTTGCCTTTAAGATCCCTTCACCTTCACACGTAAATCTATACAGTAAAGTAAGGGCCTCCCCTTTTTTCGGCTGATCAGTGATAAGACAGGCGAAAAGTTAGACTAATGGAGGATTATTAGTATTTTCTCTATTTTCATTCGCTCTCTCTCTCTCTCTCTCTCTCCTTTATCTATGTACAGTTTTTAATATAATATTTCATTACGTGAAATCAGCCAAATAGAATCTTTGGTGGAGCCCTTCGTCTTGGTAATCAGCGGCTGGCTTGCTGTAGGAGATCTTTACATTTATTATTACTGTTAAGCACTGCATTCAGTCGGGAGAATCAATCGTGTGGACAATTTGTTCCTTTTACGAAAGATTGCGAATTCCAGATGTGTACGAAGCCTTTTTGGACGATTTAACACAGACTCAGTGATTGCAGGCTCTCTTCGACACAGCTGAAACTTCCCCACTAATTACAGGGCCAACGTGATCATCAAATGATTAAAAAAAAAACTCATTCGTTCATTCCCTCCAGAACAAAAAAGTCACAAACCTTATTTATGAAGGAAATTGTGTATTCAATCCATCTCCATTACATGTCCAGATCTCCGGTGATTCCACGTCTTAATTATTTTCCGTTTACAGTCTCTTTCTCTTCAAACAAACCGCTAGCGGCACAAATGTTAATGGCTCGCTTTAGCGAGAAGAAAAGCAAAATATGTATCTCTCAGAAACACGTCAATCCCTCAACAGATACTACCGAAGCTGTCCTAGTTACCCCTCTAACAACCATGGAGAATACATAAATGCATCTCTGTTATTCCAAAGAATAAACGTACTAGAAAATACTTTGGCGTCGACGAGCTGTCGCCGCATATATTACTAGAAAATCAGATCAGATACTTTTCCAAAGTGAATGAATGTGGATGGTTTGATTGACAATGATTAATTGGTGCGTGGTAGAGGGTATCTTCTGTGCGGACATTACAATGTCTGAAATTGTAAATGGGGTTAGAATCGAACTGTGTCACGATAAGATATGCCAGAAATAGTTTATTTATGAGTAAACATGCATATGACGTTGCAAGTGTGATTCTCGATTTATACGTGTAATGCCTTAATTGATGAAAGGTCACGTTTGATTTGATTGCATCTATTGTTTTATTTCAGTATGCCAGGAAAGAGGAGTCGATTTCTGCGAATGGTGGTGCAAAATTACGTATATGTCAGTTTGGCTGTGTGGTTTGAACATATGTAACTACAGACGTCTGTTTTATAGTAACAACTAAAACTATGTAGGTGAACTCAAAAAGCAAAAACCAGTCTAAATACAAAATTTCGTCCAAATCGTTAGGGCCGTTTTCGAGATATGCGAAATATAATACATAATCCAAGTGCTATTGCTCGGGTGTAAAGAAGGTGTGTTTGTTTTGCATTGCATCTGCAACAAATAAGTGTTACGTATCTATTCATCATACTTGGATTTCTTGGTTTTAATCGTGTGTATTGGGAGCTGTGTACTCGCTGTATATCGTTTCTGTCATCACTAGTTCGTGTATTACTCGCGCAAACTAAGCTGACGTCGGCGCGGTGGCTGATGGTAGCGACAGTAGGAAATGCCTTTACGCTCTTTCCCGTCAGCCACCGCCAAGTGTCAGCTTGGTTTTCACGAGTAATATTGCGGCCCACGAACTTCGTTTGTTCGTTCCGAGCTTCCTTTGTTCACACGCATCCTCCACTTTTGACTGCCATCTGGCGGTCGTAATCATTCGGCACGACTCGGCATGATTCGGAAGTTGCCTTCGAAGCATAGCGTACTAAGAATAGATGATTGGTTGGAACTTGTCACGACTCGGAAAAACGCTATCGTTCTTACGATTCTTTTGAACGACGATTCGTCCATATCACGATTCGATTCTTACGATTCTTTATTTAGAGTCGTTAAAATGAACGACTCATTCACGAACCGCCACAACTCTACTGTGTAAGAGCACAGGAGCACTTGAACATCCTATCTTTCGACCCCTTGACGATTTATTTATTTTTTATTTATTTATTTTCGAATACTGTTAAACATAGCGTAATGCGATTATCTACATACACGGCCCTAAATCTAACTTACGGCCGCAGGTCGCAGAGATAAGTGACAGCAGAGGTCGAAGATTGGAAAGGAAGCAAGAGAGCATTCATTTGAAACTTTTATTGAACATAATGAGTACATATGGTGTACGATATGAATACAGTTCTAGTGTTCTAACCGATGCTCGAAGTTTGCACCATCAGACGTGAAGAATGTGTGACACCGACAGAGTTTCTTTGATTGTAAGGCGGTACCGTTAGTACGTTCCATTTGAGCATTGTTGCTTAATATCATGAGTGGATCACCGTGCTGATCATTCGTGTTCGATATCATTCGTAGAATTCTGTTTTTGCCAACTTAACGTTGAGCATGTTTCAGTTTGACTTCCAGTATCCCTTTCCCATTACCTTTGGACGGGGTAAACCCTATATTTGAACGATTACCGCTTGGTGGTCCGAGAAGTTCATTGGATAACTTCATTGTCCTGTACATGCATTCCTGTTGTGGTATAAAATCTATCCAGCCTCGAGCTTGACAGTGAAGCTACATGCGTGTAGTGGGATGGACTGATGTCTAGTCGATCTGTGACGTCTATCAATTTTAGTTCTCCAATCACGGTATTTATGGGGCAGCAATTAGGGGTTGATCCTCTTGTGTCTGCCGGTCTTACTGCACAATTGATATCTCCACTGATATTTACGTCACCTTTTGTGTGTTTCATAAAGTGCGGGATGGTTTCATTAAAAAACTTTTCCTCGTGGTAAATGATAACAGCCAAACAGTTGCAGGATAAAGATTTCTTAAAATTCTTGACCACGGTTTCGGTATATCTAAATATATCTTCATCAGAAGTAAAATACACTAAAATCACATCCTGCAGTGGAGATACATAAAACAATTGTGCCAAAGGCGTATCAGTAGTTAAAATGGAGATGATGTTTTAACTATTGACGCTGCCTTTGGACCAATTGTTTTATGTACCTCAATTGCTGGATGTGATTTTAGTGTATTTTACTTCTGATGAAGATATATTTAGATATACCGAAACCGTGGTCAAGAATTTTAATATTCTTTATCCTGCAACTGTTTGGCTGTTATCATTTACCATGAAGTATTTCAACAGCTGCTGTTTCAGCCGTGTTTAAAATCTTGAAAAATCTTTTCTCTACTAGCTCTGTTGTAAGTTCCTGATGGGGCATAAAGGTTTAATATTGTTATTTCATCTAGTGTGGGGCTTTGATGAAGCGTCCGTCTGGTTGCTTTTCGAGGTTCTTTAAGTCCAGCCGCAATCTAGTTAAAATGCGGCAACCCCTACCTCTAGAGCCGACATTCTTGTACACATTGTATTGCTGTTGTAGATCGATGTCTTCATCTCTTCGCAAGATACTTCCTGAAGGAAGGCAATGTCCACCTCATTGGTTTTTAAGGAATTCCTTAGAATCGTTTTTCTTTTTCACTTGTTATTCTGCAGATATTTAGCGTGAACAGAGTAAGCAAGCACCCTCCTGTTGTCTGTTACGAGTGATTTGTCAGTTTCCTCGTCCACTCACATTCCCTTATTTAGTTGTCTTGTCCGGATTCGTTTCAGGAGTTTCCCTGTCCATTTCTCCTTTCTCGTCGTCTTGGCATTCTCTTTCCGCATCTTTCTTATTTTTCCGACGTGCCGTATTTAGATTTGGTTTTACTTTCATCCTCGGTGACTTCTCAAGACTTTGAGATTTTATAATCTTCTAATCGCTAATACTTCCCTCTGCTGCCTTAACTGTGTGTTTTGAAGACGGTGTGGCGACACTCAAGGCTATTCCCGCACAACCTTCTACTTTACTTTCCCGTTCACGTGCTCCAGAGACAGCTGCTGCCATTGCACTCAGCTGTTCCTGTGTTGTTGCCTGGTGTGTTGTTTCCTGTAGTGGTTGGTGTTTTTACTTTCCTGCTGTGGACGGCTCAAGGGTGCCGCCACGTATGGCAGTCGAGGCTGAAGCATATTCCCTTCCTCCTAAATCTCAGGTCCATCGTGTATTGCATTCTCAGAACAATGAGCACTGGTGCAAGAACCGAAAAGTTACACCAATAATACATCATCCTACTGTGGATCAAACCTTGGTCTCTTTGAACAGGAAAGTGGGAAAAGTACATGGTTATTACAAATGATTGAAGCGATTTCACAGCTCTACAGTAACTTTATTATTTGAGATATTTTCACAATGCTTTGCACACACATACAAAAACTCAAAACGTTTTTTTAGGCATTCACAAATGTTCGATATGTGCCCCTTTAGTGATTCGGCAGACATCAAGCCGATAATCAAGTTCCTCCCACACTCGGCGCAGCATGTCCCCATCAATGAGTTCGAAAGCATCGTTGATGCGAGCTCGCAGTTCTGGCACGTTTCTTGGTAGAGGAGGTTTAAACACTGAATCTTTCACATAACCCTACAGAAAGATATCGCATGGGGTTAAGTCGGGAGAGCGTGGAGGCCATGACATGAATTGCTGATCACGATCTCCACCACGACCGATCCATCGGTTTTCCAATCTCCTGTTTAAGAAATGCCGAACATCATGATGGAAGTGCGGTGGAGCACCATCCTGTTGAAAGATGAAGTCGGCGCTGTCGGTCTCCAGTTGTGGCATGAGCCAATTTTCCGCGGGCTACGCGTGAAACTTGCCCACACGCGTTCAACCGTTTCTTCGCTCACTGCAGGCCGACCCGTTGATTTCCCCTTACAGAGGCATCCAGAAGCTTTAAACTGCGCATACCATCGCCGAATGGAGTTAGCAGTCGGTGGATCTTTGTTGAACTTCGTCCTGAAGTGTCGTTGCACTGTTATGACTGACTGATGTGAGTGCATTTCAAGCACGACATACGCTTCCTCGGCTCCTGTCGCCATTTTGTCTCACTGCGCTCTCGAGCGCTCTGACGGCAGAAACCAGAAGTGCGGCTTCAGCCGAACAAAACTTTATGAGTTTTTCTACGTATCTGTAGTGTGTCGTGACCATATGTCAATGAATGGAGCTACAGTGAATTTATGAAATCGCTTCAATCATTTGTAATAGCCCTCTATAGTGATAGAAGAGATACCCTCCGCTAAATAGCAGAAGGTGGCTAACTCAGTACAGATATTGATGTAAACGTTGTCTGACTCAAACACACTGCTTTTTCACTTTTCATTTATTTATTTATGCGGCCACCACGAGTTCCTCTTCTGTGCTAACGCCTGTGTCTCAGAGTAGCACTTGCAACCCACATTGTGAATTACGTGCTGTATGCATTACGATACTCCCTGATGTCTTAACCCATGTTGTACTACCCTATCCCTTCTTCTTGTGTTTTCCACTTTTTCCTACCGAGCTAGATGTCACAGTGGCTTGCACATGGACTCGTTTTCGGAGGACGACGGCTCAAACCCGCATTTGGTCATCCGGATTTAGGTTTTACGTGATTTACCTAAATCGCTTTAGGTAAATTCCGGGATGGTTCCTTTGAAAGGGCACGGCCGACTTCCTTCCCCATCCTTGCATAATCCGATGCGTCCGATGACCTCGCTGTTTGGTCCCCTCCTCCACACCAACCAACCATATATTCCTACCCTCGCCTGATTCTCCGGAGAACCTCGTCATTCGTTACCCTATCAGTTCACCTACTTTTCAACATTCTTTTGTACCATCACATATCAAACGCTTCGATTCAAATTACGGTATCATACAATGCTATGTTCCAAATGTACATTCGGACAAACTTCTTCCTCCAACGAAGGGCTACATCTGATAATAATTGACATTTCTTGGGCAGGAATGTCCCTATTGCCAGTGCTAGTCTACCTTCTATTTCCTCGTTGTTCTGGCTTCTGATTCCTTGGTATCTGTGCCGATTTTTCATCGGAGTTCATACTGCCTCCTCCGGTGACCGTTTCTTGTTGTTCTGCTTTCGATGAGAAGGAGAAAGAATTTCATTTTCAATGTCTGTTTCATTTCCTTGCTCTTGAATTGAAACCGTATGGACTCTGTAGCTGTTTCTCTGAACAACAGTTGTCGACTGGTCTTTAAATCAGCTAGGTTAGCCGAGAGCGCTATTGCACTGCCTCCTGGACTCGGGCAGGCGTGCCGGCCCAAGATCGAATCCGCCCGGCGGATTAACGACGAGGGCCAGTGTGTGTGGGTCAGCCTGGATGTGGTTTTTAGGCGGTTTTCCACATCCCCCTAGGTGAATACCGGGCTGGTCGCCACGTCCCACCTCAGTTACACGAATCGCAGACCTCTGACCGCGTTCGCACTATTGCATGAATTACACTAGACACAGACAGCTAGGGTAGGCTAATTCCGTTCCAGGGTGTGCGGCGTGGCAGAAGGAAGGGCATCCGGCCGCCCCTTAACGTTAACCTTGCCGACCTTGCGAACAGCAGGATAAAGACACAAGCAAATGAAAGAAAGTTGTAGACTGATCTTTATCGGTTTCATCCTTTTAATTTTTGTCTGCGTTCTGGTGTACTTCAATTGTTGTCTGTCTCTTGGGGATTTCTCTACAACTAAACTAGGTGAGTGGCCAGTGGAATCCACGTCGGTATTCTCGGTGTTGCCCTTTGCAGTGCTTGAAAGAATCAGTTCTTGTGCCTGCAATCTTGTACGCTGTTGCAGATTACTTCGTAGAATAAACATGCGCCATGGCTAGTTTTCTCGAAGATGTCCTGGTTCATTGCACAATTGACATGCGGGAGTTTGCCCACCATATGTTATGTGTGCCATGCAACTGGCGTGAATGTGTAACGGGCTGTCGGAATTAACAAACATTTGTACAGATCTAAGGCCGTTGAAGCACTAGATCTTGTATCTTGTAGACCACTTTTTGAATTCGATGCTTTTTACCTGTCCTTAATTAGAAAGTGCCTGTATTAAGTACTTGCTGTTTAGTTCTGGGCAAAGATTTAGCACCCTGACAATTTTCAAATCGCACTTAGCATTACTTATATTAACGGTAGCGTCAGAATCATCCATTAGCCCCACTGCTCGTAGCATTCGCGAAGTCCCGCAGGTGTTCGTAAGATATGGCTCATCAGCAATGAAAATACCTAGACGTGTCCTCGCTCATATAAATGGTGTAATTTGAAGTTGACAAAACAGAATAACTCGAAAAATAAGTTTCACACGAAAATATGTGTAGAATACTAAGTTGATTATTTTCAAGGGGGACATCTGCTGGTGCTAAAATTAGCCCGCCACACCAGCCCCAATGGGCCTAAATTTCAAATGGAAACCCCCGTTTTCATTGCAGAATCAGATTATAGATGAAAAACTACGTACATTTTTTCCTAAACATTTGGTTTGATTCTTGGTAGTTTGCGCTGTAATTCAAGAAAATCCATACTCTCATTTTTGCGTGGAAAATGGTTACGAATAAATAAAAAATACCTATTTACTCCGTAAATTTTGATTCGCTAAAACTAAAACTCTCCTTCTCTCCCCATAGGGTGGGGTTTGAAAGAGAGGAATTAGAGTTTTAAAAATGTTGACCAAATATTAATTTTTGCTGCAGATTCGGATAAGTGGGCTACACCGAGCCACGTCCAGCAAGATGACTCAGTGACGAGGCTCAGAAACGGTCAAACGAACAAACACACTGAAACGCCCCCTTAGAAAAATTATAAATGACTGTGCTAAAACTGATACACAATATCTTTTAGCGCAACGTAATCTGACTTCCAAAAATCCCTACAAAAGAATGGCCCTGACTAACATTAACGTATGCGTTTCACAAATCACTTACCTCACAAAAATCTTCGTTACTCGAACTACTGCAATACAGCGAGTGCCACTACTGCCAGCTAAATAAAAGATTCAAACTACGGAAGTCACTAACTACTGATAGGGAGAGATAGCAAATGAAAGATTTTGTTAGAGAACAAACAATGTATTTACCTTAATAGTATTTAAAAGTCATAATATACAGGGTGTTACATAAAGGTACGGCCAAACTTTCAGGAAACATTCCTCACACACAAAGAAAGACAATGTGTTATGTGGACATGTGTCCGGAAACGCTTACTTTCCATGTTAGAGCTCATTTTATTACTTCTCTTCAAATCATATTAATCATGGAATGGAAACACACAGCAACAGAATGTACCAGCGTGACTTCAAACACTTTGTTACAGGAAATGTTCAAAATGTCCTTCGTTAGTGAGGATACATGCATCCGCCCTCCGTCGCATGGAATCGCTGATGCGCTGATGCAGCCCTGGAGAATGGTGTATTGTATCACAGCCGTCCACAATACGAGCACGAAGAGCCTCTACATTTGGTAGCGGGGATGCGTAGACAAGAGCTTTCAAATGCCCCCATAAATGAAAGTCAAGAGGTTTTAGGTCAGGAGAGCGTGGCGGCCATGGAATTGTTCCGCCTCTATCAATCCATCGGTCACCGAATCTGTTGTTGAGAAGCGTACGAACACTTCGACTGAAATGTGCAGGAGCTCCATCGTGCGTGAACCACATGTTGTGTCGTCCTTGTAAAGGCACATGTTCTAGCAGCACAGGTAGAGTATCCCGTATGAAATCATGATAACGTGCTCCATTGAGCGTAGTTGGAAGAACAAACTAAAATGAGCTTTAACATGGAAATTAACCGTTTCCAGACACATGTCCACACAACATCTTTTCTTTATTTGCGTGAGAGGAATGTTTCCTGAAAGTTTGGCCGTACCTTTTTGTAACACCCTGTATATATCAGTCCATGATATCCAATATTACAAATTTACTGTCTCTGATGGACACACGTCCAGATCGTCCACTCTCAAGATTCCGCCATCTCTCTCCCCACATCCACCACTGCTGGCGGCTCACCTCCAACTGCGCAACGCTATGCGCTCTTAACTGCCCAACACTACAGAAAGCCAACAACAATGCAAACCAGCCACAGACTGCACGCAGCACGGCCCGTGATTTTCATACAGAGCGCTACGTGGCGCTGGCGTTACCAAGATAAGAACCTAAACAGCCTACCTACAACACGCCGCCCAAAGAGGCGACCAGCTGAACGACCGACCAACGGCCGATGCCTCTGCCATCTCCGTCCGTCGGACAGTTCATTCTGTGTCGCGACCGTTCCTCCATAGCGCTCCGTCCCCGACAGCTACTACGTCCAGCCTGCACTTCTGCCTCCTTCCAACTCCAACTACTGCATGTCCGATCTCCCCCACTGACTTCCTTCGGACGGACGACGTGAGGAAGATGCTGGCTCTGACCCAACCTTGCAGAGGGAACACAACCGAAATCTCTGCTCAGGAAGGAATCGATCCAAATACACGCCGTCGATGAGACGACCGACCGAACGACCAATCGACGGTCGTCCCCACTGGTACTGGCTGTGCGGACCTCACTGGGGCTCCGTGCCCGACTGCACTGGTGCTGCGTCCCGACCGCTCTGCTGGTCCATCTCCAACTGAATTGGATTGGATTGTTCGGGGAAGGAGACCAGACAGCGACGTAATCGGTCTCATCGGATTAGGAAAGGACGGGGAAGGAAGTCGGCCGTGCCCTTTCAAGGGAACCATCCCGGCATTTGCCTGTAGTGATTTAGGGAAATCATGGAAAACCTAAATCGGGATGGCCGGACGTGGGATTGAAGCGTCGTCCTCCCGAATGCGAGTCTAGTCATCTCCAACTGACTTCCATACACATGACCACCCGGAAATACAGGGTGGCGAACGAAATGTGTTACCATTTTGTTTTTGAATATAAACTTTATTGTCAAGACAGTCTGAAAGGAACATATACTACAATGAAGAGCCGTCCACGGAGATTTGTTCTAACTCAGTACATGCTCAATGTGTCCACTATTTCTTTCCTAACTTCCTTCAAACGAACACTGAAGTTAGTGATTACCCTACGGCACATGTCTTCCGTAATTTCACTGCAAGCTTGAATAATGAGTCTTCTGAGCTCCATTAAATCACATGGACGTATCGGGAAAATTTTTTCCTTTAGGTACCCCCAAAGAAAAAAGTCACATGGATTGAGGTCTGGACTGTTGGAGGGCCAATTTTGTCCATCATTGAATCGACCTGGAAACCTGAGTGAAATGATCCGCATGTCGAAATGCTCGTGTAGAAACCCCAACACAGTGTTTGCAGTATGTTGCCTTGCTCCATCTTGCATGAACCACTGCGTGTTGAAGGGCAAGGCAGTAGCAAGAAGCTGTGGAATGAAGCTATTGCGAAGCATGCTCAAATAACGCTCGCTGTTCACAGTTTCTTCAAAGAAAAAGGGTCCAATAAGTCCGTGACTGGAAATTGCTGCCCACGCTGTAATCCTCGGATCATAATGTTGTCGTTCATTAAAAGTTGTGGGTTTTCAGTGGCCCAAAAGCGTACATTTTGTTTGTTAACCACACCATTTAAATGAAAATGCGCCTCGTCTGAAAACCAAACGTTGCTGAGAGTTTCTTCCATCCTCCGCTCACTGAGCAAACAGTAGTCTCTGCTGCTTGTGTTCTTCAGTGAGCTTCTGTGTACAGGTCATATTGTATGGGTATATATGGAGGTCATTTTTAAGAACGCGCTGAACCGAGCGTCTGGATATTCCCAGTTGCACTGCTGCCTTTCTACACGAATTCCCGGGGCTTCTCTGTACAGCAACTCGCACCGCTTCAATATTCTCCGGCGAACAAACAGGCTTAGGCCGAGGTCGCTTCGCTTCCAATACTGTTCCTTCCTGTACAAATTTATCGTACAACCTGTGGATGGTCTTCTTGCAAGGGACCCATCGTGTATTAAACTGTTGTCGAGAAAGCCTCCGAGTCACAACAAGGCTTTTCGTTTCATGAAAAAGTAACACAATTGCCGATCGTTGCTGTGTCGTCAGTCTTCCATTGTCAGCCATTGCTGCTTACTAGTCTCCTAGCGGCAGTATCGTGAATTACACGTCATTTCGTAACTCATTTGTTTTTCCAAGCTCTGCTGGTACTGCTGTAGAGATCCCAGCGGGATATCTAATTGGCGTCGTAAATTGTGAAAGAAACAATTGGTAACACATTTCGTGCGCCGCCCTGTACTATCGGTCGCCCAGAGACAGTACGACAGTCCACTTATCGATATGCACTGCTGCTGCCGCTCACGGGCAGGCAAGACAGCAATTTAGTGACACTAGTAATTAAAATTAAAATGACAAGGCGGCCGTACGGTAACAATAAGATATTAAATAAAGATGGCACAAACATGAACCACGAACGGCTCAAGGGCGGAAATGATGTTTAGGTTGATCTCTATTCCAATTTTCTGTACAGGTTCGGGAACTCTCGTAACAGAGATGAAGCAAAACTGTATTTGATATGTGCATTACTGTGCACCCTAACTTTTTTCAAACTTATTTTGCTGTTTGTTCTTTGGTATATGTTGACAGCCTTGTATCAGTGAAGTACTGGTGTTATTTCGGTTTTAGATGTGGGTAGTCTTTGGGCGGCTGGACGGTATCTTGTGTATATGAGCAGAATACCCACTGGAGAGATATTCATTTTAATGTATTTTATTTAATGTTTGTTGAACTTGTATTCAGTTCCAACTGTGGGATTAGGCCCAGTTGTAATCTAGTTGTGGTGACAGGGTGCCTCCGAAGGTTTATTTAATTAATTAACTATCTGCCGTTGGGCCTCCACTGCGTTGGGCAGTTGACGTTTCTTAGTACTATTTATAAGTTGGACCACCGTTGCATGTGGTTTCCTTAAATTAATCCCGATCATAGGTCTCGGTTTTAGTGCACATAAATGACCTTTCCTGACTGTGTTTCAGGGAGACCAGATGTATATAAGTTGAACGGAACAGATGCCAAAACTGAACCCTGTGGAACACCATTATTAAGTTGCAGAACTGGCAACCAGACCTATCTACTACAGCATTGCTTCTTGAAAAAAGTAATATAAATTACTTTATCGACAGGTGACTACAATGGAGCCGCTATACGTGCTCAGAGAACTGTAATTACTATTATCTCTGTATTGTAGTATATAAGAAAGGATTTCATTGTCTTCTCTGTCTTCTTTGTCTTCCTTGCCTGGTTGGTTTTGATGTCGCATTTAGATTACGGTCTGCAAAAATTATTTCTACTATATGTATTGTATTTAGAATTTCTGCGAAATATATATGTCAGTATGTAATGCAGTATGTGTTTTTTTTAGTAACAAGAAAGTACCTTCCCTGTCCCCTTTATTTAATTAATTATGTAACAATTAAATGTTGCCCTGGCCATTTGTAACTGCAGTGTTGAAGCGACACAATTGCTGTTAAAATTGATAAAAATTTCTTCATAGCTATTTAATTCTGAAAATATTGATAAAAATTTCTTCATAGGTATTTAATTCTGAAAATATTGAAAGGGTTTAATCTCAGTAAATGTAAAACTGCGTCTCATAATAATTTCCATTTGATTTTAGGCCAGAGGTACAGTTTTATTGAAAGGAAATGTTATAATTGTGTACGCTGGCATTGCACGTAGGCACTTACACCGGAGCATCAAGCCTCACAGAGGAAAATAATTGTTTGAATATAATATTAAATTTGTTATCGCGTAACATTGAAGAAAGGTAATTCTTTTTATCCATTGTGAGTAGGACGGATGTCTTCACGTTCGAATACGCATTATATTTCTAGCCATAGTGCCCTGAGAAAAATTAGTCGTGGGTTTTAATCAAACATTTTCACTCCAAATTAACGGAACATTTTTTCTCTCTTTTCAAAAAAGTAAGTTAAGCGGTACTACTACAGATCTGCTTGCTTAAACAGCCCAACCGCATCACAACAATTCTAGTTGAAGTGTTGTTGTAGGTTGCAACGTTCAGAATTTTGTAGATATTCTGCGAGCACACTTCTACACAATTTTCATGGGTGCTCACATTTTCGGAATGCTAACGCCTTAACTTCGGGATGCTAATGCAGACGATGCCAAGTATTTCTCTTAAGTAGCACCACGGAGCAATGTGAAGGCTTACTGTTGTGGTCTACCCTCGCACTGCGAATTTTAAACGTGCGCTCTCTGAGAAGTGGAAATTTCCACGCTCCCGCTAGGTAATGTAACTGCACTTATACGCAGGCTAATTACGCAGCAGAATTTAATTAGCAGAGGAAACTTTCTCTCGAGTACACCATCTCTGGATTATATGATGCACATTTTCATTCACGACGTTATACAACAGCTTCTAGGCACTGCACCTTCTGTCTGCTTTCAGGAATTTCAACGCAGTTACTGCTTAGTGATATACCTTGTGCTATATGACCGTGTACTTGAGTATCTAGAACATCATATACGGTATAGTTACATACATAAAAATACAGGTGTATTATTTTCACTGTAATCGTAGCCTGGAAAGTTGCACAGGTCACACCAATATGTAAGAAACTTAGTAGGAGTAATCCGTTAAATTACAGTCCCATATTGTTAACGTCGATATGCAGCAGGATTTTGGAACATATATTGTGTTCGAACATTATGAAAACTGTCCATTGACACAGTCAACATGGGTTCAACAAACATCGTTCCTGTGAAACACAAGTAGCTCTTTATTCACATCAAGTGTTGAGTACTATCGACAAGGGATTTAAGATCGATTCCGTATTTCTGGATTTCCGGAAGGCTTTGGACACTGTACCACACAAGCGGCTAGTAGTGAAATTGCGTGATTATGGAATATTGTCTCTTTTATGTGACTGGACTTATGATTTCCTGTCAGAGAGGTCACAGTTCGTAGTAACTGACGGAAAGTGATCGAGTAAAACGGAAGTGATTTGTGGCTTTCCCCAAGGTAGTGCAATAGGCCGTTTGCTGTTCCTTATGTATATAAACGATTTGGGAGACAATCTGAGCAGCCGTCTTCAGTTGTTTGCAGATAACGCTGTGGTTTATCGACTAATAAAGTCATCAGAATATAAAAAAAAAACTGCAAAACGATTTAGAAAAGACATCTCAATGGTGTGAAAAGTGGCAGTTGACCCTAAATAACGAAAAGTGTGAGGTCATCCACATGAGTGCTAAAAGGAACTCGTTAAACTTCGGTTACACGATAAATCAGCCTAACCTAAAAGCCATAAATTCAACTAAATACCTAGGTACTACAATTACGATCAGCTTGAATTGGAAGCAACACATAGAAAATATTGTGGGGAAGGCTAACCAAAGACTGCGTTTTATTGGCAGGACACTTAGAAAATGTAACAGACCTACACCACGCTTGTCCGTCCTCTTTTAGAATAATGTTGCGCGGTGTGGGATCCTTACCAGATAGGATTGACGGAGTACATGGAGAAAGCCCAAAGGAGGGCAGCACGTTTTGTATTATCGCGAAATATGGGAGAGGGTGTCACAGAAATGATACAGGATTTGGGCTGGACATAATTAAGTTCGAGTCGATTTTGTGCGATATTTAGGAGGAAATAAGAAACAGAATTTCTAAGGGTAAAAGAGCTTCTGAAAAACTGAAAGGAGGTTCGTTTCATAGTTTGTATGGAGTGTAGTATTACATGGCAGTGACTCATGTAGAGTCCAACATTGGCAAGATATTAATCCCAAAAATTCCTTATATGTAACTGAGTTCATTTTGACCAGTTTCATGGCCGATAAACTTTCTCATTCTTGAACAAGAATGCACTCAGTTACACTCAAAGGATATCAGAGTTGACCAAACGGCATTAAAAGAAAGGCGTTTTTGGTTGCGACGGTATCTTCTCATGAAATTCCAATCACCAACTTTCTGCTCCAAATGTGAAAATACACTCCTGGAAATGGAAAAAAGAACACATTGACACCGGTGTGTCAGACCCACCATACTTGCTCCGGACACTGCGAGAGGGCTGTACAAGCAATGATCACACGCACGGCACAGCGGACACACCAGGAACCGCGGTGTTGGCCGTCGAATGGCGCTAGCTGCGCAGCATTTGTGCACCGCCGCCGTCAGTGTCAGTCAGTTTGCCGTGGCATACGGAGCTCCATCGCAGTCTTTAACACTGGTAGCATGCCGCGACAGCGTGGACGTGAACCGTATGTGCAGTTGACGGACTTTGAGCGAGGGCGTATAGTGGGCATGCGGGAGGCCGGGTGGACGTACCGCCGAATTGCTCAACACGTGGGGCGTGATGTCTCCACAGTACATCGATGTTGTCGCCAGTGGTCGGCGGAAGGTGCACGTGCCCGTCGACCTGGGACCGGACCGCAGCGACGCACGGATGCACGCCAAGACCGTAGGATCCTACGCAGTGCCGTAGGGGACCGCACCGCCACTTCCCAGCAAATTAGGGACACTGTTGCTCCTGGGGTATCGGCGAGGACCATTCGCAACCGTCTCCATGAAGCTGGGCTACGGTCCCGCACACCGTTAGGCCGTCTTCCGCTCACGCCCCAACATCGTGCAGCCCGCCTCCAGTGGTGTCGCGACAGGCGTGAATGGAGGGACGAATGGAGACGTGTCGTCTTCAGCGATTAGAGTCGCTTCTGCCTTGGTGCCAATGATGGTCGTATGCGTGTTTGGCGCCGTGCAGGTGAGCGCCACAATCAGGACTGCATACGACCGAGGCACACAGGGCCAACACCCGGCATCATGGTGTGGGGAGCGATCTCCTACACTGGCCGTACACCACTGGTGATCGTCGAGGGGACACTGAATAGAGCGCGGTACATCCAAACCGTCATCGAACCCATCGTTCTACCATTCCTAGACCGGCAAGGGAACTTGCTGTTCCAACAGGACAATGCACGTCCGCATGTATCCCGTGCCACCCAACGTGCTCTAGAAGGTGTACGTCAACTACCCTGGCCAGCAAGATCTCCGGATCTGTCCCCCATTGAGCATGTTTGGGACTGGATGAAGCGTCGTCTCACGCGGTCTGCACGTCCAGCACGAACGCTGGTCCAACTGAGGCGCCAGGTGGAAATGGCATGGCAAGCCGTTCCACAGGGCTACATCCAGCATCTCTACGATCATCTCCATGGGAGAATAGCAGCCTGCATTGCTGCGAAAGGTGGATATACACTGTACTAGTGCCGACATTGTGCATGCTCTATTGCCTGTGTCTATGTGCCTGTGGTTCTGTCAGTGTGATCATGTGATGTATCTGACCCCAGGAATGTGTCAATAAAGTTTCCCCTTCCTGGGACAATGAATTCACGGAGTTCTTATTTCAATTTCCAGGAGTGTATTTTGTTGACAGCGACCTGCATAGGAAGGAACGATCACCACGATAAAATCTACATCTACATCTACATTGATACTCCGCAAGCCACCCAACGGTGTGTGGCGGAGGGAAGATATAGGTGTTCATTCTTTCCGCGCGCTATACGAGACTGGAATTATAGAGAATTTTGAAGGTGGTTCGATGAACCCTTTACCAGGCACTTGAATGTGATTTGCAGAGTATCGATGTAGATGTAGATGTAGGTTCTTTGTTATTAGTATCCAGATATTATTATATTTTACTAGGCGGCGTTAGTTAAGAGTTTCGGATTTGTCATTCCCTTTCATTGCTATAGATATGAAATTTTTACTCGTTCTTTGGAAGAGCGTCAACCAGAGATGAATTTTTCTTTTACTCAACACTTGAGATACTATTCAACTTGCACAGAGGTTCTCCCAATGCCGTGTGGGAGCTCCTTTTGCTCGTGGTCTAGTGACGAGTGTTGCTGCCTCTGGATCACGGGGTCCTGGGTTCGATTCCCGGCTGGGTTGGGGATTTTTCTCTGCCCGGGGACTGGGTGTTTGCGTTGACCTCATCATTTCATCATCATCATTCATGACAGTGGTTAGTCGGGGCTGTGCAAAAACCTTGGGCTGTGTAAAAATTCCGATTTTGTACGGGCGCTGATGACCCCGGAGTTGAGCGCCCCACAAACCAAACATTATCATCGAAACGCGGAATTTCAGCAGTCAGCAGACTATCGGTGGCGTGCGGAAAGTACTGATAGTTTCATGTAGGCACCATTCGGAACGCTTCTTCGCTACCGTGGTCTTTGTCTCACTGCTGCCAACGACAGCGATTCAACAATTGTGGCACTATAGCTGCGTGATGAAGAATAATGCCGTCGTTGCGTAGCGTTTAAATAACAAATGAGTGACGAAGAAGCCATTGTTGGCACATTGAGGTCACCTCCAACCATACGCTGTAGGTCTACACTACTGGCCATTAAAATTGCTGTATATGATAAAGGAGTATTCATTGGACAAATGTATTATACTAGAACAGACATGTGATTACACTTTCACTCAATTTGGGTGCATAGATCCTGAGAAATCACTACCCAGAACAACCTCCTCTGGCCGTAATAACGGCCTTGGTACGCCTGGGCATTCAATCAAACAGAGCTTGGATGGCGTGTACAGGTACAGCTGCCCATGCATCTTCAACACGACACCACAGTTCATCAAGAGTAGTGACTGGCGAGCCAGCTGCTCGACCACCATTGACCAGACGTTTTCAGTTGTTGAGAGATATGGAGAACGAGGTGGCCAGGGCAGCAGTCGAACATTTTCTTTATCCAAAAAGGCCCATACGGGTCCTTTTGCAGAAACTCGACATGTCATGGACTCGACAAGTCATCGGAAATGCCCTGCGGAAATACAGAAGCATGCTGCCTCTATAGCCGTCCACGACTGCGGACGTGTTGCCAGCGCAGGATTTTGTTAACGAACTGACATCTTGATTACGTCCAACAAATGTTCAATGAGATTCTTGTCGGGCGATCCAGACGGAGAATCATTATCTCTACTCGTCCAGAATATTCTTCAAACCAGTAAGGAACAAATTTGGCCTGGTGACATGGCCCACTGTCATCCATAAGAATTCTATCGTTGTTTACGGAACACGAAGTCCATGAATGGCTCTAATCTCCAAATAGCCCAACATAACCATTTACAGCCAGTGATCGGTTCAGTTGGACAAGAAGATGCAATCCAATCAATGTAAACACAGCTCACACCATTACGAAGCCACCACCAGCTTTCACAGTACCTCGCTGACATCTTGGGTCTACAGCCTCGTGGGGTCTGCACCACATTCGAACCCTACCACCACTCTTACAGACTGTGAACGGGATCCATCAGAAGAGGCAACGGTTTTACGGTCATGTAGGGTGCAACCAATGTGAACAAGAGTCCAGAAGAGGCACTGCAGCGAGTGATATGCTGTTAGCAAAGACACTCGCTTCGGCCGTCTGCTGCCCCGACTCTTTGACACCAAATTTCGCATTCACTATCCTAGCGGGTATGTTCATCGCCCATCCCACTGAGCCGTGCGTGGCTTGTTCTGGTGCCACGTCTCATTTGACATCCTGTTTTTACTGTACGACCACCTCGTTATTTTAATTTCAATTACTGGTGTCAATGAGTTGCCGCCTTGCCTGCCCGTGAGCGACAGCAGCGGCGCTTATCGATATAAGCCCTGGTGTAATATCTTTGGTGAATGCTATTACTTCCTGGTTGTCACTTGTTTGGAGTTAGCTCGGATTCGCCAGTGAGTTGGGAGTCGCTTCCATCAGCTCCCCCTCCCGGATGATGCCCTCTCTCCCTCCATTTATCCTTCCTATCAACTCTGATCCTCAACCCCCCCACTCCTTTCCTCTGTCCTTTCCCTAGGCTCCCTCTTCCTGCCCCCTTCCATCCTGTGTTTTCTCCCCGCCTATCATCTCCTTTCTCTCCCCCCCCCCCCCTGACTCCTTTTGTACTCCCCTCCTCTGCCTTTCCCAATCCCTGGCCCATCTGCTCAGCACCCCCCCCATCTCTCTTATGGATCCTCCTCTTCCATTGGCTCCTTTCCCCCCTCCCCCTTCACTTTTCCTCTCCTTCCCCCCCCTTTTTTCCCGTCATCTGACCAGTTTCCCCCAACCTGCTGTTGTGTGTGGTATGTCGTATTTGTGCCAACTTTTAGCGCAGTGTTTAAGTGAGTGTTCGGTGTTGTGCGTCCTTCCACAGTGTCGCGAAAAGAAATCATGCTGTCGCTGGGTGTGCTTCTTATATCTCTTGCAAACAGAACCCAGACTGTCGCCGTGTTTTTTTAACTGTCTGTCTATTGTTTTTCTGCTTCCTGTGTGTTTTATTAGCTTCATCGACCCTGTGTTTTATGTTTTATGCTCCAGAATTTTCTGCCATTTTTACGTTTAAGTCACCGATTTTATCGCTAACTGTTGTTATTTTTTATTATCTTCATCTTTTTAAAACAAATTCTGTAGGCCGAAGAGCAGCGTAATAAGCTGCTGCCAGCCCGCCCCCTTTAGGGGGAATCGAACCCAATAAAGGAAAAAAAAATGGGAGTCGCTAGCAGTGCAGTTCGTACCTGGCAGTATTAGGACGCGGCAGGAGTTCAGTCGAGGCGTGGTTGCAGTGAGGTCCGGACAACCATGGCTCGCCCGACGGTTGCCGATACATATCCCTTTAGTGCGGACCACCTTTGTTGGTCGTCGGTCGGTCGTCTTGTCGCACGACGTATAGGTTGGCCGGCGATCGCTTATGCGTTGCCTGCATGTGCCGACTCGTGATTCGTCCTTGTTATTGCACATTCGCTGCCGTTACTATTGTCTAGCCCTTCGAGCAAGCGTTCGTGAAACTGTGTGTAGCTGGTGATGTCGACTGCTCAGTTATTTTAGTGCTGTCTCCGTGCTGATGCTTGGCTGTCGGTCGGTTGGTGTGGATCAGCCAAGAAATCTCCGCGCGGCGCAGTGGGCCGGGCCCGCTGGTGGTCTCTACGCAATGTCGGAGAGTGTGGGAGCTGTTCCGATTGCTACGAGGTTCGTGGCTCACCGACCCAGGACATCAAAGTTGAGTGGTCATTTAATTACCGAAGCCAGACTGTTCATATTGTGCTGTTAGGGGTATTCCCGTGAGCAAGAGCGAGTGTTCGAGTTGTCGAAAGTTTGGCCACTTTCCAGTGGAGTTTAACTGTATTTTGCTTGACAAAATAAATCTCGGGTGACCAGCCCGGTATGAGTGTGCATAGGACACAATATTTCGGCAATCGACCACGTTGCCATCATCAGGTGCGCTGATGTACCAGGCTGTTCACCCGACATTTATTTCGTCATAAAGTACGCCTGGAGAAATTGAAGAATCACATAACGTATTTTGCTTATTTGAAGTCTAAGTGCACCAGCGGAATTTTCTGCCTTTTGGCCGTTAGCGTTCCGGGTACCTCCCCTGACCGCTGACGTAAAATTCAGGCAGTGTCCTTTCCTCACGGTGTTGTCGCGGTCCAGCACGTGTGTGTAGTTCTGACAGATTATGCATACTTGGTTGTGGGCGGCTACGCCTTTTACATTTTGGATTTGGAGTTCCTTGTGTACTAGTCGGATGGAAAGCAAGGCATCTTGTCGGTGGGTCCGTTTACTGTCTCTTGGTTGGCTTGCCAGTGGTTCGGATTTAGTTGGGCCGACTACCTGTCTCCCCTAAGAGAACTAATGTTTTAACTGCAGACCGATCCCCGGAAACTTCTGAGCGCCGCTGGCTGTACTGCCTTTTCTTACTGGTGTTTGATTGTGTATTTTAATGGCTCATAGCTTATCGTTTGAATATGTATGCTTTTAGTTGGGTTTTAAATAATGTGCCTTCATCAGTTTTAAAATTGAAAGTCCCTAACTTGTCAAGTCTTGTATTATGTGATTCTTGAGTTTCTCCCGGCGTATTTGATAATCAAAATATCCACGGGTATGCTGCCGGTCTATAGTGTCCAACGGGCACAATATTTCGGCGATCAAACATGTCGCCATCATCAGGTGAACTGACGGACTGAGCTCCTGTGAACGTGCCGGCACGGAGATCCGTACGCTATGGCTGCTCAGAGGGAACTGGGTTTGGTCGCGGCGGCGGCCGATTTAAATACCCTCCGCCCGCGGCGCGCTCCCTCCGCCGTCCGCGCCCAGCGCCACGGTCGCGCGGTGGAACAGATTGCGACGGCGTCTGAGATGACGTCGGTGTGATGGCTCTGTCCGCCGTGGTCGTCACAACTAGCAGACGTATAGTTGTGACGACCACGGCGGACAGAGCCATCACACCGACGTCATCTCAGACGCCGTCGCAATCTGTTCCACCGCGCGACCGTGGCGCTGGGCGCGGACGGCGGAGGGAGCGCGCCGCGGGCGGAGGGTATTTAAATCGGCCGCCGCCGCGACCAAACCCAGTTCCCTCTGAGCAGCCATAGCGTACGGATCTCCGTGCCGGCACGTTCACAGGAGCTCAGTCCGTCAGTTCACCTGATGATGGCGACATGTTTGATCGCCGAAATATTGTGCCCGTTGGACACTATAGACCGGCAGCATACCCGTGGATATTTTGATTAAGTCTTGTATTGTTCAGGCCTCCAGCCTCATTTAAGATTTTTTTTTTCTTAAAGCTTTGCGCCTTCTGCCTTTTGATAATTTATTGTAGTTGTGTTTTTCAATCATGGGCCTTCAGCCGTCTTAAAATCAAAATGTAAAAAGGCGGACCCAGCCGACTGCACCGCATGGAGATGTCCTCCCTGGTCCCCACCAACCGCCTGACTGCCTGCTGCTCAGTCGCGACTGCACTGCTGGTGCTCCTCCGACTCACTTGCAGACAAACACGATGGCAGAAATACTGGCTCGGACCCAACCGTGCAGAGGAAACACGTCCACTGGCTAAACGACATCCCTGCACCAGAAAGGACCGACACAAGTTCCACAAGACGATAATTGAAGGGTGCAAGAAGCGCTCAGAGAGCCAACTACACGTCGCTCGATCAGACGACCGACCTTTCAGAGCCGGTATGCCGACAACATTTAAATAACTTGTCAAAGGAAAACACACACAACCTGACAAACACTTGCACGAAGACGAGAACGATACCCAACAGTAACTAAGCACACACGAAGACAAATAGGCAGTCAATGCACACACACACAGCCCACTCATAAACGATCGGCGAGCCAAAACGCGTCGTCCGGTCCACCAAGACCGTGGCCCGGCTCAAGTGATGCGTGGCGGCAATGGTCGGGCGAGCCATGTCGACGCAGACCTCACTGCTGCTCCAACCCGACTGCACTAGTGTCACATTGCAACTCCCCGACTGGCAGGTCCGGACTGCGCTCCAGGCGCTTTCCAACCGACTGGCAGCCCGAACTCGCAACCCAAACTCCCGACGCGATCTGCGACCAACCCACTTACAACAGACAACGAGCGGGAAGTAATAGCAGTCGAGCAAAGATACGAGGGCAGTTCAATAAGTAATGCAACACATTTTTTTCTGAAACAGGGGTTGTTTTATTCAGCATTGAAATACACCAGGTCATTCCCCAATCTTTTAGCTACACAACACTATTTTTCAACGTAATCTCCATTCAATGCTACGGCCTTACGCCACCTTGAAATGAAGGCCTGTATGCCTGCACGGTACCATTCCACTGGTCGATGTCGGAGCCAACGTCGTACTGCATCAATAACTTTTTCATCATCCGTGTAGTGCCTCCTTCATTGGGCTAAACATATCGAAATCCGACGGTGCGAGATCGGGGGTGTAGGGTGCATGAGGAAGAACAGTCCACTGAAGTTTTGTGAGGTCCTCTCGGGTGTGAAGACTTGTGTGAGCTCTTGCGTTGTCATGAAGAAGGAGAAGTTCGTTCAGATTTTTGTGCCTACGAACACGCTGAAGTCGTTTCTTCAATTTCTGAAGAGTAGCACAATACACTTCAGAGTTGATCGTTTGACCATGGGGAAGGACATCGAACAGAATAACCCCTTCAGCGTCCCAGAAGACTGTAACCATGACTTTACTGGCTGAGGGTATGGCTTTAAACTTTTTCTTGGTAGGGCAGTGGGTGTGGCGCCACTCCATTGATTGCCGTTTTGTTTCAGGTTCGAAGTGATGAACCCATGTTTCATCGCCTGTAACAATCTTTGACAAGAAATTGTCACCCTCAGCCACATGACGAGCAAGCAATTCCGCACAGATGGTTCTCCTTTGCTCTTTACGGTGTTCGGTTAGACAACGAGGGACCCAGCGGGAACAAACCTTTGAATATCCCAACTGGTGAACAATTGTGACAGCACTACCAACAGAGATGTCAAGTTGAGCACTGAGTTGTTTGATGGTGATCCGTCGATCATCTCGAACGAGTGTGTTCGCACGGTCCGCCATTGCAGGAGTCACAGCTGTGCACGGCCGGCCCGCACGCGGGAGATCAGACAGTCTTGCTTGACCTTGCGGCGATGATGACACACGCTTTGCCCAACGACTCACCGTGCTTTTGTACACTGCCAGATCACCGTAGACACTCTGCAAGCGCCTATGACTATCTGAGACGCCCTGGTTTTCCGCCAAAAGAAACTCGATCACTGCCCATTGTTTGCAACGCACATCCGTTACAGACGCCATTTTAACAGATCCGTACAGCGCTGCCACCTGTCGAAAGTCAATGAAACTATACGAGACGAAGCGGGAATGTTTGAAAATATTCCACAAGAAATTTCCGGTTTTTTCAACCAAAATTGGCCGAGAAAAAAAATGTGTTGCATTACTTATTGAACTGCCCTCGTTCTACCAGAGAGGATATATCGATACGCACTGCTAACGCCACTCACGGTAAAGCTAAGCAGCAACTCAGTGACAGTAGTAATTTAAAATTAACGTAATGAGATTGAAGCACGTTAAAAACAGGGTGCATGATGGCGGGAACACGAGCCACGCACGGCTCAAATGAAAGTGGACATGTGTCACGGCCTAGCCGTAGTTGCTCGACCATTTCTGAGAAAATGACCGTCAAGGTTGTCGAGGTGATGTGGATGACTTTTAATTGGGTAAGCGGGCAGCCCACTGACGACACAGTGGCAGTCTGTCGGTAAACTGAAGAGCGAGCGAGCGAGCCCCCACTCTGCCAACCCAGCTCCGTCACAAGGCGCTTCTACAGGCTGTTTCACAACACAGTACCGCCCCTGCCGGGGCGTGCGCTTTAAATCTGTGGCGATGCCGTGTAAATAAACGTTCCGGCTGCGTTCATTTTTAGACAAATGTATTAAGACCATAAGGAATACAAAAAACTCTACCTTCTTCCGAAACACAACATTATAGAGTAAATAATATTAAGATAAGAATGGAAGTCAGGTATATACTGTCTTATTCTGTGGTAGTATACTACATTGACACCGGTATGGTTAGGATGTAAGGAGAGGGGGGGGTCATTGGGAGGGGGCGGGGTTGGGGAGCCGGTGTAGGGTTCATTGGGTAGTTACTTGTTTTGAACTAATAGATCTTCAAAGTTCTGAAGGAAAAATTTGTTTCTCAGTTCAGTTTGATCATTGAGTAGGTAGTCAGGTGCTGTATTTGTGTAGATAAGTATTACAATTTCTTCAAGAAGGTGAAGTATTGTGCCTTTGTTGGCAAAATGTAGTATTCGGAGATTCTGTTCTATGTTGCTTGCAGAATGATTGTGTTGGGCAAGATGTGAGGCAAAGCTGGATTTGTTCAGGTTGTTAAGACGGAGTGCATCCATGTGTTCTTTAAATCTTGTTGTGAAGCTTCTACCAGTTTGTCAAATGTAGAAGCTTGAGTTGCAAGTGAGCTTGTACACACCTGACTTTTGATATTTTTGTATAGTGGTTTTGGTGCTGTGTATGATTTTATTTTGTACTTTGTTGTTGGTGAAGAAACTTATTTTTATGTTGTATGTCTTGAAGAGGTTGGCAATTTGGTGAGAAATCTTCCCTAGGAAAGGAAGGCTAACAAATGCGGCTTTCTTGTTTGTGGGTGGTTGTTCAGCAGTTGGTTGTTTTAGTTTTGCTGTATGGATTAGTTTATCTATTATTGCAGGGTTGTACCCATTGGCGGAGGCAATTGATTTAATAATTTCTGTTTCTTTTTGTCTATCATTTGTGTCCATTGGGATTTTAAGTATGCGATTAACCATTGTTCTGAAGAATGCTTTTTTATGTTGGTCTGGATGGCAAGAGGATTTGTGTATGGTAACATTGGTGGTTGTTGGCTTTCTGAAAATTTGAAATTTATGCTTCTGATTTTTATTTGAGATTGTTAGATCAAGGTAGTTAATGCCTTCAGGTGTTTCATGTTCTACTGTGAATTGGATTTTTATTGTGTATTTTATTAAGTTCTTTGGCTAGATTATCTATTTCTTCTGTTACTCCATTGAACAGAATGAGTGTGTCATCAACATAGCGTTTGTAATACAGCAGCTTATCTTTTAGATCTTTTCTTCTTGAAGAAATTGAAATACTTATCTACACAAATACAGCACCTGACTACCTACTCAATGATCAAACTGAACTGAGAAACAAAGTTTTCCTACAGAACTTTGAAGATCTACTAGTTCAAAACAAGTATCCACCCAACGAACCCTACACCAGCTCCCCAACCCCCGCCCCCTCCCAATGACCCCCCCTTTCCTTACATCCTAACCATACCGGTGTCAATGTAGTATACTACCACAGAATAAGACATGTACCCTATCTCTAAATGTTAAAGCCCTCCATTGCTAACATAAATCAGAACTTTATACATATTAATTCTAGCTGGAACAAACACAAGCTGCCTTTACCAATATCCCAGATCACTCTAATGTTAGAATAAAAATAAGTCAACAGGTAAAGAATTTTTGTTCATGATTTTTAAATTATTAAATGTACAGCCACTCAAACAGCTCTAATCCATTACAATCACTTTAACTCTTATACATATACCTTTAGCTAATATATATATATATATATATATATATATATATATATATTATAAAAAAAAGCTGCCTGTAACATACAAGTAGAAATAACATTCAGATCACCTGACATTTGTTCTTGTAGTAATTCATTATTATTTCATCTAGTGCTCTCATGTTATCGCCATTCTGATAAAAAAACTTGCCCTTATATCGACTTTAACACATGTAAAGAACAACAAATCACACCTCTGGACAAAGTAGGCTTATGCCATATCTCTCTGTCAAGATCTTTGTTATAAGCAACAGCTGTAAAGCGCATGCTGGATGCTGGTAAAGTGTCACTGTTAAAGTGTGAACTAATATAGTTCGTGTGAAAGTGTTCAGGACACCAAAATGGAGGCAGACAGAGACGAAAAAAGCCGTCTATACTGTCACAGTAAGTAAAAACTAAATTTACATCCATATCGACAGATAAGGTATAGTCATGACGATACATTAAAGTGTGACCCATCTTTCTGCCATAGAACCAGCACCCAGCATTATGCTACTACCAGTAATGATGTAGCTTCCCGTATCCTCCCGAAATCATCTGAAGATGAACCTGAAAGGGTTCGAAAACCGGTTAATGTAATAAAGCATTATTATTGAAAAAGTGACTGGTTGCAGTTGTGTATAACGTATTTACATTTCCCTTAACTGCTCTGAGAAATTTCATTTCCCCTGCTTGCATTCTGCTCCAGTCCCTTTCTGTCATAGTCCATGTTTCTCCACTATAGGTGACACTAGCCATTTGATTGTGGCACCATACACAATCATTAACCCGGCTCCAGGGAGGTAGGATCCCCTTCCCTATTCCTGCACTGGGGTAATTCCTGTATGGCGCGTCCACGTCGCGGGGGTGGGCATTCTACACTTCAGTAGGCCGGAGTGCTAGGATGGCTGGGTTCAGGCAGGGACCCAATCCCGTGGGGTATAACACGGAACCCATGCCCAGGGTTACGGGTGAAGACCATAATGGCAGCGACGGCGGTGAAGGAAGACTTCGGAACGGCGTAGCTGGCAGATGAGGCAACCCTCCTTTCTGGGGATTAAATGAGAAGGGAACCACTGCCTTGTGTTGGAGGAGAAACTCCAAAGGCTAAGGGAGTCAACCCCAACAGGCGTTAGGCCTAGCAAGCCAGTAGGAAAGTCTTCGTAAATTGCTTTCAAATCACAGACGAGTTATTTCATTGTTGTTGTTGTTGTGGTCTTCAGTCCTGAGACTGGTGTGATTGAGCTCCGATGCTACTCTATCTTGTGTAAATTTCTTCATCTCCCAGTACCTACTGCAACCTACATCTTTCTGAATCCGCTTAGTGTATTCATCTCTTGGTCTCCCTCTACGATTTTTACCGTCAACGCTGCCCTCAAATACTAAATTGGTGATCCCTTGATGCTCAGAACATGTCCTACCAACCGATCCCTTCTTCTAGTCAAGTTGTGCCACAAACGTCTCTTCTCCCCAATTCTATTCAATATCTCCTCATTAGTTATGTTATCTACCCATCTAATCTTCAGCATTCTTCTGTAGCACTACATTTCGAAAGCTTCTATTCTCTTCTTGTCTAAAGTATTTACCGTCCATGTTTCACATCCATACATGGCTACACTCCATACAAATACTTTCAGAAACGACTTCCTAACACTTAAATCAATACTCGATGTTAACAAATTTCTCTTCTTCAGAAACGCTTTCCTTCCCATTCCCAGTCTACGTTTTATATCCTCTCTACTTCGACCATCATCAGTTATTTTGCTCCGCAAATAGCAAAACTCCTTTACTACTTTAAGTGACTCATTTCCTAATCTAATATCCTCAACATCACCCGACTTAATTCGACTACATTCCATTATCCTCGTTTCGCTTTTGTTGATGTTCATCTTATATTCTCCCTTCAAGACACTATCCATTCCGTTCAATTGCTCTTCCAAGTCCTTTGCCATGACAGAATTAAAATGTCATCGGCCAACCTCAAAGTTATTATTTCTTCTCCATGGATTTTAATACCTACTCCGAATTTTTCTTTTGTTTCTTTCACTGCTTGCTCAATATACAGATTGAATAACATCGGGGAGAGGCTACAACCCTGTCTCACTGCCTACCCAACCACTGCTTCCCTTTCATGCCCCTCAACTCTTATAACTGCTATTTGGTTTCTATACAAATTGTAAATAGTCTTTCGCTTCGTATATTTTACCCCTGCCACCTTCAGAATTTGAAAGAGAGTATTCCAGTCAACATTGTCAAAAGCTTTCTCTAAGTCTACATATGCTAGAAACGTTGGTTTGCCTTTCCTTAATCTAGCTTCTAAGATAAGCCGTAGGGTCAGTATTGCCTCACGTGTTCCAATATTTCTACGGAATCCAAACTGATCTTCCCCAAGGTAGGCTTCAACTAGTTTTTCCATTCGTCATATATCGGAAAACATTCTTGTTGTAGTCATCTATGCACATAGATAGGAAAATGAAAACAATAATCGTCTTTCGGAGCGCTGACGCGTTAAGCCGGGACGATAGCCAGTGTGCCAACGCACTTACTCGTCGTTTTCTCAGAAACGATAGACTACCTATGGATAATCCGAGACACGCGTTCGCTAACTTTGACCACACTTCCACTGAGCATATTTTCTGGCAAATGGGGATATGGCACTTGCCGTGTTCTCGTAACAGCAGTTGCTTGGATTGTGCGTTGGTTGACCGGAGAGTGAACGTTCATCCCTGCTGATGGTAGAGGCGGAGCCGACGAGCGTCTGGTAGCACACCGCCCACCTGTGTACTGTGCGTCCTGTATGGAGCCCATCGCGGTTGCTTGTGCTGCTCTTGTTTGCTGCAAGCCGAGACAAAGTACGCAGTGCCTCCGAATCTCCAAAATGATCAAATGTGTGTGAAATCTTATGGGACTTAACTGCTGAGGTCATCATTTTACCAGATATAGACTGGGACACTCAGATGTTTAGCACGGGTGGTAGGGACAGAGCATCGAGTGACATTATACTGAGTGCACTATCCGAAAATTACCTCGAGCAATTAAACAGAGAACCGACTCGTGGAGATAACATCTTGGACCTACTGGTAACAAACAGACCCGAACTTTTCGACTCTGTAAGTGCAGAACAGGGAATCAGTGATCATAAGGCCGTTGCAGCATCCCTGAATTTGGAAGTTAATAGGAATATAAAAAAAGGGCGGAAGGTTTATCTGTTTAGCAAGAGTAATAGAAGGCAGATTTCAGACTACCTAACAGATCAAAACGAAAATTTCTGTTCCGACACTGACAATGTTGAGTGTTTATGGAAAAAGTTCAAGGCAATCGTAAAATGCGTTTTAGACAGGTACGTGCCGAGTAAAACTGTGAGGGACGGGAAAAACCCACCGTGGTACAACAACAAAGTTAGGAAACTACTGCGAAAGCAAAGAGAGCTTCTCTCCAAGTTTAAATGCAGCCAAAACCTCTCAGACAAACAGAAGCTAAACGATGTCAAAGTTAGCGTAAGGAGGGCTATGCGTGAAGCGTTCGGTGAATTCGAAAGTAAAATTCTATGTACCGACTTGACAGAAAATCCTAGGAAGTTCTGGTCTTACGTTAAATCAGTAAGTGGCTCGAAACAGCATATCCAGACACTCCGGGATGATGATGGCATTGAAACAGAGGATGACAAGCGTAAAGCTGAAATACTAAACACCTTTTTCCAAAACTGTTTCACAGAGGAAGACCGCACTGCAGTTCCTTCTCTAAATCCTCGCACAAACGAAAAAATGGCTGACATCGAAATAAGTGTCCAAGGAATAGAAAAGCAACTGGAATCACTCAACAGAGGAAAGTCCACTGGACCTGACGGAATACCAATTCGATTCTACACAGAGTACGCGAAAGAACTTGCCCCCCTTCTAACAGCCGTGTACCGCAAGTCTCTAGAGGAACGGAAGGTTCCAAATGATTGGAAAAGAGCACAGGTAGTCCCAGTCTTCAAGAAGGGTCGTCGAGCAGATGCGCAAAACTATAGACCTATATCTCTGACGTCGATCTGTTGTAGAATTTTAGAACATGTTTTTTGCTCGAATATCATGTCGTTTTTGGAAACTCAGAATCTACTATGTAGGAATCAACATGGATTCCGGAAACAGCGATCGTGTGAGACCCAACTCGCTTTAGTTGTTCATGAGACCCAGAAAATATTAGATACAGGCTCCCAGGTAGATGCTATTTTTCTTGACTTCCGGAAGGCGTTCGATACAGTTCCGCACTGTCGCCTGATAAACAAAGTAAGAGCCTACGGAATATCAGACCAGCTGTGTGGCTGGATTGAAGAGTTTTTAGCAAACAGAACGCAGCATGTTGTTATCAACGGAGAGACGTCTACAGACGTTAAAGTAACCTCTGGTGTGCCACAGGGGAGTGTTATGGGACCATTGCTTTTCACAATATATATAAATGACCTAGTAGATAGTGTCGGAAGTTCCATGCGGCTTTTCGCGGATGATGCTGTAGTATACAGAGAAGTTGCAGCATTAGAAAATTGTAGCGAAATGCAGGAAGATCTGCAGCGGATAGGCACTTGGTGCAGGGAGTGGCAACTGACCCTTAACATAGACAAATGTAATGTATTGCGAATACATAGAAAGAAGGATCCTTTATTGTATGAATATATGATAGCGGAACAAACACTGGTAGCAGTTACTTCTGTAAAATATCTGGGAGTATGCGTGCGGAACGATTTGAAGTGGAATGATCATATAAAATTAATTGTTGGTAAGGCGGGTACCAGGTTGAGATTCATTGGGGAGTCCTTAGAAAATGTAGTCCATCAACAAAGGAGGTGGCTTACAAAACACTCGTTCGACCTATACTTGAGTATTGCTCATCAGTGTGGGATCCGTACCAGATCGGGTTGACGGAGGAGATAGAGAAGATCCAAAGAAGAGCGGCGCGTTTCGTCACAGGGTTATTTGGTAACCGTGATAGCGTTACGGAGATGTTTAACAAACTCAAGTGGCGGACTCTGCAAGAGAGGCGCTCTGCTTCGCGGTGTAGCTTGCTCGCCAGGTTTCGAGAGGGTGCGTTTCTGGATGAGGTGTCGAATATATTGCTTCCCCCTACTTATACCTCTCGAGGAGATCACGAATGTAAAATTAGAGAGATTAGAGCGCGCACAGAGGCTTTCAGACAGTCGTTCTTCCCGCGAACCATACGCGACTGGAACAGGAAAGGGAGGTAATGACAGTGGCACGTAAAGTGCCCTCCGCCACACACCGTTGGGTGGCTTGCGGAGTATAAATGTAGATGTAGATGTAGATCAGTCCCTAAGCTGACACACTACTTAACCTAAATTATCCTAAGGAAACAAATACACACACCAATGCCCGAGGGAGGACTCGAACTTCCGCCGGGGCCAGCCGCACAGTCCGTGATTGCAGCGCCATAGACCGCGCGGCTAATCCCGCACGGCCTCCGAATCTCCACTAGGCCTGTGTTTCCTTGGCTTAGTTCAAAGAGTGGATTACGATTATCAACAAATATAATAGCTGTTTGTTCCCAATTGAAAGCACCGTTCCAGGCGTAGCTTGTGGAAAAAGATATTGCCGATAGTGGGTAGAATGCGGCCAGCTTCAAATGGGTCTGTAACTGGCTACTGTCTATCGGAAAACAACTATTGCACTAACGGTGATGGATGCATTGAGAATCTGATTATTGGTAAGCATTTACCAAATTCTAAACATATGTCTTATATTAAACCTGTGTCACCATCGTCATCCTGTTTGCCACACACATTGTTTTCAACATAAGTTTGACACTAATTAAAGAGAAGTGTGAAGTTATTCACATGACTACTAACATAAATCAGGTAAATTTCGATTACGCGATAGGTCACACAAATCTGAAGGCTGTAAATTCAACTAAATACTTAGGGATTACAATTACAAATAACCTAAATTGGAACGATCACATAGGTAATATTGAGGGTAGGGCAAACCAAAGACTGCGATTCATTGGCAGAACACTTAGAAGGTGCAACAGGTCTAATAAAGAGACTGCTTACACCACGCTTGTCCGCTCGATTCTGGAGTATTGCTGTGAGGTGTGGGACTGACGGATGACATCGATAAAGTACAAAGAAGGGCAGCTCGTTTTCTATTATCGCGAAATAGGGGAGATAGTGTCACAGACCTGATACGTGAACTGGAGTGGCAATCGTTAAAACAAAGGCGTTTTTCGTTGCGACGGGATCTTCTCATGAAATTTCAATCACCAGTTTTCTCCTCCGATGGCGAAAACATTCTTGTGGCGCATCCACCTACATAGCGAGAAATGATCAACACGATCAAATAAGAGAAATGAGGGCTCACACAAAAAAAAATTAAGTGCTCGTTTTTCCCGCGTGCCGTTCGAGAGTCGAACGGTAGAGAGGCAGCTTGAAGGTGGTTCATTGAACCCTCCGCCAGGCACTTTATTGTGAATAACAGAGTAATCACGTAGACGTAGATGTAGATGTTGAAGTTGTAAGTAGGCTGTTTAGGTTTCTTATTGGTAACGCCACGTAGCGCTCTGTATGAAAATTACTGGCTGTGCTGTGTGCAGTCTGTGGCTAGTTTGCATTGTTGTCTGCCATTGTAGTGTTGGGCAGCGGCAGCTGGATGTGAACAGCGCGTAGCGTTGCGCAGTTGGAGGTGAGCCGCCATCAGTGGTGGATGTGAGGAGAGAGATGGCGGAGTTTTGAAATTTGTAGTACTGGATATCATGAACTGCTATATTTATTATGACTATTAAGGTAAATACATTGTTTGTTCTCTATTAAAATCTTTCATTTGCTAACCATCCCTATCAGTAGTTAGTGCCTCCAGTAGTTTGAATCTTTTATTTAGCTGACAGTAGTGGCGCTCGCTGTATTGCTGTAGTTCGAGTACTGAAAATTTTTGTTGGGTAAGTGATTTGTGAAAGGTATAGGTTAATGTTAGTCAGGGCCATTCTTTTGTAGGGATTTTTGAAAGTCAGATTGCGTTGCGCTAAAAATATTGTGTGTCACTTTAGTGAATGTTTGAGTACGTTCAGTTTTGCTCAGCTGTTTGAAAAGCAAGTAGTGTAAGAGGTTTATCAGCACAGTAATTCAGAAATTGTTCTAAGGGGACGTTTCAAAGTCTCTGTTATTGTTCCGTCACAATTGAATAGTTTTAATCAGATTACATTTTTCGACGTCTCTGGATCATCTTCAGAACTGAAACAAATTAAAACTAAATATTTGCCATCTACTATTTCACAATAAGTACAGAACACTTATTTTTTACTTATTCACCGCTGAAGCCTCCACTAGAAGATGGTAGATCTGTCAAGTTCTACTCTTCAGTGAGCCTAATTATTTTTTTTTCTCGTTTCACTAATAAATTTACAGCAATATAGCTTCACAATTAGCAGATGTGTTGCTATCGTGATCAGTGTTAATTGAGCTTCCCCAAGTTTCCATTCAGACAACGTTTGTGATCCGTGGCGCAGTCAACTTTGTTTCACTGCGTGTAGTTAAATTTGTTCGATAATTGGCGCTAATATCGGGGCTCTGATCACTGGAGTAACTCCGGCGCGACTTGGTAAAGGGCCGTGCACGGTGGCGGTACGGGGAACATTGAGACCAGCGTCTTGGAAAGGGTGCACTGAGGAGGAGAACACGGCAAGTCCCATTACCCGATTTCCCAGGAACTTCGCTCAGTGGAAGAGGAGCCAAAATAACCGATGTTGCGGCCTATCGGTAGATGCTCGACCATTTCTGGGAAAACGACCGTCCAAATTTTCGAGGTAGTTTACATGACGTTTAGCGCGCTAACGGCACAGCCCAGTTGCTGGCACAGTGGGTAGCGTCCAGGCGTTTCAATTTTACGTCCCCTGTTCGAAACCTGATTATTGCGTTTATTTTTTTTACAATCGTATTAACCAACTAGGGTCACGTTAGCAACTTCCGTTCCTCTTCTTCCTTTGTTGTTGTTTCCTATTTTTCCAGTATTCCCTCATTTTCTCCCCATGAAGTCTCTTCCTTTCTTCTGTCCATGTTGTTCCCGATTTTTTATTTCTTCAGCTTTGAAAGCCTTCCAAATTTAGTATTTTGTTTTTAAAACGGTTTCTTACTGCTGTTTCTGATTCTTTGATGTTGTTTCTTTCAAGATCTTTTCTAACTTCTGTAATCCATGCTATTGTCGATTTCTTCTTCCAGATATATAGGAGTATTTGTTTTGTTAGTCTATTTGCATCCATTCGGTAGAGATGTCCAAAAACGTTAATCTTCGTTTGGCCATTACTTCAGATATTTTCTCTATATTTTTGTAGATCTCCTCATTACGCCTTATTTTCCAACCATCTGCAGTTTTCATTGCACCCATTATTTTTCTAATAATCCTTCTTTCCAGTACCTCTACTTTGTCCATCTTATAGTTCATCGTTAGGCATTCAGATCCATATAAACATTCTGGTCGCACCACTGTGGTGTAGTGTTTTAGTTTTGTTTTTCAAGATATACATATCTTGTTGTGAATATTTTTGGTCAAATTTTGTGTTTATTTATTTTCTTTTTTTTTTCTTTTGTCTACCCATGGTTACTACGCGAATGTTTCTTATCAATATGAATGAAGCATTTACGTAAGTAGTTGCGTCAACAACCCGTCTGTGTACCCAGAAGCACGTACAGAGTACTGTGTTTGCTACTGATGTCAGTGTTTTAAGCAGGTGTCTGTGGGAGGTAAGCGAGGGACGGGGTGGTGGAGGAACGGCGTGATTATGGTTGGGGAGGGGGAACGATACAGGAAAGTATTGGTGGGAGATGTCATGAGCTTAAGAAGAGAGTCGTGCTAAAATTATAGCACGTATAATTATGTAAAAACTCTCGTTGAAACACTAATAGTTGAAACAATGGGTATGCAAAAGGTAAACGACATTAAAAAGTGAAATTATAAACCTTAAGTTAAAATACCAGAACGGATGCATAAAGTTGTGAAAAGGGGGCCAAAATAGTAGATTACGGAAGTGGAAATAGCGGAACTAAATTATTGTCTTAAGATATTCAAAGGGTGAATCTTCGAAAGAATAAAATCATAAGGTGTTGTTCTGAAACTATAAAATTAAAAATCGTATGATAATGTTTTCGTTAAAATGTTGAAAGTATGGGCCTAGAACATATACATACACAATAATAGAGTTTGTATTGAAAATATAAATTCTTAATTACCGTTCTTGTATAAAAGATCGTTTAAATTCTAAAACACAAACTAATTGAATTTTTCCATTCTTGTTCGTTTTACACTTCACGGAAAGGATAATGGAACACGCACCCTTGTTTATAATTTCTCAGTGAATGGGAACCTGGGATACCCAGTGGGTAAATGAGCCTTCTACCACAGAACCACAGGACCCATCGAAAAGATGGCCTTCCCACAGGATATTAGGGAAACTCGGTAAACATCAAAGTCGAGTTTCTACAGAATTCTTGACAGTACAGGTACTGACATGAATCCTAGTACAAGCTCCAAATATTGTGTACGCAAAGACCACCATCATTCTGCATGTTCGCCTGTCTGAAAGGGCCCCTTATCACACAAACGGCAGAAAAGGGCTTGAAACATTCTATGATGTGGGTGGCGTCTGTGAGCGTGCTTGTTTTGGTCTGGCCGTGCTGCCTATAGACCCGACCGTTTCCACCTGCTTGGCTGGACACAAACACAAACACAAATACCACCTGGTCTTGTTCTCGAGTACCGGACCATTCTACTGCTTACAGTACCATTAATGGGCAAGTCCTACTCTCACTTGGCCGAATTCCTCAGGATTTTGCGATTTTATCAGCTGAAAATGTTCATTTTTTACTTCACTTTAACATCTATGTGGCCAATCATCACAATAAAAGATATCGGTTATCTGACGCTTGAACTTTGTGTTCCTCGTGTGTGGTTCGCAGAACAAAGATAGTTTTTGGAGGGACGTCAGATCTGTCCTCTTTTCCTTGCTAGTGGGATAAATACTCGAGTACAGGGCAATCCGGTTTATATTCGCCTGTTCACTTTGACGACTTGCTATAGATTTATTGAAAATTACCAAAAGTAATGGAAAATCTTCGCAAATGTGGTATTGAACTGTAGAGTGTAAGGAATTAACTTCTCCAATCGAATCCGTCGTATGTAAGGCCAGTTCATATGTTAGAATTCTTGACTCTCGTTATTGCATACTGAGAGTCTTTGTAGACAGTAAATCATTATGATTCATTTCAACCAAAAGAAGGGGTCCTTTCTTTTGCAGTAACGAATTGCATTGAACCAATATTCTAGGGAGGCAATGGTTTGGATCTTAACTCACTTTAGTTTCAGTTACACTGACGTTGGAGCCATTTGTCAGACACCTGCGTCCAGTTACTAAACGTTTTAAACCATTAACATCTGCTTTGGCTGCTGAGCTACGTAGACGCTTCATCAAGGTGAACACAATTCTAAAGGTTCGATTCCTACCCGTGTATGAATCTGAGTAAGTGAGAATATACTTATGGTCTTTTGCGTTTTTTGTTGTGTTGTTTCAGACATGTAGCTATTTGTAACACTTGAGAGCCTTCTGTTTGTGGCCATACGTGCATAAACAATTTGTTGTTACTGAAATCATGACGACGAAAGTTATATACTTTCACGTTTCGTTCGTAACAGGCAACTAACCTTGTTAGCATTAGAAATAAGTATTTAGGGACAATACTAAAGGCAATGTGAAATATGGCGATCACGTAAAGAAATGAGGTATGGAAATAAGATGTCAGATCATTTGAACTTTTTTCTTGTAGTAATTTACTTACTGTATTTATTTTATTTGAGCTCTCATGTCAACGCCAGTCTGATTAAAGTATTTGGGCACCTATCGACTTTAATACATGCAAACAAAAAGGAATGACATCTCTGAGCAAAGTAGGACTATGTCATATCTTTTTTCAAGATCATTGTAACAAGCAGCAGGTGTATACCACATAATGGATGCTGGCAAAGTTTCGCTATGTATACAGATTGTGTAACAGTGAGTGAAGTGCTGTACCAACTAGCCATGAAAATGGAGGCACACAGATGGACACTAAAAGAGAAAAGCGCCCATTCTGTCACTGTAAGTACAAAACTAAAATTTTGCATTCATATCGACTAATAAACAATTCTCATGGCGATACATTAAAGCGTGTTCTATCTTTGTCATAGAACCAGCACCCAGTATTATGCCAGAAATAGTGATGCAACTTCCAAATAACCATATGAAGATTAACCGAAATGGTTCGAAAACAGGTTCATAGAATAATAAATAACTAATAAAAAATTTGACAGGTTGCAGTTTTATGTATTTACATTCAACTAATAGTCGCGGCTTCTTAAATATTCGTAGTGGATAAGCATAATCAATTAATGTACATGTTTTCAGGAGGAACACGTTCGAAATGTTTCCTCTTCGTTAAATCTAAAATTTCTGCAGACTGTGTTGTATTTTACTGGTACAATTCTAAAGTGAGCCAAATGTTATCTTTGTAATGACGTATACAGTCACAGCGTAATTGTTATTACTCCGTTATGATTTTAGTGCTTCTGTGGCACATCATGTGTTTATTAATTGAGTAGCCCAGATGAAAAAGCCTCTAAATGCATTTTTTGTCGAGTCTGAGATGACCACACTACCGTATAGATTTTTGCAGCGCCTACACTATAGAATAGATTTCACGGCGCAAGACTCGCTATAAACCGTTGCAAACGGCAGTAGAAAACAATGTTCGGTTGCAAAACACGCTAACATCACGTTCTATTCGGGTGTAGAGCCCGTTAAATGTCCAACGTATGCAAAATCTGCCGAGTTAAATAGGCATGTAAAGCACGCCAACTGACATCTGACTTACCAGTGTAGACATTCAAAGCTACATTTCAGTTTCTTAGGATTGGAACAGGTATTTTTCTTATTCAGAGTTAGGTTGGCTGCGCTGTTACGAACGCGTACACAGCAGGGAAGCTCCCGCCGGTAAAGCACAGATCAGCTGATCAGGAAGGCGTGTTCTGACATATTTACGAGAGTGTTTTGATGAAACTGAGTAATTTTGTGAAGAAATGGTATCCGTAGTAATAGTTGAAACTGACCAGTACGAAACCGAGGGCGATGGTCCTTCCCGAAAGAGGAAGCTGCGTCCTGATCAGTGGGAAAGAAATATTTCCAAAACAGAAAGATAAAAACATGGAAGGTATTATTAAAACGATGTTATGCAATGAAAACTTATTTGACATCAACTGTTATGAGATACGCGGAAGGCTTAGTGAAAAGAACGGTAACCGGAATTTCCAGATTCAAAATTCCAAAAAAAGTCATTTTCTCAAACAGCAAAAGCATAAACAATTGTCTAGTTCGTGGAGTGCACCTCTACACTCTTGAAGCTGGAGAGGGGAAGACCATCCTGAAGAGGGGACGTCCCAACACCATTCACAGCAGGTGTAGAAATTTCAGAACCCAAACTCGGAGACGCCAAAAAGCTTCACTTAGGTGAAGACGGGCTTACAAACTACAAACTACTATTTCTACACGGAGGTGTCAGGCGAGCAGGAAGGCACACCTAGAGCCGCTCCTGCCCCTGCCAACTCTCAGAACGAGGAAGAGGCCGGAAGCGATTTTGAATTGATGCACAGTGTTAGGTCGGTGTCATTTAAGAGCAATTTTCTGCCAGTTTCATTTTCTAGAAACTTTAATTGCTGTTTTAACTAAGAAGCAACTTCCCGCCAATTTCATCATTTCCTCAAATTTTATCAATGTTTTATTGAGATGCAATTTGGAGCTTATTTTATTTTTTAAAATACCTTGGGATGCCGAAAGCACAATGGCGTATTAATGGGAGCCGGGAACGATGAAAATGACAAAATTAACATTTTTTGGTTTTCTGCGTTATAAAATTATTTGCAGTTTTCTGAATGAAACAAATCAAGTTTCACCCTTCTAAGTGAATTCTAAGTGTGTTTTTTTATCGCTGCAAAGATGACGTGCCGCGTTAACGATTTAGCGACTTGGTGTGTCACCTCTGACGGCGTCGCTCGCTGGCTGCAAGCAGGGGTATCTTTGCGGAATTAGACAGTGTTTTGTTTTCCAACGTTGCATGGCTTTATCTCTGTGACAAGTGACTGTTCATATCGGTAAACATAAACGCTGTACCGTGTGTGTTGACTTGTGGAATTTGCTTTGTGTTGTTTAGCTGTTCAATTTTTCGTATTTGACGAATTTTGCTCGTACCTGTTTTACGTATTTGGTTTGTGGATATCAATATGCCCCATTTCAGCAATAGTGTGTACAAGAAAAGGCACAATGCGCGGAAGAAGAACTCCTTTCTTGTTTCGAAGTGAGATGCTGTTTCACCTACTTCACCAACACACTTCAAATGTGTGTGAGAAAACTTCTTCCAACAAAATCCCTAATGGTGAATATTCGTTTCTGTTCTCTTTCTGACATAAAATGGCGGTTTCTCCTGGTAAAATAATTTCATCTTCGTATTTATATGCCAGTTTTGTAGAATTTTAATTGTAACATTTCTCCGAATAGCGGGTTTTGCAACCGAATCTTTGTTTCGTAGTTGGATCGATAGGTTTTCAAAACCTGCTAACTGCATAAGTCGGGTGCAACAACCGCTACGGCAATATGTCGCTTAACATTCTAACATATAAAACATAATCGCAGATTTTAGCCATTAATACCGAATAATTAGTAATTTTTTTTACTCTTTTTTAAAGAAGAAAGGACGTCTTTAACTTTAATTTGATGTGACGAGTTTTTCGCGATTATCTCAGTTTCGCTTATTACGTAGTTAGCGGATTTTGCATCTGGCTACACAGTTCAGTTATCAGCCTGTTGCAATGTAGCTGTGTAAACTGTTCTCCGAAAACAGGACCTCAAGACAGCGTAAGTGTTGCGCCGGAACTAGTAATTTGAAATACCGGGTGATCAAAAAGTCAGTATAAATTTGAAAACTGAATAAATCACGGAATAATGTAGATAGAGAGGTGCAAATTGACACACATGCTTGGAATGACATGTGGTTTTATTGCAACCAAAAAAATACAAAAGTTCAAAAAATGTCCGACAGATGGCGCTTCATCTGATCAGAATAGCAGTAATTAGCATAACAAAGTAAGACAAAGCAAAGATGATGTTCTTTACAGGTAACGCTCGATATGTCCACCATCATTCCTCAACAATAGCTGTATTCGAGGAATAATGTTGTGAACAGCACTGTAAAGCATGTCTGGAGTTATGGTGAGGCATTGGCGTCGGATGTTGTCTTTCAGCATCCCTAGAGATGTCCGTCGATCACGATACACTTAGACCGAGCGAGGTGGCGCAGTGGTTAGCACACTGGACTCGCATTCGGGAGGACGACGGTTCAATCCCGTCTCCGGCCATCCTGATTTAGGTTTTCCGTGATTTCCCTAAATCGTTTCAGGCAAATGCCAGGATGGTTCCTTTGAAAGGGCACGGCCGATTTCCTTCCCAATCCTTCCCTAACCCGAGCTTGCGCTCCGTCTCTAATGACCTCGTTGTCGACGGGACGTTAAACACTAACCACCACCACCACGATACACTTGCAACTTCAGGTAACTCCAAAGCCAATAATCGCACGAACTGAGGTCTGGGGACCTGGGAGGCCAAGCATGACGAAAGTGACGGCTGAGCACACGATCATCACCAAACGACGCGCGCAAGAGATCTTTCACCTGGACATTTTGTGAACTTTGTTTTTTTTTGTTCTAATAAAACCCCATGTTATTCCAAGCATGTGTGTCAAATTTTACCTCTCTATCTACATTATTCCATGGTTTATCAAGTTTTCAAATTTATACTGACTTTGTGATCATCCAGTATGTCTCTGAATTTGAATACACATGCTTATACCAGTTTCTTTGGCACTTCAGTGCAAAAACAAAAATTTTTTTTTTAAGATTCACCCGCCTGTCTCCCCAGTAAAAGTCACGTCTCGATTAATCGGACTGTAAAAAAAGAAGAAAAACACTGAGCGCTTGACTATTACCGAATTAGCTGACGTACTACACTCCTGGAAATGGAAAAAAGAACACATTGACACCGGTGTGTCAGACCCACCATACTTGCTCCGGACACTGCGAGAGGGCTGTACAAGCAATGATCACACGCACGGCACAGCGGACACACCAGGAACCGCGGTGTTGGCCGTCGAATGGCGCTAGCGGCGCAGCATTTGTGCACCGCCGCCGTCAGTGTCAGCCAGTTTGCCGTGGCATACAGAGCTCCATCGCAGTCTTTAACACTGGTAGCATGCCGCGACAGCGTGGACGTGAACCGTATGTGCAGTTGACGGACTTTGAGCGAGGGCGTATAGTGGGCATGCGGGAGGCCGGGTGGACGTACCGCCGAATTGCTCAACACGTGGGGCGTGAGGTCTCCACAGTAAATCGATGTTGTCGCCAGTGGTCGGCGGAAGGTGCACGTGCCCGTCGACCTGGGACCGGACCGCAGCGACGCACGGATGCACGCCAAGACCGTAGGATCCTACGCAGTGCCGTAGGGGACGGCACCGCCACTTCCCAGCAAATTAGGGACACTGTTGCTCCTGGGGTATCGGCGAGGACCATTCGCAACCGTCTCCATGAAGCTGGGCTACGGTCCCGCACACCGTTAGGCCGTCTTCCGCTCACGCCCCAACATCGTGCAGCCCGCCTCCAGTGGTGTCGCGACAGGCGTGAATGGAGGGACGAATGGAGACGTGTCGTCTTTAGCGATGAGAGTCGCTTCTGCCTTGCTGCCAATGATGGTCGTATGCGTGTTTGGCGCCGTGCAGGTGAGCGCCACAATCAGGACTGCATACGACCGAGGCACACAGGGCCAACACCCAGCATCATGGTGTGGGGAGCGATCTCCTACACTGGCCGTACACCACTGGTGATTGTCGAGGGGACACTGAATAGTGCACGGTACATCCAAACCGTCATCCAACCCATCGTTCTACCATTCCTAGACCGGCAAGGGAACTTGCTGTTCCAACAGGACAATGCACGTCCGCATGTATCCCATGCCACCCAACGTGCTCTAGAAGGTGTAAGTCAACTACCCTGGCCAGCAAGATCTCCGGATCTGTCCCCCATTGAGCATGTTTGGGACTGGATGAAGCGTCGTCTCACGCGGTCTGCACGTCCAGCACGAACGCTGGTCCAACTGAGGCGCCAGGTGGAGATGGCGTGGCAAGCCGTTCCACAGGACTACATCCAGCATCTCTACGATCGTCTCCATGGGAGAATAGCAGCCTGCATTGCTGCGAAAGGTGGATATACACTGTACTAGTGCCGACATTGTGCATGCTCTGTTGCCTGTGTCTATGTGCCTGTGGTTCTGTCAGTGTGATCATGTGATGTATCTGACCCCAGGAATGTGTCAATAAAGTTTCCACTTCCTGGGACAATGAATTCACGGTGTTCTTATTTCAATTTCCAGGAGTGTATGTCAGAGACATAGAATGTCGTCGGTGAGTAATCGGTAACTGAGGTCGGAATGACTTGGCGGTGCTACTCCGCTCGATGACCCGTATGGCGAGTCGGCTGCCCAGAACAGAGCGGCTCTGTCTGCATGTTTAATCACCCTCTCTGCGGGAGTTGTAGCTGCCAACCAGCCACGGCCGCTGCCGGTGAATAAGGCACGACTTCCCTGCCTTCGCTACACCGGAATCGTCTCACCTCTGTCCACACTGGCTAGCGTGCCAGGGCCGCCAACTTCCTCCTCTGGTGACAGCCACTCTACGCCAATCACCTCGTATGACGTTTGACGGAGCGGACGTTCCACTCAAACAGCGACCTCTGCCACGATGTTAATAATTGCTCTCCGATTCTGAGTTCTTTGGCGCTATCAGAGGTACATATGTAATGGTACAAGGCTTTCTCATCGCTCACATTGTGACGCTCCGAATATGCCAGTCCTCTGGAGAAATGCTCAAGTCATTTCGATATGCACTCCCTCATGACAAGACTAAAATAGGGTATCCGCAAATTTACAGACCAGCATCGTTAAGTAAAAGAAAACGATTCAGCACAGCCGTATCTTCAAAGACATCTACAGGGCGATCAAAAAGACAGTATCAATTTGAAAACTTAATCAACCACGGAATAATGTAGACAGAGAGGTAAAAATTGACACACATGCTAGGAATGACATTGGGTTTTATTTGAACCCAAAAAAAGTTCACAAAATGTCCTACAGATGGCCCTGGACAGCAAAACGCCACAGTAACTGCTACTGTGACGGGTGAGAGGTACGCCGGTATGTTACAGAATCGCATCATCCCCAGCCTGACTGATAAACACCTGCTGGAACGTACGATGTTTATGCAGGATGGCATGAAAGACCTCTTGCGCGTGTCGTTTGGTGACGATCGTGTGCTCAGCCGCCACTTTCGTCATGCTTGGCCTTCCAGGCCCCCAGATCTCAGTCCGTGCGATTATTGGCTACATCTACATCTACATTTATACTCCGCAAGCCACCCAACGGTGTGTGGCGCAGGGCACTTTACTTGCCACTGTCATTACCTCCCTTTCCTGTTCCAGTCGCGTATGGTTCGCGGGAAGAACGACTGTCTGAAAGCCTCCGTGCGCGCTCGAATCTCTCTAATTTTACATTCTTGATCTCCTCGGGAGGTATAAGTAGGGGGAAGCAATATATTCGATACCTCATCCAGAAACGCACCCTCTCGAAACCTGGCGAGCAAGCTACACCGCGATGCAGAGCGCCTCTCTTGCAGAGTCTGCCACTTGAGTTTGCTAAACATCTCCGTAACGCTATCACGGTTACCAAATAACCCTGTGACGAAACGCGCCGCTCTTCTTTGGATCTTCTCTATCTCCTCCGTCCACCCGATGTGGGGTTACCTGAAGTCGCAAGAGCATCGTGATCGACCGACATCTCTATCGATGCTGAAAGAAAACATCCGACGCCAGTGCCTCACCATAACTCCAGACATGCTTTACAGTGCTGTTCACAGCATTATTCCTCAACTACAGCTATTGTTGAGGAATGATGGTTGACATATTGAGCATTACCTGTAAAGAACATCATCTTTGCTTTGTCTCACTTTGTTATGCTAATTATAGCTATTCTGATCAGATGAAGCTCCATCTGCCGGACATTTTTGAACTATTGTATTTTTTTGGTTCTAATAAAACCCCATGTCATTGACGGGTATGGAGACAACCTCATGAATCCATGGACCCTGCTTATTAACAGAGGACTGTTCAAGCTGGTGGAGGCTCTATACTGGTGTGGGACATGTGCAGTTGGAGTGATATGAGACTCCTGACACGTCTTGATACGACTCTGACAGGTAACACGTACGTAATGATGATGATGATAACCATGATATTTGGATTATCGGGAGCGCCACAGAGTGATTATGAGCACCCATACAAATTCCTGCTCTTTGCACACTCCAATGATGCCCCGTTCACGAATGATGATGAAACACAAATACCCAGTCCCCTGGCGGAGAAAAACCCCAACCCGGCCGGGAATCGGACCCAGGGCCCCGAGATCCAGTGGCACCAACGCTAGCCACTAGACCACGAGCTGCGGACGACACGTATGTAAGCATCCTGTCTGATCCCCTGCTCTCATACATGTCCACTGTGCATTTCGACGGACTTGGTCCGTTCCAGCAGGACAATGCGACACCCCACACATCCAGAATTGCTACAGAGTGGCTCCAGGAACACCCTTCTCAGCTTCAACACCTCCGCTGGCCATCAGACTCCTACTGAGCATATCTAGGATGCCTTGCAACATGCTGTTGAGAAGAGATGGTCAGCCCGTCATACTATTACGGATTTATGGACAGCCTACAGGATTCATGATGTCATTTCCCTCTAGCACTACTTCGGACATTAGTCAGTTCACGCCACGATGTGTTTCGGCAGTTCTGCTTGCTGGTGGGGGCCCTACACGATATTAGGCAGGTGTACCAGTTTCTTTGGCTCTTCAGTATATTTCTGCATTCTATATCACACTTCGTCTTGCAACGTACAGAGTATGTGTTCGTTACGCGTATCAAGAGCTCAAGCCAGCGCTAAGCAAAGAAGGGAGATCTGAAACGGGGAGGCAACACCTGAATATTATGAAACTGGCTCTATGCACTATGGGACTTGACATCTGTGGTCCTCAGGTCCCCAAGACTTAGAACTACTTAAACCTAACTAACATAAGGACATCATACACATCCATGCCCGAGGCAGGATTCGAACCTGCGACCGTAGCAGCAGCGCGGTTCTGGACTGAAACACCTAGAAACGCTTGGCCACAGTGGCCGGCGAATATTATGACTACGTACTATTTGCTCACCAGAATTCAAAGTGAGATCCGTCTTGAAAGAAATTTAATTTATTTATTTATTTCATTAACAGTACGGAATAACCCACCGCCTTGAAATGTAAGGTGCTAAGGCGCTGCAGTCATGGACTGTGTGGCTGGTCCCGTCGGAGCTTCGAGTCCTACCTCGTGCATGGGTGTGTGTGTTTGTCCTTAGGTTAATTTAGGTTAAGTAGTGTGTAAGCTTAGGGACTGATGACCTTAGCAGTTAAGTCCCATAAGATTTCACACGCGTTTGAACAAATGTAAGGTGGGTCGGATGCTTCTGAATTTAACAGCAAAGACTTCTTTTTGTTACAGTCTTATTGGTATACAGTTGTCAATGCTTTTCTTTTAAATAATATAAGGAGCATAATACATAAAGATTTCTCTGAGGTTACAGCGAATTTAATGCTTAACAATTGTTAAAATTATTCCATTTAATTTGTTACTGCATAGTTGATGAGAATATAATTTATATCATGCAAATGTCGAAGAAAAATAAGAACGAAAATGTAATACAATGAGTGTGGTGAAAATAATTTGTAGCGTGTAGAGGGAAGTGATATGCTTTAATTGGATGAGTAATACAGTGTAAGTAGCATGTTGGTTGATAATGGCCTATTTACATCTATTTCACATGAGGAGATCTCCATACAATTTCGAGGTATTGTCATCTGAAATGGTGTGTGCTAATGTAGGTTTTCACAGATTATACAGATAAATGCTGATTGAGCACATCATACATGGAATACACTCCTGGAAATTGAAATAAGAACACCGTGAATTCATTGTCCCAGGAAGGGGAAACTTTATTGACACATTCCTGGGGTCAGATACATCACATGATCACACTGACAGAACCACAGGCACATAGACACAGGCAACAGAGCATGCACAATGTCGGCACTAGTACAGTGTATATCCACCTTTCGCAGCAATGCAGGCTGCTATTCTCCCATGGAGACGATCGTAGAGATGCTGGATGTAGTCCTGTGGAACGGCTTTCCATGCCATTTCCACCTGGCGCCTCAGTTGGACCAGCGTTCGTGCTGGACGTGCAGACCGCGTGAGACGACGCTTCATCCAGTCCCAAACATGCTCAATGGGGGACAGATCCGGAGATCTTGCTGGCCAGGGTGGTTGACTTACACCTTCTAGAGCACGTTGGGTGGCACGGGATACATGCGGACGTGCATTGTCCTGTTGGAACAGCAAGTTCCCTTGCCGGTCTAGGAATGGTAGAACGATGGGTTGGATGACGGTTTGGATGTACCGTGCACTATTCAGTGTCCCCTCGATGATCACCAGTGGTGTACAGCCAGTGTAGGAGATCGCTCCCCACACCATGATGCCGGGTGTTGGCCCTGTGTGCCTCGGTTGTATGCAGTCCTGATTGTGGCGCTCACCTGCATGGTGCCAAACACGCATACGACCATCATTGGCACCAAGGCAGAAGCGACTCTCATCGCTGAAGACGACACGTCTCCATTCGTCCCTCCATTCACGCCTGTCGCGACACCACTGGAGGCGGGCTGCACGATGTTGGGGCGTGAGCGGAAGACGGCCTAACGGTGTGCGGGACCGTAGCCCAGCTTCATGGAGACGGTTGCGAATGGTCCTCGCCGATACCCCAGGAGCAACAGTGTCCCTAATTTGCTGGGAAGTGGCGGTGCGGTCCCCTACGGCACTGCGTAGGATCCTACGGTCTTGGCGTGCGTCCGTGCGTCGCTGCGGTCCGGTCCCAGGTCGACGGGCACGTGCACCTTCCGCCGACCACTGGCGACAACATCGATGTACTGTGGAGACCTCACGCCCCACGTGTTGAGCAATTCAGCGGTACGTCCACCCGGCCTCCCGCATGCCCACTATACGCCCTCGCTCAAAGTCCGTCAACTGCACATACGGTTCACGTCCACACTGTCGCGGTATGCAACCAGTGTTAAAGACTGCGATGGAGCTCCGTATGCCACGGCAAACTGGCTGACACTGACGGCGGTGGTGCACAAATGCTGCGCAGCTAGCGCCATTCGACGGCCAACACCGCGGTTCCTGGTGTGTCCGCTGTGCCGTGCGTGTGATCATTGCTTGTACAGCCCTCTCGCAGTGTCCGGAGCAAGTATTGTGGGTCTGAGACACCGGTGTCAATGTGTTCTTTTTTCCATTTCCAGGAGTGTATTTAAAACTTTGATAAGAATGATGAAGGTGGGTTTTACTTTACAGAAAAGTTGAACTGTGAATATTATCAAAAAACACTATACAACTGAAGAAGACTCTAACATATACGAAATTCACCCATTACAAAAATTACGGACATTTTAACCAACTGCGTTATTTCTGTCATAATGAATACCAAGACATCAAATTAACACTAATCATGAATATTATGAGTTACCTAAGGGACGAAGATTTCCCTCAACTAATGGTACTGACAAAGAAACATTTCATACTTGTACGTGCATTGGTTACCTTGAAACGTTCCTCTAAAGCTTTCGTCTTCATAATAAAGTATTAAAGATAATTTCTCCCAAATTCACAAGTATCAGATCTGAATACCACATCGCTGCACAACTCGCTGGCGACTAGTAGCACTACAGCTTACTTTAAACACAAACACAACGATCTCATCCGCTACTCGTGCAGTTAGTTTATGCATCTTAGCGCAAATACAGTAAAGGTAAAAGATTTCAAAGAACAGAAGAAATTTGATATCATTACACCATGTCTCCTGGACAGTTAAAGGTCAGTCTGGGGCACAGGACTCAAGCCTCCTGCAGTCAGCGAAGGAAACCAGTTCTCCAGTTCAAAGGAGACAGTAACATACCTACTTCTAGTCACAGCTGTAAGTATTTTTGTGATATAAGTAATAAGTATAAAAGATTCGAATTTCCTGCCATTGCCTAAATATGAACTGGGCTTCTTGTACAAGTTCGTTTAAAGCTACCCAGGGTGCACCAGAGGGGGCGAACTGTCTCATATTTTACACCGTAGGAAACTAATGTCAAATGTTGCATTGCTGTAATTGGCACCTGTGGTTCATGAATTTATATCCAGGCATCTTACATCTTCCCCCCCCCCCTCTTTTCTTTGAGAAATTGGTTACAAATTTTACGTCGGGTTCACTTAGTTTCTGTACTTCAACAAATCTTCGTATATCTGGGCAGCGGGTCTAGAACTGACTATTGCACTTGCTGTGGAGACTTGCTGTGGAGACTGTCGCAAGCATGGGTGGTGTCTGTCTGTTCCACCTTAGTTCTGCCCACTAGGTAATCGCACAACGTCTGTAGTTTTTTAAGATCTCAACAAAACAGTAACCAACCATACCAGGATCCAGCACTGGCAAACCACACTTCCCGATTTCATTTATAGAATAGTAGTTGTGTGGAAGTCCCAACAACCTTTCGCCAATAGCTCTGTGTTAGATGAAATCTTCTATCACGAATTCTTACATTAGCCCACAGTTCACTTCAAGCTTTCATTGAGCTTTCTTCACACCCCGATAACGTTATGGATGTAGATAATTTGAGACATAGATTATCATATTTATCAATAACTGTTGAAAACACATACTAAGTATGGGAAGTTCTCTTATCGTTCGGCAAAGAAACAGAAAAACCATTCGAATATAATGTCCTTTAACAAGCCCATGGACCGTAAACAGCTGACAAAAAGCTATCGGCCCCTCCCACCGGAGGTTCGAATCCTCCCTCGTGCATACGTGTGGGTGTGTGTTCTTATCATACGTTAGTTTATGTAGTGTGTAAGTCTAGGGAGCGCTGAACTTACCAGTTTGGTCCCTTAGGAATTCACACACACACACACACACACACACACACACACACACACACACAATTTTACAAAGTTCCATCAACACGTATTGTGTTGCGCTTAGTAGTTTGTGATTTTCACCTTCACAGAATATTACGATGTTCTTGACATCATCATTATGTAACAACAAATACTCCCCATTCGTAGTTTTTACACTTATTGTGTTCAGAGCAACACGAGTGTCCCGAACGGTTGTACGTAATTTCCCACCTAACTCAATTTACGAAAGATGTTGTCAACGTCTTTAACGGTTATCTCTTCCACGTATTCTCCTTTCAGCTGATTACATGTAAGTTTTCAGGGCCCCTCTCTCTCTCTCTGTCTCTTTTTCGCTCATTTATATTTCCTGCCTTTGAATTTTATCACCAACCATTTCTGCGCAGATGTGGTCGTGTTGACTCTCGAACACATTCGTGTCGTCAATGGAGGTAGTTGTAATAAAACTTTTGCAACTCTTAACGTTACACGTCCAATGCGCTACACCACATTTAAACAACTTTCGGAATCCGAAAGCGTAATGTTTCAGAAGTGGCATTGTCTTTCCCGATCCCCTCACTGTAACCGCAACAGGGTCAGTCTGAAGCGGTCTGCTGTAGACGCAAACCTGAGCCCACAAACCACCACTCTGAGGATTCACAAAAGGCTCGGGGCTGCTGGTACTTAATGTTGTAACTGCGACCGGAACGGTCGCGGGGTTGACGTGACTGAAAGTGCGGCGGAAACCACGGAGCGGCCCGCGAACGACACCACAAACGGGAGAGGACGGACACGACCAACGATGGACCTTACGAACCACAACAAGATCGAAACACCAAGAGTCACAAGATAACCTAACTAGACAACCACGTCCACTCGTACACAGAGCAAGAAAGTAAATACGCTGTCTAACGCGAGGATATGTGTCCAGAGACGCACGTAGAATTAGTCTGACAGGCTAAGCTTTTTTTTTTTCCTTTATTGATTTTCAATTCCCCCCGAAGGGGGCGGGCCGGCAGCAGCTTACTACGCTGCTCTACAGCCTACAGATTTTTTTTAAATAAAGGAAGGAGAAAGAAACAAGAAAAAACAGGCGATAAAATGGCGATATAAAGTGAAAAATGGCGTAAAATTGCGGAAAGTTAAAACAGAAAGCAAAGGGGGTGGCAATGTAGATAAAAGACACAGGAATCAGACAAGTAACACAGTAGACACACAGTTAAAAAAACATGGCGACAGTCTGGTTTCTGTTCGCAAGTAATAAAAGCACACCCAGCGACAGTGTGATGGCTGTTCGCTACACGTCCCAAAAGACACAACACGGAGCACGCACTGGAAAAACACACTGTAAAACACTGCACGAAAAAGGCGGCACAAAGATGGCACTCCCGACCCAAGGCAGATGGGGGGGGGGGACCTGGAGTAGGGGGAAAAACAAGGAGGGAGGAGAGGAAAAAACGAAAAGGGGGGGGAACCAAGGAGGGAGAGGACTAATAAAGGGGGAGAAGGGCAGACGCGAGAGGGAATGAGAGGAGGCAGAGGAGGGAAATGTGAAAGGATGCGGGGGAGAGAAGGGGGCAAAGAGAGGGGAGGTGGGGAAGAAAGAGGATGGAAGGGGGGGAGAGGGAGCCACTGGCTAAGCGAGAGGCAGAGGTTTAAATACATGATCGGGGGCGCCGCTATTGGCCGCTGGGACCACGTGTTCCACTGTGGCGCCCTCACATCAAACGTGGGCCAGGAGGCGCGCGCCGCCACGGGTTACGGTGCGATGATGGAGACACCTCTAGGGGTGAAATTTTCACTCTACAGCGGAGTGTGCACTGATATGAAACTTCCTGGCAGATTAAAACTGTGTGCCGGACCGAGACTCGAACCCGGGACCTTTGCCTTTCGCGGGCAAGTGCTCTACCAACTGAGGAGAGCTTCTGTAAAGTATGGAAGATAGGAGACGAGGTACTGGCAGAAGTAAAGCAGTGAGGATGGGGCGTGAGTCGTGCTTGCGTAGATCAGTTGGTAGAGCACTTGCCCGCGAAAGTAAAAGGTCCCGAATTCGAGTTTCGGTGCGGCACACAGTTTTAATCTGCCAGGAAGTTTCACCTCTAGGGGGTCTTCGACGTCCATGCCGTCTGGAACGGATTCAAATTCCGCGGCGCGCGGTACCAGAGTTACAGTACTGGAGCTGATGAGGCATAACTTTGTGACCGCCTGCTTAACAAATTGTTTGCCCGTCTCTGGAACGAAATACGTCACTGATACTGCATATTATGAATCCGACATATCGATGGTACGCATGTGGAGGTATAGTGCATTAGATGTCTGCGCACAGATCATGTAATATGCGTAAATAGAAGGTCACTAATTGGCGTATGCGGTGGTGGCGTCCGATAGCGACCAAGCGAATTTTTTTCACCGAGACATCGACGTGAATTTATTATAACGATCCTCAAACCACCGTAGCACGGTTTCGGCTCCGAGACGCGGACAATTATACTGCTCAAAGATGACACCGCCGACGGGGAAGACATCAAGCATGAAATGATGCAGGTGGTTCGCAGCTGTCTTCTATTACTACCAAAGGTAGAGCGCAAGTGCAGGAGAATGTCTCTCGTAGCGTAATACTGCTCCCACCAGCCCAGCCTGCATCCGTGGCGCGCTGCACGTTGCGATCCGTCGTTCACTTCGATGATGGCGTTTGTGGCGACGACCATCGACCCAGGGTAGCGAAATTGCGACTCACCCGAAAAGCCGACACGTTTCCATTGATCGACGGTCGATTGCTGATGGTCACGTGCCCACTGTAGTCATAATTGACGATGTCGTTGGGTCAACGTTTGAACACGATGGGGTGATCTGCTGCGGAGCTCCATGTCCAACAATCTACGATGAACAGTGTGCTCCGAAACATTTGCGCGTGCACCAGTATTTTGCTCTTTCAGCACAGGTAGTACAGATCACGCTGTATCCTACTTTACAGAGCAGAGAGGCCTCTGAACTCCACTTTCTGTAAACTGTAGTGGACGTCCAACCATTTAGCGCGTAGTGGTAGTTTCACTGTCATCCTAGCTCTTTATGCAGCTGCTCACGACAGTAGCACGTGAACATTCAACGAGCTTCGCCGTTTTCGAGGTACTCGTTCACAGGCTCTGCGTAATAATAATCTGCTCTTTGTCAAAGTCGCTTATCTCAATGGGTTTCCCCATTAACAGCCCATATCTCCCTCGTACGTATCTGCTCCATTTACTTACTGTTGTTAGCGCATCACGTGCCTGCGACACCACGAGGCGGCATCCAACGTCATGGAGGGAAGTGGTCATAATGTTTTGGCTTACCAGTGTACACTCGTTCATGCAACCTATCTGACCAGTCTTTTTGCGGGAGGCTTGGGTCCTGCGCCCAGCAGAGGAAAATGATAGAAACAATTAATCATAATAAACATAGTTCCAGAAACCAATGGTTTCCGCTAAACGCGGTATGGACAAGTGCACTGATGCCAATGTTACAACCTTCTTAATGTCTACGTCGATTTTGAAACACCGCAAGTGGGGCGTATGTAAAAATTTTAAAGTGATAGTCTGTCTTCGTTTGCGTTCATCATCATTCCGAATATCTAAGTATTGATAAATAGCGCTTCGGTAAGTGTATTGGTGATGCCTATGTCCCTCTGACTTGAACCCCGTGGATTTCTTTTGTGGGAATTGATCTAAAACTGTTTAATGTATTCCAGCTTGTTGGTACTGCCGATAAACTCTACGAACACATTTGATATCACTGGCATCCCATTTGCAACATGCCTGCAGTATTGTAATGTACAATCCTGGAAATTGAAATAAGAACACCGTGAATTCAATGTCCCAGGAAGGGGAAACTTCATTGACACATTCATGGGGTCAGATACATCACATGATCACACTGACAGAACCACAGGCACATAGACACAGGCAACAGAACATGCACAATGTCGGCACTAGTACAGTGTATATCCACCTTTCGCAGCAATGCAGGCTGCTATTCTCCCATGGAGTAGTCCTGTGGAACGGCTTGCCATGCCATTTCCACCTGGCGCCTCAGTTGGACCAGCGTTCGTGCTGGACGTGCAGACCGCGTGAGACGACGCTTTATCCAGTCCCAAACATGCTCAATGGGGGACAGATCCGGAGATCTTGCTGGCCAGGGTAGTTGACTTACACCTTCTAGAGCACGTTGGGTGGCACGGGATACATGCGGACGTGCATTGTCCTGTTGGACCAGCAAGTTCCCTTGCCGGTCTAGGAATGGTAGAACGATGGGTTCGATGACGGTTTGGATGTACCGTGCACTATTCAGTGTCCCCTCGACGATCACCAGTGGTGTACGGCCAGTGTAGGAGATCGCTCCCCACACCATGATGCCGGGTGTTGGCCCTGTGTGCCTCGTTCGTATGCAGTCCTGATTGTGGCGCTCACCTGCACGGCGCCAAACACGCATACGACCATCATTGGCACCAAGGCAGAAGCGACTCTCATCGCTGAAGACGACACGTCTCCATTCGTCCCTCCATTCACGCCTGTCGCGACACCACTGGAGGCGGGCTGCACGATGTTGGGGCGTGAGCGGAAGACGGCCTAACGGTGTGCGGGACCGTAGCCTAGCTTCATGGAGACGGTTGCGAATGGTCCTCGCCGATACCCCAGGAGCCACAGTGTCCCTAATTTGCTGGGAAGTGGCGGTGCGGTCCCCTACGGCACTGCGTAGGATCCTACGGTCTTGGCGTGCATCCGTGCGTCGCTGCGGTCCGGTCCCAGGTCGACGGGCACGTGGACCTTCCGCCGACCACTGGCGACAACATCGATGTACTGTGGAGACCTCACGCCCCACGTGTTGAGCAATTCGGCGGTACGTCCACCCGGCCTCCCGCATGCCCACTATACGGCCTCGCTCAAAGTCCGTCAACTGCACATACGGTTCACGTCCACGCTGTCGCGGCATGCTACCAGTGTTAAAGACTGCGATGGAGCTCCGTATGCCACGGCAAACTGGCTGACACTGACGGCGGCGGTGCACAAATGCTGCGCAGCTAGCGCCATTCGACGGCCAACACCGCGGTTCCTGGTGTGTCCGCTGTGCCGTGCGTGTGATCATTGCTTGTACAGCCCTCTCGCAGTGTCCGGAGCAAGTATGGTGGGTCTGACACACCGGTGTCAATGTGTTCTTTTTTCCATTTCCAGGAGTGTATGTGGGAATGGATGTGGAAATGTGCTCATGCCTCCCTTCACATGAAAGGTGAACATGTGGAACAATTTTTATAATGCCTTTGCCCACAAGTTCGAGTCTGCAGTTTGGATCCTCTGCGGTCTTGTTGTAAGGGGAATGAAATTTTCACTCTGCAGCGGAGTGTGCGCTGGCATGAAACTTCCTGGAATATTAAAAAGGTGTGACGGACCGAGACTCGAACTCGGGACCTAGGCCTTTCGCGGGCAAGTGCCCTACCAACTGAGCTACTCAAACACGACTCAAGACCTGTCCTCACAGCCTTAATTCTGCCAGTATCCCGTCTCCTACCTTCCAAACTTCACAGAAGCTCTTCTGCATACCTTGCATAACTAGTGTAAGTAGGCTGTTTAGGTTCTTATATTGGTAACGCCGCCGCCACGTAGCGCTCTCTGTATGAAAATGACTGGCTGTGCTGTGTGCAGTCTGTGGCTAGTTTGCATTGTTGTCTGCCATTGTAGTGTTGGGCAGCTGTATGTTAACAGCGCGTATCGTTGCGCAGTTGCAGGTGAGCCCCCAGCAGTGGTTGATGTGGGGAGAGAGATGGCGGAGTTTTGAAATTTGTAATACTGGATGTCATGAACTACTATATATATTATGACTGTTAAGGGTATATTTTGTACCTTTCTTATTGTATTCTTATGTTATATTGTTGTAATTGACACCAGTTCATCAAATTAAGTAACTTGTAAGTTACATTTCACTGCACACGTTTCTGTTGGTCATAGTATATGGACAATATGTGAGAAGTTGGGACTGTTAGTGTTTGCACGTGTCTTACTAATTCAGCAAGGGACTGGATAACAGCATTGCTGGTTCTAAGGACAATTCCAAAAACTTTGTGCGTGCACAAGTGGTGGTTTATCGACTTGCTATCTTCTCTGCAAGGCTCTTCGATGGTGATTGTGCACCCGCACAGTCGCAGCAGATGGCTGCTGGCCATCTCTACAAGGACTACAGTGGGTCTACACCTTTGATGACCCACCAATACCATTATTTCTACAAGGACTATAGTGGGTCTACACCTTTGCTGACTCACCAGTACCATTATTTCTACAAGGACTGCAGTGGGTCTGCACCTCTGGTGGCCCACCAATACCGTAATCTCTACCAGGACTACAGTGGGTCTACTCTGTGATGACCTACCTAACAATATTCTTCAAAACTTCGACTGACTCTGCTGTGGGTTTGCTCTGTTGTGGCCCATTACCTGTCTGCATGTCAAGAGTCAGCACTGTCTTTCCGTTGGAAGGACAACACTACTTCTTCAATACTGCATGGAAATCCACTACTTCTGTGTGCAATTTCTTTTAATAATGAGACTTTTTGAAAAAAAACTGTAATTACTATTATGATGAATGATCAGGACTATCTTTATGGACTGTGAGAAAATTTTAGCTTTTGACCAACATTGTATTAATAAGTGTGTGCATTTGATTTCTTTGTTATTGTAATTACGATTATGAAAAATTTTAACAAATATGTATTGCCCAGTGCCCACAACAATTTGTAAAATTTTTTTGTGGGGAACATGGGGGCTATGTAAGTAGGCTGTTTAGGTTCTTATATTGGTAACGCCGCCGCCACGTAGCGCTCTCTGTATGAAAATGACTGGCTGTGCTGTGTGCAGTCTGTGGCTAGTTTGCATTGTTGTCTGCCATTGTAGTGTTGGGCAGCTGGATGTTAACAGCGCGTAGCGTTGCGCAGTTGGAGGTGAGCCCCCAGCAGTGGTGGATGTGGGGAGAGAGATGGCGGAGTTTTGAAATTTGTAACACTGGATGTCATGAACTACTATATATATAATGACTGTTAAGGTAAATACATTGTTTGTTCTCTATTAACATCTTTCATTTGCTAACTATGCCTGTCAGTAGTTAGTGCCTTCCGTAGTTTGAATCTTTTATTTAGGTGGCAGTAGTGGCGCTCGCTGTATTGCAGTAGTTCGAGTAATGAAGATTTTTGTGAGGTAAGTGATTTGTGAAACGTATAGGTTAATGTTAGTCAGGGCCATTCTTTTGTAGGGATTATTGAAAGTCAGATTGCGTTGCGCTAAAAATATTGTGTGTCACTTTAGTGAATGTTTGAGTACGTTCAGTTTTGCTCAGCTGTTTGAAAAGCAAATAATGTAAGAGGTTTATCAGCACAGTAATTCAGAAATTGTTCTAAGGGGATGTTTCACTAGCACTCCTGGAAGAAATGATATTGCGGAGACATGGCTTAATCGCAGCCTGGGGGATGTAGAATGGAATTTGGAAGGTAGGAGATGAGATACTGGCAGAATTAAGGCTATGAGGACGTTTCCTGAGTCGTGTCTGGGTAACTCTCTAAGTAGAGCACTTGCCGCTGAAAGGCATAGGTCCCGAGTTCGAGTCTCGGTCTGGCACACCGTTTTTATCTTCCAGGAAGTTTTTTGTAAGGGTGTTTATCTATTCAGTCATAATGCGTCGTATAGGGGAAATAATTTGTTGCAAAACCTGTGTTTATTACGATTATTTGCTGTTTTATGGGCCTACATTCGCTACAGTCGTTAGAATACATTGAAAACTGTTAAGCCGATTTAAGTGGACAGTTTTCATTCATTTTCATATGCTGTTTCGGTTTAATGTAATTAAAGTTGTGCAGATCGTGTACAAATGTTTGGCACTGAGTGAAGCTATACCAGTAATAGGAAGAGGCAATCTCATTTCCTATTCTTTACCGCGCTACAATTATCCAAGTGCATGCTGTTATAATCACTTTTTTTAGTTTTTTTCAGTGAAATTTCAGGCTGTGGTGTGTTGCAGTTTGTGGTACATGACATCATTCAAAATTTGCTCGTCAATGTCCCATTATCATTTTGTTTTTAGTGTGGCATTTGCTGCTCAATATTTTACTGCGACTGCGGTGTGATGAAAGGTGTTAAGCTTTCAGGCTGACCTATTATCATTCATTTTGGTATGCAATTGTGATTTCAAGTAATTACACTTATGCAGATCGTGAAAACACGTTTTTCATGTTCACTAAAGCTATAAAAGTGATGGTAAGGCGTGATTTTCTATTCTTTACTGTATTAAAGCTAACCTACTGGATGCTGTTATAACTTCCTTTCTGTGAAATTTCAAGTTATAGCTGACTGCAGTTCATGGAAAAAGGACATTCACAGTGAAACCAAAGCGAGATGGAACAGTGCAGATAAGAGGCAAGGAATTCTGAGAATCGGCAAGTGGCCGACACAGGTAAAAGCCGTGGGGGTCTTAAGCGTTGACTGTGCGAAAGCAGAAAGCCGGACGGAGAACCAGCTGTTCGCAAATATCAGAGCCAGTGACTCCAGAACGAGCCAAGCTAGCGGACACATTAAGAAAGGCGATATCTAGCTGGAGATAGGTGCTTTTAAAGGTCTATGTGGACATAGTAACAGGTGCGCTGAAAGCAGAACCGCAGCGAGGAATTTAGTGAAGCAGGCGGCGGTCAAGCTTCAAAAAAAATGGTTCAAATGGTTCTGAGCACTATGAGACTCAACTGCTGGGGTCATAAGTCCCCTAGAACTTAGAACTACTTAAACCTAAGTAACCTAAGGACAGCACACAACACCCAGCCATCACGAGGCAGAGAAAATCCCTGACCCCGCCGGGAATCGAACCCGGGAACCCGGGCGTGGGAAGCGAGAACGCTACCGCACGACCACGAGATGCGGGCGCGGTGGTCAAGCCTGTGTCAAAGAAACCTTCTATGTCCTATGAGATAAGCGCCTCTTACACGTCAACCTCCAGACGTCAGAGACTCACATCACTACCAAACGTTCTTTATCGATATCATATCAACCAAAACTCCGACGTAGTTCGTACTACGTACTGTCGTCCAACAGAAGGGGGTAAACATGAATTAAAAGTAACACTAGTTGCACGGATCACAGGAAAAACATAACTTGGAATAACTTAAAGTTGTAGCTTCCGTGGGAAAATTGGTAGAACGTTGAATATCCGTTCACAGGGTCCTGGGATCAAACACGAATGACAGCTTTCTTTACTGTATTTTGCGTGAACGTGTTATATACGGCAAAATGTTTATGACATGTGAAAGGGCAGTTTGGAGTTAGCGGAAATTTTCTCTTGCCAGTCTATTTTCGCTCCGTTTCTTTGAAAGTAGTAAAGCGATAGACTACATTTGTTCCACAGAAGATACAATAAAAAAATAAAAAAATAAAGGAACAGTTGCGTCACACAAGCTGAAGTATAATAATAATAATAACAATGGCAGTAGTAACAACGAATAAAATAATAAGATCAGTAATAAGTACACTACAGGCCATCAAAATTGCTACACCAAGAAGAAATGCAGATGATAAACGGATGTTCATTGGACAAATATATTATGCTAGAACTGACATGTGATTACATTTTCACGCAATTTAGGTGGATAGATCCTGAGAAATCAGTACCCGGAACAACCACCTCTGGCCGTAATAACGGCCTTGATACGCCTGGGCATTGAGTAAAACAGAACTTGGATGTCGTGTACAGGTACAGCTGCCCATGCAGCTTCAACACGATACCACAGTTTATCAAGACTAGTGACTGGCGTATTGTGACGAGCCAGTTGCTCGGCCACCATTCACCAGACATTTTCAGTTGGTTAGAGATCTGGAGAATGTGCTGGCCAGGGCAGCAATCGAACATTTTCTATATCCAGAAAGGCACGTACAGGACCTGCAACATGTGGTCGTGCATTATCTTGCTAAAATGTAGGGTTTCGCAGGCATCGAATAAAGGGTAGAGCCACGGGTCGTAACACATCTGAAATGTAACGTCCACTGTTCAAAGTACCGTCAATGCGAGCAAGAGGTGACCGATACGTGTAACCAAAGGCACCCCATACCATCTCGCCGGGTGATACGCCAGTATGGCGATGACGAATACACGCTTCCAATGTGCGTTCACTGCGATGTCACCAAACACGGATGCGACCATCATGATGCTGTAAACAGAACCTGGATTCATCCGAAAAATTGACGTTTTGCCATTCGTGCACCCAGGTTTGTCGTTGAGTACACCATCGCAGGCGCTCCTGTCTGTGATGTAGCGTCAAGGGTAACCGCAGCCATGGTCTCCGAGCTGATAGTCCATGCTGGAGCAAACGTTATCTTGCAAACGTCCCCATCTCTTGACTCATGGATCGAGACGTGGCTGCACGATCCGTTACAGCCATGCGGACAAGATGCGTGTCATCTCGACTGCTAGTGATACGAGGCCGTTGGGATCCAGTACGGCGTTCCGTATTACTCTCCTCAACCCACCGATTCCCTATTCTGCTAACAGTCATTGTATCTCGACCAACGCGAGAAGCAATGTCACGATACGATAAACCGGAATCGCGATACGCTACAATCCGAGCTTTATCAAAGTCGGAAACGTGATGGTACGCATTTCTCCTCCTTACACGAGGAATCACAATAACGTTTTACCAGGCAAATCCGGTCAACTGCTGTTTGTGTATGAGATACCGGTTGGAAACTTTCGTCATGTCGGCACGTTGTATGTGTCGCTACCGGCGCCAACCTTGTGTGAATGCTCTGAAAAGCTAATCATTTGCATGTTACAGCGTCTTCGTCCTGTCGGTTAAATTTCACGTCTGCAGCACGTCATCTTTGTGGTGTAGCAGTTTAGTGCACATAACTTCCAAGTAACGAAGCAGAAGCAGACTCGTAAAAAGAACACCGCTACAAAATCCTTTAAACTATCAGGAAAATGTTCTCTCATGTGACAGTTTCCGCGTAAACAGGTAAAGAAGTTGCTCCAAGTGGGCTTTGAATGCGGGACCATAGGTACAACGACTACATGCTCTACCAACTCACCCACGACAGATTTACATCGACAGTTACGGTTTTCGTTTGCCTCGTAGTTCTTGCGGTAATTTTAATTAGGTTTTATGTATGTTATACTGGCCAACAGGTCGTAGCACGAACTAAATCGTCGTTTTGATTGAAACTCTAGCTACATATAACGTTTGGTACTGATCTGTGTGTCAGACATCTGGAGGTTTGCGTGTTAGCCAGCAGGCTGTCGCCAGAGAACGAAGAATTTTTTCTCTTAATTCTTTTCCTATGGCTAGATTAAACCGCGCCCGCGGCTGCAAGGACGATTGATTGGTGGCAGTAGTGAGGCGACAGTGTGACATGGCGTTTGATTTTTTCCAGAATATAAGGGGAGGAAAGTGAGATTATCAGATTTGACGTATTTGCCTGTTTCTGGTAGGCTGTCTTTCAAAATGAAACAAATACACCACTAGTAGAGAGAATGTAATAATTATAAGGACTGGTAGACGAACATTTCTACGCGGTAAACGCAGCCAGTTACTCGTCTAGCTTCTAAAAGATGAAGACTGTAGTAACGTCCAGAGATCACGTTGCCTCCGCCCGGGGGCTGGGTGCTTGTTTTGCCCTCATCATTTCGTCATCATTTGTGAAAGTGGCGAGATCGGACTGTGTCACGATTGGGAATTTGTACGGGCGCTTATAGCCGCGCAGTTGAGCGCCCCACAAACCAAACATCATCATCATCGGATCACATTGCCACGCCAAAGCTGGCAATGCGAATCGATACCACAACTGCAGTTCGCGGCTGTGTACAGGAGCCGCTCCAGAACACCAAGTCTGTCCCCCAGTACTGCCCAACTCTCACACTGAGGTCACTATATTGTTGAGCATATAAGAACTCGCCCCTAGCTCGAGACCTCAGGTGCAGCTGTCAACATCGTTGTATAGGATCAAAGACTCGTTAAAGTTCCAAATGAACTTATAGTTTTTGGATGTTAGATCCGCCAGTTATGTAAAACACCGTTTTTCTCAGTACCCAAACATGTTTCGGCACCACTGTGCCATCGTCAGCGGGTTTTCGTTTTTATTTATTCTTTACATTTGGTGAGCATAAATTTTCTAGATCACTTTTGTGTTAATTACTACAGGTAGCTTGTCATGTTTTCGTGTGGCAAGCACTTCAATACTCCGCATCATGCTGAGATGTTGTGATGCATACGTAATTATAACAAGTATTTTCCACAAATAACGTAGTAAAACGGTTTTCACTACACCAGAATACAGTGTTACGTATGCATCACAACATCTCAACATGATGCGGAGTATGGAAGTGCTTGCCACACGAAAACATTACAAGCTACGTGTAATAATTAACACGAAAGTGATCCAGAAAATTCATGCTCACCAAATGTAAAAAAAAAAAAAAAAAAAAAAAAAACGAAAAGCCGCTGATGATGGCACAGTGGTGCTGAAACATGTTTGGGTACTGAGAAAAAACGGTGTTTTGCATAAGTGGCGGACCTCAGATCCTAAAATTTTAACTGCAAAAACGGCCAATACAAGGGGCTGCAAATCACAAAGATGAACTTATAGTGTTTCGAATGTTGACCATTGGGCTCAAGAGAACAGTTTGTTAATTGGTATCATCTGATGCTTTCCTAGTCAGTGACACTTGTGAGGTATCAAGCACCCGTGGCAAAGAAGTGTGGCGAAGTTCAGTAAATCTTTTATTCTTCTAGGTACTAAAGTGAACCTTCAGACCACCGAAGTTAAGCGCTGTCGGTCTGGGCTAGCACTTGGATGGATGACCGTCCTATCTGCCGAGCGCTGTTGGCCAGCGGGGGTGCACCCAGCCCTTGTGAGGCAAACTGAGGAGCTACTTGACTGAGAAGTAGCGGCTCCGGTTTCGTAAAGTGACATTGCGAGGTGCCGGGGCAAGCAGTGTATTTAACACTAAATTCTTCTAGAATATACATATGTAAATGATGCTCTAAGCCCCCCCCCTATTCTAACTCCGACTTTTGCTGTTGCACAAGGATTAAAAAAAATACGCGAACTGACTCTAATCAACCCTGCCAGTGGAGTAGAAGAGAGTTTGGCACCTGCAATAATTTAATTTGATAAATAAGTTAAATAAACGAAGGTTTCATTAACATAGTGAGGAATGATAGGGTTGCTCTACCGATTAACAGAGTGAAAGTTCTGTCCAAAATAACAATATGATTTATTAAGACTAAACACAAAATAATAAACAAAAACACATGAAACATTTACAATACATCAAATTGGGTCAAATTGGATACTCAAACAAACGCCGTGAATGTGAAGTTGTCCCTAAACTAGATTGTGAGGATTATGACGAAGTGGTATGTGCAGCCAATTCCTTGCAACTCAAATCTTAGAGAAAACACACAGCCAACCCAACATTAATTGCTGCTACCCAAGACAGAACAAAGTTAGAAAAAGACGAACAGGCGCGCTCTGCTGAGCTCTGATTATCACCTAGGAAAAATCCCTGTCTGCCGGTGCTGCGGACATACCTTACCAAACTGTCTCCTTAACTGCCAGAACACGATCTGGTGTACCGGAGGCGATGGCTGGTTGCTTCGACGTCCTCGACCGAAAGGCGACAGCCGACTACCACAAGAGCACCCGTACAAAACCGAACACAGAACATTCCCGCCCCCACGACAGTGGCCGTGGTTAACCGTTCCAATCAGCAACTCGAAAACCGGCGGAAAATTCCACTCCATTGCCGGAACACTACCATTCCACCAATGGAGATTCTTGGCGCCAATTTCTGCGCCGATTTTGCTACGTCACGGAGCTATGCCCTGAGTAAGCCAATCACAGTTACGATTTTGCAGAAAGCGCGGGAATTTGCCCGCCACAACTGCCTGGGTACACAAGTCATTCCCACGCCTCGCTGGTAGCCCGCCAGAAAGTGTTTTCGCTAAGTTTCTGCGAAGTAACGGAACCTCTAGCCCGGCCACTACTTCAGGCTCCTGCGGGCGTGCCTCTTGACAACGTTGGCGTCTGGAAAGCATTCACTTGACTCTCTCACACCCGTCGGCTTACCCTTTCAAAGTCAGCAGAGCCCGCCTGTCACCGGACCACCCGGGTGACGAGAGACGCTGCGTGGGAAGTCCGCGTGTGAAGGAATAGCAACTTTCCACCGCATGCAATTAGAGAGGAGAATCGTAAGATAGAAATATGAGAGGGGGCTCATGCCACCTCTCAACATACGGCCAGGAGAGCAGTATGTTGTCCACATGCCCCTCCATATCTGCATACAGTGACGCCTATGGCCTGAGGATGACACGGCGGCCAGTCGGTACCGTTGGGTTGGGCCTTCCAGGAGTTTTTTTTAATATAGTGAACCTATACACTGATAAGCCAAAATATTATGACCACTGCCCACTGTGACGTTGGATGCTGGCTGGTGCGTTGCGGGCACGTGACGCAGTACCGAAAGCATGCAAGCGGAGCAGACACGATTACCCTAGCGGAAATATGGACTGGAAATGGAGAAATTAATTGAGATAGTCTACTCTGACAAAGGGCAAATTATGGTATGAGAGACATTCTCTTGCTCTTGCATGGGACCTGTGGTAGTAATCTGTAAAGCTGGGTAGAAGGCGATCTGCTCCATCCCTGCCGAAACAGTGCAATGCTGGTGCACGCACCAGTGTTTCGGAGCACATTGTTCGTCGTCGGAGCTCCACAGCAGATGACCCATACATATTCACGTGTTGATCAAACTACATCGACAGTTATGATTCCATTGAACACCGGACCACCGGAATTCGTCCATCAATCAAAGGAAAAGTATCGGTTCTTAGGGTGAATCACATTTTTCTACACTAGGTCGATGGTCGTCACCACAGACGCCATCATCGAAGTGAACGGCGGCTCGAAACGTGCAACGCCCCATGGACGTAAGCTGTTGGGATAGTACAGGGTGATTCAAAAAGAATACCACAACTTTAAAAATGTGTATTTAATGAAAGAAACATAATATAACCTTCTGTTATACATCATTACAAAGAGTATTTGAAAAGGTTTTTTTTCACTCAAAAACAAGTTCAGAGATGTTCAATATGGCCCCCTCCAGACACTCGAACAATATCAACCCGATACTCCAACTCGTTCCACACTCTCTGTAGCATATCAGGCGTAACAGTTTGCATAGCTGCTGTTATTTCTCGTTTCAAATCATCAATGGTGGCTGGGAGAGGTGGCCAAAACACCATATCCTTAACATACCCCCATAAGAAAAAATCGCAGGGGTAAGATCAGGGCTTCTTGGAGGCCAGTGATGAAGTGCTCTGTCACGGGCTGCCTGGCGGCCGATCCATCCCCTCGGGTAGTTGACGTTCAGGTAGTTATGGACAGATAAGTGCCAATGTGGTGGCGCTCCATCCTGCTGAAATATGAATTGTTGTGCTTCTTGTTCGAGCTGAGGGAACAGCCAATTCTCTAACATCTCCAGATACTGTAGTCCAGTTACAGTAGCACCTTCGAAGAAAAAGGGACCAAAAACTTTATTGGCTGAAATGGCACAGAAAACGTTCACCTTAGGTGAGTCACGTTCATACTGAGTTGTTTCCCGCGGATTCTCAGTGCCCCATATACAGACATTGTGACGGTTGACTTTCCCGTTAGTGTGGAAAGTTGCTTCATCACTAAACACAATATTTGAAACGAAAGTTTCATCTGTTTCCATTTGAGCAAGGATAAAATCACAGAAATCGATTCTTTTAATCTTATCAGCTGCAGACAGTGCTTGAACCAATTTCAGACGATAAGGTTTCATAACTAACCTTTTTCGTAGGACTCTCCATACAGTTGATTGTGGAATTTGCAGCTCTCTGCTAGCTCTGCGAGTCGATTTTCCTGGGCTGCGAACAAATGCTTGCTGGATGCGTGCTACATTTTCATCACTCGTTCTCGGCCGTCCAGAACTTTTCCCTTTGCACAAACACCCATTCTCTGTAAACTGTTTATATCAACGTTTAATACACCACCTATCAGGAGGTTTAACACCATACTTCGTTCGAAATGCACGCTGAACAACTGTCATCGATTCACATCTGCCGTACTTAATAACACAAAAAGCTTTCTGTTGAGCGGTCGCCATCTTAGCATCAACTGACGCTGACGCCTAGTCAACAGCGCCTCAAGCGAACAAATGTACAACTAAATGAAACTTTATAGCTCCCTTAATTCGCCGACAGATAGTGCTTAGCTCTGCCTTTTGTCGTTGCAGAGTTTTAAATTCCTAAAGTTGTGGTATTCTTTTTGAATCACCCTGTATTATGCTATGGGAGACATTCACCTACGCTGTGGTAGTAATCGTAGACACGCTGACAGCCGTGTCGAGTGCCAGTAATAGTGTTCCGTAGATTTCGTGTTTGTTTTGAATACAGTCAGAGAGAGTCCCTATAGTCAGCCATAGTACCAGTAGTGCTAGTGTTTTTTTCAAGACATTCCAGAGGCAGGTGGTGCTATTTTCATTGTTTTATACAAGAAAAGGCTAGCAACCACAGTTTAGTGTTTAGGCAGCCGCCTTTACTGAATTAGCAGTCTAGTTAAAAGTTGATTAACTCTCTACAGTAAATTGATTTCTTGGGATGGATAAGATGTGTGACTGATGTGTACGGACGCAGGAGGAGCTGGCCACTGTTCGCGAACAGCTGAGCGTGTTGATGGCCGCGGTCAGTCGTCTTCAGGCAGCTGCCTCGGAGTGTAACGGCAGTGGGGAGTCTGGTGCGTCGCATGGTACACCCCAGATGTTACATGCTTCACAGACTGTCCCTGCTGTCGAGACATCTTCGCGGGTACCGGGCGCGGTTGGGCCACCCTCTCCCCAAGGGGAGTGGCGGGTTCAGCGCCGTTCGCGGCGCACGAGGTGGAGGGTCAATGTGGAAGCTGGCCGTGTGGCATCGCCCGCTCAGCCTGTGAGTGGACATGCGGCCACTCCTTCAGCAAGGTCCGAGCAGGCACACGGGGGGAGGGGTTTATTAGTTATAGGGAGCTCCAACGTTAGGCTGGTGATGGAGCCCCTTAGGGAAATAGCGGGAAGGTCGGGGAAGAAGGCCAGTGTTCACTCTGTCTGCTTGCCGGGGGGTCTCATCCGAGATGTGGAGGAGGCCCTACCGGCGGCGATAGAGAGCACTGGGTGCACCCGACTGCAAATTGTTGCTCATGTCGGCACCAATGACTCCTGCCGTCTGGGTTCAGAGGTCATCCTCAGTTCATACAGGCGGTTGGCGGAATTAGTGAAGGCGGAAAGCCTCGCTCGCAGGGTGGAATCAGAGCTAACTGTTTGTAGTATCGTTCCCAGAACCGATCGCGGACCTCTGGTTTGGAGCCGAGTGGAAGGCTTAAACCATGGGCTCAAACGATTCTGCGGAGATCTGGGGTGCAAATTTCTCGACCTCCGCTATCGGGTGGAGAAATGTAGGGTCCCCCTGAATAGGTCAGGCGTGCACTACACGCCGAAAGCGGCTACAAGGGTAGCGGAGTTCGTGTGGAGTGCACATGTGGGTTTTTTAGGTTAGAGAATTCCCTCCATAGGCCCGACAAGACGCCTCCTGAGACGCGGCAAGGTAGGAGTAGGCAAAATGCAACAGGGAATAACAATATTAATGTACTAATAGTAAACTGCAGGGGCGTCTGTAGAAATGTCCCAGAACTGCTCTCATTAATAAACGGTCACCACGCCCATGTAGTAATAGGGACAGAAAGCTGGCTGAAACCAAACGTAAACATTAATGAAATCCTAAACTCAGATTGGAATGTATACCGCAGAGACAGGCTGGACAGTGAAGGGGGAGGCGTGTTTATAGCGATAAGAAGTGCAATAGTATCGAAGGAAATTGACGGAGATCCGAAATGTGAAATAATTTGGGTGAAGGTCACGGTTAAAACAGGCTCAGACATGGTAATTTGATGTCTCTATAGGCCCCCTGGCTCAGCAGCTGTTGTGGCTGAGCTCCTGAAGGATAATTTGGATAATATTTTGAGTAGATTTCCCCACCATGTTATAGTTCTGGGTGGAGATTTAATTTGCCGGATATAGACTGGGAGACTCAAACGTTCATAACGGGTGGCAGGAACAAAGAATCCAGTGAAATTTTTTTAAGTGCTTTATCTCAAAAATACCTCGATTAGTTAAACAGAGAACCGACTCGTGGCGATAACATATTAGACCTTCTGGTGACAAACAGACCCGAACTATTTGAAACAGTTAACGCAGAACAGGGAATCAGCGATCATAAAGCGTTTACGGCATCGATGATTTCAGCCGTAAATAGAAATATTAAATAAGGTAGGAAGATTTTTCTGTTTAGCAAAAGTGACAAAAAGCAGATTACAGAGTACCTGACGGCTCAACACAAAAGTTTTGTCTCAAGTACAGATAGTGTTGAGGATCAGTGGACAAAGTTCAAAACCATCGTACAATATGCGTTAGATGAGTATGTGCCAAGCAAGATCGTAAGAGATGGAAAAGAGCCACCGTGGTACAGCAACCGAGTTAGAAGACTGCTGCGGAAGCAAAGGGAACTTCACAGCAAACATAAACATAGCCAAAGCCTTGCAGACAAACAAAAATTACGCGAAGCGAAATGTAGTGTGAGGAGAACTGTGCGAGAAGCGTTCAATTAATTCGAAAGTAAAGTTCTATGTACTGACTTGGCTGAAAATAATAAGAAATTTTCGTCTTAAGTCAAAGCGGTAGGTGGCTCAAAACAAAATGTCCAGACACTCTGTGACCAAAATGGTACTGAAACAGAGGGTGACAGACTAAAGGCCGAAATACTAAATGTCTTTTTTCAAAGCTGTTTCACAGAGGAAGACTGCACTGTAGTTCCTTCTCTAGATTGTCGCACGGATGACAAAATGGTAGATATCGAAATAGACGACAGAGGGATAGAGAAACAATTAAAATTTCTCAAAAGAGGAAAGGCCGCTGGACCTGATGGGATACCAGTTCGATTTTACACAGAGTACGCGAAGGAACTTGCCCCTCATCTTGCAGCGGTGTACCGTAGGTCTCTAGAACAGCGTAGTGTTCCAAAGGATTGGAAAAGGGCACAGGTCATCCCCGTTTTCAAGAAGGGACGTCGAACAGATGTGCAAATGGTTCAAAATGGCTCTCAGCACTATGGGACTTAACATCTATGGTCGTCAGTCCCCTAGAACTTAGAACTACTTAAACCTAACTAACCTAAGGACAGCACACAACACCCAGCCATCACGAGGCAGAGAAAATCCCTGACCGCGCCGGGAATCGAACCCGGGAACCCGGGCGTGGGAAGCGAGAACGCTACCGCACGACCACGAGATGCGGGCTGAACAGATGTGCAGAACTATAGACCTATATCTCTAACGTCGGTCAGTTGTAGAATTTTGGAACACGTATTATGTTCGAGTATAATGACTTTTCTGGAGACTAGAAATCTACTCTGTAGGAATCAGCATGGGTTTCGAAAAAGAGGGTGTTGTGAAACCCAGCTTGCGCTATTCGTCCACGAGATTCAGAGAGCCATAGACACGGGTTCACAGGTAGATGCCGCGTTTCTTGACTTCCGCAAGGCGTTCGATACAGTTCCCCACAGTCGTTTAATGAACAAAGTAAGAGCATATGGACTATCAGACCAATAGTGTGATTGGATTGAAAAGTTCCTAGATAACAGAACGCAGCATGTCATTCTCAATGGAGAGAAGTCTTCCGAAGTAAGAGTGATTTCAGGTGTGCCGCAGGGGAGTGTCATAGGACCGTTGCTATTCACAATATACATAAATGACCTTGTAGATGACATCGGAAGTTCACTGAGGCTTTTTGCAGATGATGCTGTGGTGTATCGAGAGGTTGTAACAATGGAAAATTGTACTGAAATGCAGGAGGATCTGCTGCGAATTGACGCATGGTGCAGAGAATGGCAATTGAATCTCAATGTAGACAAGTGTAATGTGCTGCGAATACATAGAAAGATAATTCCCTTATCATTTAGCTACAAAATAGCAGGTCAGCAACTGGAAGCATTTAATTCCATAAATTATCTGGGAGTACGCTTTAGGAGTGATTTAAAATGGAATGGTCGTATAAAGTTGATCGTCGGTAAAGTAGATGCCAGACTGAGATTCATTGGAAGAATCCTAAGGAAATGCAATCCGAAAACAAAGGAAGTAGGTTACAGTACGCTTGTTCGCCCACTGCTTGAATACTGCTCAAAAGCGTGGGATCCGTACCAGAATGGGTTGATAGAAGAGAGAGAGAAGATCCAACGGAGAGCAGCGCGCTTCTTTATAGGAACATTTAGTAATCGCAAAAGCGTTACATGATAGGTAAACACCAGTGGAAGACTCTGCAAGAGAGATGGTCAGTAGCGTGGTACGGGCTTTTGTTGAAGTTTCGAGGAGTCAAGCAGTGTATTGCTCTCTCCCACGTATATCTCGCGAAGAGACCATGAGGATAAAATCAGAGATTGAAGCCCACACAGAGGCATACCGACAATCTTTCTTTCCACGAACAATACGAGACTGGAATAGAAGGGAGAACCGATTGAGGTACTCAGGGTACCCTCCGCCACACACCGTCAGGTGGCTTGCGGAGTATGGATGTAGATGCAGGTGTAGAACCATCTGCATCCCTTCATGCTTGATGTCTTCTTTCACCAGTATCATAGTATGTGTCTCGGAGACAGAATGAAGTTATAGTGGTTTGAGGAGTATAATAGTGACCTCAAGCTGATGCCTCGGCTCCTTATGTAAATCGTAGGAGCCTATCTGCGTCGCTATCGATCGCCATCACCGCGTACGCTAATCAGCGGCCCGTCATTTACGCGAATTACATGACCTGAAGCCACATACATCTACAAACCTACCAAAAAACTGCCAGATCCGTAATACGAAGAATCAGAGGTGAATTTCGTGGCAAAGACGAACAAACAAGTACTAAGCAGGTGGTGGTCTTAATTTTTTGGTTCTTCAGTGTATTTCATGTGTTCTACTTTGATGAGATTTCTCCTAGGGCAATCAGAAAACCTAGAGTTGGGGCCGGATGACAGTACTTTAGCTGGCTCACAACAGGGACGTGAGCTCGGGATAAGGAACGAGATGGGGTCTCTCGTTTCGGAAGTGGTACGACATGGTTGCCTTCACTCTCAACTTGGACGACAGACTTCGAAGGCAGCTCTCCTGTGCAGTGGGTCCTCATAGAGTCCAATGACTTTGCTCACATCAGAGCTCTTCTAGATGTGCGTGTGATGGCAGGCACCCATGCCATCAGTGGCCTGCTCACATTTCACCACGAAGTTTGGTGAGAGTAACTTGCACCACTGGCACATTGAGGTGAACAGATATCAGGTATAAACATCATCTTTGGTTTAGGCTTTCAATGTTCGACAGCCAGCGACACCGTCAGTGGTCTGCTCACACTACACCAAGAAGTGTGGTGGCAGTAACTGCACTACTGGCACGTTACAGTGAACAGATCTCAGTTATAAACATCATCTTTGGTTTAGGCTTTCAATGTTCGACAGCCAGCGACGCCATCAGTGGTCTGCTCACACTACACCAAGAAGTGTGGTGGCAGTAACTGCACTACTGGCACGTTACAGTGAACAGATCTCAGTTATAAACATCATCTTTGGTTTATGCTTTCAATGTTCGACAGCCAGCGACGACATCAGTGGTCTGCTCACACTACACCAAGAAGTGTGGTGGCAGTAACTGCACTACTGGCACGTTACAGTGAACAGATCTCAGTTATAAACATCATCTTTGGTTTAGGCTTTCAATGTTCGACAGCCAGCGACGACATCAGTGGTCTGCTCACACTACACCAAGAAGTGTGGTGGCAGTAACTGCACTACTGGCACGTTACAGTGAACAGATCTCAGTTATAAACATCATCTTTGGTTTAGGCTTTCAATGTTCGACAGCCAGCGACGCCATCAGTGGTCTGCTCACACTACACCAAGAAGTGTGGTGGCAGTAACTGCACTACTGGCACGTTACAGTGAACAGATCTCAGTTATAAACATCATCTTTGGTTTAGGCTTTCAATGTTCGACAGCCAGCGACACCGTCAGTGGTCTGCTCACACTACACCAAGAAGTGTGGTGGCAGTAACTGCACTACTGGCACGTTACAGTGAACAGATCTCAGTTATAAACATCATCTTTGGTTTAGGCTTTCAATGTTCGACAGCCAGCGACGCCATCAGTGGTCTGCTCACACTACACCAAGAAGTGTGGTGGCAGTAACTGCACTACTGGCACGTTACAGTGAACAGATCTCAGTTATAAACATCATCTTTGGTTTAGGCTTTCAATGTTCGACAGCCAGCGACGACATCAGTGGTCTGCTCACACTACACCAAGAAGTGTGGTGGCAGTAACTGCACTACTGGCACGTTACAGTGAACAGATCTCAGTTATAAACATCATCTTTGGTTTAGGCTTTCAATGTTCGACAGCCAGCGACGCCATCAGTGGTCTGCTCACACTACACCAAGAAGTGTGGTGGCAGTAACTGCACTACTGGCACGTTACAGTGAACAGATCTCAGTTATAAACATCATCTTTGGTTTAGGCTTTCAATGTTCGACAGCCAGCGACGACATCAGTGGTCTGCTCACACTACACCAAGAAGTGTGGTGGCAGTAACTGCACTACTGGCACGTTACAGTGAACAGATCTCAGTTATAAACATCATCTTTGGTTTAGGCTTTCAATGTTCGACAGCCAGCGACGACATCAGTGGTCTGCTCACACTACACCAAGAAGTGTGGTGGCAGTAACTGCACTACTGGCACGTTACAGTGAACAGATCTCAGTTATAAACATCATCTTTGGTTTAGGCTTTCAATGTTCGACAGCCAGCGACACCGTCAGTGGTCTGCTCACACTACACCAAGAAGTGTGGTGGCAGTAACTGCACTACTGGCACGTTACAGTGAACAGATCTCAGTTATAAACATCATCTTTGGTTTAGGATTTCAATGTTCGACAGCCAGCGACGCCATCAGTGGTCTGCTCACACTACACCAAGAAGTGTGGTGGCAGTAACTGCACTACTGGCACGTTACAGTGAACAGATCTCAGTTATAAACATCATCTTTGGTTTAGACTTTCAATGTTCGACAGCCAGCGACGACATCAGTGGTCTGCTCACACTACACCAAGAAGTGTGGTGGCAGTAACTGCACTACTGGCACGTTACAGTGAACAGATCTCAGTTATAAACATCATCTTTGGTTTAGGCTTTCAATGTTCGACAGCCAGCGACGCCATCAGTGGTCTGCTCACACTACACCAAGAAGTGTGGTGGCAGTAACTGCACTACTGGCACGTTACAGTGAACAGATCTCAGTTATAAACATCATCTTTGGTTTAGGCTTTCAATGTTCGACAGCCAGCGACGACATCAGTGGTCTGCTCACACTACACCAAGAAGTGTGGTGGCAGTAACTGCACTACTGGCACGTTACAGTGAACAGATCTCAGTTATAAACATCATCTTTGGTTTAGGCTTTCAATGTTCGACAGCCAGCGACGACATCAGTGGTCTGCTCACACTACACCAAGAAGTGTGGTGGCAGTAACTGCACTACTGGCACGTTACAGTGAACAGATCTCAGTTATAAACATCATCTTTGGTTTAGGCTTTCAATGTTCGACAGCCAGCGACGACATCAGTGGTCTGCTCACACTACACCAAGAAGTGTGGTGGCAGTAACTGCACTACTGGCACGTTACAGTGAACAGATCTCAGTTATAAACATCATCTTTGGTTTAGGCTTTCAATGTTCGACAGCCAGCGACGACATCAGTGGTCTGCTCACACTACACCAAGAAGTGTGGTGGCAGTAACTGCACTACTGGCACGTTACAGTGAACAGATCTCAGTTATAAACATCATCTTTGGTTTAGGCTTTCAATGTTCGACAGCCAGCGACGCCATCAGTGGTCTGCTCACACTACACCAAGAAGTGTGGTGGCAGTACCTGCACTACTGGCACGTTACAGTGAACAGATCTCAGTTATAAACATCATCTTTGGTTCAGGCTTTCAATGTTCGACAGGACAGTGGGAGCTTCGTGGATAAGTTCAGTTTCTGTTTCGAGCCACACAAACTCTGCTGTATGCAGGCTTTGGTAAATTGATGAGGAAAGGTAACTGACATTTAGCATATTCCTATTCCCAAATTGACTTTGCCAGCTGCTATTTGCGTTTTCCCAATTTCGTCGCAGTCAGTGTTTTACTTTGTTGTGTACTGCTTCTTACGCAGTGATAAGGAGAGGAGGACATCAGAGTGGTGCAGCAGCTGTCATCGTATGGAAGATGGACAGGAGGAGAAATGATTAGTGAATACGTAAAGACAAATAGAAATTTTACTTAACTTAAAGCTTTGTCCAAGTGTTGGGAAGAAACTTTGCAAAAGAACAAACAGCAACAAAATACAGCTATTAGAAGAAGCGAATTTATAGCGTCCTGCAATGTGAGGCTCCCACTACTAATGCTTGAGCGAACTGTCGAAGGCTGTGTGGCTGCCGCCGGCCACCGTACATCGTGACGGCAAAGGGCGCTCGTAGTTAGAGCCAGTGAAGGCATAGCGTAGCGGACGTACAACACTGAATCCGCTGGGTCACCGCGCAGCCCCTATGAACGTCTGTCGTGAAAGCGCGTTTCCGCTGCCAACTGTTAGTCGCCGGAAGCGGTGGTATCGATCTACGATACCACAAACAGTGCACCAAATGATTTCTTGGTACGCCTTTCCATTTTTGTGGCATGTAAATAACCGTATCTTCCACTGGGTATGAAGAATTAGAAGTGTGATAAAGAGTGTGATAAAGCTTCAGTCTCTCTATTCAAGAGGAATGCATGCTACATTTATAATATATTTTGGTATAGAATACTGTGTGAAGTTAGCCTTTTTGTTATTCACACCGTACACGAAATTTTACTATGCATGATTTTGTGAGCTGTTGTTTATTTGCTAGTATTCGCTATTTTTGTTTTTGTTACCATAGCAACATCCTAGCCCAGTAAATATATATATATATATATATATATATATATATATATATATATATATATATATATATATATATACACACACTAAGAGGTACAATACAGTCTTTGGTTCCATGTAAACACTGTACGTTAATGATCTATATCCTGAATATACACTCCTGGAAATGGAAAAAAGAACACATTGACACCGGTGTGTCGGACCCACCATACTTGCTCCGGACACTGCGAGAGGACTGTACAAGCAATGATCACACGCACGGCACAGCGGACACACCAGGAACCGCGGTGTTGGCCGTCGAATGGCGCTAGCTACGCAGCATTTGTGCACCGCAGCCGTCAGTGTCAGCCAGTTTGCCGTGGCATACGGAGCTCCATCGCAGTCTTTAACACTGGTAGCATGCCGCGACAACGTGGACGTGAACCGTATGTGCAGTTGACGGACTTTGAGCGAGGGCGTATAGTGGGCATGCGGGAGGCCGGGTGGACGTACCGCCGAATTGCTCAACACGTGGGACGTGAGGTCTCCACAGTACATCGATGTTGTCGCCAGTGGTCGGCGGAAGGTGCACGTGCCCGTCGACCTGGGACCGGACCGTAGCGACGCACGGATGCACGCCAAGACCGTAGGATCCTACGCAGTGCCGTAGGGGACCGCACCGCCACTTCCCAGCAAATTAGGGACACTGTTGCTCCTGGGGTATCGGCGAGGACCATTCGCAACCGTCTCCATGAAGCTGGGCTACGGTCCCGCGCACCGTTAGGCCGTCTTCCGCTCACGCCCCAACATCGTGCAGCCCGCCTCCAGTGGTGTCGCGACAGTCGTGAATGGAGGGACGAATGGAGACGTGTCGTCTTCAGCGATGAGAGTCGCTTCTGCCTTGGTGCCAATGATGGTCGTATGCGTGTTTGGCGCCGTGCAGGTGAGCGCCACAATCAGGACTGCATACGACCGAGGCACACAGGGCCAACACCCGGCATCATGGTGTGGGGAGCGATCTCCTACACTGGCCGTACACCACTGGTGATCGTCGAGGGGACACTGAATAGTGCACGGTACATCCAAACCGTCATCGAACCCATCGTTCTACCATTCCTAGACCGGCAAGGGAACTTGCTGTTCCAACAGGACAATGCACGTCCGCATGTATCCCGTGCCACCCAACGTGCTCTAGAAGGTGTAAGTCAACTACCCTGGCCAGCAAGATCTCCGGATCTGTCCCCCATTGAGCATGTTTGGGACTGGATGAAGCGTCGTCTCACGCGGTCTGCACGTCCAGCACGAACGCTGGTCCAACTGAGGCGCCAGGTGGAAATGGCATGGCAAGCCGTTCCACAGGACTACATCCAGCATCTCTACGATCGTCTCCATGGGAGAATAGCAGCCTGCATTGCTGCGAAAGGTGGATATACACTGCACTAGTGCCGACATTGTACATGCTCTGTTGCCTGTGTCTATGTGCCTGTGGTTCTGTCAGTGTGATCATGTGATGTATCTGACCCCAGGAATGTGTCAATAAAGTTTCCCCTTCCTGGGACAATGCATTCACGGTGTTCTTATTTCAATTTCCAGGAGTGTATATATATATATATAGAAGGAAATAGAAGCTTTTGAAAAGTGATGCTGTAGGAATGCTGAGGATTAGATGAGTAAATCGAATAACTAATAAGGAGGTACTGAATCAAACAGGGGAGAAAAGAAATTTATGGTAGGACTTGACTACAAGAACGGATTTGTTGACAGAACACATCCCGAGACGTCAAGAAATAGTTGGATAGGAACTGAGGAAAGTATGGTGGTACAAAATTGTGGAGGTAACCCACGGGCGAATAAAGTAGAGCATTTTCAAATCAATATAGATTTCCGTAGTTACTGAATATGAACAGACGTGCATAGCATAAACTAGAGTGTAGAACTTATAACACGTATCAAACTACGTCACACTTTCACATTCCTTTCTTTTCAGATTTTTGATAGTAATTTGAAATTATAAATTTATATACTTGGTCATTTTATAGTCAGTACTGGTTATCTGAACTGTAAAGCTAATTTACTGCAAATAATTTAAAAACAATGTTGCAAAGGAATCTAGAAGAAACAATGGAAAAGCCAGCTATTTTTCTAGGTGTAATAACAATCTCTAACGAAAGATAACCTCGCCATGGCATTAACATCGTTGGTACGCCATGTGATTTGCAGAGTATCCATGTAGATGTAGAGTGCACAGACAGTAGTTGATAGTGTGTGAGACTGGACACAAGCAATGAGAAAAGCATGCATGAAACTTGTGTGAACTTAGTGTTCACAGCATTTTGAGCGAGGCAGTATGAAAATAACGAGCAATAGTATGGGGAACAGGACAATAATTATTTGAGAAGACTTCACGACTGTTATTGAGTACTGGGTGGCCAGATGTGTTTGATTCTGCTCGTACATTGAAGGAAGAGCCCGTTGCCTAACAACTGCCATCATCAAATCATTATGCCACATCTCCAGAAATTCAGCCTGACTGTGCCGTATTAGAAAATCGAAAATGTAAAAGACTTGCAAGTGGATTAGATTCAGGAAGTGAACATTATAGGTATCTTGTTGACTTTAATTTTGTTTATCAATAATTTTCCCTTCGCATCACTATCAACAGTAATATCCTACTCTGTTATTGTAATAACAGTGTCACATAAATGAACAGTCCTGCATCTTAAATTCATGAGGTAGCCAGACAGTAAATCGTAAATATTGCTGCATCAGTGAAAAGCGAAATTTAACAGTTTAACTGATAATGTTGACTAACTTTTGCAAATTTAACTACTTTCACTATCTTTTTTTGAGAACTTGACTTACTAAAGATTTAAATCAGATTATCTGCTAAAATTATAGTACATAATTTATTTCAACAGAAATGTGTAACTTGATAAATTTATGTGTAGTTTACATTAGATTAGATGACTACTTGTTGCGTAGATCATGAGTATGACAGTTTGTAATGATGTGAAACGTGTCAGTTTAACGAAAGTTTCTTTACATATCATAAATGAACTGCTATTTGAATAATTATGTGATTACGTCTAAAACTTCATGTTTTGAATAGAAGGAGTTGTCACTTAGACACTCTCATAATTAATTGTTAAATGCTGGTTAACGATCTGTCACACTTTTGATGTTAGTTGATAAGTGACGAAAGCAGCATAAATCACTGTGTTCTATCCCAAATACTGAACCCAGAATAGCGACGATCAGCCTTTCTGCTATTGTTGTAGCTAGGCACAGTTCAGTTGCTTTTGATTTGGGATATATATTCAGCTACTGTGAATATCCGTATTTCCTTAAATGAGTGTCTGCAAGATGATCTTCGGTGGGCTCCGGGTATTATTCCAATAACAAGCATTTGTGGAAAGATTACTTTTTTCCTTGACTATTAACTAGTCGAAAATATTATGCCACACGAAAGCAGCGGTCGAAAATAAGCGTACAAAGTAAATTTACTGTTATGTTTAACACCAAAATTTACCTTACTACTAATAGCGTAAGTAACTAAACTCAAACCTTTTCAGCAAATCATCAGTTCGCGTCTTCCAGTAAAATCTTTCATCAACGCTCACACAAAAAAATTTTGGAACATTCTGCCTTAGCTAAAGACTTCTGATCAGACTCCATATTTATTAATGGTAGTATGTCAAATGTGCCTCGTAAACTGACATAAGCCTGGAGAGCGGTGTGTTTGACCACACGGCCCTCCATATCGGCATCTGGTCGTATGTAAAGTACACTAGCGGCAAGACGCAGTCAATACCTTCGCTGCGCAGTGCTGATGGTACTGTTACCGACGACTGTGCCGCTAAAGCAGAGTTATTGAACGCAGCTTTCCGAAATTCCTTCACCAGGGAAGACGAATGGAATATTCCAGAATTTGAAACACGAACAGCTGCTAGCATGAGTTTCTTAGAAGTAGATACATTAGGGGTTGCGAAGCAACTCAAATCGCTTGATACGGCCAAGTCTTCAGGTCCAGATTCTATACCGATTAGGTTTCTTTCAGATTACACTGATACAATAGCTCCCTACCTAGCAATCACATACGACCGCTCGCTCACCGATAGATCTGTACCTACAGATTGGAAAATTGCGCAGGTCGCACCAGTGTTTAAGAAGGGTAGTAGGAGTAATCCATCGAACTACAGACTTATATCATTGCCGTCGATTTGCAGTAGGGTTTTGGAGCATATACTGTATTCAATCATTATGAATCACCTCGAAGGGAACGATCTATTGATACGTAATCATCATGGTTTCAGAAAACATCGTTCTCGTGCAACGCAGCTAGCTCTTTATTCGCACGAAGTAATGGCCGCTATCGACAGGGGATCTCAAGTTGATTCCGTATTTCTAGATTTCCGGAAAGCTTTTGACACCGTTCCTCACAAGCGACTTCTAATCAAGCTGCGGGCCTATGGGGTATCGTCTCAGTTGTGCGACTGGATTCGTGATTTCCTGTCAGGAAGGTCGCAGTTCGTAGTAATAGACGGCAAATCATCGAGTACAACTGAAGTGATATCAGGGAAGCGTCCTGGGACCTCTGCTGTTCCTGATCTATATAAATGACCTGGGTGACAGTCTGAGCAGTTCTCTTAGGCTGTTCGCAGATGATGCTGTAATTTACCGTCTAGTAAGGTCATCCGAAGACCAGTATCAGTTGCAAAGCGATTTAGAAAAGATTTCTGTATGGTGCGGCAGGTGGCAGTTGACGCTAAATAACGAAAAGTGTGAGGTGATCCACATGAGTTCCAAAAGAAATCCGTTGGAATTCGATTACACGATAAATATAACAATTCTCAACGCTGTCAATTCAACTAAGTACCTAGGTGTTAAAATTACGAACAACTTCAGTTGGAAAGACCACATAGATAATATTGTGGGGAAGGCGAGCCAAAGGTTGCGTTTCATTGGCAGGACACTTAGAAGATGCAAGAAGTCCACTAAAGAGACAACTTACACTAGTTCGTCCTCTGTTAGAATATTGCTGCGCGGTGTGGTATCCTTACCAGGTGCGATTGACGGAGGACATCGAAAGGGTGCAAAAAAGGGCAGCTCGTTTCGTATTATCACGTAATAGGGGAGAGAGTGTGGCAGATATGATACGTGAGTTGGGATGGAAGTCATTAAAGCAAAGTCGTTTTTCGTCGCGGCGAGATCTATTTACGAAATTTCAGTCACCAACTTTCTCTCCCGAATGCGAAAATATTTTGTTGAGCCCAACCTACAGAGGTAGGAATGATCATCAAAATAAAATAAGAGAAATCAGAGCTCGAACAGAAAGGTTTATTTTTTATTTTATTTTATTTATGCATTTATTTTACCTGGCAAGATTAGGGCCTTCAGGCCCTCTCTTACACCTAACCAGGCATACTCAAATTCAACAAATTTCAGTTTCTACAGAACATTAAGGACATATAACATGTTATACAGTATTAATGTTACAGAAAACAAATTAGAGATTATAAAAGTACTACAATGATAATTATAACAATCAAAAAGTAATTATAATAATCAAGAATAATAATAATAGTAATGACTATGTATAGGAAAGTGAACATATTTTTTCTTTTATGAATGTCAGTCCTATTGCTAGTTGGGAATTTTCTCGTTATATTCTTGCAGCTTGTGAGTTATTCTCATCAAGCAGAGACATAAGACGATAGAATGGGGTGAAAGAGATATAGAAAAGGTAGATACGTTAGAGGAGGAGAAATAGAATGGTAAAATTCGAAGCTATGATGGAGAGGAGAAAGAAAAAGATGAGAGGGGCACGACAATGGTGGCTATACCGTCCCTAATATGTAAGTCTTGAGTTCCCTCTTGAATGTTAAGTGGTTCTGGATAAGACGCAGATCACAGGGGAGCGCGTTCCATAGTCGTATGGCTGAGATGGAGAATGACACAGAGAAAGATTTTGTGTTATGTAAAGGTACAGCCAAGATGCTAGATGTATCCGATCTGGTATTGCGGTTGTGGAATGATGATAGGTGTTTAATGTGAGAAGATAAGTATTGGGGGCACCAGTGGCTAAGAAATCGTTGAAGTAAGCACATCGTGTGGAGATCGCGTGCCTTATGTGGGCGTATCCAACCTAGCTGGGAGTATGAAGGACTGATATGATCATACAACCGTATATTGCATACGTATCTAACGCAAGCATTCATCACTAGCTCGAGGCATCTCGAATTTTCACTATTTGTGCCGTGTTGAACTACATCACAGTAGTAGAGATTAGGCAAGACTAGTGTTTGGACTAATTTTTGTTTAACATGGGTTGGAAATATTTTTCTAAATTTTTGAATTGCATGTAGGGAGGAGAGCGATTTCCGGCAAGCTGTGACTGTTTGTTCTTCCCAGTTTAGGTGTTCATCCAAGATTATTCCAAGGTCTTTTACTGTTTTTTGGTATGGTAGTTGGGTACCATTGAGGAGTATTTGAGGGACTGTTTCGCGAAAGTACCGACTGATTAACTTTGGATGAGATATAAGTATGACCTGGGATTTCTTGGGGTTTAGTTTCAGACCTAGGTTCTGTGCCCATCGAGAAACAGAGCAAAGATCTGCGTTCATACTCGCTACTGCGTCAGCAATGTTCTTGGGGCTTGCACTTATGTACAGTTGGATGTCGTCGGCATATAGATGGTAGTTGCAGGAGTGAATCACTGAAGAAATATCATTAATGTACAGTGAGAAGAGTAATGGACCAAGGACGGAGCCTTGGGGAACTCCAGAGCGCACGTTTTTCCATGATGACTTTTCCGACCCACAAATGACTTGTTGACTTCTGTTTTTGAGGTAGCTGTCGAACCAGTGTATAGCGCTGTTTGAGAAATTCAGCTGTTTCATTTTAATTAGTAATATATCAAAGTCAACTGTATCAAAAGCCTTGCTAAAGTCAAGCAGTGTTAGGATGGTAGCTTCACGTCTGTCCATAGCATGTTTAATGTCATCAGTTACTTTGATTAATGCAGTTGCTGTACTATGGTGCTTTCGAAAGCCTGACTGATATTTGTTGTGGATGTTATGAGTTTTGAGGTAATCCGTCAGCTGTTCATGGACGATGTATTCTAGGGCTTTAGATATTGCAGGTAGTATGCTGATCGGCCTGTAGTCACCTGGCGACTTAGGGTTGTCAGTCTTGGGTATAGGTTGAATTAAACTTTGCTTCCACTCAGTAGGTTTAGGTGTTCGTTTCTCCCGCGCGCTGTTCGGGAGCGGAATGGTAGAGAGGTAGTATGATTGTGGTTCGATGAACCCTCTGCCAAGCACTTAAATGTGAATTGCAGAGTAGTCATGTAGATGTAGATCTAGCAACGGCTGTGGCCTGAGGATGACACGGCGGCCGGTAGGTATCTTTGGGCCGCCGTGGCCTGTTCGGACGGAGTTATGTTTATTATGCCAGTTAGTGTACATACTGTGTTCGATTAAAATTTAATGAGAACCCATATACTGTGCGATTCATGGATTTCGTAGTGTCGGCGTCGTCTGCTTCCAGTGTTGCTGATTGTGCGTAGTGAGGTTCATTTGCTGTGTTATTGGCAATGAATTTTGTTCGTTGAAAGTGAATAGTCAGTGAAATCGAAACACAGTAAAAACTATAATGACGTAACGGGTCATAATTGGTACAGCGATGCATGTCACAATTAACGTATAATTTTTTATCTGAATCAGTATGAAGTATTCAGTGTAATACATATTTACTTTTAATCATTTTGTAACGTATCACATTGATAACAGCTCTCTCTCTCTCTCTCTCTCTCTCTCTCTCTCTCTCTCTCGCGTGCATTATTACGTAAATTCCCATTTTTAACCGGCATAATCAGTTATATAACTTCTGCTCATATACGAGCTGGCGATCATATAACATTTTATGATAACATCGGTTTTGCTTAATTTCAGTTCCTAATTTGTAATACTCTCATTAACTGCTCGAAGGCAATGAAAACAATTACGTAATTTTTCTAGTTTCCGTTGTTACTAAAGGAACGCATTTCACTGGCATAATAAGTTTCAGTAGTACACTTATTCACCTTCCATTGGTACAACATTATTCGGAATAGATGTCTTTTCTTAAAATTACTGAACTTTAGGTGCACGTGTCATTCATTACCGGAGACAGTGGCTATGTTATAAGCTGCATCAAAAATGGTTCAAATGGCTCTGAGCACTATGGGACTCAACTGCTGTGGTCATAAGTCCCCTAGAACTTAGAACTACTTAAACCTAACTAACCTAAGGACAGCACACAACACCCAGCCATCACGAGACAGAGAAAATCCCTGACCCCGCCGGGAATCGAACCCGGGAACCCGGGCGTGGAAAGCGAGAACGCTACCGCACGACCACGAGATGCGGGCAATATAAGCTGCATCAAACTGGTCCTTGGAATGAAGACTGCAATAACAACAACAGTATAGTGTGTCATGAAATATACTGGGTGAATCACAGTTAACAGCGAAAACTGACGTAGGTACAAGTATACGATAATAGAAGCAGAAACGATCAATTTAACGTGGGTCCACAAAACAGCTGACTACTGCATAATTGAGAATTTGTAGAAAATAACTGCCACTAACTTGAGTGTGAAATACTGTCCTAGTTAGTAGAAATATGAGTACACCTGAGATGCAAACTCTGGGATTAAGCCCACCTCTAACTGGGTGCAAAAATGGTTCAAACGGTTCTGAGCACTATGGGACTTAACGTCTGAGGTCATCAGTCCCCTAAAACGTAGAAATACTTAAACCTAACTAACCTAAGAACATTACACACATCCATGCTGTAATGATCTCAACCTACAGGATAAATACACTCCTGGAAATGGAAAAAAGAACACATTGACACCGGTGTGTCAGACCCACCATACTTGCTCCGGACACTGCGAGAGGGCTGTACAAGCAATGATCACACGCATGGCTCAGCGGACACACCAGGAACCGCGGTGTTGGCCGTCGAATGGCGCTAGCTGCGCAGCATTTGTGCACCGCCGCCGTCAGTGTCAGCCAGTTTGCCGTGGCGTACGGAGCTCCATCGCAGTCTTTAACACTGGTAGCATGCCGCGACAGCGTGGACGTGAACCGTATGTGCAGTTGACGGACTTTGAGCGAGGGCGTATAGTGGGCATGCGGGAGGCCGGGTGGACGTACCGCCGAATTGCTCAACACGTGGGGCGTGAGGTCTCCACAGTACATCGATGTTGTCGCCAGTGGTCGGCGGAAGGTGCACGTGCCCGTCGACCTGGGACCGGACCGCAGCGACGCACGGAGGCACGCCAAGACCGTAGGATCCTACGCAGTGCCGTAGGGGACCGCACCGCCACTTCCCAGCAAATTAGGGACACTGTTGCTCCTGGGGTATCGGCGAGGACCATTCGCAACCGTCTCCATGAAGCTGGGCTACGGTCCCGCACACCGTTAGGCCGTCTTCCGCTCACGCCCCAACATCGTGCAGCCCGCCTCCAGTGGTGTCCTAGACCGGCAAGGGAACTTGCTGTTCCAACAGGACAATGCACGTCCGCATGTATCCCGTGCCACCCAACGTGCTCTAGAGGGTGTAAGTCACCCTGTTCAGCAAAATCTCCTGATCTGTCCCCCATTGAGCATGTTTGGGACTGGATGAAGCGTCGTCTCACGCGGTCTGCACGTCCAGCACGAACGCTGGTCCAACTGAGGCGCCAGGTGGAAATGGCATGGCAAGCCGTTCCACAGGACTACATCCAGCATCTCTACGATCGTCTCCATGGTAGAATAGCAGCCTGCATTGCTGCGAAAGGAGGATATACACTGTACTAGTGCCGACATTGTGCACGCTCTGTTGCCTGTGTCTATGTGCCTGTGGTTCTGTCAGTGTGATCATGTGATGTATCTGACCCCAGGAATGTGTCAATAAAGTTTCCCCTTCCTGGGACAATGAATTCACGGTGTTCTTATTTCAATTTCCAGGAGTGTAATTATCAAAATCTGAACTGTGAAGTCATCCAAAATTCTAGTTGGAAAACCACACTCTTTGTTATACTTCGCAATTGGTCACGATCCCACTTTGTTTATGAACTGAAACTCTAATATTCACGATAAACTGCTCTGAAATTAACGTGAACCGACAATATTGTGTATATATTCTCTGAAACATCAAAAACATATAAGACAATACCTGAAAGGAGTTAGAAAAAGTGACAAAATTTCGTGAATCACACACAATACTGTTAATAATCGCATGAACACTCGGGGGTTTCACCATACATCTACCCACTTTTGAATATAACCAGTGTCTCTTAACACTACGACTCGTAGCAATACAATATGAAACACTTTTATTACTGGGTAAACAGTCCCTACGTGATTTGACAGCTGATATTTATAATTCCCGCTCACTTCAGGAAATGCACCAATACGGGAATAGCAGCTTTTACGTTATTGGTCAGAACGCACGCAATTATGGCGGTCGCCGTAATTTTCGCGCGAAGCCGTATTTCGCGACAAAATACTTTTGTTAGTCACTGTCATATATCTAGTCTCATAATAATACATAGAACTACATAAAATAACTACAATAATTTTGACATGCAACGGCAATTAGTCGCAATGAGAGGAAGAAGTTTATATTTACTGGTGTTTCAACAATGACTACCAGGCAACTTGTAATTCACTGATTGTAATTTTATTTTCGTTAGCAGAAAACAAACATAAACTAAACAAAGAATTTATTTAAATAGAGTCTGTAATTCTTATACTTTTAATAGAGAAAGGAAGTATCTAGGTCAGGGGATAGCGTTCGGTGAAATCTCTTAACTTTTAGTTGCATACAAAGCGTTGAGTTGGGCAGCACGATGTCGGCGGGTTACGATGATGAGAGCAGGATACAGGCAGTTCCGCTGGTTAATCTTCTCCGGCGAAACGCAAATAAAGTTCTGGCACTGCCGTATCATTAACCCCGTGGTGATTAACAAACCACAAGATGCCAGTATACGACCGTTGTTGACATGTCCTTTCTTCTGGTGTAGACATCGCACGTTTTTACACTTTATGCACTGTCCGTGACGCTATCGTCCATAATTACACAGTTCGTCACATTCATATAGTCTTGGTCACAAATACACAGTTCAAAGAATTGTTCTTGTGTCCGCAGCTCGTGATCGTGCGGTAGCGTTCTCGCTTCCCACGCCCGGGTTCCCGGGTTCGATTCCCGGCGGGGTCAGGGATTTTCTCTGCCTCGTGATGACTGGGTGTTGTGTGCTGTCCTTAGGTTAGTTAGGTTTAAGTAGTTCTAAGTTCTAGGGGACTGCTGACCATAGATGTTAAGTCCCATAGTGCTCAGAGCCATTTGAACCATTTGTTCTTGTGTGTGAAGCACGCCGTAAACAATGTCCACTCTGTTCTCGCATTTCAAACTTCGACAACGTCACTGAAAGTCATTTATATTGCACAGTTAATTAAAGTCTTCACTTTCACGGCTTGATAGAATGTGATATACAACAGTTCCAAAACTCAAAACCAATACGAGAAAAGTTCATTCGCATAAAAGCACAGTTCGTGTCGGCCACAACAAAGTAATGTTAGCGGCACTTTCACAGTCCGGTTTATTTGCTCTTAAAGTTCGCTGGTGATGGCATTACCTACCGCAAGTGGTAAAGAGAATTAACAATCTGATAGTTCGGTATCACTGTCCATTTAATTGGCCGGCCGCGGTGGCCGTGCGGTTCTGGCGCTGCAGTCCGGAACCGATAGGCTGCTACGGTCGCAGGTTCGAATCCTGCCTCGGGCATGGGTGTGCGTGATGTCCTTGGGTTAGTTAGGTTTAAGTAGTTCTAAGTTCTAGGGGACTTATGACCTAAGATGTTGAGTCCCATAGTGCTCAGAGCCATTTTTTGTCCATTTAATTACGTTTGCTTTTCATAAAACACAGTACTATTTTCTCGCGCACGCTTCACAGACACAGCATCCACCATCCCCTCTACTATACAACAACAACCTTTCGACTATCGATATCATTATTACTGTCCCCTGTATATAGATGTTATATCGTTATCGTAAATTACGTAAATCTTTATAAATGTTATTGACTGCAATTTTCACAATTAATAACGTTCCAAAAGAAAACTTTACAAACTTTACCACAAGTACAAAGCAAGAAACATACTTATCGATTGGCAAACGAAATAATCACAATTACATCTTCACATTTAAAAACAACAGTAGAATGTTACATAATTACAACTAGAAATGACCATATGAACAAAAGAAAAATAATATAAATCTAAAGAAAATCACGAAAAAAATTTTATATGCTTAATTAACAATGCCTTCACAATGCCCGAGGCTGGATTTGAACCTATGACCGTGAAGGTCGCGCGGTTCCAGACTGAAGCGCCTGGAACCGCTCGGCCACAGCGCCCGGCAACTGGGTGCAAAATTCACTCACTGACCGCGTTTGGCAACTGAGATAGCCTCTTGTTGAGGCACCGCTACATTTAGCTGCTTAGTAAGACATCGAGAATGAAATGTGACGCTCAAGATTTTAGTGAGAGGTTTCGTCCTTAGTTTCCGCTTGATCATCATACGGTAGGTAAGAAACGTGTATGCATTGTGTTGAACAGGTGCCGTATGTCAGTTTGTGAGATGGAGTTCATGCCTGTTGCACTTCTCGATTGTGAATGCCACTGGAGCTATCGTTCCATAATGTCCCACATTTGCTCGATTGGAGATATACCTGATGATCGCGCAAGCCAAGGCTACATGTCAACACACTGTAGAGTATTTTGTGTTATAACAGCAGTATGTAGACAAGCGTTATCCTGTAGAAGGACACTTCCCAGAAACATGTTCGTGAATAGCATCGCCACAGATCGAATTACCAGACTGACTAACTAATCTGCAGTCAAGGTGCGCGGGATAACCACGAAAGTGCTCCTGCTATCAAAGGAACTTACACGCCAGATCGTGACTCCTGGTGTAGACCCGGTCTCTCTAGCACGCAGACATGTTGGTTACAGGACCTTAATTGCCCTTCTTATAACCAACACACAGCCATAACTTGTACCGAGGCAGAACCAGCTTTCATCTTAAAACACAAAAAGCCTCCACCCAGCCCTAAAATGAGCCCTTTCTTCACTCAACATGAATCATAAATGACAGTGGGACGATTGCGAAACCATAATTACAAGAACGTATTTGTTTCAACCTCTTTTACTTGCAACTGTATCATTTTGTGATATTAATTATGATGCAGCCTGTGTGAGGCACACAAGATAGGCCACCCAAAATAATAAAACGACGAACTGCATGGACAGGTTCCTGACTGGAAATGGAAGGGAAAAGATGCTACAAACATATGTGTCCGGAAATGCGTCTTTGTAGTAGATGGCCGGCCGAAGTGGCCAAGCAATTCTAGGCCCTACAGTCTGGAACCGCGCGACCGCTACGGTCGCAGGTTCGAATCCTGCCTCGGGCATGGATGTGTGTGATGTCCTTAGGTTAGTTAGGTTTAAGTAGTTCTAGGGGACTGAAGACCTCAGAAGTTAAGTCCCACAGTGCTCAGAGCCATTTGTTTTGTAGTAGATGGCGCTGACAAATGAAAGTTACTCTGACCACATACCGTAGGTTCCTTGTGTGTTGCAAGCTATGATTGACGCAGCGTACTAAAAGCAGGAGAATGGTCTGGTATTCCTGCCGGGAACAAGCCTAGATGGTGGCTCCAAGCACGATGGGTCTTAATATCTGAGGTCATCAGTCCCATAGACGTAGAACTTCTTAAACGTAACTAACCTAAGGACATCACACACATTTATGCCCTAGGCAGGATTCGAGCCTGCGACCGTAGCAGCCGTGTGGTTCCGGACTGAAGCGCCTAGAACCGCTCGACCACAGCGGCTGTCGCCGAGATGGTGGTTGGGTAACGCGAAGAGTTCGAACACAGTCGAGAGGCATCACGGCTATTCAAAAACAAGTACGCTCGCAGATTTCAACGACATCAAAGAACATCTGAAGCCCTTTTGGGCGTTTATGTGATCATGGGTACTTTCAGTTAAAGGAATATGCCGGGAGGAAGCGGGGTGTGCGTACACCAGATTTGGAACACCTGGTTCTATAGGTTATTGCGACGACCACTAGTGCAAGCTCCAGGCAAGTGGCAAGCCACCATGGTGTTAGTCAAAGTACTATTATACACTGAAGAGCCAAAGAAACTGGTATACCTGCCTAATACGGTGTAGTGCACCCGAGAGCACGCAGAAGTGCCGGAACACGACTTGGCATGGGCTCAAGTAATATCTGAAGTACTACTGGAGGGAACTGACATCATGAATCCTGCTGGGCTGTCCATAAATCACTAATGTTCATGTCTGGGGAGTTTGGTGGCCAGCGGAAGTGTTTAAACTCAGGAAAGTATTCCTGGAGCCACTTCGTATCAATTCTGGACGAGTCGGGTGTCGCACTGTCCTGCTGGAATTGCCCAAGTCCGTCGTAATGCACAATGGACATGAATGGATGCAGGTGATCAGACAGGATGCTTACGTACGCATCGCCTGTCAATCATATGTAGTATCAGGTATCTCATATCACGCCAACTGCACACGCCCTTCACCACTGCAGAGCCTCCAACAGTTTGAGGAGGAGGAGGAGATTAGTGTTTAACGTCTCGTCGACAACGAGGTCATTAGAGACGGAGCACAAGCTCGGGTTAGGGAAGGATGGGGAAGGAAATCGGCCGTGCCCTTTCAAAGGAACCATTCCAGCATTTGGCTGAAGTGATCTAGGGAAATCACGAAAAACCTAAATCAGGATGGCCGGACGCGGGATTGAACCGTCGTCCTTCCGAATGCGAGTCCATCCAACAGTTTGAACAGCCCCCTGCTGACATACAGGGTCCATGGAATCATGAGGCTGTCTCCATTAGCGTACACTCGATACAATCAGAAACGAGAGTCCTCCGACCAGGCAACATGTTTCCTGTCATCAACAGTCTAATGCCGGTGTTGACGTGCCCAGGCGAGGCTTAAAGCTATGCGTCGTGCAGTCGTCAAGGGTATACGAGCGACCCTTCGGCTCCGAAAGCCCATATCGATGATTTTTCGTTGAATGGTTCCCACGCTGATACTTGTTGAAGGCCCAGCACTGAAATCTGCAGCATTTTGTGAAAGGGTTACACTTCTGTCACGTTGGACGATTCTCTTCAGTCAGCCGGCCGGTGTGGCCGATCGGTTCTAGGCGCTTCAGTCTGGAACCGCGCGACCGCTACGGTCGCAGGTTCGAATCCTGCCTCGGGCATGGATGTGTCTGATGTCGTTAGGTTAGTTAGGATGAAGTAGTTTTAAGTTCTAGGGGACTGATGACCTCAGATGTTAAGTCCCATAGTGCTCAGAGCCATTTGAACCATTTTTTTCTCTTCAGCCGTCGTTGGTCCCGTTTTCCAGGATCTTCATCTGGCCGCTGCGATGTAGGAGATTTGATGTTTTACCTTATTCCTGATATTCACAGTACAGTCATGACATGGTCGTGCGGAAAAATCCCCCTTCATCGCTACCTCGGAGATGCTGTGCCCATCACTCGTGCACCGACTATAACAACACGTTTAACTCGCTTAAATCTTGATAACCTGCCAATATAGCAGCAGTAACTGATCTAAGAGTTCGTCAGACAGCTGTTGTCTTATACAGGCCTTGCCGACCGCAACGCCGTATGCTTCCTGTTTACATATCTCTGTATTTGAATACATGTGCCTGTACCAGATCCTTTGCTGGTTCAGTGTAAAAGCCGTGTGGCTCACCCACCAGTTAACCATCTCTTCTCGAATCGCTTGTGAAGTGACAACACTGCCTCGATAGATGGTTACACAGCATTTTATCGGAAAGTTGAGTGTAACTGTGTGTTTGTGCATCAGTCGTTGTGAAAAACCTCGTATTCTTTACTTGTTGCAGCAATGGGGCAGTCTGAATTACAACAGCGAATTTATATTGTAGAGCGTTACATAAGCATGGGCTCCATCAAGGAACGTAGGGAAATGTTTCAAGTATTCTTGATAAGAAACCAGGCCTCAAATGAGGCCTGGTTTCACTTGTCAGGTTATGTAAACTCCAAGAAAAATGATTGTTAAATGGTGTTAAACTAACGAAGATGGAAAAGAAATAATTTGTATTTCGGTGTAGTGCAAGTTTTATGATATTTGTCCCTGCAATAATATCAGCTACCCTTACATGTCAGCCTGTTACCTGTGCTCACACATCATAATAAAAGACAGCCTAAGTCAGCTTCGATCACCTCTCTACCTACTACAATGGACTGCACTCGTATAATTAAATGCAGCCTCACTGTAGGCCTCGCACATTCTACGTACAAAGATAGGAGGTGTCTGTATACTGCACAGCTTTTAAAAGGCACCGTAGTTGTGGGTCTTAAATCGCTTCAACGTTTCATGATGCTCATCGGCTAAAATGCCGTGGCCCTGTGAGTGATCTTAGTCTGGGTTAAACATGGTGAGGTTGAAATGGCTCCGAGCACTATGGGATTTAGCATCTGACGTCATCAGTCCCCTAGAACTTAGAACTACTTAAACCTAACTAACCTAAGGACATCACACACATCCATGCCCGAGGCAGGATTTGAACCTCTGACCGTAGCGGTCGCGCGGTTCCAGACTGAAGCGCCTAGAACCGATCGGCCACTCGGGCCGGCAAACATGGTGAGGCTTGCTCAGCATTGCGTACTGTACATTGAATCACATTATATAGAACAAATTAAACAATATACGGGGTGAGTCACCTAACATTACCGCTGGATATATTTCGTAAACCACATCAAATACTGACGAACCGATTCCACAGACCGAACGTGAGGAGAGGGGCTAGTGTAATTGGTTAATACAAACCATAAAAAAATGCACGGAAGTATGTTTTTTAACACAAACCTGCGTTTTTTTAAATGGAACCCCGTTAGTTTTGTTAGCACATCTGAACATATAAACAAATACATAATCAGTGCCGTTTGTTGGATTGTAAAATGCTAATTTCATCCGGAGATATTGTAACCTAAAGTTGACGCTTGAGTGCCACTCCTCCGCTGTTCGATCATGTGTATCGGAGAGCACCGAACTACGTAGGGATCCAAAGGGAACGGTGATGGACCTTAGGTACAGAAGAGACTGGAACAGCACATTACGTCCACATGCTAACACCTTTTTATTGGTCTTTTTCACTGACACACATGTACATTACCATGAGGGGTGAGGTACACGTACACACGTGGTTTCCGTTTTCAATTACGGAGTGGAACAGAGTGTGTCCCGACATGTCAGGCCAATAGATGTTCAATGTGGTGGCCATCATTTGCTGCACACAACTGCAATCTCTGGCGTAATGAACGTCGTACACGCCGCAGTACATCTGGTGTAATGTAGCCGCAGGCTGCCACAATACGTTGTTTCATAAACTCTGGGGATGTAGGCACATCACGGTACACATTCTCCTTTAACGTACCCCACAGAAAGAAATCCAGAGGTGTAAGATCAGGAGAACGGGCTGGCCAATTTATGCGTCCTCCACGTCCTATGAAACGCCCGTCGAACATCCTCTCAAGGGTCAGCCTAGTGTTAATTGCGGAATGTGTAGGTGCACCATCATGCTGATACCACATACGTCGACGTGTTTACAGTGGGACATTTTCGAGCAACGTTGGCAGATCATTCTGTAGAAACGCGATGTATGTTGCAGCTGTTTGGGCCCCTGCAATGAAGTGAGGACCAATGAGGTGGTCGCCAATGATTCCGCACCATACATTTACAGTCCACGGTCGCTGTCGCTCTACCTGTCTGAGCCAGCGAGGATTGTCCACGGACCAGTAATGCATGTTCCGTAGATTCACTGCCCCGTGGTTTGTGAAACCCGCTTCATCGGTAAACAGGTAGAACTGCCACGCATTCTCTGTTAATGCCCATTGACAGAATTGCTCTCGATGATTAAAGTCATCACCATGTAATTGCTGATGTAGCGACACATGAAACGGGTGAAAGCGGTGACGATGCAGTATGCGCATGACACTACTTTGACTCAGTCCACCGGCTCTCGCAATGTCCCGTGTACTCATGTGTGGGTTCATGGCAACAGCAGCTAACACACCAACTGCACCCGCTTCCCCTGTGACGGGCCTGTTACGGACCCGTTTGCGTGCTACAACCATACCTGTTGCATAAGTTGGCGGTAGATGTTTTGCAATGTGCGGCACGTTGGATGCTCTCTGTCCGGGTACGCTTCTGCATACACCCTGCAGGCTTCAGCTGCATTTCGTCGACACTAGCCATCGATGAGTATCATCTCCGCCTATTCAGCGTTCGAATACACCATGGTCACAGTTCCTACAACACTACACTATCACAGACTTCTGGTAACACGGTGTACTACAGTTGGTCTGCGTGCGGAGACGAATGCAGAATAACAATAGCAGCAAGCGCTACATGCGGACAAATGGTTCAAATGGCTCTGAGCACTATGGGACTTAACTGCTGTGGTCATCAGTCCCCTAGAACTTAGAACTACTTAAACCTAACTAACTTAAGGACATCACACACATCCATGCCCGAGGCAGGATTCGAACCTGCGACCGTAGTGGTCGCGCGGTTCCAGACTCTAGCGCCTAGAACCGCTCGGCCACTCCAGCTGGCTACATGCGGACACTGCGACAGCTAGACCAAACCACAACAGTGTACTACAGCCACACTCGTAAACACGGTCGTCATCGCAAACATGTCCCTGCAGATGCTGCTCGCCGACCGTGGCCCGTGTTTGTTACAACACGCAACTGAACATCGGAGGTTTCAAGCGTCAACTTTAGGTTACAATATCTCCGGATGTAATTAACATTTTACAATCCAACAAACAGCACTGATTACGTATTTGTTTATATGTTCAGATGTGCTAACAAAACTAACGGGGTTCCATTTAAAAAAACTTAGGTTTGAGTTAAAAAACATACTTACGTGCATTTTAGTATGGTTTGTATTAAACAATTACACTAGCTCCTCTCCTCACGTTCGGTCTGTGGAATCGGTTCGTCAGTATTTGATGTGGTTTACGAAATATATCCAGCGGTAACGTTAGGTGACTCACCCTGTATAGTGTTTCCATAAATATGGTTGCCGGCCACTGTGGCCGAGTGGCTATAGGCGCTTCAGTCCGGAATCGCGCGACTGCTACGGTCGCAAGTTCGAATCCTTCCTCGGGCATGGATGTGTGTGATGTCCTTAGGTTAATTAGGTTTAAGTAGTTCTAAGTTCTAGGGGACTGATGACCTCAGATGTTAAGTCCCGTAGTGCTCAGAGCCATTTAAACCAATTTTAAATACGAGTAAATTCAAAAGTCAATGAGCAAATAGCTTCTCCAAAGAATATTTATTATATTACCTGAAAAGGGAACTGCTAGAGCTTAATCTAGACATAGTGAAGGTCAACGAAGTGAAATGGAAATAGATTAAGGATTTCTGCTCAGGTAAGCATAGCGTAACATCGAAAGGAACAGAGTATTGGATAAAGAGAGTAGCATTCATTATGAGTAGGAAGGCAGGGCAGAGAGTGAATTACAGTGCACATTTCAGTGATGGGGTGGTTGTCATCAGAATCGACAGCAAACCATCGACGACACCGGGTTCCCGGGTTCGATTCCCGGCGGGGTCATGGATTTTCTCTGCCTCGTGATGACTGGATGTTGTGTGATGTCCCTAGGTTAGTTAGGTTTAAGTAGTTCTAAGTTCTAGGGGACTGATGACCATAGATGTTATGTCCCATAGTGCTCAGAGCCATTTGAACCATTTTTTGAACCATCGACGACAACAATAGTTCAGGTATACATACCGATATCTAAAGCATAAGATGTAAAGGAGGGGAAAATCTAATAACCATGAGCGATGGGGATGCATTTAAGGTCAAGGAGTAGAAGAAAGAGTTGCTGTAGAATATCACATTGGCGTCCACCTGCGCCGCGCGTGGTAGCCGTTCGGTCTTGTGCGCCTCGCCACGGTTCCCGCGGCTCCCCCTGTCGGAGGTTCGAGTCCTCCCTTGGGCATGGGCGTGTATGTTGTCCTTAGCGTAAGTTAGATTAAGTAGTGTGTAAGCCTAGGGACCGATGACCTCAGCAGTTTGGTCCCATCGAACTTACCACAAATTTCCATTTCTTTGTCCGCCTGCCACACTAGTTCCTCGGCTACATACCTGCATAGAAGTCGCGTTACGCTGCACATACTTTGCAGCAACGCCCTCAAACAGAAACTTTTAGAATGCTGCTTATACTTCAAGACTATAATACATTTACATATAATAGCCACACCACCACCTACAACAGGTACAGGTAGCGATTTTATTGCATAAAATGAATTGAGTAACTCGTCATTCTAAAGTGACTAGACTGGAAAACAGACGTAAGTCACGAAGACCTACAGGTTGGCCTCCTGCGTCATGGCTCCTGACCTTATATAATCACATACTTCCGGGGCTGCTTCCCCCTGAACCCCACAGACAGTTTGAAACTGTAGGCAGGAGATGGACAACAAGACAGAATCACTGTTCTTCGTGAACATCCGATCAAAGCTCTCAGCCCCTTTTGCACTTTGAGTCTGTGTGTACCTTTTTGAAAACATAGCAGTATTGATACGTCAGGAAGGTGCAAAAAAAAAACGGTTCAAATGGCTCTGAGCACTATGGGACTTAACATCTATGGTCATCAGTCCCCTAGAACTTAGAACTACTTAAACCTAACTAACCTAAGGACAGCACACAACACCCAGCCATCACGAGGCAGAGAAAATCCCTGACCCCGCCGGGAATCGAACCCGGGAACCCGGGCGTGGGAAGCGAGAACGCTACCACACGACCACGAGATGCGGGCAGGAAGGTGCATTTCCGATGCAAATTGAAAGTTTCATTCCGGGATTTTCTTGACGTTCGCATTGCTACACTTCCCACTTACTATTCAGTACTTAGGAATTCTGAGAGGAAGTCGACCAAGAAACCTCACGTCCTTGGAGGAAGTATTTCATCGTAAAATGGATTAGTGAACTAGTGTCATAAATCTAGGGTTTCTTCATATAAAATGGTTCAAATGGCTCTGAGCACTATGGGACTTAACATCTGTGGTCATCAGTCCCCCAGAACTTAGAATTACTTAAACCTAACTAACCTAAGGACATCACACACATCCATGCCCGAGGCAGGATTCGAACCTGCGACCGTAGCAGTCGCGCGGTTCCGGACTGAACGCCTAGAACCGCTAGACCACCGCGGCCGGCTTTCTTCATATCCCAAAAGACAACACGCATGCGGCACAGCAAACGCGTCGGATTGTGTAACTGACGGCCAGTATCCCGTAAACGTAAGGTCGTATTGCAAGAGGAACATCAATGTCGAGATCGACAGCACAAACATTGGGTAGTGTAAGTAGCGCATAAGCTCGCTACTAGTCACGCAGACCGTTCTGAGATACTGTGTTACTTGGTTAGCTAACACGCTAGTTAAAATATGTAGCCCGCATCTCGTGGTCGTGCGGTAGCGTTCTCGCTTCCCACGCCCGGGTTCCCGGGTTCGATTCCCGGCGGGGCCAGGGATTTTCTCTGCCTCGTGATGGCTGGGTGTTGTGTGCTGTCGTTAGGTTAGTTAGGTTTAAGTAGTTCTAATTTCTAGGGGAATGATGACCATAGATGTTAAGTCCCATAGTGCTCAGAGCCGTTTGCTTAGCTGCAGTTCCGTTTCGGCCTCTCTAGGGAGTGGACGTTCTTTACTGCTACTCTGCACTTCCGTGTTTACATCGCTGTATTTACGCTTCGCCGAGTGCTGTCCGTCTATTAATCTCCGTGTTCATTCATTCATATTCCTTGTGATGTGATCGCTCCTTCTGGTCTTAGTGCTGCTAATTGGAATTTCGGTTGTCCAACCTAAATTTCGTCGCTGGATTAACCATGGCTGCAAACCTCGGGGAGAACACTCTCATACTTGCTTTTGACAAGGAATCCCGTCCTGTTCAGCCGACCACCCTGGAAATGGATGACTGGATTACACAGGTAATTGGTCTCAATTCTGAAACTGTCCATACCTGGCAACTGGATCAGGAAAATCACTGTTTAATTTGTCAATTTATTCAGTGCTGCGACTGTTGATAAAGTCTTACGAAAGTGGGGCTACGAAGTCGTTTTGTGCATCAAAATGGTTACAAAAGTAAGGTTTACATCTATAGACCTGACGTTGATTACAAAACCGTTCGTGTATTCAATCTTCCCATTGAAATTGTTAATGATAAGATTAAGGAAGCTCTTTCAAACTACTGGGACGTTAAATCAATTGCAAATAAAGATAGTAGCCTCGCTTTAAACTGCAATGTTTCAGCGGTGTCCGCTGTGTAGAGATGGCCGTTAAGACAAGTATTCCGTCTCACATAACTGTTTGTCGGTATAAGCCACAAATTTTTTACACAGGTCAGGAAGCTACATGTCATATATGTAGCGAAACCTGCCACTTCAGACAGGAATGTCCGCGGCGAACTGTTCTTCTTAAAAGTAATTTGATACAGCGTCAGAAAACTACCTTAAATGATGTGTTACTAAAGAATAGCCCGGATCAACTGGTTGAGGATGTTTACCCAGCGGGCCAAGTTGATGTCCCCCTTCACGATAACAGTCAGTTTCCGCTGTTAACAACAAAGGGAAACCCTGAAACTTCCTGGCAGATCAAAACTGTGTGCCAGACCGAGACTCGAAGTCGGGACCTTTGCCTTTCGCACGCAAGTGCTCTACCATCTGAGCTACCCAAGCACGACTCACGCCCCGTCCTCACTGTTAGGAAGGTAGGAGACGAGGTACTGGCGGAGGTAAAGCTGTGAGGACGGGGCGTGAGTCGTGCTTGGGTAGCCCAGATGGTAGAACCCTGCGAAAGCCAAAGGTCCCGAGTTCGAGTCTCGGTCCGGCATACAGTTTTAATCTGCCAGGATGTTTCATATCAGCGCACACTCCGCTGCAGAGAGAAAATCTCATTCTGAAAGGGAAACCCTGTTACCAGTGAAACTCAAATGCAACCGGAAAAACGACCTCTGGAGACAACTGATAGTTGTTCAGAGGACGATCTGTCCTGTACAACTACCTCAGTTTGCAAGCAAAAACAGTGCGATGACGAGGCAGAGGAACCGGAACGCAGATTGCGAATGGGAACTGATGAACAGAAAGATAATGAACATACGGTACCAGAAAATGAAGGGGGTGCAGTCAGTATTAACTTGCAAGAAACAATAGGTGAAGTAACTCACTGCAAACATAAGCAGCTATGGGTTAGTAAACAGATTCAGGAAGAGGTTGAAAAACTGCCGTCTCCATTTGTTTCCCTCGATTAGGAAGTAAGTGATATTAATAAAGAACAAGGAAGTGGAGTCCAAAATGAAATCACGGTCAACACCTTAGGGCAGGTTCCAGCAACAGAAATTGCGAAAGCGTCTGCTGCTGCTCCAGATAAGCCGCGAAGTCAAATAAAAAAGCAACCAAATGTGAATGTAGCTGGTAACCAAGAAAGGGAAAATCCGGAAACGGCGACCCAAACCCGAAGAATGTTCACTACGAAACGGTCCCACACGAATGACTGGAGGAAAAATCAGAAGGTGTACAAGGAAATCAGTTTGCTAGCGGTACAAGAGAAAAGCTCAGAAGTAGGGAAAAAACGGGACAGTAGCTGATAAAGTGATTGAAGTGTTGTTCCATGTTCAGCCTTTCGAGAAAACTGTTAATAGTTTAACTGAACCCTGAACCACAGGAAACTAAATTAGTTCATCAAAACAACTACATAGTGACAGCGCAAATGACGCAATCTTTTTCTGTCACTACTATAAATGTAAATAAAATTACGTCCGGTTTGAAATTATCGGCACTTAGAGAATTTTTGTACGAATCCGCGACTGATATTGCCCTGTTATAAAAAGTTCTAATGCCAGATTTAGTAACTCCCGATTACGTCAGTTACATAAATGTGCCTCACGAAACAAGTGTTGAAACAGCTGTTTTGGCGATGGAAGGGATTCCAGTAAGTGAGGTGGAACGACTGGAATCCGGAAGGGGAATAGGACTAAATATCTATGATGTGGCTATCATCAACTTGTATGCCCCTTTAGGAAGTTCTCACCGAGCTGACAAGGCACGTTTCTTCAAAAAAGAACTGATATAATATGAGGGAAAAATCCAAGACAGTTATTACTTGGAGGTGATTTTAATTGTGTTTCAAATCGAAAAGATCAGTTAATTAATTTTAATTTCTCAAGTGAACGAAAACAACTAATTATTGGTTTAGAATTAAATGATATATGGGAAAAGAATACCCCTTCACTGTTGAGTTCACGCATGTCAAGGAAACATCTCATAGCAGAATTGCTGGACTATACATTTCTAAAAATCTTGAAACTTCCGTGACAAAAGTAGAGACCATTCCTACCATTGATCCAACGGAGAGCAGCGCGCTTCGTTACAGGATCATTTAGTAATCGCGAAAGCGTTACGGAGATGATAGATAAACTCCAGTGGAAGACTCTGCAGGAGAGACGCTCAGTAGCTCGGTACGGGTTTTTGTCAAAGTTTCGAGAACATACCTTCACCGAAGAGTCAAGCAGTATATTGCTCCCTCCTACGTATATCTCGCGAAGAGACCATGGGGATAAAATCAGAGAGATTAGAGCCCACACAGAGGCATACCGACAATCCTTCTTTCCACGAACAATACGAGACTGGAATAGAAGGGAGAACCGATAGAGGTACTGAAGGTACCCTCCGCCACACACCGTCAGGTGGCTTGCGGAGTATGGATGTAGATGTAGATGTAGATGTACGTACTTTTCAGACCATTCCAGTGGCTTAGCTTGCATTAATCTAACAAGACAGCCAGTTCGCCGATTCAAGAGTCAGTGGAATTTGAACATTTCCTTGTTAGTAAATCATGATTTAGAAGACCTGATTAAAGAAGCATGGGCAGTATGCCTGTGTGCTCATAGTAAATATGCCACTGCTATCGACTGGTGGGTTAAAATGGCGAAGCCATAGTTGAGGAAGGTTCTCATTCAATACAGTGCCCACAGTCACTGAAATGCGTTATACAATATAACTATTCCGTTTCGAGAGATCTATATGATGAGGTCTCAGCAGTTTCCTCACTTCGGATAGCAGACGTCAAAAAAGTCAAAGCCATGTTACTTAATATCAAGAGAAATCAAATGGAAGGGTTGAGAATAAAGTCGGAGGCAAATTCGGTGTTAGAAAACGAAACTACTTTCCTGTATGATTTAATGAAGCAAACGAAAAATGGTAGGAGGACTTTTGTTGATGAAATTCGAACAAAACACGGTACGATTCTCATAAACCAGCAGGGTATCATGGACGAGATTTATTGTTATTATTGCGAGCTACAGGGTGTTTCAAAAATGACCGGTATATTTGAAACGGCAATAAAAACTAAACGAGCAGCGATAGAAATACACCGTTTGTTGCAATATGCTTGGGACAACAGTACATTTTCAGGCGGACAAACTTTCGAAATTACAGTAGTTACAATTTTCAACAACAGATGGCGCTGCAAGTGATGTGAACGATATAGAAGACAACGCAGTCTGTGGGTGCGCCATTCTGTACGTCGTCTTTCTGCTGTAAGCGTGTGCTGTTCACAACGTGCAAGTGTGCTGTAGACAACATGGTTTATTCCTTAGAACAGAGGATTTTTCTGGTGTTGGAATTCCACCGCCTAGAACACAGTGTTGTTGCAACAAGACGAAGTTTTCAACGGAGGTTTAATGTAACCAAAGGACCGAAAAGCGATACAATAAAGGATCTGTTTGAAAAATTTCAACGGACTGGGAACGAGATGGATGAACGTGCTGGAAAGGTAGGGCGACCGCGTACGGCAACCACAGAGGGCAACGTGCAGCTAGTGCAGCAGGTGATCCGAGAGCGGCCTCGGGTTTCCGTTCGCCGTGTTGCAGCTGCGGTCCAAATGACGCCAACGTCCACGTATCGTCTCATGCGCCAGAGTTTACACCTCTATCCATACAAAATTCAAACGTGGCAACCCCTCAGCGCCGCTACCATTGCTGCACGAGAGACATTCGCTAACGATATAGTGCACAGGATTGATGACGGCGATATGCATGTGGGCAGCATTTGGTTTACTGACGAAGCTTATTTTTACCTGGACGGCTTCGTCAATAAACAGAACTGGCGCATATGGGGAACCGAAAAGCCCCATGTTGCAGTCCCATCGTCCCTGCATCCTCAAAAAGTACTAGTCTGGGCCGCCATTTCTTCCAAAGGAATCATTGGCCCATTTTTCAGATCCGAAACGATTACTGCATCACGCTATCTGGACATTCTTCGTGAATTTGTGGCGGTACAAACTGCCTTAGACGACACTGCGAACACCTCGTGGTTTATGCAAGATGGTGGCCGGCCACATCGCACGGCCGACGTCTTTAATTTCCTGAATGAATATTTCGATGATCGTGTGATTGCTTTGGGCTATCCGAAACATACAGGAGGCGGCGTGGATTGGCCTCCCTATTCGCCAGACATGAACCCCTGTGACTGTTGTCCCAAGCATATTGCAACAAACGGTGTATTTCTATCGCTGCTCGTTTAGTTTTTATTGGCGTTTCAAACATACCGGTCATTTTTGAAACACCCTGTATATGTTGTACATCAAAGCAGTTACGCTTCCTTGGAAGAATTCCTTGGCATCCTAGCCCCTACAGCTGACAGAAGATGACAACGAAAATTTTCTCGAGGTAGTCAGTGAAGAGGTCGTGTATGAGACGCTGTACGCCACACCACCAAAAAAATCCCCAGGACCGGATGGTCTGCCAGCAGAGTTTTACATCCGTTACTGGCCAATGGGTACGAAAATCACGGACATTGCAAATTACGATATTCAAGGTAAAATGATTCCAGCTGAGTTTAAGGAGAGTAAAATTGTTCTTATGCCAAAAAATAATGGAAACAAAGATTTAAATAATTTTCATCCAATTTCACTGATGAATTCTCATGATAAATTAATAGCTAGAATAGTAAAGAAGATAATTTATTGCCTTACCGATAAAATTATCGGTAAATATCAGAATTGCTCGCAAGTCAGAACATTTTTCAAAATCTAGCAGAATTCAGGGATATCATTGCAATAACTTCTGTAACAAACTTAAAGTGGACTTTTTTTTAGATTTTTATAAAGCCTTGGATGTAGTAAATCATGAATAACTTCTACAGACATTGATTAAAATAGGTTTCAACGATAGGGTCATACAGTTGATAAATAACATAGCAACTGGAATAGCTGCAAAAATAGCGGTGAATTGTCAACAATCCAGGCCGATACAAATAAAACGAGGTGTTCCTCAAGGAAGTCCTATGTCCATGCCACTCTTCGCCACTTCACTGGAACCTTTCCTCCGACATGTCCATGCTAGATTAAAAGGCTTAACATTATCAGGAAGTAAAACGGTTGTAAGAGCCTATGCTGACGATATAGGGGTCATTATAAGGAATAAGGAAAAGGTAACCACTCCAGCAACAGTGATTGATTCGTATTGTAGAGCATGGAAACGAAAAAAAAAATGATGCTAAATCTCAGAGGTTTTGATAATATCAACGTCGAGTGGGCAAAATTAGTCCGACAATATAAAACACTCGGGATCATTCTGACAGTATGCCCCATGAAAATGACGGCTTTAAATTGGAAAGTTGCAGCAGACAAAGTGCATGGAGCCATTATAGACAATTTAACTCGATGTATGAACCAAGTTCAAAGAGGAAAGTATATCAACTCATGCATTATTGATAAAGCTTATTATACTGCCAAGCTGTTTCCCATACCGAGAATGATAGCGAGGAGAATAATGTCGAAAATCACAAACTTTTTGTGGCAAGGTGAAGTGTTCAGGGTACCTGCTAAAATAGCCATTTTAGATCCTTAACATGGTGGACTAGGATTAACTGATATAAGGGACGAAGCCTGTGCACTTTTTATCAAAAGGCAAGTTCATTTAATAAGAGAGTCGCGAGAAAGCATAACCAGCCAACTTTTCGAGATCGTTAAACCTCGAAGACTGCTTTCCCCGATTGACGTGCAGAATATCAACAGTCGTTTACAGCATGTGAGGGTTTTCTACGTTGAGTTCAGTTATCCCGAAATCAAACACTCACGACACTTAACATCAAGAACCATAATGCGGGAACGAAAGAAAAGCGAAGGAAGGAACAAAATAGATCGACAGTTTCCAAACATTGATTTGACTGAGATTAGGAGAAACATTAGTTCTAATGTGCTCACGTTTAATATAAAAACGTCATCGTACAAGGCAGTTAACAACACAGTTGGCACCAATGAAAGACTGTACACAATAGGACTCTGTCAAACAAATTTATGTCAACAATGCCATCTAGTTGACGCAGTAATTCATAGCTACTCTTGCAGCTGTCACATGAATAGTTGGAAGTGGATCCGAAAGCAAATAGCTCCGACTACAAGGACGTCCCCACAGAGTACATAGCTGTCATTGATACACAGGCCTGGAGCACGCTATTTCCCAGAGGCAAAGATAACTCTGTGTACTGGTTGCCGGGAAATTTTGTTAATTACGTCATTAAGAAAACTGGAATCCGACAGCACCATAGAGTTCAAGGTACACATGCTGTGTGAATACCCCAAAATTATAGGGTATTCGAAAAACAAGAAAAAGTTCGGTAATAATGTTAAAAATTATATTTGAAAGAAGTGGCATTGGTTAATATGAAAAAAGAAGGCTGCGTTGAAGTGATGTATTGTAGTTACGAAAAGGATATTATTTACATTTTTAATGTAAATTTTTGGTGTGTACATTTTCTCTTTAAGAAAAATGTTTTTGAAATTTTATTAGTTAATGTACAGAATTTATGCGACAATCAGATTGTGTGTCTAATAGTGTCAAAATACAAAACATTAAAGCTTCATTATTGGTTTATAGTATGAATACGAAAGTTGGCAGTTTTAATGGAAAAAGCTTTATCGGTGGATTACAACGATAAGATTTTAAGTGATATAATGTAATATTCAATGGCTGGCAAATTGCCCTGTTAATTTTCCAGTGAAAGAGTTAATATATGGGACTGATCACTTCAGATAATTAACATTCCGTGTCCGCCCCTGGTAGCTGAATGGCAGAAAAAAAAAATGGCCAGCGCGACGGAATGTCGTATCTAACGGCCCGGGTTCGATTCTCGGCTGAGTCGGAGATTTTCTCCGCTCAGGGACTGGGTGTTGTATTGTCCTTATCATCATCATTTCATCCCCATCGACACGCAAGTCGCCCAAGTGGCGTCAACTCGAAAGACTTGCACCAGGCGAACAGTCTGCCCGACGGGAGGGCCTAGCAACACGGCATTTCCATTTTTATTAACATTCCATGAAAGCCCAGAAAGTGTAGTTGGAAGGCTAGTCAACTTTATAACGTTTCTTTCCGCCATTCTCAGGTATTTAAGAGATTATCTAATTTGATATTAAGTAGTATGAGCGATGGGCATAAATCTTGCATATTCTGTATAAGTTTTGGTGACTTCCAGACAATTGTGTGAAATGCTTATTGTTACTCTGACTTCCCTTCACCTGTCTCTCACGAAGACGATTTCCTTGTGTACATTGATAAATTAAAAATTATCCCAAAAACCTCCTGATATCCTTCATAAAGTGCTATTTATGCTTATGTAACGAATGGAGCACATGTAATTCAAAGTGCAGTTTTTTATTTATTTGAAGGTTTGAATTTCTTTGCAAAACTTTTCTTGACGTTCAGATTAATTCTTACTGGTACTATAACACTCCTGTTTGCTACTGTTATACCATAACCACGAAACAGAAGGCAATTTGTAAAACAGAATTATTTTGTTGGATTAATAATGGTATAAAGCAACAGAAAAGTGTTACCCTCTGAGAGGAATTTTGCTAGGTTGACCATGTTGTTCCTAACGGAGGTGGATTATCGGAAATGAAAGCCAGAATTACGTAAATATTTGAACAGTAACAAACAAAATTTTGCCTATCTGCACTGTTTAACTGATAAAGAAAACGGTAGCCAGCCTAACTAGGCAAGAGAATGATTAACATTCTCGTTCAAGAAAATAGTTATTAGTAACTTTAATGGATAAACACAACCTATACTTTGTCACACGCGAGTGCAGTGAACTCTGACACATACATTTGTTTACGTTAAGAATGAAGCTAGCAGTTAGAGCAGCAGAACTATTTGCAAAATTATAAGAGATACCAAAACACCCTATTACTTTCAGGCTTTAAAGAAATTATGGTTTTTTATAATTAGTGGTCTTCACATTACTATTAATATGCACTACTAATACACAAGAAAAACAAGCACTTAGCAATCATGAACATATAGTTTTCTACTATTGCAGTTTCCCACTTTTACTACAGCGAAACACAATGTTGACAAAATTGCAAGAAACTGACTCACCTTTTAGAATTTACTACAGACAACAATGTGATCATTTACTTTATAAGCCTCAGTCTTAAGAACTTTTGATTTTGAAATTGGCAACAGCACTTTAATAAGCAGTTTTAATAGGAATATTTTCAGCTAACAACATTTACTTAACACACTCCCTTGCCACATTAATTTTAACTTTATTTTTACTAAGTTCAAGAGGCATTAATTAGCATAACATTGGTCATAAATGTTCTTCCAGTAGGGACACTCGTTAATCACTTTAGTTCAAACGGAGAGGAACCTGAGAGGTGTTATGATAAGGAAAAAATCAAGGTAGGTACATAAATTCAGATATAAATTAACTTATATTTGAGCACAATAACACATCCATTAAGCTGATCCTTCACTGTACATCATTATAGTCTTACGTTACAGTGATTGCGCAACGTGGTGGCAACTGCATGTTGGTAGGTGGATTCGCAGACAGAATTGCTGGACTCTGTCATTTCTTGGTGGCGATGATAAATACAAATTCCAGAATAGTTCCAGCTATTTATCCATCCATCCAAGGCATTGGAAAGTAGCAGAAAAAGCCTCTCTCGGAACCAGCACGATATGCAACATTTACATGACAGTGCACAGTTTGGTAGCTCGTCTCCGACTCGTAGCTCGTCTCCGACTGACTATCATTTCCACCGTTTCTTCATAGGCCAACCACAATTGGCGCGCGCTACACAGTTCCGTTCCCGAGGGGAACCACAACAACTTTTACATACACAATAACTAAGAACCCTAAGTGAGGATCAGCAGTTTACATAACAGCAACCAAACACATTAAATAAGACAGAACATTTTCACATATTGACATTTCTACAAAAAATTATTCACACTGAAATTACAATTACATATTGTAAGTTTTGCTCCCTCCAAATGGGACAAAGATTTTAAATTACAGATACACTACTTTGCATAGAATCAGACCATGACTTCAAAGTTTGTACAAAGAAAGGAGTATACAATTCTGTGTTATCGATTCAATCAAACACATTTACAGAAGCTCAACGATATAATATTAAATAAAACAAAAGCAAAATAAATCAGTACAGCATTGGAGCTATGGTGTTACAGTACTTTAGTCAGTAACACAATCTTCTGTTGTAATTCTTTAACATCAGCATAACTGCAATGATCAAATTGTTTTTGTTTCAATCATTTCATGTGTGACATGTGTGCATGGTTAATACATGTACTTTTATGTATTTGGAATGTGTAACATTTTTCCTTAAATAAATGTTTAAAAAAAGTGGTAACGTGCTTGCCTCGCATGCAGCGGGCTCGTATTCGATTCCCGCAGGGGTTGCTTCTCTCGTGGACTGAGTGTTGTATTGACCTCATCATCATTTCACCCCCATCACCGGCGCGCCAGTTTCCCAATGTGGCGCATACTCAAATGCACTCGGCGGCCTCCCGGCCAACATTGCCACACTATCGTATTATTTATTCATTCGCTTTGTAGTAGGATCGAGAGAGGAGGAAGACTAAATGAGTTCTGCAGTACATTTCAGCTAGTAATAGCAAATATTCCGTTAAAGAATCATAAGAGGAAGAGATATACATGTAAAAGGTTAGGGGTACGGGAATGTTCGTTTTAGATTACAACATGGTTACGGAAAGATTCCATTATTAGACAATGGACTGGAAGGTGTACCCATGAGCAGATATAGACTCGGATCACATTTTAGTAGGAATGAAGTGTATGCTGAAGTTTAAGAGACTAGTCAGCAAGAATCAATGCGAAAAGAAATGGAATATGGAAGTACTACGGAATGAAGAGATGCGCTTAAAGTCCTCTGAGGCTGCATGTGGTGCGATAATCAATAGTTCATTAGGCAGTTCAGTTGAGAGGACATCTCTAAAAGGAACAATCATAGAATTGAGGATCTATTAAATGACGATCACTTTCGCTTGTGAAATACAGCAGAGGGACAGTTCGGATATTGTGGTTGATAACGGCAACAAACCTGAAAAAAAAGAAAGAAAAGAAAAATCAGGACATGTTCGTAGAGTCTATCGGCTTGGAAAAAGCTTTCCACAACGTAAAATGGTACACGATGTGGGAAATTCTGAGAAAAATAGAGGTGAGCCTTAGGGAAAGAGGGGTAATAGACAACAGGTACAAGAACACAGGGAGAACAATAATATGGGAAGACTAAGAACAAAGTTCTCCGATTAAAATGGATGTTAGGCATGGATGTAGTCTTTGCCCCTATTGATCTGAATATCGAAGAAGCGACGGCGAAAATCAAAGTGCATGACTGAGATTAACATTCAAGGGAAAGCATATCAATTGCAAATTCGCTTATGAAATTGCTGTCCCCAGTGAAGGCGATAAAGAACTGCATAATTTGTTGAATGGACTGAACAGTCTAATGCGTACAGAACATGGATTGAGATGAAACCGAAGGAAGTCGATAGCAGAGAGAAGTAGAAGAAATGAGAACAGCGAGAAACTTAACATCAGAATTGGGAATCACGAAGTAGACGAACTAAACTATATCTGCTACCTAGGCAGCGAGATAACCCACAATGGACGGAGCACGGAGGACATAAAAAGCAGACTAGCACTGAAAAAAAGTGTATTCCTGCCCAAGATAGGTCTGCTAATATGAAACATGGGGGCTTTTCATTGTAGAAACAAATTTCTGAGAGCGTACGGTTGGAGGGCAGCATTGTATGGTAGTGAAAAACAGAACAGCAGACACTCGAGCCGTTTGAGATCTGATGCTATAGAAGAATGTTCAGATTAGGTGGTCGGATAAAGTAAGGAATTAGGAGGTTCTCCGCTGAATCGGAAAGGGAGGTGTACATGGAGAACACTGGCTAGAAGATGGGACGGGATCATAGGATACCTATTAAGACACGAGGGAATAACTTCGTGGTACTAAAGGAAGGTGCAGAAGGTAAAAACTGTAGTGGAAGTCAGTGATAGGAACACATTCAGAAAATAATTAAGGACGTAGGTTGCAAGTGCTACATCTTTCACACAGACGAAAATTCTGCCTCATGAGAGGAACTCGTGGCTGGTCGAATCAAATCAGACAGAAGAGTGACCACTAAACGAAATGATCACGAAGTATGATCGGTTACTGTTTGACAGCTGTAACAAGTACGCACGATAAATGAAGTACCACAGACGTGAAACAGAGAATGGAAGCTACCGTGATCACATAGTTGTGACTACAATTAGATTTAATACATCCATGATTAGATTTTACATATCCACAGAGTTCTGTGTTTTCTAGATTAACATCAGTTTTAACGTTCTAATGATTTCACACATGACACACGCGTCACTTGATACTGACATAAGAAGCCATGTATTTCTATCGTACCGAAATGTTCTTTTTGACATCAATAGGTTAAAATTTATTTTTTAATCCTCTGTATCAGATGTCAATAGTGATGGGATACATGCCGGAATACGGGTTTGGCATTTAAATATTTTTACTTTCATCTCATGGAGTACAGCAGGAAGTCTGTACGCAGGAAGTCGATACTTACAAGCTACATCTACATCTACACCTACATCTACATAGATACTTTGCAAATCAGACTCAAGTGCCAGAGAGAGGGTTCATTAAACCACCTTCATACGCTGCAGTCGTGAACTGTGCGGCTGGTCCCGGCGGAGGTTGGAGTCCTCCCTCGGGCATGGGTGTGAGTGTTTGTCCTTAGGATAATTTAGCTTAAGTAGTGTGTAAACTTAGGGACTAATGACCTTAGCAGTTAAGTCCCATAAGATTTCACACACATCTGATATTTTTGAACAACCTTCACAATAATTCTCTATTATTCCACTCTCGAAAAGAGCGCAGAAAAAGGAACACCACATTCCGTGTGAGATCTGATTTCCCTTAACTCATTATGATGATCGTTTCCTCCTATGTCGACAAATTATTTTCGCATTCGGAGGAGCAAGTTGGTGACTGAAATTTCGTGAAAAGATCCCGCCGCAACAAGACATCCCTTTATTTTAATGACGTCCACCCTAAATCCTTCATTAAGTCCGTGAAGCTCTAGTATTTCTCTTTGAACTTTCTCGATGCAGCCGGTTAATCCTATCTGATAAGGATTCCACACCGCTCAGCATTACTCCAAAAGAGGGTGCACAAGCGTAGTGTAGACAGTTTCTTTATCTGATCTGTTGCATCTTCTACGTGTTCTGCCAATAAAACGCAGTCTTTGGTTCATCTTCCCTACAACATTTTCTACGTGTTCTTTCCTAAAGTCCGCCGCTCGTGGTCTCGCGGTAGCGTTCTCGCTTCCCAAGCACTGGGTCCCGGGTTCGATTCCCGACGGGGTCAGGGATTTTCACCTGCCTCGAGATGACTGGGTGTTTGTGTTGTCCTCATCATTTCATCATCATCCAGGAAAGTGGCGAAATTGGACTGAGCGAAGGCTGAGAAATTGTACGGGCGCTGATAACCACGCAGTTGAGCGCCCCACAAACCAAACATCATCATCATCATCATCTTTCCTAAATACATTGCAATTTCTAGGTATTTATCTGAACTTGTTGCCTTTAGATTTGATTGCTTTATGGAGCCACAGAAGTGTAACGTATTTTTGACACTTATTTGAATGACCCACTACTTTTCGTTATTTAGGATCAACTGCCATTTTTCCCACCATACAAATATCTTTTCGAAATCGTTTCGCTACTGAGTTTCATCTTCTGATGACTTAACCAGACGGAAAATGACACCATCATCCGTTAACTACCTAAGACGGCTGCTCTGAGTGTTTCCTAACTCGTTTATATAGCTAAGGAGGAGCAAAGGGCTACAACATTACTAGAAGAACGCCAGAAATCACTTATATTTCACTCGATGACACTCCGCGCAAGTACTACTAATTATGACCTTTCTGACAGGAAATCGCGAATCCACTCGCATACCTGAGACGGTATTCCATAAGCACGCAATCTAGAGTCCGCTTGTGAGGTACAGTGTCAGTAATCAGCATACGGTTTGATAAATGTACTTACACAGTGCAGATGGACTCTCCAAACGTCTTCCCAGTTCCTCTTCAGTTGCCACGCCTTTCTGTAAGCAATTCGTAGACTAATCGCCTTTCAGGTTCCTTTTTCCCCTTCTCACTTACGGGACAGAGCTCTGTTAAAAAACCATCATTACTTTCGTGAATATCCCCTTCCGTTATAGCAGAAGAAGACGATCTGATAGCATTTCTTTGTCAAACAAGTATCGACGCAGCCTGTTGCCTCTTTTCGGCAATCAGGGATGCGTTGCTTAAGAGATTTTTTTTTCCCACTTTCTTTCTGGGCGACGTGTATTGTGAGGAGCGGCTTCCATAGCCCGTTACGACGAGCGAGAGACGACGCGCAAGGTGCTTTTAGTAACACAATAGCCCGGCCTACGTCACCAGCGGCCTGACGGCGCTTCAAGACGATAAGCGCTTTTAAGGCGAGGCACGCAGGCAGGTAACGGTTAGAGGCGAAGGACGACCGAGCATCGCAACACACGCAGGCCAGTTTTATACAAAAGAAATGAAAAAATACAACTACTACATTTCTTTCTTTTTTTTTTTTTTTGCTTTCAATTTATTTCGCACAATTGACGCGGCTTTGGTGTAATCTCGGTTTGCTTTGTTGCCATTCTGTACCTCAGTCGGTGAAAACGGAACTCATAGGGCTATCCCCGACTGTTAAGAACCCGTTCTTTCGTGAACAGACAGACGTATTGGTTCAAATGGTTCAAATGGCTCTGAGCACTATGGGACTTAACTGCTGAGGTCGTCAGTCCCCTAGAACGTAGAACTACTTAAACCTAACTAACTTAAGGACATCACACACATCCATGCCCGAGGCAGGATTCGAACCTGCGACCGTAGCGGTCGCGCCTAGAACCGCTCGGCCACTCCGGCCGGCACAGACGTATTAAGCTGAAATTTATATTCCACGTCCATATCTACGCTTCCTTGGTGGTGCAAGAAATTTAAGATTCTAATTACAAATATACGGCCATTTATTATGATTACTTTTTTTTAACTTTTATCCATATTTCGCAGCTTCAAACGTGACTGTATACAGTACACTGGAGGTATGAATTAAAAAACGACTTCCGTCATAACTTTTCGTGCCTTATTAAGTACACGATGCGTTTCGGACCCTGTGGGTCTATCATCAGGTGTAATTTGTCTTAATACATGATACTGCGTGAAGGGTTTGACAGCGTTCGGAAAGACGAAACAAGGCTCCGGGAGTAGACAGCATTCCATTACAACTACTGATAGCTTTGGGAGAGCCAGCCCTGACAAAACTCTACCATCTGGTGAGCAAGATGTATGAGACAGGCGAAATGACCTCAGACTTCAAAAACAATATAATAATTCCAATCCCAAAGAAAGCAGGGGTTGACAGATGTGAAAATTACCGAACTATCAGTTTAACAAGACACGGCTGCAAAATACTAACACGAATTCTTTACAGCCGAATGGAAAAACTGGTAGAAGCCGACCTCGGGGAAGATCAGTTTGGATTCCGTAGAAATGTTGGAACAGGTGAGGCAATACTGACCCTACGACTTATCTTAGAAAATAGATTAAGGAAAGTCAAAAGTACGTTTCTAGCATTTGTAGACTTAGAGAAAGCTTTTGACAATGTTGACTGGTATACTCTCTTTCAAATTCTGAAGGTGGCAGGGGTAAAATACAGGGAGCGAACGGCTATTTACAATTCGTACAGAAACCAAATGGCAGTTAAAAGGGTCGAAGGACATGAAAAGGAAGCAGTGGTTGGGAAGGGAGTGCGACAGGGTTGTAGCCTCTCTCAGATGTTATTCAATCTGTATATTGAGCAAGCAGTAAAGGAAACGAAAGAAAAATTCGGAGTAGGAATTAAAATCCAGGGAGAAGAAATGAAAACTTTGAGGTTCGTCGATGCCATTGCAATTCTGTCAGAGACAGCAAAGGACTTGCAAGAGCAGTTGAACGGAATGGACAGTGTCTTGAAAGGAGGATATAAGATGAACGTCAACAAAAGCAAAACGAGGATAATGGAATGTAGTCGAATTACATCGTGTGATGGTGAGGGAATTATATTACGAAATGAGACGCTTACAGTAGTAAATGACTATTGCTGTTTGGGGGGGCAAATAACTGATGACGGTCGAAGTAGAGAGGATATAAAATGTAGACTGGCAATGGCAATGGCAAGAAAAGCGTTTATGAAGAAGAGAAATTTGTTAACATCGAGTATAGATTTAAGTGTCAGGAAGTCGTTTCTGAAAGTATTTGTATGGAGTGTAGCCATGTATGGAAGTGAAAGGTGGACGATAAATAGCTTTCGAAATGTGTTGCTACAGAAGAATGCTGAAGATTAGATGGGTAGATCACATAACTGATGAGGAGGTATTGAATAGAATTGGAGAGAAGACAAATTTGTGGCACAACTTGGCTAGAAGAAGGTATCTGTTAGTAGGGCATATTCTAAGGCATCAAGGTGTAGGGAAGCAGCCTACTCACGCTGTAGTAAATTCACATCAGTTTCCATTGTGTGCCAGCCAGTCTGCTGTAACTAGCTCTGACGTCATAAATGTTGCGCAATACCTTAAAAATCAAGCAAATGACCTAAAACTTTTCTAGCATGTCAGGAATAATACTAAATTAATGTGTGTTAAATATCAGTTCGATAACTTCAGCCATTTTTGAAATTTGGACGTTTTTCTGAAAAAGTCATTGGCGCAACAGAAAAGAGATAGAGACTTCAAAATTTGTATTTAGATTCACCTTTCATAATGATTTAATAAAAACAGTACTTTGGATTTCACAAATTGAGACTTTAGTGGAAATTCATGATTTTCTGGTTTTCGTCTCAAAACTGAAGGAAGCAAGATAGATTAAGTAGGCTAATAAATAAGGCTAGGATGTTTAGATTTAAATAGGTTGGAGGTCCGCTATGACTGTGAAGATGTGAAAAGTTTCTTTTGAATACCTGTAAAATTATAGCGATAGCGGATCTCAAAAGGGCCAGTTCAGAGCTCATCTACTGCGTGCAGTGTAATTTAATTAATTCTCTCGCCCAAAATATTTAACTTAGCCACGTCAAAATTTTATTATCAATACTTACCTGCGTGCTGAATGCACGTTTAAATTAAGAGCTTCATCGGCCATCAGCAAAAGAAGCTATAAATTATTATGTAACTTGAAGTGGTGCGTTACTAGCCCAGCGGCTAGTCGGGAGAGCCGATTTGATCAGGCGTTCCCTTAGCCGTCCGCACCGCGGCTATATATATAAGAGCGCTGCGCGAGGAAGGAAGGCCCCAGTTCTTTCCAGACGCTGAATAGCACGTCAGATGTGTCGGGAGTCGCGTCGCTTCTGTAGTACTGCTACAAACAGCCTCGGGTGCCGTATAATGTTACTAGAGATACGCGGAACCATGAAATCATTTCAAGTGAAGGGTTAATTCTGGGATGATTTTCATTATCTAGCCTCAGTTGGCGTATTGTCGTATTTTCACGTGCCATCGCGGGACAGACATTCTACCAATTACATTAGCGTGGCGTTTGATGAAATATTCTCATCAAATTTTGGCGAGCATTCTTGTTAACATTTAATTCGGACATTTATAGTTGCATCAGCGCATTAGACTCTGAACTGCTATGTTAGTTAGGTTGTAGGGATACTTGTGTTTTTTATCAGTGAATTTCAGAATATACTCAACTATTTTGGAAAATCATTTTTGATTAGAAATCCCGGACAATCTCCTAATTCTTCAGAGCTGTAAGCTGCAGCTATAATGGTATTCTCAGATGAAGTGAGCACTAGGATCTCTAATTACCGGTTTCACGTTTAGTTAAATCACTTTCTGGGAGCTAAAAAAGTAAATAGAGAGCCAGTGTTGAGAACGGCGAAAGACAGCATTAACAACATTCTAAACGCCTGAAACTGATTCAACATTCAAACATTTTGAATTGCAAACATTTATACAGCAAAAATTTATTTTCACGAGTTACTCGCCGCCCCACATATGGTGCATCGGCCGGGAGACTCAACTAAGTGAAAGTGATTTTTAACTATTCGGATTCGCGAGTCGAATGCGACACGCAGCTGAGTAATAGAACAGTGAAGTGTTACGTGGGCATGTGGACAACGCAGTTGGATTAACAACGCATCTGGATTGACGGAGCTGGCACTGAGTCTAGCGGTGCTGCCGGCATCGCGAGAAGCCAGTTTCGCCATACCGCAGTCGTCCGCCGCAGGAGCCGGAGCCGCGCCTGCAGTTACGGGCCACGCAAACACACAACAGCCGTCGGAGTGCCGTCTGCAGTTCAAAGTGCCACGTCGCATCAGTAATCCTGGTACGCCGCACCGACAACGTCTTGCAGAAGGAACTAAGTTAAGTGAAAAACTGTTAAAAATTTTACTAACCTGCACTAAAAGACTGTCTGCGATGGAACCGCCAAAAGAAACTGAGGTTAAACTTAAATCAGAACCTATGTCTGTTGAAGGAACTGTAAATCCAGACAGCGGTTCAAGTGTAAATATGCATGAAAGTAGTGATGTTAAAGTGAAATATGAAGTATTGTCTCCTGACAGTAGTGTGGGAAGGGGTAATGATTCAATAGTAGAGACCCCTGTAGTAAAGCAGAAAGTAGAAATTGTAAATTTATTGGATGATAGTTTCTCTGATGAATTAAAAATGAAACAGTCTTCAGAGATGGTAGAGTTTAAGAAGGAGAAGTTAAATATGACTAATCAATCAGAAGTTTCATTTAGTTTTAATGATTCTGGTGTTGGAGCTAGTTTTTCGTCACCAGAGTGTGATAAAAAGCCAGCTAGTGAGCAACCCAAGGATACTATGGCTATTGATTTAAATGTTATATTACAAGCAATAGCTGCCGGTAATGCAAAAATAGCTGCCAGTAATGCTGAATTAAAATCTGATATAATTGAGGTAAATAACAGGATTGTGGCCAGTCAAACTAATTTTAATAAACGATTGGAGGTAATGGACGATACCTTCAAGGCTGGTTGCAATAAGTTGAAAGAGGATCTAGACAGTTTTAATTATAAAATTGACTACAACCATGAGGATATTAAGAAAAAGGTTGCTCAACAATTTTCTGAAATGTATAAAACAGTAAAATCCGAAGTTGCTGAGGTTCGCAAGGACTTCCAAATGGAAGATGCGAAGCTGGAGCACAAGTTAACAGAAAAGATCGAGGCGGAATCTGAACTGTGCTCAGATAGATTTAAAGATGTTGATATTAAAGTAAACATATGTCAAGCAGACGTAGATGCAATTAAAACTGATACTACTCATATTGTACAAAGAGTAAATAATGTTGAATTGAGAGTAGAAAATATCAGTACTAACAATGCTAACATTGAGAGTAAAGTAGCTTCAGTAACTTCTGGTAATGGTAATATACAACAAGTTGTAGCTGCAAACGCCGCTTTTATCGGGTGTCGGCAGTTCTTGCGGTTCGATCCAGATAAAAATATCCACCCGCTAGATTTCTGGAACGATTTTGAAGATGTGATTCCACCAACTTGGTCTGAACGAGAGAAAATATCATTTATTAAAAGCCATTTAGCAGGTGACGCCATGCGTTGGTCAGCTGATGTTATGTTGAAGTGTAAGACATTAGCGGAGTTTAAAACAGCTTTCATTAATGAATATTGGTCTAGTAATAAGCAAAATGAAGTGTTGAGAGAATTTTGGAGTGGAAAACGCTTCAATGCAGGCAAGGAATCTATTAAAGAATTTGCTAGGTCATGGATTTCACGTTTGTCACATTTGGACGAAAAGCTAAAACCAGAAATGATTATACTAGGTCTTGAAGCCAAACTGCCATTGTATTGGCAAACTAGAATTATATCTGCCCCTAGAGACAATCTTGATCGTTTCATTGAATATTTGGAACGTGTAGAACGTGTTGCTGCCAATGAGGAGCAAGCACGTAATAACAGAAATGCCAATAACAATAATAGTAGTAATTTTAGGAACGAGCAAAATGGCAATGTAAACATCAGAACAGTAGGTGTTCGCCATCCTAAGAAAGGTAGGAATTGGGGAAATAATCAGAACCAACAATGGCGTCCAAGGGATAATAATTTTGTTCCAAACAGAATTATGCAGGTAAACAACCGCGCGGAAAGTAATGCTATGCCAGCTAACTATAATGAAACTAAAGGAAACAGTAGTAGGCCGAGGCAGGAAAACTAGTTCCCGTCTATGAGGACACTGGCGCTCACCAGGCGGTTACTTTTCCTAAGCCAGTAGTTAAGGGAATTGGTAAGACAGATCAGAATACTCAGACTGAACATGTGGATGAAGAGTCGGTAGCATCTAAGGATACAACAGAAATAATAGATCACTCACAGTATTTGATAGATACCGTGTTAGAGACGCTTTCTAAGTGGGAAAAGAAAGAGAAGGCGCAGCAGTGTAACGATAGGGAGGAGCTACAAAATACTGAATTAACAGGTGAAGAAGCAGAAGAAATTCATGCTTATATTTACGATGAAGATGATGTGCTCTTATCTAAAGTGCCTGTGCAGGATGTTGATAATGTACTAATAGATTTAGGACAGGAGATAAGTGAGAATGTAGAGGGTAGGCTGTTGAGGGTCGATGAACCCAGTAGCTGTGACCAGTTGTCACTTGAGAAGGAAATCGACGATAATGATAAAAGTGGTTTAGCTGTAACTAGTGTTATGCCCGGTCTGGAGACGCAGAATCGCTCAGACACAAGTAATTTGGGTTATGTTCAGCAAACTAAATGTAATGAAGTCGTGCGGTGTTTCGATTTAAAATTAATAGACCGGCTGGAAAAGGCAGCTAAAAATGTAATTCAGGAAACCCCTACACACTGTGACCTAAATGTGATGAAGACAGATGTCGATCACTTTAGTTGGAGACAAATCCAAAAGGAACTACTAGATGAAATTGAGGAACCACCTGTACAACCTAGAATAAGCCACCCTATAATAATAGTGAATATGTTGGCTATCAACGTACGTTGTCTCTTAGACAGTGGAAGTGAGGTGAGTGCAATATCTCAGTCCTTCTTTGATGCATTACCTGGTAAAGACAAGCTTACAGTAATGAGGGTATCAGGACTAAGAATAATTGGTGCTACTGGCAAGGTTTCAAAAACTGTAAAGCAAGAAGCTTTACTACCTTTTAACATTAATGGTAATTTAATTGATCATCCATGTTTAATTGTAAACAATCTCAGTATAGAGGTTTTAATTGGCATAGATTTCTTGTCAAAATATCAGTGTGTTGTTGACTTTGAAAGAAGCCAGTTAAAAATGGTCTTACCAATAACCAGAGTAATTATAGTACCTTTTAGTGATAAACATGTAGTAACTGATCATGAAACTTGGGAACTGCCTATACGAGTTCTGAAAAATAGGAGGTATTGGGACGAAGGTGTTAATCTTAGTAACAGTAAGCTGAACACAGAAGAAGAAGCAATTATTTTAGACAAAATAGAAGCTAAATTGCAGGATGTAACGGAACTGAAATGATGGTGGGCTGACAGTAATTTGGAGCCCGCGCGTACGAAACGGGCGCGCTTGTGTGAGACTGCCAGGGAGTGCATCCTGATGCCATCTATTGGCGAAACTGGGAATTAGCGCTGCCTGTCAGACAATGCACTAAGCTCTCGGAGTCAAATGTATTCTTTTTCTTGATAATTATAAGTTATTACTGTATAATTTAATGTTGTAAAGCGCTAGTAGTAAATTATTATGACTGGTATGGACTCCAGGGTAGTAAATATAAATATTCTTAAATACTAAATGATTTCGGTAAAAAGGTGGTAGGGGAACGCCCCCACTCTTGGTGATACGAGCGTAGCTAGGGGTAGCTGGAGACACAGGGACTGAACAATGGAATGGCCTGGGGAGTGTCGACGTGATCGGACGTGCGTAACTGAGCTCACGCAAAAGTGATTGTGCAACAGCGAAGAGGCGAATATCGTCGCCGTTTTTGGAGTAAAACATGACAAATGGTTGTTGAAGTCGCCTTTATGCCACTGGGGCTGATTGTAAGAGTTCCTGTGCCCAGATTTTATGGCGGACGTGCAGTAGCTTATACGAGTGCTACAGCTCATAGTTCCAGCTGCCATTAAGGGCATGAGGCGTGAAGAGCTGCGTTAGCCACATGCATCTCACCACCAGCACCGACACGTCTACCCAAGGCAAGACTGCTTGCAATTGTTAAGTCGAACTTTGTATACATGTAAAAGGAGAATACCAGTTTTCTTTTATGCAAGTGCAGAGGAAAGAATATAGTAATGAGTAAAATTACGACACATGTTGTTCATTCTAAAGTGTAGTAACCTCAAACATAGTATTGTGAAATCAGACTGAGGCCACCATCGCCTCTTTCATTTACAATTCTTTTGGTTGTAGAATACTTTAGCGTATAAGAATGTTGAAAAGAGCAATGGTCACACCAGAATGAGTCGCCCATTTACAGTTACTTAAATTTTTGTGAGCAACCTTTCAAGTAAAGTCACTTAACTAATTCTGTATCAATGCAAAATTGTTGAGGCTTTCGTGGCCACTTGTTGACAAACTGCCTATTGGCTTCCGTCTCGGGTTCTTCGGCCGACGTTCATTTAATGATTTTTCTGACGTTTCGCCAGCACGAGTGGCTGGCATTGTCAAAGCTTCACCCTCCATTGCCGGTGGTGAACTGGAGGCGAGCTCGCGGCCGCAGACTATATGTACCTGGCGCGCCAACGTCCGAGGGCTTCTCCGCGGTCATTTCCGGTGCGGTTCTCCTCTTGCTACCTGCGACGGTCGTTCGCTGCAGTACGGGAAGCCAGGATCCGTTTACCTTAAGGCTTTCCTCCTTCTTGTTGAAACTGTTCGCGTGTTTTTGGATTTCTACAGCTTCTCTGAACAAGCGCGTGTGATAGTGCTTCTCTACAGCCAGAACTTCCGTGTCGGCGAATTTTATTGCGTGGTCGGTCTCATTCAGTGCGTGCTCTGCCACGGCCGATTTCTCCACTCGTGCTGGCGAAACGTCAGAAAAATCATTAAATGAACGTCGGCCGAAGAACCCGAGACGGAAGCCAATAGGCAGTTTGTCAACAAGTGGCCACGAAAGCCTCAACAATTTTGTATTACGCCTCTACGGGGAGGAGATTTGCAGATTGTACCGACGCCTTGACCAACGACGGAAGAAGAAAGCGCGACTGATGTCCTCTCTCGCCTTTCTGTCACGGTGCCGAGATGAATGTGCTACACCGAAGTTCTTGAGATGCAAGCGCCTATTCACCACCGCCCAAGCACATCGTATCTACGACAGAATGGAACGAGCTTTTCTTCGTGAGCGAATACATACAACACGGAGAGACTTGGCAAGAACGGATCAGGAACTTCTGGACATTTTCTATCAACTAAGTAGCAGAATGCATCGAGACGACTGGGACAAGATTAACAGCATCACTCACAGGAGCATGCAGAACGAACTCGAGCGCTGCACCGAGCGGCAAAAGAAAAAGTTTGAAAGATGCCGGAAGCAGACCGACAAGGCGATTCCCGACATGTCACACACAGTGGTCAACCTCACTGAACGACAACTTACCGAAGAGGAAGTGTCTGTTCTTCAAAAAGGAGGGAATTTCGCTATCATTCCGAGAACTATACCTATGGAGGACATCATTGCCAACACCGAAGCAGCCATTCGGACCCTTCCTTGTGAAAGGGCAGAGGAAATACGCACTGAAACATCCAGGATACTGCGCCGAGCAAAACCACCAGCTTGCAACCTGAAGAAAGAAGAGGTACAAGCCATTAAGTAGCTCAACGCCGACAAGAGTATATTGGTACTGCCTGCCGATAAGGGGAATGCGACCGTCGTAATGAAGACCGAAGATTATGAGCAAAAGATCCGAGACCTATTAGATCCGACGACGTACCGAAAACTAAGCGCAGATCCGACGCAGCGTATCACTCGGAATACGAATCGATTAATCAAGGCGTCTTCTCTGCCGGCGGACATACAGAGAAACCTGCGCAACACAGAAGCCCTACCACCTCGGCTGTATGGATTACCCAAGATCCATAAGAACAACGTTCCACTGAGACCGATCGTTAGCGCTCCTGGCTCACCAACGTATAAACTGGCGAAACACTTGGCCTCTCTGCTCCAGCCACACGTGGGAAAGACCGACACATACATTAAGGACTCAGGACACTTCATTGAGAAGCTGAAGAAACTGAAACTTGCGCCAAACGACATCCTGGTCAGTTTTGATGTTGTTTCGTTATTTACGAAAGTGCCACTCAGCGACGCTCTGGAGCACATCGGTTCCATGTTCCCGCAAGACATCAAAAAGCTCTTCCATGCATGTCTCACCACGAGCTATTTCACGTGGAATGGCGATTTCTACGAACAGCTGGAAGGCGTCGCCATGGGTAGTCCTCTCAGTCCAGTGGTGGCCAACTTCTTCATGGAACAATTCGAAGCACAGGCACTGGACTCGGCGACTTGCAAACCTAAGGTGTGGTACAGGTACGTCGATGATACTTTCGTGGTGTGGAGCCATGGTGAAGAACAGCTCGGTGAATTCCTGAGACACTTGAACAGCCTCCATGCCAACATAACATTTACCATGGAAGTAGAAAAGGACAAGAAACTGCCATTTCTAGATGTGCTGGTCACAAGGGACGGCGAAAACCTGGGACACAGCGTGTATCGAAAACCGACACACACGGACCGATACCTGCACAAACTGTCAAACCACCACCCGAGCCAGAAAAGAGGCATGATTAGTACGCTCGTAAAGAGAGCAGGACGAATATGTGAGCCTCAACACCTCAAACGAGAAATGCAACACCTGGAAACTGTTCTGAGGAGCAATGGGTACTCCACAAATTACATTAGAAGTGTAACAGAGCCAAACACTCGGCGAAGTAAGGAACCAGAAAAAGAAATGTCGGGTACGGCCTTTCTGCCATACATTCCCAGAGTGACGGACAGAATCGGCCGTATATTGCGCAAACACGGCGTAAAGACGATTTTCAAACCGACAAGGAAGATCAAAGAGTGTCTTAGATCGGCGAAGGAGAAAAGAGACCCACTTGCAATGTCGGGAATATACCGTATACCTTGCACATGCGGAAAAGTTTATGTCGGAATGACTGGACGATCCATTAACACCAGGATCAAAGAGCATAAGCGACATTGCAGGTTGGGGCAGGTGGAGAAATCGGCCGTGGCAGAGCACGCACTGAATGAGACCGACCACGCAATAAAATTCGCCGACACGGAAGTTCTGGCTGTAGAGAAGCACTATCACACGCGCTTGTTCAGAGAAGCTGTAGAAATCCAAAAACACGCGAACAGTTTCAACAAGAAGGAGGAAAGCCTTAAGGTAAACGGATCCTGGCTTCCCGTACTGCAGCGAACGACCGTCGCAGGTAGCAAGAGGAGAACCGCACCGGAAATGACCGCGGAGAAGCCCTCGGACGTTGGCGCGCCAGGTACATATAGTCTGCGGCCGCGAGCTCGCCTCCAGTTCACCACCGGCAATGGAGGGTGAAGCTTTGACAATGCCAGCCACTCGTGCTGGCGAAACGTCAGAAAAATCATTAAATGAACGTCGGCCGAAGAACCCGAGACGGAAGCCAATAGGCAGTTTGTCTGTATCAATGGTCCAAAGAGTAATATCCAAAATCATTAAATAAGTTGAAGGATAGAATTTTGTTAACCGAAGTTAATAAACCTGTCTTGGTAGTAATTACCAAGCCAACTCACAGAAATTGAGAGAGTATTTGCTTTGTAGAATCATCTAGAATGATCAGAAATAGTAATATTCAGAATTAAGTTTAAATTCAACTCAAGCCATTTCACTTTGAAACGAGCCCAAAAATTGATTTATTCTTTTGCTTCTTCAGAGCTGGCGACCGTAGTTATAAGTATTTTCAGGAGTATTCGACGGTAAGTCTGCTGCTCTCATCGTGCTGATAGGATTATCCACTGCTGCTAGCAGTGGTGATTGGATACATAAGCTCACTACCAAGTTAAGTGGGTCAGGTAGGCAGTGTTACCGTGTGAACTGTAGGGCACTGTAGGCCGTGGATCGAACCCGTTCAATCATCAGAGCTCTTAGGGAAATAGTCCGGTTAGGAGTGTACTAATCATTAGGTAAATACTGGCGAGTAACGGTCAAAAATGTATACGCAAGGCAATTTAGCAAGGTCCACGTAGCACCTAGTTAATGTGGTGCAATGGCGAGGGTAGGAGTGGAGTAAAAGTGAGCTGAGCTTGTGGCAGCTGTGCTGGATTCAAATATTAACTACGTGAATTCACTACTGCCTCTTACCATTGGGACTGAGCTATTTACAGTTAAAATACGTAGCAGTAAGCGCAAAGGCGTGACAGCTACAAGTCCGTATTGGTTTTATACGTACGGAATTGGGAAGTGGGTCATTCCGTCAGTGGAGGGGGTTAAAACAACCGAGTCAGTGGAGAACATACCCCATTTACTGATGCAAAGATTCAGCGGTTCGGTCGCAAGGAAATCGAGAAAATTTCCGCCAATCAGAAGGAAGAACTGAGACAGGTTCTAAAAAGGCATCATAAGGTATTTTCAGATCGACGTGGCGTGGTCAAAGGTTATGAATGAATGCTGTAGGGAGGAGGTTGTTCTGTAAACTCTACACAGTGTGGCAGCTGTGCAGTCCCAGCTGTGTGAGATCTTCTTTCCCTTTCAGGTCCCACTCATTCTTCCTCTTTCCTGTCGTCAAAAATTTCGACCTCTTCTTTCATACATTAAATTTTCCGGTATGGTTATCAATACAGCATTCAGCCAATGAATGCTGTAGGGAGGAGGTTGTTCTGTAACCTCTACACAGTGTGGCAGCTGTGCAGTCCCAGCTGTGTGAGATCTTCTTTCCCTTTCAGGTCTCACTCATTCTTCATCTTTCCTATCCACAAAAATTTCGACTTTTTCTTTCCAAATACTAAAAGTTTCCGTCATGACTATCAAGTCAGCATTCAGCCAATGAATGCTGTAGGGAGGAGGTGCAGAGACACATGCCGATTCAGAAATTGCCTCGTATGCAGAATATATACATCAGCTCAAAAGCCAGCCAGCACAATTAGAAAGATCTTCCACTCAAGTGATTAATTTGGACACGAATATGACAGTGTTAGAGAGCCATACCGATTATGATGTGTACCTAGTGACAGCAAGAGTACATGACTGTGATGAAGATTCTTTTAAAGAAATTAGAGAAAGTGTATCTAACCCAGAGAAAGAGTGTTGTGATCCCTGTAGTACTGAAGCAAATGAGTTGAGTGAGACTGGAATTCCATTAGTAGGGGAAAATAATGAAAGTAAGAGTGGCAAATGCACTATCCAACAATGGGAAAGTAGAGAAATGGATTATAATTTGCGAGAATTATTTGAACCCGTAGAAGGTCATATTTCTAAGGAGGAGGAATTATCGTCAGAATCATCAGAAAGCATCCAGGGAGAAAAAGAAATAGAGGAAGTTTCCGATTCCGCAACCGAGAGTTCAGGCATGACAGATTCGAATGAGAACGAGATGGCATTAAAGAGCCTAGACGAAGGACTATTGGAAAAAGTGGTGAAAGAATTTAGGATGAAAAGGAGAAAGAAACCTCCGGATGGAATGGTCAGTATAAAAACCGGAAAAATAATATGGCAAGACTTGGCGGTGGAAAAGGATTTATTATGGGAAGATAAAGAAAGTATGAAAGAGGACAATAGGATGCAAACAATCCTACCTATTAATGTATGTGGGTACGATTTATATGTATTGTTGGATACGGGTGCTCAAATAAGTGCTATTTCGCACGCATTTTTTGAGATGATCAAAGAGCAACGAGGAGTAGTCATGATGCCAGTAACAGGTGTTAAAGTGATAGGGGCGACAGGGAAATGTAGTAAACCTGTTAAACATCAAGTGATGATGGAATTTAAGATAAAAAACAAGCTATTTTCTAATGCATTTTTAGTAGTTCCAGAGCTCAGTGCCGAGATCATTTTAGGCATTGACTGGTTAATAAAAAAAAAGTAATTATAGATTGTGACAAAGGGATAATAGTTTGTAAAGTTGATAGTGCGGTATTAGAAATACCATTTGAATCATCTAGAGTAATGGAAGAGAACCAGCTGAGATGGGTAGAATTTAGAGATGATCATGATTCAGGAATAGGTCAAAAATTCGATTGGTTTCTGGTGAGGCAGATAGTTGAAGATGGAAATAAGGAGACACTCCTTCGAAATGTAGTGGATAAAACGGAAGGACTATCTAATGCCCAAAGGGAGGATCTATGGCAAATTCTGAAAGAAAATCAGGAGGTATTTTCGGACAAACCAGGACGAGTGATGAATTATGAGTACTGCATGGAGGTAGAGGAGCATGAACCTTTCTTTAAACCACCATATAATGTACCCTTGTCTAAGAAAGAAGCAGTTCGAAAAGAAATAGATAAAATGGTTTCATGTGGGGTCATTGAACGGAGTTCTAGCCATATAATAACCCATTGGTGATAGTAGGTAAGAAGGATGGAAGTGTACGAATAGTGATAGATGCTCGTACTCTGAATAAAGTAGTGAAGAGGGAGTCGGATCGTCCAGAGAACATAGATAATTTATTGCAGAAGTTTAATGGTGTAAAGTACATGACTAGTTTAGACCTAACGGCGGGATACTGGCAAATCCCATTAAGTGAGGAGTCTAGGAAGTACACGGCATTTTTATTCAATGGCAAATGCTACCATTACACAGTGGTACCATTTGGCCTAAATATTTCCGTTTCAGTGTTCATTCGGGCTTTAGACAAAATTTTAGGGAGTGAACTTAGTTCGCTAATCACGGTTTATGTAGATGATCTGTTAATTGCTACAAGGACATGGGAAGAGCACATGGAGTTATGCGACAGGATGTTCAAAGCTTTAATTAAAGGAGGAATGACCCTGAACCTGAAAAAATGCAAGTTTGTGAAGAAAGAAATAAAGTTTTTAGGTCACATAGTAACACCAGAGGGAATTGAAAAGGATCCCAACAAAGTCAAAGCAATAAGAAATTGTCCAGCTCCCAAGAATAAAAAACAACTAAAGTCGTTTATAGGACTTTGTTCCTTTTATCGTAAGTATGTGGATGATCAGGTGTTCAATAGCCCACATCTGAACAACCTACTTAAGAAGAACAGTGTGTATATATGGACTGAGGAATGTGAAACAGCATTCAACCGGCTAAAAGACAATTTGGCTAAAACATAAAGTTATGGCACCCTGACCTCTGTGAACCATTCCACATGGCAACAGATAGTTCAGATTATGGATTGGGAGTATCCATATTTCAGGAGGTAATGATAGATGGGGAAAAAACTCATAGACAAATTAGCATTTGCGAGTAGAACCATGTCTAAGTACGAAAGAAACTATACAGTTTCAGAGAAGGAGGCTCTAGCTACAGTATGGGGTTTTAGGAAATTTCAACGTTTCTTATGGGGATATAAGACTGTGGTCCATACAGACCACAAAGCTCTAATATTTTTGAAGGACTGCAGATTGTTACATAACAGGTTGACCAGATGGGCGCTGTTTTTACAACAATTTGACATAGAGATCAAGTATGTTAAAGGGAAAGAACATGCAGTACCGGATGCTTTGTCGAGATTACCGGAAGGATGTGAGACACTAGAAAGTGTAAAGAATAGGGAAGATGTTTTTGAGGTGAATTACTTCAAAAAAGCGGAAGGAAGAGAAAAAATTAGGGAAATATGTCGGAATATGCGAAGATATCAAAGTGATGATGATGCACTCAAGTCGGTAAAGGTCAAGTTTGACAATCCGGACGCAACTAACATAAGGGCTTCATATAAAATACATAAAGGTGTACTGTATCTTCAAAGATTAAATAATCCAGGGAAGTGGAGAGTATGTTGGCCGGAACAACACACTGAAGTGCTGATAGATTATGTTCACTTGGCATATGGCCATTGTGGTGCACAGAAGTGTACCGATAAGTTAGACGAATGCATTACCTTTAACAACATGGCACGAAGGGTAGCACAGAGGATAAGATCTTGTGATCTATGCCAAAAGGCGAAAGTAACAAACGCAACTAATCAAGGGCCCATGCAATCAATAAAACCTGATGAAGTATTAGAAATAGTAGCAGTAGATATCTTTGGACCATTACCGAAAACCATGGGGGGTTTTGTGTACATATTTGTAGCAGTTGAACTTTTCTCAAAGTATATAAAGCTTTATCCCTTGAGAAAAGCTACTGCCAGAGCTGTGTATGATAAAATGGTGTGTGATTATTTTGTGAAAGTAGGGAAGCCAAAGAGAATACTATCAGATAATGGTGTTCAGTTTTGCTCAAAAATGTGGAAGGATGGGATAACTGAGAAACAGGTAGAAGTGGTACATATCTCAGCTTATCACCCATCAAGCAATCCAGCAGAAAGATATATGCGTGAGATAGGTCGGTTATTTAGGACGTACTGCCATAGTAACCACAAGAAGTGGGGCATGTATGTGAGTGAATTCGAAGAAATCATGAATTCATTAACAAACGAGAGCACTGGATTTACTCCAGAAGAAATCCTGAAAAAGACAAAAAGTAAAAGTCTAGTAGAAGACCTAATAGAATTTCCAAATAGAGTTGAATTAGATTATGATAGTAAAAAGAACTTAGTAAAAGACAAGATGAGAAAACAAGCAGATGCGAGAATTCGTCGTCACGACGAAAAAGTAAGGAATCCCAAATTTAAAATAGGTGATTTCGTTCTTGTAAAAACACATGAAAAGTCAAGTGAAATTAATAACGAGATCAGCAAATTTAAATATATATATAATGGACCATTTAAAATAGTGTCCATACCCAATGTGAACGCTTATTATTTAGAGTACCCATTAACAGGCAAACGCCTGGGAGTAAGAAACATAGTGGATCTCAAAAGGTATGAACCACGAATTCTACCAGATTGAAAATAAATATATAAATAAATATTAAAGTAAACCAATATGTAAATAGTTGTGTTTCTTTTGTTCTATGTGAAAGGTAAATGCTCACTAAAATATATTGCAGTATTCTAATGAAACTTCTAGTTTAAGTAGAGACTAAACGGACTGGGAAAGACTGAGCTTCTAAGAAAGCCTTAATAGATGTGTAAATAAGTGTTGTGGAAGAGGTAGAAAAGTGAGGAGGTAAAGTGAAAAGGACGGGCTACATAGTAATAGGCGCATAACGTGTGTTTTACTTGCCTGAAATAAAAGAAGTGTATTTAAAACTTTGTAAAAAAAAAAAAAAAATGTTTAAAGTGTACTGTGTTTAGAAGTAAGAAAATTGGAAAGAATATATGTAAATCATTTATGTAACGTTTAGCAGGAAAGAGAGAAAGAATTGGTGTTTCATTTTAAATATGTAATATAAGTATCGAGGTGTATCAGTAAGAAAGGGAAAACCCTTGGTAAAAAGCTTATCGAACATTTCAGATTCATTATAGGAGAGACTTCTTATTGAATTATCACTGTAAGATACTTCAATAAGAAGTGGGGCATGTGTAACGGAACTGAAATGATGGTGGGCTGACAGTAATTTGGAGCCCGTGCGTCTGAAACGGGCGCGCTTGTGTGAGACTGCCAGGGAGTGCACCCTGATGCCATCTATTGGCGAAACTGGGAATTAGTGCTGTCAGACAATGCACTAAGCTCTCAGAGTCAAATGTATTCTTTTTCTTGGTAATTATAAGTTATTACTGTATAATTTAATGTTGTAAAACGCTAGTAGTAAATTATTATGACTGGTATGGACTCCAGGGTAGTAAATATAAATATTCTTAAATACTAAATGATTTCGGTAAAAAGGTGGTAGGGGAACGCCCCCACTCTTGGTGATACGAGCGTAGCTAGGGGTAGCTGGAGACACAGGGACTGAATAAGAAAATGGCCTGGGGAGTGTTGATGTGATCGGACGTGCGTAACTGTGCTCACGCAAAAGTGATTGTGCAACAGCGAAGAGGCGAATATCGTCGCCGTTTTTGGAGTAAAACGCGACGAATGGTTGTTGAAGCCGCCTTTATGCCACTGGGGCTGATTGTAAGAGTTCCTGTGCCCAGATTTTATGGCGGACGTGCAGTAGCTTATACGAGTGCTACAGCTCATAGTTCCAGCCGCCATTAAGGGCATGAGGCGTGAAGAGCTGCGTTAGCCACATGCATCTCACCACCAGCACCGACACGTCTACCCAAGGCAAGACTGCTTGCAATTGTTAAGTCGAACTTTGTATACATGTAAAAGGAGAATACCAGTTTTCTTTTATGCAAGTGCAGAGGACAGAATATAGTAATGAGTAAAATTATGACGCATGTTGTTCATTGTAAAGTGTAGTAACCTCAAACATAGTATAGTGAAATCAGACTGAGGCCACCATCGCCTCTTTCATTTACAATTCTTTCGGTTGTAGAATACTTTAGCGTATAAGAATGTTGAAAAGAGCAATGGTCACACCAGAATGAGTCGCCTATTTACAGTTACTTAAATTTTTCTGAGCAGCCTTTCAAGTAAAGTCACTTAACTAATTCTGTATCAATGGTACAAAGAGTAATATCCAAAATCATTAAATAAGTTGAAGGATAGAATTTTGTTACCCGAAGTTGCATAACCTGTCTTGGTAGTAATTACCAAGCCAACTCACAGAAATTGAGAGAGTATTTGCTTTGTAGAATCATCTAGAATGATCAGAAATAGTAATATTCAAAATTAAGTTTAAATTCAACTCAAGCCATTTCACTTTGAAACGAGCCCAAAAATTGATTTATTCTTTTGCTCCTTCAGAACTGGCGACCATAGTTATAAGTATTTTCAGGAGTATTCGACGGTAAGTCTGCTGCTCTCGTCGTGCTGATAGGATTATCCACTGCTGCTAGCAGTGGTGATTGGATACATAAGCTCACTACCAAGTTAAGTGAGTCAGGTAGGCAGTGTTACCGTGTGAACTGTAGGGCACTGTAGGCCGTGGATCGAACCCGTTCAATCATCAGAGCTCTTAGGGAAATAGTCCGGTTAGGAGTGTACTAATCATTAGGTAAATACTGGCGAGTAACGGTCAAAAATGTATACGCAAGGCAATTTAGCAAGGTCCACGTAGCACCTAGTTAATGTGGTGCAATGGCGAGGGTAGGAGTGGAGTAAAAGTGAGCTGAGCTTGTGGCAGCTGTGCTGGATTCAAATATTAACTACGTGAATTCACTACTGCCTCTTACCATTGGGACTGAGCTATTTACAGTTAAAATACGTAGCAGTAAGCGCAAAGGCGTGACAGCTACAAGTCCGTATTGGTTTTATACGTACGGAATTGGGAAGTGGGTCATTCCGTCAGTGGAGGGGGTTAAAACAACCGAGTCAGTGGAGAACATACCCCATTTACTGATGCAAAGATTCAGTGGTTCGGTCGCAAGGAAATCGAGAAAATTTCCGCCAATCAGAAGGAAGAACTGAGACAGGTTCTAAAAAGGCATCATAAGGTATTTTCATATCGACGTGGCGTGGTCAAAGGTTATGAATGAATGCTGTAGGGAGGAGGTTGTTCTGCAACCTCTACACAGTGTGGCAGCTGTGCAGTCCCAGCTGTGTGAGATCTTCTTTCCCTTTCAGGTCTCACTCATTCTTCCTCTTTCCTGTCGTCAAAAGTTTCGACCTCTTCTTTCATACATTAAGTTTTCCGGTATGGTTATCAATACAGCATTCAGCCAATGAATGCTGTAGGGAGGAGGTTGTTCTGTAACCTCTACACAGTGTGGCAGCTGTGCAGTCCCAGCTGTGTGAGATCTTCTTTCCCTTTCAGGTCTCACTCATTCTTCATCTTTCCTATCCACAAAAATTTCGACTTTTTCTTTCCAAATACTAAAAGTTTCCGTCATGACTATCAAGTCAGCATTCAGCCAATGAATGCTGTAGGGAGGAGGTTGTTCTGTAACCTCTACACAGTGTGGCAGCTGTGCAGTCCCAGCTGTGTGAGATCTTCTTTCCCTTTCAGGTCTCACTCATTCTTCCTCTTTCCTGTCCTCAAAAATTTCGACCTCTTCTTTCATACATTAAATTTTCCGGTATGGTTATCAATACAGCATTACACTAATGAATGCTGTAGGGAGGAGGTTGTTCTGTAACCTCTACACAGTGTGGCAGCTGTGCAGTCCCAGCTGTGTGAGTTCTTCTTTCCATTTCAGGTCTCACTCGTTCTTCATCTTTCCTCTCCACCAAAATTTCAGCTCTTACTCTCAAAAACTAAAATCTTCCGGTACGCCTAACAAGCCAGCATTCAGCCAATGAATGCTGTAGGGAGGAGGTTGTTCTGTAACCTCTACACAGTGTGGCAGCTGTGCAGTCCCAGCTGTGTGAGATCTTCTTTCCATTTCAGGTCTCACTCATCCTTCATCTTTCCTATCCACAAAAATTTCGAACTCTTCTTTCCAGACATGAAATTTTTCTGTCATGTCTATCAAGCCATGAAATCTGTAACCATTCTATCCACCGATTAGTGAAGAAAAATACCTAATGTGACAAACCTAATAGTGACAAACAATAGAGAAGTATGATGTAATTAAGATACAATGTATTTGAGTAACAAGTATGTATAGAGCCCTGGTAATATGGTAAGTACAAAGTGTTGTTTTATTGGAAATCATCCACCAACAGTAATTTAAAAAGATACATGAATTCATGTACAAGCAGGATCTGAAGTGGTAGTGAAACCTAGTGTATGCATTAGAGCTAACCAAGACATAGTAAAAGAGATTGCTTAGTGTTAGGAAAAATATGCAGATAACTTGTAAGATTAAACTCACCTGGTGTAGCAAGGAAAGGCAGTGTAATAGAATTGAGCAGTGTTTGTGGTTGAGACGTGAAGGACACGTCCCTGAAGTATTTATAAGGTTGGAGCTGGCCATTATTTTAGTGTAGTGTGTGACAGGATACACCTACACGTATTGAGGTTATGAGTTGGAGGCGTGAAGGCGACCATAGGTACCCTTATGTTAGATGAGACAGAGCAGCTCATGGTGTCCTATAGGTTTAAGGAATTTAGCATTACGCTCGTCCGTAATTACTTGATGCACTTTAGTGGTAGGTCGAGAGAGACTACCTGAGGTTTCAGCGTCCGATCAAGTGGAAATGGATTGCCACGTGAGCAAACTAATCAGCTGCAATACACTATGATTATGAAATAAACGTGCTATCCTATGCTTTAAATATTAATAGAGTGAGTGTTAAATAAGTACATACACTAGCAAAATAAATAAGTAACGTAATGGCAGACGTGAAACATTAATTTTAGCTCAGCATAAATACACTTCAAAGTAAGTAAGTACCTAATTGCAGATGTGGAACTAACACAACAGCAGAGGACCAATAAGTGGATTTTGTAGTCATCTAAACGTAGTGTGTTTTGAACACTCAGAACTGTACTATTACCAAAAGTTACTCACATGTACAAAGAAGATAATCAAATATACTCATACTATATCTAAGAATAAGGTAATCAAAGATGAGTCAGTTAAGTAAATAAAATGCAGATTTGTCAGGAATGTACCGAGCATTGGTTCAGTGTTCCGGCCCAGAAATAATAAATTGATGTTAAATAGGATTCATGATTGTATGCCTTGAGCATAGATTTTCTCTAGTACATGACTAACGGCGTTTTGAGCCATTTGTTTACCGATTTTATGACAATTAAGTAACCACGAGAGTAAAATTGAAAAAGTTCTGTTAACTTTGTTCCGGTAATATATTGAAGGATAAAATGTATATAACCCCATTTCATTGTGACCCACCCTTAGATGTTAAGTGAACAGAGTCTGAGGCACTCTTTTTGTTTGTTCTACAGGACAAACCAGATAATGGCAGCCTGGTAGCTGCGTGAAAGCGTGAAGTGACTTGGACACAACTCACAGTGACCCCTCCCCTTTCCCCCATGTAATTTAGAGAGAACGTGAAGGACGCACACCATAGCAACTTCCCCTCCTCTAACCCTTGTGAATGGAAGTGTAGGACGCCAGCCAAAGCGGCTACAACCACGTGTGTAAAAATTATTTGTGAACTTTTCTTTCAGGTTTAGAAAAGACTGCTAAGAGATAATCATCTGTTTATGTATCATGTTATTTTCATTGAATTTGTGTATGTAAAAATGTATTTAATGTATTTAATGGTTCTAAGATTTTTATAATTTTTCAATTCGTATGTGTTTGTTTGTCTAAGGCAATATGTATGCCAAAATATTTCATTGACTTTGCTTAAAATTTTGAGTAATGACATTGTTTAAAAGGCAGTGAACATGCCCACAATTTAAATAATTAATGTAGGTAATCAGTTTTCTTTAATGTTTCTACATGTTTATATTTCAATTTTGATTTTTTATAGGGAGTTAAACTGTACTCTTGCTTCCCTTTTTAAATTTTTTCTTCATTCATTAACATTCATAAACAAAAAATTTAAGTAGAGGGTGATGTAGGGAAGCAGCCTACTCACGCTGTAGTAAATTCACATCAGTTTCCATTGTGTGCCAGCCAGTCTGCTGTAACTAGCTCTGACGTCATAAATGTTGCGCAATACCTTAAAAATCAAGCAAATGACCTAAAACTTTTCTAGCATGTCAGGAATAATACTAAATTAATGTGTGTTAAATATCAGTTCGATAACTTCAGCCATTTTTGAAATTTGGACGTTTTTCTGAAAAAGTCATTGGCGCAACAGAAAAGAGATAGAGACTTCAAAATTTGTATTTAGATTCACCTTTCATAATGATTTAATAAAAACAGTACTTTGGATTTCACAAATTGAGACTTTAGTGGAAATTCATGATTTTCTGGTTTTCGTCTCAAAACTGAAGGAAGCAAGATAGATTAAGTAGGCTAATAAATAAGGCTAGGATGTTTAGATTTAAATAGGTTGGAGGTCCGCTATGACTGTGAAGATGTGAAAAGTTTCTTTTGAATACCTGTAAAATTATAGCGATAGCGGATCTCAAAAGGGCCAGTTCAGAGCTCATCTACTGCGTGCAGTGTAATTTAATTAATTCTCTCGCCCAAAATATTTAACTTAGCCACGTCAAAATTTTATTATCAATACTTACCTGCGTGCTGAATGCACGTTTAAATTAAGAGCTTCATCGGCCATCAGCAAAAGAAGCTATAAATTATTATGTAACTTGAAGTGGTGCGTTACTAGCCCAGCGGCTAGTCAGGAGAGCCGATTTGATCAGGCGTTCCCTTAGCCGTCCGCACCGCGGCTATATATATAAGAGCGCTGCGCGAGGAAGGAAGGCCCCAGTTCTTTCCAGACGCTGAATAGCACGTCAGGTGTGTCGGGAGTCGCGTCGCTTCGGTAGTACTGCTACAAACAGCCTCGGGTGCCGTATTAAGTTACTAGAGATACGCGGAACCATGAAATCATTTCAAGTGAAGGGTTAATTCTGGGATGATTTTCATTATCTAGCCTCAGTTGGCGTATTGTCGTATTTTCACGTGCCGTCGCGGGACAGACATTCTACCAATTACATTAGCGTGGCGTTTGATGAAATATTCTCATCAAATTTTGGCGAGCTTTCTTGTTAACATTTAATTCGGACATTTATAGTTGCATCAGCGCATTAGACTCTGAACTGCTATGTTAGTTAGGTTGTAGGGATACTTGTGTTTTTTATCAGTGAATTTCAGAATATACTCAACTATTTTGGAAAATCATTTTTGATTAGAAATCCCGGACAATCTCCTAATTCCTCAGAGCTATAAGCTGCAGCTATAATGGTATTCTCAGATGAAGTGGGCACTAGGATCTCTAATTACCGGTTTCACGTTTGGTTAAATCACTTTCTGGGAGCTAAAAAAGTAAATAGAGAGCCAGTGTTGAGAACGGCGAAAGACAGCATTAACAACATTCTAAAAGCCTGAAACTGATTCAACATTCAAACATTTTGAATTGCAAACATTTATACAGCAAAAATTTATTTTCACGAGTTACTCGCCGCCCCACAAAGGGATGACCAATTTAGTATTGGAGGGCAGTGTAGAGGATAAAAATCATAGAAGGAGACCAAGAGATGAATACAATAAACAGATTCAGAAGGATGTAGGCTGCAGTAGGTACTGGGAGTTGAAGAAACTTGCACAGGATAGAGTAGCATGGAGAGCTGCATCAGACCAGTCTCTGGACTGAAGACCACAACAACAACAACATGCTTTACTTTTTCTCTTGATCGAGGTGAAATGCATATTCCTCTGTCACGAAAAGGTTTGATGTTAGGTTATGTCTTTCGTAAGTCAAACGCTGGAAATATGTAAGAAATAGTAGGAAAGATGAACAGTGTAAACTTACCACACAATCCAAGAAAAGCGTTTTTAACGTTTTAGCGCTAGCATACATTCTTTTCTCTATCGTTTTCGTTCATGTCACATTTGCATACACATGTTCGTAAACGCTTCATAGATGTTTTTGTACATGGTGTGGTCAAAGATGAATTTATTCATAGTGCTAAAGAGATTAGAAAGTACGGTCATTTATGTCACGCATTTGGATACTGCCAAACTCAAAACCTACGGGCTGCTTCCTGTTGACCTATAGTCATGAAATTCAAGAAGAGGCAAGGTTCACAGCATAAAAAATTCGAAGAATGCTCATTTCTAATTATGTTACATTTGTTAACCGTCTGTCTCTGTGTTAGTGTATTAAGACCCCTTTCTCTGAGAAACGGGTAGATGTACCACGGTGAAGTTTATGTCACATACTACAGTGAAAGGTCACTTGGTGATGTGCAAAATTTATACTTCTACGTTACCTGAATAAAAGGATACAGCCTTTGATGCCACATATTTTGTTACTCGCGAAGTTACTCATCGAAACCTATAGCGTACTTCCCGCTGATTTAGAATCACAAAATTTGGCAAGAAGCTGGGTTTCGTAGTGCAGGTAAAGGAAACTCACAGAAAATCGTTAAAACACAACGAAAGTTTCTGAATTCCCGTGACAGATATCTTGCCTGCATCGGTATCAATAACAGGGAAAAACGTCCGAATTCTATGTTCCCAGGGTGGGTGTACTATCTATGCACATAATTATGTTTGTCCGGAACACTGAGAGCTCGCACGTTTCCCTATCTTTGTTTATTTTTATGAACGTTACAGACTTGAGAGTGGCACTTAAAACCCTTTCAGCTGCTCAGCTACAACATAGTGTGAGTCAGAGAACATCATTGGGAGATCCATCGGTGCGTTATAGATCAGCACTGTCTGTGAAGTTTCTTTTCCTAATCTCAAGGTTGAAAAAATCGTTAGTCCTCTCCCATCTCCCCCCTCCTCCCCTCCCCCAAACAGGTGACATCACACGAAAACAGCGCGAAACTGCTCCTAGCCATCATAATGGTCTCAACTCCGCAAGTCCACAAATTTCTTCAAGTACGCCTGGTCTTTCTGAAACTTCTCCCCTTGAAGCAACACTTTGAGAATGCTGGCGCTTTGGTGGAAAACCTCGTTTATTTTAAAGGTTAAGAAAATTAATAAAATTTTTAAAAGTGAAAAAAAAACTTTATTTTTGCGGTGATTAGTTCAATTTTACATCGAAATAAACCCCACGCAATTCACAATAAAATTTTAAAGATATGAGAAAAGTGACCAAGTGCGAGAAGCTCTCGCTCACCGGTGGTTCCGCACAAATTTAATTACGTATATACACTGAAGGTTAAAAAAAAATTGGTGCACCTGCCTAATATGGTGCAGGACCCCCGCGAACGCGCAGAAGTAGCAATTTGCCGAAGGGCTGCACTTCTGTCCCGTTCTTGCAGTATCTTTCTCCGGCTGCAGAGATGTCGGAGATTTGATGTTTTACCTTATTCCTGATGTTCGCGGTACACTCGTGAAATGGTCGTACGGGCAAATCCCCACTTCATCGCTATCTAGGGGATGCTGTGTCCCATTGCTTGGCGCCGACTGTAACACCACGTTCAAACTCACTTAAGGGGCTCCGGAACGCCCTATACTTGCAATGTTAAAATAACGCTTATAAATTACATCTTTCCTCACAAAGTATTTGAGGTAGGAAGTTGAACTTTTTACAGATTATTTATTGGAATATGGGCTACAACTTAAGACAGGGATTTTACAAAATTTTAGTTCAGTTTTTAAAGATGATTTTTTTTCAATTGTAATGAAAATTCACAACATCTTTTTGCAATTTTTTATTTATATATTCAAAAATATACAGTTTTTTGGAAAAAGGCTGTGTTAAATTATGCAGAAGGTACTGTGTAACATTTACTGAAAGTTTGAAACAAATATGTTTGGAAGATCCTTAGAAAACATGTAATTAGTATGAGAAAATAAAAGTTTTGGGCATCGAGTGACAAAGATTGGATTAACTTTTTAGTGCATTCCAGGTCCATAGGATGGATTATCTTCATCCTCTGCAAACTCCTCCCCCAGCTTCCTCTTGTTCCTCCTCCAGTTTACTCTTGCTTGTATTTCTAGACTCTTTACAGCCCTGTCTGCAGCCCGAAGGCGTTCCTTGTCTAAAGCAAGCATCGCTCGTACCATGTTAGAACCTATCTTTATTCCCATATTTCTAAATACCTTGCACCTTACAATGTTGCCATCATTGAAAGTCGCCACAGAAACTTTACTTTTACTCATTATTATACTTCAACAAAACAGAGACTCAAGAAACAGAATTAATTACGAATATTTTTGAGATAACGACAGAGTAAATAAACATGAAACAATCGACAATCACACCAGCGATATATATTGAACCATCACAGGTTAGCCACAACACATACTTTATCTCACATCACTAAAATGTACCTGATGAACACAGACGTTAATAATAACACAATTTGACAGCAGTTTAACAGCGCCACAGTGGGTCACGCCCATGTAGAACACATTTCAAAAAAAATTTAAAAATAGTTGTAGTCTTCGGAATTGAATAAATTATATATCTATTAAAAGGTAATAGTCTGCAGATTCAGAAAACGCAAAAAAGTAAAAATTGAACTTTTCATGATTTTGAGACTTTCCGGAGCCACTTAAATCTTGACAACATGCCATTGTAGCAGCGGTAACCGACCTAACAACTGCCCCAGACACTGTTGTCTTATATAGGCTTTGCCGATCGTAGCGCCGTATTCTGCCAGTTTACGTATCTCTGTATTTGAATACGCCTGCCTTTACCAGTTTCTTTGGCGCTTCTTTGTAGATACTTCATCCATCCTGGGAATCTAGAATCTCGACGATTTTTACCACATACATTGTATTCAGGGGATTCTTTGATGACACTGATCATTATTTAATCTGCAGTGAAATTGGGATTGTGAGGCCAAAAGTGCAGGAGGTCAGGTCCATATGTAGGAGGATAAGAGTGGAGAAACTTCAGGATAAGGAAATCAGGCACAAGTACATAACAGCGATCTCAGAAAGGTACCAGTTAGTTGAATGTAGTCAATTACAGTCATTGGAAAAGGAATGGACAAGGTACAGGGACACAGTACTAGAAGTGGCTAAAGAATGTCTTGGAACAGTAGTGTGTAAAAGTAGGATGAAGCAAACAGCTTGGTGGAATGATACAGTCAAGGCAGCCTGTAAAAGGAAAAAGAAGGCGTATCAAAAATGGCTACATACCAGAACCCAGGTAGACAGAGAAAGTTATGTTGAAGAAAGAAACAAAGCCAAACAGATAACCTAAGAAGAAATCGTGGGAAGACTTTGGAAACAGGTTGGAGACTATGGGTCAAGCTGCTGGAAAACCATTCTGGAGTGTAATTAGCAGTCTTTGAAAGGGAGGTAAGAAGGAAATGACAAGTATTTTGGACAGGTCAGGAAAACTGCTGGCGATTCCTGTGGATGCCTTGGACAGATGGAGGGAATATTTTGAAGAGTTGCTCAATGTAGGTGAAAATGCGATCAGTAATGTTTCAGATTTCGAGGTAGAATGGGATAGGAATGATGATGGAAATAGGATCACATTTGAGGAAGTGGAAAAAATGGTCAATAGATTGCAGTGCAATAAAGCGGCTGGGGTGGATGAAATTAAGTCGGAACTCATCAAATACAGTGGAATGTCAGGTCTTAAATGGCTACACAGGATAATTGAAATGGCCTGGGAGTCGGGATAGGTTCCATCAGACTGGACAAAAGCAGTAATCACACCAATCTTTAAACATGGAAACAGTAAAGATTGTAACAACTACAGAGGTACCTCTTTAATCAGCGTTGTGGGTAAAATCTTCTCAGGTATTGTTGAAAGGAAAGTGCGAGTATTAGTTGAGGACCAATTGGATGAAAATCAATGTGGGTTTAGGCCTCTTAGAGGTTGTCAGGACCAGATCTTTAGCTTACGGCAAATAATGGAGAAGTGTTATGAGTGGAACAGGGAATTGTATCTATGCTTTATAGATCTAGAAAAGGCATATGACCGGGTTCCTAGGAGGAAGTTATTGTCTGTTCTACAAGATTATGGAATAGGAGGCAAACTTTAGCAAGCAATTAAAGGTCTTTACATGGATAGTCAGGCAGCAGTTAGAGTTGACGGTAAATTGAGTTCATGGTTCAGAGTAGTTTCAGCGGTAAGACAAGGCTGCAACCTGTCTCCACTGTTGTTCATATTATTTATGGATCATATGTTGAAAAGAATAGGCTGGCTGGGTGAGATTAAGATATGTGAACACAAAATAAGCAGTCTTGCATATGCGGATGACTTAGTTGTGATGGCAGATTCGATTGAAAGTTTGCAAAGTAATATTTCAGAGCTAGATCAGAAATGTAAGGACTATGGTATGAAGATTAGCATCTCCAAAACGAAAGTAATGTCAGTGGGAAAGAGATATAAACGGATTGAGTGCCAAATAGGAGGAACAAAGTTAGAACAGGTGGACGGTTTCAAGTACTTAGGATGCATATTCTCACAGGATGGCAACATAGTGAAAGAACTGGAAGCGAGGTGTAGCAAAGCTAATGCAGTGAGCGCTCAGCTACGATCTACTCTCTTCTGCAAGAAGGAAGTCAGTACCAAGACTAAGTTATCTGTGCACCGTTCAATCTTTCGACCAACTTCGTTGTATGGGAGCGAAAGCTGGGTGGATTCAGGTTACCTTATCAACAAGGTTGAGGTTACGGATATGAAAGTAGCTAGGATGATTGCAGGTACTAGTAGATGGGAACAATGGCAGGAGGGTGTCCACAATGAGGAAATCAAAGAAAAACTGGGAATGAACTCTATAGATGTAGCAGTCAGGGTGAACAGGCTTAGATGGTGGGGTCATGTTACACGCATGGGAGAAGCAAGGTTACCCAAGAGACTCATGGATTCAGCAGTAGAGGGTAGGAGGAGTCGGGGCAGACCAAGGAGAAGGTACCTGGATTCGGTTAAGAATGATTTTGAAGTAATAGGTTTAACATCAGAAGAGGCACCAATGTTAGCACTGAATAGCGGATCATGGAGGAACTGTATAAGGGGGGCTATGCTCCAGACTGAACGCTGAAAGGCATAATCAGTCTTAAATGATGATGATGATGATGATGACATATCGATACCGGCAAGATATTGGTTTCGGGAATTCCAGTGCCATATTAAAATCTCTGCAGTAGTTCTTGAGACTAGCCCGGAGGGAAGAAAAAGAAGCGAGTAGGGGACTTCATTTTCTTGGTGGTATTTTTGATCTGTCGTTGCAACTACAAAAATGCGTGATTTTGTTTCAACAGTCGCGTTTCGCTTTATTGAGGTAAAGCATCATCAGTGGTCTGTAATTAAGTTATTAACATTTTGATTTGCTTTTAGATCGATTAACAGTTCGTTAAGAATAAATTGATTTTTACTTTGGTGATTTTCGGCGAGTTCTCGGGAAATACTGTCTGCTGGTAGATCGTTGTTTTTCTCCGTTGGACACTGATAATTTTGGTATAGTTTTTAGATGTTCTGCAGCACTATGCACACTTTTATACGCACAACTGTATTCTGTTTGTTTTTTTACTTCAAGTATGTGTTGTGGCTTGTGTTTTTTAGTGTTGCCAACATAGCCCTTCCATTACTTTGTCTTTACCTACAACATTTTTTAAAAATTAGATTATTGTTTGTATGTAATTATATAATGGGTACTTGGAAAAAACGGTGTTTTGCATAACTGGCGGACCTCACATCCTACTATTAAATTATGTTTCTGTTGGAAAGGGATGAGGTGTCTGTCTTTAGTGATTTTTATGATATTCATATCATTTTCAATATTGTTTGGTCTATGATGTTCTTGTTTTACATGACCTGGAAATGTTGAGTGATTTGTACCGTATTTAAATGCTCTGATGTGTTCTTTATACCTTGTGTCGAATGTCCTGCCACTCATTCCAATGTATATCTTCTCACAATCTCTGCAACTGAGCTGATAGATACCACATTGTTGGTATCTGTCTGGTTATGGTTTCAGTTTTATGTACGTGGTGGTTGTAATAAAATTTTTGTTTCTTGAGCCACTGTAGGTGGAAGACTATGTACCGCTGGGTACCCAACAGGGTGTCGTTGTGTCGTCTTCATCGTCATCATTCATCCCCATTACGGTCTGAGGAAGGCAATGGCAAACCACCTCCGCTAGGGCTCTGCCTAGTCGGCGGTGTGGGTCTCCCGCATCGTCCCCTACGCTCCTCGGAGCATGGAACCTAATCATCATCTTTGGGTTGTTTGGGGAAGGAGACCAGACAGCGTGATCATCGGTCTCATCGGATTAGGGAAGGATGGGGAAGGAAGTCGGCCGTGCCCTTTCAGAGGAACCATCCCGGCATTTGCCTGGAGTGATTTAGGGAAATCACGGAAAACCTAAATCAGGATGGCCGGACGCGGGATTGAACCGTCGTCCTCCCGAATGCGAGTCCAGTGTCTAACCACTGCGCCACCTCGCTCGGTTAATCATCATCACCCAACTTTATAGGAATGATGGTCACACTGTGCGCTGCACGTTTTGTGTTATTAGTAGTTTTGATGTCATGACTTGCAATTAAGCTCTGTTACTGCTACAGCAACTCGGGCTGACACACAAGCACCAGTGTTACAGAAGCTGACAGTCACACATGGCTCTGAGAACTATGGGTCTTAACATCTGAGGTCATCAGTGACACAGAGCGTAACTTAATCATAGATAAAACGTTGTTCAAGAATCATGACAGAAGGTTGTATGCATGGAAGAGGCCTGGGGATACTGGAAGGTTTCAGATAGATTATATAATAGTGAGACAGAGATTTAGGAACCAGGTTTTAAATTGTAAGACGTTTCCAGGGGCAGATGTGTACTCTGACCACAATCTATTTGTTATGAACTGTAGACTAAAACTGAAGAAACTGCAAAAAAGTGGCAATTTAAAGAGATGGGACATAGATAAACTGATCGAACCAGAGTTTGTAGAGAGTTTCGGGGAGAGCATTAGGGAACGATTGATAAGAGGCAAAGAAAATGGTACACCTGCCTAATATCGTGTAGGGACCCGATGAGCACGAAGATCTGCCGCTATACGACGTGGCATGGACTCGACTAATATCTGAACCAGTGCTGGAGGGAACTGACACCATGAATCCTGTATGGCTGTCTCCTGAAAAGCACGTTGCAAACCACCCCTCATATGTTCTATAATGCTCATGCCAGGGGAGTTTGGTGGCCAGCGAAAGTGTTTAATCTCAGAAGAGTGTTTATGGAGCCACTCTGTAGCAATTCTGAACGGGGAGGGGGGAGGGGGGAAGAGGTATCGCGTTGTCCTGCTGGAATTGCCCAAGTCCGTCTGAAAGCACAATGGATATCAACGGTTCAAATGGCTCTGAGCACTAGAGGACTTAACATCTGAGGTCATCAGTCCCTTACAACTTAGAAGTACTTAGACCTAACTAACCATCACACACATCCATGCCCAAGGCAGGATTGGAACCTGCGACCGTAGGGACATGAACGGGTGCAGGTGATCAGACAGGATGCTTACGTGTGTATCACCTGTCAGAGTCTTATCTAGACATATCAGGGGTCCCATATCGCTCTAACTGCACACCACTGCAGAGCCTTTACCAGCTTGAATAGTCCTCTGCTCACATGCAGTCATATGGTTGTCTCCATACCCGAACACTTCCAATCTGAAACGAGACTGCGGGCCGGTGTGGACGAGCGGTTATAAGCGCTATAGTCTAGAACCGCGGGACCGCTACGGTCGGAGGTTCGAATCCTGCCTCGGGAATGGATGTGTGTGATGACCTTAGGTTAGTTAGGTTTAAGTAGTTCTAAGTTCTAGGGGACTGATGACCTAAGCAGTTAAGTTTCATAGTGCTCAGAGCCATTTTGAAACGAGACTCGTCCGACCAGGCAACATGTTTCCAGTCATCAGTAGTCCAATGTCGGTGTTGACAGGCCCGAGCGAGGAATAAAGCTTTGTGTCGTGCAGTAATCAACGGTACACGAGTAGGCCTTCGGCATCGGGAACCCATACCTATGACGTTTAGTTGAATGGTTCCCACGCTGACACTTGTTGATGGCCCGGCATTAATATCTGCAGCAATTTGCGAAAGAGTTGCACGTCACTCACGTTGAACGAATCTCTTCAGTCGTCGTTGGTCTCGTTCTTGTAGGTTCTGTTTCCGGCAGCAGCTATGTCGGGGATTTGATGTTTTTCCTGGTTCCTGATGTTATGGTACACTCGTGAAATGGTCGTACTGGAAAATCCCCACTTCATCGCTACCTCGGAGATGCCGGAGATGCTGTGACCCATCGTTCGTGTGCCGACTATAGCACCACGTTTAAACTCACTTAAATCTTGATAAGCGGCCATTGTAGCAGCAGTAACCGATCTAACAACTGCGCAAGACACTTGTTGTCTTATATAGGCCTTGCCGACCGCAGTGGCGTACTCTGCCTGTTTACATATCGCTGTATTTGATAGCATGCTTATACCAGTTTCTTTGGCACATCAGTGTATTTCAACATTCACGTCTACTATGAGAAACTGACGCTGCAACTACAGCAAACGAAGTTTTGCAATACTTTTAGAATTTGATATTAGATGTACAATAAAATAATTTCTGAATTCTCCGTCCATGGAACGCATCTGTTCCTCGGTCCTCGACCCGCTAAAGGACCACAAACCATGCAAAGGAAGTAACAACTTATTTGCGACGAGGATGGGATTAGTGGAACAAGGAGCTTTGAACAATACAGCACTACATCTAGCGAATTCGCTTGTGTGTGTGTGTGTGTGTGTGTGTGTGCGTACATTGAGTTGAAATATGTTAAACTGAAATATTTAAGTTCAGTTATTTAAGAAATCACGTATATTCAGGGAGAGCATCATACAAGATTCGAGCAGCGTCTATGGTGTTCTTGTTTTTGATGATCTGGAAATGTTGAGTGACTTGTGCCGTATTTAAATGCTCTGATGTGTTCATTATACCTGGTGTCGAATACCCTGCCAGTCATTCCAATGTACAGTCGTGCTCAAAAGTATCCGAACGACCTGAATTGCATTTCGCCTGATTCGCATGCAACCGGCATAACGCAGCTGTCTAGCAGGTCCTCTAATCGCTCCTTGGTACAGTCGTTTGGCTATTGAAAATGGTTCCAACAAGTCACCACTAGAAAACACTGCTCTGTATCGCAATAACTCAAGATGTAAAGTAATACCACGATACTACAAATATCAGGGAACACCTCATCACAGATAAGACTGTTCTTAAGGCTTGTAAGCTCACCACTCTCATTATTACGTCAGATAGGTAATGCACGTAGTAAGTTCGTCAAGGATATATGCGAATTCTCTGATGTTATCTATAACAGTCTGACAATGCAGAAGTAAAGCTGTGACTACCGGGCGAGAGTCGTGCTTCGGTAGCTCAGTTGGTAGAGCACTAGCCCGCGAAAGGCAAAGGTCCCGAGTTCGAGTCTCGGTCGGGCACACAGTTTTAATCTGCCAGGAAGTTTCATAACAGCGCACGCTCCGCTGCAGAGTGAAAATCTCATTCTGAATGCACATGCAGTTTGTTGATTACATCATGTAGAAAACTTGTTCTGAGTTAAAGCTGTCAAACATCGTTTGAAGAAGAATAAAATGCCACTACCACACGACAGCTAATGTAGGAAATACTTTTCTGACGTATTTTGGCACGATGCACTCCCCCCATACATATACAAAAGTTTCGAGATGCATCTGCTGCCTGGCTGTCTATTGAACCTGAAAAGAACAAAATGTCGCAGAAGTTAGCTCTTTTTTGACATGTGACTATTTTGGGTTGAGAAGTGAAGGGAATTATGTTCAAAGTTTCATTAGATTGATAACTTTAGCAGACAGCTGAATTGCGTTTTAAAAAACGTAAACTTAGAAGTGAATGTACTCGAACTCGCGACATCTTATCTACAGTGCGCGACACTTACCATGAACTCAACGATTCCTCCTGAACTTCTGCATTCCACTGCACTGTGAGATAATGCATATGGCCGGGTCTAGACTTCTGAGAGACAAAGAGTTGCAGCTTTCCTTTTGCACTGCACGACGTTTTCAACAAACAGAAAGCGCAGTACAGTAGCTCAAGTGGAAGGGAACACTTCTATTTAAATTTCTGCATCCTACACTGTTGGCTGTTCTGTGAGGTGGCAGTTACGTGACTTCATTTCGGTGGTTATAAAATAGGGTCCAATGTATGCACTGGGTAGCCGAAGCAGCTAGTTCATGGTGATTCGGTCAACCAAGTAAATGAATTTACTGAACATGCTGCAAGTTACTACAGGGAGCCTGTGTGTAAGAATTCTCATCCAGTGTGGCGCAACGGCGTTGCGATAGAAAAATGAGCCACAGAGAAGAGGATTTGGTGGTCTGTTGGACTGATGATAGGTTCATATACCTACGGTGTGGGTTCGATTCCAACTCCCGTCAATGATTTTATATAAGAAGAGGCAGATTCCTTTCTCTTCTAGCTACACCAAGTGAAGAAGATATAATGGCACTGAGGTCTGAAATTCACATTAAAAATGATATTCCTTCTCCACCAAGTAGACGTTAGTTTGAACCACAACAAAGTCTGGAGTGGCGACATGTAGAAACTCCATCACCAGTAACCTTTCTTATACTAATTACTTATTTCTAGTGACGAAACAAACGCTATGTAGGGTCACAGGACACTTATTCCATCTTTTATTTGAGCTTCTGTATGTCGATAAAATTGGTTCTGAGCTGGGAATGCAATTCAGACCGCCCTTAACGCTGAATTTGATTCCTTCGTGACACTACAGCTCGGCTGCAATTTGTTGTTTGTTCCAAACTGCAGATTCCTCAACATCTCCACATGTTGCGCCTGAATGGGTTCGAATCCTGGTCCGGCACTAAAGATTTCATTATGTTTTATCAAGCTCTAGCATGAGATCACCTATCTGCTGGTGGATAATAATTTTGATGTTTAATGTGTTTTAATTCGTTGTCAACATTAACGATATTTGGCGTTTTTGACCCCCAGTGAGACACAGAACTATTTGCGAGATCACTGTAAGTTCAAGATGTTATTCCGAGCTGCTGGTGGAGAAAAATTCGGTAGCTGACGTCTCTTTGTGTGTAGTCAACAACGATATGTGTGGGGCTCTATTCCCACTAAGCACTGAACTCTTCGTCATATTATTTCTAGTTCAAACATGCTCACATGTCGCTGCTGTTGCAACAAACCCATATTTAACGTTCGTTTTCTCTAGAATATTACAGCGATAGGTGCCGGGTTGGAGTCCTGGGAAGCAAAAAATTAATGTTTCGTCTCGTCATTTCAGTTAAAACATCTAGCTACTGCCGAGGAAATCCGATATGTCACAGTTGATTGTGCTTCGATATCAATCCGATTAGGTTATGGGTTCGAATCCCTGTCCAACACATAGCTTTACCTCACGGCATTACAAGCAAGTTACTTGTGAAAAAGCAATATTTAACATCTTTCGTAGTTCGTTAACAGGGACAGTAGATGCTGGGTAGGAATTCGCGTCCGTTCAAAATGTCTGCGTTGTGTAATTTAAAGTTGATAATTGTTAACTGATACTGTCTAAAATCGAGGTATATCACTCTCTGTATGCCTAATGAGGAATGACTGTTAGTTTCCGCCAGTCACGAAATGTTTGCTTAGTCTGCATGACCCGGGTTTTAATCCATATGCAGAGCGAGACGGTTCGTCGTGTCATTTGAAGTTCATACATATTCTCAACTAGCTGCTCGTGAATAACTTAAATTTTTAATGTCATTTTGTGTTAAATAATAAGTACGGTATGTTACTTCCAAGAGTAAATAATGAATACGACTAACTTACTACGTGCATTACCTATCTGACGTAATAATGAAAGTGGTGAGCTTACAAGCCTTAAGGACAGTCTTATCTGTGATACGGTGTCCCTGATATTTGCAGTATCGTGGTATTACTTTACATCTTGAGTTCTAGCGATACGGAGCAGTGTTTTCTAGTGGTGACTTGTTGGAACCATTTTCAATAGCCAAACGACTGTACCAAGGAGCGATTAGAGGACCTGCTAGACAGCTGCGTTATGCCGGTTGCATGCGAATCAGGCGAAGTGCAATACAGGTCCTTCGGATACTTTGAGGACGACTGTACATCTTCTCACAATCTCTGCTACTCTGCTGATTGATACCACATTGTTGGTATTTGTCTGGTATTGATTCCAGTTTTATACAAGTGGTGCCGGCCGGGGTGGCCGAACGGTTCTAGGCGCTACAGTCTGGAACCGCGCGTCCTCTAGTGTCGCAGGTTCGAATCCTGCCTCGGGCATAGATGTGTGTGATGTCCTTAGGTTAGTTAGGTTTAAGTAGTTCTGAGTTCTAGGGGACTGATGACCTCAGCTGTTAAGTCCTATAGTGCTCAGAGCCATTTGAACCATTTTTTTGCAAGGACGACGCCATTGGACCTTCACTATGACGTTTCACCCGAACCTCAGAGTTAAATATAGAGTTTTCAACAAGCCACTTTACTGGATATTAGGTAGAGCTGTGCCCGGCAAGTGTTCATGCCATTTTTTGTCATATTATATTATGGTACTGCCGCCTCGTTTTCTTATTTCATTTACTGGCGTCACTGACTCCCTGTCTTACTTGCCCGTGAGCAGTAGCAGCAGCGCGTATCGTTAAGTCCACTGCCGTACCATCTCTGGATATTTCCAGGCCGTCGTGTGTCTGGCAGTCGGTTCGGGACGGACCAGCCGTGCAGTCGGGACGCAGCAGCAGTGAAGTCGGGGACGGAGCGCCTGTGAGGCGCCGACAGCCAGTGCTCGCCGACCGCTGGCGACTCACATGAACTGTCCGACGGAGGGAGATTGGAATGGGACGACCGTTGGTTGGTCGTTCGGTTGGTCGTCTCATCGGCCGACGTATATTTGGTCCTTTCACCGTTTCCGGATCTGGGTAGTTGGTCGGTTAGCTTGGGGCAGCGAGAAAAAATCCGTGGCGCGTAGTTTTGCCGAGGCCGCTGGCGGCGTCCACGCGCGGTCGGAGTGTGTGGTGCTGTTCTCATTCCTACGAGGTTGGTGGCTCACCGATCCTGCACACGAAAGTTCAGTTTTGACTTAATTTACCAGCAAGTGACGACTGTTCACACTGTGTCATTTAGATTTCCTTGTCGGCTGTTGGAACATTCCCGCGAGTAACAACGTGTGTTTTCAAGTTGGAAAATTTTAGCCACCTCCGGTGGAGTTTAACTGCGCTTGGTTGTTTTGAATTGAAGTGCACCAGCGGAATCTTCTGCCTTGTGGCCGTTAACATTCCGGTTACCTGCCCTAGCCGTTGACGTAAATTCCGGCAGTGTATTTTCCTCATCGTGTTGTCGCTGTCCAACACGGTGTGTAGTTTGACAGTTCAATATACACTCCTGGAAATTGAAATAAGAAAACCGTGAATTCATTGTCCCAGGAAGGGGAAACTTTATTGACACATTCCTGGGGTCAGATACATCACATGATCACACTGACAGAACCACAGGCACATAGACACAGGCAACAGAGAATGCACAATGTCGGCACTAGTACAGTGTATATCACCTTTTCGCAGCAATGCAGGCTGCTATTCTCCCATGGAGACGATCGTAGAGATACTGGATGTAGTCCTGTGGAACGGCTTGCCATGCCATTTCCACCTGGCGCCTCAGCTGGACCAACGTTCGTGCTGGACGTGCAGACCGCATGAGACGACGCTTCATCCAGTCCCAAACATGCTCAATGGGGGACAGATCCGGAGATCTTGCTGGCCAGGGTAGTTGACTTACACCTTCTAGAGCACGTTGGGTGGCACGGATACATGCGGACGTGCATTGTCCTGTTGGAACAGCAAGTTCCCTTGCCGGTCTAGGAATGGTAGAACGATGGGTTCGATGACGCTCCCCACACCATGATGCCGGGTGTTGGCCCTGTGTGCCTCGGTCGTATGCAGTCCTGATTGTGGCGCTCACCTGCACTGCGCCAAACACGCATACGACCATCATTGGCACCAAGGCAGAAGCGACTCTCATAGCTGAAGACGACACGTCTCCATTCGTCCCTCCATTCACGCCTGTCGCGACACCACTGGAGGCGTGCTGCACGATGTTGGGGCGTGAGCGGAAGACGGCCTAACGGTGTGCGGGACCGTTGCCCAGCTTCATGGAGACGGTTGCGAATGGTCCTCGCCGATACCCCAGGAGCAACAGTGTCCCTAATTTGCTGGGATGTGGCGGTGCGGTCCCCTACGGCACTGCGTAGTATCCTACGGTCTTGGCGTGCATCCGTGCGTCGCTGCGGTCCGGTCCCAGGTCGACGGGCACGTGCACCTTCCGCCGACCACTGGCGACAACATCGATGTACTGTGGAGACCTCACGCCCCACGTGTTGAGCAATTCGGCGGTACGTCCACCCGGCCTCCCGCATGCCCACTATACGCCCTCGCTCAATGTCCGTCAACTGCACATACGGTTCACGTCCACGCTGTCGCGGCATGCTACCAGTGTTAAAGACTGCGATGGAGCTCCGTATGCCACGGCAAACTGGCTGACACTGACGGCGGCGGTGCACAAATGCTGCGCAGCTAGCGCCATTCGACGGCCAACACCGCGGTTCCTGGTGTGTCCGCTGTGCCGAGCGTGTGATCATTGCTTGTACAGCCCTCTCGCAGTGTCCGGAGCAAGTATGGTGGGTCTGACACACCGGTGTCAATGTGTTCTTTTTTCCATTTCCAGGAGTGTATGATTGGTTGTGGGCTACAATACCTTCTCCGTTGTTCCACTGAACCTCCTGTTGTGTGCTGGTCGGGTTGAGCGAAAGTTATCTTGTCGGTGGGTCCGTCAACTGTCTGTCAGTTGGGTTGTCATCAGATCGAGTATGGCTGTGCCGACTGTGTGTCTCACCCAGGCATTTTAGTTTGAGTGTTAAGTTGTTGGCTTTCAGCCGATTTTAAGTTAAAGTGGTCTTGCCCTTAAGGGATGATACTGAATGTGCCAGACAGTATCATGCCTTAAGGGCAAGATACTGTATGGCACATTCAACCGGTAATTAAGATCCAAAAGTTAATGCTGTGATTTTTTTAAATTTTCTTGGCTATTGTGCCGGCCGGAGTAGCCGTGCGGTTCTAGGCGCTACTGTCTGGAGCCGAGCGACCACTACGGTCGCAGGTTCGAATCCTGCCTCGGGCATGGATGTGTGTCATGTCCTTAGGTTAGGTAGGTTTAATTAGTTCTAAGTTGTAGGCGACTGATGACCTTAGAAGTTAAGTCGCATAAAAAAAAATTCTTGGCTATCGTAATGTCTGATCAAATAAATAAAGTTGTGTGATCGAGTGTAACTGACAGCAGCTTATTTTGGCCCCTTTCCACAATTTGAATTACCTGTACTGTCCTGCGGGCTTAAGAGGGCGTTTGAGAGGCGTTTTTCTCCGATCACGTGGCAGAATGCAGTATACTATTGGCGGCAGCACAGGCACGAATCAGCGCAACCAAAATCAATTGCGGCTGCTTAAGTTATCTTGCCTTAGCCCAATTTTTTTGAGATTTCTTGTAAGAACAACGTCTGGTTGCCGTGACACAGCCTCCCACGCAGCTTACCGAGCGGCTGCCTCCCACCCGTGCCAGTCTCACCAACTTAAGTCTCCACCTGAGTGAGATTTTCACTCTGCAGCGGAGTGTGCGCTGATATGAAACATCCTGGCAGATTAAAACTGTGTGCCCGACCGAGACTCGAACTCGGGACCTTTGCCTTTCGCGGGCAAGTGCTCTACCATCTGAGCTACCGAAGCACGACTCACGCCCGGTACTCACAGCTTTACTTCTGCCAGTACCTCGTCTCCTACCTTCCAAACTTTACAGAAGCTCTCCTGCGAACCATGCAGAACTAGCGCTCCTGAAAGAAAGGATATTGCGGAGACATCGCTTAGCCACAGCCTGGGGGATGTTTCCAGAATGAGATTTTCACTCTGCAGCGGAGTGTGCGCTGATATGAAACTTCCTGGCAGATTAAAACTGTGTGCCCGACCGAGACTCGAGCTCGGGACCTTTGCCTTTCGCGGGCAAGTGCTCTACCATCTGAGCTACCGAAGCACGACTCACGCCCGGTACTCACAGCTTTACTTCTGCCAGTACCTCGTCTCCTACCTTCCAAACTTTACAGAAGCTCTCCTGCGAACCATGCAGAACTAGCACTCCTGAAAGAAAGGATATTGCGGAGACATCGCTTAGCCACAGCCTGGGGGATGTTTCCAGAATGAGATTTTCACTCTGCAGCGGAGTGTGCGCTGATATGAAACTCCACCTGCCCAACTGCGACGCCATATCCGCTTACGCAGCAGGTCGCCTCTCCCACACAGATCGGCGCCGACACCGTCGGCTACTCGCAGGGACCTTCCGCAGATCCCTCCATGCTCCTACCTGTGGCGAGGGCTGAAAGCTGTGCATGGTTTTTCTGGGCAGCTTCTTCTAAAAAAGTCCTCTATTTCACCAACAATACGAATACTACATTAACCCACCACCTAATGATACGTGCTACTTACTGGAATTAAGGAAAACGTGGAAGGGAGGTGAGCCATGCATGGGTCGTGTTCATGCCATTTATTGTTTGTCATCTTCTATTACAGTACTGCCGCCTAGTTTTCTTATTCCATTTACTGGCGTCTCCAACTTCCTGTCTTACTTGCCCGTTACCAGCAGCAGCAACGCGTATCTCTGAGTGCACTTCTCGTACCATCTCTGCAGCGACCAATAGTACAGGGCCATTACAAATGATTGAAGCGATTTCATAAATTCACTGTAGCTCCATTCATTGACATATGGTCACGACACACTACAGATGCATAGAAAAAAATCATAAAGTTTTGTTCGGCTGAAGCCGCACTTCAGGTTTCTGCCGCCAGAGCCCTCGAGAGCGCAGTGAGACAAAATGGCGACAGGAGCCGAGAAAGCGTATGTCGTGTTTGAAATGCACTCGCATAAGTCAGTCATAACAGTGCAGCGACAGTTCAGGACGAAGTTCAACAAAGATCCACCAACTGCTAACTCCATTCGGCGATGGTATGCGCAGTTTAAAGCTTCTGGATGCCTCTGTAAGGGGAAATCGACGGGTCGGCCTGCAGTGAGCGAAGAAACGGTTGAACGCGTGCGGGCAAGTTTCACGCGTAGCCCGCGGAAGTCGACGAATAAAGCAAGCAGGGAGCTAAACGTACCACAGCCGACGGTTTGGAAAATCTTACGGAAAAGGCTAAAGCAGAAGCCTTACCGTTTACAATTGCTACAAGCCCTGACACCCAATGACAAAGTCAAACGGTTTGAATTTTCGGCGCGGTTGCAACAGCTCATGGAAGAGGATGCGTTCAGTGCGAAACTTGTTTTCACTGATGAAGCAACATTTTTTCTTAATGGTGAAGTGAACAGACGCAATGTGCGAATCTGGGAGGTAGAGAATCCTCACGCATTCGTGCAGCAAATTCGCAGTTCACCAAAAGTTAACGTGTTTTGTGCAATCTCACGGTTTAAAGTTTACTGCCCCTTTTTCTTCTGCGATAAAAACGTTACAGGACACGTGTATCTAGACATGCTGGAAAATTGGCTCATGCCACAACTGGAGACCGACAGCGCCGACTTCATCTTTCAACAGGATGGTGCTCCACCGCACTTCCATCATGATGTTCGGCATTTCTTAAACAGGAGATTGGAAAACCGATGGATCGGTCGTGGTAGAGATCATGATCAGCAATTCATATCATGGCCTCCAAGCTCTCCCGACTTAACCCCATGCGATTTCTTTCTGTGGGGTTATGTGAAAGATTCAGTGTTTAAACCTCCTCTACCGAGGAACGTGCCAGAACTGCGAGCTCGCATCAACGATGCTTTCGAACTCATTGATGGGGACATGCTGCGCCGAGTGTGGGAAGAACTTGATTATCGGCTTGGATGTCTGCCGAATCACTAAAGGCACACATATCGAACATTTGTGAATCCCTAAAAAAACTTTTTGAGTTTTTGTATGTGTGTGCAAAGCATTGTGAAAATATCTCAAATAACAAAGTTATTGTAGAGCTGTGTAATCGCTTCAATCATTTGTAATAACCCTGTACTTCCGGGTCGTTGTGTGCCTGGGACCTCGGTTCGAGACGGACCAGCAGTGCAGGAAGGACGCAGCAGGAGTAAAGTTGGGGACGGACCGCCGGTGAGGGTCGCACAGCCAGTAACAGCGGGAACGACCATTGGCTGGTAGTTCGGTCGGTCGACTCATCGGTGACGTGTGTGTCAGTTCCTTGCTGTGTGGAGAACTCGGTTCGGTTACCACTGCGTGGTTGGGTCTGAGTCAGTGTCTCTGGGACGTCGTACGTTAGAAGGAAGTCTGTGAGTTGGAGACGCACCAGCAGTGCAGTTGCGACGGAGCAGCAGTCCAGTCGGTTGGTTGGCGTGGAGCAGCAAGCAGGCCCCCGTTGCGCGGAGTCGGGCCGGAGCCGCTGGCGGCGTGCACGCGCGGTTTGAGTGTGGGGTGCTGCTTGCGAGCGCTACGAAGTTCGTCGCCCACCGATCTCGGACATGAGAGTTGAGTCCTCACAGAACCTACTATCGAGCCTCAACTACACTCCTGGAAATTGAAATAAGAACACCGTGAATTCATTGTCTCAGGAAGGGGAAACTTTATTGACACATTCCTGGGGTCAGATACATCACATGATCACACTGACAGAACCACAGGCACATAGACACAGGCAACAGAGCATGCACAATGTCGGCACTAGTACAGTGTATATCCACCTTTCGCAGCAATGCAGGCTGCTATTCTCCCATGGAGACGATCGTAGAGATGCTGGATGTAGTCCTGTGGAACGGCTTGCCATGCCATTTCCACCTGGCGCCTCAGTTGGACCAGCGTTCGTGCTGGACGTGCAGACCGCGTGAGACGACGCTTCATCCAGTCCCAAACATGCTCAATGGGGGACAGATCCGGAGATCTTGCTGGCCAGGGTAGTTGACTTACACCTTCTAGAGCACGTTGGGTGGCACGGGATACGTGCGGACGTGCATTGTCCTGTTGGAACAGCAAGTTCCCTAGCCGGATAGGAATGGTAGAACGATGGGTTCGATGACGGTTTGGATGTACCGTGCACTATTCAGTGTCCCCTCAACGATCACCAGTGGTGTACGGCCAGTGTAGGAGATCGCTCCCCACACCATGATGCCGGGTGTTGGCGGTGTGTGCCTCGGTCGTATGCAGTCCTGATTGTGGCGCTCACCTGCACGGCGCCAAACACGCATACGACCATCATTGGCACCAAGGCAGAAGCGACTCTCATCGCTGAAGACGACACGTCTCCATTCGTCCCTCCATTCACGCCTGTCGCGACACCACTGGAGGCGGGCTGCACGATGTTGGGGCGTGAGCGGAAGACGGCCTAACGGTGTGCGGGACCGTAGCCCAGCTTCATGGAGACGGTTGCGTATGGTCCTCGCCGATACCCCAGGAGCAACAGTGTCCCTAATTTGCTGGGAAGTGGCGGTGCGGTCCCAGGTCGACGGGCACGTGCACCTTCCGCCGACCACTGGCGACAACATCGATGTACTGTGGAGACCTCACGCCCCACGTGTTGAGCAATTCGGCGGTACGTCCACCCGCCCTCCCGCATGCCCACTATACGCCCTCGCTCAAAGTCCGTCAACTGCACATACGGTTCACGTCCACGCTGTCGCGGCATGCTACCAGTGTTAAAGACTGCGATGGAGCTCCGTATGCCACGGCAAACTGGCTGACACTGACGGCGGCGGTGCACAAATGCTGCGCAGGTAGCGCCATTCGACGACCAACACCGCGGTTCCTGGTGTGTCCGCTGTGCCGTGCGTGTGATCATTGCTTGTACAGCCCTCTCGTAGTGTCCGGAGCAAGTATGGTGGGTCTGACACACCGGTGTCAATGTGTTCTTTTTTCCATTTCCAGGAGTGTATTTACATTTCTTCGTTTGATTCTGTGTGTCGCTGTATTGAAAACCTTGTGGTCGGTTTGCTGATTGCGTCGACTGGAACTGATTTGTTTGATTGGTCGACTGGCTGTCTGTCAGTTGGGTTGCCTTCCGATTGTTGGTCAGGCTTCCTGTCTCGCCTAAATGGGCCTTAGTGATACAATTCCTGGCCGACCCTTGGAACTTCTGAGTGCCGTTCCGTTCTGTTATATACTAACTTCCCTGTCTGAGTTTTAGTTATTTGGTTGATGTGTGGCGTTCAGCAAAGTTTTATATATCCTGAATCAGTGTTCTTGTCTTCCCCTTAAGGCATAAGATTGTTGTTCTTATAGCGGCCTTCGGCCGAATTTTACATCAAATCTTTTAAGGCCCTAAGCCGTTAAATTATTGTGTTGACCTGTGGCACTCAGCCAAGTTTTAATATCTCTTAAATTAATGTTCTTGTCTTGCCCGTAAGGCATACAGTTGTGATCTTTTGGTATTGGGCCTTCAGCCGAATTTATTTCAATTGTTTTAAGATTAGGCCTTCTATCGTCGGATTGAAACACTTGTTGGTGCTTAATAGGCGGCCTCCAGCCGAGTTCCATTAAAATTAAAGTCCTAAGGGCTTCAGCCTGTTTAGATTGAAGATTTATAAAATATTTCTGGGTGACACCTCCAGAAAACCTTCTATGTCAATTTCTTACTTAGGCCTTGCGTCTTGGATTTTCAGTGTGACCTTCAGCCGATATAAAGTTAATCAAAGGAGGTCCACTACAACTTTGTTTTGCATTCTTGTTTAATGTTGTGTGTGCACAAATAAAGTTTGTGTGTTGAGTGCAACTGACAGCAACCTCATTTTGGCCCCTTTCCTCAACCTAACCCGCTCTCGTCTGCTAGGGCAGGCGTTTCAGGATCTTTTCGTGCAACCTGTTTATGTAACAGTATATAAACTGTGTTTTACAGATAATCGAAGCGTTTAACCATAAATGTTTCTTTAACAAAATGAACAAATTTTCAAAATTCTTTTGACTTTAAACCTCAAGTAGAATAAGCTTTTAATCTTTGCAAAAGAAATTTGACGTTTTATATCGCAAAACAGCAAATAGACAAAGATTACAAGACGGCCGGACCTGCAGCCCACCCGTTACCGGGTGAAACAGCGGTCTTTACTACCGCGCTGGACACAGTCTATCTTATTAAATGCCCTTCTGCAACACATGAAAACTATATAAGCACCATTAATGACAAGAGTGATTCAATTACTCAAAAGAGATGAAGTAACTTTTAATTTGAAAGCTGCATCTCGGAAGTTTCGGGGTTAAGGTGCGCACCTGTACTTAAATGTTAAACAATGGTAAGGCTTACTTCAAAACAACCAAGTTCTTAATTTCAGTCGGAAACTAAGCTGGCACTGGAACCCAACCCGTCCTTTCTGACAATTTTATTTTAACTGAAGGCCTGGTGACAACTGGCTGTTAATATTTTCAAAGTTAAAGACCCTCTAAATATACAACCCACAGATACCAACTCTTCCTCATAGATACTGGCAACGGGGCCGCAAGAGGGATAGTTGATACTACAAATGGTTCAAATGGCTCTGAGCTCTATGGGACTTAACTTCTGAGGTCATCAGTCCCCTAGAACTTAGAACTATTTAAACCTAACTAGCCTAAGAACATCACACACATCCATGCCCGACGTATGATTCGAACCTGCGATCGTAGCGGTCGCGCAGTTCCAGACTGTAGCGCCTAGAACCGTTCGTCCACTGCGGTCGGCAGTTGATACTACACATGAGCCAGTGGCGCCAGACAGAACAGTGTACTAACTCAATGGCGCCACGGCTCAACTAATACATTAGTGGGTCATATCTTTATACAATGCAATTCCTTGAAAAAAATATTCAAACGTTCAAATGTCTGTGAGATCTTATGGGACTTAATTGCTAAGGTTATCAGTCCCTAAGCTTACACATTGCTTAATCTAAATTATCCTAAGGACAAACGCACACACCCATGCCCGAGGGAGGACTCGAACCTCCGCTGGGACCAGCCACACAGTCCATGACTGCAGTGACTTAGACCGCTAGGCTAATCCCGCGCGGCGGCAATTCCGTGCAGCATATTTACTACTACAGAAAGTATTAACTACTCTATGGCCAACAACTACTCTTGATCACTTGGTCTACTGTACTAAACTACGCTACCAAGCTACACTCCCTGCAGCGTTACAGGTGTGCTGGAGAATACAAACCTACTTTGTCAGGAGATGCCCACCGAGATAACCCTAGTGGGCGTGTCCCTGGCACCGGGTTGGTCCTGAACTTGACTCGCTGCAGTTACTTCGTATGATGTTGCAGACGAAACAACTTCCTACTTAAGTAGTAACCTATTTTACGAGATATGATCAGTGTTGCTGTGTCATGTTCGATTTGGTGCCATACCTTCCCCCTTTTCCAAGGCACAGTGAATCCCGACCGTTACGGCGATCGTCCAGTCCGCGGCCCGGCGGCATGGGATAGGTGCGTGGAATCTTCCACTATCTGCTATTAATTACTGGTTTTCCATTCGACAAACTAGCAGGAACTCGCTGACGAGACAATAATTTTTCAAGTACCCTGGTCTCTAATCAAGTGGCACGTGTCATGATTGGGTAATTCTTGTCTTAATCTGGCGGCGACATTATCGAGCAGGGGGCACTCCCAGACCACATGGTCTGGAGTGCCTTCCTCAGAAACACAGTCACACAAGTGTGTGGTCCCCTTCCCAAACCGACAGATATGTCGGGTACAGTCCATGTCCCGCGAGGAAGTGCAGTGGCCCTACACATGGCTTGAAGTCTTTGAGGTGCAAGCTTTCTCTAACGTTGGGTAACAGCTGGTATGTCCTGCGTCCAGTTTCCTTGCCTACCGAGTATTCCTGCCAATATTCTTCCCTGTTCTTTTGATTTCAAACTTGTCCCTAACGTGAACTCACAGAATTTCTTTAGTTTTGTCAATTTTACCTTTCTTAACCCAGTACTGTGTTGCCTGTTCCCTTATCTTTATATGCAAGGGACAAAGCTCCAAAGTGACAACAATGCCTCCCCCCCTCCAAAGAAGATATTCTATAGCCCTGAACTGAACAAAAGAGCATATTACGCTACACCCTCCTCACGGTCTTGGCAGGCATGACCCTCGTGAACCTGTGCGCCCACACCCTTGATCCGTAACCAACTATGTAAGTTATAATGTGTTATGGTATCACGTTATTAAATCAGCTGGCAGGTGAAACCTTTTGTGACCAATAGCTATCAGATTGTTTAGTACCTCTAACGACCTCTGGGTCAAGTTGTCAATATGCTGCGTGAAATTCCATCTCTAATCGATGACTAGACCCAGATGTCTAGCCTCCCGTCGTCAAAGGACTGGTGAACCATCAGTTCTAACTGTTGGATTTCTGGCTATCTGACCCTTTAGTAACAGATATGTTGACTTATTAGGTGCTACCCACACTTTGGTGCCTTGACACCATTCCGTCAAGACAGTCATTGCTTTCTCTACTTTTGGTTCGAGGTCATCACGGTTATGGACGCCAACCAGCTGGAGGAGGTCATTTGCTTAGGCTATTGGCTCTAGCACATCTTCACTGCCCTCGAAGCTGTCCAGGAGAGGCTCCATATTTATGTCCCAAAAGAGTGGCCCTAGGACTGAGCCCTGCAGACACCTGTTCATAATCATTTTACCAAATCTACCGCTAGGGGACGATAGCCAGACCTCTCTTCCCACACAGTAGATCCTAAGCCAGACATAAAACGGCCCTGGACACTCTTCCTCCCGCAAGCAGGAGAAGACCAAAGGCCACCACAGGTTGTCAAAGACGCCACTGGTGTCCACCATGATGCCATCTAGTTACATGTGTGGGGTTGACCCACAGACTCCGGCCACCAGGGCGATTGCGTCAGACGTCGATCGCCACGATCGGAAGCCGAATTGCCCGTCGCTCATCACACATTGCGCTCGGTGGTCAGTCTGTCAACCAGCAACCGCTCTAGCAATTTACCCAGCAGGCCTAAGAGAAAAATCATCCTCTAAGATTGAACTTCCTTTGGGTCCTTATTGTGGCTCTTCTTGATAATGACTATGTCAGCCTACTTACATATGGCGGGAAACATCCTTAATCGTAAGCACTTATTATACATCCTTGTCAGAGGTGGCACTTGTTGGGGAGCCCAGTATTGCACTACCTCAACTACAATGCTGTCAGGTCCTGGGCCTTGGCCCTCTTTAGAGATATTATGTGGGCAGCCACTTCATCCTCTGAGAACGGGTACACAATGGCATTGTTCTCATACTGTCTTTCACCTTCCTACCTAATTAGGCATTGTCCTTCTGTGCCCCCTTCTCATTGTGATCAGGGAGCATGGACTGAAGGAAGACCTGAGCAATTTCCTGCGAGGATACAAACATCCGGTTCCCCTCCCTGGCAGTCAACGGCACCATGGGTGATCCTTTTTTTTCCTGACAATCTTATAAGGGACGCCCCAGGGATCGATAGCCAATTGGCTCAGTACAGATTTCTCCTAACTTCCGAGCCTTACAGCTCTCAGTTCTTTTTGGAACTGCTCCTTGGCTATCCAGTATATTTGTAGCCATCACTGTTATTCTTCCTAGACGACACTTCGCTTGTATTACCGCCTCGTCCTTCTGACAGACTGATGCATCTGTCCTACTTTAGCAGACCGTGGCGAAGGAGAGGCCGCAACAGCTCTCCTGCTGGTTGGTACTGCTGCGCTCATTGCCATGGTAAGTGCACTCACCAGTTCCTTGGCGTGTCAGTCGACGCCTTCATCATCTTCTGGCCATGACATGGCATCAAACATTCTTGTCAGGCGTTTCCAATCGGCTTTGTGGTAGTTTAGCTGCACTTCCCACCCTAAGTCTCAGAGGCACTCACTATCGCTAATTCAATGGTGATTAGATTATGGATACTTGTGGTGACCCTGTCCCTCACCATCCATTTTTTTTTACATTTCCCGCTTTATTTGGTGACATCAGCGTGATGTCAATGTTAGTTGCCTCACCCCCTCCGCCCATGTATGTAGGGAGGGGGGTTCCTGGGCTATTGACAATTAGGAAGTGTAACACCTTGATGGTTTCTTCCATTTTCGCAACTCTCTCATTCCGAGTGCCACTGCGCCACAGAGCGGATTTGGCGTTTATACTTGCCACCACAACCACCTTGGCCCCCTCAATGGCGTGGTTACCTGTACAAGTTGATCAAGGTACACGTCTATCTCTCTTCCATACTGAAAGTACATGTTAATTAGATATGTTACCCCTACAGGCGACTGGAACTCCATGATGTTGCAATGATCATCTGATAGGTGTGATGACACTGTGACTCTCTGAACCCTGTTTATTACCAGGCTCATCACCGAAACTTATTACTTGTCAGTTGACCGCGGCAAATGCTGTTTTCCAAGTAAGAGAGTATGGCTCCTGCAGACAGGGCACTTCAACAAGGCTCATCTCTTCTCCCATCCTATGGAGCTCCTGCAAGGCCAACCTACTGTTTTCCGTGTTCAGTTGTCCCAGCTGTATTTCTGTTGTTGTGCAGAGTACGTGTGTACGTCAGATTCTAGGAAGTTTTTCCTCCAATTGAGAGCAGTTCTCGCATGGGACAGGACTGACTGATTATATATTTCGCCAAGATCAAATGGTTCGTTTCATCTCTCAAAAACATTCTTCACCCAGTCATGCATGGCACAGAAGTCTAGAGATCCATCGTCTTTAACTGCATCCTGTCCAGAGCCTCCATGGCCGAGAAGGGGACTTCATGTCATAGTTATGTCCAACACGTACCACATGTCTCAGAGCTGTTGTCAGGACAGCCTACTCCTCCAGGCTGGATAGCGGCATGGAGTATTCCCGATTAGGGTAAATTCTGACAGGATCTATTTCTAGTCTTCCAATAGCTGCTCGACCTGGTGTTGTCATGTCAAGACTTGTGGTACTCACGGCATTGACCTCTACCTGTTGTTCTGGTACAACATTCCCCTGGACAGCCACCAGTCGGCCCACCACTACAGGACGCTCTTCTTGTCATGCCCCTTCTTGTTGCAAACTGTAACCCCGGCAATAGGGAGAGAGAGGAGTCTCTCTTTCGTTAGGGTCAGTCTCAACGCAAGCGTCCACCATTTCCACCTTTTGCGTTTGGCCTCCTGCAACCATTCTCAGAAATTTCTTGAACCTTTCGCCCTTTCCGCATCCATTCTTCTGTTGCATGGGGACATTCTCTTTGGCATCCTGTGCACTGTAGGGGTCTCAGCCATAATTGATTCTAGTTACTAATCTCTGTCGCAACATTCTGTACGTGGGGCAGTTCGTTCCGGTGGCACTGCGTGTCTTCTTACACCTCTTGGTAGAGGGAATGCAAATTACAATTTCTCAACAATTTGTTCTTATGTGACCTTCCACTCCGCACCTGCAGCAAGCCTGCATGTACTTGTGTACATGGTCTAAAGCTCCACAGTTATGGCAGCGAGGCACCACCAAATAGTCCCGCACATTAATAGCATGGAACCCAATGTAAAGTTTGCCCATAGACGTAAGCTTTCTCCACGTCTTACCCCAAATCTCGGTAAGGTGGTGTACCACATCGCGCTCCCAAGGCCCAGTTTTAAATCATTGTTTAGAACTACGACGGTAGCGCCTGTAGGGCATCGTGGCGGCGTTCAATGCAGTTGCCTGTGCAGCAGCAGCAGCGCGAGTGATCCGCTGCGCGGAGCTCGCACGCTTATATAGGGAGCGGGGACTTTTAACTTTTTCTCGGACTTAGAACATTTCACAGTGCCAGCAGCGCGCGTTATCCCGGACGGGAGCACTATCCGTACTAGAGTGCTCCCGTCCGCTGCTGGCATTGTTATTGTATACTCGTAGCAAGAGAAAAATATCTGTAAGAGAATTTATAAAACAATTGAGAACATAGAATTCTCCACATCTGCTGCAGAGAAGAAGAACCGCACACAAGCGAAGACTGTTGCTGCCCAAGCACTTGTCGACGGACCTTGTGTTTTCTGTGGTTGTAGACTTACTTTTAGTATAGACTTGAATGATACATTTTCACATGGTAACGGTTGGCTGCCTGTAGCTATTGTACGTGGAGGTACAGGAGTACCTAATGTTCCAGGACTGGAAAGCTTTGTAGATAGAGACATTATTGCCTATCGTACCTATCATATCGCTGAACTTGCAAATAAAGACTTTGGTAAATCAGCTTATATGTCTACCTCTTCAGTACTCCGAAATTTTGTAATCTTTTTCACAAATCTCGTTTTTATCTATAGTGACGGGAACATCATACATTATCACCAAAGGATTCGTCTTTTTTGGTGGCTCTTACTTTACAAGCTTACAGAGTTTCAGGTTACATAATTTTTTCTTTTTCTATTTTCTTCTGTTGCTACATCAGTTTCTCCGATGCTCACAAGAAGCGATGTCAGGAAGCGGGTAGGTCTACTCTGCCTCCAGCCAAGCAACCGTCCTGATGACTTCCTATGGCGCAGGTCTCCTCCCCCTCCCCCCCACCCCTCCGCCGCTATCCAGTTGACCGTCCTTTCAAATACTCGCGCCACCAGTTACGCCGCCGCGTTTCCTCCAGCCGCCACTGTGGCAGGAATGCGCTGCCACCAAATATTACGCCGCTGCCAATCAGACGCAAGAATCCTCTTTCCGTAGCTCCAGTGGCGGATGTGCTGAGGTTCGAACATTCATACACCGAGCTCATTTTGTGTTTTTGCAGTTGAATAGCATGGACTTGCGTAGTGATCAAGGCGTGACATCTTCTAAAAAGAAATTGTATTAAAGAGAGACAGATGTATGAATGTTTTGTACCCGTATATGTTTCAAAGCCGTTGTTAGCAACTGGTGCTGCAACTGCAGTAACAAAGTTATTTTCTATCTTTATTGTTTAATTTTAGATGTAGAATAAATTAATACACTACTGGCCATTAAAATTAGTACACCAAGAAGAAACGCAGATGATAAACGGGTATTCATTGGACAAATATATTATACTAGAACTGACATGTGATTAGATTTTCACGCAATTTGGGTGCTGCGAAATCAGTACCCATAACAACCACCTCTGGCCGTAATAACGGCCTTGATACGCCCGGGCATTGAGTCAAACAGAGCTTGGATGGCGTGTACAGGTACAGCTGCCCATGCAGCTTCAACACGATACCACAGTTCATCAAGAGTAGTGCCTGGCGTACTGTGACGAGCCAGTTTCTCGGCCACCAATGCCCAGACGTTTTCAATGGGTGAGAGATCTGGAGAATGTGCTGGCCAGGACAGCAGTCGAACATTTTCTGTACCCAGAAACACCCGTACGGGACCTGCAACATGCTGTCGTGCATTATCCTGCTGAAATGTAGGGTTTCGCAGGGATCGAATGAAGGGTAGAGCCACGGGTCGTAACACATCTGAAATGTAACATTCACTGTTCAGAGTGCCGTCAATGCGAACAAGAGGTGACTGAGACGTGTAACCAATGGCACCTCATACCATCACGCCGGGTGATAAGCCAGTATGGCGATGACGAGTACACGCTTCCAATGTGCGTTCACCGCGATGTCGCCAAACACTGATGCGACCATTACGATGCCGTAAACAGGACCTGGATTCATCTGAAAAAATGTTTTGGCATTCGTACACCCAGGTTCGTCGTTGAGTACACCATCGCAGGCGCTCCTTTCTGTGATGCAGCGTCAAGGGTAACCGCAGCCATGGTCTCCGAACTGATAGTCCATGCTGCTGCAAACGTCGTCGAACTGTTCGTGCAGATGGTTGTTATCTTGTAAACTTCCCCATGTGTTGACTCATGGATCGAGACGTGACTGCACTATCCGTTACAGCCATGCGGGCAAGATGCCTGTCATCTCGACTGCTAGTGATACGAGGCCGTTGGGATCCAGCACGGCGTTCCGTATTATCCTCCTGAACCCACCGATTCCATATTCTGCTAACAGTCGTTGGATCTCGACCAACGTGAGCAGCAATGTCGCAATACGATAAACCGCAATCGCGATAGGCTACAATCCGACCTTCATCAAAGTCGGAAATGTGATGGTACGCATTTCTCCTCCTGACACGAGGCATCATAACAACGTTTCACCAGGCAACGCCGGTCAACTGCTGTTAGTGTGTAAGAAATAGGTTGGAAACTTTCCTCATGTCAGCACGTTGTAGGTGTCGCCATCGGCGCCAACCTTGTGTGAATGCTCTGAAAAGCTAATCTTTTGCGTATCACAGCATCGTATTCCCGTCGGTTAAATTTCGCGTCTTAAGCACGTCATCTTCGTGGTGTAGCAATTTTAATGGCCAGTAGTGTATCTGAATTCTCTGTTCATGAGCAGCTTTCTGTTCTTCGCTCCTGTGTCCACAAAAAAAAAAAACACACGCCGTGGAAAGGAAGTTACAAGAGGCATCACATACGACACTGTAAACTTCACTGATTTTGCACTCAAATTTTTAAATGCGTCTGAATCATGTCTGACAATTCGGATAAGTTTGTAGATGAGATTTGAAGGAAACCGCAGTCTTCTTCTAAGACGACTGCCTAACTTCATTTTCATTTGTATGCTAATCTTTCCTCCTTGTTACTGATTTCTTCTGTACGTTCTATGCACCTCAAACACAAACTCCTCATTCGTACCGCCTTCAGTTGCTCAAAATTCACCTTAATTTGCGATTTACGAGAATACTGAATGCGGTAAATATGTCATAGCGATTTCTGCAACATTTAGTCACTTATCGTTTATTTCTTGAATATAAATATGTTGAATATGCGTCGACGGAAATTTGTGATCATTGTCCAGTACACATAACATATCTTGTCGCTAACTAACGCAAGCCTGAAATCTAAACTGAAATCATGTCTTCTGGAGAACTCCTTCTATTCCATACTCGAACTTTGATTTGAAAGAACTTGTTGCCTGTATCAAAAAGAGTCATTTGAAGTATAGTTGCATAAGTAAGACTGAAAAATGGTACGCTCATTGGTGTTGGATTTAGGTCAGTGAAACTGATGTACTCACGTCCTGACAGCAGACTCCTCCCGTATAAGGTTTGTAAAAAATGATCAAGGGAAAATGCAACTAACTAATTCTCTATTGCTGATTCATGTAATCTAAGAAAGAAACGTTGAGCCCACGATGATTGTTCGCCTATGTAACAGGCCATACCCATAATGATATCGGTGTGTTGAATCAGAAAATAACCACAATTCTCTTAGCAGCTGATGTTCTATGATGAGATGGTCAGTAGTAGTGACAGTAAAGTAAGTTTTGATTTTCCCATGTGAACTCAACGGAAATACGTATGAAGCTGTAGAATGAAAACAGTAAAGCCTTTGCGAAATTTTTGGAAATATTCTCAAGAAATAATATTAGCTGTTAATGAAAACAGTCAATAAAATGGCCCTGGTATATACTTTACACAAAGTTCACTAACACAACGACATTGTAATTTAGTTTCATTGCGATATTTTTATTGTATATTTTATCTGAAATCTCATAATTTGAATTTTAACAACTGTGCAACAACACACAACGAAACTACATTACTGTACGTCGATAGATAATTGCACATTACAGTTTTGCTATGAAGTATGACAACCTTGCAAATGACTGTGACGTATATCACTTTCTGAAGCAAAGGAAAAGCGTTCGATAATATATTTGATTGTTTTATGGGAGTGTTCCTACCTGTTGTCTCTTACTGAGATTTAGTTTTATTCAAAATACACACATCTGGCCAGTCACATTGTCAACATACATCTTAAACAATAGTTTCTATAAATAAGAGTCAAATGTTATCTTTATACTTGAAGTTGCATCGAAACATATATTTGAGGTTCGCCATTTTATAACCTGGTGTGTACATACCATTCTTACCCTGCAAGAAGGCATATGTGCTCTTTGTTGTTTATACTTCACGTAATATTTGCATGTTTTTTGTGTAACAAAGACTCAATGCAATAGATTATTCTTGCAAAGATTTTCTTTCATATGGCCTCGTAACAATAAGTGACCGTGTATTAGACTGTAGATACATCACTACTATAATGAAATGAAAGGGTCTACAATGGCTTCTATGTCTTCGTTGCACTGTATCGAAACGTAGCCTTGGCCATGTGTATTTTCTATCTGCAGTTGCACTGTGTCCCTAGTTTTACTGTTTGGTTGCGTAATATGGTTAATTTGATTACACAGCCGGATATTACTTATGTATTATAAGTTACTATCTTTGCGTACGCGACACAAACATCAGACCAAATATTTTCATAATTTACATTAACTGGAAAGGAGAAAGCTTATTTTCTTGTGTGTTTGTGTGTGATCACGATTATGCAGTAGAACAGTAGATACTTCCGTTGTAAAAAGTTTCTTTATGCTTTTAGACTGAAGACAGTTTCTCTGATGTCATTATTATCTACAACAATTTTGTTAGTTACCTGAAAAGTGAATGAATGTCTACTATTTCAAGGAAATATTGTACAAACAGTAAGAAATTCTTTATAGTTACACTATATTAATTTTGGTTTGTGATCTGAAATCAAATAATAATATACGAGTATTTATAAATGATAGTTGCGAAAGGAACCATTGAGGTATATAATGGTTTGTGTAACATAGAGATATTTATAATAATAAAATCTCTGCGGACTGAATCCTCGGTATGAAATCTTGATCTAGACAGGTATGAATTGCTGCAGTACTGGTAAGAAATGATTCCCTCCTTCTCACTAATGAAAATACCAGATAAAAAAAGGCAGACATACAAGAGGATTTCTTTGAGATATTTAATTTCCACTGACTCCAGTTTTTTTTAGTACATGTTTTCATTTCTCTGTTATAGTTTGAGCTTCCTTGCAGTAGCGCAGTGTTTCGCCTCTGATGTATTTTTCACGTAATGCAGATGATCTGTAAGGCTAGAAAGCTGATTTTGCAGGATATAATGCAAAAACAATCAGACAGTCTTTAATTTATTTATTTAAAGAAATCTCGTTTGACGAGACATTATTCAGTGTTTCCTTTTAGCTGTAAACAATAAACCAGTTGAAGAAAGTAATGCAGTTCACTTGAAGTAGCGTCTACTGCTGCTGTGTACATACATTTATGGAAATTCTAAGCATCTTATTTACATATGTAAGTCGAATGTGGACATTTATTTCAAGATTTTCAGCACCAGAACGTCAGAATAGTGGATGTTTGGGGCTCAGATTCAGGCAGGGCACCCAGGACCGTCTGTACTGTGTAGTCACCTAGGGGTGCCTTTATCAATATTCCACTACTCTGAGTTCTTTACAAGAATGAAATATTACAACTATGGAGTGCCGTTCTCCAGAAGGCGTTATTGCAGTAATTCTGCCCTGCAGAACTACAAGTTATGAGACTTACAACTAAGTGAGTTTTTATTCCTGTTAAACTTACAAAAATGTTTACTTGAACAAAGAGTAGTATGAGGGTATAACGCACAGTGTATTGAGGGGAAATGTGATTTCAATGAAAAATGTAGCACATAGGCCTCTGCTTGTGAAAAATCTTAAATTAGGCTTTTTCAGATCTGTAATTAACATTCAAAATATAAAACAGGAATAAACGAATAACAGTTACTTTAAACTTAAAATTAATTTATATTAATATTACATTTTAAATGAATATTATATCATTACTTATTGCTGATATTTTAGTTTGTTAAAAACTAAAACATTCTGCACATCAAAATATATTTGTGTAAACAGTTGGTCGGGAATCGCTCTTAGTGTCACACAGAATCCATCACAAACATCATCTAACAGGCCAAATGAAAGAACTACAATTCTTTGAAACGTAGACCTCTTAAAAGCAGATACAAAAGTGTAGGAACACATATGAGGATGATGGAATGATGTAGACATTTTCATGGACTTATTTGACATAAAACTCGTTATAGACTGTGCTACATATTCCACTACGTGTTTTATTGGTGTTCTTCGCTATCAGCTGTATCATGGCAACACCAGTAATATTTGTACACTACTAATTCGAATGGCATGCTTCAGGGTTGTCAGGTTTTCGTGTCACAATGTTTTGAACGACTTAGTATTGCAGCAAACACTTATATTTATTCAACGATTCTTTAATTATATTTCTATAAATACAGGCCTGATTAGCGAAAGCACAGTAATTTCTAAGCGCAGCATAAAAATTTTCATAAAGGTAACCAGAATCCGTACAACTGAGAATTATTTACATATTTAGTGCAGTATATACTTTGCATATAATTTAGGGCCGATGGAACTGGTTCACCATTTGGTGATACCGTTTCATAAATATTTACACTTATTAACGAAACTAAACTAAAGGAACCACCAGTTTCACACGTTTTCATTGTTGTTCCACAGCACATTTCACTGAACTCTGGACGACAGTTGTATCGTTCAAAAGCTCGTAATTAAAAGTCAAACACCTACATTATTAGTTATCTGTGTATGGCGAATGGTAAATTACATGTATATATTAGGTCATTCTTTTATTCTTACATAATATTTCCAGTAATACGTTTTAATCTAAGAAATTTGCAGTTAGTTAGTCTTTTTTCACACTACACTAGAGCAGTAAAAACATTACTGTTTCAATTAGTAATAGTACCGGTTTTCTCCGAACAATCAAAGAACTAAAAAAGCATAATTAAAATCAAAACATACTGCTCGTTCTGCCGTTCAGTTTTATTGCTTTGCTATGAAGCCCCTTTGACTTGAACAGAGTGCAGTTTGATATGTACCTTCTGCCCCTACACCAAGGACATAGAAGTCAAGGCTACAGTTTTTTGTTCTTATTTGGCGTTTTTAATTCTTTTTGCATATATAAGGTGCTGTTTCACTTTGCCCTCTCCGATGACTAAACATTTATTTCTGTATAACTTTTAGATAATTAATGTAGAATGTAAAATTTGTGTGTTGTGCTTACAGTAGGCACATCAAAACACGTTGTCTCCAACTGTTTTGATTTATACATCTGTTTTAATTAATTCAAATACAAATACTGGTATACTGTAAAACGGTGAAATTTCCCCACTTCCTCCTATTAGAAAAGACTATTAAATTGAATGGTTTATATAGAATATTAGTATAGAATGGTGGAGATTTATCAAATGTATGGGCCATGGGACTTAGTCATTGTATTACAGATATTAATTTCATGCTATGGCCAACTGCTTTTGTGTAATATTAGAATCTTGTTAGCAGCAGTTAAAATTAATTTCAGAATTTGCAGAGGTACGTGCTGCAGAGACATTAGGAAATTTGTTACAATACCTAAAAAAGTAGCTTTTGTCCATATTGTTATTCAATGTAGGCAAACCGTCTAAAATACAAAATACAGTATGTTTATAAATTACTTACAGGAAAGTAACCTTTAATTGTGAAGAAGGTAAATAACTTAAACAAATATTTGATAGCCTACTGAATGAAGTTTATGTTCAAGGTTTATTCCCGCCAACCACTTTTAGTTCCTGACGTTTCCACTAGACGGCACGCGTGATTAAGCTATTCCAACAGTCATAATGGAGCCGCATAACAGTGCAGGGCATGTGCAGTGTTGTTTAGGTTTCACAAATCCAAAACTGCTGCTACATTTCAGAGATAGTTCAGGAATAAATATCGGAAGCAACCAGCTCAAAAACAAGCTGATATTAATTGCTACATTTGTTCACTGAAACTGGCTGTGTATCGCATAGGGCAGCAGTCTCTCATGCAGCAATTGAACAAGTTCGGCAGTCTTACATTCGCAGTCTGGGTAAATCAACGAGTCATGCCAGTGTAGAACTGAAGATGCCTCATGTTTCAGTCTGGGTGGTATTAGGAAAAAGTCTGTCATTCTAATCCATCAAACTGAAACTGTTGCAAGCTTTAAGAGAAAGTGACAAAGAAAAGCGAGCTGTGTTTTGTATAGATATGTTTAGCAAAATGGAGACTGGAGATGATTTTCTTAATAAAATTGTGTTATGTGACGAAGCCACCTTCCATACTTGCGGTAAACAAAATTGGCATACTTTTTTGGATTTTTTCCAAGATGACTGTTGAAATAACTTATTCGAACATGCCACCTAGCAGGAACGTTAGTAACTAACACTGTTAGGCGAGGAAAAAAGCTTGAACATATAGTACATTCAGTGCTGTATTAAATATTTCTTTAAGTTATTTGTCTTTTTCACAATTAGAGGTTAATTTTGCATAACTGATTTATAAACACGCTTTATTTTCTGATTCTCCTTGGCTCTACAGTATGCTAAGGCCTACTGGTTCCCCACCTATTATGAAAATATGGAGCAAAATAAGGGGGTAACCAGTAACGTGAAAGGGAAAAAGTATTGTAAAATAGAATAAGCAGCCAGTCATGAAGTATCATGACCTGGACGTTGAACAAAGTAAAACAATTATATGTTCAGATGAAATTCATTCTTCGTTGTTTCAGAAACCATCCATGTAGTTCATTAACATCACAAGACAAGAAATCGATTTAGGGTATTATAATATTGTAGCTAGGATATGTAAGTATACTAGAGTATATTATTTTGAGAAAAAATGCAAACAATTCAAGTTGTTTGCTCAGATATGTTTTTGGACAATATGTGGAAAAGTCAGTACCAATAAATCGTGGTGCCTGCAGAGCAGTAATAATTACAGATGTGAAGACTTTAAGAGAAACATTCAAGGAATGTATCGTATGTAAAGCAGTGGAACTTGAGAAGTCACATTGATGCATAGTATTATTGATCCATAGTATTCACACACCTAAACAATACGTACTGAATAGGAACGCAAAGGAATGAGTGAGAGGAGGCCAGAGAGGAGCATCTGACTAGAAAATCGAAACACAGGTCTGATTATGGACAAAGTGGAAGATCGTTAAAATTATTCCGTGATGGCCACACGTCGAATGTCATCCTCACGATAAATCGTTGGTCGCAGATGCGGAATTATAAATGCATTTATGTAAACCGTAATGCTGTTTCCGATTGTGAGAAGGCTGTTGCTGAAGCAATCAACAATCCTACTCGTTAACTAATTGAAGTATTAGAAGGTAAGTGAGGGATGATTCATATGCAAAGGACTTCCAGCGTATTTTTGATGGTCAGTGGTAACCAAATAAGTGGCTGATGAGATCAATCTAAACTGATCTATTCTGGACTCTAATACCGGATCATAAAAAACACAGCAAAAAATCACAATGATAGAGAACTGTAGCCACAGAAACAGTACCATTCCCTGTGATAGACTGTGTAAAACGAATAAAATTAGTCAAAAAACATGGAAGTGAAGGCGTCGAATTGTATTCCAAATAAATCTGAAAATCTTAGAGTATAGTGCTTGAAAAATGTCTGTCAGAAAGTATCATCTACTTTATATGGTCCAAATCGCCACATACTGCTGGCATTAACTGTGGACGATCAATTCTTGATGGGAAATCTCAATGATGGTCTTTATCAGTTGGAGAAGTTGTAGCCCACTATGCATGAACGGTGTGTGTGTGTGTTTATGTTCTGCACATCCATATAGACTCTCAGCTACGTTAGATGTATCGGTAAGTGTTTCTTCGTAACACTGCTGCAAGCAGTTCTTTCGTTTTGGAGGCTATAGCAACAATAACAGCAGAACTCTACAGTGACCTAGTGCACAACATTCACGATTACAAACAACAAACATAAACCTTAGTGGTCTAAAACAGGCGTCTAATTCTAGCAGTAGGCTATGTCCGGCACACCCATCACTGTCTGAGAGAGTCAAATACATCCTAGTGTGACCGGAGCGTGCGCCAGAGCCCTAGTCCGGCGCCACACGGTTTTTTCACAGTTCGACGTCGGCGGGCGACACCGACGCGAACGTGGACCAGCTGCGCTACGTGTCGATGGCCATGATCTTCTTGAAGGCCTTCCGGAACTCCGGGTTGAAGATGGTGTAGATGACGGGGTTGACGAAGCTGTTCATGTAGCCCAGCCACGTGGTGAGGATGAAGGCAGTGACGCCCGGGGAGCAGTCGCCCGACAGCTTGGTGCACAGCGCGTCCATAATGTTGCACGTGAAGAACGGCACCCAGCACACCAGGAAGACTCCTGCGAAACCAGCAGACAGTGGAACACCGCGCCATCGGCTCTGCCCCATCATCATAAGCAAGAACAATTTTTTTTCTTTTTTTTTCCCAAATTTATGAAACCTACATAACCCACTTTGTTACACTTTTGAGTGGGTGTATTACGACTATCTATCTCTGTTATTAGTAATACAGAAGTGGTTATTAATGCATGCACACTATTTATTCTGCAACACTGTGCTCTATATGAATGATCGGCCTCTTAGCCTCTCTGTAATCTAGCCAGAGAGTTGCCCGTCCCTAGCCGCGTGGAGGCGGTGTAACGTCTAGAGAAACAAAAACAATATATTATGTAGTAATTAGAGAATTAGATGTATTATATTGTGTCATTGCATAAAATTATGTATTTTTTTTATTATTTATTTTTGAAAACGTCTGCGTCGGCGAGTAATAAAACCGACACAGAAGATAAATGTTAAACAGAGATTAAAAAAGGAACTAGTATATAATGCGTGATGTAGATTAATGTCTTTGTCTTCTTGATTTGGAAGTTGTGCGAGTAAGATCTCCTGTTGTTGTAGTAGAGAACGGGAATGTAGCACTCTTTTGTCGAGACTAAGCAATGTACGCCATTACGTGTGAATTCACAAAGGTCTGTAATCACTGAGATATTTAAAGGTTTTAATAGAGTTGTATAAATGAAAACTTGTATTATTTATTGTTAAGCTTGCTTGCATATTATCCCATCCTGTTGAGACATTTTTCAGTTATATAAATATTATCTGTGGTGCCGAGCTGCGTGGAGAACGAAGAGCCGTTGCCGCGGCGTATTTAAACGACTTACAATATAGTCGAGCATAACGCAAGGAAGCGGTAAAATAATAGTAAAATAACATTATTTCTTTTAGCTCCCAGACTGGCAGTGAAGATCAGCAGATTTTATGATGTGTTGCAGATTGACGCGGGCTGCTGATAAGATATAATTTACAGTGCAAATAATTTAATGTACCTTCAGAATCTGATAGGACTCTTGCTGTGCTCCGTTCTGATCTGGCAAACTTTATAGTGACAACGTATTTTTTAATGAGAGTCTCATGTTCTTGGGCTAGTCGGGGTATGAAATAGTATTTTAACGAGAAATAAAATCCACTGCGAACTTGTGTTTTCGAACGATCATACGAACTGTAACATCAGTGTTCAGAACAAAGTAATTTCAACTTTTAATCACTATGAAGTAGGGAAGATATATTGATTCTTAGCATGAGTTGCAGTTACGAAAAATCGTTCCTTAAATTGTAGGCCAGATACAGAACAATAAGACTTCCATATATACATTTTATTCCGCTAAAAGGTAATGATGATAAAGAAAAGCAAAGCACAGCATTGCTAAAAGTATTTCACGTAACTCTTTTCGTAAATGTGTGGTTACAAAGAGAATAAATAAACCAAAGAGCAACAATTTTACAATCCGCGAGAGAGTTTGTACGCGAAAGCGGGCCGCTACTACTAGAAGAAACCACTCCATTTGTACCACTCTTTTATTCCCCCCACCACCATGCTGATCTAACTACAACTACTAGCTACTACAATTCAAAGACTTAGACAAACGTAGTATTTACATATTTACAATTGCGCATTAGATCTGAAGCGCATTTACTCTCTCCCAAGGTAGGCTCGCTGGGCCTCCCTTGAGATTTTATTTACCAATTTTGCGAAATTGCTGAACAATTCGCTTTCTGTCAATATTTCGTTAATATTTCTTGTTTGCAGAAGCTGTCTCTCCACTGAGACAGCCTGTTCGTATATCGGGCACTCAAACACTGTGTGTTCTGGCGATCCTTCGCGGGCACCACAGTCACAGTCCGGTGTTGGCCTTTTCCCTATTCTACGCAGGTACGTGGGATACGGACCATGTCCTGTGAGGAAGTGAACTAGACCTTGTGAGGGCTTCATTATCTTGTTTCTTAGTCTTCCCCTCACTGTGGGTAGAAACCCGTGGACTCTACGTCCTGTATTGGACCCGTCCCATTCGTCCTGCCAAATGTCAAACACTTTTCCACGGATGGTTTTGACGCTTACCAGAGGAATGCCCATTATGTTTTGCACCATATCAATCTTCTGTTTGCGCAGCCAGTAGATGGCTGCGTGCTGCCTTATTATTAGGTCTAGTGGACATAGACCCATAATTACCAACAGTGCATCTGTTGGACTTGTGTTGAATGCTCCAATGCATCTCAACAGAACGTTCCTCTGTATTCGCCTGACAGCAGCGGCCGGCCGCACCAGAGCTAACCTGTGGGCCCACACACTGGATGCGTGCCCTACTATTGGTGCCAATATACTGTTGTGGTAGATGTTTATTGCTTTTGACGGCAAATGAAATCTTCTTTGTCCAATTGATATTATCTTATTGAACAGAGCCAAGAACAACTGCACTTCACTACCCAGCAAAATCTGTGTTCTCATTATCATCATCACCGTAGCCAGAATTTTTAACATCTAACAATGAAATTCGCCGAACAGCCATGCAGTTGAGATGTTATTTTATTTTATTTTCACTACCAGTTTCGGCATTTCATTGTGCCACTTTTGGGCCCAATATGCACCTCTGAAAAATACAACCGCTGCGACGGAAACAAAATTATGTACCTTAGTAAGTAATGACATCAAGTACAAACACACGTGAAACTACTGTTGCAACTTGATTGTTCTATAAAAAAGCTCTCCGTCTTCAGGCCACGAGAGGCCTACCGGGACCATCCGACCGCCGTGTCATCCTCGGTGGAGGATGCGGATAGGAGGGGCGTGGGGTCAGCACACCGCTCTCCCGGTCGTAAGATGGTATTCTTGACCGAAGCCGCTACTGTTCGGTCGAGTAGCCCCTCAATTGGCATCACGAGGCTGAGTGCACCCCTAAAAATGGCAACAGCGCATGGCGGCCTGGATGGTCACCCACCCAAGTGCCGACCACGCCCAGCAGCGCTTAACTGCTGTAATCTCACGAGAACATGGCTTGCATACTGGTACTACTGATAAAACATGTAGTTTAAGTAACACTTCTTGACAATCAAAGTTCAGGTACTACATCACACTTTGCACGCACAATAGACCGTCCAATTTAATATTTTCACGCCCGAATTGTCTGCAAAACGTATTAAAATACATGTAGCTAACAGCGCTACTGAAACACTCGTAGTTTGCTGAATAGATGTTGGTTGATAACTGCACTTTGATCTTCGTACTATTCATTAATACCACACACTAACTTCATCAGATTCATAAAAATTGTTTCTATTACATTCCAAAAGTCAGTTGAGCAGTGCTGCTAGTGCAGCTTGACTTTAAAATGCACATGTTGACAAAAATTTAGAAAGTAAATAGTGTTATTGTTTTGTATCCTGGTCCTAGACAGGTCAGTGAGGCCCAACCAACTGCTGTGTCACCCTCCAAGAGTGGTGTATTGCATGCAGTGTATAGGGGCACCTAGTCAGCAGAGCACTCTGGTGGCCGTTGTCAGGCTTCTTGGCCTCAGAGCCCCTGCTACTGGATCAAGTAAATGCTCTGTTTGCCACGTGAGGCTGAGTACACCCATTCCTCACCTTTCACACCTCCCTGTCTGCACTAGGAATCGAACCTGAATCCCACAAATGGTAGTCAGATGTGCAAACCACTGAGCTATCGAGGTGGAAAAACAATGTTATTACCATATCTAAATTCGTCAAACTCTCATCTGTAAAATCTACAGGGTTATTACAAATGATTGAAGCGATTTCACAGCTCTACAATAACTTTATTATTTGAGATATTTTCACTATACTTTGCACACACATACAAAAACTCAAAATGTTTTTTTAGGCATTCACAAATGTTAGATATGTGCCCCTTTAGTGATTCGGCAGACATCAAGCCGATAATCAAGTTCCTCCCACACTCGGCGCAGCATGTCCACATCAATGAGTTCGAAAGCATCGTTGATGCGAGCTAGCAATTCTGGCACGTTTCTTGGTAGAGGAGGTTTAAACACTGAATCTTTCACATAACCACACAGAAAGAAATCGCATGGGGCTAAGTTGGGAGAGCGTGGAGGCCATGACATGAATTGCTGATCCTGATCTCCACCACGACCGATCCATCGGTTATCCAATCTCCTGTTTAAGAAATGCCCAACATCATGATGGAAGTGCGGCGGAGCACCATCCTGTTGAAAGATGAAGTCGGCGCTGTCGGTCTCCAGTTGTGGCATGAGCCAATTTTCCAGCATGTCCAGATACACGTGTCCTGTAACGTTTTTTTCACAGAAGAAAAAGGGGCCGTAAACTTTAAACTGTGAGATTGCACAAAACACGTTAACTTTTGGTGAACTGCGAATTTGCTGCACGAATGCGTGAGGATTCTCTACCTCCCAGATTCGCACATTGTGTCTGTTCACTTCACCATTAAGAAAAAATGTTGCTTCATCACTGAAAACAAGTTTCGCACTGAACGCATCCTCTTCCATGAGCTGTTGCAACCGCGCCGAAAATTCAAAGCGTTTGACTTTGTCATCGGGTGTCAGGGCTTGTAGCAATTGTAAACGCTAAGGCTTCTGCTTTAGCTTCTTCCGTAAGATTTTCCAAACCGTCGGCTGTGATACGTTTAGCTCCCTGCTTGCTTTATTCGTCGACTTCGGCGGGCTACGCGTTCAACCGTTTCTTCGCTCACTGCAGGCCGACCCGTTGATTTCCCCTTACAGAGGCATCCAGAAGCTTTAAACTGCGCATAACATCGCCGAATGGAGTTAGCAGTTGGTGGATCTTTGTTGAACTTCGTCCTGAAGTGTCGTTGCACTGTTATGACTGACTGATGTGAGTGCATTTCAAGCACGACATACGCTTTCTCGGCTTCTGTCGCCATTTTGTCTCACTGCGCTCTCGAGCGCTCTGGCGGCAGAAACCTGAAGTGCTGCTTCAGCCGAACAAAGCTTTATGAGTTTTTCTACGTATCTGTAGTGTGTTGTGACCATATGTCAATGAATGGAGCTACAGTGAATTTATGATATCGCTTCAATCATTTGTAATAGCCCTGTATGTGAAAGTCAGTGAAACAGTATCATCATCTGCTGTCATATAGTGGAAAATATGACACTTTGATGAGGTGGCACACCGAGGAATTGTAACACGTGTTGGTATAGGTAAGGAATGACAGTTGCTGAGCTTTTGGCTACACACTTTCGGGGTAACCCGGAAATTATACTGACTTCATGCTAGGGAATTAATTTTGCCTCGCAGTACAAAACATTCATCTTCTGCTGATAATACTGTGTAGGTGGGGCGATGATATTTGACACAAACACATTTCAAAATTGTGAGATAATCTAAAATTAGAAACTGACAGTGTATATGCTATAACTTGAAGTATTGAAGAGTGTGTGCCACTACATGATGGCAGAACTCAGCCACTGAATCTTGAAAACTTAACTGCGACATCAGTAGCTGATGGGGTCTCTGTGCAGTGGCAGTCAGATGTTGAGGACGTCAGAGAGCCACTGATTGGGGGGGGGGGGGTCACGTATTAGGGGAGGTGTCAGGTACACCATGTTAATGCAAAACTGTAAAAAGATGCCCTATATTGCAGGGAACTATAACAATTTGCCATCGATGTAGCAATTCGCTCCATGTTGTAGTAAAATAGCAAGTTGTTAATCTCCATGCTACTGCCAAACATAGCAAGTTCTCGTTCATGCTACGGCGAAACTGTAAGCCCTTTCTCCATGTTGAAGTAAATCAGCGATAGGTTGCCACATGTTACAGCAAATAACTGTCATGTAATATTTTGTGTAACGTAATATCTTGTGTAGACACCTTGTATTAACCTGACACGTTCCACATCATTACGAAGTGTACTAATCTGATCTAATCTAAACGGTGTTTGGATTCTGGAGCAATATGTTTCCGGATGTCGCGAATTCGTAGCTCAAGTGACTCCTTCGAAGAGATGATTGGAGATGGACTCATTGCAATCATGTCTTTGGAGGTGGCATTTCACCTACGAATTCATTACATTCGGAAACATAGCCCCAAAATGCCAATACCGAACATTTTTCGGAGGCGCCTGTTGGGCCTGAACGTAGCATAATGAATTGCTGAAACTGATAATGAAAACAAAATAAAATAACACGTCAATTGCACAGGTGTTTGGTGAATTTCATTGTTATATATTTGACGAGCCACTCTGCCATATCCACAATGGATTAGCACAGATTGCAAGAATTATCTCCACGTTCACAGTGATATCTACCGTCACAATTTTCTTATCAATCTTAATGAATAATTTCACCGTCAACTGGTGATGTTCATCATCATATTGACTAACTAGAATATCGCGTTGATTATCTCCATCATCATATCAAATATCTGCATCATTGTACTGATAACCTCCATCATCACTGTTGTACTGATTAACTCTGACAACACATTGACTATGTCCAGTCTCACACTCATTATATGCTGCTCGCTGTTGATTAATTCCACAGTTAATGATGATTGTGTGCGTGTGTGTGTGTGTGTGTGTGTGTGTGTGTGTGTATAAAGTAAGTCAGTCAAGAAGGTTTCGAGATTTATCGTAACAATATTAAAAAGCACTTTGGTCTTCATATATAGCATTGTTGCCAAAGATCTCAAAAAGTTGTTGACTGACATACCTCACATTTTTACAAGATTATCTAATTAACAGCCAGATGGAATATAAAGCTGTCCCCGATTATGAGAAGGATATTAGTGAACCAATCAACAATCCTGTACATTAACTAATTGATACATGGGGATGATTCATATACATAGAACTTCGACTGTATTTTGCTAATATGTAAATATACAGCATATAAACTGAAAGGTTTCTTAGGAAATATCTCGAAGAGTTGTCAACCGATTTACTTCAAGCTTTTCACATTACTCTAATAAACATGTATACGTAGGCAATGTTCATCTGAATTTTTGTTACAGTGTCGTGTAAAAATTAGCTGCAAATCAGTCAACAACTTTTTAACGTTTTTCTAACAACACGTCCTCTCTCTCTCTCTCTTTCTATATATATATATATATATACTTTCTCTCTCTCTCACAGCAGTTGGTTTGGCCTCACTGACCTGTCTAGGACCAGGATACAAACAGTAACACTATATATATATCTATATGTATAGAAAGAGAGAGAGGAAGTATTGTTTATATATATATATATATATATATATATACTCCTGGAAATTGAAATAAGAACACTGTGAATTCATTGTCCCAGGAAGGGGAAACTTTATTGACACATTCCTGGGGTCAGATACATCACATGATCACACTGACAGAACCACAGGCACATAGACACAGGCAACAGAGCATGCACAATGTCGGCACTAGTACAGTGTAAATCCACCTTTCGCAGCAATGCAGGCTGCTATACTACCATGGAGACGATCGTAGAGATGCTGGATGTAGTCCTGTGGAACGGCTTGCCGTGCCATTTCCACCTGGCGCCTCAGTTGGACCAGCGTTCGTGCTGGACGTGCAGACCGCGTGAGACGACGCTTCATCCAGTCCCAAACATGCTCAATGGGGGACAGATCCGGAGATCTTGCTGGCCGGGGTAGTTGACTTACACCTTCTAGAGCACGTTGGGTGGCACGGGATACATGCGGACGTGCATTGTCCTGTTGGAACAGCAAGTTCCCTTGCCGGTCTAAGAATGGTAGAACGATGGGTTCGATGACGGTTTGGATGTACCGTGCACTATTCAGTGTCCCCTCGACGATCACCAGTGGTGTACGGCCAGTGTAGGAGATCGCTCCCCACACCATGATGTCGGGTGTTGGCCCTGTGTGCCTCGGTCGTATGCAGTCCTGATTGTGGCGCTCACCTGCACGGCGCCAAACACGCATACGACCATCATTGGCACCAAGGCAGAAGCGACTCTCATCGCTGAAGACGACACGTCTCCATTCGTCCCTCCATTCACGCCTGTCGCGACACCACTGGAGGCGGGCTGTACGAAGTTGAGGCGTGAGCGGAAGACGGCCTAACGGTGTGCGGGACCGTAGCCCAGCTTCATGGAGACGGTTGCGAATGGTCCTCGCCGATACCCCAGGAGCAACAGTGTCCCTAATTTGCTGGGAAGTGGCGGTGCGGTCCCCTACGGCACTGCGTAGGATCCTACGGTCTTGGCGTGTATCCGTGCGTCGCTGCGGTCCGGTCCCAGGTCGACGGGCACGTGCACCTTCCGCCGACCACTGGCGACAACATCGATGTACTGTGGAGACCTCACGCCCCACGTGTTGAGCAATTCGGCGGTACGTCCACCCGGCCTCCCGCATGCCCACTATACACCCTCGGTCAAAGTCCGTCAACTGCACATACGGTTCACGTCCACGCTGTCGCGGCATGCTACCAGTGTTAAAGACTGCGATGGAGCTCCGTATGCCACGGCAAACTGGCTGACACTGACGGCGGCGGTGCACAAATGCTGCGCAGCTAGCGCCATTCGACGGCCAACACCGTGGTTCCTGGTGTGTCCGCTGTGCCGTGCGTGTGATCATTGCTTGTACAGCCCTCTCGCAGTGTCCGGAGCAAGTATGGTGGGTCTGACACACCGGTGTCAATGTGTTCTTTTTTCCATTTGCATGAGTGTAATATATATATATATATATATATATATATATATATATATATATATATATAAAGAAAGAGAGATAGAGAGGAAGTATTGTTAGAAAAATGTCGAAAAGTTGTTGACTGTTTTGCAGCTAATTTTTACAGGACACTGTAACAAATATTCAGATGAACATAGCCTACGTATTTTTTAAACAATTTACATGTTTTCTGTTAAAACCGATTGCGAGGAAGATAATATAGTGCCTTGGTAAGAAAAAGTACAATTTAGTTTCCTTGGTCGGAGAAACTTCGATAGCAGTGAATTTAAACTATTACACAAGTTCATTCTCACGTATGAAATCTCTCCCCTTATACCTAGTTTTCAACAAAAATTGTATACTCAGAAATATGTTGTTTTGTTTTCTTTCTCGCAGTCGCTTTTAACAGGGAACAGGAAAGTTGTATTTATGGAAAATTGAGCACACAGGGGCGATGGACCAACTGGAAATGTCGGAGACACCATGTGAGCATGACATAACCAACATATGCTACGAATGAAATCTGGAAGGTGTCTTTACATAGATGATGAATACAAATATACCAAAATAAAATGAAACCTGGAACATGAAATAATCATGATAAAATATGAAACATATTAAATACAGACAATAATGATGAAAATCATTTAGTTAAGGAATGTGAAAGATGCAAAGGAAATCTAGAGAAGATTGTGATTGGATAACAGAGAGGAGTCAACCAATGAACGAAATGTAACTGTAGGAAGGGGGTGGGACTCAAGGAAACAGGAAATAGAGCACAAATATGTAACATAAAAATGTAAAATTTGAAACATTGAAAGTGTGAATAAAACTAAGTAGGCTTCTTCAGACAGTCGAAATTTGCATAAAGATTGAAATATCTCATTTCTTGTCTGTTTAATTTTATTCAAATTTTTAATGTTGCATTTGTTTACATTACATATTTTCGCTTCATTTCCTATATCCTTCTCTTACACCTGCCTCCACCCACTCCCTATCCACCACTTACGTTTGGTTCATTGGTCCCCTCCTTCTTTCCTATCATCTAGTCACATTTTTATTTTCATTCCCCCCCCCCCCTTCTTCTTGAGATCCCCTTTACCCCTCACAGCTTCTTTAACTAAAACTGTTCATCATTATTATAAGTCGATGACTATTGCCTGTATTTAATGGCTTTTATGTTCCTTTAAGATTATTTCATATTACAAATTTTATTATGTTTTGGCATTTTGTATTAACCAGCTATGCAAGGACGCTTCCTAACATATTGCGTCTCTTCCCAATTGGTTCCTCGACTCCTTGCATGCTGAGGATTCCACTGGATCTCAGCAGTGTGTGTTCCAGCCACATGACTATTGAGTTTAAAATTCTAGTAAGTTCCTTAATACTGCCTTCTTTCCATTTTCAGCGTCTGCTGGTTAATCTATTTCTCATATCTACTTTCCTCCCAACCAGACTTTATTGGTTATTAATTTTCTGTTTTATTATTAGGTTTCCTATTTATCGTGGTTTTTATGTGATCTTCCTTTCCGCCTGCATACTACCGTATGCTACTGCCACAAGATTGTAGATGTTGATGTAGAACCACACCCTCGCGTGCCCTGCTGAAAAACCATCGTAGTCTCCTTCAGCTTTCCACTAGCCTTCAGTGATTTCGCTTCTTACAAACAATGTCCTTGAAATCAACATCAAACAGTGTATGAACATATATTTGATCTTTCATGAAGCTCCATCCTTGTTGGCCGACTGCGTATCACAGACAAAATTTATGCGAATTAATATTAATTGTCAGTTGATGTGGTCGGAACACAAAAAATGACTTTCAGACAGAAAGTCATCACGAGGTTACGACCTTAGAGACCTGCCACCAGTATATAAGAGACAGTGTCGTTTAGCTATATGCTATTCATGCGTACATTCAGTTGAGAACTATAGAATTCTTTTCGTGGAACAAATGCACACAATATCTACAGGGGTTTCAAGCTACAGAAGAAAACCATAAAAACATAAACAAAAAAAGTAATCAAGATCACTCCATAGATCTATTAAAAACACTGGCGATTTCAATTGTTTGTGAGTAGCTACATTTACAAGTCAGCTACACACATCAAAAATAAAATTGATAATTGCTGCATAGACATGTTTGTCCCTGAAAATGGAGCAAGATCTGGACTGAAATTACGGGACTGATATCAAGAAAGATTAAACATAAAACAGCCTTTCCTACCAAGAAATAGAATTATGTGATACATTGCGTAAGTAAATTGAGGAGATTACTGAAATGAACTTATTTGGAAAGCCAGTTAAAAAATACTTGTAGCACCATAAATTCTTAGCTGCAAAGAATTTCTAAAAAATATAGACAAGGGGTTAGATAGTAGCTGTAATACGAATGGATGACAATAAAAACGTTAATATACATCTGTTGTTTAACATAACACTTTTGTAGTATGTTCCTTTCCATTTATTTCCTGCAGAAACTGCCTCTTAACTCTCTACAATGTATAATACTAGCAACCTTATCCTCTTTCTGAGCTTAACATCTCACTCATTATACACTACTGGCCATTAAAGTTGCTACACCACGCAAATGACGTGCTACAGACGCGAAATTTAACCAACACGAAGAAGATGCTGTGATATGCAAATGGTTAGCTTTTCAGAGCATTCACACAAGGTTGGCGCCGGTGGCGACAACTACAACGTGCTGACATGAGGAAAGTTTCCAGCCGATTCCTCATACACAAACAGCAGCTGACCGGCGTTGCGTAGTGAAACGTTGTTGTGATGCCTCGTGTAAGGAGGAGAAATGCATAACATCACGTTTCCGACTTTGATAAAGGTCGGATTGTAGCGTATCGTGATTGCGGTTTATCGTATCGTGACATTGCTGCTCGCGTTGGTCGAGATCCAATGACTGTTAGCAGAATATGGAATCGGTGGGTTCAGGAGCGTAATAAGGAACGCGGTGCTGTATCCCAACGGCCTCGCATCACTAGCAGTCGAGATGACAAGCATCTCATCCGCATGGCTGTAACGGATCATGCCGCCACGTCTCGATCCGTGAGTCAGCAGGTGGCGACGTTCGCAAGACAACAACCATCTGCACGAACAGTTCGACGACGTTTGCAGCAGCAGGGACTATCAGTTCGGAGACCATGGCTGCGGTTACCCTTGACGCTGCATCACGGACAGGAGCGCCTGCGATGGTGTACTCAACGACGAACCTGGGTGCACGAATAGCAAAACATCATTTTTTCGGATGAATCCAGGTTCTGTTTGCAGCATCATGATGGTCGCATCCGTGTCTGGCGACATGGCGGTGAACGCACATTGGAAGCGTGTATTCGTCTTCGCCATACTGGCGTATCACCCTTCGTGATGGTATGGTGTGCCATTGGTCACATGTCGCAGTCACCTCTTGTTCGCATAGTTGGCAGTTTGAACAGTGGACGTTACATTTCAGATGTGTTACGACCCGTGGCTCTACCCTTCATTCGATCCCTGCGAAACACTACATTTCAGCAGGATAATGGACGACAGCATGTTGCAGGTCCCGTACGGGTGTTTCTGGATACAGAATATGTTCGACTGCTGCCCTGGCCAGCGCATTCTCCAGATCTCTCACCAACTGTAAATGTCTGGTCAATGGTGGCCGAGCAACTGGCTCGTGACAATACGCCAGTCGCTACTGTTGATGAACTGTGGTATCGTGTTGAAGCTGCATGGGCAGCTGTACTTGTACACGCCATCCAAGCTCTTAGTGACTCAATGCGCAGGCGTATCAAGGCCGTTATAACGGCCAGAGGTGATTGTTCTGGGTACTGATTTCTCAGGATTTATGCAACAAAATTGCGTGAAAATGTAATCACATTTCAGTTCTAGTGTAATATATTTGTCCAATGAATACCGGTTTACCATCTGCATTTCTTCTTGGTGTAGCAATTTTAATGGCTATTAGTGTAGATGGATGCTGTCTAAGTTTTTGTGGCAAGCAAACGGAAACAAAATGTCGTAACTTTGGCCCCGATGTCAGCTCATAGCGCGTATAGTGATACATTATGCAGTAGTGATAGTGTGTAGTGTGAGCAGTGTCTGCTAGGGAGCAATGAATTAGCAGTACAGCAGGAGCCTTTTTATGTTACTACATAACTTCTTTGCGAGGCAGTATTGAACACTAGGGGTAAATCAAATGAGGATGTGCTGTTTTGAAAAGACAGGCCTTAAACTCGGAGTGGAGGCTGCTGTCTCCATCTCTGATTTAAGTCCTCTGTGATCTCCCTAAATTAGCTCAAGCAGATGTCCAAATAGTTCCTACTGTAAGGCCCCTGCCAGCAACCAATGCTATATCGGTACATGTAGTCCACTTGCGTATTATGGATTCCAGGAGGCAAAGAACACGTTGTTTTCAGCGGCACTTCCGGCAGCCGCCACTACGACAGGCAGCGCCAATGTCAGCACTAGGACGCGCGGCGAATACAGCACCGCTCGCTTCCGCTGTGCCACATTCCAGCAAGTAGGCCACGCTGCTATTGAGCAGTATTTAGGTAGCCGCACGACAATGGAAGCTAGTTACAGCCCCTGCACCAACTTGAACGGCACGCCTTTGCAGCCACAAGAAGCAGCCAGACATCAGCAACGACCCTCAGCGTCGACGACATTGGACTCAGTACATGGTACCTTCCAGATTATTGAACTTAGTCATTGGGAATATGAGTAGCCGTCATCTAATGGTCCATTTGGACTTTGGGGTATACCGTGTCGTTAGGTGCCGGTCCATCTTGCGCATGCCACCTTTGCCTCTAGCAGAGAGCGTGCCGCTGTAATGCAAGCGAGTGGCAGGGTGGAGCTGTGAGCCAGACGGCAGCAGGAGGCGGAACACGTAGGACCCTTCAGGTGCGTGTTGTGATTTGGGCCGTGCGATTTCTCTGTCGGACGACTGGACTTCGGTGTTACGCTTGGGGGCGCGTTTTCGAGCGGAAGTGCGTGCTTTCGACGCCTTGGTTAAGAGAGAAGCATGTCGTATTAGAACTATGGTAGGAGACCTTACATTTGATGGGTGAATTTGGCTACAGTGTGAGGCTTGCCAAATGTTCCTTTCTATTGTCTTTCCCAGTGTGTCGCTGTCTGCTTATGCGCCTTACCAGCCTTCACGGATACTAGAACTCTAAAAATACCGGCTCAGTCTTCCTGGTTGCTTAAGAGGATCCGGAATGGCTCAAAATCATGAAAAGTTCAATTTTTACTTTTTTGCGTTTTCTGAATCTGCACACTATTACCTTTTAATAGATATATAATTTATTCAATTCCTAAGACTACAACTATTTTTAAATTTTTTTGAAATGTGTTCTACATGGGCGTGACCCACTGTGGCGCTGTTAAACTGCTGTAAAATGGTGTTATTATTAACCAATTATTAATAATTAATAATAATAATAATAATAGTAATAATAATAATAATAACCGAACTGTTGAAAAAGTGTATTCACGGAAAAACTCAAAACCCCAATGAAAGTGTAAATAGTGTTATATGGTCGAGAATCCCCAAGACTGTATTTGTTGGAATAGAAACACTTCACTTTGGTGTGTATGATGCTGTAGCGACTTTCAATGATGGCAACATTGTAAGGTGCAAGGTATTTAGAAATATGGGAATGAAGATAGGTTCTAACATGGTACGAGCGATGCTTGCTTTAGACAAGGAACGCCTTCGGGCTGCAGACAGGGCTGTAAAGAGTCTAGAAATACAAGCAAGAGTAAACAGGAGGAGGAACAAGAGGAAGCTGGAGGAGGAGTTTGCAGAGGATGAAGATAATCCATCCTATGGACCTGGAATGCACTAAAAAGTTAATCCAATCTTTGTCGCTCGATTCCCAAAACTTTTATTTTCTCATACTAATTACATGTTTTCTAAGGATCTTCCAAACAAATTTGTCTCAAACTTTCAGTAAATGTTACACAGTACCTTCTGCATAATTTAACACAGCCTTTTTCCAAAAAACTGTATATTTTTGAATATATAAATAAAAAATTGCAAAAAAATGTTGTGAATTTTCATTACAATTGAAAAAAAATCATCTTTAATAACTGAACTAAAATTTTGTAAAATCCCTGTGTTAAGTTGTAGCCCATATTCCAATAAATAATCTGTAAAAAGTTCATCTTCCTACCTCAAATACTTTGTGAGGAAAGATGTAATTTATAAGCGTTATTTTAACATTGCAAGTATAGGGCGTTCCGGAGCCCCTTAAAGTGGTCTTGCCCTTAAGGTATGATACTGAATGTGCCATACAGTATGATTTTCTGTAATTAAGACATAATTTGTTTCTAGCTTCTTGTATATGAGGAATGCCGCGTTATAGGAGGAGAAGGCGTTCGCGCTTGACAGTGTATAAAGCTGCTAGTTAAGTTGTTAATACTGGGAGAATAGGAATCATGCCTATTTCGTGGTATTTAACGTACTGTCTGCTAATGTAACTGAAGTTCAGTACAAACGTAGGCTTCCGCGGCCACTGTCACATTCAATAAAATTTTTCTAGGTTTGTGACCGCATTGTCAACGTATATAAAATTACCTCCGTTTCGGTCCCTGTTGCGAGGTACCTTCTTCAGTGTATTTTTGTTTACAGTTAAACAAAAACACCCTGAATAAGGTACCTTGCAACAGGGACCGAAACGTCGGTAGTTTTACATATATATATAGACAATGCGGTCACAAAGCCAGTAGAATTTGAATGAATGTAACTGAAGTTCGTTTGCCAACCATGTGCATCTTTGCAATTCTTGTTGATTTTCCGCCCGGGGGACGCCCCCTGCTACCGTTACGCCATTGGACGTTGTTTTGAAATTGAACTGCGATTGGCGGGCGAATCTTCTTACATCCTTGTTGAAATTTTGGTGTGTGTTTGTTTTCAGTAATAAGACCCTGATGGCATTTTTTTCGCTGTTAATACTGGAGGGGTTGTGCTCTTCCCCCTTTCTTGATATACGAGTGTGGAATTATGCTCGTGGCCTTATTCTGTTCAGTTCCATGATCGAGGGGTTAAAGATAATTTATAATTTCATCATTTGTTAAACTTAAAGACCCTTGCGAGGTGATACTAGCACTTACTAGCGCCACGCGCATCGTTATATCGATTGTCCGGGAGATGTCTGTATCTGATTTACGCCGAGCAGCTACCTGGGTGCAGCCGGTCGGATTCTTAGGTCGCGGGTAGCGCTGCCTCTTGATCAACAGTATGTGTCTGGCCAATATAATTACTTGACGCAACATTGTAACTACCGTATCTTGGCCTTTCTAAAATTGTGTATTTTTTGAAATGTGTGTGTCCTTTTGAGGAACTAAATGAAAATTTGAAGGTCACTGTTTTAGTAAGTTTTTATTTCTTTCGTCAGCAGTGTTTTGGGACATTCTGTGACACCACGCAATTGTAAATTGATACACAGGCTGTCAGAAAAATACTTCTTGTTGTTACTGTCGTTTTAAAGCGTAAATACTATTCTGTTCACAATCAACTGTGTTAATGGTCAGTATCAGATATACAGGGTTATAACTAATGATTGAAGCGATTTCACAGCTCTACAATAACTTTATTATTTGAGATATTTTCACAATGCTTTGCACACACATACAAAAACTCAAAAAGTTTTTTTAGGCATTCACAAATGTTCGATATGTGCCCCTTTAGTGATTCGGCAGACACCAAGCCGATAATCAAGTTCCTCCCACACTCGGCGCAGCATGTCCCCATCAATGAGTTCGAAAGCACCGTTGATGCGAGCTCGCAGTTCTGGCACGTTTCTTGGTAGAGGAGGTTTAAACACTGAATCTTTCACATAACCCCACAGAAAGAAATCGCATGGGGTTAAGTCGGGAGAGCGTGGAGGCCATGACATGAATTGCTGATCATGATCTCCACCACGACCGATCCATCGGTTTTCCAATCTCCTGTTTAAGAAATGCCGAACATCATGATGGAAGTGCGGTGGAGCACCATCCTGTTGAAAGATGAAGTCGGCGCTGTCGGTCTCCAGTTGTGGCATGAGCCAATTTTCCAGCATGTCCAGATACATGCGTGAAACTTGCCCGCACGCGCTTAACCGCTTCCTCACTCACTGCAGGCCGACCCGTTGATTTCCCCTTACAGAGGCATCCAGAAGCTTTAAACTGCGCATACCATCGCCGAATGGAGTTAGCAGTTGGTGGATCTTTGTTGAACTTCGTCCTGAAGTGTCGTTGCACTGTTATGACTGACTGATGTGAGTGCATTTCAAGCACGACAAACGCTTTCTCGGCTCCTGTCGCCATTTTGTCTCACTGCGCTCTCGAGCGCTCTGGCGGCAGAAACCTGAAGTGCAGCTTCAGCCGAACAAAACTTTATGAGTTTTTCTACGTATCTGTAGTGTGTCGTGACCATATGTCAATGAATGGAGCTACAGTGAATTTATGAAATCTCTTCAATCATTTGTAATAGCCCTGTATTTTTTCCAGATGTGTCATTGTGTTATAAACTGCAGAGACAGTTATTGAGAATTCAGATTGGGTCGATAACACCTTTTTGTTCAATGATCAGAAAATTAACAGTACTAGTGGATTTTGTGTAAATACGTTTGTGTGTGTTAAAATACAGAATTTCTTGGTTTATGTGTACTTGGGTGCTTTACTTTGCTTTTTGAGCCCACTTGTGCTTACAGCATGTGAAAATAGATCTGTAAATATTTAAATGCGAACAATCTTATTTTTGATAATGATAGAAGGTGATGAACCGAATTAAAATTTGTGCTACGGCCGGGGCTTGAACACAGGTCTCGTACTTACGAGGCAGATGCACTAATAGTCAGATCAACATAATACAGCTACATAGACTAGCCTTGCCCATGGCCTTCCCTAACACAAACTTCAGTTCACGCCTTTGTATCATTTTTCCCTACACTGGTGTAATGGTTAGCACATCCACTTAGGAAGCAGGAGACCCAGGTTCAAGTCCCGTCCGTGGTACAAATTTTAATTCATTTCTTCAGCTTCTGTCACTATCGAAAATAAAGGTGAGTCTCATATGTCTCAAGGAAATTGTCATTCCATCAGATCAATCTTATTTTTGATATTCTTAAATTGTAACATCATGGGATATCCAGTATCCTTATAAAAGCGATTCAAAGATGAATACGACTGCTACCACTACTAAAATCCAAAAAGCAGCCTTTCATTAAATCATCACATTACATGCGTTCTCGCCAGTCCACGACTAGAAAGCCAATAAATAGCAGTTATTCTATAACTTCTCTGTATTCACAATATCGGTGAACGTTAAATGCAGCAACTTAGTTCGGACTAATCCTTTCTTACACCATATCAAGTTCTAAAGAAAGATGCTCGTACATATCAACTTTGACAATGGATGCTTCATACAGCTGTTCATCCTTTTTTATGTATCAGCCACTCTGGACTACATAGACAACGTTTCTCTTTCCTGTTCCCCCACATTTCATCATTTCCCCATGTTTCTCTCTTCTTTCTTGTGTCAAAGTGGGTTCAGAATTTTTTTTAGAATTTTTCATGGAAACCTTAGTTATCTTTCAGTTTTTTCTGGCAATCGTTCCTCAACATCCTGAGGAGAAGTTTGGAATTCATCTCTGTCCCTTCCAATTTCTTTGTATCATGCTTTATCCACTTCTCATTTACCGTAATCAGCGAATATTTTTGTCAGTCTCGTGGTATTCATACATAGGCTGTGGCCGTAGAAAGCTGTTCTTCTTTTCCTGCTTATGCCCGTAATTTTTTCTGTATGTCTACAAAATCTAGTACTGTGATGTCATCTGTATCGTGTTTGCTCTTTACCTGGCCCTAAACTGTACCGTAGTATTTTTTTCTTTGTTTTCAAATGCTTGCATCGCCTTTTTGTTTAAAAGTAAACGCTCTGCTACAGAAAGCGTATCAGAGAAAATTAAAGTGCAGTGCTATATAAGTTTAGCTTCAAGTCCATCGATTTTCTTTCATATACAGAACGTCCTTACTGACGTAGTACACTGTTTTTATCTGATTAACTTTCCTTCTAATGGTTTATTTCTCCGAAATGCCTTGTTCAGTTAGTTTTCCTAGGAAACTGAATCTTTAGTGGTCTCAGTTTTTCCATATTTAGTCTTCATTATCTTAGGGGTTGCCCTAATGTTTCATAAATTGGGTTTTCTCGAAGTAGATATGTAAGCTTGCTTTCTTAGCTTGCCCGCATCTCGTGGTCGTGCGGTAGCGTTCTCGCTTCGCACGCCCGGGTTCCCGGGTTCGATTCCCGGCGGGGTCAGGAATTTTCTCTGCCTCGTGATGGCTGGGTGTTGTGTGCTGTCCTTAGGTTAGTTAGGTTTAAGTAGTTCTAAGTTCGAGGGGACTTATGACCACAGCAGTTGAGTCCCATAGTGCTCAGAGCCATTTGAACCAGTTTTTTCTTAGCTTATTATTTTTGCAACTTTATCTGTCTAATAAATGTTTCCATTGAGTTGTCAAAAAATAGTTATGTCGTCCGACACCGTTAGACACTCTACTTTTAGGTTATCCCTTTTGTGGCCTAGTCTAACACACTAACTGACTTGTCTTTCTCCTAATCACATTACCTCATGATTTTATCCAAAGCAGGTAAAAAGCAATGGGGAGAATCCGCCCCCCCCCTACCTAATTCAAGCTAGAACCTCAAAACTAATCGATGTCTTACCACTAAATCTCACTTTAGTGTGGTGGTTTGTTATTGTTTGCTTAATTAGCTTTGTGCTTTCATTATATAAGTCCAGTTCGTTGAGAAATGCAAACAGAGATTTCCTATCGATTGACGCATGTGCTTTTCTGAAGTCAATAACAGTAATTACGAAATCCTTAGAGCTTCTTTTCAGCTACATTACTATTGCCTTTAAGTTGAGAAATTGCTCTGATTATGATCTTTTTTTTCTAAAACCACGTAGCTCTTCGTAAATTCAAGGGTCGAGTTGTTACTGTGGCACAGTTAATAATGCTTCTGACAACATTTTGTGGCTAGTCAAAGGGGAAAAATGTCTCTGTAGCAGTTCATCACTTCCTTTGTGGAGTGGATGGATCAAAATTCGTCTTCCGGTCTTCAGGAATCTCTGCTGTTAACAAAATACGATTCACAACTTTGGCTAGTTTGTCCAGAAACTTGTTATTCGATTACTTCCAAAGTTCTCCAATTACGGAATTCTCTCCACGTGCTTGACTTTCTTTGAGGGATTATATAATATTATAGATTTACCCTTTCGTTTCGGGTTGCAAGTTCCAGTGCTGAGTATGTTCTTGTCTGAAGTTACATTTCGATTTACTGTATTCAGAAATGTTCATCTTCTAATACTTTGTGTATCTTTTGAAAGAAGGTTCATTTAATGAATGCTCGAGCCGGAACTGAAATTGTGAATTTACTGAAAGCGGTGTACAATCGGATGGATCCAGATCTGTAGGGTAGGGGGGGCGGGAGGTGGAGGAATGGCAACCGAGGGATGAAAAGCTAGCTCTCTGCAGTCTGTACATTTCTTGTGCAGCTTAATGTGCATTAATTCCCTTCAACGCAAGAATAACACACAGTCGAAGCACAAGAATGATGATCGAGTGCCGGCCGGTGTGGCCAAGCGGTTAAAGGCGCTTCAGTCTGGAACCGCGCGACCGCTACGGTCGCAGGTTCGAATCCTGCCTCGGGCATGGATGTGTGTGATGTCCTTAGGTTAGTTAGGTTTAAGTAGTTCTAAGTTCTAGGGGACTGATGACCTCAGAAGTTAAGTCCCATAGTGCTCAGAGCCATTTGAACCATTTGATGATCGAGTTTTAACACTCTGCAGGGATGCTGCCTTACGCACCTTCATTATTTTGATAGGCCTAATCTGCTGGGAGCGTCTCCATTGTCTCGATATAATAATCTACAGCTCTTGGGCCCTAGAGACGGTTGCGGAACGACAGTTTTGCATGATTAACCGAGCGTTCTGTTTCTTATATGGTAGCAACACAAAACCCGCTATTTGACGTCTTGTACCATGACACCCGGTACCCGTGTTCTAGACGCAGTGTGTTTAACTAGTGATCAAAACGTACTGGGTCCCGGGTTTGAACCTCGCCAATGTTTAAATTTTGAATAAAAATCATCAGCAATATCGGCCTAAGACTTCCGCCACGAGAAAAAACTCCCATTCAGCCAACGATTTAGGCAAAGAGGCTGGAGGAGATGACAAAGGTTCAGCCTCCAAACAAAAGGAAGAATTAGCAGTCACCAACATGCGTGAGAATGCAGAAGGGAATAAAACACCACATCGTCAAAAAAAAAAAAAAAAAAAAAAAAAAAACAAAACAACATAATGTGTATCCACAGGACACAAGCCCTGAATCTGAAAAAGTATCATGATAATCTTTCCATTGGCAAAATATTCCACATTAGCTTGCATTCGAATTTCCAGGAAGGGACTACCAAGAATGAAGAAACTATGAACGATCCCAAAAAAGGTAACATTCGCCGAATAGGGGCGTGGAGAAACAGAAGTTTGATCATAGTAGGGAAACTAGAAAATCCGAGAGAGGAAATTCAGAATGTAGAGGGAGATGAAAATCTAATAGTTTACGAATTGGAATACTGACTTAAGGAAGGAGTAAAAGAAAGGGTTTCGAGTGGTCATGGGCTTGGGAGTAGAAATGAGAGAAGAAAAAGAATAATAGAGTTCTGCAGTAAATTTTTGTTAGTGATGGAGCTTACTCTGTTCAGGAATACAAAGAGAAGGATGGATATTTGAAAAGGCAGGGAGATACGGGAAGATTCCAGTTACATTACATGATGCACCGGTAAAGATTCCGAAATCAGATATTGGATTGTATGGCGTACTCAAGAGCAGATATAAACTAATGGTAAAGAGTAGGCCGAAGTTTAAGAGACTAGTCAGGAAGAAACAATATGCAAAGAAGTGGGAAACGGAAATACTAAAGAATGAAGAGATATTCTTGAAAATCTCTCAAGCTACAGATGAATAACTCAGTAGGCAGTTCAGTTGAAGGGGAATGAAGGTCCCTAAAAAGTCAATCATAGAAGGTGGAAAGGAAACCACAGGTACAAGGAAGGTAACTGTGAAGAAACCATGCATAACAGAAGAAATACTTTAGTTGATCGATGGGAAAAGCAAGTACAAAAATGTTCCGACAAATTCTGGAACACAGAGACACAAGTTACTCAGGAGTGAAATAAACAGGACGTGCAGGAAGCCAAGGCGAAATAGCGTCATAAAAAAAGTAAAGAAATAAAAAGACTGATCGTCGGGAGAATTTTTGGAAAATAAGGAAGTCTATCACCATTCAGCGAAATTCAAAGTAAGGGTTGTAACATTACGTTTGCAGTGGGAATTACCTTACTAAATGCTACGGACACAGTGTATAAGCTGAAAGAGTACACTGAAGGTCTGTATGAAGAGAAAGATTTATCTGATGACTTGATAGAAGTAGAAACACGAGTCGCCAGAGCTTCGAATGACTGAAGATCAAATAAGGTGGAAGGGAGAGGTTTCATTCCACCAGAACTTCTAAATTCAGTGGGGGAACGTGTATTCAAAACGAATACTCAAATTGCAGTGTAGAATCTATGAGACTGGTGATGTACCATCAGACTTCCGAAAAAATATCATTCACACATTTCCGAAGGCGGCATGAGCTCACAAGCAGCATTGACATCACTTTTAAATCACCACATAGTGTCCATTTGTGGTAGGAATAGCAGAGTTTGCTTAAAATCAGTTCTAGGTTTTCGTAACAATCTTTTAAGTGTACCGAGTGTCCAACTGGTATAGAGGCATACTTATTGCCACTTTGTAGAAGTACTGGTTTAAGGCTTCTTTTTGAAGAATCATTAAGAAGTCTCTACTCATCAGGAGCATATTCTATTTTGAAACGTTCCATAAGTCCAGGAACATCACCGCAAAACACCAGGTCACCTTCTTGGGAGAAGAAAGATACAAACTCCTTTTGCCTCGATCGGTACCAAGAAAAGAATGTGCCCAGAGCCGACATATGTTTATCTTTCAGTCTAGAAGCTAAAACCTCTGCCGATTCTTTAGAAATGCCTAGGTCTCTAACGAAATCGCTCAGTTCAAATTGTGAGAATGGAATGGGATCGGTTGTGCCAGGATCGTAGCAATCTCTGTCTTCTTCACTATCACCTTGCTGAGCCAATAGCTCGTGATCGTCTATATCATCCAAAAAACCTGGAGGAGATGGTACTGGTACTTCAGGTCCATGAGAAACAAGATGAATGGCTGATAGAATGTTAGGGTAAGAAATATCCTTTGTGTTTTTCAAACTGAAACCTCGTACGTTGCAAGAACAGAAATAGCATTCATCACCATGGTTTTTGGGCTCCCTCCAAACAATTGGTATTCCAAAACGTAAGGACTGTTTTTTAAGTTGAAACCATTGCCTCAGTTCTTCAACACACACTGAACAATCTTTGTGTGCGGCCCAAGGCTTATGCGATCTCAAGTTTTCCCGGCGTTTTTCCAATTTGAACAGTTCTCGGGTATCAGACCGGGTAGCGTCGTAATTTCTCCACAATCATTCGGCAGACGAACACGCTGCCATCTTCAGGTGGTTCCTGACGAATGCTGTGCCGTTTCTCTCGGCGCCGTATATATACTAGCCTTTACCCCCTCCACCGTTGCTCTCCTGATGTCTTGGGTGCGGCCGGCGCGACGGCTACTGGAGGTGGTGGGGGAAGCGGCGCCTGGGTCTGAACTGGGGTCTGCAGTCTCCCTGCTGCCGCCATCGCGGGCGGTCCTCGATCCTTGGGACCGCATCTTTCTCTCCAGGCTGAGTGCAGGGTTCCAAGCCTGTCTAAGTTGAAGGCCGCTGTCTTTATTATTTTGATCGTCCTGTAGTCGGATTTCGATGGCCTCTTTAGTAACGCAGTCCCAGAAGTAGGAGGATTGACAGAGTATTTTTGTTTTCTCATAGTCCATAGTATGGCCAGTCTTATCTTGATCGCCTAACCTTATACCCAAAATAGGCGAAATATACTTTTTCAACAAAATCGGAAATTTTTCTTTGCTGCTTTTTGAAGGTATAGTTACCAGAAATGTAGCAGAAGCAATCTGGCTAGTTTATACATCCTCTGGTAGCCATTGTCCATTGTCCCTAAAACAACTTCACAACACAAGAAAACAGTCACTACTTTAAAGCACTAGTAACAACAACAACACGTGAACAGCACAGAGTGAAGAGGTATTGTGAACTGAAGGACAGTAGCAGAAACTCACTGCCTGGTAGTGGCGGGGGAAGGGGCAGCGCGACAGACAGGAACTGACATGAAATACTGCTGGTTTCTCCTAATGACTCTTTATTTTACGCATATCTAGTATAAAAACGGCTAAATAACAGTTTATGGAGATCCTAAAAACCAAAATTCAATCTCATTAGAGTGCTTACATATCTAAAAAAGCTACAACTAGGCAAGCAGTTGGTGAAATAACTGTACGTGATGGAATTTTTTCACTATTTTTCCCGAAATCAGTGTTGAACACACTATAAAAGAGCACAACAGCAATTGTAGAAGAGGAGAAACGGAACGATCAGCTGTTGCGGAGCGTGCTTTCCAGCGAGTAACCACCATATTCGTTTCGAGGAGACGAAAGTACTAGCGGCAACAAGCGGATATTACGAAAGGCTCTACAGGGAGGCAATGGAAATCGCTAAACACCCTAATAATTTCAATCGAAAGGAGGAGGGCGTGAAATTAAACGGCATATGGATTCCGGTGTTAAAGAAGTTGTGTACCACCCGTCCACTACTGGGTGATGGCAACGACGATCGACGGCAGCGGACAGCGGCCAATTGCACTGACGTTTTCAAAACACCTGACGTCACGCCGCGGCGTGGGAGCGCGCGGACACGGAATTTAGCGGCAGTCAGTAGCGAGCCAGTGAATGTGTTGGACCTTCCATCGAACTACAGGCCCTCTTGAAGATGTCCTCCGCAGAAGGGGACGAAACGTTGGGAATTGACACAGGATTCATCATCCGACCACGGCATAACAGCCCGGATAATTACACTCCTGGAAATGGAAAAAAGAACACATTGACACCGGTGTGTCAGACCCACCATACTTGCTCCGGACACTGCGAGAGGGCTGTACAAGCAATGATCACAAGCACGGCACAGCGGACACACCAGGAACCGCGGTGTTGGCCGTCGAATGGCGCTAGCTGCGCAGCATTTGTGCACCGCCGCCGTCAGTGTCAGCCAGTTTGCCGTGGCATACGGAGCTCCATCGCAGTCTTTAACACTGGTAGCATGCCGCGACAGCGTGGACGTGAACCGTATGTGCAGTTGACGGACTTTGAGCGAGGGCGTATAGTGGGCATGCGGGAGGCCGGGTGGACGTACCGCCGAATTGCTCAACACGTGGGGCGTGAGGTCTCCACAGTACATCGATGTTGTCGCCAGTGGTCGGCGGAAGGTGCACGTGCCCGTCGACCTGGGACCGGACCGCAGCGACGCACGGATGCACGCCAAGACCGTAGGATCCTACGCAGTGCCGTAGGGGACCGCACCGACACTTCCCAGCAAATTAGGGACATTGTTGCTCCTGGGGTATCGGCGAGGACCATTCGCAACCGTCTCCATGAAGCTGGGCTACGGTCCCGCACACCGTTAGGCCGTCTTCCGCTCACGCCCCAACATCGTGCAGCCCGCCTCCAGTGGTGTCGCGACAGGCGTGAATGGAGGGACGAATGGAGACGTGTCGTCTTCAGCGATGAGAGTCGCTTCTGCCTTGGTGCCAATGATGGTCGTATGCGTGTTTGGCGCCGTGCAGGTGAGCGCCACAATCAGGACTGCATACGACCGAGGCACACAGGGCCAACACCCGGCATCATGGTGTGGGGAGCGATCTCCTACACTGGCCCTACACCACTGGTGATCGTCGAGGGGACACTGAATAGTGCACGGTACATCCAAACCGTCATCGAACCCATCGTTCTACCATTCCTAGACCGGCAAGGGAACTTGCTGTTCCAACAGGACAATGCACGTCCGCCTGTATCCCGTGCCACCCAACGTGCTCTAGGAGGTGTAAGTCAACTACCCTGGCCAACAAGATCTCCGGATCTGTCCCCCATTGAGCATGTTTGGGACTGGATGAAGCGTCGTCTCACGCGGTCTGCACGCCCAGCACGAACGCTGGTCCAACTGAGGCGCCAGGTGGAAATGGCATGGCAAGCCGTTCCACAGGACTACATCCAGCATCTCTACGATCGTCTCCATGGGAGAATAGCAGCCTGCATTGCTGCGAAAGGTGGATATACACTGTACTAGTGCCGACATTGTGCATGCTCTGTTGCCTTTGTCTATGTGCCTGTGGTTCTGTCAGTGTGATCATGTGATGTATGTGACCCCAGGAATGTGTCAATAAAGTTTCCCCTTCCTGGGACAATGAATTCACGGTGTTCTTATTTCAATTTCCAGGAGTGTATAATGGACATGACATTTCCGGCCGTTAAAGTCTACATTTTAGTAACACTATAAAAATCACTTAATAAATCTGAAACAATATTTATGTCGCAGACCTATGTTATCAGTGTACCATCATTTCTTACAGAGGTATAGTTAGTTATCTCGACACAAACTACTCCGTATGGAGATTTGTGATCACGAGGTGCGAACGCAGTCTCACCGAGAACGATGGCGAGCGTCTTGGTGGCCTTGCGCTCCTTCCTGGCCGAGGACTTGTCGCGCTTCTTGCGGCTGGCGCGGTTCACCTTGTAGATGGTGAACCTGGCGGCCGCCTGGCCCGGCTTCTCGCGCTTGCTGCCCCCCGTCGAGGGCAGCAGGGAGTCCACCGTCGCCTGGCGCGTCACCGGGGGCGGCGCCGAGGCCGTGGGGGCGGCGGAAGGCGGCGGGCTCTGCGTCGCGGACCCGGTCGCCGCCCCCGGAGACCCCGCGTCGCGTGGTGTCGCCCCCACCGGCGAGGAAACGGCGCCTGCAGGAGCCACTGTGGGGCCCGTCGTGGACGAAGAGGACGAGTCGTTTCGCCGCACCTGAAGACAGGGGCACACCAAACTCATCCCACAATACCAGCTGTAATCCCCAATCTGTCACAGCCCTAAATCACTCGTAATACCATTATTCATCACTCATCAATCATCATCACCAACCAATCATTTCAGTGATCAGCCATAATCCCAACCAATCACAGCCCTTATTTAACTTGAATTGAATCATTTTCCACTGTTATCGTCCCAAATCAATCATAATTCCAAATCAATCACATTGACTAATCAGTTCACCTATTAATCACATTCACCTGTGTGTCATAACATCCACTCACGAGGGGAAGGCCTCAGACATGGCCAACCGATTCGCCTCAAACATGACAGGTCGCTTGTGTACAACATAAAACGAAGGAATCTAAGATATTTTAGGTCAACACCCCCTCGTTTTTGAGAAAATCACCCCTAAAATTTATGACGAGCAATCAACTCAAAATTGGCGGGGTCGATAGATGACTGTAAGTGGAGCATTTTTCATCATCAGCATCAGGTATGGGGTCCGAAAACGCATACTTTTCCAGAAATGGGGGTAAGAAACTTTTACAACTGCCGCTTCTGTACCGACATGCAAAACGCTTTCCGCCGGCAGTGCCGATAGCGCAGTGGCAAAGGTAACTGGCTCAGAACGGGAGAACCCGGGTTCGAATCTCGAAGAAACCTAGCGGATGTTATTCTTTTCGTTTGTATTTTTCCATATCTCAATTGGTAGGGATAGGAGGGTTAGTAAGGTAAGTAAATCAATAAGGAATGATAATAATAAGGTAGGCAAACCAATTTCCCAAACGCCGTGAGTTAGTAAAGTATTAAACTTTTAAGCCTTGTCACATGAAAACAACTCGGAATAAGAGTGCTGCGAATTCCTCACGAGGGATCAAAGATAGCCAACCGCACGACGCTTGTTCACAGCGAGGCACGGGACAGAATGCACGCGCGGAGAGTTATGTTGTCCCGGTTGCCTCTTCGTCATATCATAGTTGTGAATCTGGAAGAGTGAAGGTGTCCAGTACGAGCCTTATAGAAATCAATCGGAAAGAGTTGTTTTCCCGTCATTAGGCTGCCGCGAACCTCGCGGGTACATGTAGTGATTTATCCATCACTAATGCGCCGAATGAAATACGTTTTGTGAATGAATACAGTGTCCTTCCATAAGTAACATATGACGAGTACTCTCTGTAGTTTGTGGTAATTAGCTCGTCTGTTTATGCTGTAGTATCTAGTTATTGTATGTTGTGTCATATCTTTCGAGATTCGAACCCGGGTTCTTCGAGTCCCAGCCAGTTACCTCGGCCGGTGCGCTATCAACGTTGTCGCCGAATAGCGTTTACCATGTGGGTACAGAAGCGGCAGTTATAAAAGTTTCTTTCCTCGATTTCTGGAAAATTTTGCGTTTCCGGACCCCATACCCGATGATGAAAAATGCTATATTTACAATTATCTATCGATCCCTCCAATTTTTGAGTCGATTCCTCTTCACGACCTTTAGGGGTGATTTTCTCAAAAACGCGGGGGTGTTGACCCAAAATAACGTAGATTCCTTCGTTTTAGGCTGTACACAAGCGACCTGCCAAATCTGAGCCGAATCCGTTGGCCGTGTCTGAGGCCTTCCCCTTGTCAGTCATCGCCAGCCAATCACAATCCTCAGCCAATCACAATCTCCATTCTGACACAATCCTCAATCAATTATAAATCAAAATTTAATTATAATCTCCTTTAAGTCATCAGTGGCAACGGCATTGCGGCAGTGGATACACCGGTTCCCGTGAGATCACCGAAGTTAAGCGGTGACGGGCGTGGTCGGCACTTGGATGGGTGACTATCAGGGCCGCCATGCGCTGTTGCCATTTTTCGGGGTGCACTCAGCCTCGTGATGCCAATTGAGGAGCTACTCGACCGAATAGTAGCGGCTTCGGTCAAGAATACCATCATAACGACAGGGGGAGCGGTGTGCTGACCCCACGCCCCTCCTATCCGCATCCTCCTCTGAGGATGACACGGCGGTCGGATGGTCCTGGTAGGCCACTCGTGTCCTGAAGACGAAGTGCAAGTCATCAATAAATAATAAACCTCTTTCAGTGACAACACTGTATTTACTATGATCCCAAATTAACTACATCCACAAATTTACAAGAAACACCTGAGTTGTTCGCACAAAAGTTCTTCGAACATCTGCCCTGGCACTACGTTTCTTCACAGTTAAATATTCTGGAGCAGTCTAGCGAAAGTTTCATACAGCTTTGAATGAGACTGAACACCTTGCGACAGGCTGTCTACGACCGACTCCTGTCAGCAAACTGTACCAAATTATGAGTGTAGCAACACCAAGTATTCGCAGGGAAGCAGCTGGAGAAGTGGAGAAAAAGAAACAGGAAGCGGATACCAAACAGCGCATGTTTGGACACGAGACACAACAACCGAGACTCAGATCAAGAAAGAGCCTTATGCAGGGAACTACAGCAGCGCATTCATCTCCTGCAAATAGACGAACGGAACTTTGGCGAGATTCTCTGCCTGACGGACACCGAGCGAATGCCAGAGAGTAACCAGCCGCAGGATCACGCCTGCCTTACGGGGCATGGTTGACGATGAACAGACTGAGAACTGGGGTGTCTCAGTGCAAAGTAAACCTCAGTAAATGGGGCTTCAGGAGTCGAGGCGAAATTTGCCAGCGTGTTGACTGGCAGGACCATCAACATCTGCTGGTCTGCAGGAGCTTGCCAGATAACCAGACTACTTCTGACCCTGCTGCAGCTAAGAAAACATTAGTGAAACCAGCAGAATATTGGCTTTCCGCAGAGTGTGAAGAGAATTATCTTGCTGTTTGTTTGTTCGTACGTTTTACTTTGTCTGCCTGTCTGTGTTTCATATTTACATGAGTGCACCTCATACCTTGTCCTTTTATTATTTGTACTTCCCGTCTTTATTGAACACCTCTGAAATGGATACTTAGCATGTAACTAATCTCTGTACGTTATTACAGCTCTACCAATATGGTAAGAATTTCATGTAATGGACACGCAAGATAAATAAATAAGTAACTACAATTTCCAATGAAATCCCTAATCAATCTTAATCCTCATCATCAGTCAGTTGCAAACTACAGTCAGTTAGAGTTAATAAATATTTAGTCAATCAGTAACAATCAGGCAGTCAATAATCACCACCACCACACCACCACTCCTAATTCTGAACATTCCCTCACCTTAAAATAAATAAAGCTGTTGTTAGCGCTTATGAAGACCATTCTAGAGTGAAATCTCGTGACAGATTAAGACAGAGGGCTGTAACCTTTGCCTTTCTTCGACAAGTGCTTTACCGATTGAACCATCCACACGCAACTTTAGATCTACCCTCACAGTTTTGCATGAGCCAGTACCTCATCTCCGACATTCTAAACTTCAAATACGTTATAACTGCGTAGGCTTACGCGGCCCGAGTCAGTTGACATAAAGGGCACAACTCAACCAAGTCGCATATGTCTAGCGGAACATGCTCCTGAAGGATAGTTTCATCTACTGGCACGTTTGCAAATAGTGACTTCACGTCGAAACTGACCATGATGTCCGTAGGTAAAATTGTTTCTCCTTTTAGGGGTTCTATAAAGTGCGTCGAGTTCTTCACGTAAGAGTCCGTCTTGCAAACTAGACGTCTTAATTTGCAAGCTAGATACTTTGCCAAATTGTAAGTGGGTGAATTGATCCCATTCACTATTGGCCTCAAAGTATAACATTCCTTATGTATCTTTGGAACACCGTAAATTCTCGGAGAGACTGGTACTCTGGGAATAAGACACTTGGCTGTTTCGGCGTCAGTTCGCGAGTCCTTAACAGCAGCCTGCGTCTTTCGAATTATCTTCGCCGTAGGGTCCGCCCTTAGTTCTTTGTAGAGGTGATCGTTTAATAATTCTTTCATCTTGTCTTTGTACTGCACGGTGTCTAAGATGACAGTAGCGTTGCCTTTGTCTGCTGTTAATACCACAATTTCAGCTATGTTCTCCAGTTCCTCGATAGCTGCCCTTTCCTCTCGGTTAATGTTGCGTTTCGGTGGCTTGGCACGTAGTAGAACTCGAACGTTTTCCAGCCTATTGTCTCAGCTTCTATCGCAGATGTGTGCCGGACTGCTGTTCTCCTACATATTTTGGATGGATTGCACTTCTGGAAGAAATGATGCTGTGGAGACATGACGTATCCACAAACTACGGAATTCTTTTCAAGACGAATTTTCGCTCCGTGTGCGCTGCTCTGAAGCCAGAATAGCGCACTGGAATAGCACTGTGATGCAAGGTGAAACTTCATTGTTTCTGGACTGTTTGTACAATGAAGGAATACAGTGGCACACATATGTGAAGTCTGTCAATAATAGTTCATTTGCATGTGTACTCTAGTCTTTTCCTGTTGGGAGGCCTGGGTGATTAACATTAATCCTCACAAGTTGATAATGCTCGGCCACATAACTGTAAGAAAATTTAGAAATTCTTTTAAGGCCATATCTGCAATGCTATGGCTTCTGTCACTTTCGCATCAGTTAAACTGGTGGTTTCTAAGCTACCGCTCTATATCTCTCCTATGTCATCAGTATACACTTCTTGAAAGACACATCCTACACCGACTAACGAAGAGGCTAGAGACAATATACATTCCACAGCAGGCTGGATTCAGACAGGGCAGGAGCTGCACATATCAAGTGTTGAATCTAACACAGCACATAGAAGATGGGTTTGAAAGGGAAGAGATCACATGAGCTGTATTTATAGATCTAACAGCAGTTGATGACACAGTTAAGCATAGAAGATTTCTTATGAAGCTGTACAATGCCACTCCTTGAAAATAGAAGATTTTTTGTCTACACAAATAATCAACCATACCTGAAGGAACACAGAGCTTCCTCTATGCAGATGATTGTACTATCACCGCCCAAGCCCTCTGCTTTGGAACTGTTGAAGAGAATCTGTCCAAGTTATTGAGAGAACTGTCAGCTTACTACAGGGAAAACCAGTTGAGTCAAATCCTGGAATAACACAGATTTGCGCTTTCCATCTTAAAGACGGGCAGGTAGATAGAGCCCTCAAAATCATCTGGGAAGAATCATCACTAGAACACCTGTACATATCCCAAATACCTAGGGGTCATCCTTGATCGTGCATTAACATATAAGAGGCACAACCTAAATACCAAGCAAAAAGTAGCAGCCAGGAACAATATCATCAGAAAGCTAACAGCCACAACGTGGGGAGCACACCCGAACACTATGAGTACCTCTTCCTTTTCATCGTGTTACTCTGCAGGAGAATACGCAAGCCCATTGCGGTTCAATGCTTGCCATGCCAAAACAGTAGATGTCGCTCTTAATGATACCTGTCGTATCATCACCGGGATCTGAAGCCTCCTCTGGATACACTGTACAGCCTCGCGGGAATTGCACCCCACGACATCCGCCGAGAGGTAGCAGCAAAAAGTGAGAAGAAAAAATCAGAAACTTCCGAAGCTCACCCACCATATAGCTACCAACCAGCAAACCCACGACTAAAATCCAGAAAGAGCTTCCTGAGATCTACCGAGGCTATAGTTGGGGCGCCACAACAATGCCGAACCGAACTATGGCGTGCAAGGCTTACCAGTACTGTGGGATGGATTACACCAAGTGAAAGACTACCACCCGGCTACAAAGAGAATTGGAGTACATGGAGATCCCTCAACAGACTACGCTCGGGTGTCACGAAATGTAAGAGCAATCTGACTACATGGGGTATCCTAGAGGAGCCGCCACTCTGTGAGTGTGGAGCAATGCAGACGACCTTCCACCTGCTCTAGTGTACCCAATGTCCAGCAACATGCACAACAGAAGACCTGCTACATGCAACGCCAAATGCTATAGAGATCGCTAACTTCTGGGCGGAAAAGTGTAAACAGTTGTCTTGGAAATATATATACACACGACATGTAAATATTGTACATTATTTTCGTAAATGCTTCTGACACGAATAAATAAATAAATAAACTATGTTTCATTTACCAGCAGCAATCCATGACCACACTTCCTGGGAGTGTATTGTTGGAACAATAGTATCAATAGTATCAATGAAGCATATCTACTTCACGTTTAATTGTACAGGGCTATTACAAATGATTGAAGCGATTTCATAAAATCACTGAAGCTCCATTCATTGACATATGGTCACGACACACTACAGATACGTAGAAAAACTCATAAAGTTGTGTTCGGCTGAAGCCGCACTTCAGGTTTCTGCCGCCAGAGTGCTCGAGAGCGCAGTGAGACAAAATGGCGACAGGAGCCGAGAAAGCATATGTCGTGCTTGAAATGCACTCACATCAGTCAGTCATAATAGTGCAACGACACTTCTGGACGAAGTTCAACAAAGATTCACCAACTGCTAACTCCATTCGGCGATGGTATGCGCAGTTTAAAGCTTCTGGATGCCGCTGTAAGGGGAAATCAACGGTCGGCCTGCAGTGAGCGAAGAAACGGTTGAACGCGTGCGGGCAAGTTTCACGCGTAGCCCGCGGAAGTCGACGAATAAAGCAAGCAGGGAGCTAAACGTACCACAGCCGACAGTTTGGAAAATCTTACGGAAAAGGCTAAAGCAGAAGCCTTACCGTTTACAATTGCTACAAGCCCTGCCACCCGATGACAAAGTCAAACGCTTTGAATTTTCGGCGCGGTTGCAACAGCTTATGGAAGAGGATGCGTTCAGTGCGAAAATTGTTTTCAGTGATGAAGCAATATTTTTTCTTAATGGTGAAGTGAACAGACACAATGTGCGAATCTGGGCGGTAGAGAATCCTCACGCATTCATGCAGCAAATTCGCAATTCACCAAAAGTTAACGTCTTTTGTGCAATCTCACAGTTTAAAGTTTACGGCCCCTTTTTCTTCTGCGAAAAAAACGTTACAGGATACGTGTCTCTGGACATGCTGGAAAATTGGCTCATGCCACAACTGGAGACCGACAGCGCCGGCTTCATCTTTCAACAGGATGTTGTTCCACCGCACTTCCATCATGATGTTCGGCATTTCTTAAACAGGAGATTGGAAAACCGATGGATCGGTCGTGGTGATGATTGAAGCGATTTCACAGCTCAACAATAACTTTATTATTTGAGATATTTTCACAATGCTTTGCACACACATACAAAAACTCAAAAAGTTTCACAAATGTTCGATATGTGCCCCTTTAGTGATTCGGCAGACATCAAGCCGATAATCAAGTTCCTCCCACACTCGGCGCAGCATGTCCCCATCAATGAGTTCGAAAGCATCATTGATGCGAGCTTGCAGTTCTGGCACGTTTCTTGGTAGAGGAGGTTTAAACACTGAATATTTCACATAACCCCACAGAAGGAAATCGCATGGGGTTAAGTCGGGAGACCGTGGAGGCCGTGACATGAATTGCTGATCGTGATCTCCACCACGACCGATCCATCGGTTTTCCAATCTCCTGTTTAAGAAATGCCGAACATCATGATGGAAGTGCGGTGGAGCACCATCCTGTTGACAGATGAAGTCGGCGCTGTCGGTCTCCAGTTGTGGCATGAGCCAATTTTCCGCGGGCTACGCGTGAAACTTGCCCGCACGCGTTCAACCGTTTCTTCGCTCACTGCAGGCCGAACCGTTGATTTCCCCTTACAGAGGCATCCAGAAGCTTTAAACTGCGCATACCATCGCCGAATGGAGTTAGCAGTTGGTGGATCTTTGTTGAACTTCGTCCTGAAGTGTCGTTGCACTGTTATGACTGACTGATGTGAGTGCATTTCAAGCACGACATACGCTTTCTCGGCTCCTGTCGCCATTTTGTCTCACTGCGCTCTCGAGCACTCTGGCGGCAGAAACCTGAAGTGCGGCTTCAGCGGAACAAAACTTTATGAGTTTTTCTATGTATCTGTAGTGTGTCGTGACCATATGTCAATGAATGGAGCTACAGTGAATTTATGAAATCGCTTCAATCTTTTGTAATAGCTCTGTACATACAAACACACACACACTCAGACACACACACACATACACAAAACGATACTCATACATGTTTCAGCTCTAAAACTTATAATAGAAGGAGGTAAGTGGAAAAAGTTAAAGCAGTTGAGCAGTAGCTAGCTGATGATTAGGCATCCACTTTGAAACACACTAAAAACTCCAGTCTAAAAGCCTAAGTTGGAATCTGCACACTATACAAAATTCAAAGAACCTTACCACAATATCATCAGCATTTAATATAATGGGCAGATCCCCGCCCAAAGTAGCTTCTGCCCTCTCGTCAGAATAAGAAGCATTCAGCTAAAACTAGGGTTATGTTAATTAGTCTCTCTGGCGTGTGAAGTCAAGTGTTAGGGGACGGTGCCCATTTCGAGAAGGGTCATCAGAATCACTTCATTCCTGCACGGCCCTGTAGCCGACTTACTGCCAGTGCCGCCTTCCTCCCACAGCTGCATGACTCTCAGAATCACAAGCGAAAAGAGAGGCTGAATAGAAATGGCGAACTGGTACCTGTCCATAGATGGCCGCCACACTCGCAGGTAATGGTCATGCGAGGTAGTGCAGAACTGTGATACATCTGTGAAGACAACGATGAAGATAATGCGACACCATTCATCAATAGTTCATGCCTCCTGCATGCGGCAGCCGTTTGTGTTGTGATATTAATGACTATGCATGGGAGAGCCCACGCCTTGCCACATTGGAAACACCGGTTCCCGTCAGACTGGGCTAGCACTTGGATGGGTGACCATCCGGTCTGCCGACCGCTGTTGGCAAGCACGGTGCACTCAGCCCTTGTAAGGCAAACTGAGGAGCTGCTTGATTGAGAAGTAGCGGCTCCGGTCTCGTAAACTGACTTACCGCTGGAAACAGCGATCGTTTGAGACCGAACTAGCTTCATTTGTTCATGAGACCCAGAAAATATTACATACAGGCTCCCAGGTAGATGCCATTTTCCTTGACTTCGGGAAGGCGTTCGGTACAGTTCCGCACTGTCGCCTGATAAACAAAGTAAGAGCCTACGAAATATCAGACCAGCTGTAAGGCTGGATTGAAGAGATTTTAGCAAACAGAACACAGCATGTTGTTCTCAATGGAGAAGTAACCTCTGGCGTGCCACAGGGGAGTGTTATGGGACCATTGCTTTTCACAATATATATAAATGACCTAGTAGATAGTGTCGGAAGTTCCATGCGGCTTTCCGCGGATGATGCTGTAGTATACAGAGAAGTTTCAGCATTAGAAAATTGTAGCGAAATGCAGGAAGATCTGCAGCGGATAGGCACATGGTACAGGGAGTGGAAACTGACCCTTAACATAGACAAATGTAATATATTGCGAATACATAGAAAGAAGGATCCTTTATTGTATGATTATATGATAGCGGAACAAACACTGGTAGCAGTTTCTTTTTTTAAAGTATCTGGGAGTATGGGTACGGAACGATTTGAAGTGGAATGATCATATAAAACTAATTGTTGGTAAGGCGGGTGCCAGGTTGAGATTCTTGGGAGAGTCCTTAGAAAATGTAGTCCATCAACAAAAGAGGTGTCTTACAAAACGCTCGTTCGACCTATACTTGAGAATCGCTCATCAGTGTGGGTTCCGTACCAGGTCGGGTTGACAGAGGAGATAGAGAAGATCCAAAGAAGAGTGGCGCGTTTCGTCACAGGGTTGTTTGGTAAGCGTGATAGCGTTACGGAGACGTTTAGCAAATCCAAGTGGCAGACTCTGCAAGAGAGGCGCTCTGCATCGCGGTGTAGCCTGCTGTCCAGGTTTCGAGAGGCTGCGTTTCTGGATGAGGTATTGAATATATTGCTTCCCCCTACTTATATCTCCCGAGGAGATCACGAATGTAAAATTAGAGAGATTCGAGCGCGCACGGAGGCTTTCCGGCTGTCGTTCTTCCCGCGAACCATGCGCGACTGGAAAAGGAAATGGAGGTAATGACAGTGGCACGTAAAGTGCCCTCCGCCACACACCATTGGGTGGCTTGCGGAGTGTAAATGTAGATGTAGACCACATGCCGCCTCATACCCGCATCCCGTGACGCCTGTGGGCTGAGGATGACACGGCGCCCTAGATACCAGGCCTGTTCGGACGGAGTTTATGCATGGGAGTGTACTTCCCAGTCCACCCGCTGCTAGGGACAACCAACGGTGCGGGCTGATGCAGAATGTTGAAGGGAGCCCACTGCTTTATCTCCAATGGCAGGGGCAGAAGCGAATGAGTGGCAATCGGCTTGGTGCACAATACCGCGATCCTCACCTGTGGTGGTCAGACGTGGTCGACTAGAATTTTGATGACGAGTATAACTGCCCTCAGGTTCCTATACAGTCCAACATCGACACACTGTCACATCTGATCTCACAAATATGTGTATCACACTATTCGGTTAGCTGGCCAAATGGAGCCGGACGTGGTGGCCGTGCGCCTGTAGGCCCTCCAGTCCGGAGCCGCGCTGCTGCTACGGTCGCAGGTTCGAATCCTGCCTCGGGCATGGGTGTGTGTGATGTCCTTAGGTTAGTTAGGTTTAAGTGTTCTAAGTTCTAGGGGACTGATGACCACAGCAGTTGAGTCCCATAGTGCTCAGAGCCATTTGAACCATTTGGCCATATGGAGACCCAGAATAAGGTCCATTTCAGACTCTGTCAGGTGCTGACACTCCTGTCTCATATCGGTACACGACATCACCCAACACGCGACGCTGTTCACGTCCCTTGTATGCCCTACAAGGCATGATGACGAGAGTAGCAACACTAACACACTCTGTCACAAAGAACTGAAACTGTGACAACATGATAATGATGTGCACATATGTGTAGTATTGACATCCAACCGTTTGTTCTGGGTACTTCTACTTTCTTACACTACTGGCCATTAAAATTACTACACCACGAAAAAATGCAGATGACTAACGGGTAGTCATTGGACAAATATGTTATACTGGAATTGACATGTGATTACATTTTCACGTAATTTGATGCACAGATCATGAGAAATCAGTACCCATAACAACCGCCTCTGGCCGTAATAACGGCCTTGATACGCCTGGGTATTAAGTCAAACAGAGCTTGGATGACGTCTAGTGGTACAGCTGCCCATGCAGCTTCAACACGATACCACAGTTCATCAAGAGTAGTGACTGGCATAATGTGACGAGCCAGTTGCTCGGCCACCATTGACCACACGTTTTCAGTCGGTGAGAGATCTGGAGAATGTTCTGGCCAGGGCAGCAGTCGAACATTTTCTCTATCCAGAAAGGCCCGTACAGGACCTGCAACATGCGGTCGTGCATTATCCTGCTGAAATGTAGGGTTTCGCAGGGATCGAAACTGCTCCGTGCCACGAGTCGTATCACATCTGAAATATAACGTCCACTGTTCAAAGTGCCGTCAATGCGAACAAGAGGTGACCGAGACGTGTAACCAATATCACCCCATACTATCACGCCGCGTAATAGGCCAGTATGGCGATGACGAATACACGCTTCCAGTGTGCGTTAACCGCCATCTCGCCAAACACGGATGCGACCATCATGATGCTGTACACAGAACATGGATTCATCCGAAAAAATCACGTTTTGCCGTTCGTGCATCCAGGTTCGCGTTGAGTACACCATCGCAGGCTCTCCTTTCTGTGATGCAGCGTCAAGGTAACCGCAGCCATGGTCTCCGAGCTGATAGTCCCTGCTGCTGCAAACGTCGTCGAACTGTTCGTGCAGATGGTTGTTGTCTTGCAAACGTCCCCATCTGTTCACTCAGGAATCGAGACGTGGCTGCACGATCCGTTACAGCCATGCGGATAAAATGCTTGTCATCTCGACTGCTAGTGATACGAGGCCGCTGGGATCTAGCACGGCGTTCCGTATTACCCTCCTGAACCCACCGATTCCATATTCTGCTAACAGTCATTGGATCTCGACCAACGCGAGCATCAATGTCGCGATACGATAAACTGCAATCGCGGTAGGCTGCAATCTGACCTTTATCAAAGCCGGAAACGTGATGGTACGCATTTCTCCTCCTTACACGTGGCATCACAACAACGTTTCACCAGGCAAATCCGGTCAACTGCAGCTTGTGTATGAGAAATCGGTTGGAAGCATTTCTCATGGCAGCACGTTGTAGGTGTCGCCACCGGCGCCAACCTTGTATGAATGCTCTGAAAGGCTAATCATTTGCGTATCACAGCATCTTCTTCCTGTCTTTTAAATTTCGCGTCTGTAGCTCGTCATCTTCGTGGTTTAGCAATTTTAATGGCCAGTGATGTAGAGAGACGAATAGAGGACAGCCTGTCAGTAATCTAATGTCTGATTGATTGATTAAAGGAACATTAGGAGACCAAGTTGATTTTCTCACAGACTGAGTGTGCTGTGACCATGAACTGGTTCAGCTGACTAGGGAAGTGGAGGACTCCTCACCTTTGGTCTTGGACTCGACTCGTGGACGTGAGAGGAGGCGGCGCCAGACGTGGTCGTGGTCGTGGTGGTGGTCGCCTCGTCGAGGGTGGAGGCGGCGTAGCCAGAGTCGTTGTTGCCGTTCGCCTCAGGCACGACCACCGCCGCCGCATCCGCCGCTTCCGCCCCAACGCCTCCGCCCCCGGGACGCCCAACGTTGTTGCTGCCGCCTCCGGCGGCATTGTTGCTCAGCACTCCCGCCGCCCTGAACCGAAGACAGGTGACTCCATTCCATCATCCGTCCCCTATCCATTTTAGAGAATCTTTGATACGGCAGCAAGGTGAAAAGCTGTTGGCCTCTTCTGGCTGGGGTTTTAGAGGTTGTCCATGGGTGTTAAGTAACTATGTCTACCTAAAATCAGTCCAGATAAAATGCAGAGTACACATAATACTAACGCTGATTCCGAAAATATACGAAGGTGAGTCAAATGAAAACCATAAATATTTTTTAAATATTATTTATTGTGCAGAAGTGGTACTAAACTGCATCACTTTTCGACATAACCTCCCCCACGCTCAATGCAAGGCCTCCTGCGCTAGAAAGTGCATAAGTTCCTTTAGAAAGAAATTCTTTTGGTACTCCGCGCAACCACCCATGTACCGGCTGGGTTTCGTCAGAACGGAACTTATTTCCTACCATCGCGGCTTTGAGTCGTCCAAACATATGGAAATCCCTTGCGGCAAGATCTGGTGAGTATGGTGGATGAGGAAGACGCTCAAAATGCAGATCTGTGATTGTTGCAATTGTTGTACGGGCAGTGTGGGGCCTTGCATTGTCATGATGCAAAAGGACACCGGCTTTGATTTGATTGCAGGCCGCAGATGATTTTTTAGGACATCTGTGTTTGATGCACTGGTGACTGTGGTACCTCTAGGCATGTAATGCTCCGAAATGTCACCTTTTTCGTCCCAAAACGGAGCCAGCATAACCTTACCTGCTGATGGTTTTCTTCGTAACTTCTTTGATTTTGGTGATGAGGAATGGCGCCATTCCTTGCTCGCTCTCTTCGTTTACGGTTGGTGTAAGTGAACCGAGGTTTCGTCCCCAGTAACGATTCTTGCAAGGAAGCCATCACCTTTTCGTTCAAAGTGCCGAAGAAGTTCTTCACAAGCATCAACACGTCGTTCTCTCATTTCAGGAGTCAGCTGCCGGGCACCCATCTTGCAGAAACTTTGTGAAACTGGAGAACTTCATGCAGAATGTGGTGTGCTGACCCATGACTAATCTGGAAACACGCTGCAGTGTCATTCAGTCTCACTCGGCGGTTTTCCTTCACTATGGCTTCAACTGTTGCAATGTTCTGTGGAGTCACAACCCGTTGCGCCTGACCTGGACGAGGAGCATCTTCCACTGAAGTCACACCATTTGCGAACTTCCTACTCCATTCGTAGGCTTGCTGCTGTCACAAACACGCATCACCGTACTGAACCTTCATTCTTCGATGAATTTCTATAGATTTCACACCTTCACTGCGCAAAAACCGAATAACAGAACGCTGTTCTTCCCTGGTGCAAGTCGCAAGTGGAGCGGCGATCTTTATACTGATACTGCGACGGTTTGTGTGCATCTGCACTATGCTGCCACCTACAGGCCATTCTGAACGCTGTTTGTACCACGCTTACCAACTTACAGGATGACGGCGTGAAATTTCGATTTGTTATTACAAATTTAAGGTTTTCATTTGACTCACCTTCGTATTTCTAAGGGACAATGATAGATACTGTGTGAAGTTTATTACGGGGATAGTGCATCAAAGGAGGGTTTGAAAATTTTGAAGACACTGGGAGCGTTTCTGAAAAGGCAAGAAGCAGCGTCGTTCTGATGAGGACACTGTTGATATCTTGTGCACAGATCTCCAAAGCAGTACGTGGATATCGACGCGTTGTATTTCCTGAGAAACAGGCGTACGTCGGAGCACTGTGGCGAGGATTTTACACAAATGACTGCATATCCAAGCATGTAATTTGTAACTCCTGCCAGAGTTGCAGCCAGGTGACAGACCCAGACGTTCTGTGTTTTCTTGAACCATACTGCAATGAATCGATGCAAACAACGATTACCTTAATAAAGTTTGTTTTTCTGAAGATGCGGCATTATATATGTTTGGGAATGTAAAAAGGCACGATGTCCGGGCCCGGAGGTCGCAGAACCCGTATATCGTGGTACCGTTGATAAGGGACAGCCCGAAAACAAATGTTTAGCGTGGCTTAATGCACAGTACCGTTATCTCACTGCGAATGCCACTCTGGCAGATATCAGGTTGATAACCTGCCAAATGTTGCTTTTGGTCCTGTGCTAGGTTATTATCAGAACATGGAACACTGCGTCTGACAGCACCTGTGAATCCATTGTACCTGTCTCTCAGGCCCCAGGCTAGGACAATTACACGACCTGCTCGCTGGTTTACCCCTACGCGCCTTCTCTTTTCAACAGTTGGCCAACTGATCCAGTTTACAGAAAAACATAACACGTCTCTTTCATTGCAGAAAAGCAATAGAATAATGTAGATCAGATTTGCTGTCTTTGGTGTTTAATTCAGTTGTACCGGTACTTTGAAGTATCGCAGCTAATTTGGATGGATTTGTGTAGTGTAGTTTGGATAGTCTGATTTGCATTATTAATTAGGCCACATAGAAATTTGAAAAAAAACTGTCCTGTAACAAGCTGCTGAATAAGATACATGATATTGGGGGTGTATCGAAAAGAATAATCCGATTTAAAAAAAGTCATAATTAATACACTCCTGGAAATTGAAATAAGAACACCGTGAATTCATTGTCCCAGGAAGCGGAAACTTTATTGACACATTCCTGGGGTCAGATACATCACATGATCACACTGACAGAACCACAGGTACATAGACACAGGCAACAGAGCATGCACAATGTCGGCACTAGTACAGTGTATATCCACCTTTCGCAGCAATGCAGGCTGCTATTCTCCCTTGGAGACGATCGTAGAGATGCTGGATGTAGTCCTGTGGAACGGCTTGCCATGCCATTTCCACCTGGCGCCTCAGTTGGACCAGCGTTCGTGATGGACGTGCAGACCGCGTGAGACGACGCTTCATCCAGTCCCAAACATGCTCAATGGGGGACAGATCCGGAGATCTTGCTGGCCAGGGTAGTTGACTTACACCTTCTAGAGCACGTTGGGTGGCACGGGATACATGCGGACGTGCATTGTCCTGTTGGAACAGCAAGTTCCCTTGCCGGTCTAGGAATGGTAGAACGATGGGTTCGATGACGGCTTGGATGTACCGTGCACTATTCAGTGTTCCCTCGACGATCACCAGTGGTGTACGGCCAGTGTAGGAGATCGTTCCCCACACCATGATGCCGGGTGTTGGCCCTGTGTGCCTCGGTCGTATGCAGTCCTGATTGTGGCGCTCACCTGCACGGCGCCAAACACGCATACGACCATCATTGGCACCAAGGCAGAAGTGACTCTCATCGCTGAAGACGACACGTCTCCATTCGTCCCTCCATTCACGCCTGTCGCGACACCACTGGAGGCGGGCTGCACGATGTTGGGGCGTGAGCGGAAGACGGCCTAACGGTGTGCGGGACCGTAGCCCAGCTTCATGGAGACGGTTGCGAATGGTCCTCGCCGATACCCCAGGAGCAACAGTGTCCCTAATTTGCTGGGAAGTGGCGGTGCGGTCCCCTACGGCACTGCGTAGGATCCTACGGTCTTGGCGTGCATCCGTGCGTCGCTGCGGTCCGGTCCCAGGTCGACGGGCACGTGCACCTTCCGACGACCACTGGCGACAACATCGATGTACTGTGGAGACCTCACGCCCCACGTGTTGAGCAATTCGGCGGTACGTCCACCCGGCCTCCCGCATGCCCACTATACGCCCTCGCTCAAAGTCCGTCAACTGCACATACGGTTCACGTCCACGCTGTCGCGGCATGCTACCAGTGTTAAAGACTGCGATGGAGCTCCGTATTCCACGGCAAACTGGCTGACACTGACGGCGGCGGTGCACAAATGCTGCGCAGCTAGCGCCATTCGACGGCCAACACCGCGGTTCCTGGTGTGTCCGCTATGCCGTGCGTGTGATCATTGCTTGTACAGCCCTCTCGCAGTATCCGGAACAATTATGGTGGGTCTGACACACCGGTGTCAATGTGTTCTTTTTTTCCATTTCCAGGAGTGTATGTTATTTGAGGTATGTGCGTGAACAACGTACTGTTGGATAGACAAGGCCCTCGACTTTTAAATGGTTACCGCTTGGTAGTAGCAGTGTGCCCTCACTTCAGTTCTAATAAAAATTGTGTCTGGACAAGACAAAGCGTTTTGTGTTTTACGTTTTGAACCTGAGGGTCAGTAATAACTGTTCAGCGTGACTTTCGTACCAGGTATGGTGTGGATTCTCCTACAGCACAGAGCATTAGACGATGGCACGAACAATTCCCCGAAACAGATTGTTTGTGTAAAGGCAAATCCGCAGGCCGTTCCCGCGTGTCTGACACAGACGTCGAACGCATCCGCCATAGTTCCACAAGGAGTCCGCAGAAATCCGTTCGCCGTGCAGCTCGACAGCTCAGAATGCCCCCGATGTCCGCCTGGCGTGTGTTGTGTACACGTTTACTCAGGATACCATAGAAAATTCAGGTACTGCGAGCTCTTCGCGAAGCTGACAAACAACAACTTATGGAGTTCTGCAATTAAGTCCTTGGCAAGATAGAGGATGGCCGGCCTAAGTGGCCGAGCGGTTCTAGGCGCTACAGTCTGGAACCGCGCGACCGCTACGGTCGCAGGTTCGAATCCTGCCTTGGGCATGTATGTGTGTGATGTCCTTAGGTTAGTTAGGTTTAAGTAGTTCTAAGTTCTAGGGGACTGATGAGCACAGCAGTTAAGTCCCATAGTGCTCAGAGCCATTTGAACCAAGATAGAGAATGACACTTCTCTTCCACCCAAAATTTTAGTGACGGGGCAACATTCCGTTAAATGGAAATGTGAAGCGTCATAAAGTGAAAGTCGGAGGTATGGAACAACCACATGAAGTTGTACAACATAAGAAGGAGTCTCCAAAATTTAATGTGTTTGTGCAGTTTCACGGGAATAGGTGCGCGGTCCATTGTCCCTTGCCGAGAGCACTTTACAGGAAGGACATATCTCGATGGGTTAAGAAATTCTTTTCCCACAGATGGAGTTGCCTAAAGGATGCGGCACCGCAGCATTGGCATCTGGGCGTGAGGGAATTTTTAAAGCAAAGGATTACTGAACGATGGATCGGTCGCACTGGACCAAATGGTTTAGCCTTACATGAGTGGTCTCCAAGGTCACCGGACCTGACTGTAAGTGATTATTTCTTGTAGGGATTTATAAAAGACTCTGTTTATGTGCCTCAGTTACCAACAACAATGCATGAACTGAGATATCGCATAACAGCAGCCGTGGAATCTGTAACTCATGACATGCTCGCTGCAGTGTGGGAACAATTTGATTGCGTCATTGACATACTCTGTGCACGTCAAGGGAGCGGTACCTGTGGAAAGGTGCTAAAAAAATTCATTGTACACACTGTTGCTCCTGGGGTATCGGCGAGGACCATTCGCAACCGTCTCCATGAAGCTGGGCTACGGTCCCGCACACCGCTAGGCCGTCTTCCGCTCACGCCCCAACATCGTGCAGCCCGCCTCCAGTGGTGTCGCGACAGGCGTGAATGGAGGGACGAATGGAGACGTGTCGTCTTCAGCGATGAGAGTCGCTTCTGCCTTGGTGCCAATGATGGTCGTATGCGTGTTTGGCGCCGTGCAGGTGAGCGCCACAATCAGGACTGCATACGACCGAGGCACACAGGGCCAACACCCGGCATCATGGTGTGGGGAGCGATCTCCTACACTGGCCGTACACCACTGGTGATCGTCGAGGGGACACTGAATAGTGCACGGTACATCTAAACCGTCATCGAACCCATCGTTCTACCATTCCTAGACCGGCAAGGGAACTTGCTATTCCAACAGGACAATGCACGTCCGCATGTATCCCGTGCCACCAAACGTGCTCTAGAAGGTGTACGTCAACTACCCTGGCCAGCAAGATCTCCGGATCTGTCCCCCATTGAGCATTTTTGGGACTGGATGAAGCGTCGTCTCACGCGGTCTGCACGTCCAGCACGAACGCTGGTCCAACTGAGGCGCCAGGTGGAAATGGCATGGCAAGCCGTTCCACAGGACTACATCCAGCATCTCTACGATCGTCTCCATGGGAGAATAGCAGCCTGCATTGCTGCGAAAGGTGGATATACACTGTACTAGTGCCGACATTGTGCATGCTCTGTTGCCTGTGTCTATGTGCCTGTGGTTCTGTCAGTGTGATCATGTGATGTATCTGACCCCAGGAATGTGTCAATAAAGTTTCCCCTTCCTGGGACAATGAATTCACGGTGTTCTTATTTCAATTTCCAGGAGTGTAGATTCTTTTGATTGAGTGAGCCAAGAGTACTGCAACCACATCCGTTCCTAGATCCTGCCACCGTATAAAAGTGCTCCGGATAGCGTGAAAGCGTTTCTCACTTGTGTACTCGAAATCATACAGAGAAGGAAAACCAAGGTATGGAGTTGGAGGTGAGCTTACGTGGTCTCCTCCGCGACGGTGGCCAGGATGAACTCGGCAGAGCGGTCGTTGGGGATGACGTGGCAGCAGTCCTCATAGCCGGGGGACACGTCCTTGTAGTCCTCATCCTCCTACGACACACAGGGGTAATTGTTAACGCAATTAAACAATAATACTAAGACTACTGTTAAACTCCATATTGGCTGCTATTAATCTAATGTGTAGCTTGCAAGATACCCTCATCAAATAACAATAATATTATGTAAATGAAAAGTCCATAGCATAGGATTATCGACTAGATGCAAAGAGCATAAGTGCAATCTCTCACCACTCCTCTATGTAGATATACAGGGTGGTCCACTGATCGTGACCGGGCGAAATATCTCACGAAATAAGCGTCAAACGAAAAAACTACAAAGAACGAAACTCGTCTAGCTTGAAGGGGGAAACCAGATGATGCCATTGTTGGCCCGCTGGGTGGCGCTGCCAAAGTTCAAACGGATATCAACTGCGTTTTTTAAAATAGGAAACCCCATTGTTTATTACATATTCGTGTAGCACGTAAAGAAATATGAATATACAGGGTTATTACAAATGATTGAAGCAATTTCACAGCTCTACAATAACTTTATTATTTGAGATATTTTCAAAATGCTTTGCACACACATAGAAAAACTCAAAAAGTTTTTTTAGGCATTCACAATCGTTCGATACGTGACCCTTTAGTGATTCGGCAGACATCAAGCCGATAATCAAGTTCCTTCCACACTCGGCGCAGCATGTCCCCATCAATGAGTTCGAAAGCATCGTTGATGCGAGCTCGCAGTTCTGGCACGTTTCTTGGTAGAGGATGTTTAAACACTGAATCTTTCACATAACCCCACTGAAGGAAACCGCATGGGATTAAGTCGGGAGAGCGTGGAGGCCATGACACGAATTGCTGATCATGATCTCCACCACGACCGATCCATCGCTTTTCCAATCCCCTGTTTAAGAAATGCCGAACATCACGGTGGAAGTGCGGTGGAGCACCATCCTGTTGAAAGATGAAGTCGGCGCTGTCGGTCTCCAGTTGTGGCTTGAGCCAATTTTCCGCGGTCTATGCGTGAAACTTGCCCGCACGCGTTCAACCGTTTCTTCGCTCACTGCAGGCCGACCCGTTGATTTCCCCTTACAGAGGCATCCAGAAGCTTTAAACTGCGCATACCATCGCCGAATGGAGTTAGCAGTTGGTGGATCTTTGTTGAACTTCGTCCTGAAGTGTCGTTGCACTGTTATGACTGACTGATGTGAGTGCATTTCAAGCACGACATACGCTTTCTCGGCTCCTGTCGCCATTTTGTCTCACTGGGCTCTCGAGCGCTCTGACGGCAGAAACCTGAAGTGCGGCTTCAGCCGAACAAAACTTTATGAGTTTTTCTACGTATCTGTAGTGTGTCGTGACCATATATCAATGAATGGAGCTACAGTGAATTTATGAAATCGCTTCAATCATTTGTAATAGCCCTGTATTAGGTGGACCACATTTTTCGCTTTGTGATAGTTGGCGCTGTAATAGTCACAAACATATGGCTCACAATTTTAGACGAACAGTTGGTAACAGGTAGGTTTTTTAAATTAAAATACAGAACATGGGTACGTTTGAACATTTTATTTCGGTTGTTCCAATGTGATACATGTACCTTTGTGAACTTATCATTTCTGAGAACGCATGCTGTTACAGCGTGATAATCTGTAAATACCACATTAATGCAAAAAATGTTCAAAATTATGTCTGTCAACCTCAATGCTTTTGGCAATACGTGTAACGACATTCCTCTCAACAGCGAGTAGTTCGCCTTCCGCGTTGTTCGCAAATGCATTGACAATGAGCTGACGCATGTTGTCAGGCGTTGTCGGTGGATCACGATAGAAAATAACCTTCAACTTTCCGCACAGAAAGAAATCCGGGGACGTCAGATCCGGTGAACGTGTGGGCCATGGTACGGTGCTTCGACGACCAATCCACCTGTCATGAAATATGCTATTCAATACCGCTTCAACCGCACGCGAGCTATGTGCCGGACATCCATCACGTTGGAAGTACATCGCCATTCTGTCATGCAGTGAAACATCTTGTAGTAACATCGGTAGAACATTACGTAGGAAATCAGCATACATTGCACCATTTAGCTTGCCATCGATAAAATGGGGGCCAATTATCTATCTTCGCATAATGCCGCACCATACCTTAACCCGCCAAGTTCACTGATGTTCCACTTGTCGCAGCCATCGTGGATTTTCCGTTGCCCAATATTGCATATTACGCCGGTTTCCGTTACCGCTGTTGGTGAATGACGCTTCGTCGCTAAATAGAACGCGTGCAAGAAAATCTGTCATCGTCCCGTCATATCTCTTGTGCCCAGATGAAGAACTGTACACGACGTTCAAAGTCGTTGCCATGCAATTCCTGGTGCATAGAAATATGGTACGGGTGCAATCGATATTGATGTAGCATTCTCAACACCGACGTTTTTGAAATTCCGGATTCTCGTGCAATTTGTCTGCTACTGATATCCTGATTAGCCGCGACAGCAGCTAAAACACCTACTTGGGCATCATCATTTGTTGCAGGTCGTGGTTAACGTTTCACATGTGGCTGAACACTTCCTGTTTCCTTAAATAACGTAACTATCCAGCGAACGGTCTGGTCACTTGAATAATGTCGTCCAGGATACCGAACCGCATAAATAGCACACCCCCGTTGGGCATTTTGATCACAATAGCCATACGTCAACACGATATCGACCTTTTCCGCAGTTGGTAAACGGTCCATTGTAACACGGGTAACGTATCACGAAGAAAATACCGTCCGCACTGGCGAATGTTACGTGATACCACGTACTTATACTTTTGTGAGTATTACAGCGCCATCTATCACAAAGCGAAAAATGTGGTCCAACTAAAAGACTGATATTTCTTTACGTACTACACGAATATGTAATAAATTATGGGGGTCCCTGTTTAAAAAAACGCAGTTGATATCCGTTTGACCTATGTCAGCTTCATCTAGCGGGCCAACCATAGCGCCATCTGGTTTCCCCCTTCAAGCTAGACGAGTTTCGTTCTTTGTAGTTTTTTGTTTGATGCTTATTTCGTGAGATATTAGGCCCGGCCACTATCAGTGGACAATTCTGTGGATGCTGTGTTTTGCCAACTATGTGAATGTCGTGTATGCTTAATGCGAAAGTGTGCAGCGACTTTGAATCCATTTTTAGGAGGACATGTGTATATATTAATATTACTTCATAGTATCTTAGAAACCCAAACATTGCTACTATTTTTTACTATTTTTCAATATTATTGTGAATTCTGCAGACTGGCTACAAATAAGAAATTTTGATGTTGAGTATCTTTTTAAAACATGCTCATTATATTCGACTTTTTGTACTTTTCTCCTTATTCAGTCTAATTCTCAGGAAAATGAGTACCATAAGTATTAAAGTCAGAAACTGTATTTCTTACTATATCATGGAGCAGACTTGTTAATGAGGCTGTCAAAATTGGAGTCAACACATTGTGCAAAGTAACTGACTGATGATTTTACTCAATGCTCCTCCTCTGTGAACCACACAACTTTAGAGATATACTACCTGATCAAAAGTATCTGGACAACTATTAGTGCAAATTAGTGTGGGATATGGTGACCATTCCCCATTAAGAGTTGCTTCAATTCTGCTGCGGACACTATGAATGCTGTGCCTGTATGTTTGTGGAAGACTGATAGCCAATTCTTCCTCAAGAGCCGAAACCACAGGTTGTGATGTTTGATGCTGGAGTCTATATCTAACTCCTAATGCATCGTGAAAGTGATCCACTGGGTTCAGATCAAGAATGTGGACAAACCTGTCCATTTCAGGATATTTATTGCCCACAAACCACTGCCTCAAAGATGCCATTCTATTGTCAAGTCATCGTCTTCGAACTGTTCCTCTCGGATACACGGTACAAACTGCTGTAAAATGTGTTCTATGCTCCCACATTTAGGTGTTTCTTAAGCATGGTATGGTGGCCTCACTTTAGCCACGAAAAAACACATTCGTACCATAACAACATCTCCTCTGTAGCGAACTAATGACACTACACCTGATGGTAGGCAAGTTTCTGCATGCGTTCGCAAAATCCAAGTCCTTATTGGTTTGCCACAGCGCATAGCGTGATTCAGCACACCAAATCACTCCTTCCCATTCATCCACTTTCCAGTGGTGCCACTCTTTACAACAACATAAATGTCACTTAGCACTGAGTGCTGTCATTTGCGGCTTATGAGTACGCACTGGGTAGCAGCGAGTAAAGGAATATTTTAGGGGATGGTTTAAAAAGAGTTTATCTCAAAAGACCTAGCAGATCTTGGCAGGATTTCTCCAAGAGTAGCTTCGGGCTGTGCCTATATGAGTTGAGGCAGTTCTTTCCCGTAAGAGCTGCTGACAAGGTTCAAATTGGCTCTGAGCAACTTAACTGCTGACGTCATCAGTCGCCTAGAACTTAGAACTAATTAAACCTAACTAACCTAAGGACATCACACACATCCATGCCCGAGGCAGGATTCGAACCTGCGACCGTAGCGGTCACGCGGTTCCAAACTGAAGCGCTAGAACCGCAAGGCCACACCGGCCGGCTGCTGACAAGGTGTGTGTGTTCAGCCTTCTACTGACGTTTGCTAGCGAATTCAGCCGATAGCGTCCTTGAGAGGATGGGCAAGTTTGTGGATGCTGGAGGGTTCTGGAGAGCAGGACTCAGTTTCTCCTCACTCTTGTGATCAGACCTCGAGTAGAAAAGTGTCTTTCTTGGGAGGCACAGCCTCTTATTCTGCACTCAATGACATTGTACCGTGCACCGCCATCTGCCTCAATGCCCACTTTCTTTAGTTTTTTATTTTCCCAGACCGGCAACACCAGGTAACTTACTACCCTAGGCTAGACTTATGTACCCCATTTCCTAAAATACATTCTCTGTAGTTGCCCAAATTTCCTGTTCTCATTGAACGTCAGCAAAGGATGTCCACTCCCCAGCCCTGACCACCATATCACCTGTACTAGGAGGTGCCCGACCACTGTACACCATTCTTTCTAATGGCCAGCCACCTTGTGCTAGCTGAACCGTTGGTAGCAATTTGGAGCTCATATGTGATTCCTACCCCTGGGTTCATGCGACCTTTTACAGTCCCTCTCCGCAATGGTTTGTGGATCCTTTCTGTCAGTGCACGAGCTCTGCCTGCTCTTAGTTCAGCTGTGATTGTTCATTTGCATTTCCACTTCACAGCCACGTAAGCAACAGTGGACGTGGGCTACTTTAGAATGGGTGAAACGTTCCTGATGGATTTTTTTGCTGGTGACATTCTATAAGAAGACCACGATCGCAGTTATGAAGTCCTCATGACCGAGCCACTAACTGGTGCTGCATCTCCATTGACAATTGACAATTGTGTTATAAAAAGCATGATTCTTGTAGTATCACTCATATCCACAAAGGGCTGGGGTCCACGTTGCTGGGAACCCAGTCTCCTGAAGGGCATTCCAAGAGCGCTTAAAAGGTGTCGTAGGTCAACCAAGTGGTGGAAAAACCCGTTACATTTCCATTGGAGAATAATGTTGTTGATGTATTGTTAATTTGTCCATGTACTATGAGGCCATGACTGGACCAAGGAATCAAATTACGCTCTACTATCACATGTTGCCACATCATCACACATAGATGTTGGATTCCATTGCGTAGTGCGACCTGGGGCCGCCAGAATCTTTCCTCAGCTCAGTAGTGGAACAGGACGGATCTGGTTGCGTGAGGGGCACTGGAATCTCATTCTTCTTGGATCACTACTTCTTATCTTTCCACTCCTTAGTGGATTTGGTGACTGCTAGGGCTTCTCTGAAATAGTTTCAGGTAATGATGATGATCAAAAAGCTCTGCAACCAGCAAACAGAACACAGCATGTTGTTCTCAATGGAGAAACGTCTATAGACGTTAAAGTAACCTCTTGCGTGCCACAGGGGAGTGTTATGGGACCATTGATTTTCACAATATATATACCGTGGTCTAGGGGTAGCGTCTTTGCTTCATAATCAAAACGTTTCCGGTCCCGGGTTCGATCCTCGCCACTGCCTAAATTTTGATAAATAATCAGCATTGGCGGCCGAAGACTTCCGGCATAAGAAGTCAGCCTCATTCTGCCAACGGCCTTGTCAAAGAAGGCGGAGGAGCGGGTAGAGGTTCAGGGCACTCTCTTGTCCTAGAGGTGGAAATTGCCCCTAAAGGCGGAAGAATCAGCAATGATCAACGACATGAGGATGCAGAAGGCAATGGAAACCACTGCATTAAACACATGTATCGTGTATCCACAGGACATGTGGCCTGTATTTGAAGAAGTGTCATGATGATCTCCCCATTGGCAAAAGATTCCGGAATAGTCCCCCATTCGGATCTCCGGGAGGGGACTGCCAAGGGGGAGGTTACCATGAGAAAAAGATTGAATAATCTACGAAAGGATAACGTTCTACGAGTCGGGGCGTGGAATGTCAGAAGCTTGAACGTGGTAGGGAAACTAGAAAATCTGAAAAGGGAAATGCAAAGGATCAATCTAGATATAGTAGGGGTCAGTGAAGTGAAGTGGAAGGAAGACAAGGATTTCTGGTCAGATGAGTATCGGGTAATATCAACAGCAGCAGAAAATGGTATAACAGGTGTAGGATTCGTTATGAATAGGAAGGTAGGGCAGAGGGTATGTTACTGTGAACAGTTCAGTGACCGGGTTGTTCTAATCAGAATCGACAGCAGACCAACACCGACAACGATAGTTCAGGTATACATGCGGACGTCGCAAGCTGAAGATGAACAGGTAGAGAAAGTGTATGAGGATATTGAAAGGGTAATGCACTATGTAAAGGGGGACGAAAATGTAATAGTCATGGGCGACTGCATGCAGTTGTAGGGGAAGGAGCAGAAGAAAATGTTACAGGAGAATATGGGCTTGGGACAAGGAATGAAAGAGGAGAAAGACTAATTGAGTTCTGTAACAAGTTTCAGCTAGTAATAGCAAATACATCGAAAAGATATGATTCTCGGAAGGACAGACTCAGCATACAGGAAAGTCAAAACAACCTTTGGTGACATTAAAAGCAACGGTGGTAACATTAAGAGTGCAACGGGAATTCCACTGTTAAATGGAGAGGAGAGAGCAGATAGGTGGAAAGAATACATTGAAAGCCTCTATGAGGGTGAAGATTTGTCTGATATGATAGATGAAGAAACAAGAGTCGATTTAGAATAGATAGGGGATCCAGTATTAGAATCGGAATTTAAAAGAGCTTTGGAGGCCTTACGGTCAAATAAGGCAGAAGGCATAGATAACATTCCATCAGAATTTCTAAAATCATTGGGGGAAGTGGCAACAAAACGACCATTTACGTTGGTGTGTAGAATATATGAGTCTGGCGATATACCATCTGACTTTCGGAAAAGCATCATCCACACAATTCCGAAGACGGCAAGAGCTGAAAAGTGCGAGAATTATCGTACAATCAGCTTAACAGCTCACGCATCGAAGCTGCTTATAATAATAATATACAGCAGAATGGAAAAGAAAATTGAGAATGCGCTAGGTGACGATCAGTTTGGCTTTAGGAATAGTAAAGGGACGAGAGAGGCAATTCTGACGTTACGGCTAATAATGGAAGTAAGGATAAAGAAAAATCAAGACACTTTCATAAGATTTGTCGACCTGGAAAAAGCGTTCGACAATATAAAGTGGTGCAAGCTGTTCGAGATTCTGAAAAAAAGTAGGGGTAAGCTATTGGGAGAGACGGGCAATATACAATATGTACAACAACCAAGAAGGAATAATAAGAGTGGACGATCAAGAACGAAGTGCTCGTATTAAGAAGGGTGTAAGACAAGGCTGTAGGCTTTCGCCCCTACTCTGCAATCTGTACATCGAGGAAGCAATGATGGAAATAAAAGAAAGATTCAGGAGTGGAATTAAAATACAAGGTGAAAGGATATCAATGATACGATTCGCTGATGACATTGCTATCCTGAGTGAAAGTGAAGAAAAATTAAATGATATGCTGAACGGAATGAACAGTCTAATGAGTACACAGTATGGTTTGAGAGTAAATCGGAGGAAGACGAAGGTAATGAGAAGTAGTAGAAATGAGAACAGCGAGGAACCTAACATCAGGATTGATGGTCACGAAGTCAATTCTGCTACCTAGGCAGTAAAATAACCAATGTCGGACGGAGCAAGGAGGGCATCAAACGCAGACTCGCTATGGCAAAAAAGGCATTTCTGGCCAAGAGAAGTCTACTAATATCAAATACCTGCCTTAATTTGAGGAAGAAATTTCTGAGGATGTACGTCTGGAGTACAGCATTGTATGGTAGTGAAACATGGACTGTGGGAAAACCGAAACAGAAGAGAATCAAAGCATTTGAGATGTGGTGCTATGGACGAATATTGAAAATTAGGTGGACTGATAAGGTAAGGAATGAGGAGGTTCTACGCAGAATCGGAGAGGAAAGGAATATGTGGAAAACACTGATAAGGATAAGGGACAGGATGATAGAACATCTTCTAAGACACGAGGGAATGACTTCCATGGTACTAGAGGGAGCTGTAGAGGGCAAAAACTGTAGAGGAAGACAGAGATTGGAATACGTCAAGCAAATAATTGAGGACGTAGGTTGCAAGTGCTACTCTGAGATGATGAGGTTAACACAGGAAAGGAATTCGTGGCGGGCCGCATCAAACCAGTCAGTAGACTGATGACCTAAAAAAAAATATAAAAGACCTAGTAGGTAGCGTCGGAAGTTCCATGCGGCTTTCGGCGGATGATGCTGTAGTATACAGAGAAGTTGCAGCATTAGAAAATTGCAGCGAAATGCAGGAAGAACTTCAGCGGATAGGCACATGGTACAGGGTGTGGAAACTGACCCTTAACATAGACAAATGTAATGTATTGCGAATACATAGAAAGAAGGATCCTTTATTGTATTATTATATGGTAGCGGAACAAACACTGGTAGCAGTTCCTTTTTTAAAGTATCTGGGAGTATGCATGTGGAACGATTTGAAGTGGAATGATCATATTAACATAGTTGTTGGTAAGGCGGGTGCCAGGTTGAGATTCATTGGGAGAGTCCTTAGAAAAAGTAGTCCATCAACAAAGGAGGCGACTTACAAAACACTCGTTAGAGCTATATTTGAGTATTGCTCATCAGTGTGGGATCCCTACCAGATCTGATTGACAGAGGAGATAGAGAAGATCCAGAGAAGAGCGGCGCGTTTCGTCACAGGGTTGTTTGGTAAGCGTGATAGCGTTACGGAGATGTTTAGCAAACTCAAGTGGCTGACTCTGCAAAAGAGGCGCTATGCATCGCGGTGTAGCTTGCTGTCCAGGTTTAGAGAGTGTGCGTTTCTGGATGAGGTATCGAATATATTGCTTCCCCCTACTTATACCTCCCGAGGAGATCACGAATGTAAAATTAGATAGATTCGAGCGCGCACGGAGGCTTTACAGCAGTCGATTTATCCGCGAACCATACGCGACTGGAACAGGAATGGTAATGACAGTGGCACGTAAAGTGCCCTCCACCACACACCATTGGGTGGCTTGCGGAGTATAAATGTAGATGTAGAACCATCTGCCCGTGGCTCCTTACCCACTGATTGTGTCCAGTTGTAGACTGGCAGATGTCCCCCTGGAGAGAGTCGCCAGAGGAAGGTGATCTGTCACCAGCTGGAAGGTGGGAACCAATGACCCTAATGGGTGGTAAGCCTCAAAGTAGGTGTTGAGGAAGCAGCAAGGAAGAGGCCATCAGGAGGGCAGGCTCGGTCGAGCAGCGCTGAGGACCCACTGAAGGAGGTGTAATGGGCAGGAGCTGTTATACATGCTGGGAGCATGATTGTTCTTGGTCTCTTAATAAGTTAGTTTGTCCCGAGTCTTATATTCTTGTCTTTTCTTCTCTTTCTGGAAAAAAGGTGCAATTTGATGAGCAGGGAGAATGGTGCTTTTCACAGTTAGCACAGAAGGGGGGGGGGGGAGTACACAAGGAGAATTTTGATGCAGCAGTCGTCCACAATCTCTAGAAATGGGGCTAGTATTATAATGTGAATACATGTGCCTGGATGAAGACACCAGGAGTGATTTATTGTCCTGTGGAGAAAGTGTACACCCCATAACTCCAGGTTGGTGTGCAACTCATCATTAGATTGCAAGAGCAGCTCTCAGTGGAAAACGATGATTCACTGAACCCTATTTAGACTCTTATGGGTAGTGACAGTCATTGGTATGTGATCCCACTTGTTACAAACAAACAGCTTGCGTGACTGTGCAGGGGACGCTGTTTTGATCAAAACTGATTCACTTTTCATTTTGGACATGGCTGCCACTTCCCACACTTGTCTGCTATGTTCCCCACAAAGAATAAAGCCTTTGTGGTCAAGGAGGAATCAACATCAGGTCTTGTGAAAACTAAGTATTGGGGGAGTATTTCTCTGGTTGCCCGATGTTCCTCCCATGATATAGCCAGGGAAGGGAACATTTTAGGCTCATGTCCGTCTGCATCAAACAAGGACTTTCCTTCTGTAGAGAATTCTGGAGCCGTGTGGCTACTAGCGACAGATAACTTCATCGATTTCATCTGTGGCTCATCCCCTGTGGTACCACCCATCCCGAGTCGAAGCTCTTCTTATGGGTGCCAGCCCCTGCAACGGCTACCTGGCCTGCCTACTTCTAACTGGTGGGTCCGCCTTCCATGACATCCAGTGGTAGATTCCGTAACAGCACACGTTGTCCAGGCACTGTTGGTCGTATGTTTGTACCTGGCTGTACCTCCCATGACATAGCCAGAGAAGGGAAAATTTTAGGTTCATATCTCTCTGCATCAAACAAGGACTTTCCTTCTGTAGAGAATACTAGAGCCGTATGGCTACCAGCGACAGATGACTTCAGCCACTTCATCTGTGGCTCATCCACCACGGTGCCACCCATTTCGAATGGAAGCTCTCCTTATGGGTACCACCCAGCCTCAGCAATGGCTACCTGGCCTGCCTACTTCTACACTGGTGGGTCAGCCTTCCATGACATCCAGTGGTAGATTCAGTAACAGCACACGTTGTCCAGGCACTGTTGGTCGTATGTTTGTACCTGGCTGTACCTCCCATGACATAGCCAGACAAGGGAAAATTTTAGGGTTATATCTCTCTGCATCTAACAAGGACTTTCCTTCTGTAGATAATAGTGGAGCTGTATGGCTACCAGCGACAGATAACTTCATCCACTTCATCTGTGGCTCGTCCACCATGGTGCCACCCATTCCGAATGGAAGCTCTCCTTATGGGTACCACCCAGCCTCAGCAATGGCTACCTAGCCTGCTTACTTCTACACTGTTTGCTCCGCCTTCCATGACATCCAGTGGTAGATTCAGTAACAGCACACGTTGTCCAGGCATTGTTGGTCGTATGTTTGTACCTGGCTGTACCTCACTTGACATAGCCAGAGAAGGGAAAGTTTTAGGTTCATATCTCTCTGCATCAACCAAGGACTTTCCTTCTGTAGAGAATACTAGAGCCGTATGGCTAGCAGCGACAGATAACTTCATCCACTTCATCTGTGGCTCATCCACCATGGTGCCACCCATTCCGAATGGAAGTCTCCTAATGGGTACCAACCAGCCTCAGCAATGGCTATCTGGCCTGCTTACTTCTACACTGTTGGGTCCGCCTTCCATGACATTCAATGGTAGATTCCGTAACAGCACACGTTGTCCAGGCACTGTTGGTCGTATGTTTGTACCTGGCTGTACCTCACATGACATAGCCAGAGAAGGGAAAATTTTAGGTTCATATCTCTCTGCATCCAACAAGGACTTTCCTTCTGTAGAGAATACTAGAGCCGTATGGCTACCAGCGACAGATAACTTCATCCACTTCATCTGTGGCTCATCCACCACGGTGCCACCCATTCCGAATGGAAGCTCTCCTTATGGGTACCACCCAGCCTCAGCAATGGCTACCTGGCCTGCCTACTTCTACACTGTTGGGTCCGCCTTCCATGACATCCAGTGGTAGATTCCGTAACAGCACTCGTTGTCCAGGCACTGTTGGTCGTATGTTTGTACCTGGCTGTACCTCCCATGACATAGCCAGAGAAGGGAAAATGTTAGGTTCATATCTCTCTGCATCTAACAAGGACTTTCCTTCTGTAGAGAATGCTGGAGCTGTATGGCTACCAGCGACAGATAACATCATCCACTTCATCCGTGGCTCGTCCACCACGGTGCCACCCATTCCGAATGGAAGCTCTCCTTATGGGTACCACCCAGCCTCAGCAATGGGTACCTGGCCTGCCTACTTCTACACTGGTGGGTCAGCCTTCCATGACGTCCAGTGGTAGAATCCGTAATAGCACACGTTGTCCGGACACTTTTGGTCGTATGTTTGTACCTGGCTGTACCTCCCATGACATAGCCAGAGAAGGGAAAATTTTAGGTTCATATCTCTCTGCATAAAACAAGGACTTTCTTTCTGTAGAGCCGTATGGCTACCAGCGACAGATAACTTCATCCACTTCCTCTGTGGCTCATCCACCACGGTGCCACCCATTCCGAATGGAAGTTCTCCTTATGGATACCACCCAGCCTCAGCAATGGCTACCTGGCCTGCCTACTTCTACACTGGTGGGTCAGCCTTCCATGACGTCCAGTGGTAGATTCCGTAGTAGCACACGTTGTCCGGACACTTTTGGTCGTATGTTTGTACCTGGCTGTACCTCCCATGACATAGCCAGAGAAGGGAAAATTTTAGGTTCATATCTCTCTGCATCAAACAAGGACTTACCTTCTGTAGAGCCGTATGGCTACCAGCGACAGATAACTTCATCCACTTCATCTGTCGCTCATCCACCACGGTGCCACCCATTCCGAATGGAAGCTCTCCTTATGGGTACCACCCAGCCTCAGCAATGGCTACCTGGCCTGCCTACTTCTGCACTGTTGGGTCCACCTTAATTGCCGTCCAGTGGTAGATTCCGTAACAGCACACGTTGTCCAGGCACTGTGGGTCGTATGTTTGTACCTGGCTGTACCTCCCATGACATAGCCAAATAAGGGAAAATTTTAGGTTCATATCTCTCAGCATCAAACAAGGACTTTCCTTCTGTAGAGCCGTATGGCTACCAGCGACAGATAACTTCATCCACTTCATCTGTCGCTCATCCACCACGGTGCCACCCATTCCGAATGGAAGCTCTCCTTATGGGTACCACCCAGCCTCAGCAATGGCTACCTGGCCTGCCTACTTCTGCACTGTTGGGTCCGCCTTAATTGCCGTCCAGTGGTAGATTCCGTAACAGCACACGTTGTCCAGGCACTGTGGGTCGTATGTTTGTACCTGGCTGTACCTCCCATGACATAGCCAAATAAGGGAAAATTTTAGGTTCATATCTCTCAGCATCAAACAAGGACTTTCCTTCTGTAGAGCCGTATGGCTACCAGCGACAGATAACTTCATCCAGTTCATCTGTCGCTCATCCACCACGGTGCCACCCATTCCGAATGGAAGCTCTCCTTATGGGTACCACCCAGCCTCAGCAATGGCTACCTGGCCTGCCTACTTCTGCACTGTTGGGTCCGCCTTAATTGCCGTCCAGTGGTAGATTCCGTAACAGCACACGTTGTCCAGGCACTGTGGGTCGTATGTTTGTACCTGGCTGTACCTCCCATGACATAGCCAGACAAGGGAAAATTTTAGGTTCATATCTCTCAGCATCAAACAAGGACTTTCCTTCTGTAGAGCCGTATGGCTACCAGCGACAGATAACTTCATCCAGTTCATCTGTCGCTCATCCACCACGGTGCCACCCATTCCGAATGGAAGCTCTCCTTATGGGTACCACCCAGCCTCAGCAATGGCTACCTGGCCTGCCTACTTCTGCACTGTTGGGTCCGCCTTAATTGCCGTCCAGTGGTAGATTCCGTAACAGCACACGTTGTCCAGGCACTGTGGGTCGTATGTTTGTACCTGGCTGTACCTCCCATGACATAGCCAAATAAGGGAAAATTTTAGGTTCATATCTCTCAGCATCAAACAAGGACTTTCCTTCTGTAGAGCCGTATGGCTACCAGCGACAGATAACTTCATCCAGTTCATCTGTCGCTCATCCACCACGGTGCCACCCATTCCGAATGGAAGCTCTCCTTATGGGTACCACCCAGCCTCAGCTATGGCTACCTGGCCTGCCTACTTCTACACTGGTGGGTCAGCCTTCCATGACGTCCAGTGGTAGATTCCGTAACTGCACACGTTGTCCAGACACTGTTGGTCATATGTTTGTACCTGGCTGTACCTCCCATGACATAGCCAGAGAAGGGAAAATTTTAGGATCATATCTCTCTGCATCAAACAAGGACTTTCCTTCTGTAGAGAATACTAGAGCCGTATGGCTACCAGCGACAGATAACTTCATCCACTTCATCTGTGGCTCATCCACCACGGTGCTACCCATTCCGAATGGAAGCTCTCCTTATGGCTACCACCCAGCCTCAGCAATGGCTACCTGGCCTGCTTACTTCTACACTGTTGGGTCCGCCTTCCATGATATTCAGTGGTAGATTCCGTAACAGCACCCGTTGTCCAGGCACTGTTGGTCGTATGTTTGTACCTGGCTGTACCTCACATGACATAGCCAGAGAAGGGAAAATTTTAGGATCATATCTCTCTGCATCAAACAAGGACTTTCCTTCTGTAGAGAATACTAGAGCTGTATGGCTACCAGCGACAGATAACATCATCCACTTCATCCGTGGCTCGTCCACCACGGTGCCACCCATTCCGAATGGAAGCTCTCCTTATGGGTACCACCCAGCCTCAGCAATGGCTACCTGGCCTGCCTACTTCTACACTGGTGGGTCCGCCTTCCATGACATCCAGTGGTAGATTCCGTAACAGCACACATTGTCCGGACACTCTTGGTCGTATGTTTGTACCTGGCTGTACTTCCCATGACATAGCCAGAGAAGGGAAAATTTTAGGTTCATATCTCTCTGCGTCAAACAAGGACTTTCCTTGTGTAGAGAATACTAGAGCCGTATGGCTGCAAGCGACAGATAACTTCATCCACTTCATCTGTGGCTCATCCACCACGGCGCCACCCATTCCGAATGGAAGCTCTCCTTATGGGTACCACCCAGCCTCAGCAATGGCTACCTGGCCTGCCTACTTCTACACTGGTGGGTCAGCCTTCCAGTGGTAGATTCCGTAATAGCACACGTTTTCCGGACACTGTTGGTGGTATGTGTGTACCTGGCTGCCGGAGCCGGTGTTGGTGGGCCGCTCCTCGTCGTCGGTGGTGGTGGGCGCCCCGCCGGGCCCCAGCAGGTTGGGCGGCCCCAGCGCCGTCTCCGCCAGCCGCCTGGTCTGCGCCAGGTTCTCGATCACCGAGCCGGGCTTTATGTCCGTCGGAAGGGGGCGCCGCGCCGCTTTCGCCTTCCTCGCGCGGTTCCGCAGCGCCTGCAATCAGAACAGCAAAACAGCGTACAGGGTGATCTGTGGTAAAAGTTGCTGTTTTGAAGAGCACGCCGCAGCGCGTAGTGTGAAGCAGTCGCCCTCCGTTTCTGGCGGTGGCGCAGCTGTGGCTATCGCAGCTTCGGTGTCTGCCTCTGGTGGGAAAGGAGAAAGGTGGCCAAAACTGGACATGGTTGTCTCACTGGGAATTCCGCGATCGTTCATGAAATAAAATATGGCGTTTCAGTCTTCGATCGCTATTCTTATATTTTCAATTACCGGTTTCGGGCTAGCTGCCCATCTTCAGATCTGTTAGACAATGTTAAAATGTAATTAATAAGAGAGATACAGTTAGTGATTAAAATAACTTAGTTTACAAAAAGAAATTTTGGAACGTGTTTAATGCCAACATACCATGTGTTGTAGTTACAGAGTAACTTGTCCGTATAGAACACACAGTTCACTGTCATAAGTAAAGTTAATTTCAATCTGTTAATAAATTATATCGCAGTATTTAAGAGTAACCTGACTGGTAACAAGTAAAAGTGCCCTCTACCTGTAACAATTGTGCATCTGTTATTATTTCGCCGTATATATTAATAGCGAATATTCTTTTTAATAAGACAATTTTTAAGGTAATAACATATGAATAATCTTTTTGAGTGGACCATGAAACGAAAGATTTTTACATTAATTTAAAATTTCTTTATAAAGAAACATAAAATATAATTAAAATGTAGATATTCTTCCGAAAATGTGCGTTTGCTCTTCTTTGTTTTTGATTGGTGGTGGAGTGGATTTCCCTACGTCAGAAGGTATACAACGCCACGCCGAGTCGTCTTGCGCCGCGCCCAATTCACCTCGCCGCCAGTACGCTGAGGGCCGTTCCGCTGTAGCTGTTTCCTACTGGGGCGTGCTGTTGCATTCAAGAGTAAGCCTAAAACAGGTCTTTAAAAATCTCATAATAATTCCTGTGCATAAAATCACTTTGCTCATTAAGTAGTAGGCCTGGGGTTTTTCTTTGATGTGCGTATATTTCAATCTCTTCGAGCACGTTGAGATAGAGACTTTTTGGAGCTTTATGTAGCACCTCCATTTGTTCATTTATATTACTCACTTCATGTCTACTCTCTTTTACATGTGTTCCAAATGCTGTTCGATTGCTATGACTGCAATGTTCCCTGTATCGAATTTCAAAATTCCGCCCTGTTTGTCCTATATAATAACTGTCACATTCAGCACATTTAATCTTATATACTCCGGAATTATTGTATTTCATTTTTTTCGTCGTTGCTGGTTTATGTCTTAATCTATGTGCCATTTGCCCTTCGTTCTGAAATGCCACTGCGACGTTTTTTGGAAAGCATTTAGCAATTCTTTCCGACACATGCCCTTTGTATGTCAGGGTGACAAACTTCTTCTTAACATTAATTTTCCTAGAATCGCTACTGATGCCCGCGGATTTGTTTTTGATCTTGTTAAACATACGTGTAACATCTTGTGTCCTGTATCCGTTAGATGCTGCTACTTGCTTAATAATACCTAGTTCTTTGAGGGACGCTATGAGGTCTCCAGTGAGTCAGTCTGGGTCAGTCTCTCGTCCCCAGCTTGCTAGTCTGTCGTCCGCATTTGTTTGGCTGTTAGTGTCTGTCTGTCGTTCGGAGTGCTAGTATGTCTGTCGTTCGGATCAACCTTCAAAGCCGGAAAAATGAGAGTCTTTCCACTCCGCCGGTAAGAGAACTCAGCGAGTGGTTGCCCGGTCGGGGCGTTAGGCGTTAGGCCGCCAGTCTGCTCGAGTTTGCTTAGACAATGGTCATTGACGGTTGGATCGATCGGTTGGTCGGTCGCGCACTGAGACACAAGACGCCTTCAGCGTTGGCGCGTGTGAGGTCGCCACGTGAATACAATGGGCCGCGGCGTATAGAGAAAGGGTAGTGACTTCGCGGTCGACACGAGAGCAACAGGAGTCAACCCACGACATCGGTCTGGCCGGTGCGAGCTGCGACGCCGTGAGACGGGAGATCGGGGCGCCTTCCTGCGTCCGTCGAAGCGGCTGGCAGCGGGCGGTTCCGGAGAGCGATTTGGGGGTGCTGTGCCAGGTCTTCTCGAGAAATCACAGTTTATTAGAAGTTAAGTGATTGGTGCTATCTGGTTTCATGTACTATTGTCAAATTGTACTTGTTTTCTTGGTGAGGTCACCAGCAGTTTGCTTTGGGGTCGTCCCACCATTCTTCTCCGTTTGCCCACTGCTGTGTACGGACGCAGGAGGAGCTGGCCACTGTTCGCGTACAGCTGAGCGTGTTGATGGCCGCGGTCAGCCGTCTTCGGGCTGCTGCCTCGGAGTGTAGCGGCAGTGGGGAGTCTGGTGCGTCGCAAGGTACACGCCAGGTGTTACATGCTTCACCCACTGTCCCTGCTGTCGAGACATCTTCGCGGGTACCGGGCGCGGTTGGGCCACCCTCTCCCCAAGGGGAGTGGAGGGTTCAGCGGCGTTCGCGGCGCACGAGGCGGAAGGTCAATGTGGAGGCTGGCCGTGTGGCATCGCCCGCTCTGCCTGTGAGGGGACATGTGGCTGCTCCTTCAGCAAGGTCCGAGCAGGCACACGGGGGGAGGGGTTTATTAGTTATTGGGAGCTCCAACGTTAGGCGGGTGATGGAGCCCCTTAGGGAAATAGCGAGAAGGTCGGGGAAGAAGGCCAGTGTTCACTCTGTCTGCTTGCCGGGGGGTCTCATCCGAGATGTGGAGGAGGCCCTACCGGCGGCGATAGAGAGCACTGGGTGCACCCGACTGCAAATTGTTGCTCATGTCGGCACCAATGACTCCTGCCGTCTGGGTTCAGAGGTCATCCTCAGTTCGTACAGGCGGTTGGCGGAATTGGTGAAGGCGGAAAGCCTCGCTCGCGGGGTGGAATCGGAGCTAACTATTTGTAGTATCGTTCCCAGAACCGATCGCGGTCCTCTGGTTTGGAGCCGAGTGGAAGGCTTAAACCAGAGGCTCAGACGATTCTGCGGAGATCTGGGGTGCAAATTTCTCGACCTCCGCTATCGGGTGGAGAAATGTAGGGTCCCCCTGAATAGGTCAGGCGTGCACTACACGCCGGAAGCGGCTACAAGGGTAGCGGAGTACGTGTGGAGTGCACATGGGGGTTTTTTAGGTTAGAGAATCCCCTCCCTAGGCCCGACAAGACGCCTCCTGAGACGCGGCAAGATAGAAGTAGGCAAAATGCAACAGGGAATAACAATATTAATGTGCTAATAGTAAACTGCAGGAGCGTCTATAGAAAGGTCCCAGAACTGCTCTCATTAATAAACGATCACAACGCCCATATAGTACTAGGGACAGAAAGTTGGCTGAAACCAGACGTAAACAGTAACGAAATCCTAAACTCAGATTGGAATGTATACCGCAGAGACAGGCTGAACAGTGAAGGGGGAGGCGTGTTTATAGCGGTAAGAAGTGCAATAGTCTCGAAGGAAATTGACGGAGATCCGAAATGTGAAATGATTTGGGTGAAGGTCGCGGTTAAAGCAGGCTCAGACATGGTAATTGGATGTCTCTATAGGCCCCCTGGCTCAGCAGCTGTTGTGGCTGAGCACCTGAAGGATAATTTGGAAAATATTTCGAGTAGATTTCCCCACCATGTTATAGTTCTGGGTGGAGATTTTAATTTGCCGGATATAGACTGGAAGACTCAGACGTTCATAACGGGTGGCAGGGACAAAGAATCCAGTGAAATTTTTTTAAGTGCTTTATCTGAAAACTACCTTGAGCAGTTAAACAGAGAACCGACTCGTGGCGATAACATATTAGACCTTCTGGTGACAAACAGACCCGAACTATTTGAAAAAGTTAACGCAGAACAGGGAATCAGTGATCATAAAGCGGTTACGGCATCTATGATTTCAGCCGTAAATAGGAATATTAAAAAGGGTAGGAAGATTTTTCTGTTTAGAAAAAGTGACAAAAAGCAGACTTCAGAGTACCTGTTGGCTCAACACAAAAGTTTTGTCTCAAGTACTGATAGTGTTGAGGATCAGTGGACAAAGTTCAAAACCATCGTACAATATGCGTTAGATGAGTATGTGCCAAGCAAGATCGTAAGAGATGGAAAAGAGCCACAGTGGTACAACAACCGAGTTAGAAAACTGCTGCGGAAGCAAAGGGAACTTCACAGCAAACATAAACATAGCCAAAGCCTTGCAGACAAACAAAAATTACGCGAAGCGAAATGTAGTGTGAAGAGAGCTATGCGAGAGGCGTTCAATGAATTCGAAAGTAAAGTTCTATGTACTGACTTGGCAGAAAATCCTAAGAAATTTTGGTCTTATGTCAAAGCGGTAGGTGGATCAAAACAAAATGTCCAGACACTCTGTGACCAAAATGATACTGAAACAGACGACGACAGACTAAAGGCCGAGATACTAAATGTCTTTTTCCAAAGTTGTTTCACAGAGGAAGATTGCACTGTAGTTCCTTCTCTAGATTGTCGCACAGATGACAAAATGGTAGATATCGAAATAGACGACAGAGGGATAGAGAAACAATTAAAATCGCTCAAAAGAGGAAAGGCCTCTGGACCTGATGGGATACCAGTTCAATTTTACACAGAGTACGCGAAGGAACTTGCCCCCCTTCTTGCAGCGGTGTACCGTAGGTCTCTAGAAGAGCGTAGCGTTCCAAAGGATTGGAAAAGGGCACAGGTCATCCCCGTTTTCAAGAAGGGACGTCGAACAGATGTGCAGAACTATAGACCTATATCTCTAACGTCGGTCAGTTGTAGAATTTTGGAACACGTATTGTGTTCGAGTATAATGACTTTTCTGGAGACTAGAAATCTACTCTGTAGGAATCAGCATGGGTTTCGAAAAAAGACGGTCATGTGAAACCCAGCTCGCGCTATTCGTCCACGAGACTCAGAGGGCCATAGACACGGGTTCACAGGTAGATGCCGTGTTTCTTGACTTCCGCAAGGCGTTCGATACAGTTCCCCACAGTCGTTTAATGAACAAAGTAAGAGCATATGGACTATCAGACCAATTGCGTGATTGGATTGAGGAGTTCCTAGATAACAGGACGCAGCATGTCATTCTCAATGGAGAGAAGTCTTCCGAAGTAAGAATAATTTCAGGTGTGCCGCAGGGGAGTGTCATAGGACCGTTGCTGTTCACGATATACATAAATGACCTGGTGGATGACATCGGAAGTTCACTGAGGCTTTTTGCAGATGATGCTGTGGTGTATCGAGAGGTTGTAACAATGGAAAATTGTACTGAAATGCAGGAGGATCTGCAGCGAATTGACGCATGGTGCAGGGAATGGCAACTGAATCTCAATGTAGACAAGTGTAATGTGCTGCGGATACACAGAAAGATAGATCCTTTATCATTTAGCTACAAAATAGCAGGTCAGCAACTGGAAGCAGTTAATACCATAAATTATCTGGGAGTACGCATTAGGAGTGATTTAAAATGGAATGATCATATAAAGTTGATCTTCGGTAAAGCAGATGCCAGACTGAGATTCATTGGAAGAATCCTAAGGAAATGCAATCCGAAAACAAAGGAAGTAGGTTACAGTACGCTTGTTCGCCCACTGCTTGAATACTGCTCAGCAGTGTGGGATCCGTACCAGATAGGGTTGATAGAAGATATAGAGAAGATCCAACGGAGAGCAGCGCGCTTCGTTACAGGATCATTTAGTAATCGCGAAAGCGTTACGGAGATGATAGATAAACTCCAGTGGAAGACTCTGCAGGAGAGACGCTCAGTAGCTCGGTACGGGCTTTTGTCAAAGTTTCGAGAACATACCTTCACCGAAGAGTCAAGCAGTATATTGCTCCCTCCTACGTATATCTCGCGAAGAGACCATGAGGATAAAATCAGAGAGATTAGAGCCCACACAGAGGCATACCGACAATCCTTCTTTCCACGAACAATACGAGACTGGAATAGAAGGGAGAACCGATAGAGGTACTGAAGGTACCCTCCGCCACACACCGTCAAGTGGCTTGCGGAGTATGGATGTAGATGTAGATGTAGATGTAGAAGGTGGTTGTTTATAAATTGGGAGGTCAGTTTGTCCCTTGTGGAGTAGGGGCGGGTTAGAGCAACCAGCGGTTCGAGTTGTTCGGTAATCTCCCAATCATTCTACCGTATGTTAGTAGCTGCCTCTGTCATGTTTGTCGGATATAGTGTGTTAACGAATTTATTGCTTGGAGTGTAACGGTCTGATACCTGAAATATGTTTTAATCTTTGGAAACTTGATATTATTGCCTATGATCTTGAGAGGCGGCATCTGTGTACTGTAGAGCATCTTAACTATTGTTTGGTCAACCTTTGAAATTTTTATATAAAATTGCATTGCATGGGCTTTTATTTAAATGATAATTTTAGTATATAAAGTTGCAACCCTTTCACCGTAAGACTTTTCTTAGAAGTTAAAATCAGGTTGCACCTTCGGTGGCAAGGTTAATATTTTAATTGTTAGTGTTTTGTACCATTTCCATCCCTCACACGGGGGGTGCATAGTTTGTGTGCTTGTGTAAATTGTTATAACTCTTAGTTTAAGGTTACCTGTTGTGTTGCAGATTTGCACCAGTGTCGTCTTTCAGAGGCTGTTGTGAGCGGTCGTAACTACGGCCGTGTCAAAAGGGAGCGGCAAGGTTCTCTGCCCGAAAGCTCATACAGTCAAAACTTGTTCCTTTCTGCCTCTGAATAAATTGTAACTTTGATGTTTAGAGGGCGCTTTCTGATTATAATTTTAAATCTGTTTCTTTTAAAAAAATGCTTTTAGGCACTATTAAAGTGAATAAAATTCCCATTTGTTAATAGTAATTTGGTTATGATTTCCCCGGCAACTATTTCCATGCTGTTCTCGATGGATAGCTAGTAAATAAAATAAATTCTTAAGAATATTCTTTGAAAATAAATCGCGGTTCACAGGGATAGGACTAAAACATGAGAACACCGTGGGGAATGCATTCTTGAACATAGATAAAGATGCTAGCCAAACCTGCAGCTGGCGCTGTGGGACAAAGATAATGCCACACAATATTTTTTCTGAAAGCAGGTTCGTTTTATTCGGGATTCCAATCCACCATATTATTCCCCAAACTTTTAGTTGCACGGCCCTATTCTTAAACGTAATTCCCGTTCAGTGCGATGGCATTCAGCCTTCTTGGTTCTAGTACATGTCGTATATTACTCGCCTTTCCCTCTCAGGCTTTAGAACATCTTGAACGATTTGACATTGTCGAACGCTTTTTCCGGGTCCACAAATACTATGAACGTGTCTTAATTTTTCTTCAGTCTTGCTTCCATTAGGGTCAACGGACATGCCGCAGTGGATACAGCGGTTCCTGTGGGATCACCGAAGTTAAGCGCGGTCGGGCGTGACCGGCATTTGGATGGGTGACCATCCAGGCGCCCTGCCCTGTTGCCATTTTTCGGGGTGCACTCAGCCTCATGATGCCAATTGAGGAATTACTCGACCGAATAGTAGCGGCTCCGGTCACAGAATACCATCATAACGACCGGGAGAGTGAGGTGCTGACCACACGCCCGTCCTATACACATTCTCAGTGAGGACGACACGGCGGTCTGATGGTCCCGACGGGCCACTTGTGGCCTGAAGACAGAGTGCATTTGCTTCCATTACCAACCGCAAGGTCAGAACTGCGTCTCTCGTGCCTTTAACTTTCCTAAAACCAATCTGATCGTCATCTAATGCATCTTGAATTTTCTTTTCCATTATTATGCGTATTAATCTTCTCAGCAACTTGGATGCATGTGCTGTAAAGCCGATCTTACGACATTTCTCAAAATGTCGGCACTTGCAATCTTCGGAGTTATTCGTATGATGCTTTTCGGTAAGTTTGATTAGAAACTAAGAAAATTAGGATTGTGTCAGTATATTCGCACAGTGAAGGGACAGATGAATATAAGATGGATAGTTTTTATGACACACTCAGTGACGTAATTGTTAGAGTAAAGGACAATGACAGTGTTCCGCTCATGGGTGATTTTAATGCCAGGATTGGAAATCGAACAGAAAGGTATGAAAAGGTTATGGGTAAATTTGAAGAGGATATGGAGACCAACAGGAACGGGAAACAACTCATGGATTTCTGTGCCAGTATGGGCTTAGTAATCACAAAATTTCTTAAACGTAAGAACATTCACCGGTATACTTGGGAAGGCAGGGGAACCAGATCTGTCATTGACTATATAATAACAGACCAGGAATTCAGGAAGGCTGTGAGGGACACACGTGTATTCAGGGGATTCTTTGATGACACTGATCACTATTTAATCTGCAGTGAAATTGGTATTGTGAGGCCGAAAGTGCAGGAGATCAGGTCCATATGTAGGAGGATAAGAGTGGAAAAACTTCAGGATAAGGAAATCAGGCACAAGTACATAACAGTGATCTCAGAAAGGTACCAGTTAGTTGAATGTAGTCAATTACAGTCATTGGAAAAGGAATGGACAAGGTACAGGGACACAGTACTAGAAGTGGCTAAAGAATGTCTTGGGACAGTAGTGTGTAAAAGTAGGATGAAGCAAACTGCTTGGTGGAATGACACAGTCAAGGCAGCCTGTAACAGGAAAAAGATAGCGTATCAAAAATGGCTACATACTAGAACTCAGGTAGACAGAGAAAGTTATGTTGAAGAAAGAAACAAAGCCAAACAGATAATTGCAGCATCCAAGAAGAAATCTTGGGAAGACTTTGGAAACAAGTTGGAGACTTTGGGTCAAGCTGCTGAAAAACCATTCTGGAGTGTAATTAGCAGTCTTCGAAAGGGAGGTAAGAAGGAAATGAGAAGTATTATGGACAGGTCGGGAAAACTGCTGGTGAACCCTGTTGAATCCTTGCTCAGATGGAGGGAATATTTTGAAGAGTTGCTCAATATAGGTGAAAATACGATCAGTAATGTTTCAGATTTCGATGTACAATTGGATAGGAATGATGATGGAAATAGGATCACATTTGAGGAAGTGGAGAAAATGGTCAATACATTGCAGTGCAATAAAGCGGTTGGGGTGGATGAAATTAAGTCGGAACTCATCAAATACAGTGGAATGTCAGGTCTTAAATGGTTACACAGGATAATTAAAATAGCGTGGGAATCGGGACAGGTTCCATCAGACTGGACGAAAGCAGTAATCACACGAATCTTTAAACATGGAAACAGAGAAGATTGTAACAACTACAGAGGTATCTCTTTAATCAGCGTTGTGGGTAAAATCTTCTCAGGTATTGTTGAAAGGAAAGTGCGAGTATTAGTTGAGGACAAATTGGATGAAAATCAGTGTGGATTTAGGCCTCTCAGAGGTTGTCAGGACCAGATCTTTAGCTAACGGCAAATAATGGGGAAGTGTTACGAGTGGAACAGGGAATTGTATCTATGCTTTATAGATCTAGAAAAGGCATGTGACCGGGTTCCTAGAAGGAAGTTATTGTCTGTTCTACGAGATTATGGAATAGGAGGCAAACCTTTGCTAGCAATTAAAGGTCTTTACATAGATAGTCAGGCAGCAGTTAGAGTTGACGGTAAATTTTCATGGTTCAGAGTAGTTTCAGGGGTAAGACAAGGCTGCAACCTGTCTCCACTGCTGTTCATATTATTTATGGATCATATGTTGAAAACAATAAAGTGGCTGGGTGAGATTAAGATATATGAACGCAAAATAAGCAGTCTCGCATATGCGGACGACTTAGTTGTGATGGCAGATTCGATTGAAAGTTTGCAAAGTAATATTTTAGAGCTAGATCAGAAATGTAAGGACTATGGTATGAAGATTAGCATCTCCAAAACGAAAGTAATGGCAGTGGGAAAGAGATATAAACGGATTGACTGCCCAATAGGAGGAACAAAGTTAGAACAGGTGGGCACTTTCAAGTACTTAGGATGCATATTCTCACAGGATGGCAACGTAGTGAAATAACTGGAAGCGAGGTGTAGCAAAGCTAATGCAGTGAGAGCTCAGCTACGATCTACTCTCTTCTGCAAGAAGGAAGTCAGTACCAAGACTAAGTTATCTGTGCACCGTTCAATCTTTCGACCAACTTTGTTGTATGGGAGCGAAAGCTGGGTGGATTCAGGTTACCTTATCAACAAGGTTGAGGTTACGGATATGAAAGTAGCTAGGATGATTGCAGGTACTAGTAGATGTGTCAATGGCAGGAGGGTGTCCACAATGAGGAAATGAAAGAAAAACTGGGAATGAACTCTATAGATGTAGCAGTCAGAGCGAACAGGTTTAGATGGTGGGGGCATGTTACACGCATGGGAGAAGCAAGGTTACCCAAGAGACTCATGGGTTCAGCAGTAGAGGGTAGGAGGAGTCGGGGTAGACCAGGGAGAAGGTACCTGGATTCGGTTAAGAATGATTTTGAGGTAATAGGCTTAACATCAGAAGAGGCATGAATGTTAGCGCTGAATAGGGGATCATGGAGGAATTTTATATGGCGGACTTAGCTCCAGACTGAACGCTGAAAGGCATAATCAGTCTTATATGATGATGATGATGGTGCATCACCAGTCCCATACGTTCCACACACCTACGTGAATAGTCGTTGTTTTACCACTTCCCCCAATGATTTTACAAATTCCGATCGAATGTTATCGAACCATTTTGCCTTATTTGATTTTCAGTCTTCAAAAACTAATTTAAATTACGATTCTAATACTGGATAGTCTATCTCTTCCCTATAATGTCCTGTTCCTTTTCCTCTCATGTCATCAGATAAGTCCTCCCCCTATTTTACGAAATATATTCGAAAACCAAGTTAGTTATTTATGCTCTAGGTTCTGGAGTGTGGCTGCTGACCTTTCGCATTCAAAATCGTGCAGCTGTTGTTTCATTATTAAGTTTAGCCTATTTCGCTCTTGTTTGTGGATTTCCACTATCTTGTATGATTCTCATTTTTCTTCGTTCCAAATGCTGGCTGGCAGGGTTGTTTCAAGGGTTTCGTGTTATTAAATTACGTCTAAATTTTCGTGTTCTGAGTCGAGTTTCCTTTTCCGCTGTTTTCTATGGTTCTAATTTTTCTTCGTTCCAGCTGTTCGCTGCTAAGGTTGTTTCTAGTGTTTCCTGTTATTAAAAATACGTCCAAATCCACGTTTTCTGAGTCACGTTTCCTTTTCTTGTTTGTACACTGTGAAGAGCTGCCGTTACCATTGCCTCCTGAGGGGATCTCAGATGTCGTCTTTTTAATATAAATTCGTCGAATCAACAGGTTGAGCTTCATCGTGACTGTAACGCTGTTTTTTCTGAATGTTTCTCCAAGGAAAGTCATTTCTTTTTAAGGGTTGCGTAACTCAGTCGGTATAAACGGAAGATCACTTGCCTGTCCAACTGTCTGTCTATTTGTCTATTCGACTCATACGACTCCTTTTTCTCAGCAACAGCTAGAGGTATCTATCAGAAAATTTATGTCACGTACTAAAGACTACTGGTCCTTGGCGGTGCAAATAATTCAATCCTTTAAGTCAACTCAAATGGTTCAAATGGCTAGGAGCACTATGGGACTTAACTTCTGCGGTCATCAGTCCCCTAGAACTTAGAACTACTTAAGCCTAACTAACCTAAGGACATCACACACATCCATGCTCGAGGCAGGATTCCAACCTGCGACCGTACCGGTCGCGCGGTTCCAGAATGAAGTGCCTAGAACCGTCACCTCACTTAGAAGGTAAGATCAAGGAAACGACTCTCATAAATTCATCAAAATCTATCGGGTACTTTGCACTGATCCAGAGTCGTGAAATCTGGCGCTAAACGAGGTTTCGCAGTTCACGTAAAGGGAAAAAAACTCGACAATACTTAATTTGTTACTATATCACTTACAAAATAGTCATTAGAGGCCAACAGAAGCTCGGACTAGCGAAGGAGGAGCAGAAAGTAGGTGTTTGCCTTAAGCTATTTAGGGAAATCACCGTAAAACCTATATCAGAATGGCAGGATGGTAAGGTCTTCACGAAAGCGATTCCAGTGTGCTAACCACTGCGCTGCCTCGCTCACGCCGGAGCTAGCAACGCAGGTTCGTCATGAACTAGACACTCTACATACAAAACTTTCCCTGACAGTCTTTACCTACAACAGGTGTAGCATATGCAATGTCTGAAAGGGTGGTAATACTGGAACTTGATACAGAACTGCCTCTGGAAAATTAGAGCATCACATACGTAGGCGCTTGCAGAATGTCTCTCGAGACATGGCAGGGAACAAAAGCGCGGTGAGTCGTTGGGCGCGGCGCCTGTCATCAAGTCGCACAAAGACGTCAGCTCTCCCGCATGCTGGAACGTGCGGACAGTCTCATTCGAAGTGACCGGCGGATCACAGTGAAACACGTTGCTGCTCATCATGGTGTCTCTGCTGTCACTACCGAAACACTCGTCCACTTATTCAAGAGCCTTGAAGGACCACGTGTGTGGAGATGCTTGCGCGTAAAGAGGCTGATTGTGACAGTCTTTCGTTGAACTTCGTCACAAGCTATGAAATACGGGTTTATTACTTCGAACAGGAAGCAAAATGGCAGTCTATGGAGCTGCGCCACATCACCTCTCCTCCCTCAGCTAGTACGAGGTGCATTCAAGTTCTAAGGCCTCCGATTTTTTTTTCTCCGGACTGGAAAGAGATAGAAACATGCGCATTATTTTAAAATGAGGTCGCGTTCATTGTCAATACGTCCCAGAGATGGCAGTACCGTACGCTAGATGGAATTTTACCGCCAGCGGGGAGAATGAGAACTGTTTTAAACACTTAAAATGGCGACGTTTTCCTTACTTGAACAGCGTGCAATCATTCGTTTTCTGAATTTGCGTGGTGTGAAACCAATTGAAATTCATCGACAGTTGAAGGAGACATGTGGTGATGGAGTTATGGATGTGTCGAAAGTGTGTTCGTGGGTGCGACACTTTACTGAAGGCAGAACATCATGTGACAACAAACCGAAACAACTTCGGGCTCGCACAAGCCGGTCTGACGACATGATCGAGAAAGTGGAGAGAATTGTTTTGGGGGATCGCCGAATGACTGTTGAACAGATCGCCTCCAGAGTAGGCATTTCTGTGGGTTCTGTGCACACAATCCTGCATGACGACCTGAAAATGCGAAAAGTGTCATCCAGGTGGGTGCCACGAATGCTGACGGACGACCACATGGCTGCCCGTGTGGCATGTTGCCAAGCAATGTTGACGCGCAACGACAGCATGAATGGGACTCTCTTTTCGTCGGTTGTGACAATGGATGAGACGTGGATGCCATTTTTCAATCCAGGAACAAAGCGCCAGTCAGCTCAATGGAAGCACACAGATTCACCACCACCAAAAAAATTTCGGGTAACTGCCAGTGCTGAAAAAATGATGGTGTCCATGTTCTGGGACAGCAAGGGCGTAATCCTTACCCATAGCGTTCCAAAGGGCACTACGGTAACAGGTGCATCCTACGAAAATGTTTTGAAGAACAAATTCCTTCCTTCACTGCAACAAAAACGTCCGGGAAGGGCTGCGCGTGTGCTGTTTCACCAAGACAACGCACCCGCACATCGAGCTAACGTTACGCAACAGTTTCTTCGTGATAACAACTTTGAAGTGATTCCTCATGCTCCCTACTCACCTGACCTGGCTCCTAGTGACTTTTGGCTTTTTCCAACAATGAAAGACACTCTCCGTGGCCGCACATTCACCAGCCGTGCTGCTATTGCCTCAGCGATTTTCCAGTGGTCAAAACAGACTCCTAAAGAAGCCTTCGCCGCTGCCATGGAATCATGGCGTCAGCCTTGTGAAAAATGTATACGTCTTCGGGGCGATTACGTCGAGACGTAACGCCAGTTTCATCGATTTCGGGTGAGTAGTTAATTAGAAAAAAAATCGGAGGCCTTAGAACTTGAATGCACCTCGTAAAGTTACGGCAGCGGCCTATCTGTGAAAGAGTTATTCTGTTTGATTTCCTTCATCATGTGCAACGATTAACTTCGAAGTGTGTTGTATTACGCTCAGGAAATTTACGAAGCGACTTCAGAGTACTCGTTGCCACAAAAAGGCAAGAATTTTTCCTTCTCCATGACAAAGCAAAGCCTCACGTAAGTCTGCGCTCCTAGGTGGAGCTCAAAAAACTCCATTCAGCTGTTATTCCTCGTCCAGCCTACAGACCTGAGTCGCACTTCCATCTGCTTGGCCCAATGAAGGCTGCACTCCACTAGCAGAGAGTGGTTACGCGCGCACATGCGGGCCATCTCAGTACGATGGCGTAAGACAGTCGCACTGAAAGGGATTATGTTGAAAAATAGGGTGTTGTGGCCCAAATAGTGGGGAAGAGAATAGCGTATTGGAATCCCGAATGAAACCAACTTCGTTTTCAGAAAAAGAAATGAGCCTTGGTGCGACAATTCTGACACACAAGCTCTTTAGCACGACTATCGATTACCCGGCTGTTCTACGATCTTTGCACCTGTTGTGATCTGGCGGTGGGTATTTGCGGTCAGAAAGCTGGTCGTGGGACTTGCTACGAGTGTAAGTGGTGCTGGTGCCTTCGTTTCGAGGAACAATTTGCGTTGCAGCGACTGTCACGGGTTGTTGGTTGGTTGCCCTAATGTACGTGTTGTTGAAGTAAGAGCAGCCGGCAAGGTGTGTGAACGCAAGGAGACCAGCAGGCACTACTTCCTTTAAAGAAATCAGCGTCCCAAATGGTTCAAATGGCTGTGAGCACTATGGGACTCAACATCTGAGGTCATCAGTCGCCTAGAACTTAGAACTACTTAAACCTAAGTACCCTAAAGACATCACACACTTCCATGCCCGAGGCAGGATTCGAACCTGACACCGCAGCTCTCGCGCGGCTCCAGACTGAAGCGCCTAGAACCGCTCGGCCACACTGACCGGCTCAGCGTCCCAAAGTGATGTAGTACTTGTAGCTATTGAAGATATTAGGTCATAGTCTAGTTGTAATTTTCTGCATACCAAGCTTACACTATTGGCAGTTACATTGCAGACCTAGCCAAGGAAATTAAAGTGCAGAAAACCTAGTTTGTGCTGAAGTTGTGCATTTGAATAACGTAATGTTATCTTGAAATTATTTCCATTTCATCCTTGTACACATTGTCGGCCTTAATGATACATGCAAATATTCTTTGGCTAACTATGAGAGTGTAAAAGACAGACACTACACTACTGGCCTTTAAAATTGACACACCACGAAGATGACGTGCTACAGAAGCAAAATTTAACCTACAGGATGAAGGTACTGTGATATGCAAATGATTAGCCTTTCCGACCATTCACACAAGGTTGGCGCCGGTGACGACACCTACAACGTGCTGCCACGAGGAATGCTTCCAACCGATTTCTCATACACAAACAGGAGTTGACCGGCGTTGCCTGGAGAAAAGTTGTTGTGATGCTTCGTGTAAGGAGGAGAAAGGCGTACCATCACGTTTCCGACTTTGATAAAAGTGGGATTGTAGCCTATCGTGATTGCATTTTATCGTATCGCGACATTGCTGCTCGCGTTGGTCGAGATCGAATGAGTGTTAGCAGAATATGGAATCGGTGGGTTCAGCAGGGTAATACGGAACGCCGTGCTGGATCCCAGCGGCCTCGTATCACTAGCAGTCGAGATGACAGGCATTTTATCCCAACGGCCTCGTATGGCTGCGGTTACCCTTGACGCTGCATCACAGACAGGAGCGCCTGCGATGGTGTACTCAACGACGAATCTGGGTGCACGAATGGCAGAACGTCATTTTTTCGGATGAATCCAGGTTCTGTTTACAGCATCATGATGGTCGCATCCGTCTTTGGTGACATCGCGGTGAATGCACATTGGAAGCGTGTATTCGTCATCGCCAATTGGCGTATCACCCGGCGTGATGGAATGGGGTGCCATTGGTTCCACGTCTCGGTCACCTCTTGTTCGCATTGACGGCACTTTGAACACTGGGCGTTACACTTCAGATGTGATACGACTCGTGGCTCTACCCTTCTTTCGATCCCTGCGAAACCTTACATTCCAGCAGGATAGTGCACGACCGCATGTTGCAGGTCATGTACGGGCCTTTCCGGATCCAGAAAATGTTCGATTGATGCCCTGGCCAGCACATTCTCCAGATCTATCATCAACTGAAAACGTCTGGTCGATGGTGGCAGAGCAACTGGCTCGTCACAATACGCCAGTCACTACCCTTGATGAACTGTGGTATCGTGTTGAAGCTGCATGGGCAGCTGTACCTGTACACGCCATCCAAGCTCTTATTGATTCAATGCCCAGGCGTATCAAGGCCGTTATTACGGCCAGAGGTGGTTGTTCCGGGTACCCATTTCTCAGGATCTAAGTACCCAAATCGCGGGAAATTTAATCGCATATCAGTTCTAGTACAATATATTTGTCCAATGATTACCCGTTTATCATCTGCATTTCTTCTTGGTATAGCAATTTTAACGCTCTGTAGTGAATTTTATAATATTGTATTTGTGTGCAAGTCTTAGTTTAAATATTTTACAGCATTGTCGTTTTATTGAAAACACGTATTGGCCTATTTAAAATTTATATTATTATTTATTGGTTCTTAACTTATATTAATTGATATTTGGTTGGTGTTTGCTGTGTTTCATGCGCTCTGTTTGTGTTGCAGTTTTTCTGCAATTTGGGGTGTGTGTGAGCGGCGCCACGTGTTGCTTCGGTGCACAGAAGCTGTGACATGCCGTCTAATGGGAAGTGACTCCCGGTTGGGCCTCGGGGTTTAGGTGTTGTTTTGGACGACTGATCTGCTGCTACCGGCTTTCTAAGTTATGTCACCTTTTGCCCAGATCAGGCTGGCCTCACTGCGCGTTTGGTAGTTATACATAAAACGGGTTTTTAATTGCTTGGGAATCAATTGCATTAATAAACTGTTGTGCTTTGTAAATTATTTTCATATTACCGATTATTGCCTTTTTCACATAAAAAAGTGAGAACATATGTGCCACCTTGTAAAATCACCTTCAGACTGTAATTTGTTTCTCAGTTATCAAAATCTCCAGTAAGTTGTTGTAATTGTACATTTTGATATTATCGTAAGAACGGCCACTTGTTGATTGCCTCTAATTTGTTTTATAAAAGCTTGTTTGACTAAATTGTTATTAATTGATGCTCTACTTGTTGTGTTAAGGAGTGACTTAGTAGGGGCCTTGATGTTCCATGCTAAGGGTTCCCCTCATCCCGACTTTCTAAGTTACAAGAAATGCGTAGCATTACTTATTGAACGCCCCTCACATAAAGCCAAAAATTAAAGAAATACAACACCGAATGCGAAATTACGCAAGTAGTTGAAATTACAACATTCTCGAAAATCTAGTAATTCCTGGGACCGATAATTTGCAAGTAATTATATCGACAACACGCAAGACTCATCGAGATTCTCGATCCTCAGGATGGATGAACTATCTGTACAGATAATTAAGTTTGTATAGCTCAGTGTGCGAGCCCTACTCACAATTGTCCCGTTTCTGTCCCAGTGATATGGAATCCGTTATGGAGTCCCTTGGTCACGATATCCGTGTGTATGAGTCGCACTATAGATTTCAGAAAATGTTGGCGTGTAAGTACACTTCTCAACAACGGGAACCAATATTTTTTTGTTCACTTAATCTGAAGGGGACATACTGGAAAATTAAACACTTACGTGCACACCAAATATGAGAAATACCGTTGGCGTATACGTAAAGATTAGAGGCTAATTACAATTCTTCTTGGAATGCAGCTGGAGCATACAAATCACAGCCACTTTCTACATCTACATCTACATCCATACTCCGCAAGGCACCTGACGGTGTGTGGCGGAGGGTACCTTGAGTACCTCTATCGCTTCTCCCTTCTATTCCAGTCTCGTATTGTTCGTGGAAAGAAGGATTGTCGGTATGCTTCTGTGTGGGCTCTGATCTCTCTGATTTTTATCCTCAAGGTCTCTTCGCGAGATATACGTAATAGGGAACAATATACCCATCCTTGAAGGTATGTTCTCGAAACTTTAACAAAAGCCCGTACCGAGCTACTGAGCGTCTCTCCTGCAGAGTCTTCCACTGGAGTTTATCTATCGTCTCCGCAACGCTTTCGCGATTACTAAATGATCCTGTAACGAAGCGCACTGCTCTCCAATGGATCTTCTCTATCTCTTCTATCAACCCTATCTGGTACGGATCCCATACTGCTCAGCAGTATTCAAGCAGTGGGCGAACAAGCGTACTGTAACCTACTTCCTTTGTTTTCTGATTGCATTTCCTTAGGATTCTTCCAATGAATCTCAGTCTGGCATCTGCTTTACCGACGATCAACTTTATACGATCATTCCACTTTAAATCACTCCTAATGCCTACTCCCAGATAATTTATGGAATTAACTGCTTCCAGTTGCTGACCTGCTATATAGTAGCTAAATGAAAAGGGATCTTTCTTTCTATGTATTCGCAGCACATTACACTTGTGTCCATTGAGATTCAATTGCCATTCCCTGCACCATGCGTCAATTCGCTGCAGATCCTCCTGCATTTCAGTACAATTTTCCATTGTTACAACCTCTCGATACACCACAGCATCATCCGCAAAAAGCCTCAGTGAACTTCCGATGTCATCCCCAAGGTCATTTATGTATATTGTGAATAGCAACGGTCCTCCGACACTCCCCTGCGGCACACCTGAAATCACTCTTACTTCGGAAGACTTCTCTCCATTGAGATTGACATGCTGCGTTCTGTTATCTAGGAACTCTTCAAACCAATCACACAATTGGTGTGATAGTCCATATGCTCTTACTTTGTTCATGAAACGACTGTGGGGAACTGTATCGAACGCCTTGAGGAAGTCAAGAAACACAGCATCTACCTGTGAACCCGTGTCTATGGCTCTCTGAGAGTGGGGCAACAGGGACAGAACAAAAACAGATTTGTCAGGAAACAAGGCCCTCTCTGAATCAGGAAATCGGCGAACGCTATTGACAGTAGTCACTGAAGCCCAGACAACATGCAATTTACGACTTGACCCTTGACCGTGATGGCAAGTACGCATCTTGGCTAATTGGTCACTTACGTAATTGCGCTCTCTGTCTAGTGCCTTCTCACGCCCTCGCACCCTCGCACCCTCCCCTCACCAATGGCGTTTGAGTATTAGGCTATTCGACCAATGGGCTCTTGACCTTAGTGCTCCCAGTACTCTACGTGGAGTGGCTGTTCAGAAAGGGTGAACAACAGCGGTGCCATCTAGCACCAACGTTGTCAGCATCTGCAGCATACACTTACAAATGTTGCAAAAAAGGCAGCAAGCATTTCCAAATACAGGGTGATTATACCACAACTTTAAATACGTGTATTTAATGAAAGAAACATAATATAACCTTCTGTTATACATCATTACAAAGAGTATTAAAAAAGGTTTTTTTTCACTAAAAAACAAGTTCAGAGATGTTCAATATGGCCCCCTCCAGACACTCGAGCAATATCAACCCGATACTCCAACTCGTTCCACACTCTCTGTAGCATATCAGGCGTAACAGTTTGGATAGCTGCTGTTATTTCTCGTTTAAAATCATCAATGGTGGCTGGGAGAGGTGGCCGAAACACCATATCCTTAACATACCCCCATAAGAAAAAATCGCAGGGGGTAAGATCAGGGCTTCTTGGAGGCCAGTGATGAAGTGCTCTGTCACGGGCTGCCTGGCGGCCGATCCATCGCCTCGGGTAGTTGACGTTCAGGTAGTTACGGACAGATAAGTGCCAATGTGGTGGCGCTCCATCCTGCTGAAATATGAATTGTTGTGCTTCTTGTTCGAGCTGAGGGAACAGCCAATTCTCTAACATCTCCAGATACTGTAGTCCAGTTACAGTAGCACCTTCGAAGAAAAAGGGACCAAAAACTTTATTGGCTGAAATGGCACAGAAAACGTTCACCTTAGGCGAGTCACGTTCATTTTGAGTTGTTTCCGGCGGATTCTCAGTGCCCCATGTCGTCGATTCACTTCTGCCGTACTCAATAACACAAAAAGCTTTCTGTTGAGCGGTCGCCATCTTAGCATCAACTGACGCTGACGCCTAGTCAACAGCGCCTCAAGCGAACAAATGTACAACTAAGTGAAACTTTGTAGCTCCCTTAATTCGCCGACAGATAGTGCTTAGCTCTGCCTTTTGTCGTTGCAGAGTTTTAAATTTCTAAATTTGTGGTATTCTTTTTGAATCACCCTGTATATTGTTGCTATTATAATACTTTATAATCGTTTTTCTGCAACCGGAAATTGATATTGTTGCTATTATAATTGCTTTACAGCACCCAATCACTTTCTGGCTTCCAGCACTCCAACGTTACAGCATGGGCCAGCGGCGATGTTGCTGAGCTCTTAACGAGCTACATTGCTTACTCGGCAGACAATTTCCGCACGAGCACGAATTGACGTGAACGGATAGCCGAAAAAATTAATATACCCCTACTTATTGTGGTGCGATAGTGGAGTAGCGGAAAATGTTAATATTTTTCCATGCGGCGGTCTACCTGTCATGTGCAGCAGGGTCCCTACACAGTGGGAAAAAATTATATTTGTGTTAATGCAAGTTGAGTGTGTCATCTTTATTAATTATGTGTCAGGTTCCAGCCTGTCCGTTCGATAATACTGTTGCAGCAATAGCCACGATTTGCTAGCAGTAATGACTGTTAACATCCTAGCTAGAAGGACGCTCTTGAGCGGGACAGCATAGGGAAAAGATCGTTCAGTATCTATAGCAAATTTGTCACTCGAGTTATATTACGTCATTCGTGGAACCAGGAATATTTGAAGGGCTTATTTCAATAGTGGTACAAGTCCATTTTTGTTCATTCTGAGATACAGAGTCCTAATTGAGTGCTGAAAAATTAGCAGTCCAGATACCAGTAATACTCAAGTATATATACTTCAATATATCTGGTATCTCAACTGCAGATTTTTCAGCACTCATTTAACTTTAGGACGCTGTATCTCAGAATGAACAAAAATAAACTTGCACCACTACTGAAATAAGCCCTTCATTTGTAAGTATTCTCATAGATTTCTTTTTACGTATTTATTGATGTTTTCGTATTTCGAATCACGTCGGGTGGGCGTCATTATGCTCTCAACCAATCACAATGTAGGATGTTCATGAATTACTTATCATTATTTTAACAAATAATACCCCAATAAAGAAGAAGAAGCACAGCGTCGCACACAAAGTAGGCAATGCACGAAACCCGCAGTTGCTACTTTCTCCCTAGGTTATTAGCACGTGTATCGTCATGTTAATGACTCGCAGAAACGTTACCTATAGGGATTTACAATACCACATACTCTTCTATTGGCTGGCCACTGTGGCCGAGCGTCTCTATGCGCTTTAGTCTGGAACCGCGCTGCTGCTACGCTCGCAAGTTCGAAGCCTGACTCGGGCATGTTCAAAAATGGTTCAAAAATGGTTCAAATGGCTCTGAGCACTATGGGACTTAACTTCTGAGGTCATCAGTCCCATAGAACTTAGAACTACTTGAACCTAACCAACCTAAGGACATCACACACATACATGCCCGAGGCAGGATTCAAACCTGCAACCGTAGCGGTCGCGCGGTTCCATACTGTAGCGCCTAGAACCGATCGGTCACATCGGCCGGCTTTGGGCATGGATGTGTGTGATGTCCTTAGGTTAGTTAGTTTTAAGTAGTTGTAAGTCTAGGGGCCTGATGACCTCAGATGTTAAATCCCGGTCGAGTGGTTCTAGACACTTCAGTCTGGAACCGCGCTGCTGCAATATTCACGGGTTCGAATCCTGCCTCGGGCATGGATGTGTGTGATGATCTTAGGTTAGTTAGGTTAAGTAGTTGTAAGTTCTATGGGAATGATGACCTCAGATGTTAAATCCCGTAATGCTCAGATCCATTTGAACCATTTGTTAAGTCCCAAAGTGCTTAGAGCCATTTGAACCATTTTTGAACTCTGCTATTCCTGCACAGCATCACAGCACAGCCGCGTACTCCGCTGTAACCGTAGGTACACTACTATGTCTCCGCCACACTATAAGATGCGAAATGCACTTAATTTCTTTAAAAATATTTGTGTCGCCGTCCCTGGCTACCCAGTCGGCAAACAGGTTGTTGAAGTGAACCTGGCGCTGTAGGCGCCGGCCAGGCATCTCTCCCCCACCCCCTGTGTGTCAGCAGCTTAACGATAAGCGGTCAGCAAGCTGCCCTTCTAAAAAGCAACGAGCACCGGCAGACACTAACGTAAGCTGTATTAAGACACTACTTATTTCTCATTACAAACACTCCAGCATGATTCCACGAAATGAAACGCCCATCTCTCAAAAAAGTATCACAGCATATGCATTAATCGTCCTGATTTGGAGGGAAAACCTAGCAGAAATACCGCAGATCAACGTATAAACGCTCCCAAGACTATCCCCAGAGTTAAAAGAAAATCTACTCGTTCTCGTATTGGTCACCAATAATTTCAATGAACATGCTGTTGTTGTTGTGGTCTTCAGTCCTGAGACTGGTTTGATGCAGCTCTCCATGCTACTCTATACTGTGCAAGTTTCTTCATCTCCCAGTACCTACTGCAACCTACATCCTTCTGAATCTGCTTAGTGTATTCATCTCTTGGTCTCCCCCTACGATTTTTACCCTCCACGCTGCCCGCCAATACTAAATTGGTGATCCCTTGATGCCTCAGAACATGTCCTACCAACCGATCCCTTCTTCTGGTCAAGTTGTGCCACAAACTTCACTTTTCCCCAATCCTATTCAATACTTCCTCATTAGTTATGTGATCTACCCATCTAATCTTCAGCATTCTTCTGTAGCACCACATTTCGAAAGCTTCTATTCTCTTCTTGTCCAAACTATTTACCGTCCATGTTTCACTTCCATACATGGCTACACTCCAAACAAATACTTTCAGAAATGACTTCCTGACACTTAAATCTATACTAGATGTTAACAAATTTCTCTTCTTCAGAAACGCTTTCCTTGCCATTGCCAGTCTATATTTTATATCCTCTCTACTTCGACCATCATCAGTTATTTTGCTCCCCAAATAGCAAAACTCCTTTACTACTTTAAGTGTCTCATTTCCTAATCTAATACCCTCAACATCACCCGACTTAATTCGACTACATTCCATTATCCTCGTTTTGCTTTTGTTGATGTTCATCTTATATCCTCGTTTCAAGACACCATCCATTCCGTTAAACTGCTCTTCCAAGTCCTTTGCTGTCTCTGACAGAATTACAATGTCATCGGCGAACCTCAAAGTTTTTATTTCTTCTCCATGGATTTTAAGACCTACTCCGAATTTTTCTTTTGTTTCCTTTACTGCTTGCTCAATATACAGATTGAATAACATCGGGGAGAGGCTACAACCCTGTCTTACTCCCTTCCCAACCACTGCTTCTCTTTCATGTCCCTCGACTCTTATAACTGCCATCTGGTTTCTGTACAAATTGTAAATAGCCTTTCGCTCCCTGTATTTTACCCCTGCCACCTTTAGAATTTGAAAGAGAGTATTCCAGTCAACATTGTCAAAAGCCTTCTCCAAGTCTACAAATGCTAGAAACGTAGGTTTGCCTTTCCTTAATAAGTCGTAGGGTCAGTATTGCCTCACTTGTTCCAACATTTCTACGGAATCCAAACTGATCTTCCCCGAGGTCGGCTTCTACCAGTTTTTCCATTCGTCTGTAAAGAATTCTTGTTAGTATTTTGCAGCTGTGGCTTATTAAACTGATTGTTCGGTAATTTTCACATCTGTCAACACCCGCTTTCTTTGGGATTGGAATTATTATATTCTTCCTGAAGTCTGAGGGTACCTCGCCTGTTTCATACATCTTGCTCACCAGTTGGTAGAGTTTTGTCAGGACTGGCTCTCCCAAGGCCGTCAGTAGTTCCAATGGTATGTTGTCTACTCCGCTGAACATGCTATTATTCCGGAAATGCTCCGTAAACTGAAATGGGAAACTCTGGAGGGAAGGCGACGTTAATTTCACGAAAATCTACTAATGACACTTTAGAGAAGCGATATTTGTTCAAAAAATGGTTGAAATGACTCTGAGCCCTATGGGACTCAAGATCTGAGGTCATCAGTCCCCTAGAACTTAGAACTGCTTATACCTAACTAACCTAAGGGCATCACACACATCCATGCCCGAGGCAGGATTCGGACCTGCGACTGTAGCAGAAGCGCGGTTCCGGACTGAACCGCCTATAGCCGCTGGGCCACAACCGCCGGCTAGCGATATTTGTGGCTGACTGCAAAACTATCCTGCCGACGCCACCGTAAGAGAAATTAGACCTTCTCTTGTTTTGAGTGACCTGTCTTCTGACTGGTCTGATGCAGCCTGTCACGAATTCCTCTCATGTGCCAACCTCTTCATCTCAAAGTAGCACTAGTAAGACTCCTCCTGGACCAGGTATGCCTTTTTCGTCAGTGCTACCCTGCTTTTGCTTTTAGTGTCCTCCTTGATCCGCCCGCTTTAGGTTATTTTGCTGCCTAGGTAGAAGAATTCCTTAATTTCATCTACTTCGTGATTTCCAATCCTGATGTTAAATTTTATGTTGTTCTCATTTCTGCTACGTCTCATTAATTTCCTCTTTATTCGAGGTACTCGCAATCCATATTCTGTACTCACTAGACTGTCCATTCAATTCAGAGGATCCTGTGATTCACTTCCACTGAGGATAGCTATGTCATCATCTAATCGTATCATCGATATCACAGGCCAGCGAAAAATTTTTAAAAACTTTTTTACTTTGATAGCTAATATTTATAGATTTTTATGAGCTGAATCCTAATCTAGACTTAATTTTTTTTAGGTCACCCATAGTAATCGATAATATGCTTTTTACTATATAGTATAAAAATCCTATGCTATACGGTAAATGGGGAAATTAATGAGATGCTTTGTTACAACATAAGCAAGGTTTGTATTTACAGTAAGCTACTTAAAACAATGATACGTGTTAATAGAGGTTTCACTTGTCAACTGGAATTAGTTTGTATTTTCTTTCTCTTTTTTTCTTTGAAGCTTCTTGTGTAGCTTTTTCTACGATGAATCGCTTGCTGAACTTCACGGTGAAGTGGCCAATAGTAGTCCCCCCATCATGTTCGTGTTCCATCGGCTTTTGTAGCGTTTTCCCATCACTTTAACGTCCTGCTAAGAGCGCTCTCCTTGCTCCTAACTATCATATCACATTTTGTCCGGGAACTAACCAAAATGACTCTTCAAAAAGTGAAATTCAGGGTTATTACACATCGTAGGGTCTTAAACTTCTTTAACATTGTAGCTATAATAGAAACATACTCTGGGTCTTTTTCATGTCCTAAGAATTTTGTAACGATTTGCTTGAATGACACTCATACTTCTTTCTCATTTAAGGTCATCGTGGATTCAAAGTTAACATTAAACATCAATTTTCTAATGTCAGATCCGACAAAGACGCCTTCTTTGAGTTTAGCTTCTGAAAGGTGTGGAAACTTTAGGCAGAGATACTGAAAACATGGTCCCTCTTTAGAAACTGTTTCAATAGGCCTCAATTTATATGTAAATGTGGTAGGAGTAGGTTTTTTGGATCTACAAGGTTTTAGCGTAGAATGTTCTTCTCACCAGGTTTTAAAGATGCCCTCATAGGCCAGTTCTTTCTTTACCTGTATTGATCCGTAGCCCTACTGTCCCATTCACACAAAAAACATGGAAATTCGGTAAAGCCACCTTGCTGACCAAGGAGCATGCATGTTACACTTAGATCGCCACACTGCATCCTTGCGTACTACTTAGTATCCCTGTGTGTGTTTGTTTCATGGCAGTACACGATATATGATGCATTCGCAGATGAATGTTTGCATCATGAACAGTTTCCTTGTGGGCGTCTTTCATACATTCGGTTTATACACCGTCTTGGACGTTCATTTGATAGATATGACACTTTATGCGCCTCATCTGTGTACAAAAAAGCATTTTATACTTTGACACGAAACATAGGTCATGTTCCTTCTTTTTACTTCTTTGTGAAGTATTGTTTCCTTCCATTCATCACATTTTACAGCTATTTTGTCTTACAGTAAGTTATTTCAGGGTTGTGCAGATAATGCATGTCCGACTGTCAAATAAAAATCGTGAATAGTATTTAAAGAAGTTTTAATAGCTCGTAATTCTACAATGTATTGAGTGGAAATTCGTGACGGTACATTTTAGTTATGGATGTAACTGTTATATCTGTCAAATGTTCGGTGTAAATTCATTTGTAGAGTTGTGCCTTTGTTCTCCTGGTTTAATCTGTTTCTATTAACTTGACGAATATGTGGATAATGCTATCTTTAATGCTTTATGCATACATCTACATCTACATCTACATCTACATCTATACTCCGCGAGCCACCTTACGGTGTGTGGCGGAGGGTACTTATTGTACCACTATCTGATCCCCCCTTCCCTGTTCCATTCACGAATTGTGCGTGGGAAGAACGACTGCTTGTAAGTCTCCGTATTTGCTCTAATTTCTCGGATCTTTTCGTTGTGATCATTACGCGTGATATATGTGGGCGGTAGTAATATGTTGCCCATCTCTTCCCGGAATGTGCTCTCTCGTAATTTCGATAATAAACCTCTCCGTATTGCGTAAGGCCTTTCTTGAAGTGTCCGCCACTGGAGCTTGTTCAGCATCTCCGTAACGCTCTCGCGCTGACTAAATGTCCCCATGACGAATCGCGCTGCTTTTCGCTGGATCATGTCTATCTCTTCTATTAATCCAACCTGGTAAGGGTCCCATACTGATGAGCAATACTCAAGAATCGGACGAACAAGCGTTTTGTAAGCTACTTCTTTCGTCGATGAGTCACATTTTCTTAGAATTCTTCCTATGAATCTCAACCTGGCGCCTGTTTTTCCCACTATTTGTTTTATGTGATCATTCCACTTCAGATCGCTCCGGATAGTAACTCCTAAGTATTTTACGGTCGTACTGGAATGGATTTCTGCCCCTATGTATGCGCATTATATTACATTTATCTACGTTTAGGGAAAGCTGCCAGCTGTCGCACCATGCATTAATCCTCTGCAGGTCTTCCTGGAGTACGTACGAGTCTTCTGATGTTGCTACTTTCTTGTAGACAACCGTGTCATCTGCAAATAGCCTCACGGAGCTACCGATGTTGTCAACTAAGTCATTTATGTATATTGTAAACAATAAAGGTCCTATCACGCTTCCTTGCGGTACTCCCGAAATTACCTCTACATCTGCAGATTTTGAACCGTTAAGAATGACATGTTGTGTTCTTTCTTCTAGGAAATCCTGAATCCAATCACAAACCTGGTCCGATATTCCGTAAGCTCGTATTTTTTTCACTAAACGTAAGTGCGGAACCGTATCAAATGCCTTCCTGAAGTCCAGGAATACGGCATCAATCTGCTCGCCAGTGTCTACGGCACTGTGAATTTCTTGGGCAAATAGGGCGAGCTGAGTTTCACATGATCTCTGTTTGCGGAATCCATGTTGGTTATGATGAAGGAGATTTGTATTATCTAAGAACGTCATAATACGAGAACACAAAACATGTTCCATTATTCTACAACAGATTGACGTAAGCGAAATAGGCCTATAATTATTCGCATCTGATTTATGACCCTTCTTGAAAATGGGAACGGCCTGCGCTTTCTTCCAGTCGCTAGGTACTTTACGTTCTTCCAGCGATCTACGATAAATTGCTGATAGAAAGGGGGCAAGTTCTTTAGCATAATCACTGTAGAATCTTAAGGGTATCTCGTCTGGTCCGGATGCTTTTCCGCTACTAAGTGATAGCAGTTGTTTTTCAATTCCGATATCGTTTATTTCAATATTTTCCATTGAAGATGACGCAATGAAGCGTTGAAACTGGTAGCGAGAAAATAAATTAAAATCATAAGGACGGCTGTAGGTGTTTTTATTTTTTATCACAATAGTAAACTGCCGTCGCCCCAGAGACCTCCTGCTAAAAGGATGGACATACAAAAACCCTTCTAATCGTCTAGCATCAGCAAAGATCATTCCACAGTTTGTTCCACTTGGCATAGTCATATACAACGATAAGCTAAAATATCTTGATGTCATAAACGCTTCTCCTACACAGCTAAGGAGTTAGAAACTTGAGTCAATATGGCAGCAGAACATTACTCTCCAACTTGGCTCTGCAGCATACGTGTGAAGAAAGTTGACATTCCCTTGAACGCAGCAGGGGCACAGTCAGATACACACCTACATGCTGGCTGCCAATCACCTTAGTCGATAGGTGGCTGTCTACAACTTTATCCAGGAAGTTTCTAGAAGTGAGTCAGCAGTTCCTCACGGAGATTTATTGTCGCTGCCTAGGAAACGCCTCAAATCATGAAGACCAATGAATGAACAAGGCTCCAAATGATCTCCACTAGGTTCATCTGCAACGCTAAATGGAAACGTGAATGGCGAGCCAAGGAAATCTGAAACCAGGAACCAACAGTTAAAATCCCAGGCTTTTGTCGTGTGAAGGTGGGATGAGTAAAGCTTAACATATACAGAATTGAAGAAGGTATGTGGAAAAACACCAAACACTGAAAATACGTGCGACTGTGGCGACATTCAAACAATGAGGTGAATCGTAAATGAGCGTACTAGCAGACGTTTACCTAGAAGCGTCAAGTGTCTGCACGAAACTTCCAATGGGGCGCACCATTCGACTGGTCTTCCGCAAATCGTGTGTAGCCTGGGTGGTTTGATAGTTATATAGTGTACATAAATGATCCAGCCACATTAATGCGACCACCGCATATGTTCGACGTCAACATGCAAGCCGGCCGGAGTGGCCGTGCGGTTCTAGGCACTACAGTCTGGAACCGAGCGACCGCTACGGTCGCAGGTTCGAATCCTGCCTCGGGCATGGATGTGTGTGATGTCCTTAGGTTAGTTAGGTTTAATTAGTTCTAAATTCTAGGCGACCTCAGAAGTTAAGTCGCATAGTTCTCAGAGCCATTTGAACCATCAACATGCAATAACCGCTCACAGATGGCATGAAGCAGAATTAGTAATGGACTGTGAGAGGAGGGGAGGACGTTGAAAACTGTGCAGTCGTTGTAAGCGTTGCGACATATAAATATATATATTTTTTTGGTCATCAGTCTACTGACTGGTCTGATGCGGCCCGCCACGAATTCCTTTCCTGTGCTAACCTCTTCACCTCGGAGTAGCACTTGCAACCTACATCCTCAATTATTCGCTTGACGTATTCCAATCTCTGTCTTCCTCTACAGTTTTTGCCCTCTACAGCTCCCTCTAGTACCATGGAAGTCATTCCCTCATGTCTTAGCAGATGTCCTATCATCCTGTCCCTTATCCTTATCAGTGTTTTCCACATATTCCTTTCCTCTCCGATTCTGCGTAGAACCTCCTCATTCCTTACATTATCAGTCCACCTAATTTTCAATATTCGTCCATAGCACCACATCTCAAATGCTTTGATTCTCTTCTGTTTCGGTTTTCTCACAGTCCATGTTTCACTACCATACAATGCTGTACTCCAGACGTACATCCTCAGAAATTTCTTCCTCAAATTAAGGCCGGTATTTGATATTAGTAGACTTCTCTTGGCCAGAAATTCCTTTTTTGCCATAGCAAGCCTGCTTTTGATGTCCTCCTTGCTCCGTCCGTCGTTGGTTATTTTACTGCCTAGGTAGCAGAATTCCTTAACTTCATTGACTTCGTGACCATCAATCCTGATGTTAAGTTTCTCGCTGTTCTCATTTCTACTACTTCTCATTACCTTCGTCTTTCTCCGATTTACTCTCAGACCATACTGTGTACTCATTAGACTGTTCATTCCGATTAGCAGATCATTTAATTCTTCTTCACTCTCACTCAGGATAGCAATGTCATCAGCGAATCGTATCATTGATATCCTCTCACCTTGTATTTTAATTCCACTCCTGAACCTAACTTTTATTTCCATCATTGCTTCCTCGATGTACAGATTGAAGATCAGGGGCGAAAGGCTACAGCCTTGTCTTACACCCTTCTTAATACGAGCACTTCGTTCTTGGTCGTCCACTCTTATTATTCCCTCTTGGTTGTTGTACATATTGTATATGACCCGTCTCTCCCTATAGCTTATCCCTACTTTTTTTCAGAATCTCGAACAGCTTGCACCATTTTTTAACGCTTTTTCCAGGATGACAAATCCTCTGAAAGTGTCTTGATTTTTCTTTAGCCTTGCTTCCATTATTAGCCGTAACGTCAGAATTGCCTCTCTCGTCCCTTTACTTTTCCTAAAGCCAAACTGATCGTCACCTAGCGCATTCTCAATTTTCTTTTCCATTCTTCTGTATATTATTGTTGTAAGCAGCTTCGATGCATGAGCTGTTAAGCTGATTGTGCGATAATTCTCGCACTTGTCAGCTCTTGCCATCTTCGGAATTGTGTGGATGATGCTTTTCCGAAAGTCAGATGGTATATTGTCAGACTCATATATTCTACACACCAACGTGGATAGTCGTTTTGTTGCCAGTTGCCCCAATGATTTTAGAAATTCTGATGGAATGTTATGTATCCGTTCTGCCTTAATTGACTGTAAGTCCTCCAAAGCTCTTTTAAATTCCGATTCTAATATGGATCCCCTATCTCTTCTAAATCGACTCCTGTTTCTTCTTCTATGACATCATACAAATCTTCACCCTCATAGAGGCTTTCAGTGTATTCTTTCCACCTATCTGCTCTCTCCTCTGCATTTAACTGTGGAATTCCCGTTGCACTCTTAATGTTACCACGGTTGCTTTTAATGTCACCAAAGGTTGTTTCGACTTTCCTGTATGCTAAGTCTGTCCTTCCGACAATCATATCTTTTTCGATGTCTTCACATTTTTCCTGCAGCCATTTCGTCTTAGCTTCCCTGCCCTTTTTATTTATTTCATTCCTCAGCGACTTGTATTTCTGTATTCCTGATTTTCCCGGAACTTGTTTGTACTTCCTCCTTCCATCAATCAACTGAAGTAATTCTTCTGTTACCCATGGTTTCTTCGCAGCTACCTTCTTTGTACCTATGTTTTCGTTCCCAACTTCTGTGATGGCCCTTTTTAGAGATGTCCATTCGTCTTCAACTGTACTGCCTACTGCGCTATTCCTTATTGCTGTATCTATAGCGTTAGAGAACTTCAACGATTTACAGGACGTCGAAAAAGGCATCATCATTGGCTTTTCGGTTAAATTTTTAAACTGTTCACATACTGCCGTAGTTGAAGTACACTGTGCGTGGCAAAATGGCGCTATCCAAAACACACACCCGGGCAACTACGGTGCACCATGGCCCATCGCTAACAAGTGGAGGATGGCGGCTGTCGTGATGAGGGGGGGGGGTGAATAGACGATTTCTGAACAGCTGACTGCCCAAATAAACCAAGTGGCTATCATCAGTGTCTCCTCAACGTCTGTTCAGTGAAGGTTGCTGTGTATGGACATCCACATCAGTTGTCAGGTTCATGCACCCGTCGGCGACGAAGGCTGGAATTTGCAAGCCAGTAGCGCAACTGGTCGTCCACCGCGTGACGACACGTGCCCTTTCCAGATGAGAGATGGACTTCGGCGCGTACGGCGTGAAACGTCTCAAAAGCTATCACTCCGCAAAGATAATCGAAAGTTGAAAGAAAATGAAATGCTTACAGCCGTCCTTATGATGTCTAACCTCTTGGCAGTTGTTCGTTGGAGAGACGACATCACAGTTACAGATAGTCTGCATAAAACAGTTGTTGGCCATTGGTGCATCGTATATATGGATTGTGATAAACCCTTCAGGCCTGACGATGGTGAATTCAAGCGCCTAAACTCGTGCTACCCAATAAATGACAGCGTAGGGACGGCTGTAAAAGTTTCAATTTCTTACGATAGTGAACGGCCGTTGTCCCCCAAACCTCCAGGCGCAAGGATGGACATACAAAAAGAATAGTTGGAAGGGTCCAACCTGGAGGAGGAAGCGTTATTATCTGGGCAATGGTTTCGTGGAATTCCCTAGGTGACGTCGTCATTCTGGAAAGAACAGAAGATAACCACAAGTATACATTTATCCTTGGGATAGTGTCCACCGCAACATGCAATTTTTTTTTCTGTTGTCATTGATGGCATCTACCAGTAGGGCAACGCAACATATCACACAGCTCGCTGTGTATGAGTATGCGGGTGTTTCGAAGAGCACCAGGGTGACTTCACCGTACCTCCCTGACTACCAGACTCCCCTAATTGAACTAAGCTCAGTTGAAAATCTGTGAGGCCACCTCCAGTGGTCTGTTCGCGCCCTGGGTCCTCAACCGAGAAACCTACGGCTGCTGGCAATGGTGCTGGAATCTGCATGGTTCCACATCCCTGTGGATACCTTCACGGACCTTACTGACCTTCACTTCTCATAGCAGTTCGCGCTGAAAGAGGTGGTTATTCAGGTTTTTGACAGGTGGTCACACTAATTGAGACTGGACAGTGTAACAGCAGATGATTTTTTTTTTGGTCCAGATCATTAACGCCATTTCTGCGCAGCGCAAAACAGCACGATCACACGGGTTTTTCACCACCAATACTTCGGCTCAAATTGGCTCAAATGGCTCGAAGCACTATGGGACTTAACGTCTGAGGTCGTCAGTCCCCTAGACTTAGAACTACTTAAACCTAACTAACCTAAGGACATCACAAACATCCATGCCCGAGGCAGGAATCGAACCTTCGACCGTAGCAGCAGCGCGGTTCTGGACTGAAGCGCCTAGAACCGCTCCACCATTTCCATTACTTTATCCAAAACTGTCCCCATCTGACGTTACTAATAAACCATAAGTCTGTCCAGCTGCTTTCTGGGTTCTGTATGTGTCATAATGTACTCATACTGAGCGCCAACTTCGTCAATTAATTCACCATCACTACAGTCATAGTCTGCAGACGGATGAAGAGCGACAATTTCGTAATCATTGTAGCTAGTCAGTAACGTTTCATGAAATTCTTTGTCTAAGATTACTGACACATTAACAAATTCTCTAACGAAATCTTGTTTTAAGAATTGTCCTTCACCCACCCTATGTAGTGCATCTAACTTTTGGTCCAGGGAAACAATCACCTACTTCTTCTTTGGCGCTACTTTATACTCTCTACGATCGGGGGCACTACAATACATTAACTGATTTACTAGCTGACGAACATGGCATTTGCTGGGTACTGATTTTGGCAACTTTCTATCACAAATGAACTGTGCAACTTTCTATCACAAATGAACTCTGATTGTAGTGAAGTGTGCAAGGAGTTTAATTTTCATGTATTCATGAGAAGATCTTTGAAATCATGAAACAGTCGTGCAAATAAATATGCATAATGTACAAATGCATAACTAAATTATCCAAATGAAGAAACATGGTGCTGGACAAGTTCTGCGCGCTTAGCGCAGCTACTTTGCTTGTCTACAACGCGAATTTATCAACGTTTCTACGGCAACGACTCTTCATATCTCTCTAGATGGCTACTGTTTTCACCTGCAGCCCTCTGCGTTTCACAGTTTAAATCTATCCAAAGTGCTGGCAAGTTTAAGAGATTTCCTTAATTTAACTCGACTGTACGAGTGACAGTGCTATACAAATGGAGAAATGAACAAGCTGGTTCAAAGTAGCACATGAAATACAGCGTCCAACCTGTTTCTAAATTGACGCCCATTGAAGAAAACTATATCAGACCTACGTCCCTTGTATCATTACATCTGGAATGGTGTCAGAATCAGATGAGGTAATTCTGGTCCGCATACCGTACCTTATGGAACGCATGCGGCTTTTCGAGGATGATGCTGTAGTATACAGAGAAGTTGCAGCATTAGAAAATTGCAGCGAAATGCAGGAAGATCTGCAGCGGATAGGCACTTGGTGCAGAGAGTGGCAACTGACCCTTAACATAGACAAATGTAATATATTGCGAATACATAGAAAGAAGGATCCTTTATTGTATGATTATATGATAGCGGAACAAACACTGGTAGCAGTTACTTCTGTATAAGTATGCGTGCGGAACGATTTTAAGTGGAATGATCATATAAAATTAATTGTTGGTAAGGCGGGTACCAGGTTGAGATTGATTGGGAGAGTCCTTAGAAAATGTAGTCCATCGACAAAGGAGGTGGCTTATAAAACACTCGTTCGAGCTGTACTTGAGTATTGCTCATCAGTGTGGGATCCGTACCAGGTCGGGTTGACGGAGGAGATAGAGAAGATCCGAAGAAGAGCGGCGCGTTTAGTCACAGGGATATTTGGTAAGCGTGATAGCGTTACGGAGATGTTTAGAAAACTCAAGTGGCAGACTCTGCAAGAAAGGCGCTCTGCAGCGCGGTGTAGCTTGCTGTCCAGGTTTCGAGAGGGTGCGTTTCTGGATGAGGTATCGAATATATTGCTTCCCCCTCCTTATACCTCCCGGGGAGATTATGAATGTAAAATTAGAGAGATTCGAGCGCGCACGGAGTCTTTCCAGCAGTCGTTCTCCCCGCGAACCATGCGCGACTGGAACAGGAAAGGGAGGTAATGACAGTGGCACGAAAAGTGCCCTCCGCCCACACCGTTGGGTGGCTTGCGGAGTATAAATGTAGATGTAGATGTAGATGGAGAAATGTAATTTTAAGGAGGGTCTTTTTCGCAAGTTGTTTGGGAAAGAGTTGTGGCTGGTGAGCGACGCATACGTTTAAGCTATGCAAATGGAGAAACGAAGCTGCTGGTTCAAAGTAACATATGTAAGACAGGTGATGACAAGTGAAGAAAACAATGGGGAGCGTATTTCCCGTGTAAATTTACATCTGGAGTGGTGTATGAAGCTGATGATGTAATTCTGGTCCATGTACTGTGGCTTGTGGAACACAAATGTAATTTTAATGAGAGTCTTGTTTCACGACTTGTTTGAGAAAGTGCTGTAGGTAGTGACTGACGTGTGTGTGTGTGTGTGTGTGTGTGTGTGTGTGTGTGTGTGTGTGTGTGAGGGACAGAGAGGGAGAGAGAGACAGAGAGAGAGAGAGAAGTAGTTCCTTTAGAGGGGACGGCTACGTGATGCGGCGTGCGTAGCGGACAGAACTCTCGGAGACAGCCTGCCCACCGGCTTCTGGAGAGGCCAATCAGGCGCTGCTTCACAGGCGCCCCTTGAGAGGGCGCTCTTTCGGCCTACGCAGACCAAGAGTGGAGAACAGGAGAGGAGAGGAGCAAGAGGAGAGAGTGGAAGAGGAGGAGGAAAAGAGTGGTTTTCACCTAGCGGATCCACAGCCGCCTATCCTCACACTCATCCTACGCATACCAACCGGCCAGGCAGCCAACGTGAATTTAAAAGCACATCACGCATAAATGATATGGGACTCTTTTTTTCCTCATTCCTTTCCTTTATCAGTCCATCTAATTTTAAATATTCTTTCTAAAAGTACATCTCCAGTGCTTTCCTTCTCTTCTGTTCCAGTTTTATCGTAGTCCATGTTTCACTAGCGTGCAATGCTGTTCCCTGACGTACAATCTAGGAAATTTCTGCTTCAAATTAAGGCCTATACTTGATACTAATAGACATCTCTTGGGCAGAAATGCCCTTTTTGCCACTATTTCAGTGGTTTATCTATACAAACACTGATAAAAGTTTATCATTGCTGATAAATTTTTATTTTGGAAAACTTCAGTTTATGATTTTCTGACCAAACAGTGTGCTCTACTACAGTTAATTTTTCTACTTCGTCAACTCAGTGAAGGCTAATGTGTTCTTCCAAATGTGTATTAACACACGGCCGGCCGCGGTGGTCTAGCGGTTCTAGGCGCTTAGTCCGGAACAGTGCGACTGCTACGGTCGCAGGTTCGAATCCTGCCACGGGCATGGATGTGTGTGATGTCCTTAGGTTAGTTAGGTTTAATTAGTTCTAAGTTCTAGGGGACTGATGACCACAGATGTTAGGTCCCATAGTGCTCAGAGCCATTTGAACCATTTTTTATTATTAACACACCTCTTTTTAGTTCTGATGTAGACCTAACACAAGTATACACAATGTTGTAACAACTCACATGCCAACAGACCAGGTCATTTATGGTTTACAGCTCTGAGGGCTTGACATAATTTCTTTGTTGGCCTAAAAACTGACCTGGTGTTACATTTCTATAAAATCTATCTGAATTGATCAGTTATTTTTAATATACACTCCTGGAAATTGAAATAAGAACACCGTGAATTCATTGTCCCAGGAAGGGGAAACTTTATTGACACATTCCTGGGGTCAGATACATCACATGATCACACTGACAGAACCACAGGCACATAGACACAGGCAACAGAGCATGCACAATGTCGCCACTAGTACAGTGTATATCCACCTTTCGCAGCAATGCAGGCTGCTATTCTCCCATGGAGACGATCGTAGAGATGCTGGATGTAGTCCTGTGGAACGGCTTGCCATGCCATTTCCACCTGGCGCCTCAGTTGGACCAGCGTTCGTGCTGGACGTGCAGACCGCGTGAGACGACGCTTCATCCAGTCCCAAACATGCTCAATGGGGGACAGATCTGGAGATCTTGCTGGCCAGGGTAGTTGACTTACACCTTCTAGTGTAGGAGATCGCTCCCTACACCATGATGCCGGGTGTTGGCCCTGTGTGCCTCGGTCGTATGCAGTCCTGATTGTGGCGCTCACCTGCACGGCGCCAAACACGCATACGACCATCATTGGCACCAAGGCAGAAGCGACTCTCATCGCTGAAGACGACACGTCTCCATTCGTCCCTCCATTCACGCCTGTCGCGACACCACTGGAGGCGGTCTGCACGATGTTGGGGCGTGAGCGGAAGACGGCCTAACGGTGTGCGGGACCGTAGCCCAGCTTCATGGAGACTGTTGCGAATGGTCCTCGCCGATACCCCAGGAGCAACAGTGTCCCTAATTTGCTGGGGAGTGGCGGTGCGGTCCCCTACGGCACTGCGTAGGATCCTACGGTCTTGGCGTGCATCCGTGCGTCGCTGCGGTCCGGTCCCAGGTCGTCGGGGACGTGCACCTTCCGCCGACCACTGGCGACAACATCGATGTACTGTGGAGACCTCACGCCCCACGTGTTGAGCAATTCGGCGGTACGTCCACTCGGCCTCCCGCATGCCCACTATACGCCCTCGCTCAAAGTCCGTCAACTGCACATACGGTTCACGTCCACGCTGTCGCGGCATGCTACCAGTGTTAAAGACTGCGATGGAGCTCCGTATGCCACGGCAAACTGGCTGACACTGACGGCGGCGGTGCACAAATGCTGCGCAGCTAGCGCCATTCGACGGCCAACACCGCGGTTCCTGGTGTGTCCGCTGTGCCGTGCGTGTGATCATTGCTTGTACAGCCCTCTCGCAGTGTCCGGAGCAAGTATGGTGGGTCTGACACACCGGTGTCAATGTGTTCTTTTTTCCATTTCCAGGAGTGTATATACTAAGATGGTATCTGTCCTTTCGGACATGTCCGAAATAACAGATACCATCGGTGACCATGCAGCTCGTTAGAATGAAATTACAATGAAATGAACACCCTTAGCTGCTTACAGGCGTTGACATACGTCAACGGGGACAGATGAAAATGTGTGCCTCGACCGGGACTCGAACAAGGGATCTCCTGCTTTCATGGCAGACGCTCTATCCATCTGAGCCACCGAGGACACAGAGGATAGCGCGACTGCAGGGATTTTTCTCTGGCACGCCTCCCGCGAAACCCACATTCTCAACGGCCATTTGACCATCTTCTTCTTCTGTGCAAATGCACAAACAGTGCCCGAACTCTTACGGGAATCGGCAACGCGCCTTCCTCCGTTCGTCATTGCTTATTTTGCTGCCTATGTAGTAAAATTCCTTAACGTCATCTACTTTGTGACCATCTATCCTTATTTAATGTTTCTCGATGTTCCCATTTCTGCTATTTCTCCTTATTTGTCATCTTTCTTCGATTTACCATTAATCCATATTTTGTACTCATCAGACTATTCATTCCATTCAGGACACCATCCAATTTCTCTGCTGAACCTTTCTGCTATATCCATCATTGCTTCTTCGATGTACAGATTGAACAGTAGGGGCGAAAGACCACTCCCTCCTTGTACACCCTTTTTAATCCGATCACTTCGTTCTTGGTCGTCCACTCTTATTATTCCTTCCTGTGTCTTATGCATATTGTACGTTACCCATCTCTAGAATTCGAAAATCTTGCATTGTTGTACATTGTCGAACTCTTTTTCCAGGTTGACAAATCGTATGACCATGTCCCGATTTTTCTTTAATCTTGCTTGTATTATCAACCACAACGTCAGAATTGACTCTCTGGTGTCTTTAGTTTTCCTAAAGCCGACCTGATCGTCATCTAACACATCCTCAATTTTCTTTTCCATTCTAGCTGTTAAGGTGGTTGTACTATAATTCCGCACTTGTCATCACTTGCAGCCTTGGTTGGCTGATTTTTAGGGGGAAGAGACCAAACAGCGAGGTCATCGGTCTCATCGGATTAGGGAAGGACAGGGAAGGAAATCGACCGTGCCCTTTCAGAGGAACCATCCCAGCATTTGCCTGGAGCGATTTAGGGAAATCACGGAAAACCTAAATCTGGATAGCCGGACGCGGGATTGAACCGTCGTCCTCCCGAATGCGAGTCTAGTGTGCTAACCACTGCGCCACCTCGCTCGGTCCTTGCAGCCTTGAGAACTGTGTTGATGATATTGTATTTTTAAGAAAGTCAGATGATGTGTCACCAGTCTCATACATTCTGCACACCAACATGAATGCTCGGTCTGTTTACAATTTGTCAAATCATTTTAGAAATTCTGATGGAGTGTTATCTATACCTTCTGCCTGATTTGATGTTAAATCCTTCAAAGCTCTCTCAAATTCAGATTCTAATACTGGATCCCCCATCTTTTCTAAATCGATCCCTGATTCTTCTTCTATCACATCTGACCTTCAATGTACTCTTTCCACCTATCCGCTCTCTCCTCTGCATTTAACAGTCGAATTCCCGTTGCACTCTTAATGTTACCCTCCTTGCCGTAGCTTATTCCAATTTTAGCACAATTTCGAACGTCTTGCACCATTTTATATTATTAAACTCATGTTCTAGGTCGACAAATCCGACGATCCTGTGTTGATTTTTATAGAGTGTTGCTTCCATTTTTAAGCGCAGCGTCAAGACCGCCTCTTACGCTGCCTTTAGCTTTACTAATGCCAAAGTGATCGTATTTTAAAGGATCTTCAGTTTTCTTTTCGATTTTTTGGCTAATTATTCTTGTGAGCAAATTAGATACATGAGCCGATAATCTAATTGTGCGATGACTCTGGCACTCATCGGCTCTTGGTATCTTCGGAATTGTGTAGATGACATTTTACTAACACCTAACGATATCTCACCACATCCACCAGTGATTTTAGCAATTCCGACGAATTGTTATCTATCCGTTAATCTCGTCGTCAAAAACTCTTTTAGTCTAATATGAATCCGCTAGCTTCTCCCGGTTTCTTCTTCTATCAGTCTTTCAACCTATCCGCTCTCTCCTCTAACAGTGGAATTACCATTGTTGTTGTCACATTTGATTCTAATGTCACCGAAGATTGTTCTGGCTTTTCTATGTGCTTAATCAATTCTTCCGACGATCGATTCTTTTCCTACTTTTTTTGACATTTTTCCTGCAGCCATTTCGCCTTAACTTCCCTGAATTTCCCATTTATTTCATTCCTTACAATCCAATTTCTCATTTAGGAATTTCTGCTTAACCATGATTTGCTCCAGCTGATATCTTCTCGTTTCTCTTGATCTTTTCCAAGTATGCCTCCTCCTTTTGTAATTCTTGAAAGAGTGTTCCTCATTACTAGATGAAATTTTTCTCGTTTCTCATTCCTACTACCAATTCCATATTCCCCACAACCCATTCTTCTACTACTTCCCATACCACCGCATTCAAGGCCCCATGACTGTTAGATTTTCATCCCCCCTTACATACTGAATTACTCATGAAGCATTATCAAATACTTCATTGATCTCCTCACCTTCTGCTTGGGACGTACGCGTTTATACCTGAACTACTGTCGACGGTGATCGTCGATTCCGATGAGAACAACTCTACCTGTGAACTGTTCACAATAGCTCACCCTCTGCCCACCTCCCTTTTGTAACGAATCACACTCCCGTTACACTATTTGCTGCTGCTGTTTATATTATCTGATATTCGTCGGACCAGAAACCCTTGTCATCTTTCCATTTCAAGTCACTGAGCCCTGCTATATCTCGACTGAGCCTTAGAATTTCCCTTTACAGGATTTCTAGCTTCCCTACCTCGTTCAAACTTCTGAAATTCCACGCGCTGACTTGTAAAATATTACCCGTTCGTTGGCTATTCCATGTTTTTCTCAGGGTCACCTGCCTCCTTGGCAGTCCCCTCCCTGATATTTGAATGGAGGACTAGTCCACAATCTTTGGACAATGGAGAGATCACCATGATAGTGGTTCAGTTAGAGGATACATGTCCTCTCATAATTACTAATTTACCTTCCTAAAGACACGGTACAAGGACCAGAATTACTGTATCGGCTTTCTAGTTAACGCTCAGACACTAAAATGGAAGAAAGTGCCAGGTATAAGCGACGCACAAAAACTAATTTATCAGTATTAATTTAGGTGCACAAATAAGATGTAACAATGCTAAACACTAATTAAATATTGACTTGTTGTTAAGTGAAACATACACGCAGTTGAAATGATAACCAGTAATGTACATCTTCTTTTTTTAAAGAAATGAACTCCCATGTATATAACACCGAGTGATGTGGTACAGTGGTCGCATACTGGACTCGCATTCCTGAGGATGACGTTTCAAATACCCCTCTAGACATCAACATTTAGGTTTTGTGTTATTTCCCAAAATGTCTCTAGCAAATGCAGGCGTAGTTCCTTTACATGGGAACACCCTATTTCCCTCCACAATCTTCCGTAACACAAGCTTCTGCTCCGTCTCTATATTCAAACTGAAAGTAAATTTATTACCACTACAGAATGACCTCATTGTAGACAAGTTACTGAACACTAATCTTCCCTTTTTACTTGTACGAAACTGTTTCAAGGGTTTGATTACATATGACGCAGCGTCTTCTATATTTGACGTGAAGCGTGTGAACCCTTAAAGAGAGAAAATTTTAAGAAATTGTTTAAAATTACATTTACAGTTTTATGAAGATCATTAAGAGCACTTATTTTCAAAAACTTGAAGCCTATAATCTGAGTAATGGCCACTATGTTTTATGAAAACCTAATTTTTTACGTTTCTCAATGTTTATGCTGTGATATACTGGCAACAAACGACAATTCACGTTGGTGTATAGACTGTATAATGCTGGCCATGTGCAATAGCACTTTTCGAAAAACATCACCCACACAGAACCGAAGATAACAAGAGCAGAAAAATGCGAGTCTATTGCAGAGTTACCATTACGACTAATGCATCCAAGCTGCTGATAAGAATAGTGTACAGAAGAAGTGAGCGGAAAACTGAGGATCTGTTACATGACGACCACATTGGATTTAGGAAAGGTGAAGGCAACAAAAAGGCAGTTCTAACGTTGAGGTCGATAATCGGAGCAAGACCGAAGAAAATTCACGACAAGTTTATAGGATTTTTTGAGTTGGGAAAAGATTCCGACAGAGTAAAGTGGTGTAAATTGTTTAATAACCTAGGAAATGTAAGGGTAGGCTACAGTGAAAGACGGGTAATACACATTGTGTATTAGAACCAAGGGGAAAAAATAAGACTGGAAGACCAGTAATGAAGTTCTCGGATCAGAAAGAGCGTAAGACAGGGACACAGTATTTCGCCCCTACTGTTCAATCTGTACATGGAAAAAGCAATAAGGAAAATAAAAGAAAGCTTCAAGGGTGGGACTAAAATTTAAGGTGAAAGGATTTCAATGATAAGACATTAATATCCTCAGTGAGAACGAAGAGGAATGGTTTGAACAGTCTAATGTGTAGAGAATATGGAAGCGAGAGTAAACCGAAGAAAGACGAAAGTAGTGAGAAATAGCAGAAATGATAATAGCGAGAAGCTTTACATCGGAACTGGGGATCACGAAGTAGAACAAATTAGGCAGTCCAGCTACCTTGGAGATAATATAACTGATGATGAACGGAGCAAGGAGGATATTAAAGCAGACTAGCACTGGCTAGACAAGGACTTGAGCAAGGAAGTAGTCTATCTCATGCGCTTTTTAATGTTGTGATGGAGGGAATGAATAGGGCAGTTAAAGATATAGTAAAAGGAAAAGACAAAAAGATGATTTTTGCAGATGATATGGTAATATGGGGTGATAAAGAGGTAGATGTACAGTTACAGCTTGATGCGTGGAAGGAAATAATGAAAAGGTATGGATTAAGAATAAATAAAGATAAGAGTGAAGTAATGGTATTTGGAAGAGAGAAAGGAATCAATGGAAATATTACCTTTAGAAAGTTTCACTTATTTAGGGAGTGAAATATCTAGGGATGGAAGAATAACTATTGAAATTAATAGGAGGTTACAGAAGGGAGGCAATTTCTACCAAACAATAAAACATCTGATTTGGAATAATGAAGTTTCAGAAAGAGCAAAACTCCTGATGTATAAGAATTATTACTTCCCTATTGTCACCTATGGTGGAGAAACATGGACAATGAAAGAAAGGGACTGGAGCAGACTGCAAGCAGGGGAAATGAAATTTCTCAGAGCAGTTAAGGGAAAAACAAGAATGGACAGAGTAAGGAATGTAGAGATTAGAAAGGACCTCAAACAAGAAAGTATGAGAGAAGAAATTGAAAGAAAGAGATTAAGATGGTATGGGCATGTTAAGAGGATGCATGGGCAGAGACTCCCCAAAATTATGGAAGAACTAAAGATGGATGGGAAACGACCTAGAGGGCGCCCAATAACACGGTGGAAAATGGGAGTGAGAATATCTGTTGAAAGGAGAGGTGTGACCTGGCAGCAAGTGGAGGAAGAAAAGTGGTGGGAGGACCGAGCCAAATGGAGAGGACTCGTCAGCACCCGGAACCGGCAGTAGCTGGAGCGGGATTCAGATATAGATAGATAGATAGATAGATAGATAGCACTGGCCACATGCGTATTGCTGATCAAGAGAAATCTACTAGTATGAAACGCAGGCCTTAATTTGAGGAACATATTTCTGAAAAAAATGCGTTAGCAGCCCAGCACTGCACGGTAGTGAAAGATGCACTGTGGGAAAAGTGGAACAGAAGCGAACCGAAGCATTTGAGATGCGGTGCTACTGACGAATGGCGAAAATTAGGTTGGCTGATAAGGTAAAGATGAGAAGTTTATCCGCAGAATAGGTGAGGAAACGAATATACTGAAAACACTGACAAGAGGAGGGGACAGGATGGTAGGACATGCGTTAAGACATCAGGGAATGACCTCCACGGTACTAGAGGGAGCTGTAGAGGATAGAAGCTGCAGAAGAGGAAAGAGGATGGCTTACATCAAGCAAGTAGCTGAGAAAGTAATTTGCAATTTCTACTCTGAAATGAACGCAAACCACTCACAAGAGCGATGATTCGAAAAAAAAAATAATTGTGAACTACGTGTCGTCCATCGTTGTAAGTTAGCATGTACACTCCTGGAAATTGAAATAAGAACACCGTCAATTCATTGTCCCAGGAAGGGGAAACTTTATTGACACATTCCTGGGGTCAGATACATCACATGATCACACTGACAGAACCACAGGCACATAGACACAGGCAACAGAGCATGCACAATGTCGGCACTAGTACAGTGTATATCCACCTTTCGCAGCAATGCAGGCTGCTATTCTCCCATGGAGACGATCGTAGAGATGCTGGATGTAGTCCTGTGGAACGGCTTGCCATGCCATTTCCACCTGGCGCCTCAGTTGGACCAGCGTTCGTGCTGGACGTGCAGACCGCGTGAGACGACGCTTCATCCAGTCCCAAACATGCTCAATGGGGGACAGATCCGGAGATCTTGCTGGCCAGGGTAGTTGACTTACACCTTCTAGAGCACGTAGGGTGGCACGGGATACATGCGGACGTGCATTGTCCTGTTGGAACAGCAAGTTCCCTTGCCGGTCTAGGAATGGTAGAACGATGGGTTCGATGACGGTTTGGATGTACCGTGCACTATTCAGTGTCCCCTCGACGATCACCAGTGGTGTACGGCCAGTGTAGGAGATCGCTCCCCACACCATGATGCCGGGTGTTGGCCCTGTGTGCCTCGGTCGTATGCAGTCCTGATTGTGGCGCTCACCTGCACGGCGCCAAACACGCATACGACCATCATTGGCACCAAGGCAGAAGCGACTCTCATCGCTGAAGACGACACGTCTCCATTCGTCCCTCCATTCACGCCTGTCGCGACACCACTGGAGGCGGGCTGCACGATGTTGGGGCGTGAGCGGAAGACGGCCTAACGGTGTGCGGGACCGTAGCCCAGCTTCATGGAGACGGTTGCGAATGGTCCTCGCCGATACCCCAGGAGCAACAGTGTCCCTAATTTGCTGGGAAGTGGCGGTGCGGTCCCCTACGGCACTGCGTAGGATCCTACGGTCTTGGCGTGCATCCGTGCGTCGCTGCGGTCCGGTCCCAGGTCGACGGGCACGTGCACCTTCCGCCGACCACTGGCGACAACATCGATGTACTGTGGAGACCTCACGCCCCACGTGTTGAGCAATTCGGCGGTACGTCCACCCGGCCTCCCGCATGCCCACTATACGCCCTCGCTCAAAGTCCGTCAACTGCACATACGGTTCACGTCCACGCTGTCGCGGCATGCTACCAGTGTTAAAGACTGCGATGGAGCTCCGTATGCCACGGCAAACTGGCTGACACTGACGGCGGCGGTGCACAAATGCTGCGCAGCTAGCGCCATTCGACGGCCAACACCGTGGTTCCTGGTGTGTCCGCTGTGCCGTGCGTGTGATCATTGCTTGTACAGCCCTCTCGCAGTGTCCGGAGCAAGTATGGTGGGTCTGACACACCGGTGTCAATGTGTTCTTTTTTCCATTTCCAGGAGTGTACATTCAGTGGTATTCAGTGAAGCGACAAAGAAGAAACTGGTATAGGCACGCCTATTCGAGAGATAAGTAAACATGTGGAATGCGGCGCTGCGGTCGGCCACTCCTATATAAGGCAACAAGTGTCTAGCGCAGTTGTCCGATCGGTTACTGCTTCCACAAGGAGAGATTATGAAGATTTAAGTGAGTCTGAAGGTGGCGTTACAGTCTGTGTAACGAGATGAAACAGAGCATCTCCGAGGTAGCGATGAAAGGGGATTTTCCCGTGCGACCATTTCACGAGTGTACCGTGAATATCAGGAATCCGGTAAAACATTACGACTGAAGAGAATCGTTCAGCGTGACAGAAGTCCAACCCTTTTACAAATTGCTGCAAATTTTATTTCTGGGCCATCAACAATGCGACACCCCACACGTCCAGTATTGCTACAGAGTGGCTCCAGGAATACTCCTCTGAGTTTAAACACCTCCACTGGCCACCAAACGAGCCAGACGTGAACGTTATTGAGCATACCTGGGATGCCTTGCAACGTGACGTTCAGAAGAGATCTCCACCCCCTCGTACTCTTAGTGCTTATAGAGAGCGCTGGAGGATTCATGGTGTCTGTTCCCTCCAGCACTACTTCAGGCATGATTCGAATCGATGCCACCTCGTGTTGCGGCACATCTGCATTCTCGTGGGGGTCTACACGATATTAGACAGGTGTACCAGTTTCTTTGGCTCTTCAGTGTATGTGCACTGTATCTGGAAAATGTGTTACGAATACAGTTAGGAGCAATGAAATAATAAATTAGTATGTCGTGCTTAAAGCTGAAGCTTTATAGTATTAACGGCGAAAATGTAATTTGTAGACCCTTTTCTTTTTCATAATTTCGTGGGCTGATGGGGGATGCCATGGAGGAAAGGTTTGGGAAATGTTTGAAATTAGGGGTAAAGTTGACATAAAAGTTTTCTGGGTTTGGTACCGCGTCATAATGTAAAAACTACTGCTGCTATAGAAAAACCAACGTTTCGGCCACGATTGCAGCGGCCTTCTTCTGGGTCTAATGGTGGTTTCTAGCTATGCAGTGCCCTTTATATTTTGTTGTTAGTGTTCACTGCGCACGCCATTATGTCATAATTTCATTGGTCACTTAAGGAAGAAGGAGATTCCCGGCGGGGTCAGGGATTTTCTCTGCCTCGTGATGGCTGGGTGTTGTGTGCTGTCCTTAGGTTAGTTAGGTTTAAGTAGTTCTAAGTTCTAGGGGACTTATGGCCACAGCAGTTGAGTCCCATAGTGCTCAGAGCCATTTTTGAAGAAGGAGAGGGAACTTTATTTTAATAGGTTATTGCGGTGGAGTGAGAACGTGACCTCTGTTGTCCATTGGCTCTTGTGTTATGTACCATGACTGGTGGCCACCGTCGAATGAGAAGTTTGCTGCTGTTTACCAACTGCTGGACGTCGGCAGTTACTCGCGGGTAGTGCTCGTGCCTCGTGTTGACAATGCGGCAGCCAAGATGGGGCAAGCCTGAGTCCATCCTCCCTGTTCATGTTCTTAGGGTGTTTAAGTATTTCGATAGACTCCCTGATTTTGCGTTTCGTCATAATTGGCTGCTTGGAGAACACACAGGCTTCACTGAATTTTATTTCTTTTCCGCAGCCATGGTGTTGTCCTGCCGCTGCGGATTTGTTGCGTGGCCCTAGACGAATATAACGCTCGTACTCCAGAATGCGCGTTGCTATTGGCCTACCAGTCTCGCCGATGTATGCCTCTCCACATTCGCATTCCACCTTGTAAACACCAGCAGTGTGTAATGCAGCCACCTTGTCCTTGGTGGAGCCTAGCACGTCCTGCATCCTACGACCACTATAGAAGACAGGCTGCACCCCAGCGCGGCGAAGGTGTTTGCCTATTCGGTCAGTAACGTTCTTCACATAGAGTAAGCGCACTGTTGGCTGCAGTTTCTGTATTTCCTGATTATCTTTCTTGCTTGTGTTTGTCGACAGGGCTGTGTTTATCGACTTATGTCTGTAGCCATTGGCTAGAAAAGTTGTGCGTAACCTTGTTTTAAGCTCAGGTGTGATGCTTTGAGTATCACTTAGGCGCTGCGCACGGATTGTCAAAGAGCGGATGACAGGTTCTTCTGCGCTGGGTGGTGGTAGGATTGGGCGTGCAGATGCCTATAAGTATGTGCAGGCTTACGATATACTCTGTGCCCCAGTGTGCCCTCCGTTCTCCTGCACACTTCGACGTCTAGAAATGGGATAGCACCATTCTTTTCTACTTCCAGCGTGAACTGTATCTTCCCGTGCATATTGTTCAATATAGGGGTAAAGTTGGTTGGATGTCGCAAACTGCTGCCTTTTTCTTAAACTACGTGAATGTAGTCTGGTTAATCTGCTCACGATGAGTTATGTTACCTTAGTGTGCGAAACTTTTAAAGTAAGATTGCAACTGTTAAGGACTATATTATGATAACATTTTACATTTTTAAATTCCGTCAGTAACCATAACGAAAATCAAATTTTTGTTGCTCCTGCAGGCTGTTAGACAACCTGCAACTGGGATTGAGTGCCTATAGCTGTTCATTATAGCAGATTTCTAAAACAGAGCAGAGTAATGCGAGTAAAAGAATAATAATATTTTTATTTTTATTTTGGTGTAAGACTGAGTGACAGCATTTGAACTGCCGCCATTACCAAATGATTTTTCTCGGTGGTATCGTGGATGGTCCTTATAACTGCTGTGTGCCGAACTGCAAACATGCACTTGCTACGCATATCACAATAATTAACAGCAGACTTCTATTCTGTCGTTCACAGTGCGGCGAAGCACGCTACTTTTTACCGCCCTGTCAGTGTCCAGCGATGTTCATTTGTCTACCTAAAAGCTGTAGTAGAAAATACTAGACCACTACTGTCTATTGCAGGTCGCAACATACATAGAATTGTCCGGTAAACGGGATGTGGCTTGCTACTGAAATAAAAGTTTTAACTTGGCAATGTAAATTTTCAGTTGTATTGTTACGATAAAGATCACAGTCAATACTGCCAAGTCCGTACTAAGTGGCAAACACAACGTGAAGTCCACACTCACACCACAATCACACACGTAGCCAGTTTATGGTATTTACACTCGTTACCGAAGTTAATAGAGTTCACCGGATCGTTTGGTTATGAAAATGCTCGCTCAAATTTTGTGCACTCTGCTCTACACGGAATACCTGTACTAGTCTTAGATCGCATAACACGCCACGCGGTTTTAACTAACAGTCAAAAGCAATAATTTTGATATTCCGTCCGAAATTCCACACGACTTCCACTATACCGCTCACTTAAATACACTTTGTACTACTTCGTGAACTCGTAATTAGCATTTTCCACGATTTTACAGTACTTTCGTCGGAGCTGCTTTCAATGAGATGTTACTCGTTCGAACCCTCAGCCCCGACCCCCCTAGATCACACTAAGGGCTTTGTTCCCAACATAGATTGGCACGAGCCTGCATTTTTCTGGAATGAGATTTTCACTCTGCAGCAGAGTGTGCGCTGATATGAAACTTCCTGGCAGATTAAAACTGTGTGCCCGACCGAGACTCGAACTCGGGACCTTTGCCTTTCGCGGGCAAGTGCTCTACCATCTGAGCTACCGAAGCACGACTCACGCCCGATCCTCACAGCTCTACTTCTGCCAGTATCTCGTCTCCTACCTTCCAAACTTTACAGAAGCTCTCCTGCGAACCTTGCAGAACTAACACTCCTGAAAGAAAGGATACTGCGTAGACATGGCTTAGCCACAGCCTGGGGGATGTTTCCAGAATGAGATTTTCACTCTGCAGCGGAGTGTGCGCTGATATGAAACTTCCTGGCAGATTAAAACTGTGTGTGCGGAGACATGGCTTAGCCACAGCCTGGGGGATGTTTCCAGAATGAGATTTTCACTCTGCAGCGGAGTGTGCGCTGATATGAAACTTCCTGGCAGATTAAAACTAGGCTGTGGCTAAGCCATGTCTCCGCAGTATCCTTTCTTTCAGGAGTGCTAGTTCTGCAAGGTTCGCAGGAGAGCTTCTGTTAAGTTTGGAAGGTAGGAGACGAGATACTGGCAGAAGTACAGCTGTGAGGACCGGGCGTGAGTCGTGCTTCGGTAGCTCAGATGGCAGAGCACTTGCCCGCGAAAGGCAAAGGTCCCGAGTTCGAGTCTCGGTCGGGCACACTGTTTTAATCTGCCAGGAAGTTGCATTTTTCTGATTGGCTGATATCACAATCAGCAAATCAGGTTGCAGTATTATCCCGCGCTTTAATTCAATGACCAATCATAGTAAAACATTTCTTTCTATGGCAATTGCTAAATAAATAAATTTAGAAAAGTGTCAAATATAAAATTACTCCTTCTGAAATTACCGATTAATTTGTGTTCTACTCACGATTTATTAGTACCATAAACTGACTACACATTTAATTATAGTAAATCACCTGTATAGTTTAACTGGTACTCCGTGAATAAACAAAACAATTTTCATTTACTTCTGTTCTTCTTCACTTATACAACACTCACACTGCTAATTACTACATATATAAAACAATTATAATTATGCAAATACATTAAATATTAATCAAACATAACTTTACAACATTGTTTTGACTACGATTGCTAGCACTGTCCGTCAACTGCTGACCTCTGCCGCCTACTAGTACAACTACGTGCAGCTCTGTAACTCAGGTATACATCAGCTGGTGACATCTGTCGATGACTCGTGCCTATAACGATACCATCCTGACAAGTGACTGGAGCGATGCGAAGGTGCTACGCCTCAACAAGTGGAAGGGAGCAGTGGTGTCCTTCTCTCTATCTCACGAGTAGTAAAGCAGCTGTGCAGAGCAGTACTCACCATGAAGATGTTGTAGTAGAGGAAGACCATGATGATGCAGGGGATGTAGAAGGAGGAGAGGGAGCTGTAGATGATGAAGTCGGAGTTGTAGAAGAGGCAGAGGTCGGGCCGGCGGTCGGGCGTGTTGTTGAGGCCCAGCACGATGGGGCTGCCGATGGCGGCGCTGATCATCCACACCAGCGCTATGGTCAGCCACACGCGCCGGCTGTTGCGGTGCTTCGCGTACTTGATGGGCTGCGTCACCGCGATGTACCTGCGAAAGGAGCACAACACTGGGGGATCAGTGTTCCCGGTCCCAAACACCCAACTTCTCAAGGGTTCTGGTGAGAGGGATTGGTTTTATCACCCTGATGTACCTGCCGCAGCAATAGGACGCAGTCATGAGGCTCCATAGTGTTTATGACACCTGGTACCGACAGCCAACTCACCAAGGTCTCTGAGGATAGGGATGGGCTGCAACAGCGTTATGTACATGCAACAGTAATGGAGCTACAACTACAAGTGGACAGCGTCCCCAGTTTCCGACAGGAAACTCTTCAAGGGTTCTGATGAAATGGATGGACTGCATCGCCTCAATGTATGTGCTGCAATAATACAACTCCACCCTGACACTCCATAGTGTATGCCGCAGCTCCCAACAGCCAACTTGCCAAGAGTCTAGGTGATATACTGTAAAAGTAAGACAACAGCAGTCACAAGAGGACTGAGAGTACAGGGTCGCCAGTTTTCGACCGGTAGCTATTCAAGCGTTCAGTTAAAAAAGATGGACTCGTATCCGTGATTATTTGCTACAGCAATACAATGCAGCACGAGACTCCATAATATACATTGACCCCCGCATACGACACCCAACAATGGGGGCTGGGAGCGACTGCCTCTATATGATATCGCTGCAAAAAAAAGACAGCAATGAAGAGGACACAGAATACAGTGTCCCCAGCTCCTAATATGAGTCAGGTGAAATGGAATAGGTTGCACGAAGGCGATGTACCTGCTGAAGCAACATAATGCAGCTATGAGACTTCACGGGGTATGTTGACATCAGCTTCCAAAATCAGATTCACCAGAGATTTTGGGGAATGTGACAAGCTTCATCTATGTGATATGGCCACCAAAGCAAGACAGCAGCAATCATAAGAGGACAGGGAGTACTGTGCCATCATCTCCCTACAGGCAACTCTTCAAGGGTTCTGGTGAAGTCGATTGAGTACATCACCATGAAGTACATGCTGCAGGATTGATAGCAACAGTCTTAAGAGGACACAGAATACAGTGTCCCCAGCTCCTAATACGATTTTGGTGAATTGGAATGGGCTGCATCAAGGCGATGTACCTGCTGAAGCAACATAATGCAGATATGACACTTCACAGGGTGTACAGACATCAGCTTCCAAAATCTGATTCTCCAGAAATTTTGGGGAATGTGACAAATTTCATCTATGTGATATGGCCACCAAAGCAAGACAGCAGCCATCATAAGAGGACAGGGAGTACTGTGCCATCATCTCCCTACAGGCAACTCTTCAAGGGTTCTGGTGAAGTCGATTGAGTACATCACCATGAAGTACATGCTGCAGGATTGATAGCAACAGTCTTAAGAGGACACAGAATACAGTGTCCCCAGCTCCTAATACGATTTTGGTGAATTGGAATGGGCTGCATCAAGGCGATGTACCTGCTGAAGCAACATAATGCAGATATGACACTTCACAGGGTGTACAGACATCAGCTTCCAAAATCTGATTCTCCAGAAATTTTGGGGAATGTGACAAATTTTATCTATGTGATATGGCCACCAAAGCAAGACAGCAGCAATCATAAGAGGACAGGGAGTACTGTGCCATCATCTCCCTACAGGCAACTCTTCAAGGGTTCTGGTGAAGTCGATTGAGTACATCACCATGAAGTACATGCTGCAGGATTGATAGCAACAGTCTTAAGAGGACACAGAATACAGTGTCCCCAGCTCCTAATACGATTTTGGTGAATTGGAATGGGCTGCATCAAGGCTATGTATCTGCTGAAGCAACATAATGCAGATATGACACTTCACAGGGCATATTGACAACAGCTTCCAAAATGTGATTCATCAGAGATTCTGGGGAATGTGATACGCTACATCTATGTGATATGACCACCAAAGCAAGACAGCAACAATCGTAAGAGGACAGGGAGTACTGTGCCCTCAGCTCCCTACAGGCAGCTGTTCAAGGGTTCTGGTGAAATCGATGGACTGCATGACCATGATGTACATGCTGCAGCAATACTGAGACGGGATTGGTAGCGTCGATGTGATATAGTGTAGAAGTAAGACAACAGCAGTTATAAGAGGACGGAAAATACAGTCTACCCATCTTCCAATTGGCAGCTCTTCAAGGGTTCTGGTGAAATCTGTCGACTACATCACCGTGATGTACATGCTGAAGTAATACAAAACAGCCATGGTACTCTATAGCGTATGCTGACACCAGCTCGCCACAGCGAACTCATCAGAGGTTCTGGGGGATAGGATTGGTAGCGTCTACTTGATATATTGTAATAGTAAGACAACAGTAGTCATAAGAGGACAGAAAGTACAGTGTCCCCAACTTTCCTACAGGTTGACCTTCAGAGCCTTCTGACGAATAGATAAACTGCATCGCAGCGTTGTTCCTGTCGGATTAACGCAAAACAGCCAAGAGACTCCATAGTGTACACTGACCTCAGCTCCCAACAGATAATTCACGAGGGGTTCTGGGGGACAGGGCTGGCAGTGTCTACGTGATATACTGCAAAAGTAAGACACCAAGAAGTACTTCCCAGCCGAACCACTTAGCCTGTGGTGCCCAACAAAGACTGTGGTGTCCAACAGCTAAGTGTACTAGGATAGAGGGGAATGACATGGACTGAGTCACTGCGATGTACTTATCTCAATAACCCAACGACAGTCACTAGAACGCGAGGTCTACAGTATCATATACATGCAGTACTGTATAATCACTGGACAAAAACAGCGACGAGGCAGACCCTAATAACTGCAGGTGTATCCTATTATCACTGGTTCTGTTCAAAATTGTGTCCAAGGCATCAACAGACTAGAACAAGAAATGTAACGTGAGTACCAAGTATTCAGAAAACGAAGCCCATGTGCTGAGCACAGTTGGAACTTGTGAAGAGTCCTTAAGGATCAGACAGACGAACAATACTGTGGGCACGTTTGTGGACTTTAAGAAGCCCTACTACTCCATAGATCGGCTGACTCTTTATAACATACTAGAGGAACATGGAATATGTAGAAACACTAGGGCTCTTGTACAGTAACCACCGCATCCAAAGTAAAATTTATGGGAGAAGTGTCAGAAACATTCATACACAGAGGGATCAGACAAGGAAATGGTCCCTCACAACATTTATTCAAAACGATCTTGAACCAAATCAACAAACAATGAGAACAGAAATGAAAGGGGATTTACGTAGGAGGAACGTTTGTAAACAAAAGAATTATAAAAACCTCTAGCGTTTGCAGATGCCATGGCAATAGTAACAACAGGTAAGGAGCACAGGAAGCACTGGAATACTTACATGAAGTTTAGTCAAAACAAGTCTGCTGATATCATACGATGAAATGCAATACACTGAAAGAATGAGCAGTACCACAGAAGCCATGTACACAAAATTCGGAAAGGTTAGCAGAGTCCCAAAACTCCAATATCTACGTTAATATATACAAGTAGGAGAATTAAACAAAGCGCCGGCCGGTGTGGCCGAGCAGTTCTAGGCGCTACAGTCTGGAACCGATGCGACCGCTACGGTCGCAGGTTCGAATCCTGCCTAGGGGCATGGATATATGTGACGTCCTTAGGTTAGTTAGGTTTAAGTAGTTCTGAGTTCTAGGGCACTGATGACCTCAGAGGTTGTCCTATAGTGCTCGGAAACATTTTTTTGAATTAAATAAAGCATCCAACTTGGATACGACAGAAAACTTCAGGAAGAAGACAAACTCACAATGACACATTACAGTCAAAGGAACATATCAAGATAGGAAAAACTCAGGAACTGCAACACAGCCTTAAAGCACTCTACGCATCAGAATCTACTACAAACAGCAACAGGTGTCATGAAACGTGAAATCCCCAGAAAATGTTTGGAGCAATACACCACGATGATAAGTGGACGATGAAACCAACCAAACCATTATACGAAAATATAGACAGCCCTAAAAAAATGAAAAGTAAAAAAAAATGTTCGTCAAGAAATAGAAGACCTTACCCATTCAAATCCACAGGATCTGTAGCATATGTCAGTGTATCTTTTCTATACCGTCGACAACGTTATTACTTTCTGCGCCGCAACGGGTTAGCCAAGGCAGTGCCGACTTAAGCGCATCAGGGGAACACGCCCTACCAGTCGTGTGCTGTCGTGAGCTGTGACTCTGTCACCGGGGTTGGGCAAGGCGTGGAACATTGCCACGCAATTCTGTGTTGCGGTCGTGTGAGACACTTCTTCCTGGCTCCTTTTAATTCACTTGCGTTGTATGCTATCTAAGCTTGGTTGGGTGAGTGCTGACTTGTGAGCTTCTGAGATTTCCGTGGTTTCTACAGTGAAGTCGTAGTACGCGTTTGGAAGGGAATATCTCGGGAGCTATGTTGTTGTTCATAGCTAATTAAGTGAAGTAGAAATCTATTGTTTCTCTGTTATTCAATTTACATTTCATTCAACTGTTGGACCATCGATAACAATAAGTGTTTTTCAGAAATATACCGCACTCTTAAAAGTACTTCTACTATTGTACTCATCATTTAAAGTCGTTAAAATAGTACCTGCAGATTGTACTTAACTGCAGTCTTTTATTGATAAATTTTTATGTTACTTTCATAATCCACAATTGCCGAATGATAGAAACCTTCGACTATTCGATTCATGTGTGTATTCTTATCGTATACTGTAGACTCACCAGTATTTGGCCTGTATACTGTAGACTCACCAGTATTTGGCCTGTATACTGTAGACTCACCAGTATTTGGCCTGCAATGCGGCAACTATGTATCCCAGACCCTAGACAACGGAACCAGCCAAAACTTTTAATATCGCAACGTTGAGTCCGTGGAAACATAGTAGAGGGCAACCACCACCAGTACACATTTATAATGAAAGCCCGCAGCTGTTAACTTGGCGAAGCGTCGAGAGAAGAAAGTTTTTCTGAGTTGGTCAAGCGAAAACTCCTAAAGCTTTTTTAAACATTTTCTGTTTCTCAACATTTAGCTACAATACATCAGGTCAGCAACTGGAAGCAGTTAATTCCACAAATTATCTGGGAGTAGGCATTAGGAGTGATTTAAAATGGAATTATCATTTAAAGTTGATCGTCGGTAAAGCAGATGCTAGATACACTGGAAGAATCCTAAGGAAATGCAATCCGAAAACAAAGGAAGTAGGTTACAGTACACTTGTTAACCCACTGCTTGAATATTGCTCAACAGTGTGGGATCCGTACCAGATAGGGTTGATAGAAGAAATAGAGAAAATCCAACGGAGTGCAGCGCGCTTCGTTACAGGATCATTTAGTAAGCGCGAAAGCGTTACGGAGATGATAGATAAACTCCAGTGGAAGACTCTGCAGGAGAGACGTTCAGTAGCTCGGTACGGGCTTTTGTTTAAGTTTCGAGAACATATCTTCACCGAAGAGTCAAGCAGTACATTACTCCCTCCTACGTATATCTCACGAAGAGACCATGAGGATAAAATCAGAGAGATTAGAGCCCACACAGAGGCATACCGACAATCCTTCTTTCCACGAACAATACGAGACTGGAATGGAAGGGAGAACCGATAGAGGTACTCAAGGTACCCTCCGCCACACACCGTCAGGTGGCTTGCGGAGTATGGATGTAGATGTAAATGGTCACCCCGACGACGACCACAGTTCTCCCAGCGAGAGACCATTTTGTCCATACCGACAATGTAGAATGTTTGACTTAACTGACGAAGCGACAGCCTCAATTCCGCTTGCGCCGCGTCATCCCTATCAGAGTGAAGTCCTCGAAGGTGTTCTTTAAATATTCGAAACAGATGGTAGTTGGATGGGGCCAAGTCGGGGCTGTTCGAAGGTTGGCCGATGACAGTGAAGAGACGGATTGTAGCAGGTGTCGCAGCGCTCGTGTGTGGTCTGGCATTTTCATGCGGAAGAAGAGGGTGGTCCAAGTGTGGATAAGCTCTTAGGATTCGAAACGCGATACTGAACTCTGTTTCAGACGCGCCAATATAGTAACCTAACAGACCGCAATCATTTCTGTTAAAATTCAGAGCCCTCTAGCGGTACAGGGTTGAAAACACGTAGACATGAAAAATTAAGACGTAGAAACTTAATAGAGTTTGTTTTATTTATAAATCTTTAAGAGTTTCCACGTGAAAACTTCGGAATCATTATTTTTCAGCACATCATTATAGTTTATTACCTCAGCTGGATGCCTTTTATAACTATTCTTTCTCTTTATCTCAAGATTTTACACCTGGCTGAAACAGCAACTGTTGAAATTCTTCACGGTAAATGATGACAGCCAAAATTCTTGACCACGGTTTCAGTGTATATAAATATACCTTCATAAGAAGTAAAATACCTAAAATCACATCCTGCAATGGAGATTAATAAAACAATTGTGCCAAAGACGTCGTGAGTATATAATATTTATATATACCGAAACCGTGGTCAAGAATTTTAATAAATCTTAATCCTCCAACTGCTTTGGCTGTCATCATTTACCGTGAACTTTTTGTTTGTTGTATAATTCAAGGGATGCCAAAGCAGTACATAGCTTTAGTCGCACTTAACCTCAGGTCTTTTTTGCTTATATTATCCTGTAACCTTTTCAAATTGTTTCAGAGTATAACGGGAGCACTAAGTCTTCCATTATTTAAAGAGGTATGTTCAAATGGTTCAAATGGCTCTGAGCACTATGGGACTTAACATCTGAGGTCATCAGTCCCCGAGACTTAGAACTACTTAAACCTAACTAACCTAAGGACATCACACACATCCATGCCCGAGGCAGGATTCGAACCGGGGACCGGAGCAGCAGCGCAGTTCCGGCCTGAAGAGCATAGAACCGCTCGGTCACAACGGCCGGCTAAAGATGTATGTATAACTGTTATCTGCCCCGTTTCTGTACAGCTAAATTGGTATTTTTTCGATATAAATGGTCCTTAAAACTTAAAATTGTGTTTATCTCTCTCTCTCTCTCTCTCTCTCTCTCTCTCTCTCTCTCTCATAGCACTGGGTCATTTATTATGCAGACTAAATGTTGATTGTATCTAGAATGAGATTTTCACTCTGCAGCGGAGTGTGTGCTGATATGAAACTTCCTGGCAGATCAAAACTGTGTGCCGGACCGAGACTCGAAATCGGGAGCTTTGCCTTTCGCGGGCAAGGTTAATATCACTTGTGTCATACGTCTGTATCCGAGATTTCCACACTCATAGACATCCCTAACTCTACTGTTTCCGATTTGAAAGTGAAGTGAAAACGTGAAGGGTCACGTACAGCACAAAAGCGTACAGGCCGCCCTCGTCTGTTGACTGACACAGACAGTTGAAGAGAGTCGTCATGTGAAATAGGCAGACATCTATCCAGACCATAATGCTGGAATTCCAAACTGCATCAAGATCCACTGTTACTACTATAACAGTTAGATTGTAGGTAAAAAAACTGGGATTTCATGGACGAGCGGCTACTCATAAGCCACACATCACGCCAGTAAATGCCAAACGACGCCTCGCTTTGTGTAACGTAAACATTGGACGATTCAACAGTGGAAAAACGTTGTGTGGAGTGACGAATCACGTTACACAATGTGGCGATCCGACGGCAGTGTGTGGGTATTGCGAATGCCCGGTGAACGTCACCTGTCTGCGTGTATAGTGGCAACAGTAAAATTCGGAGATGGTGGTGTTACGGTGTGGTCGTGTTTTTGATGGAGGGCGCTTTCACCCCTTGTTGATTTGCGTGGCCACAGGCCTACATTGATGTTTTAAGCACCTTCTTGCTTCCCACTGCTGATGAGGACTTCGAGGATGAGGGTTGCATCTTTCAAGACGATCAGCATCTGTTCATAATTCACGGCCTGTGGCGGAGTGGTTACACGACAATAATATACCTGTAATGGACTGGCCTGCACAGAGTCCTGGCCTGAATCCTACAGAACACTTTTGGGATGTTTTGTAACGCCAAATTCATACTAGGCCTCACCGAACGACATCGATACCTTTCCTCAGTGCAGCACTTCGCGAAGAATGCGCTGTCATTCCCCTGCACCTGAATGAACGCATGCCTGCAAAAGTGGAATCTAACCTCAAGGCTGAGGATAAGTCAACACCATACTGAATTCGAACATTACCGATGGAGGGCGCCATCAACTTGTAAGTCATTTTCAGCCATGCGTCCGTATACCTTTGATGACATAGTGTAGAATTGTGATTTTCCTGCCAAGTCACAGAAGGAACATCCAGATTATCGAAGACCTCGATGAAAATCAGTGGGCTGTGGATAATGACGTCTTTGTCGCCTTAAAGGTATTCCTGACTAACATCAACTCACCAAGACCAAACTCATCGCTCACGTTACTGCGTGTATTTAAAGCAAACCTGATCTGCATTCTCATAGTGTTGCCAATAGCGCTCTTTTATACTATTGGAGAGAAATCGGAATAGACGTAATCTTTCAGGTGTAGAAACACGTCTAGGAACTTTCACATGAGTCGTATAACTCCCTTTGGCTTTTCGATTTTTTTCCTTTAGTGTATTATCAGTTAATTATACTGAAGCTCTAATTACAGAGATATTAAATTGGCAGAATACGTCTCTGTGGTCGGCAACGCCTATATCAGAAAACAGGTGTCTGGAGCCGTTATTTCATCAGTTAGTGCTGCCACAATGGCAGGTTATCAGTATTTAATTGAGTTTGAACGTGGTTTTATAATCGGTGCCTCTCCGAGGCAGCGATGAAGTGGGTGTTTTCCCGTATGACCATTTCACACGGGTATCGTGAATACTTGGAATTCGGTAAAACATCAAATGTCCGACATCGCTGCAGCCGGAGTCCTGCAAGAACGAGACAAACGGCGACTGAAGACAATCGTTCAGAAGTGCAACCTTTCCGCACATTGTTGCAGATTTCAATGCTGGGCCATCGAAAAGTGACAATGCGCACCATTCAACGAAACGTCACCGATGTGGGCCTTTGGAGCCGAAGGTCCACTCGTGCATACATGATGACAGTGCGACACAAAGCCTTACGTCTCTCCTGGTCCCGTCAATATCGACATTGGACTGTTGACGACTGGAAACATGTTGGCTGGTCGGACTAGTCTCGTTTCAAATTGTATCGAGTGGGTGGTCGCTGGCGGGTTTGGAGTCAACCTCATGAATGCAAGGTCCCTGCAAGTCAGCAGCTGACTTTTCAAACAGGTGCAGGCTCTTTAATGGTATGAGGCGTATGCAGTTGGATTGATATGAGACCCTTGGTAAGCCTAGATACGACTCTGACACCCGTGACAGGTGCGACAGCATCCTGTCTGATCACCTGCATCCATTCATGTCCATCGACCATTCCGACAGACTTGGACGATTTCAGAATTGCTGCAGAGTGGCTCCAGTAACTCTTCTGAGTTTAAACACTTCCGCTAGCCACATCTGCAGACCTGAACATTATTGAGGGTATCTGGGATGCCTTGCAACGTGCTGTTCAGAAGAGATTCTTACTCCCTCGTAGTCTTACGGATTTATGGATAGTCTTGCAGGATTCATGTTGTCAGTTCTATCCAGCACTACTTCAGACAGTAGTCGAGTTCATACCAAGTCGTGTTGTGGCAGCTGCGTGCTCGGGGGCCCGTACATGATATTAGGCAGATGTACCAATTTCTTTGGCTTTTCAGAGTAATAATAAAGGTAGAGTAGTCCCTGAACTGAACCCTGTGGAACGCCATAGCATCCTGTCTAATCCCCTGCATCCATTCATGTCCATCGTGCATTCCGATGGACATGGACAATTCCAGAATTGCTACAGAGTGGCTCCAGTAACTCTTTTGAGTTTAAACACTGACGCTAGTCACATCTCTAGACTTGAACATTATTCACCATATCTGGTATGCCTTGCAACGTGCTGTTCAGAAGAGATTCCAACCCCCTCGTACTCTTACGGATTTATGGACAGTCCTGCAGGATTCATGTTGTCAGTTCTGTCCAGCACTACTTCAGACAGTAGTCGAGGCAATGCCGTGTTGTGGCAACTACGTGCTCGGGGTTTGTTACATGTTATTAGGCAGGTGTACCAATTTCCTTGGATTTTCAGGGTAATAATAAAGATAGAGTGGTCCTTGAACTGAACCCTGTGGAATGCCACTACTGATTTGTCGCAGTTCACGTATTTCATCCATGTCGACTCCATTCGTTCCCTGTCAGCGAGTTTCATTCAATTCCAAGGGTCTCGAGTGCATCGAATCCGCTGTCGGACAGCGACCTCGCCAGTTCGACCGGAAGGAAGCACTGTGCAGGAGGCGTCAGCGGTGGCTGACAGAGCCGGAGCTGCAAGTTGCGCGGCTGCCGTCCGTGTGGTGGGAGCTGCGTCGCCCGGTCCGGCCACGCGGCGGGGACAGCGAGTGCCGCGGGGGGTGCGAAGAGGGGAAAATCGAGTTACGCCCTCTGGCGCGGCCACCGACGCCGCCGCGAGATCAAAGGCGGCCTTTTAGGGCTGCAGCAGTGCGCTGCGCCCCGCCGGTCGTACGCGGGGGCGGGGGGAGGGGCGTGGGTGTCGCAGCACGCGAATCAGACGTCAGATAAGAGGCGCCCCTTACCGGTACAGGATTCTCGCTATCCGAGGGGACAGAATATTTCCCTCATTCAATGTCCGCATCGTTGTTAACACTGGGACAAAGTTGGCACCACTACTGGCACTTAAAAGCAGCTTAAACTGCTAAAATTCGATAGCGCGCTATGGATGCAATTGACACACACAGTGGTTACGGTTACTACAACCCACACCACAAGTTGGGAAAAGGGGCCAAATTTCTAGTAGTTTACTGTCGAGTTGAGATTTTCACACACAAATGTTTTATTCGTATCTTACAGAACCTAGCAGTACGGCAATCAACAACCTTTCAAAACACCTCGCTAACGGCAATGAAGTAATTTATAGCAATGCAACAGTTAAAAATTTCTTTTAAAAACGGCAATCAAGTCATTTATAGCAATGCAACAGTTTAAATTAAAAAAAAAACCACACACACACACTCACACACAGAAGCTAACAGTACGGCAATAACAGTCTTTCAAAACACGCCGCTAACGGAAATTAAGTAATTTATAGCAATGCAACAGTTTAAAAATTTCTTAAAAGAACATTAGTAAACAGGCTACTAAAGTAAATACAGAACTTTGTTAATAAGGTACGGTAAGGTAGTGAAGCTACCAACAACGCCATTAAAAAAAAAGGTCTCAGCACACACACGATTAATAGCAATAAAGGAATGGAGGAATTTAAAAAGTTTTTAAACAAAAGTGTCCTGGAATATCATTAGAACATAACAGATATGACGGACCCGTGTAAGGCGACCACAAATCACCCACACAGGGATGCTCAGGCTAGGCAGAGTACTGACCAATTTAAATACACCCGTAAACACAGTTGCCACTCTCAGGTTCGTCACTTTAAGCCAGCGAAAACTTGTTATAAGATGGCTTAACTTGCTAACACAATTAGAGCTAACCTCGTGCAAGGAAACATTACACCACACAGTCCTGAATAAGCGACCACATGATCAACGAACAAGAAGCATGAATTTACTCATAACACACGAGGGAATATCGAAACAATTAAACTGCCAAAACTACACCTCCCATCGGGCAGTAACGAGAGGAGGAGGAAAGATCACTGTCTTCAATTACTCCGGTGCCAGAGACAGGAAACCCGGTCGCCGGAGGCCACAAGGCAGAAGATACGCTGGTTACACAAAATTATTACTTAATGATAAAACCTTTCACAAACTTAACTTGCATTTATGCTCGAACAGGCAGTACACAACCTCCGATGGCAAGTATACACACATCCGACCGCGCACGCCTCACCAGTGTACCAAACACGCCACGGTCACGCGACAACACGCTCTGTCACCGGAGTTCACGTCTTCTCTGCAACGTTGACGGGTAGTGACCGCTCCTTCACGTTAGGTGTTTCCTTTTTAAACTCCAATATGGAAACGGAGGACTTAAAGAAGCTTGTTAACGTCCCACCAAGGCGAAATGAACAGCAACTACTCGTGTGGCGATTCTGTATACAACCAACCCGCGGGGAGCTCTTCCGTCAACTCGACCCGCTCGTTACACACAACCGACATACATCACGTGGCGACTCGGTACAACCGACCACGCCTGCTTCGCGCTGGCGAGCCACACCGCCCTCCCGTGTCCACCAGACTCTCTGTCGGTGCACGCCCCTACTTCCGCGCCACCACACGAAGTTACCACCCGTCAAAGATGTCACTTCCTCCATAGCAGTTTCCCGGAAGCAAAAACGCAGATTTCGATAGCCGAGGGAAAAGACAACCAAGCAGCCACTTAATGACAGACAACATATCAAACAAACATGTCAGGGGAAGAAAAGGAAAACCAATGCAATCTAAAAACAACGTGTAGCACGAGTCGATACACGGCTCACCAATAGCCAACCTTTTTTAGATCTGCACAAAACTTATCGAAAACATTATGACCAACCGCTTAATTGCCTGTAGGTCCACGTTCGCAACCCATTCCGCGTGGCACAGATTCGACAAATTCTTAGTAGCGCAATATCTCTGAGTTACGGGTTGGTGTTTTGTGGGCGCGGCGTGCCATTTTGTACACAACACTGTTACCACTGGTTCGCTTGGCCGATAAATTGGACAGAAGTACTGAGTTTCTGATCTGCTAAGAAAAGTGACAGTACCCGCCTTCGAGGTCTCTGTGGCGTTATTCTTTTAATTGTGTAACGCTCAGTCATTTGCACCGACTTAATTTGTGCACGCAGTTTTCAGCAGACAAATAGCCGCAAAATACTTATCGATTTTCTCCTAATGGTGTGTGGCAGAGGGTATTTTTTTTTGTACCACCAACTGAGCCCTCCAACCCTGTTCCACTCGCTAACAGCGTGTGGGAAGTTTCCAGAATGAGATTTTCACTTTGCAGCAGAGTATGCGCTGATATGAAACTTCCTGGCAGATTAAAACTGAGACTCGAACTCGGGACTTTTGCCTTTTGCGGACAAGTGCTCTGTCATCTGAGCTACCCAAGCACGACTCACGCCCCGTCCTCAAAGCTTTGCTTCTGCCAGTACCTCGTCTCCTACCTTCCAAACTTTACAGAAGCTCTCCTGCGAACCTTGCAGTGCACAGTTATAATCTGCCAGAAAATTTCAGCGTGTGGGAAGAATGATTGTCGGTAAGTCTCAGTGCTGGCTTCAATATTTCAAATATTCTCCTAGTGGTCATTACGCGAGACGTATGTGGTGGGAAACAATAGGTTGTCCGACTCTTCCTGGAGTATGCTCCCTTGAACTTTCAATAGAAAATCTCTCCGAGATGCACAATAGCTAGTGACGGCTCAGAATGGAGATAGCTGAACATTTCCGCAACGATCTCACGCGTTATTTTTCCTTAACTATGTTGCAACATACTACAACAACACATACAATTTCTCTTCATCCTAGGTAGTTTAACCACTCCTCTGTTTCAGATTTTTAGTTATTTACAACGATTAACATGCGAAAGCATTACACGTTAAGAAGGCACTCTTTTGTTCACCTCCTTCGTGGGGATATTTTTCTTTTTGTAACTTCCGAAACAATAGCACCAGACAGTTAATTGTCTTATAAGTAAGTTTAACTAATTTGTTCATGGTCGATGAAAACTTTATACACTCATGCTCATAAATCAAGGATAATGCTGATACACGATGAAACAGCGCTCTGGTGGACGGTTTGCAGGTTTAAATCACCTCGGGGTATGACCATGCGGCGCATTTGACCTGCGGTCGTCGCAAGGTGGCGCTGGCAGCAGTCCACATAAACAGATGTGTGTTGGTGCACGTCAGAGTACGGTGCAGCAAGTATGTGTGCAGACGTTTTCAGACGTGCTAATGATGACTCTGTGTTCAAAACTGCTCAAAGAACACATACTGATGATATTATGAGGGGTAGAATACTAGGGCGACTGGAGGCTGGCCAGACACAGCACGTCGTAGCACTGACCCTCTGTGTGCCACAGAGTGCGATCTCAGGACAATGGCAACAATTCCAGCAGACAGGAAACGTGTCCAGGCGCTACCGTACGGGATGTGCACAGTGTACAACATCACAAGAAGACCTATATCTCAGCATCAGTGCTCGCAGGCGGCGACGGAGTACTGCAGACAGCCTTGCACGGGACCTTACCGCAGCCACTGGAACAGTTGTCTCCAGACACACAGTCTTCAGACGACTGAACGGACATGGTTTATTCGCCGGGAGACCTGTAAGGTGCATTCCACTGATCCCTGGTCACAGGAGAGCCCGTAAGACCTGGTGTCAAGAACACAGTACATGGTCATTGGAACCCCTTAATGTCGTTGTAAGGGGCCTGTATGGAGGTCATGGTTCGACGGTGCGAGGTGGGATTATGATTGGTCCACGTACACCCCTGCATGTCTTTGACAAAGGAACTGTAACAGGTCAGGTGTACTGGGAGGCTATTTGGCACCAGTGTATCCACCTTTTCAGTGGTGCAGTGTGTCCCACCTTCCTCCTGATGGCCCCGCCGAGCTGCCATCGTGGAGGAGTACCTTGAAACAGAAGATATCAGGCGAATGGAGTGGCCTGCTTGTTCTCAAGACCTGAACCCCCGTGCTCGGTCGACGTGTCGCTGCACGTATTGAAACCCCTAGGACACTTCATTAGTTCCGACAGGCTCTGGTGCAAGAATGGGAGTCTGTACTTCAGCAGCTGCTCGACCACCTGATCCAGTCTATGCCAATCCGTTGCGCTACCTGTGTACGTTTGCATGGTGATCATATCCTATCTTGATGTCGGGGTACATGCGCAGGAAACAGTGGCGTTTTGTCGCACATGAGTTTCGGGACGGTTTTCTCAACTTATCACCAATACCGTGGACTTACAGATCTGTGTCGTGTGTGCTCCCTATGTGCCTATGCTATTAGCGCCAGTTTTGTGTAGTGCCACGTTGTGTGGCACCACATTCTGCAATTATCCTTAATTTATGAGCATGAGTGTACTTTCGGGCTACTCATTCAGTACTGTCCTGAAGCTGCATTGTGATAGGAAAGAGTAAATGCGAATTGAATACTGCAGAACAGATGAGCCAACGGTCGTTGTGTATATGGTCTGCTCAGACAAACCTGAAAGTGTCAGGAGGCATTAAGACCGAATACTGCCCTTACTGTCCCTATCTGCCTCGACAGTGCTGCACTGGTCATAGCGTTCTTGAGATGTGACCTAAGACGTGTCCAGAGACGCCCAGGGCCGTGGCGGGATACCAGTCTTACTGTCGCCCACTATACGGCTGACAACCAGGGTAGATGATAATCTTGGGTGCCGTTTTATTTCGTAGCACGAACCCTTTGGTGGTCATCCGCACTGTCCTTACAGCACAGCGGTACGTCGACGACATTCTGCGCCTTGTTCTGTTGCCCTACAAGTTAAGCCAGCCTGCGTTTGCATTTCAGCACGATAATGCCTGTCCGCAAACAGCGAGAGTTGCTACTGCTTCTCTCCGTGCTTGTCAAACCATACCTCGGGCAACAAGGTAGCAGAATCTCTGCCCAACTGAGAAGTTTAGAGTATTATGGGCAGGGCTCTCCAGCCAGCCCTGGATTTTGGCGATCTGACGCTCCAGTCGGACAAATTTTGGCACGATGTCCCTCAGGAGAACATCTAATAACACTATAGATCAGTGCTTGCATAAAGGCGACAGGTGGACCAACGAGTTATTGATCTGCTGAGTTTCTGAAGCCTATTGTCTTGAATAAATCATCCAGTTTTCCTGAAATTATAATAATGTGTTTGCTTGTACATGTACATCACATCTACCGATTTCCGATTTCGGATAATTCCTTCGTGGTGCAACCTTACTTTTTCTTTCCTTTTCTTTTCATTTCTTTTCTTTTACCTAGAGTGTATACTTCGCAGTGCAAGCATTCTTTCCACAAATTAACACGGATTTTGAAAGCATGGCGTGAGAAATTCAGCTTGATCTTTCGTCGCACGATATCCTGGGAAACGTGGATGAATATTAAACAGGCAAGTTCCATATTCCTAGACAGATTTGCGAAAAGTGGTTGACACGTTACCTCATTGCTAATTATTAAGGATGGTCCGAGGACATGCAATACGTTCTCAGCTATGCGGGTGCTTAGCTTATTTCTTAAGTAATAGAAGTCGTGTCTTCATCAGAGACACGTGTATCGTCAGGAGTGCCTCGGGGAAGTGTGACAGAGTCGCCTTTGTTATCTGTGCATAAAAATGGTGTGAGGGATAGGCTGAGCTGCAGTCTGCGAATGTTTGTTGATGATGCTGTAGTGTTCGGGAAAGTGTCGTGTTTGACTGATTCGGACGGAATTTCTGTTTGGTGTAATGAATGGGAGCTTGCGAGAAGTGCGTGAAAACTTAAGTTAATGTAGATACAAAGGAAACAAATCCTGTAATGTTCGAATACATCATTAGTGGTTTCTGCTTGGCACACGCCATGTACATATCTAGGCGTATGGTCGCACAGTGATATGAAATGAAACGAGCACCTAAGGGTGATTTTAGGGAGTACGAATTGTCACGTTCGGCTAATTAGGATATTTCTAGGAAGTATACGTAATCTATAAAGGAGACTGTGTATAAAATATTTGTGCGATCCATTCTTGAGTACTGCTCGAATGCTTGGGGTCTCCAAGGCGTCGGATAAAAGGAAGACATGAATTCAAGTCAGAGGCGTGCTGCTAGCTACGTTATCGGTAGTTGCGATCTACACACTAGTATTATGGAAATGCTCTCTAATCTCAAAAGGAAATCGCTGGACCGAAGAAGACAATTCTTCAGCGAGACTCTATAGGGAAGAAGGAAATGCAATTAAACAAAACTGTCACACCCTGCTGCCTGAAACTTTGGTTGCTGCTCACAGTTACACATTTACAACTCATTTTTTCGCTTTTTAAGGGTTTACACATTTAGTATTTTAAATTTTAAATATTTAGTGCCACTTAACGCAGTTCTAGATCCACTATATATTTTCACCTCCACTACTTTACGATTTTTTTTGTCTTTCACTCTTCATACATCCATTCTCCACGCCTATACATTTAAAATTTTAATGAAAAACATTTATGCCGTTTTAATTTTAATACTTTCAGAATAACACCTTACATTTTTCATTTTAGCTTTTGATATTTTAAGACTTTAATTCAGGTTTCCTTCCACATTTATAACTTACTATTTTATCCCGTTTTATAATTTAATGCTTTCATTGCTCTATTATTTCAGTACGTCAACTGAAATTTTTTTTATATGATTAACTTCTCTTAGTTTTAGTACACTGTAATACCATCTCTTGTTAAACCCAAAGAGTTCCTATTCCTATCACTTCGTCCATTCCCCCCCCCCCTTACCCTCTTTTTCCGCTCTCAGCCCCTCTCTCCATGTCATAATTTTACTATTTTAAGCTTTTCACATTTTACACCAACATTGTTTTATAGTATTACTATTTTAAGGAGACATAATTATGCTTTCTATGATTTTAAAAAGTATGTTACTTTGATCGTGTTGTTCTCATCAGAATCGACAGCAAACCAACACCGACAACGATAGTTCAGGTGTACATGCCGAAGTCGCAAGCTGTGGATGAAGAAATGGAGAACGCATATGAGGATACTGAATGGATAACACTACTTAAACGGTGATGAAAACCTGTTAGTCATGGCAGACTGTAATGCAGTTGTTGAGGAAGGGATAGAAGAAAGGGTGACGGGAGTACATGGGCTTGGTACTAGGAATGAAAGGGGAGAAAGAATAATTGAGTTATGTAATAACCATGGACCCATGAACCATGGACCTTGCCGTTGGTGGGGAGGCTTGCGTGCCTCAGCGATACAGATAGCTGTACCGTAGGTACAACCACAACGGAGGGGTATCTGTTGAGAGGCCAGACAAACGTGTGGTTCCTGAAGAGGGGCAGCAGCCTTATCAGTAGTTGCAAAGGCAACAGTCTGGATGATTGACTGATCTGGCCTTGTAACAATAACCAAAACGGCCTTGCTGTGCTGATACTGCGAATGGCTGAAAGCAAGGGGAAACTACGGCCGTAATTTTTCCCGAGGGCATGCAGCTTTACTGTATGATTAAATGATGATGGCGTCCTCTTGGGTAAAATATTCCGGAGGTAAAATAGTCCCCCATTCGGATATCCGGGCGGGGACTACACAAGAGGATGTCGTTATCAGGAGAAAGAAAACTGGCGTTCTACGGATCGGAGCGTGGAATGTCAGATCCCTTAATCGGGCAGGTAGGTTAGAAAATTTGAAAAGGGAAATGGATAGGTTAAAGTTAGATATAGTGGGAATTAGTGAAGTTCGGTGGCAGGAGGAACAAGACTTCTGGTCAGGTGACTACAGGGTTATAAACACAAAGTCAAATAGGGGTAATGCAGGAGTAGGTTTAATAATGAATAGGAAAATAGGAACGCGGGTAAGCTACTACAAACAGCATAGTGAACGCATTATTGTGGCCAAGATAGATACGAAGCCCACACCTACTACAGTAGTACAAGTTTATATGCCAACTAGCTCTGCAGATGACGAAGAAATTGAAGAAATGTATGATGAAATAAAAGAAATTATTCAGATAGTGAATGGAGGCGAAAATTTAATAGTCATGGGTGACTGGAATTCGAGTGTAGGAAAAGGGAGAGAAGGAAACGTAGTAGGTGAATATGGATGGGGCTAAGAAATGAAAGAGGAAGCCGCCTGGTAGAATTTTGCACAGAGCACAACTTAATCATAGCTAACACTTGGTTTAAGAATCATGATAGAAGGTTGTATACATGGAAGAACCCTGGAGATACTAAAAGGTATCAGATAGATTATATAATGGTAAGACAGAGATTTAGGAACCAGGTTTTAAATTGTAAGACATTTCCAGGGGCAGATGTGGACTCTGACCACAATCTATTGGTTATGACCTGTAGATTAAAACTGAAGAAACTGCAAAAAGGTGGGAATTTAAGGAGATGGGACCTGGATAAACTGAAAGAACCAGAGGTTGTACAGAGTTTGAGGGAGAGCATAAGTGAACAATTGACAGGAATGGGGGAAAGAAATACAGTAGAAGAAGAATGGGTAGCTTTGAGGGATGAAGTAGTGAAGGCAGCAGAGGATCAAGTAGGTAAAAAGACGAGGGCTAGTAGAAATCCTTGGGTAACAGAAGAAATACTGAATTTAATTGATGAAAGGAGAAAATATAAAAATGCAGTAAATGAAGCAGGCAAAAAGGAATACAAACGTCTCAAAAATGAGATCGACAGGAAGTGCAAAATGGCTAAACAGGAATGGCTAGAGGACAAATGTAAGGATGTAGAGGCTTATCTCACTAGGGGCAAGATAGATACAGCCTACAGGAAAATTAGAGAGACCTTTGGAGATAAGAGAACCACTTGTATGAACATCAAGAGCTCAGATGGAAACCCAGTTCTAAGCAAAGAAGGGAAAGCCGAAAGGTGGAAGGAGTATATAGAGGGTCTATACAAGGGCGATGTACTTGAGGACAATATTATGGAAATGGAAGAGGATGTAGATGAAGACGAAATGGGAGATACGATACTGCGTGAAGAGTTTGACAGAGCACTGAAAGACCTGAGTCGAAACAAGGCCCCGGGAGTAGACAACATTCCATTGGAACTACTGACGGCCTCGGGAGAGCCAGTCCTGACAAAACTCTACCATCTGGTGAGCAAGATGTATGAAACAGGCGAAATACCCTCAGACTTCAAGAAGAATATAATAATTCCAATCCCAAAGAAAGCAGGTGTTGACAGATGTGAAAATTACAGAACAATCAGTTTAATAAGCCACAGCTGCAAAATACTAACACGAATTCTTTACAGACGAATGGAAAAACTAGTAGAAGCCGACCTCGGGGAAGATCAGTTTGGATTCCGTAGAAATACTGGAACACGTGAGGCAATACTGACCTTACGACTTATCTTAGAAGAAAGATTAAGGAAAGGCAAACCTACGTTTCTAGCATTTGTAGACTTAGAGAAAGCTTTTGACAATGTTGACTGGAATACTCTCTTTCAAATTCTAAAGGTGGCAGGGGTAAAATACAGGGAGCGAAAGGCTATTTACAATTTGTACAGAAAGCAGATGGCAGTTATAAGAGTCGAGGGACATGAAGGGGAAGCAGTGGTTGGGAAGGGAGTAAGACAGGGTTGTAGCCTCTCCCCGATGTTATTCAATCTGTATATTGAGCAAGCAGTAAAGGAAACAAAAGAAAAATTCGGAGTAGGTATTAAAATCCATGGAGAAGAAATAAAAACTTTGAGGTTCGCCGATGACATTGTAATTCTGTCAGAGACAGCAAAGGACTTGGAAGAGCAGTTGAACGGAATGGATGGTGTCTTGAAGGGAGGATATAAGATGAACATCAACAAAAGCAAAACGAGGATAATGGAAGGTAGTCGAATTAAGTCGGGTGATGCTGAGGGAATTAGATTAGGAAATGAGACACTTAAAGTAGTAAAGGAGTTTTGCTATTTGGGGAGCAAAATAACTGGTGATGGTCGAAGTAGAGAGGATATAAAATGTAGACTGGCAATGGCAAGGAAAGCGTTTCTGAAGAAGAGAAATTTGTTAACATCGAGTATAGATTTAAGTGTCAGGAAGTCATTTCTGAAAGTATTTGTATGGAGTGTAGCCATGTATGGAAGTGAAACATGGACGATAAATAGTTTGGACAAGAAGAGAATAGAAGCTTTTGAAATGTGGTGCTACAGAAGAATGCTGTAGATTAGATGGGTAGATCACATAACTAATGAGGAAGTATTGAATAGGATTGGGGAGAAGAGGAGTTTGTGGCACAACTTGACCAGAAGAAGGGATCGTTTGGTAGGACATGTTCTGAGGCATCAAGGGATCACCAATTTAGTATTGGAGGGCAGCGTGGAGGGTAAAAATCGTAGGGGGAGACCAAGAGATGAATACACTAAGCAGATTCAGAAGGATGTAGGTTGCAGTAGGTACTGGGAGATGAAGAATCTTGCACAGGATAGAGTAGCATGGAGAGCTGCATCAAACCAGTCTCAGGACTGAAGACCACAACAACAACAATAAATTTCAGCTTGTAATCCTGAATAATCTGTTCAAGAATCAAAAGAGAAGAAGATACACTTGTAAAAGCTGGGATATTGCTGGAAGATTTATATATTGCATCACGGTCAGACAGATGTTCCGTAATAAAATACTGAGTTGTAAAGCGTACGCGGGAGCAGATATAGACTCAGATCACACTGTAAAAGTGATGAAGAGTAGGCCGAAGTTTAAAAGATTAGGCAAGAAGAATCAATATGCAAAACTGTGGGCTACGGAACTAATAAGGAATGAAGAGATACGCTTGTTCTCGAAGGCTATACACATTGCAATTAGGAACAGCTCAGTAGGCAGTAAGTTGATGAGGAATGGACATCTCTAATAAGGGCAACCATAGACATTAGAAAGAAAAACATAGTGAACAAGAAGGTAACTGCGAGAAACCATAGGTAATAGGAGAAATAATTCTGTTGACTGATAAAAGAAGCAAGTACAAAAATGTTCAGGAAAATTCAGGAATAAAGAAATAAAAGTCGCTTAGGAATAAAATAAATACGAAGGGCAGAGACACTAAGACGAATAACTGCATGAAAAATGTCAATAAATTGAAAAAGAAAATATTGTCGGAAGGACTGACTCAGCATATAGGAAAGTCAATACAGCCTTCGGAGAAAATAAAAGTAAGGGTGGTAACATTATGAGTGTAACGGGAGCGGGTAGATTTGTCTGTTGTGATAGAAGAAGAAACAGGAGTCGATTCAGAAGAGACAGGGAATCCAGTATTAGAAACAGAAGTTTAGAAACCTTTGGAACACTTACGATCAAATAAGGCAGAAGAGATAGGTAACGTCCATCAAAATTTCTAAAGTCATTGGGGGAAGCGGCAACAAATCGACTGACCACGTTGGTGTGTAAAATGTGTGAGTCTGGCGATACATCATGTGACATTCGAAAAAAAAAAATCATCCACACAATGCAAGAGCTGACAAGTGCGAGAATTATCGCTTAGCTAGCTTAACAGCTCACTCATCCATGTTACTGACAAGAATAATATGCAGTAGAATGAGAAATTTGTTGAAAGACGATTAGTTTGGCTTTAGGAAAGGTAAGGACATCAGAGAGTTAATTCTGACGTTTCGGTTAATAATGGAAGCAAGACTAAAGAAAAAATGAGACACGTTCATAGGAAAAAGCGTTCGACAATTTCAAACGATGCAAGATGTCCGAAATTCGGAAAAAAATAAGGGTAAACTGTATGTGGAGACAGGAAATATATATATTGTACACGAGCCCAGAAGGGATAATAAGAGTGGACAAGTGAAGAGTGTAAAACATTGATGCAGTCTTTCTGCCCTACTGTTCAATCAAATAATAATGATAATGATATTTTTAGTAAGACCTGTCTTGTCAAATTCAGGATGTTGCCACTGCTCCCACATCCCGCTTCGATCGCTTTCCTGCAATCACCCTGACTCTATTTTCCCCCTTTTTCGTATAGTTTTGCTTCCATTATTAACCGCAACGTCAGATTTGCCTCTCTGGTGTCTTTACCTTGCCTAAGCCAAACTGATCGTCATCTAACGGATCTTCAATTTTCTTTCCATCCTTCAGCATATTATTTTTCCTATCAGCTTGGATGCATGAGCGGTGAAGGTGATTGTGCGATAAATCCCGCACTAGTAGATTTTTGCAGTCTTCGGAATTGTGTGGATTAGTTATTCTGAAAGTCTGTTGGTATACACACCGACGCGAACAGTCGTTTTCTTTTCGCTTCCTCCATTGAGTTTAGTGATTCTGATGGGATATAATCTATCTCTTCTCCTTATTTTGTGTTTAGTGTCCCAAAGGTCTTTTAAATTCTAATTCTAATATTGGATCTCCCAACTCATTTTTGCCGACTAGTATTTGTTCGTCCTTCACGTGTCAGACAAGTCATCCCCCTCATAGAGCCCTTCTATACACTCTTTCGACCAATCCGCTCCCCCATATGGATTAAACAGTGGAATTCCCATTGGTCTTAATATTTCCTCGCTTGCTTTTAATTTCACACTAGGATGTTTTGATTTTTATATGTGCTGAGTAAATCATTCCGATAATAACTGCTTTTCGATTTCTCGCCATTTTTGCTGCAGCCATTTGCCTTTAGCTTCCTTAAAATTCATATTCATTTCATTACTAAGTGACTTGTATTACTATATTTCTGTATTTTCCTTAAGGATTTTTGTAGTTACTGCTTCATTTGAAGATTTTCTCTGGTTCCCCCTGGTACAGGTACAGTGCTTGTACCTATGTGGGTCTTTACAGCTTCTGGGTCTGATCTTTTTAAATGTGTCCATTCCTCTTCAAGTGAGCTATTCATTATCGCAGTATATGTAACTTCAGATAACTTCAAGTGTATCTGATTGTTCCTTGGTACTTCCATATCCCACATCTTCACACATCGATCCTTCCTGAATAGTCTTTTAAACGTCAGCGTACTCTTCATCATTATAAATTTGTATTCTGCATTTGTATCTGCTTCCGGGAACGCCTTAAGTGTGATCTGTGTCTATGATGTCCCTTCGTATGCCTGTCAGTCGAGTATCATGATTGCGAAATCTCTGCCTGACTACGATGTAATCCATACGAAATCTTCCTGGATCCTCAGTCCTTTTACGAGGTTACCTCTTCCTGCTGTGATTCTTGAACAGAATTTTCGCCATTACCACCGAAATTTATTGCAGAATTAGCCTCTCTTCTCTCTCATTCCTATCACCAAACGCATTTTCTCCCATAAATCTTCTACTCCTCCGTCTACAACAGCATTCCATTTTCCCATGGCTATTAGAATTGGTCTTCCTTTACGAACCGAATTAGCAATTCAGTATCCTCATATACCTTCTCTGTCTCTTCAACTTTTACTTGCGACGTCGGCATGTATACCTGAGTTATTGTTGTCAGTTTTTCGTTCGCTGTCGATTCTGATAAGAACGACCCTGTCACCGAGCTGTACACAGTAACTATCTCTCTGGCCTGTCTTCCCGTTCGTAGTGAATGCTACTCCCGTTGTACCGTTTTCTGGTGCTGTTGATGTTATCCTACACTTTACTAACTAAAACCCTGGTCTTCTTTCCATCTCACTACACTGATCCCCACTCTGTCTAGATTGGGGTACATCATTACCCTTATAAGATGTCCTAGCTTCCCTACAATAATGCACTCTCCGACTTGTAGATAATTACCCTTTCGTTGCTTATTTAATCTTTTCCTCATATTCACTCCCCCTTAACAGTCCCTTCCCGAAGAACTCAATGGGGGACCAGACTGGAATCCTTTACCAACGCTCAGACTCTTTTTCAATTACAGGCCGCATGTCCTGTGGATAAACATTACGTGCCTTTAATACAGCGGTTTAGATTTCAGTGTTTTAGATAGCCGAAAACACTGGCTATCGGTCTAAACCACAGGTGCAGTAGTAGACTCAGGTAAATTGTATTTTCACGTACAATTCTTTTACGACACATTAATGGATATATGTCCTCTAATTTAAAAAAAAAGTTCAACTAAGACTGAACAATAGATGCGAATTATTTTAAATTTAAGAAATGTTGCTGATTCCCTGGAGACGAATGTGACGGCTATAGTGACTGTAGAGAACGTTTAGAGAAGTAGCGTTTCTGACAGACTGCTCAAGGAACCTACTGCCACCTACGTTCTCACCCATGTAAAGGCCACCAAGTCCACAGGAGAGAAATCAGTGCTCGTACAGAAACACACAGCCGGTCATTATTCCCTCGTTCCATTTTTTTGTGAGCTAAGCAAGAAATTGAATGAATAACAGTATTAAAAGGTGTCTCCACCATGCACGGTATGGGCTTGCGGAGTGTGGGACATGGTGTGTGTTTTTATGTGGTACTGCTGGATACAAAATGAGTTCAGGCTCATACAGCTAGCAACTTGGACAATAGGCATTTTATTTCTGTCGTGTGTACCCTGGTGGTCATGACCGATCATCAAAGTCTTCGGGACCTTATTCTTCAACAAGGTAACGCAACTCTGGCAAATTGCTCATGCTGTCATGATCTACCTTAACAGTAGGTTATTCTGAAGTACCTCCAAGATTTCAGAAGATGATTGTGCAAAAACTACAACTCACATTGCAGGTGCTCAGTAGGGGAAGCGTTCCTGGAGTGGCACACGGGAAAGAAATTTCTTTGAAATTGCTGACATGGATTTCCTGTGAAGACGCGACGGCAACCCAAGCTGGAAATCTGATCACTGGATCGCCTACTTTAGGTGCGAATTAATTCGATCTGACAATGGAGAGCACATGATTTGTCTACTTCAGGGCTGACCACGGCATGCCAAACTTCACACTAAACGAAAGAAGAGATGCAGTGGTCAGCACACATTACTCGTGTTCAGGAGGATGACGGTCCAAATCCACGTCCGGCTGTCCTGATTTCGGTTTTATGTGATTTCCCTAAATCGTTTCAGGGAAATGCAGGGATGGTTCCTTTGAGATATTCGCTCTGCAATATCTTTTCTTCCAGGAGTGCTAGTTCAGTCAGTTGCTGCACTAGTGTCTGTCCTAGTCGAGGGAAAGGGAAATTTTATCAAACTTTAATGAAGGCGAGGTTGGGCGATGAAATCTGGGGCCACTAGCAGAGTCTGGTAACAGATGACAGCCAGTAGGTCAGGCAAGGTAAACATGGTACTCACGGGCACGGAGCTGCGATGGCGGTATTGCAAGCATGATTTGTTTTGAGTGGAGTAAAAGCTAGGCGGGAAACTACAGCGTTGCTTGATGTTATTGCGATGATGTATGAGGTGGGGCTCTAGGTCAGAGCCAGGAGGGTGATTTGTAAGTGGCTGAGGTGTGGGAATTTATCCGTGCCATAGTTTCTGTCTCTCTCTGACACTGTGTCAGAAACGAGGGAGAAACCAATATACATAGACGGGCAATTTTACCTTGGCAGAGTGCGCCAGGTCAGTTAAGTGTCAGGACGGACCTGTGTTGGTCTACGCTTATAGGGTCCACTCTGGCAGCAATGTTATAAGTGAAACTTCCTGGCAGATTAAAACTGTGTGCCGGGCCGAGACTCGAACTCGGGACCTTTGCCTTTCGCGGGCAAGTGCTCTGCCAACTGAGCTCCCCAAGCTTGGGCAAAGGCCCCGAGTTCGAGTCTTGGCCCGGCACACAGTTTTAATCTGCCAGGAAGTTTCATATCAGCGCACACTCCGCTGCAGAGTGAAAATCTCATTCTGGAATGTTATAAGTATTTGGCATGTACTCTATGTACTTGTTCGGGCTATATTCCGCCCTCGGGGACACAACACGAGGGTGGGACGGAATGGCAGCCTGAAACTTGGAGATCCCATGGTGTGTTTGAAAGAGGGCAGTGACAGCGGTCTGCAGTGGGTCCAGGAGGGGCTCGGTTACACCCCAGTCTACAGGCCACGTTCACTTCCCACCTGGCGTACCGGGGTTTGGGCGAGGCGTACACTGCAGGAGGTTCAGCAACGCTGTGACAGCGCCAGAGATGGTGGCAGGTGTTGCCATCTGGCAAGCAGCACTAGCGGCAAGTTGTGACACAGCGTCCAGGGCGCCACAGGTTCAAGGCTGGTCCTGTGCTGGGAGCAACGGCGACCTGAGGGCCATTGGTGAACAGTACATCCACCTTCGTCCGATGGTCGGACAGAGCAGGAAAAACATGGCGGAGGGCGGCGAGGACAAGGGACTGTAGCAGTCTCCGGAATCGCGGGCAGCAGCACTGCGCAAGATGAGAAGCATCGGCGGGCGGCGACTTCCAGTTGAGCGGCCTTGATGACAGCAGCAGCAGTGTCGCCATACCAGGAGTTACTGAGACGGCTGGACTCGCAGGACAGCGCTGCGGGCGGCACGCCGACACTACACTGCACCCATCTAAAATGTAAATTAGCTGAATAAAGAAACGCTAGCGAATACTGCTGTATCACTCTGCACTGTCCCTTGACGCTCTTGAACTTGCTCGGCCTCCTGACGAAATGCGGTTTGGTGGGTCCTAGCTTCAGCTCTGCCATCTGGAGTCCCGGGTTTGACTCCTGACGCCGCAACAAAGTTTTGCAGGAGAGCTTCTGTGAAGTTTGGGAGGTAGGAGACGAGGTACTGGCAGAAGTAAGGCTGTGAGGATGGGTCGTGAGTTGCATTTGGATGGCTTCTTTGGTAGAACTCTCACCTGCAAGAGGCAAATGTCCAAAGTTCGAGTCTCGGTCTGGCACAAAGTTTTAATATGCCAGGAAGTTTCGTTCTTACATCTGTTTTGAGCTGTTTTCGAGACCATTCTGTTACCGAGCGGGGTGGCGCAGTGGTTAGACCCTGGACTCGCATTCGGGAGGACGACGGTTCAGTCCCGCGTCCGGCCATCCTGATTTAGATTTTCCGTGATTTTCCTAACTCACTCCAGGCAAATGCCGGGATGGTTCCTCTGAAAGGGCACGGCCGACTTCCTTCCCAATCCTTCCCTAATCCGATGAGACCGATGACCACGCTGTCTGGTCTCCTTACCCAAACCAACCAACCAACCAGCCAACCAACGTTTCTGTTGAAAGTAAACCTGTGGAGGTGTAGATGTATTGATTGATTTGGCGTCACCCGTTTTAAAGATGAAACTTTTTTTACGGAGTGCAGTCACATTAACGTGAAAACCTGTCAAAAGTCTCAATAACCATCTTTTGCAGTGCGGAGTGCTGCGAGGCCTGCAGGAAGAGGGTCAGTGACGCTCGGGAAGGTACTCACAGGGCTGACGAGCCATGCTGACTCCAGTGATGTGGCTGTTTGAGCTAGTTTTCTCGACTGAGGATGCATGGCACCAACAGCCCGGTCGAGCGTTGATTAGCTGAATGTCGTCGGATAATCTATGATCACATAACCGAAATGTTACTCGTATGCAAGTGTCGCCTCCTTCCGCTGTCACCGAACGAGGGGGCGCAGTGCTTAGCACACTGGACTAGCGTTAGGGAGGACGACAGTTCAATCCCGCGTCATGATTTAGGTTTTCCGTGATTTCCCTAAATTCCTCCAGTCAAATGCCAGGATGGCTCCCTTTGAAAGGACACGGCAGACTTCCTTCCCCATCCTTACCCAATCCAATGAGACCGATGACCTCGCTGTTTGGTCTCTTCCTCCAAATAACCCAACCCAACCCAACCCTTCCGCTGTCGTCTTGTGCCCCACTCCCTCTCCCCCTCCTACCCTAATACGCCCACAGCACCAATACCGAGTAGCTGGAAATAGTACTGTTATGATCACCATTAACGTCGTAGCGTCAAACTTGCGATATACACTCCTGGAAATGGAAAAAAGAACACATTAACACCGGTGTGTCAGACCCACCATACTTGCTCCGGACACTGCGAGAGGGCTGTACAAGCAATGATCACACGCACGGCACAGCGGACACACCAGGAACCGCGGTGTTGGCCGTCGAATGGCGCAGCATTTGTGCACCGCCGCCGTCAGTGTCAGCCAGTTTGCCGTGGCATACGGAGCTCCATCGCAGTCTTTAACACTGGTAGCATGCCGCGACAGCGTGGACGTGAACCGTATGTGCAGGTGACGGACTTTGAGCGAGGGCGTATAGTGGGCATGCGGGAGGCCGGGTGGACGTACCGCCGAATTGCTCAACACGTGGGGCGTGAGGTCTCCACAGTACATCGATGTTGTCGCCAGTGGTCGGCGGAAGGTGCACGTGCCCATCGACCTGGGACCGGACCGCAGCGACGCACGGATGCACGCCAAGACCGTAGGATCCTACGCAGTGCCGTAGGGGACCGCACCGCCACTTCCCAGCAAATTAGGGACACTGTTGCTCCTGGGGTATCGGCGAGGACCATTCGCAACCGTTTCCATGAAGCTGGGCTACGGTCCCACACACCGTTAGGCCGTCTTCCGCTCACGCCCCAACATCGTGCAGCCCATCTCCAGTGGTGTCGCGACAGGCGTGAATGGAGGGACGAATGGAGACGTGTCGTCTTCAGTGATGAGAGTCGCTTCTGCCTTGGTGCCAATGATGGTCGTATGCGTGTTTGGCGCCGTGCAGGTGAGCGCCATAATCAGGACTGCATACGACCGAGGCACACAGGGCCAACACCCGGCATCATGGTGTGGGGAGCGATCTCCTACACTGGCCGTACACCACTGGTGATCGTCGAGGGGACACTGAATAGTGCACGGTACATCCAAACCGTCATCGCACCCATCGTTCTATCATTCCTAGACCGGCAAGGGAACTTGCTCTTCCAACAGGACAATGCACGTCCGCATGTATCCCGTGCCACCCAACGTGCTCTAGAAGGTGTAAGTCAACTACCCTGGCCAGCAAGATCTCCGGATCTGTCCCCCATTGAGCATGTTTGGGACTGGATGAAGCGTCGTCTCACGCGGTCTGCACGTCCAGCACGAACGCTGGTCCAACTGAGGCGCCAGGTGGAAATGGCATGGCAAGCCGTTCCACAGGACTACATCCAGCATGTCTACGATCGTCTCCATGGGAGAATAGCAGCCTGCATTGCTGCGAAAGGTGGATATACACTGTACTAGTGCCGACATTGTGCATGCTCTGTTGCCTGTGTCTATGTGCGTGTGGTTCTGTCAGTGTGATCATGTGATGTATCTGACCCCAGGAATGTGTCAATAAAGTTTCCCCTTCCTGGGACAATGAATTCACGGTGTTCTTATTTCAATTTCCAGGAGTGTAAAATGTCTAAACGAAGCGTGTTATCCTTCCAATGAGAGACAAATACGATGGTATTATCCAGTGAGATGAAGGTTGGTAAATTGAGACTCACAGATACAAGAAAAAACACAGGATCAATATCACAAAACTTCTAGAAGCTTAACTCTAGTGTTGAATCAACAAGTTTTAAAACTATGAAGCTCGACACGAACAAGGACGTAGAAGATGCTATTTGCAAGTGGTTTGCACAAAAAAGATCACATGGAGATCCTAACTCTGGTTCCATTCTATGCAAAATGGAAACTAATTGTAATGAAGATTCTGGGGGCTCAACGAATTTTAAAGCAAACACGAGCTTGTTAAAACGCTTTAATTCAAGATACGGCACCTGCTGGCTCCAAATACAAGGAGAACAAACTGTGCGCTGATTCTTCAGCAGATGATTCTTTCAGAATCAAACTAACGGAGGTATTGCGGGAAGATTATGTTCTCGAGAACAATGCTGACGAAACTGAGCTCAATAGGATATGTTTTCCAAGAAAAACTATAGCTTCACATCCTGAATTAGCAGAACATGGTCATAAAATAAGTAACGAACGTACTATTGCTGTAGCTTGTACTGGTGCTACTGGTATTCACCAGTTGCCTATGATCGTCATTGGGAAAAGTAAGAAACTGCGTTGTTTCAAACACTTTATTGTAACGGATAGGGAAAGAAAAAAGTAAGTAAAATGTTTTTTATCTCAGAAGTAATTGCTGTTGCCGTTAATACATTTACCCCTCTGGGAGACAAGATAACCAGTGCCCTCATGGAAAAATGTTTTCGGTTCCCTATGGGACCATTATTGTGTTCTGGTGTGGTCGTCAGAAGCAATTCGATGGCCACGAATGTGTTTCTTCAGGGCTCAAAAAATGTGGAAATCCCATGGGGGGGGGGGGGAGAGGTCTTGGAGGATGTGTAAGGGCTTCCCAGCGAATCTTCTGCAGCGCAGTCGTCAGAAGATTGGCAAGCATTTGACAGCCCTTTATATGTACACGATGGCTATTTTTTACACCTCATAGAAGGTCGCCTGGACGTATAGTACGAGTTTCACGGAATGGTTTACGGCAGTTTTTGTGGTTAGAAACGGAGAAAGGGAAAAAACATTACTCCTTGACAGCGCACTAGCTCATCTTTCATGTGATAGCTTAAACGAAAAGAACGAATTCATAAAAGTGATATTTCTTCCACCTAATGTAATTTCCTTGTTTGCAGCGTAACTGAGACTTTCAAGCGGCATTACACAACCGAATTTTTAAGTAAGCTATTGACAGAAAGACAAGAGGAGGCAGAAGGAAATCGTAAAAAAATATTGATTTGGAAAATGCGTTCTACATGGCCGGAGCAACGTGGGATAGTGTGAGCAAACAGAATTTGCAGAAAGCCTGGAAAAATATTTTGGGTTCAAAATGGCTCTGAGCACTATGGGACTTAACTGCTACGGTCATCAGTCCCCTAGAACTTAGAACTACTTAAACCTAACTAACCTAAGGACAGCACACAACACCCAGCCATCACGAGGCAGAGAAAATCCCTGACCCCGCCGGGAATCGAACCCGGGAACCCGGGCGAGGGAAGCGAAAAAAATGGCTCTGAGGACTATGGGACTTAACATCTATGGTCATCAGGCCCCTAGAACTTAGAACTACTTAAACCTAACTAACCTAAGGACATCACACAACACCCAGTCATCACGAGGCAGAGAAAATCCCTGACCCCGTCGGGAATCGAACCCGGGAACTCGGGCGCGGGAAGCGAGAACGCTACCGCACGACCACGAGCTGCGGACGTGGGAAGCGAGAACGCTACCGCACGACCACGAGATGCGGGCAATATTTTGGGTATGGCGCAAAGTTCTCATTGTCCAGTTGAAGTTAACAAACAGAATGATGTGCTCAATACGCTCAGTATGCTAAAAGACTCAGATACCATGAACGTAATGAGGAAGACGTTCAGGAATGGATGAGAGTCGACGATGATGCAGATGCGGGACACTGTATGATGCAGGATCGCGAAATTGTAAACCTCCTCACTGGTAGATGCTGGCATCTCATCAGCTGCTGGTCCAGAAAGTGAAGATGAAAATACGCCGGCCGGTTCTGAAGCATTTACATACGATGGTTGCTGAAAACAATGCTACGAATGCGAAACGTTACGTATGTATTATTTCAAGCCTCCCGAGTGAGCGCACCAAGTTTGCGTCACTTTCGACAGGTGGTGTAGCTGCAGGACAGTTTGAAATTGGCGTCTGCAAGTGATGTAAGTTACAAACAACGTGCCGTCATTGAATTTCTCAACGCAGTGACAGAAACTGTGGGGAATATTCACAAACGCTTGTGCAAAGTCTATGGAGCATCTGTTGTCGACAGTCAGTCGCTGGGCAGGGAGGGTGAGGTCATCAGAAGGCGGTTCGGCGGAGCTCCACGATTTGCAGCGGTCGGGGAGACCATCCACGTAGAGATGGGTCGAACTCGTTCATTCCTGTGAACTGCTTCATTCATTTCACTCTTTGCCGTGAAGCGTTCAAATGAAATAGTTCATTCATGAAGTACGAAAGCCTGGCGAAGTTGCCCAGTTCGCCGCTCAGCCGCGGCTACGCTCGCTTCGCCTCGCTCGTACAATAAAGCTTCGTAATACTTCATAATTTTACCAACAGATGGCCGAACTATGCAGTAACGTGCACGCAACGTTTTACGCTCTTACAACGTCTAAGCTAACTTAAATAGAGGATGGTCGAAGGGGACAAAGGAAAGTAAACAGAGAAGCCTGTCACATATAAAGAAGGCATTACATTTAATCTTGCTCGACATTTTCTCATGAAGCGCCCAAAAAAGTCTTTATCTGCCAAGTGAAACATTATTTGTTGTATTCATGGACTGAAAACTAGGGCTACCAACGAAATGCAGTCCAATTTTATGTTCCTTTTAAAATTTAATCCAAAATAGAATATGTATGTTTACCACTGCCACAAAGTCAATATATCTACTTTAAGTAATAATTCAGAAGTTTTCCTGTAGATTTATTTTTGTTGAGAATAATAACCCTCCAGATTCAAAACGTAAACTGTCACCTGTAGTCATTGGTACGATTTCAGTGTTATTAACATGTTGGCTGTGCGTGCTCACACAGCCAGCCTCGTCGTTTGTATCTGTAATATTCATTTGTCCGCAAGCGCTGCCAACGGTAGGCTACCGGTAGACACGAAGTATAACTGAACTGCACAAATAGTCACGGGTAATGATGTCAGCACTGCAGGAAGCAGCTAACGCTGCCTTCCCCTCGCCCCTCACCACCAAAACCCCGCGCAAACCTATCGTTTCCCACAAACGCCGCGCGATTCGTCGACAGGCAGTAGAGGGGGAACTGAAGTGAAGGGAGAATAAGTGACGTAGCGCCGATGTAATGGGATGAGGGAGGAGGGGAAGAGAGTGAGTGAACTAGAAAAAAGTGTGGAGTGTGCTATGTGTGAAGAGTTTGAAGTACCAGTTCATTGAAATTGAGTGGTTAGTTCACACTTCACTGGAGTGAAGCGTCCATTTAAACGACTCATTCACGAGCCCCCCATCACTACACCCACGGCTGTCACACCTGACATGTTGCAGCGAGATGACGTCATCGGCGGGGACAGACGCATTACGACTCGGCAGTTGGTGCTGCACCTGTCAGTCAGCAAAGACAGTTCACGCAGTGAAGCACTGGCTCCGCCACCAGGACAAGGATTGGTACCGACGGGGCATACACGCCCTTGTTATTCGCCCGCGGAAGATCACAGAACGGGATGGAAATGACGTGGAAAAATAGGGTGTGTAGATAAAGCACCATTCTTTCGTTTGTGTAATTCTCATTATGTTCAATAAAGAACTGATGAAGAAAAGAAAGTGCGGTGTATTACTCTCTGGGCTACCCTGGTATTTACAGGGCTATTAAAAATGATTGAAGCGATTTCATAAATTCACTGTAGCTCCATTCATTGACATATGGTCACGACACACTACAGATACTTCGAAAAACTCATAAAGTTTTGTTCGCCTGAAGCCGCACTTCAGGTTTCTGCCGCCAGAGCGCTCGAGAGCGCAGTGAGACAAAATGGCGACAGGAGCCGAGAAAGCGTATGACGTGCTTGAAATGCACTCACATCAGTCAGTCATAACAGTGCAACGACACTTCAGGACGAACATCCACCAACTACTAACTCCATTCGGCGGTGGTATGCGCAGTTTAAAGCTTCTGGATGCCTCTGTTAGGGGAAATCAACGGGTCGGCCTGCAGTGAGCGAAGAAACGGTTGAACGCGTGCGGGCAAGTTTCACGCGTAGCCCGCGGAAGTCGACGAATAAAGCAAGCAGGGAGCTAAACGTACCACAGCCGACGGTTTGGAAAATCTTACGGAAAAGGCTAAAGCAGAAGCCTTACCGTTTACAATTGCTACAAGCCCTGACACGCGATGACAAAGTCAAACGCTTTGAATTTTCGGCGCGGTTGCAACAGCTCATGGAAGAGGATGCGTTCAGTGCGAAACTTTTTTTCAGTGATGAAGCAACATTTTTTCTTAATGGTGAAGTGAACAGACACAATGTGCGAATCTGGGCGGTAGAGAATCCTCACGCATTCGTGCAGCAAATTCGCAATTCACCAAAAGTTAACGTGTTTTGTGCAATCTCACGGTTTAAGGTTTACGGCCCCTTTTTCTTCTGCGAAAAAAACGTTACAGGACACTTGTTTCTGGACATGCTGGAAAATTGGCTCACGCCACAACTGGATACCGACAGCGCCGACTTCATCTTTCAACAAGATGGTGCTCCACCGCACTTCGATCATGATGTTTGGCATTTCTTAAACAGGAGATTGGAAAACCGATGGATCGGTCGTGGTGGAGATCATGATCAGCAATTCATGTCGTGGCCTCCACGCTCTCCCCACTTAACCCCATGCGATTTCTTTCTGTGGGGTTATGTGAGAGATTCAGTGTTTAAACCTCCTCTACTAAGAAACGTGCCAGAAATGCGAGCTCGCATCAACGATGCTGTCGAACTCATTGATGGGGACATGCTGCGCCGAGTGTGGGAGGAACTTGAATCACTAAAGGGGCACATATCGAACATTTGTGAATGCCTAAAAAAACTTTTTGAGTTTTTGTATGTGTGTGCAAAGCATTGTGAAAATATCTCAAATAATAAAGTTATTGTAGAGCTGTGAAATCGCTTCAATCATTTGTAGTAACCCTGTAGATGCTGCCTTGCGGCGGTTAGAAGTTCAACATGAAACCGACCAGTATCAGATATGTGTACTGAAAGAAAGTGCATGACTTACCTGTTCGTAAGCGAACAGGCTTCCTTAGACAGACCAGAATTTAGGATTTTAAACCCTTAATTCTATACATGTAGGCCGCTCGTGATCTCGCAGTAGCGTTCTAGCTTCCGAGTACGGGATCTCGGGTTCGATTCCGGCTGGGGTCAGGGATTTTCACCTGCCTCGAGATGACTGAGTGTTTTTGTGTCGTCTCCCTCATCATCGTAATTCATCCCCATTACGGTCGGAGTAAGGCAACGGAAAACCGCCGAAATTAGGACCTTGCCTAGCACGGTGGTGCGGGTCTCTCGCATCGTTCCCCTACGCTCCGTGAAGAAGCATGGGACTTAATTTCCATTTTCCAAGTCTATACATACGTAGTGAACATGGAAAATGCTTATGAATGACATGTTTACTACACTCATGTTCATAAATGAAGGATAATTGCAGAATGTGGTGCCACACAACGTGGCACTACACAAAACTGGCGCTAATAGCATAGGCACATAGTGAACACACACGACACAGATCTGTAAGTCCACGGTATTGGTGATAACTTGAGAAAACCGTCCCGAAACACATTTGCTACAAAACGCCCTGTTTCCTGCGCATGTACCTCGACATCAATATGGGATATGATCACCATGCACACGTAAACAGGCCGCACAATGGGTTGCCATACTCTGCATCAGGTGGTCGAGCAGCTGCTAGGGTATAGCCTCCCATTCTGGCAGCAGTGCCTGTCGGAGCTCCTGAAGTGTGGTAGGGGTTTGAAGACGTTCAGCGATACGTCGACCGACAGCATCCCAGACGTGCTCCATGGGATTTAGGTCTGGAGAACAGGCAGTCCATTCCATTCACCTGATATCTTCTGTTTCAAGGTACTGCTCCATAATGGCAGCTCGGTGGAGTCATGAGCTATCATCCATCAGGAGGAAGGTGGGACGCACTGCACCCCTGAAAAGGCGGACGTACTGGTGCAAAATCACGTCCCGATATATCTGACCTGTTACAGTTCCTCTGTCAAAGACACGCAGGGGTGTACGTGCACCAATCATGATGCCACCCCACACCATCAAACCACGACCAACATACATGTCCCTTTCAACGAAATTAATGGGTTGGTATCTGGTTCCTGGTTCACGACAGACAAAAACCCAACGAGAATTACTGTTCAGGCTGTACCTTGACTTGTCCGAAAACATAACCTGGGACCACTGTTCCAGTGACCATGTACTGTGTTCTTGACACCAGGCTTTACGGGCTCTCCTGTGACCAGGGGTCAGTGGAAAACACCTTGCAGGTCTCTGGTTGAATAAACTTTGTCTGTTCAATCGTCTGTAGACTGTGTGTCTGGAGACAACTGTTCCAGTGGCTGCGACAAGGTCCTGAGCAAGGCTACCTGCAGTACTCCGTGGCCGTCTGCGGGCACTGATGGTGAGATATCGGTTTTCTTGTGGTGTTGTACACTGTGGACGTCACGTACTGTCGCACCTGGACACGTTTCCTGTCTGCTGGAATCGTTCATAATCTTGTGAGTTCATATAAGCTAGTAGACCTGATTACGTCACATCACTGATTCTGCGTATCAGGGATACGAAGGTTTATTGGTGGATTCGTAGTGGTATGTGGCATTAGATTTATACGCACAGGTCATGTAATTCGCGTAAATAACTGGCCGCCGATTTGCGTACGCGGTGATGGCTCCCGATAGCGACCCATTTCGGTTCCGTAGGATTTACGTCAGGTTGATTCGGTCGCGCTGACATCAACCTGAATTCACTATAACGCTCCTCAAACTACTGTAGGACGGTTCTGGCTCCAAGACGCGGACATATGTACTGCTGAAGGATGACACCGCCGTCGGGGAAGACATCAAACACGAAGGGATTCAGCGTGTCCTCGACTTCTTCGACAGGTTCCATGCAAGCGCAGGAGAGTGTCTCACACAGCATAATACTGCTCCCACGCCGGACGTTTCGAGCCGCCGTTCACCTCGATGATGGCGGTGGTGGAGACGGCCATCGACCAAGTGTTGGAAAAATGTGATTCACCAGCATAGCCGACACGCTTCCATCGTTCGATGGTCGACACCCGATGGTCTCCTTCCCACTGCAATCTAACTGACGATGTCGTTGGGTCAACATGTGAGCACGTATGGGTAGTCTGCTGCGAAGCTCCATGTTCAACAACGTACGATGTACAGTGTGCTCCCAAACACTTGTATGTGCATCATTATTGTGCTCTTTCGGCAGAAATGCCATAGATCACCATATATCCTACTTTGAAGAGCAGACAATCCTCAAAACCCCTCGTGCTCTGCGTAATAGTAATCTGCCCTTTGTCAAAGTTGCTCATCTGAATGTATTTGCCCATTTACAGCCCATATCTTCGCTAGAATGATACCCTGTACGCCTCTGTTCCGCTTGCATACTTTTATTACCACGTCACCGGCCCGCAGCGCTACCTGTAGGTATTGAACGTTGCGGTGGGTAGTAGTCACAATGTTTTGGCTTATCGGTGCGCATCATTCATCCCACGAATCGAGGATCTCAACGATTTTTGCCTGTTATGGATAACCATACTGCCAAGATAACGGTCTTGGGAGCGCCAAGGCTCTCGAAAATGTTTTAATTTTAAGTTTAAATGTGTAATTTCACACTCGCTGTTGTAATTTTTCATTTAGTTTGTTAATTTTGGAGGTATATTAACATGTGATGCTAACTGGCAATTGCAGATGCGATTATTTCGTTTGCTCTCATCCCTGTTGTGACTACTGGTCACATTTGATGGAAGTTCCTGGAGAAGGAAACGGTACAGTCAGTCAAGGGGCTATTGTTGTCACGCAAATATTGAATTGTTCTGTGGAATGCTTCAACTGATATTTAATGGGATATTTCAACCTCATGCCAAGCAATGGAGGTTGCCATCCTGAATCAGTTTCCACTAACACTTTGCTCTGAAATATTACAGATGCTCTACGTGTTGTAAGCATAGATTACCATGAATGGAGAATAAGCAGTTTGTGGAAGAACTGCGATGACAGCCTCGACATGGCGGTGTTCTGGCACCTTACACCTATCACAGCTAGATGGCAAGAGGCATCGTTTTCATAACATCAGGGAGCACAGATCATCGTAGCTCAGCCAAATAAGATGGAATATTTTTAAATCATACACATAATCTGTGGTGTCACCGCCAGACACCACACTTGCTAGGTGGTAGCCTTTAAATCGGCCGCGGTCCATTAGTATACGTCGGAGCCGCGTGTCGCCACTGTCAGTGATTGCAGACCGAGTGCCGCCACACGGCAGGTCTAGAGAGACGTCCTAGCACTCGCACCAGTTGTACAGCCGACTTTGCTAGCGAAGCTACACTGACATATACGCTCTCATTTGCCGATACGATAGTTAGCATAGCCTTCAGCTATGTCATTTGCTACGACCTAGCAAGGCACCATTACCAGTTTATATTGAGATTATAAATCATGTATCAACAAGAGCGATGTTCTCCAATTATGGATTAAAGTTAAGTATTACATCAACTACGTACTTTATTTGCTACTATACATTCCCTTAACTGTGACGCCAGTCTGCGTGAGCTTTAACGCGAGCATTTCGGCCTCCTCTAGCAACACGGTGTTGGCTCTTCTGCCAACACAACATAATCATTCCTCATGAATCACTCTAGCCGGCCGCGGTGGCCGTGCGGCTCTAGGCGCTCCAGTCCGGAGCCGCGCTGCTGCTACGATCGCAGGTTCGAATCCTGCCTCGGGCATGGGTGTGTGTGATGTCCTTAGGTTAGTTAGGTTTAAGTAGTTCTAAGTTCTAGGGGACTAATGACCACAGCAGTTGAGTCCCATAGTGCTCAGAGCCATTTGAACCATTTGAATCACTCTACCTGTTACTAAATGGTTCAAATGGCTCTTAGCACTATGGGACTTAACATCTGAGGTCATCAGTCACCTAGAACTGCTTGAACCTAACTAACCTAAGGACATTACACACATCCATGCCCGAGGCAGGATTCGAACCTGCGACCGTAGCAGCCGCGTGGTTCCGGACTGAAGCGCCTAGAACCGCACGGTCACAGCGGCCGGCTCTACCTGTTGCTGGAAGCAATATGAAAGTCCCTTCAATAGTTTCGGAAGGGTTTGTCGAATTATGAAGGCAATGCAAGTCTGCAATGGTAAAACAATACTTTCTTAATGTGACAGGATTACGTGGATTGTTCGGAAAGTAAGGAACGATCGGTCGCGAAATGGAAACCACAGTGAAAATCAAAACTGTTTCCTTTACACATTTAGCTATACATTCCAGGTACTTCTCTACATAGTCGCCGCTCAGACTTAGACATTTGTCGTAGCGTTATACCAAATTTCCAACACCATCGTCATAGAAGACAGCCGCCTGTCCTTTCCGATAATTCTCTGCGCTGGTCTACATCGCGAAGCCTGCGCCCAAGTATTGTCTTCGTATCCAGAGTTTCATGTGAACAGAGATGATACTCAGGACGAGCCAATTAGGGTTGAGTTGTGGGTGATCGAACACTTCCCATCGAAAAGGCTGCAGGAATGTCTTCACTGCCCCTGCAGAGTGCGGCTGAGCATTGCCATGAAGAAGGAAGTGCGTGGCAGTTGTGTCAGGTGGGCTGCATTCATTAAGGCGAAGCCTCTCAGCAGGCCCTCCTAATTGGCGGGAGGCACCTTTACTCGCTCACAGTGCGCTCACAACTGAAAAGAGCGTCTTGATGCGATCGACGGGCATAGTAGAGACACTGCCCAAAACGTCTGTGAAAAGCATCATGGGATTTTCGCAGTGGTTTCCTTTTCGCGACCGACCGTTCATCACTTTACAAATAGCCTTGTACAAATTACAATGGTTGTTTGGTTGGTTGATTGGGTGTTCCACTGTTCAATCGCACGGTACGGTAACCGTTATGATGTGGAACGTGTCAAGTGCATGAGAAATGTACATATGAAACAAGATACACAGTTAATGATCAATATTTTCATTATTTACCCCATTATTTTAAATGGCACAAAATGCATACATTATATTTATAGATTTATTTATTCCTATTCAAGAATTCATCTATGGTATAGAAGGAGTTGTCAAGCAGATATGATTTCAGTTTATTTTTGAAGCTATTACTGCTGTATGTCAGACGTTTTATCTCACTTGGTAATTTGTCGAAAACTTTTATAGCAGCCTATTTTACCCAATTTTGTGCCAAAGATAGGCTGAGTAAAGTCTTTCTTTTTCCTGGTATTATAATCATGAATGTCACTGTTGTTTTTAAACTGGTCCATGTTGTTGAGAACAAATTTCATTAGTGAGTAAATGTACTGTGAGGCTGTTGTAAGAATTCCCAATCTTTTAAAAAGATGCCTACAAGATGTGCGATTATGAACCCCACACATTATTCTAACCACTTTCTTTTGAGCACTGAATACTTTTTCTCTAAATGTTGAGTTACCCGAAAATATTATTTCGTATGACATCAGAGAGTGAGAGTATTCAAAGTAAAAATGGTTCAATTGGCTCTGAGCACTATGGGACTCAACTGCTGTGGTCATCAGTCCCCTAGAACTTAGAACTACTTAAACCTAACTAACCTAAGGACATCACACACACCCATGCCCGAGGCAGGATTCGAACCTGCGACCGCAGCAGCAGTGCGGCTCCGGACTGGAGCACCTAGAACCGCACGGCCACCCGGCCAGCAGAGTATTCAAAGTATGTTAGCTCACTAATTTCTGTATCCTCAAAATTGGCAATTATTCTGATTGCTGAACCTAGTCGCGTTAGATGATCTAAAATATGAATTTTCCAATTGAGATTCTCATCTATGTGTACACCCAAAAACTTAGTATGCTCTACCCTGTCTACCGACTTCTGTTGATGTGTTATATTTATTGAAGGAACTGTACTATTTGCAGCAGAAAATTGTATGTACTGTATTTTTTCAAAGTTTAGAGCCCATTTGCAGAAAACCAATTAATGACTTTTCCAAAGACCTTATTTGTATCATTTTCCATTGGAGTTTCTTTTACTGGATGCTTGCATCATCAACAAACAGTGTCAGTTCAGCTTCCTGTTTCAGATAGGAAGGGAGGTCGTTCACATATATCAAGAACAGAAGCGGAGCCATGATTTAACCCTGTGGAACACCTAACATAATTTCACCGCAGTTAGATGAAGTGGCAAACTTATTTAAATCACTTGACCCATATAAGGAAACTTCTTGCTTCCTGTTCTGTAGGTATGACTTAAACCACTCATATGAAATTCCATTTATGGTATAGAACTGTAATTTCTTTAACATAATGTCATGGTTCACACAATCAAATGCCTTGGACAGGTCAGAGAAAATTCCTATTGGTGACATTTTACTATTTAAAGACTCTATTATGTGGACAGTGAAATTGTATATTGCTGTCTCAGTGGAACAGCATTTTTGAAATCCGAACTGTGATTTGCAAAGTATCCCATTTCTGTTGAGACGGCTATCCACTCTTGAATACATGACCTTCTCGAAGATTTTAGAAAATGCTGTAAGCAAGGATACTGGCCGATAGTTAATGACATCTGTGGTATCCCTCGTTTTTAATGTGATGTTATTACAAACTAACAATTTTCCGATTATTTCCTTTACTTACACTGTGAAAACTTGCCCCTTGCATAATTTCATGGTCCTCGGTCAGCGAGAAATACCTCTTAGACTTTGACAAGTGAGAGTGTGGATGTGAAAAAATGGAAGTATCTTTCCATTGTACACTACTGGCCATTAAAATTGCTACACCAAGAAGAAATGCAGACGATAAAGGCCATTCATTGGACAAATATATTATACTAGAACTGACATGTGATTACACTTTCACTCAATTTGGGTGCATAGATCCTGAGAAATACGTACCCAGAACAACCATATCTGGCCCTAATAACGGCCTTGATACGCCTGGACATTGAGTCAAACAGAGCTTGGATGGCGTCTACAGGTACAGCTGCCCATGCAGCTTCAACACGATACCACAGTTCATCAAGAGTAGTGACTGGCGTATTGTGACTAGCCAGTTGCTCTGCCACCATTGACAAGACGTTTTCAATTGGTGACAGATCTGGAGAATGTGCTGGCGAGGGCAGCAATCGAACATTTTCTGTATCCAGAAAGGCCCGTACAGGACCTTCAACATGCGGTCGTGCATTATCCTGCTGAAATGTAGAGTTTCGCAGGGATCGAATGAAGGGTAGAGTCACGGTTCGTAACACATCTGAAATGTAACGCTCACTGATCAAAGTGACGTCTATGTGAACAAGAGGTGACCGAGACGTGTAACCAATGGCACCCCATACCATCGCGCCGTGTGATACGCCAGTATGGCGATGACGAATACCCACTTCCAATGTGCGTTCACCGCAATGTCGCCAAACATGGATGCGACCATCATGATGCTATAAACAGAACCTGGATTCATCCGAAATAATGACGTTTTGCCATTAGTGCACCCAGGTTCGTTGCTGAGTACACCATTGCGGGCGTTGCTGTCTGTGGTGCAGCGTCAAGGGTAACCGCAGGCATGGTCTCCGAGCTGATAGTCCATGCTGCTGCAAACGTCGTCAAACTGTTCGTGCAGATGGTTGTTGTCTTGTCGACGTCTCCATCTGTTGACTCAGGCATCGAGACGTGACTGCACGATCCGTTACAGCCATGCGGATAAGATACCTGTCATCTCGACTGCTAGCGATACGAGGCCGTTGTGATCTAGCACGTCGTTCCAGTCCGCATCTCGTGGTCGTGCGGTAGCGTTCTCGCTTCCCACAACCGGGTTCCCGGGTTCGATTCCCGGTGGGGTCAGGTATTTTCTCTGCCTCGTGATGGCTGGGTGTTGTGTGCTGTCCTTAGGTTAGTTAGGTTTAAGTAGTTCTAAGTTTTAGGGAACTGATGACCATAGCTGTTAAGTCCCATAGTGCTCAGAGCCATTTGAACCATTTTGAACGTCGTTCCATATTACCCTCCTGAACCCACCGATTCCATATTCTGCTAACAGTCATTGGATCTCAACCAACGTGAGCAGCAATATCGCGATACGATAAACCGAAATTGCTATAGGCTACGATCCGACCTTTATCAAAGTCGGAAACGTACGCATTTCTCCTCCTTATACGAGGCATCACAACAACGTTTCACCAGGCAACGCCGGTCAAGTGTTGTTTGTGTATGAGAAATCGGTTGGAAACTTTCCTCGTGTCAGCACGTTGTAGTTGTTGCCACTGGTGCCAATCTTGTGTGAATGATCTGAAAAGCTAATCATTTGCATATCAGAGCATCTTTTTCCTGTTGGTTAAATTTGGTGTATGTAGCACGTCATCTTCATGATGTAGCAATTTTAATGGCCAGTAGTGTACAAATTAATGGTTTTCGGATCATTTCCTTTACTTACAGTGTGAAAACTTGCTCCTTGCCTAATTTCATATCCTAGGTCAGCGAGAAATACCCCATAGACTTTGACGAGTGAGTTTGTGAGTGTAAAAAAATGGCAGTACCTTTTCATTAAATTAACTAGGAAGCTTAAATTTTTTGTAAGTCCAAAGCACTGTAGACCTTAGTGTCTGACATCAGTTTGACCGTTGTACCTTTACCTGGGCCTGAGAAACGTCGCCTTAACAGTGGGTTGGACAATCCCGTGGATGAACAACAAAGGGTTCCATTTTTACCGATTGAGGTAAGGAAACCTTAAAAGAATGTAAAAAACTCTGTGATGCTTCAAGTCGAACACAACACCACGTGATCACGGACGCAGTAGGGCCTCACTAGTTACGCTCATCATCCTGAGACTTGTCTGCTGTGCTGGGAAGCTCTGCCGCCCGTCTGCAGCTGTGTGGGCAGACGTGCTGCATCTGCAATGCAAAACGCAGTTGGCCGCCGACCGCCGACCGACCGTCCGCCGGACGTAGCCACTCAGAACTTGCGCGCACTTCGCGGGGCATTGGGAGTAGCAGACACGGAGTCGCAGGTCGCCGTCCGTCGGCGATAGACGTGGCCGCCGCCGCCGCCACTGCGCTGTCTCGCAGCCTAAGAGCTCGCCGTGTATATTAATTGACTCATCAGCATAGGGCCGCGAGCAGTTGGCACACCTCGCCACCGTGGCCCGAGGCCAGCAGATAAAAAGCTACACACTCACACAGTGGCTGCTGGGGACCGTTTCTGTATTTCGCCGAGGGCGATGAAATATGCATGCGGGACCCGAAAAGGCTGGACGGAAGTGTCAAAAGTTTTCTTTCAGTCTCATTCTCGCCACTTTCTCACCCCCTCATCCCCTCCCTCCCCTGCTCTCATATTTAGAAGTAAATCACAGCGGCTGCCGCTTTTGCAAACGTAATTCACTTACGACGCACGCTCAAAATCTCCATATCCGCATAAGCAATGCTGTTTTTTTCTTATTTCCACTCGCAGTCCCCCCGCAATTGTAGCTCTTTCAGTTGCACGCAATTTAAATTCTGGTCATGGAAACAGTTTCTCCTCGTAAACTTCGAAAGCAAGCACATTAGCTGCCGGAAGGAGCTACATGTAAATATAAAATGTCAAACTTTTATGTGCATGCCACAGAAATCCAAGGGAATTATATACCGAACCTACTTTGTCCCCATATTGGTATACGGAAGTGAGACATGGGTAATGCACAAAAGCGACAAAAGTAGAATACAGGCTAGTGAAATGAAGTTCCAGAGGAGCAGGTTCGGTGTAACAAGACGAGACAGATTGCGAAATGCGAATGTGAGGGAAAGACTAAAGGAGCAACCAGTACAGGACAGGATAGAAAAATCAAGACTGCAGTGGTATGGACACATGAAGAGAATGGATGAGAGAAGAATTCCAAAGAGGTTGTTTGATCTGCAACTGGAGGGGAAGAGGCCCAGAGGAAGACCAAGGGATAGATGGGTGAAGGGAGTGAAGGAATGTGTGATGAGAAGAGGAGAGAACTGGACGAAGGTGGAAGAGGGGGAATGGTGGAAAGACAGAACACGATGAAGAGGCTTGTGATCCCGACAGACCCAGCCAGTGGCTGGAAACTGTCCAAGATGATAAAATATTTTGAAGTGAACTTAATTTGGCAAGCCTATTGCAATGAGTGGCGTACACAGGGCTGTGCCCCTGTGTAATGCGGCCACCACACGTGTGGGTATATTTCGTGGGTCAGGTACGGCCTCTGCCATCACCTAGGAGGAATTTCTGGTAATTCGTCAAATGAGGTTGCAGCCGGACACTTAGTACTTGAATAAAGATAAGAAAACCATCGTCTGTGTTTGAATGTAGCGTCGTTTATGCTTTTTATCACATGCTACCAGTTTCGACACCACATGGTGTCATCTTCAGGCCCCGAACGCAACCTACTGTCCACAACCGTTTACATGTGCAAGGCACAGAACCGAACGCAGATGGTCGAAAATAAACGGACTCCGCGCCTTCCATGGCAATAAGAAGCTCAGCATGGTCAGACAACAACTACTTCCATTTTGTGTGATGGAATGGGACCTTGGATGGTACAACTATGAAACGTCCCCTTGGAACAATTTATACATGACTATGCTTAACCTGACACACAATATTATTTTTAGCGCAACGCAATCTGACTATCAAAGATCCCTGCAAAAGAATGGCCCTGAGTAACATTAACCTATACCTTTCACAAATCACTTACCTCACAAAAATCTTCATTACTCGAACTACTACAATACAGCGAGCACCACTACTGCCAGCTAAATAAAAGATTCAAACTACAGAAGGCACTAACTACTGATAGGGGTAGTTAGCAAATGAAAGATTTTAATAGAGAACAAACACTGTATTTACCTTAATATCATCAAAAGTCATAATATATGTAATTTCAAAACTCCGCCATCTCTCTCCTCACATCCACCACTGCTGGCGGCTCACCTCTAACTGCGCAACGCTACGCGCTGTTCACATCCAGCTGCCGCTGCCAAACACTACAATGGCAGACAACAATGCAAACTAGCCACATACTGCACACAGCACAGCCAGTGATTTTAATACAGAGCGCTACGTGGCATTGCCAATAGAAAAACATAAACAGCCTACTTACACAACATATGAAGAGAATACATACACACAGCCGCAATTTGATTTAGCTGCCGTGGAAGTAACGGAATCCAGATAATTTTGACCTGCTGCATACGATTGTGTTCACTAGACACGAAAACGGTTGTGGACGGCAGGTTAGATGGGGGCCTGAAGGTGGCACCATGTGGTGTGGAAACTGGTAGCTTGTGACAAAAAAGAATGAACGATGTTAGATTCAAATTCAGCCACAGGTTTTGTTATTTATTCAAGTACTAGGATCTGCAGCTGATGGTGTAGTGGCTAACATTGTTGCCTGTGGATCACAGGGTTCCAGATTCGATTCCCGGCCGGCTTGGAGATTTTCTCTGCCTGTGGACTGTGTGTTGTCCTCATCATATCATCATCATCATCATCATTATCATCATCATCACCATTCGTGACAGTGGCTAGATTGGATTGTGAAAAAATTGGACTGGGAATTTCTATGGGCGCTGATGATTGGGCAGTTGAGCTCCCCACAAACCAAACATCATCATCATCATCATCATCATCAAGTACCAGGAGGAAGTTTGTCAGTAGGAGAGTCAAGGCTGTACTGCAGTCACAGGCACCTACTCACGTCCACGCACTCACATGTCCATGTGCATGTACTTGTACATGGACGTCTACTTGGGACATCTCTCAATAGCAAGGTAGGTGTTAAGTTTTGGGCTCCAACCAACCAACAGCCGCTATGAGTTTCTGATACAGATCCAATGACTGCTACTGCCACTGTCCACCAAGGTGTTGTCTCGCTGTCATCATGAGCCCAATATGATGCTGTTTTTCCAACAACTGCTACCAAGGACAGCACCCTGCGGGATCTGCACGTGGCTGCTCACAAGCCGAGCACTTTATGGGACTGTGTCGTAACGCCATCCTGCTGCTTATCAGTGGACTGCTTACGAGCTTGCAGCCTCATGGGAGTTAAGGTGTATAAGGGATTTGTCCTAGTCTTCACCTGTTAGACACTGTCGAGAATCGATATTTCTGTTACCGGGTTGTGTGGACCTTGGTTCTCAGGAGCTGTACATAGTTTAGTCATGTTTATAAATACTTGTTGTTGTGGTCTAGCGGTTCTAGGCGCTCAGTCCGGAACCGCGCGACTGCTACGGTCGCAGGTTCGAATCCTCCCTCGGGCATGGATGTGTGTGACGTCCTTAAGTTAGTTAGGTTTAAGTAGTTCTAAGTTCTTGGGGACTGGTGACCACAGATGTTAAGTCCCATAGTGCTCAGACCCATTAATACTTGTTATTGCAAACTATCTACCTCAGGTCACACACGCTACTCGGCTAAAGGATACTTCAGAATATATCTTTGCCTCAGCTTACTCGCCAAGGCACATTTCAGATAGTACACATTCGTAGTCTGCAATAAGCGATGATTCTTAGAAATTTGAGGGGAAGACTGTGAAACGCCCCGTGTACATATAAAGCGTTCATATTTCTTTGTACAACCCTTATACATATAGATCTATATGGGGTGTACAAAGTGATGTGAAACCTTTATATGTACGCAAGGCGTTTTATAGACTTTCCATCAAATATGTAAGGCTGATACAACACCTCTAACGTTACAAGTGTTAAGGGTGAATGTCTACCGAGAAGTTTTAGAAGTCTACGTTAGTCAGTTGGATGTAGTGCTCCTACAATAACACAAACGACTAGACGATTTACCTACATCCGAGTGTAGGAGCCGGATGATGATGGGAACAACGCACCAAAACTGGTATCAAAATAAAATTATTAAGTTAAATTACCTCTGTTGGTATCTTTTTTCCTCATGTGTTCGATCATCCGCAGTCCCATTCCATCACATAAAATAGAAGTAGGGAACTTAAATTTCTAATTTCTGTTAAAGGGTGTTTCAAATGAGTTCGATTTAGAGATGAAAAGGTAGAGAAGAGTTGCAAATATATAACCTAATATAACAACGTAAACTAGTGGAAAGAGAATCTGCATCATATGAGGGAAAGACGAATGCCAAAAGTAGCGTTATTCGTGGTCACCAAGATGGTGGTGGCCATTGGAGAGGCTACTCTAATCGAAGAAGGACTTGAGGGGGCAGGGATACCTCCTTGGGAGGCGGTTGGTTGTTAGAACCAACAACTTACGGGGTTCAAATGGCACTAAGCACTATGGGACTGAACATCCGAGGTCATCAGTCCCCTAGACTTTGAACTAGTTAAACCTAATTAATTTAAGGACATCAAACACATCCATGCCCGAGGCAGGATTCAAACCTGCGACTGTAGCAGCAGACTTTCTTTTATTTCATTCATTACATATTAGATTGAACAGTAGGTGAAGAAGACTGCAATCCAGTCGTAACACCCCTTTTAATCCGAGTACTTTGTATTTAGTCTTTCGATCTTATTGTTACCTCTTGGTTCTTGTACATAATGTACGAGGGCTATTCAGAAACTAAGGTCCTATAATTGCGAAATGATGTGTTAGGTCGTGTCTCTAGTACGCCCGTCGATTGCGTCACGTTGCTGTTTTCAGTTGTGAACAAACAGTGAGCACGTAAAGATGGCTAGAACAACGGTGCGTCCCGCCATGAATGAGTTCCCGCTTCGAAGTTTCGCCTGATTTCAAGCAACCCCACATACCGTACCTGTCGTAGCTACAAAACATTTCGTATATATGGGAGAAGTGACAGTAATGGGGTATGCATTTCCATCTTCATGACAATTCCCGGCGGCATACTGGAGGATTAATGGGGCGCGCCCATAGCGTTTTGGATGGGAAGTGTTTTATCACCTACGATACAGCTCGGACGTGGCTTGCTGTGATCCTTGTCTCTGCTAAGATGAACTGCTGCCTGATAGGATGACAATTTTGCACTGACAACGACCTACAACCCAGCGTAGAAAATAGTCAACGCTACGACAGATGTCGAAGATGGAGCGGCGACTCTGTAGAGAAGTAACTGGAACATGTAGCTAACTGTTGCAAATAAAACAGCTTCGATTTTCACTATGGTTTCCATTTCGTGATCGACCGCACCTTACTTTCAGAATAGACCTCATATACCAGTATTATTCGTTTTTCCCTGTAGCTTACTCTTATTTTCCTCAGAATTTCGAACACGTCTTGACTTTTGTTCGACGTTGTTTCCTTTTTCAGACGCAACGTGAGATTTGCACTCTGGTACCAGTACTTCCCCTAAAGAGAAACTGATCGCCATCTAACTCATCCTCAATTTCATTTCCCATTCCTCTGTAAGATTATTCTTGTCAGCCCCTTGGATGCATAAGCTGCTAAACTGATCATGCGATACTTTTCTCACTTGTCTACCATTGCTAACTTCACTGAGCACTAGTGCCCTTTTTTCCGATCTCTCTGATTAGTATTAGTTACCATGTTTGCCGATAAATCTTAAATACAGTATATGTTTCACTTAATGAAGAAAATTTTTACTCCTTCCTTTGACTGTTATGATTCCTGTTCATCTGCATCCTCATGACTAGTTTTGATTAATCCATGTTCAATCTGACTTCTTTATTCTCGCCTGTACGTAGGATCGAGTTAAATGCTTCCGAGGTAGCATGGAGCTGCATCATCGTCTTAGAACTTCACCTGTTAGCGGAAGTGATCGGCAGATGAAGTGTGCTACCACAACTCAACTGGTATTCAGAACCAATGGGTATCAAATTCCGCGTCGGGTCAACGAAAGGAAGATACTCCTTGGTTTCATTTTCTCGATTATGGCGACTGTCTGACTGCTTCTCCCGAAAACTACAGGACCTATCCTCACCAATTCTGTCGCCTTCTCCATCTCTAATTACACTTTATTGGACAGAATCCAGAACCTTAGCTTTCTTTAACTGCCACTGCTGTACGTAGGAGTAAATGTAACGAAGAAACGCATAAATCTGTTTGTGCAGTGGCTGTACACATCAATTCGCACTTTCGCCTATTAAAATTACAATATTTCACAAACCGATCGCACTTTCATTAACTTGTTAATTAAACTTGGAAAATAAATTGTTCTTTCACCGAACAAAATTCGAGTTGGGGTGCGTTTAATATTTCCCTTGCTAAATTTAATTGATGTATTTATTTTATGGGTCTTTGCCGATGACATGGCCCAGCTGAATCCGAAATTAAAAAAAAATACCTTTGTATAATGAGGAAAATTGTGGGTCTGTGGTGAAATGGGCAAATATAATACTAAATGAATGTGAATTTGTTTTATTCAAACCTCTGCGGTGAACTGTTATCCAGTGATTAGCCGTTTAAAAAAAGAGAGAGGAAAGGAAGCATACTACACTCGTCTGGTATGAGACGTTCCCGGCGGTGTCGAATAGGGGCCGAACCGAACAATAACCCTGGGTTCGGCATGGGGCAGCGGTGGGGTGGGTGGACTGCTGTCGCCTGTAGTGGGGTTGTGAAACACTGAGGGCTACTGCGGGACGAAGCCTCTATGTCGTTTCTGTGTCCCCAGCTTAACGCACAATTCACGCAGTTGCTACGAAACAAGTACACAGTGGTATTAATGTAAATTTAATGCAACTTAGGACAAAGTGTGTCATACGTAGAAAAACGGTACTGGATTCGAATTATCTGTTTCTGTCCGTTTTGCTTTACAGGCTGAACTCATCTAGATGGTTCGCCACATACTTGGTGTACATAAGGTGGGAAAGACTCTCCGCGTGACAAAAAATGTAAAACACCCAGAAGACATGGTCGCATGTCACTGTAACATCATCGTACGCTTACACAACGTAGGCGTGTAAGAAAGTAATAGCTTTTGAACACATTATGGGAGTGACATTGATCAATGTGTTACAAATATTTTCTATTAAAAACGGTCTTGATCACGATTTATTTATTAAGGTGACCGGTTTCGACCACTACTGCGGTCATCTACAGACCACTGAGTAGGAACCTGTTTCTGCTGGAGAATCACTACTCCAGCAGAAAGAGGATCCTACTCAATGGTCTGAAGATGACCATACTAGTGGTCGAAATCGGTCACTTTAATAAATAAATCGTGATCGAGACTGTTTTTAATAGTAAATATGTGTAAGAAAGTGACTATAACTGCAGTGATCTCTGAGAGGCAGAACGTTCACCACATTACATTAATGTTGTTGGTGTTTTGTATTGTTAACTGGCCTCGTCGTGTATATAGGAGAGGTCAGCAGCAATCACTGGGAAGGGCACGGAAATGAGGATGGGTAAACAGCAGTCAGTCGCAATTTCACTAGTTCTTCTCATTACTGGTCAAGATTTCAGCTATAAATAGCCATCTTTAGTGCAATTCAGTGGATTTCAAACCAAAAACTCGCGTCAGCATATATCACCATATGACCTGCCTGCACACCAGTAAGGTGGTATGTACTGCCTCGAGTTTGTTGGTCTAAAACGCACTTAAATAGACTGAAGATGGCTATTTACAGATTGAATCTGGATATCCAAGAACAATAAAAACTAAGGGGATGGCAACTGACTGCTGTGTTCCTGTTCTTCCTTATAGTCTACGGTTACTGTGTACAGCGGTTCCTTATGGAATCAAATTTGGCTTTGGATACGGAGATGCCTCGCACTCGTGTGAGACAGCGTTGTCAACACCTAAAGGAGTTTGAAACTGGCATCATTATGCGTCGCCACTCGGCTGGCTGGTCGAAACTGGCAGAACTGAAACGCTTAAAATGGTTATCACCGTACGTCCGTTATTTTAAAATACTGGATACTGTTTTAAAATTACAGACATGTGGTATACTACATTTGTTAAGTCTACGTGAGGAATAATAAATATTTTAGCAGTTTTGTGATTGTGATAGTCAAAATTTACACAAAATGACTATTCAAACAGAGGTCGTCGAAACGTAAAGATAGTAATCTTTCAGACGTTGTTTACAATTGGATTTTTTCGTTGCTCAATATACAGGGCTATTACAAATGATTGAAGCGATTTCATAGAAAAACTCATAAAGTTTGGTTCACCTGAAGCCGCACCTCAGGTTTCTGCCTCCAGAGCGTTCGAGAGCGCAGTGAGACAAAATGGCGACAGGAGGTGGGAAAGGGTATGTCGTACTGGAAGTGCACTCACATCAGTCAGTCATAACAGTGCAACGACACTTCAGGACGAAGTTCAACAAAGATCCACCAACTGCTAACTCCATTCGGCGATGGTATGCGCAGTTTAAAGCTTCTGGATGCTTCTGTAAGGGGAAATCAACGGGTCGGCCTCCAGTGAGCGAGGAAACGGTTGAACGCGTGTGGGCAAGTTTCACGCGTAGCCCGCGGAAGTCGACGAATAAAGGAAGCATGGAGCTAAACGTACCACAGGATGGTGCTCCACCGCACTTCCATCATGATGTTCGGCATTTCTTAAACAGGAGATTGGAATACCGATGGATCGGTCGTGGTGGAGATCATGATCAGCAATTCATGTCATGGCCTCCACGCTCTCCCGACTTAACCCCATGCGATTTCTTTCTGTGGGGTTATGTGAAAGATTCAGTGTTTAAACCTCCTCTACCAAGCAACGTGCCAGAACTGCGAGCTCGCATCAACGATCCTTTCGAACTCATTGATGGGAACATGCTGCGCCGAGTGTGGGAGGAACTTGATTATCGGCTTGATGTCTTCCGAATCACTAAAGGGGCACATATCGAACATTTGTGAATGCCTAAAAAAACTTTTTGAGTTTTTGTATGTGTGTGCAAAGCATTGTGAAAATATCTCAAGTAATAAACTTATTGTAGAGCTGTGAAATCGCTTCAATCATTTGTAATAACCCTGTACAAAACAAGGAAATTTTTCGAACATTAGAAAGAACCGAATTGCAGAAAGTTCTTTTGTGTCATATATTTCCAACCAAGGCACAAATGCACAATTGGCATCACTTTGTTTACGGCAGTTACGCGATTTCTTTCATTCTCGCCGCTGCTGCTTACGATGCATCTGATTGTTCTTTTACTGACGATTCGACAGTGCTTGTAAACTGCTTTTCCCTTAGACGAAGTGTATTTTCCTCGTCTGACTGACGACCTCCCAATGAATTCCTTTGTCGATGGCGTGTCTCTAGAATCTCACGAAGCAGGCTCAGATGAAACTCAGTGAATGAAGTGTTCTTTATGGTGTGAACCTTAAAAAAATAACGTCGCAGATTAGCACGCACATATCTACGGAGTGAAAGAAGACTTTTTTGTACCATATAAGTATTTCGCGAACACTGTCCCACGACCTAAGTAGCATGTTGTCCACTGATCCCGCAGACGCACTGTAATCCGACACAAATTTAAGTATAAATTTTTCGGTACTGGTGTGGAGGTTCATTTTCACAGCTGATTTCATTGCAGCTGATGATACGTCGTCAAAATACATCTCTTTTGCCATGCCTCTTTCAGGCCATCATAGCATCTGTTGCTCTAAATTCCACATCCCCAGTGCAGTTTCCGTACATTTCCTAGTCATTGCACTTGTTCTTCTTTCAGGCAATTAGTGGAAGACAGATGGACTTCTATACATATTATCCAAGTATAGCAGGTGTTTCATAGCATGATTTACTAAGGAAACTTCGAAACGTACACAGAGTGGTCAAAAACAGTCTCGAAAGGTTCTAATGGTGTTGTAGGGTAGACTGCGCTGAGAAATAATTGTTCAGAAAAAAAAATCGATACACTGCACCGTTTACGTGTTAAAATTAGCCAATCAGGGCATATCGCGCGCGAATTCAAGCAGCCCGCCAGATATAATTAGTGTCAATAGTTCTCATAGCGTAGATAATACCTAATAAGATAACTCAGTCGTTGGCTAGTGTTAGGTCCCTACTACCATTTCACGTACAATTTTCGTATTGGCCACTTCTTCGGTTTTACGAAACCAAACGGAGAACGCGCTTGGTAACACTGTCTTTGCGATCTGCTTGAATCTATGCCCGCAACGGCCTGATTGGTTAACTTCAGTGTTAATTAATTCGGAAATGACATGACGTGTCGAATTTTTTCCATAACTGTTATTTCTCAGAACAACCTACCCTGCAACATCTTCACAAGCTTCTCGGACTTTTTCCGACCAACATGAATATCCGGCGTTAGCACTAATGGCTCACTCAGCGCCTGTTGCATTCATACGTCTTTAGTATTGTGTGCTCGGATGTACAGGCTCGTTATAATTAAACTTTCGCTTTATGACCCAGTGTAGACAAAAAATGGTTAAAATTGCTCTGAGCACTATGGGAAGTAACATCTGAGGTCATCAGTCCCCTAGACTTAGAACTACTTAAACCTAACTAACCTAAGGACATCACACACATCCATGCCCGAGGCAGGATTCGAACCTGCGACCGTAGCAGTAGCGCGGTTCCGGACTGAAGCGCCTAGAACCGCTCGGCCACCACGGTCGGCCCAGTGTAGACAGAAAATTATTTACAATATGGGTAAGAAACTTAATACGAATGATGTTCTGCCTCTTTGCTGCAGGATTTCCGTTGTTAGCAGTGCTATTGTCATAAATTGCCCTTAGCAGCCGGTAATGGAACGGCAACGTAGGTTTGGAAACGGAGCATCGGTGTGCATTACACTTGCAGCTCTAGACGAGGTGAACTGGACTTTACTGTTAGAGCTGTTTTACCTTAACAACAGCAATAGTGCTGCGCTGTTCACAAGTATCGATGCATTAAAGGAATACGGAGAGTTCCACTTTCCACAACGGGCTTGAAGGACTCGTTTCGAAAGCTCGAAGTAACTGGCGATTTAGGAACTGCTTCTGGGGGAAGTCGTCGGCTAACTGCTCGACCAATTGTTGAAGAGCCTACTGTTGCCATGACTGGGAATGCTGGACTCACTATGCGATTTTCGAGCAGTGAATGAGCTGATTCACGACAGCTGAACATTCCATGGGCCACCTTCAAAAAGCGCTGCGAACAGTTCTGAAATGGTATCTCTAGAGCGGTTCCAGGCTGTCGTGAAAGCAGATGGTCATCACACTGAGGAACGTTTGTAACTTTGGAACGTAAACATGGTACGCAATTAACATATGTTATCCTCTCATGTGGAAATTAAACTGTGTTACTTTCAATGGTTTATTCGTTATTTCCCTGGCACGCCGTTCAAAATCTACCCACAAAGTTTCATTGTCCTACAACTATTCGATTTTCATGGGAGCGCTATAACTAACAGGAAGTTTTATTATAACCACAATCTATACTTCGCTAGCTATTATAGCGCTATGACTCCATCAGGCAGGTAGGATGATTCTAGAACTACGCACCGAGCACAGCTGAGACAGTTCAGGCAACTTATTTTCTTTCGACTTCCCTCGCAGATAATCATCCCCACTTTTACCCACTCGGCCTGCCCGCTCAGCCGTCACCAAATAGTTTGAAATTTCCACTCAGAAGTTAAAAGTTGGGACAAAGAAAAAGCTACCGGGCCTCAACTCTCCGGAGACTTTAATGGACGCTTCGAGTGGCGCCAGTTTGGCAGTCAGGGCGGATGCGGGCTGTCAAAAGTTTTGCGACCCGAGAGCCGCGGAAAGGAACCTCCCTGCGGCTCCACCCACGCTCAGGGCAGGAGTTCGACGAAAGACCACAGTCTGGCCACCTTCCAGCTATACAGGATTTAACAACGACTCTAGGCAATGCGGGCCAGTGTCATGGTGTGATGTCAACTAATATGATTGATATGCTATATAGGTATTCACATTACATTCGAAAGACTCGGAAATTTTCATCTACAAAATTTTCCCCTCCCTCCCCCCCCCCCACTCTCCCTTGCGTTTCCGCCACCTCCGGACAACACGAGAACTTCAGTTCCTCGTTATCTGCACTATAGTTTTTTTCCAGTAACCTTTCACCATTTCACTGAGTTTATTTTTTTCTTTTGCAGAGGACTTTATTTTAATCAGAATATTTTGATGCGTCACCACAAATCTGGACGGCTTGTAATCAAAATGCGTGCCTATGGTGTATCGCCTCGGCTGTGCGACTGGATTCGTATTTTCCTGTCACGAAAGGTCACAGTTTGTAGTAAATAACAGTAGTCCTTGAGGAAAACAGAAGTGATATGTGGCCTTCTCCAAGAAAGTGATAAGGCCATTTGCTGTTCCTAATTTATGTAAATGATTTAGGAGACTATTTGAGCAGTCCTATTAGATAGTTTTTAGATGACGCCGTCATATACCGTCTATGAAAGAGATCGAAACATCAAAACCAATTGCGAAACAATGAAAAATGTGAAGTCTTCTGCACGAGTACTATAAGGAATCAGTTAGATAGCGTTTACACGAGAACTCGCGTAGATCTAAAGGCTGTCAATTCAACGAAATACATAGGGATTACAACTACGAATAATTAATACTGGAGCGATCGCATAGATAAAGTTCTGGGTAGGACGAACCAAAGACTGAATTTTATGGACATAACACTTAGAGGATGCAACAAATTGAAACTTCTTTATTTAAATGTGTGAGTCTGTACTTAAATTGCTGAATGACTGAGAAGATGAAACTTCTACGTTATCTGATTCTGAACCAGCTGAGAAAAACTGAACGTACTGAGCCTACTTTCTCTTCACTTTTTCTTATCATGTCAACACTGATCCACAATATACTAGCGCAACGCAATCAGACTTCTCAAAAAATAAATAAATAAATAAATAAATAAATTACAACCTGACTTCAAATAATTAATTCAAAAGAACGGCCCTGAGTAAAAAGAAATCTTAACAATAACCTATCCATTTCAGTAAGCACTTACCTCATAAAAACCTTCAATACTCGAACTACTGCAATATAGCGAGCGTGAATACTGGCAGCTAAATGAAAGATTCTAACTTCTAAATCCACTGTAATTGTTATGTGGTTCGCAAAGGAAAGATTTTGTTGCAAACCAAATAATGTATTTTTTTACGTTAATAATGTGACATCCAGTTCAAACACGAATATAAATCGTCGTTGACATCCAATACAAAGATATATAATCGTGAATAATTTTCAACCTCCAAGTCGGATAATTCCAGATCGTTAGCCTACGCTGACACTTCAGACCTCTACCCTCCATCAATGCCAACTTCTCACATTTAACATCCATCACTGCTGGCTGTTCACCTCCAACTGCCCAACAGTACTTCCATCACTTCTAGCGACTAACTTCCAACGGCCCAACGCTACTGGCGATTATCTTCTAACAACGAGTCCAACCAGCCATAGAGTCTCTTACAAAGAAAGTGTAGCCAAAGATCCAATGCAAAGCACTACACAGCGCTGCCAACACAGAGGCAGCCCACTTACAAAATGTACTAAAGAGGTCGCCTACACATCGCTTTCCCATCCTATACTGGAGTACAGCTGTGCAGCATCGCAGCCCCATCAGACAGGTCTACGCAGGACATTGAAAATGTTCAACGAAGTTCACCTCATTATACGTTGTCACATAATAGATCAGAGAATGTAACGGATATGATACGTGAGTTGGGGTCGCCTGTCGTCAACAGAATGGCATTTTTCGTTGCCGCGAGAGATTTTCAGGTAGTTTTCTAACATGAACTTTCTTCTCCGAATACAAGACTATTCTTTTGGTGCAAATCTACATAGGTAGAAATGATCATCGTAATAAAAAATAGAGAAATCGTAGCTCGCACAGAAAGATTTGACTGTTCGTTTTTCGTGTGCGCTGTTCGAGGCTGGACAGTAGAGACATGGTGTGAAAGTGGTTCGAAGAACACTCTGCGTGAACTGCAAAGTTGTTTTGTAGATGTTGCCGCGAGAGATTTTCAGGTAGTTTTCTAACACGAACTTTCTTCTCCGAATACAATACTATTCTTGTGGTGCCAATCTACATAGTCAGAAATTATCATCCTAATAAAAAATAGAGAAATCGTAGCTCGCACAGAAAGAATTAACTGTTCGTTTTTCGTGTGCGCTGTTCGAGGCTGGACAGTAGAGACATGGTGTGAAAGTGGTTCGATGAACACTCTGCGTGAACTACGAAGTTGTTTTGTAGATGTAGATGTACATGACTTTTACGCCATGAGGTCTAGGTTACTTTGGAAGGTAACAATCTAGTTGCTAGCTGGCGAAGCGGTATCGAAGACTTCCGTTAACGGGTTTCGTCTCTGGTTAATTAACGTGGAATGGATGAGTCAGGTAAAGTGACTTTACAGAGTTTACTGTTGAAAAGCACTCAAAAGTTGCGGATTATGGGTAAATCCCGGCAGCTGATAACTATTCTGGAATGTTACTGCGATGAACATATTTTGGCATGGGGAAGTAAGGTGACGTTTCTTTATTATAGTTCAGTACAAAAATAACAACCCAGCTGAGATGAAATGAAATATCTTGCTGTAACATCGTTGCCATCTTCACCCTAGCAAAATCAGTACAGTGTCATCCCTAAAATACATCTGTAGGTGTCAGAGCACCTACTTGCTAATTCCGTCGACATGTTTTATTGTGTTGTGCTGCGATGTCACTCCCATGCTATCACAAATCTTAAATCAGAATTACTACCTATTTTACGTATCAAATTTAGTTATGGTGACGATCAGATTTATGGGTACTGCAGAGCATGTAAACGCCGTTCAGATGGCATCACAAATTGCCGATTCTGTTTGCACTGAAAACGTGATTATACTATATTTATTTAACTGTGTTGAAAGAAGGGTCGATTCGCGAAATTCATACAGAAACATAAACACTAAAAAATGCCGAAATACAACTAATTCAGAACGTTATTGTGATTCATGTGAAACAACTACGTTTGGCCAGAGACATACGAAATAAATTGAATTTTATCTATGCAAAGTATTATGTCAGTCATAGATGCATCCTTCTCAACATTTTATTGAATAATATTCAAAATACCGTCATTTAAGTAAAAATTGTTACCCGAAGCGTGGTATTTTGACACTCTACATTTATTGAAATACCTCAGCTGCTGCAAATGGATTTTCTAAAAAAGACGTCAGTATTAATATCAGTAGTGCTCTCATATCACACTTTACAGGAATAGTTGATGGAAGATTTTTACCCTGAGAACGTACTACTTCACTGCGAATAAGACATAGTCCCTTTTAATAAATGTTCTGCGTTCCCTAACGACTCACCCACCAACGACACAGCTGCGTACTGCGGGTTGCCGCAGACCTAGCCCCTCTAGAACTCGGATGAAAACAATTCATAGCACCATTCTATACTGAAGACTCAAAGAAACTGGTACACCTTCCTAATATCGTGTAGGGTCCCCACGAGCACGTACGCGTGGCGCAACGCGACTTGTCCATGGACTCGACTAATGTCTGAAGTGGTGCTGGAGGGAAATGGCACCGTGAATCCTGCAAGGCTGTCCTTAAATCCGTAAGAGTACGAGGGAATGGAGATCTTTCCTGAGCACAGGTTGCAAGGCGTCCCAGATATACTCAGTCATGTTCATGTCTGAGGAGTTTTGTAGCAAACGGAAGTGTCTAAACGCAGAAGGGTATTCCAGGAGCCACTCTGTAGCAATTTTGGACGTGTAGGGTATTCTAACACCGTACTGGAATTGCCCAAGTCCGTTGGAATGCACAATGAACACGAATGGATACAGGTGATCAGACAGGATTCTGACATATGTGTCACCTAGCAGAGTCGTATCTAGACGTATCAGGGGTCCCATATCATTATAACTGCACAGACACCATACATTAGAGAGCCTCCACCAGCTTGAACAGTCGCCTGCTAACATGCAGGGTCCATGGATTGATTAGGTTGTCGCCATACCCGTACACGTCCATCCACTCAATACAATTTGAAAAGAGACTCGTCCGACCATGCAACATGTTTCCAGTCATCAACAGCTCAATGTCGGTGTTGACGGCCCCTGGCGAGGTGTACAGCTTTGTATAGTGCAGTCGTGAAGGTAACAGGAGTGGGCCTTCAGCTCAGAAATCCCATATCGATGATGTTTCGTTGAATGCTTCGCACGCTGACACACAAGATGGCCCAGCATTGAAATCCGCTGGTTGCACTTCTGTCACGTTGGACGATCCTCTTCAGTCGTCGCCGGTCCCGTTCTTGGAGGGTCCTTTTCCGCCTCAGCGATGTCGGAGGATTGATGTTTTTCCGGATTACTGATATTCACCGTACATTCACGAAATGGTCGTACGGGAAAATCCCATCGCCACCTCAAAGATGTTGTGTCCCATCACTCGTACGCCGACTGCAGCATCAGCATTAGCTGGTCTAACAAGTGCGTCAGACACTGCGTTGCCGACCACAGGGCCGTATTCTGCCTGTTTACACACCTCCGCATTTGAATACGCATGCCTATACCGATTTCTTTGGCTCTTCAATGTAATATACAGGGTGATTCAAATATAATACCACAACTAGAAAAATGTGTATTTAATGAAAGAAACATAATATAATCTGTTATACATCATTACAAAGAGTATTTAAAAAGGTTTTTTTTCACTAAAAAACAAGTTCAGAGATGTTCAATATGGCCCCCTCCAGACACTCGAGCAATATCAACCCGATACTTCAACTCGTTCCACACTCTCTGTAGCATATCAGGCGTAACAGTTTGGATAGCTGCTGTTATTTCTCGTTTGAAATCATCAATGGTGGCTGGGAGAGGTGGCCGAAACACCATATCCTTAACATACCCCCATAAGAAAAAATCGCAGGGGGTAAGATCAGGGCTTCTTGGAGGCCAGTGATGAAGTGCTCTGTCACGGGCTGCCTGGCGGCCGATCCATCGCCTCGGGTAGTTGACGTTCAGGTTTCATAACTAACCTTTTACGTAGGACTCTCCATACAGTTGATTGTCGAATTTGCAGCTCTCTGCTAGTTCTGCGAGTCGATTTTCCTGGGCTGCGAACAAATGCTTTCTGGATGCGTGCTACATTTTCATCACTCGTTCTTGGCCGTCCAGAACTTTTCCCTTTGCACAAACACCCATTCTCTGTAAACTGCTTATACCAACGTTTAATACACCACCTATCAGGAGGTTTAACACCATACTTCGTTCGAAATGCACGCTGAACAACTGTCGTCGATTCACTTCTGCCGTACTCAATAACACAAAAAGCTTTCTGTTGAGCGGTCGCCATCTTAGCATCAACTGACGCTGACGTCTAGTCAACAGCGCCTCAAGCGAACAAATGTACAACCAAATGAAACTTTATAGCTCCCTTAATTCGCCTTTTGTCGTTGCAGAGTTTTAAATTCCTAAAGTTGTGGTATTCTTTTTGAATCACCCTGTACATTGATCAGCCAGAACTTTATGACCACCTTCCTTGCAGCTGGTTTGTCTTCCTTTGTCACGGATAACAGAGGCTACAGGTCGTGGCAAGGAAATAATGAGGCCGTGGTTGGTCGCTGGAGAGATTTGGCACCACATCTTCTCCCATAAGTTTCTTAATTCCCGTAACTTCCGGGGAGGGGGGAGCTATGAGCTCTGACACGACATTCAATCACAGTCCAGATGTGTTCAGTCGGGTTCATATCTGGCGAGCTGTGGGCAGCACATCAACTGAAATTCTCCACTAAGTTCCTGGAACGACTCCATCACATTCGTGGCCTTGTTGCATGGCACATTATCTTGTTGAAAAATGCCGCTGCTGTCGGAAAACATGATCGTCATGAAATGTTGTACCTGGCCTACAACCACTGTACGATACTTCTTGGCCATCATGGCGCCATTAATTAGTTCCACTGGACCAATTAATGCCCGCATGAATGTTCCCCAAAACATAATGGAGACCTGCGCTAGCTTATCTGTATAGGTGTACAGGTGGCATGATGAAGAAGGTATCAGGCGCCGACATCCAGTGTCGATGGTCACATGCGCATTTCACTCGTAGTTGCCGATGTCGTGGAGTTAACATTGGACCTGCATGAATCGTTGGCTGCGGAGGCCCATCTTGAGGTGCGTTTGGTGCACTGTGTGTTCAGCCACACTTGTACCCTACCCAGCATTAAAGTCGGATGTGAGTTCAGCCAAGTTCGCCCCCTCCCCTGTTATACCAACATGCCCAGCCTACGACGTCCGAGGGTGACCACCCAACACCCAACTCCGCGGTGTCTGGACATGATTTCATCTTGGTTTCACCACGTGTTGAAGACACTCATCACAGCATTTGAGGAACACCCTACTAGTCGTGCAGTTTCCGAAATGCTCCGGCCACGCCTCTGGGCCATCACAATCTGCCCTTGGTCAAACTCGGAGAGATTGCACCCCTTCCCCACTCACAAAAGCGTGCTCACTCATATTACTTATACATCTACTGTGTAAGAAAATGACTAGCAGTCTTTCCTCGCCAGGTGGCACTGCTACTGCCTGGACGCGTTTATGTCGGTAGTAGGTAGGTGGTTATAGTGTTCTGCGTGTCTGCATACCTGGCATTATAATCGAATCTCCAGCAACCACCATGGTACCACGGGGCGCCATCTTCGCCGCCAGGGTACCTTGTGGTGTCATCTTCGCCACCGGAGGCATAAGCATCGCCACAAACACCGCTTCCACCATGACACTACCTCTCTTCTTCAGGTCACATGTCTCTAATGATATACTTCCGCTGACGAGTATTCTGGCGGCAGTCTGACCGCCATGCAGTCGTTTTGGGCCTTAAGTCGACCTTATGTAGCGGTTCACCAATCGCCAAGCACACTTTACTCCCCAGTCTCTACGCTAGTCGTACGTAGCGATCCATAAAGTCATCACAGCTCACAACTTCGTGGGACATCAACTCTGACATGCCTCTGAGCTTACCGCCTCCTGGGGTACTCTTACTGTGAATCGTCCGCAATCCAAAATACCCTGCTAGGACGTTATAATAATTCAGTGATTAACCATGAGACTGGTCCAACGACTGCCAACTCTCATTCCAAGAAACGGTTATTGCATTTTTTTTATTAGACTCAATAAGTTTAACTTTCTTGGCTACATGGGCACATCAATCATAGTGTGTTGCTCTATTCAAATCACAGCAGAATTTTAGCAAAACTGTGTATGGTTTCTGACAGAGAAACGAAATACAAAAAAAAAGGTTCAAATGGCTTTTAGCACTATGGGACTGAACTACTGAGGTCATCAGTCCCCTAGAACATAGAACTATGTAAACCTAACTAACCTAAGGACATCACACACATCCATGCCCGAGGCAGGATTCGAACCTGCAACCGTAGCGGTCGCGCGGTTCCAAACTGACGCGCTTAGAACCGCACGGCCTCACCAGCCGGCCGAAACGAAATACAAAAATTACTATCACTTGATAATAGTTGTAAGTTAAACACAAGTAAACGACATCAGTGTGGGAAGGAACTATATTTTTATGTAGTGGGCAAACGGATTTGTTATGTTAAATCGGAACACAGTTTAGTTTCATATAATTTTAGGCTACAGTTTAAAAGGTGCAGTCTATTTTACAATAGGTCTAAGGGTTTGAATCGATCTCGTATTTATGAAAAGAGCGGTGAACTCAATATATTTAAATCTCTCTGTGTAAGTGTAGGCAACGATGATAACATGTCAATTTGAGAAGAATCTGCAGTGGGTATACGCACTGGGTCGTTATAATTACACTAACGGTGTTCCGAGTGCTGTAGTGCGGGCTGTATACATCGCGGGTTGACGAAACTTCGTAGGTATGTTAGTTAATCTGCGCGTCTTCGGAGTATAGTGAAAAATAAATAGTTTCACTTTCTGCCATTATTGAAGAATATGGCGCTGTAAGGAGTCAGAATGTCGTGTGCATGCAGAAAAACGGGACTAGCGATCAAACACATGATTACGGTGATTTTGCCACGAATATGGTCACAAGTATCCGGACACTATAAAAACATACTTTTTTTCATATTAGGTGCATTGTGCTGCCACGTACTGGCAGGTACTACATATCAGCGACCTCAGTAGTCATTAGACATCGTGAGAGAGCAGAATGGGGCGCTCTGCGGAACTCACGGACTTCGAACGTGGTCAGGTGACTGGTTGCCACTTGTGTCATACGTTTGTACGCGAAATTTATAAATTCCTAAACATCCCTAGGTCCACTGTTTCCGATGTGATAGTGAAGTGACACGTGCAGCACAACAGCGTACAGGCCATCGTCTTCTGTTGACTGACAAAGATCGCCAGCAGTTGAAGAGGGTCGTAATGTGTAACAGGCAGACATCTATGCAGACCATCACACAGAAATTCCAAACTTCATCAGTATCCACTGCAAGTACTGTGACAGTTAGGCGGGAGGTGAGAAAACTTGGATTTCATGGTAGGGCGGCTGCCCCTAATCCACATCACAACGGTAAATGCCAAACGACGCCTCGCTTGGTGTAAGGAGCGTAAGCATTGGACGATTGAACAGTGGAAAAACGTTATGTGGAGTGACGAATCACGGCGATCCGATGGCAGGGTGTGGGTATGGCGAATGCCCGGTGAACGTCATCTGCCAGCGCGTGTAATGCCAGCAGTAAAAGGTGGTAGTGTTTTGGAGGGGTCGAGTTTTTTATGTAGAGGGCTTGCACCCCTCGTTGTTTTGCGAAGCACAGTCACAGCACAGGCCTACACTGGTGTTATGAACACCTTGCTTCCCACTGTTGAAGTGCAATTCGGGGATGGAGATTACATCTTTGAACACGATCGAGCACGATAACACCCCCCATGATAGCAAATACTTTTCCTATAGTTAATAAATAGTGGAAGTGGGCTGCTACAGAATAGGCATCATGTAGTACAATGTCAAGTGATGAATCTGCTAATGCATGGCACGTAGCGATGTGGTTAGACGACAATAACATCCCTGTAATGGACTGGCCTGCACAGAGTCCTGATCTGAATCCAATAGAACACCTGTGGGATGTTTTAGAACGCCGACCGTGCCAGGCCTCACCGACCGACATCGATACCTCCCTTCAGTGCAGCTGCATTTCCCCAAGAAAGTTTCCAGCACCTGACAGAACGTATGCCTGCGAGAGTGGAAACTGTGCTCAAGGCTAAGGGTTGGCCAATACCCTGTTGAATTCCAGCATTACCGATGGAGGACGCCAAGAACTTGTAAGTCATATTCAACCAGGTGTCCGGATACTTCTGACCACATACTGTATGTTAAATATGTTATCCCGAGTCAGCAATATGGCTTGTTCTACAGTCTCTCGCAGCATATCGAGTGTAATGAGGTCGATATGTCTTTGTACGTTATTCTTCGGATCAGGAAGAGACCGATAAATTCCTGATAGACTCGATCCCTCCGATATCGCCTTTAATTAATTCCAGCAACTGGCAAAACTAATCCGTTTTTTCCCCTGATATATCCAACTGTTCGGTACATTGCTCATAATTAATAAATGTGATTAATTTAAATTAGCTTCTCAAGCTGAGTGTCGTAATGAAACCATCGCATTAGTTTTCTCACACGTGATCGACAAAGTTCACTACTTTTACGAATAACTGTGCCAGTATTGTTCAATGATGCCCTCTCATTCTCAAACATTTTTAAAATTACGATCTGATAGTCGTCACAGCCGAAACGAAGCAGAAATAGAGCATCATCATCATCATCATCATCATCATCATCATCATAATCATCATTTGAGACTGATTATGCCTTTCAGCGTTCAGTCTGGAGCATAGCCCCCTTATAAAATTCCTCCACAATCTCCTATTCAGTGCTAACATTGGTGCCTCTTCTGATGTTAAACCTATTACTTCAAAATCATTCTTAACCGAATCCAGGGACCTTCTCCTTGGTCTGCCCCGATTCCTCCTACCCTCTACTGCTCAACCCATGAGTCTCTTGGGTAACCTTGCTTGTCCCATGCGTGTAAAATGACCCCACCATCTAAGCCTGTTCGCCCTGACTGCTACATCTATGGAGTTCATTCCCAGTTTTTCTTTGATTTCCTCATTGTGGACACCCTCCTGCCATTGTTCCCATCTACTAGTACCTGCAATCATCCTAGCTACTTTCATATCCGTAACCTCAACCTAGTTGATAAGGTAACCTGAATCCACCCAGCTTTAGCTCCCATACAACAAAGTTGGTCGAAAGATTGAACGGTGCACAGATAACTTAGTCTTGGTACTGACTTCCTTCCTGCAGAAGAGAGTAGATCGTAGCTGAGCACTCACTGCATTAGCTTTGCTACACCTTGCTTCCAGTTCTTTCACTATGTTGCCATCCTGTGAGAATATGCATCCTAAGTACTTGAAACCGTCCACCTGTTCTAACTTTGTTCCTCCTATTTGGCACTCAATCCGTTTACATTTCTTTCCCACTGACATTACTTTCGTTTTGGAGATGCTAATCTTCATACTGTAGTCCAGAAATAGAGCAGCAAATTAAAATAGTTATTAACCAATCAAGATTCGTGTAAGTTAATGATGATTTCAGATTAAGCCGGCCGCTGTGGGCGAGCGGTCTAGGCGCTTCAGTCTGGAACCGCGAGACCGCTACTGTCGCAGTTTCGAATCCTACCTCTGGTATGGATGTGTGTGATGTCCTTAGGTTAATTGGGTTTAAGTAGTTCTAAGTTCTAGGGGACTGATGACCTCAGCTGTTAAGTACCATAGTGCTCAGAGCCATTTGAACCATTTTTTTAAATTTCAGATTCGTTCCAAGAATTTATCACCTTGATTAAAAAAATATTCTATACATAAGGAAGCTTCACTGCAAGGAGTCAACAGCGTGGTCACTACACAAAATGACGCTTACTGTCGGGCCAAATAAAGTAAAACTATAAATTTGTAAATTATAACAATCTGAGTCAATGGCGGCTTTCATCTAGTTTGCATTCATGGATATTGTGCAGTTTCGGCTCAGTCTCAGGAGGCCCCAGAAGAGGGACCAAAACGTCGAGCAATGAACAACTTCGAAGAGGTATATGACGTAGCCTAACGGCACAGAAGTTCTGTTCGTCAATGACATAGGCCACGAAACCCTTCAGCCTTAAATACTATTTAAAAAACAGCCAAGAGAAGAGAAGCTACCCGCGGGTTGGTTACGACAGGCAAAGTACAGTTCGAAGGATTATGGAGAACTACCCAAGGAACCCAAAGAAAGCACAGAGAACGTACTTCAAAAGAGAGATATAGGAGACCCAGCAAGATTTATTGGTAAAAGAGGCGAGAAAGATGTATCGTAAAGTGAAATTCTTTAAGAAGGGACACCAGAGGCGCCAAAAGTTCGTCAGGGCAGGTAGAGGGACCATACTCCCGACGGAATCACCACTGCTGGGAAGGGGAAATAGTCAGGAAGCACTCAAATGTGCTCAACTTGAAGATCTGTTCAAATTTTAACACTGAGACTCTAGATTTAAATTACCTGCCACATACATTGGAGTAAATGAAGGTTCAGATAATGAAACTGAAGAGAAAAAGTACCGGAGAAGATGGAATCGAGGCAGAAGTCTTCAGACCGGAGGAGAGAGACTCCACAAGAAGGATGTGGAGTTTGGAGAAGAGTACAGCTGATTGGAAGATAGTGTCCATGTGTACTATACACAAGGAAGGTGACGAAATTGGCTGCACCAGCTTCAAAGGAATCACTCTCCGTACCGTCTGCTATAAGGCCTTGTCCATCTGTACAGGTTATTACAAATGATTGAAGCGATTTCACAGCTCTACAATAACTTTATTATTTGAGATATTTTCAAAATGCTTTGCACACACATACAAAAACTCAAAAAGTTTTTTTAGGCATTCACAAATGTTCTATATGTGCTCCTTTAGTGATTCGGCAGACATCAAGCCGATAATCAAGTTCCTCCCACACTCGACGCAGCATGTCCCCATCAATGAGTTCGAAAGCATCGTTGATGCGAGCCCGCAGTTCTGGCACGTTTCTTGGTAGAGGAGGTTTAAACACTGAATCTTTCACATAACCCCACAGAAAGAAATCGCATGGGGTTAAGTTGGGAGAGCGTGGAGGCAATGACATGAATTGCTGATCATGATCTCCACCACGACCGATCCATCGGTTTTCCCATCTCCTGTTTAAGAAATGCCGAACATCATGATGGAAGTGCGGTGGAGCACCATCCCGTTGAAAGATGAAGTCGGCGCTGTCGGTCTACAGTTGTGGCATGAGCCAATTTTCCGCCGGCTACGCGTGAAACTTGCCCGCACGCGTTCAACCGTTTCTTCGGCCACTGCAGGCCGACCCGTTGATTTTCCCTTACAGAGGTATCCAGAAGCTTTAAACTGCGCCTACCATCGCCGAATGGAGTTATCAGTTGTTGGATCTTTGTTGAACTTGGTCCTGAAGTGTCGTTGCACTGTTATGACTGACTGATGGGAGTGCATTTCAAGCACGACATACGCTTTCTGGGCTCCTGTCGCCATTTTGTCTCACTGCGCTCTCGAGCGCTCTGGCGGCAGAAACCTGAAGTGCGGCTTCAGCCGAACAAAACTTTATGAGTTTTTCTACGTATCTGTAGTGTCTCGTGACCATATGTCAATGAATGGAGCTACAGTGAATTAATGGTATCGCTTCAATCATTTGTAATAGCCCTGTATAGTGGATAGAATTCTGCTCTTTGCAGGAAAAGTGGCTGGTGAATATCTAGGGGGATTGAAAACGGGCCGATCGACTGCCAGCAAGATCTATGTGGTGCGACAGCTCACCGAAAAATGTAGGAATAGTAGTATGGAGTAGAGCAGCTTGCGCTCCTCGCAGATTTTAAGAAGACACAAGGCCGGATCCCCTAGGGAAGACTGATGAATAGCCTAACCCAGTTTGGAATACCCAAGAAACCAGTCAGCCCAGTTCGAGTTTACCCCACTACTTCGAAAAGGAAACTGAAGCTCGAGAACCAAGTCACAGAGAGCTTTTACATACACATTGAGAAAAGGAGATGGTGCGTCACCGATATTGTTCAATCTGTCGCTCGAAAAGATAACGAGAGAAATTTTCCATGATAACTTCGCCAGGACCGAGATAGAAGGTGGAAAAAAATCACACACCCCATATTTGGCCCTGTTGTCCACATCCAAGGAAGAACTGAGGCGGATGAGCGACTTTATGACACTGTACCACACAAGCGGCTTGTCGTGAAATTGCGTGCTTATAGAATATCGTCTGAGTTATGTGACTAGATTTGTGATTTCCTGTCAGAGAGATCACAGTTCATGTTGTGTTGTTGTTGTGGTCTTCAGTCCTGAGACTGGTTTGATGCAGCTCTCCATGCTACTCTATCCTGTGCAAGCTTCTTCATCTCCCAGTACCTACTGCAACCTACATCCTTCTGAATCTGCTTAGTGTATTCATCTCTTGGTCTCCCCCTACGATTTTTACCCTCCACGCTGCCCTCCAATACTAAATTGGTGATCCCTTGATGCCTCAGAATATGTCCTACCAACCGATCCCTTCTTCTGGTCAAGTTGTGCCACAAACTTCTCTTCTCCCCAATCCTATTCAATACTTCCTCATTAGTTATGTGATCTACCCATCTAATCTTCAGCATTCTTCTGTAGCACCACATTTCGAAAGCTTCTATTCTCTTCTTGTCCAAACTATTTATCGTCCACGTTTCACTTCCATACATGGCCACACTCCATACGAATACTTTCAGAAATGACTTCCTGACACTTAAATCTATACTCGATGCTAACAAATTTCTCTTCTTCAGAAACGCTTTCCTTGCCATTGCCTGTCTACATTTTATATCCTCTATACTTCGACCATCATCAGTTATTTTGCTCCCCAAATAGCAAAACTCCTTTACGACTTTAAGTGTCTCATTTCCTAATCTAATACCCTCAACATCACCCGACTTAATTCGACTACATTCCATTATCCTCGTTTTGCTAGTTTGCTAGTTTTGCTAGTTTGCTAGTTCATAGTAATTGACGAAAGTCATCGTGTAAAACAGAAGTGATTTCTGGCGTTCCCCAAGGCAGTGTTATAGGCCCTTTGCTATTCCTTAACTATATAAACAATTTGGGAGACAATATGAGCAGCCGTCTTAGGTTGTTTGCAGATGACGCTTTCGTTTATCGACTAATAAAGTCATCAGAAAATCAAAACAAAAAAAAAAGTGGCTCTGAGCACTATGGGACTTAACATCTGAGCTCATCAGTCCCCTAGAACTTAGAACTACTTAAAACTAACTAACCGAAGGACATCACACACATCCACGCCCGAGGCAGTATTCGAACCTGTGACCGTAGCGGTCGCGCGGTTCCAGACTGAAGCCCCTTGAACCGCTCGGCCGCACCGGCCGGCGACGAAAACAAATTGCAAAACGATTTAGAAAAGATATCAGAATGGTGCGAAAATTGGCAGCTGACCCTAAATAACGAAAAGTGTGAGGTCATCCACACGATTGCTAAAAGGAATTCGTTAATCTTCGGTTACACGATAAATCAGTCTAATGTAAAAGCCGTAAATTCAACTAAATATCTAGGTATTACAATTACGAACAACTTAAATTGGAAGGAACACATAGAAAATGTTGTGGGGAAGGCTAACCAAAGACTGCGTTTTACTGGCAGGTCACTTAGAAATGTAACAGATCTACTAAGGAGACTGCCTACACTACGCTTGTCCGTCCTCTTTTAGGATACTGCTGCGCGGTGTGGGATCCTTACCAGATAGGAGTGATGGTGTACATCGAAAAAGTTCAAAGAAAAGAAGCACGTTTTGTATCATCGCGAAATGTGGGAGAGCGTGTCACAGATATAATACACGATTTGGGCTGGAAATCATAAAAAGAAAGGCGTTTTTCGTTGCGACGGAATCTTCTCACGAAATTCCAATCACTAACTTTCTCCTCCGAATGTGAATATATTTTGTTCACACTGACCTACATAGTGAGAAACGATCACCACTGTAGAATAAGGGAAATCAGAGCCCGTACGGAAATAGGTGTTCATTCTTTCCACGCGCTATACGAGATTGGAATATTAGAGGATTGTGGTTCGATGAAGCCTCTGCCAGGCACATAACCGTGATTTGCAGAACATAGATGAAGCGGCACTGAGCAGAATATATCTCCTTTTGAAACAGTGGAGGACCGAGTATATGGTGATCAACAGGACTCATGTCTATTCAGCGGCCTCATATAGTCGGAACACTATCAAGCGAAAGGGTTCATAATTAAAAATATCTGCAGTGTAATCCTTACAGAGGATACATCGTGTGAAGCAGAAAACAAGCTGATCATACTTCAAGGTGAGCCAGCTTTTTAAATCGCGCAGTTTCCCAAAGAATTTCGAAGTCCAGCGGTACAAAACACTGATTCACCCTGTAGGGCAGTATAGTTGTGATATATAGAGTGTCCGGAAAAAAAAATTAAGTAACCTTCTCGTTTTCGAGAGTAAAATGTTAAGGAATATCTATGATCTGGTATAAGATTAGATCAGTGGAGAATGGAGTATCTGGCATGGTTGTGAGATGGATGAAATCTACAATAGACCCAACATTTGATAAGAGGCAAGCTTAAAAAAAAAAGATATAGTCCATGAGGAATTGCTTCAGATCAGCTTAATGGGTGGTTGGCGACATAAGGCACAGAACAGAATCTAGTTGAGGAGGAGCCTTGTATGTCGCCTGTGCCTGATAGCTTAAAGTAAAACCGTCATCTATGACAGACAGCAGAACGATCTTACTGCCTCCAACATACATCTCACGTATAAACAGTGAAGTTTGACATCAAAGCTCAAACGGAAGTATATAGACAGTTCATTTTTGAGTGGAACAGGAGAGGTAATGACTAGCAATGAGAGAAGGTACCTTCCGCGATGCACCGTATGATAGCTTGCGGAGTGTGTATGCATATGTACATTCATGCTGACAAATTAAGGATAATTGCAGAATGTGGGGCTACACAACTTGGCACTACACACAACTGGCGCTAATAGCATAGGCACATAGTGAACGCACACGACACAAATCTGTAAGTCAATTGGTGGTAAGTAGAAAAAACCATCCCGAAACACATGTGGTACAAAACGCCACTGTTTCCTGCGCATGTACCCCTACATCAATATGGGATATGATCACCATGCACACGTACACAGGCCGCACAACGGGTTAGCATACACTGGATAAAGTAGTCGAGCAGCTGCTGGGGTATAGCCTCCCATTCTGGCACCAGTGCCTGTCGGAGCTCCTGACGTGTCGTAGGGGTTTGAAGACGTACAGCGATACGTCGACCGAGAGCTTCCCAGGCGTGTTTGATTGGGTTTAGATCTGGTGAACAGGCAGGTCACTACATTCGCCTGATATCTTACGTTTAAAGGTTCTGCTCCACGATGGCAGCTCGGTGGAGCCGTGCGTTATCATCCATCAGCAGGAAGGTAGGACCCACTGCACCCCTGAAAAGGCAGACATACTGGTGCAAAATGACGTCCCGATACATCTGACCTGTTACAGTTCCTCTGTCAAAGACATGCAGGGGTGTACATGCACCAATCATAACCGCACCCACACCATGAAACCACGACCTCCATACAGGTCCCTTTTAAGGACACTAAGGGGCTGATATCAGGTTCCTGGTTCACGCCAGATGAAAAGCTGCCGAGAATCGCTGTTCAGACTATACCTGGACTCGTCCGTGAACATAACCTGGGACCACTGTTCCAATGGCCATGTAGTGTGTTCTTGACACCAGGCTTTACGGGCTCTCCTGTGATCAGGGGTCAGTGAATGCACATTTCAGGTCTCTGGGAGAATAAACGGTGTCTGTTCTGTCGTCTGTAGACTGTTCCACTGGCTGAGGTAAGGTCCCGAGCAAGGCTACCTGCAGTACTCTGGGGCCGTCTGTGGACACTGATGGTGAGATATCGGTCTTCTTGTGGTGTTGTACGCTGTGGACGTCCCCTAAGGTAGCGCCCGGACACGTTTCCTGTCTGCTGGAATCGTTGCCGTAATCTTGAGATCACACTTTGTGGCACATGGAGGGCCCGCTCTACGACCTGCTGCGTTTGACCAGCCTCCAGTCGCCCTAGTATTCTACCCCTCATAACGTAATCAATATGTGTTCTTTGAGCCATTTTCAACATACAGTCACCATTAGCACTTTTTAAAACGTCTGTAGACTTACTCAATTCACCATACTCTGACATGCACCAACACACTCCTGCGTATTTGGACTGCTGCCAGCGCCACCGTGCGACGACCGCAGGTCAAGTGGACCGCATGGGCGAAGTGATTTAAGCCCGCAAACCGCCCACCAGAGCGTTGTTTCACCATGTGTCAGCATTATCCTTAATTTATGAGAATCAGTGTAGATGTTAGTGAGGTCAGCGGCAGTGCACAAGGTTGTTGTTCTCTCTCTCTTTCTCTCTCTGCCAGAACGCATCCCACACCCACCTTCTAAGTTGCATTGCACTGTAGTCGCGGTCGCTTCTGCGAAGTCTGGTCAGATACGCCTGACGCTTGTACGTCGTCAACAAGAGGAAACACTTGTAGCCGGACGTGCTGAGCCGTAACTTGGTTTGGGGGGCGGGTTTACTGGAGACACACTTCACTGGGCACACTTGTCGGCCGGTGGTGGGTGGGGGCTAAGAGAGCCGCCAGCCAGCTATCTGTAAGAGCAGCTGGACGAACTGCGCCCGGCAGCTGGAAGGCGCGGCGGCGCTGGAATTCCAGCCGGCTGGAGAGGGGAGCGCGCTGATCGGCTTAACACCGTCTGGCACCGGCTGTTGCGTCACGATAAGGGACGGGGGAGGGGGGGGAGGTGATGGGCAATGGAGGGGGGGGGGGAGGGAGGTGACAATACGGGCGGGGCCGCCCCCTCAGCCGGATCTCGACTTTACGGTCTCGCGGGATCGATAGGTGGTCGACGCGGCTGTCCGATCTGGCGCGCCGTTGTCACACGGCGTGGAGTCCACCAGACACGCTCCAGCCGTGGCGGAAGCTCGTGCCACAGCGGGGCGCGTCTTTTCCTCCAAGTCGTCTCGAGCACGAAGCATTGTGTCTGGTAATGGGAGCAGACCTTCGATTTTTTTTTCTTTTTTCATCTTTTAGCGTGGGCTTCTCAGGTAGCAGACACCAGTACGTTGTCCTGGACGGCGAGTGTTTGTGACAGAATATGGTTTGTATTCAGGGCCGTCATGTCCTGGATATATAATTTTGAATGAAAAATCTACTTCAGCTGTAGGTACTTAATTTATAAGCAAGGCCAGTTTCGCAGCATAATTACGCGATTTTCATACAAAATAATAGATAAGATCTCATAACTCACGTAAAACAAGAAAAAATGACTATCAAGAAAAGTTGTACGAGATGAACATATTCGAAAAAAAAATATGTTCTGATTTTAAACAAAAGTGTATGACCCATAGCAATTTATCACTATGGGTGCAAAAATGTTCAAATGCCTCTGAGCACTATGGGACTTAACTCATCAGTCGCTTAGAACTTAGAACTACTTAAACCTAACCAACCTAAGGACATCACACACATCCATGCCCGAGGCAGGATTCGCACCTGCGACCGTAGCGGTCGCGCGGTTCCAGACTGTAGCGCCTAGAACCGCTCGGCCCCCGCTATGGGGCGGACGCCAACTATAAATTACTATAAAACGACATGGAACGCTCCGCTGATACGCTCCCATGATGTCAGAAGTACAAGGTGAACAACAGGGTCCTCTACATCGAAAACGTGGTCGAAATTCAGTAGTATCGGTCTCTGATTTACCACTGCAAGCGCACGCATTGGACATGTAATAACAAGCTGCGTGTCAAGACGGGGACATACCGCATGCACGCGCAAATGCAGTGGTGAATGAGGGACCGATGCTGCTTAGTTTTACATAAGCCCACAGATGATGGCATACGACCCATTTTTCATCACTTACTCGATATAGGGCAGCCTGTTAGATCACCCGATATTGGTAATCCTGACATCACATTAGCGTTCTATACCATTTCATAAATGTCCGCTACACAGCGAGAAATTGCCATGAGCGTAGGGACATGTAATTCCCTTTTCTAATCAGAGCTGACTTGATGTTATTGCACCTGATGCTGTAGCTAAAATGCTTTGAAGTCGGCCGTGCTTATAAATGAAGTAATTACAGCTGAAGCGGTTTCATTTTCAAAACAGCTATCGCCAGGAGTGCCTCAGTGAAAGAATGGTTCTTGTTTTATACACTGGGTAAGTCAGCAGGGAAGGTACATGCTTTTTGGGGTGACATTATCGGCGATTCTCAACAAAAAACTTCAAATGAACAAAGGACCTGTACATAATCGTATGCAACGTATACTAGCTTCAAAATCATTAGCTCCTATTCACATGCGAATCCATCTTAAGCTACATAAAGCTACGTTCCTTCTCGGTGAAGCTTTGGTTCAGTGTTATTGAAGACCAGCTCACAGGCCCAGCTGCTTTAGATAACCCCCTTAATGTAGTGTGGTCTCTTGATTTCCTTCAAAATGTGTTATCATGAAACTTAGAGCATATACCTACAGCAACGTCGTACGTAGTTTCAGTTTGATGGAGGTCCTGCACATTCCGTACTGCCACGGACCTAGTGACTCCACTGAAACTTATCCTGGGAGTCGCATCGAGAGCGGTGGAGTCATTTCTTTGCCATCAATGTCAGCCGATCTTACGCCATTGGATTACTGTTTGAGGGTTTCGCTTAAGAGTGAAGTCTAAAAGCGCACGTTCACTGAAGCGCCGGCCGTGTGGGGTAGCCGAGCGGTCTGGGGCGCCTTGTGACGGGCCACGAGGCTCCCTCCCCGCTAGGAGGTTCGAGTCCTCCCTCGGGCATGGATGTGTGGGCGTAAGTTAGTTTAAGGGGCTCCGGAAAGGCTCAAAATCATGAAAAGTTAAATTTTTACTTTTGCGTTTTCTGAATCTCCAGACTATTACCTTTTAATAGATATATAATTTATTCAATTCCGAAGACTACAAATATTTTTAAATTTTATTTGAAATGTGTTCTACATGGGCGTGACCCACTGTGCCGCTGTTAAACTGCTGTCAAATGGTGTTATTATAACGTCCGTGTTCATCAGGTACATTCTAGTGATGTGAGATAAAGTATGTGTTGTGGCTAACCTGTGATGATTCAATATATATCGCTGGTGTGATTGTCGATTGTTTCATGTTTATTTAGTCTGTCGTTATCTCCAAAATATTCGTAATTAATTGTGTTTCTTGAGTCTCTGTTTTGTTGAAGTATAATAGTGAGTAAAAGTAAAGTTGCTGTTGCGACTTTCAATGATGCCAACATTGTAAGGTGCTAGGTATTTAGAAATATTGGAATGAAGATAGGCTCTAACATGGTACGAGCGATGCTTGCTTTAGACAAGGAACGCCTTCTGGCTGCAGACAGGGCTGTAAAGAGTCTAGAAATACAAGCAAGAGTAAACAGGAGGAGGAACAAGAGGAAGCTGGAGGAGGAGTTTGCAGAGGATGAAGATAATCCATCCTATGGACCTGGAATGCACTAAAAAGTTAATCCAATCTTTGTCACTCGATTCCCAAAACATTTATTTTCTCATACTAATTACATGTTTTCTAAGGATCTTCCAAACAAATTTGTTTCAAACTTTCCGTAAATGTTACACAGTACCTTCTGCATAATTTAACACAGCCTTTTTCCAAAAAACTGTATATTTTTGAATATATAAATAAAAAATTGCAAAAAAATGTTGTGAATTTTCATTACAATTAAAAAAAATCATCTTTAATAACTGAACTAAAATTTTGTAAAATCCCTGTGTTAAGTTGTAGCCCATATTACAATAAATAATCTGTAAAAAGTTCAACTTCCTACCTCAAATACTTTGTGAGGAAAGATGTAATTTATAAGCGTTATTTTAACATTGCAAGTATAGGGCGTTACGGAGCCCCTTAAGTTAGATTAAGAAGTAGTGTGTAAGCTTAGGGACTGATGACCTGCGCAGTTTGGTCCCATAAGATCTTACCACAAATTTAATTTACTGAAGCACCAAGCAATCTGGTACAGGCATACGTATTCAAATACAGAGATTTGTAAACAGACAGAATACGGCGCTGTGGTCGGCAATGCTTATATACGACAAAAAGTGTTTGGCGCAGTTGTTACGTCGGCTACTGCTGCTACAGTGGCAGGTTAAAAAGATTTAAGTTGGTTTGAACGTGGTGTTGTAGTCGGCGCACGAGCGACGGAGCACAGTATCTCCGAGGTAGCGAACAAACGGGCAATTTTCCGTACGACCATTTCACAAGTGTGCCATGAATTTCAGGAATCCGCTAACACATCAAATCTCCGACATTGCAGCGGTCGAAAAAAGATCCTGCAAGAACAGGACCAACAACGACTGAAGAGAATCGTTCATCGTGAGAGAAATCCGAGCCTTCCGCAAATCGCTGCAGATTTCAATGATGGGCCATCAACAAGTGTTAGAGTACGAACCATTCAAGGTAACGTCATCGATATGGGCTTTCGGAGCTGATGGCCCACTCGTGTGCCCTTGATCAAAGCCCGACAGAAAGCTTTATGCCTCGCCAGGGCCCGTCAACACCGACAGTCCTCTCTTAATGACTGGAAAACACGTTACCTGGTCGGACAAGTCTCGTTTCAAATTGTATCGAGCGCAGTGATATGTCCTGTTATGGAGACAACGTGCCTGTGAGAAGATTACTGTTCAAGCTGGTGGAGGCTCTGTAATGGTGTGGGGCGTGTGCAGTTGGAGTAATGTGGGACCTCTGATACGTCCTGATACGGCACTGATGATCTCCTGCATCCATTCATCTCCATTTTGCATTCCGACTGACTTGGGCAATTCCAGCACTACAATGCGACACCACACACGTCCAAGATTGCTACAAATCGGGCCCAGGAACATTCTTCTGATTTTAAACACTTACGCTGGCCGCCAAAAATCCCCATACACGAATAATATTGAGCATATTCAGGATGCCTTGCAAAGTGCTGTTCAGTAAAGATATCCACCCCCTCGTACTCTTACGGATTTATGGACAGCCTTGCAGGATTCATGGTGTCAGTTCCCTCCAGCACTGCTTCAGACATTAGTCGACTCCATGCCACGTCTCATTGCGGCATTTATGCTTGCTCTCTGGGGCCCTAGACGATATTAGGCAGGTTTACCATCTTCTTCAAGTAAAGGATCATACGCATGAAACATCAGCAACACAGCAGCTGTCTATAAGAGCTGAAAAATTCCTTGGAGCTGACAGTGGACTTTTTGAACATCTACACTCCTGGAAATTGAAATAAGAACACCGTGAATTCATTGTCCCAGGAAGGGGAAACTTTATTGACACATTTCTGGGGTCAGATACATCACATGATCACACTGACAGAACCACAGGCACATAGACACAGGCAACAGAGCATGCACAATGTCGGCACTAGTACAGTGTATATCCACCTTTCGCAGCAATGCAGGCTGCTATTCTCCCATGGAGACGATCGTAGAGATGCTGGATGTAGTCCTGTGGAACGGCTTGCCATGCCATTTCCACCTGGCGCCTCAGTTGGACCAGCGTTCGTGCTCGACGTGCAGACCGCGTGAGACGACGCTTCATCCAGTCCCAAACATGCTCAATGGGGGACAGATCCATAGATGTTGCTGGCCAGGGTAGTTGACTTACACCTACTAGAGCACGTTGAGTGGCACGGGATACATGCGGACGTGCATTGTCCTGTTGGAACAGCAAGTTCCCTTGCCGGTCTAGGAATGGTAGAACGATGGGTTCGATGACGGTTTGGATGTACCGTGCATTATTCAGTGTCCCCTCGACGATCACCAGTGGTGTACGGCCAGTGTAGGAGATCGCTCCCCACACCATGATGCCGGGTGTTGGCCCTGTGTGCCTCGGTCGTATGCAGTCCTGATTGTGGCGCTCACCTGCACGGCGCCAAACACGCATACGCCCATCATTGGCACCAAGGCAGAAGCGACTCTCATCGCTGAAGACGACACGTCTCCATTCGTCCCTCCATTCACGCCTGTCGCGACACCACTGGAGGCGGGCTGCACGATGTTGGGGCGTGAGCGGAAGACGGCCTAACGGTGTGCGGGACCGTAGCCCAGCTTCATGGAGACGGTTGCGAATGGTCCTCGCCGATACCCCAGGAGCAACAGTGTCCCTAATTTGCTGGGAAGTGGCGGTGCGGTCCCCTACGGCACTGCGTAGGATCCTATGGTCTTGGCGTGCATCCGTGCGTCGCTGCGGTCCGGTCCCAGGTCGACGGGCACGTGCACCTTCCGCCGACCACTGGCGACAACATCGATGTACGGTGGAGACCTCACGCCCCACGTGTTGAGCAATTCGGCGGTACGTCCACCCGGCCTCCCGCATGCCCACTATACGCCCTCGCTCAAAGTCCGTCAACTGCACATACGGTTCACGTCCACGCTGTCGCGGCATGCTACCAGTGTTAAAGACTGCGATGGAGCTCCGTATGCCACGGCAAACTAGCTGACACTGACGGCGGCGGTGCACAAATGCTGCGCAGCTAGCGCCATTCGACGGCCAACACCGCGGTTCCTGGTGTGTCCGCTGTGCCGTGCGTGTGATCATTGCTTGTACAGCCCTCTCGCAGTGCCCGGAGCAAGTATGGTGGGTCTGACACACCGGTGTCAATGTATTCTTTATTCCATTTCCAGGAGTGTATTTCCGCGCAAAGTACACAGTTAACGAAGACAATATTTCGTTTATTATCATCTGCATCTGTTCTCTTTCCCTTTGTTTTGATTAGTTTCCTCGGAAACTTTTAACGGCAGGAGAAGTGTCCGTATGTCATTTTTCGTTCAGAATCACTATCACCCATCGCAGCACATATATTTCCTCCTCACCTTGTGTACATAAATGATATTACAGACTGGGTCAGAAGCAACCTGTGTCTCTTTGCTGATGACGTTTTAGTGCACAGGATACTGTCGTCGGCTGACTGTAGGAGGATACAAGACAAATGAAACATAATTATTTGGCGCAATTAATGGACAGTTGCTGTAAATCAGGAAAAATCTTAAGTTAATACAGTTCTGTAGCAAAACTAATACAGTTAATGTTCGGATACTGCTTGACATAGTCACGTCAATCAAATATCTAGGCGTAAGGTATGAAATGGAACGAACATGTAACGTTGATTTTACAGAAGGCTCATTGGAGAATTTCTAGAAAGGTGTAGCTCATCTAGAAAGGAGACCGCGCACGTAACATTTGTTCGACCCATTCTTGAGTACTGCTCGAGTGTTCTGGATGCCCACCGGTTCGGATTAAGGGATGATTAGAAGCAGTGCAGAAGTGTGCTGCTATATGTGTTACCGGTAGGTTCTATCAATATGCGAGTATTACGAACTCAAACCAGATACCCTGGAAAGAAGAAGGTGTTGTTCCCGTGAAACGCTATTGAGAGTGTTTGGACAACCATCATATGAAAAAGACTGCATAACGATGCTACTTCTATGAATGTATATACCGCGTAAGGACCGTGAAGGCAAGACAGGAGAAATTAGAGCTCGTACAGAACCATGCAAGCAATCGTTTTTCCCACCCACTATTCGAGAGTGGAACAGTAAAGAAAACGTCGAGTAGTGGTACAAGGTACCCTCCACCGCTCACCGTATGGTGGCGTGCGGTGTATGTATGTATATGAAGATGTACTCTGCCGTTCAATGTGTTGGCACCGACTAACATAGTTGGTGTTCTTGACGACAATTTCAATCCACATAGGAATTGGGAAACTTAATAATGAAACACGTCTAATCTCAAAAACGAGATAGACAGGAAGTGCAAAATGGCTAAGCAGGGATGGCTAGAGGACAAATGTAAGGATGTAGAGGCTTATCTCACTAGGGGTAAGATAGATACTGCCTACAGGAAAATTAAAGAGACCTTTGGAGATAAGGGAACCACTTGTATGAACATCAAGAGCTCAGATGGAAACCCAGTTCTAAGCAAAGAAGGGAAAGCAGAAAGGTAGAAGCAGTACATAGAGGGTCTATACAAGGGCGATGTACTTGAGGACAATATTATGGAAATGGAAGAGGATGTAGATGAAGATGAAATGGGAGATACGATACTGCGTGAAGAGTTTGACAGAGCACTGAAAGACCTGAGTCGAAACAAGGCCACCGGAGTAGACAACATTCCATTGGAACTACTGACGGCCTTGGGAGAGCCAGTCCTGACAAAACTCTACCATCTGGTGAGCAAGATGTATGAAACAGGCGAAATACCCTCAGACTTCAAGAAGAATATAATAATTCCAATCCCAAAGAAAGCAGGTGTTGAAAGATGTGAAAATTACCGAACAATCAGTTTAATAAGCCACAGCTGCAAAATACTAACACGAATTCTTTGGAGACGAATGGAAAAATTAGTAGCCGACCGCTGGTGGCCGAGCGGTTCTGGCGCTACAGTCTTGAACCGCGCGACCGCTACGGTCGCAGGTTCGAATCCTGCCTCGGGCATGGATGTGTGTGTTGTCCTTAGGTTAGTTAGGTTTAAGTAGTTCTAAGTTCTAGGGGACTTATGACCTCAGTAGTTGAGTCCCATAGTGCTCAGAGCCATTTGAACCATTTTTTTGAAAAACTAGTAGAAGCCGACCTCGAGGAAGATCAGTTTGGATTCCGTAGAAATACTGGAATACGTGAGGCAATACTGACCTTACGACTTATCTTAGAAGAAAAATTAAGGAAAGGCAAACCCACTTTTCTAGCATTTGTAGACTTAGAGAAAGCTTTTGACATTGTTGACTGGAATACTCTCTTTCAAATTCTAAAGCTGGCAGGGGTAAAATAAAGGGAGCGAAAGGCTATTTACCATTTGTACAGAAACCAGATGGCAGTTATAAGAGTCGAGGGACATGAAAGGGAAGCAGTGGTTGGGAAGAGAGTAAGACAGGTTTGTAGCCTCTCCCCGATGTTATCCAATCTGTTTATTGAGCAAGGAGTAAAGGAAACAAAAGAAAAATTCGGAGTAGGTATTAAAATCCATGGAGAAGAAATAAAAACTTTGAGGTTCGCTGATGACATTGTAATTCTGTCAGAGACAGCAAAGGACTTGGAAGAGCAGTTGAACGATATGGATGGTGTCTTGAACGGAGGATATAAGATGAACATCAACAAAAGCAAAACGAGGATAATGGAATGTAGTCGAATTATGTCGGGTGATGTTGAGGTATTAGATTAGGAAATGAGACACTTAAAGTAGTAAAGGAGTCTTGCTATTTGGGGAGCAAAATAACTGATGATGGTTGAAGTAGAGAGGATATAAAATGTAGACTGGTAATGGCAAGGAAAGCGTTTCTGAAGAAGAGAAATTTGTTAACATCGAGTATAGATTTAAGTGTCAGGAAGTCATTTCTGAAATTATTTGTATGGAGTGTAGCCATGTATGGAAGTGAAACATGGACGGTAAATAGTTTGGACAAGAAGAGAATTGAAGCTTTCGAAATGTGGTGCTACAGAAGAATGCTGAAGATTAGATGGGTAGATCACATAACTAATGAGGAAGTGTTGAATAGGATTGGGTAGAAGAGAAGTTTGTGGCACAACTTGACCAGAAGAAGGGATCGGTTGATAGGAAATGTTCTCAGGCATCAAGGGATCGCCAATTTGGTAATGGAGGGCAGCGTGGAGGGTAAAAATCGTAGGGGGAGACCAAGAGATGAATACACTAAGCAGATTCAGAAGGATGTAGGTTGCAGTAGGTACTGGGAGATGAAGAAGCTTGCACAGGATAGAGTAGCATGGAGAGCTGCATCAAACCAGTCCCAGGACTGAAGACCACAAAAACAACAACAATATCAAAAAATGGCTCTGAGCACTATGGGACTTAACTTCTGAGGTCATCAGTCCCCTAGAACGTAGATCTACTTAAACTTAACTAATCTAAGGACACTACACACCTCCATGCAAGAGGCAGGATTGGAACCTGCAACCGTAGCAGCAGCGCGGTTCCGGACTGAAGCCCCTAGAACAGCTCGGCCACAGCGGGCGGCTGAACTTACGACGAGCCAAAACTTTATGACCAAGTGATTAATAGCGTATTGGTCCTCTTTTGTTTTCAAATACAACAGCATTTCTGCATGGCTTCGATTGGAGAAGTCCTGATAAGTTTCTGGAGATATGTGCCACGAAATGTCTAGGGACAGGTCATGTGCCCAGTAGCAAACTAGATGTCTTACATCGGGCTCTAATCGGGCGAAACGTGTGGCCAAGGTACCACCGTGATTTCAGTTCCATACTCCTAAAAATTACTGCATGCCGTGTCTGGCCCTGTGACATAGACCTGCTGGAAAATGAAAACGCAGTCATTCGCATGGAGGACAGTAGGTGGTCATCAATAAAATTCACGAAGCCGCAATCATGGACCTTTGATTGCTACCACAGGTTCAATATCGGCCCAGGTGAATCATTCCTGTAACAGTAACCCCCCCCCCCCCCCAGAGGCCTGAGCCCGTGACGCATTGGGGGTTTGTCGGGAAACATACCAGACACTTGACGTCGTTCCTCTTTCCATTGTGGCGATGCAGCGATCCTCCAAAGTTTAATTATTTTGGCAATATGAGAAGAGCCGACTGAAAAAGTCTGTCGGAGGTCAACCGTAAAAACAAAGTCGTTTGCTTGGCAGAAAAGGGGGTCATTTCTGTATCTACGTCTATACTAATAGTAGGACTACATGGACGTCGTGTGTGTTTGTCTGAACACGCTAATCTCCAAAGCTAAGAGACGAATTTTCATGGGATTTTCATTGATAAATTGAGCAGATATTGGGGCAATGTATAGAGTTTAGTTCATCAAAATCGGATAGAGGAATTTAAGTTACCCTCATTTCAAGTTCTATCTAAAACCGTCGTATCTGTCTGTCTGCGTGTTTAAACATCCAAATCTCCTAAACTACGACACGAATTTTCGTGGGGTTTTCACTGGTGACTTGAGCATAGCTTGGGGCAACATACTGGCCTCATTTAATGAAAATCGGAATATGGAAAGAAAATTTGTCGTAGTTTAATGTTTCAACTAAAAACGTCCGCTCAGATAAAAAGTTGAGATGCTTAATCATTATGGCTTACAATACCAAATAATCGATAGATAGCGCTGTTCGTTTAGTGGTAAACCAAAGAACCGCTGGATGGTGATGTTAGTTTTCTTTTAACTCAGATGTCTTTCCGGAAATTTACTTCAGTGACAGAAGTAAGTCCACAATTTTATCTTAATGAACGTAAGCTAACAGCGAATTAAATGGCTGGAATATACGTATTTACTGATTTCGATTTGTCTATTAAAAACTTAATGATATTGCTTTGCTGCCTTCCATTGCATTTTTTTATATTTTATTTCATGCCTAGGAAAGTCTTTTTAACCTCACTCACAGTAATATCGCAGGCCGCTGTGGCCGAGCGGTTCTAGGCGCTTCAGTCTGGAACCCCGCATCTGCTACGGAGGAGGAGGAGGAGGAAGAGGAGGAGGATATTCGTGTTTAATGTCCCGTCGACAACGAGGTCATTAGAGACGGAGCACAAGCTCGGATTAGGTAAGGATGGGGAAGGAAGTCGGCCGTGCCCTTTCAAAGGAACCATCCTGGCATTTGCCTGGAGTGATCTAGGGAAATCACGGAAAACCTAAATCAGGAAGGCCGGACGCGGGATTGAACCGTCGTCCTCCCGAATGCGAGGCATCTGCTACGGTCGTAGGTGTGAAACCTGCCTCGGGTATGGATACGTGTAATGTGCTTAGGTTAGTTAGGTTTACGTAGTTCCTAGTCTAGGGGACTGATGATCTCAGATGTTAAGTCCCATAGTGCTTAGAGCCATTTGACAGTAATATTTTCGGAAGTTTACGTAAAGGAGAGAATTTAATGACACAATCGTCTCTCTATAAATACAAAGTAATACTGAATTTACTTGTCTTGGATAGGCAGATATACTGGTTTCAATTTGTGGATTAAAAGCTTCACGAAATTGCTCTGCTTCTTTCGACAGGTGTAAATTATATTCATCGCTAGAACTAAACGAGTCTAGTAAGTCTGCTTTGCGATTTGGTTGCCTACTCATCTCATTTTGGTTTTGTTTTGCTTAAGAGTAAAATGCCTAAGAGACGGCTGTATCTTTCTGAGTACACTAGAAAGGCTAAAATACTGACGAGTAGTCTCAGGAATCTAATAAACATCACGAGGAGAGACTTGCAACACCTCGCGAATATCAGGCCTTAACTCAATCTTAGTAAACTCCTTCCGGAAGCGAGGCACTGCATAACTCTTATGTGGACTGTCTTGCATTATCCAGCTCCTCAGAACCCTCCACTAGCGCGGGATTAAAGTTACTTCTCTGCAAAGTAACAACATAGAAGCGGAAATTTTGATGGAAAGTGGAGCAGGCGAGCGAGTTTTTGTATCCCGAGTCCAGCTTAACCATGCAGTTTCTCATTTCATTTTAAACCGAGTTTATTTTATGCCAAGACCATAAACAAAGCGGAAGTCCAGACGCTGCGTTTTGCAGGTGAGGGCCTCAGCGTGAGTCGTTTACGCACAGCTAGATATACGTGATTCTTCCCTTTGTTAGAAAATCTAATAAACTCTTCCTTCATCTCCCTAATCACACTGTTTCAATCATTGTGTACAGAGAAGCCATTTTTTTTGTCATCAGTCTACTGACTGATTTGATGCGGCCCGCCACGAATTCCTTTCCTGTGCTAACCTCTTCATTTCATCTCAGAGTAGCACTTGCAACTTACGTCCTCAATTATTTGCTTGACGTATTCCAATCTCTGTCTTCCTCTACAGTTTCTGCCCTCTACAGCTCCCTCTAGTACCATGGAAGTCATTCCCTCATGTCGTAGCAGATGTCCTATCATCCTGTCCCTTCTCTTTATCAGTGTTTTCCACATATTTCTTTCCTCTCCGATTCTGCGTAGAACCTCCTCATTCCATACAAGCCGAAAACACATTCCACACCTACGAACTGTCAGGAACAGCTGTAAATAAATACCCGGAAAATTCCAGCTTTCTTAGCTAGTCTAGAACCGCTACGGTCGCAGGTTCGAATCCTGCCTCGTGCATGGATGTTTGTGATGTCCTTAGGTTAGTTAGGTTTAAGTAGTTCTAAGTTCTAGGGGACTTATGACTACAGCAGTTTAGTCCCATAGTGCTCAGAGCCATTTGAACCATTTTTGAGCTAGTCTAGACATACATTGTTACGGAGTGGATGTGTGTTCATGGTAATTCCCATAGACGATGAGTGCTTGTCCAAGGGCCAATCAGACCTGTTCGCGGTACAATCTTGTCTGATGGGTTGCCTGATTCAGCAAACGCACACTGCCTGACGGTTGGTCGGTTGGTTTGTGGGTTGTCGGTCCCATCTGCATGATGATAACCTGGATTATCTTTGGGCTGTCCTTCCGTTCGTTGGATATTTATGGGGTCAAAGAGCCAAAAGACGGCAACTTTTGCAGTCGAGTTGTCTACGAAACTGAAGAGCCAAAGAAACTGTTACACCTGCCTAATATCGTCTAGGACCCCCTCGAGCACGCAGAAGTGCCGCAACACGACGTGGCATGGATTCGACTAATTTCTGAAGTAGTGCTGGGAGGAACTGACACCATGAGTCCTGCAGGGATAAATCCGTACGAGGGGATGGAGAGCTCTTCTGAACAGCACGTTGCAAGGCACCCCAGGAATGCTCAATAATGTTCAGCAGAAGTGTTTAAACTCGGGAGCCACTCTGTAGCAAATTCTGGACGTGTGGGGTGTAGCATTCTCCTGCTGGAATTACCCAAGTCCGTAGGAATGCAAAATGCACATTCATGGACGAAGGTGGTCTGACACGATTCTTACGTTCGTGTCATCTGTCAATCGTATGTAGACGTATCAGGGGTCCCTTGTCACTCCAACTGCACACGCCTCACACCATTACAGAGCAACCATCAGCTTAAACAAATCCCTGCTGACATGCAGGGTCCATGAATTCATGAGGTGGCCTCTATACCCATAAAGGTCCATCCGTTCGATATGCACTACTGGCCATTAAAATTGCTACAGGAAGAAGAAACGCGGATGATAAACGGGTATTCATTGGACAAATATAGTATACTAGAACTAACATGTGATTACATTTTCGCGCAATTTGGGTGCATAGATCCTGAGAAATCAATACCCAGAACAACCATATCTGGCCGTAATAACGGCCTTGATAGGCCTGGGCATTGAGTCAAACGGAGCTTGGATGGCGTGTACAGGTACAGCTGCCCATGCAACTTCAAACACGATACCACAGTTCATCAAGAGTAGTGACTGGCGTATTGTGACGAACCAGTTGCTCAACCACCATTGTTCAGACGTTTTCAATTGGTGAGAGATCTGGAGAATGTGCTGGCCAGGGCAGCAGTCGAACATTTTCTGTATCCAGAAAGGCACGTACAGGACTTGCAACATGCGGTCGTGCATTATCCTGCTGAAATGTAAGGTTTCACAGGGGTCGAATGAAGGGTAGAGCCACGGGTCGTAACACATCTGAAATGTAACGTCCATAGTTCAAAGTGCCGTCAATGCGAACAAGAGGTGACCAAGACGTGTAACCGATGGCACCCCATACCATCACGTTGGGTGATACGCCAGTACGGCGATGACGACTACACGCTTCCAGAGTGCGTTCACCGCGATGTCACAAAACATGGATGCGACCATCATGATGCTGTAAACAGAACCTGGATTCATCCGAAAAAATGACGTTTTGCCATTCGTGCAACCAGATTCGTCGTTGATTACACCATCGTAGGCGCTCCTGTGTCTGATGCAGCGTCAAGGGTAACCGCAGTCGTGGTCTCCGAGTTGATAGTCCATACTACTGTAAACGTCGTCGAACTGTTTGTGCAGATGGTTGTTGTCTTGCAAATGTCCCCATCTGTTGACTTAGGGATCGAAACGTGGCTGCACGATCCGTTGCAGCCATGCGGATAAGATGCCTGTCATCTCGACTGCTAGTCGAGGCCGTTGGAATCCAGCACGGCGTTCCGTATTACCCTCCTGAACCCACCGATTCCATATTCTGCTAACATTCATTGGATCTCGACCAATGCGAGCAGCAATGTCGTGATACGATAAACCGCAATCGCGACAGACTACAATCCGACCTTTATCAAAGTCGGAAACGTGCTGGTACGCATTTCTCCTCCTTACACGAGGCATCACAACAACGTTTCAGCCGACAACGCCGGTAAACTGCTGTTAGTGTATGAGATATCGGTTGGAAACTTTCCTCATTTCAGCACGTTGTAGGTGTCGCCGTCGGCGCCAATCTTGTGTGAATGCTCTGAAAAGTTAATCATTTGCATATCACAGCATCTTCTTCCTGTCGGTCAAATGTCGCGTCTGTAGCACGTCATCTTCGTGGTGTAGCAATTTTAATGGCCAGTAGTGTAATTTGAAACGGGACTCGTCCGACCAGTCAACATGTTACCAGTTATCACCAGTCCAATGGCGGTGTTGACGGGCACAGGCTAGGAGTAAAACTTTGGGTTGTGCAGTCATCAAAGGTACATGAGAGTGCCTGCCGCTCGGAATGTCCATATGGAAGATGTTTCGTTGAATGGCTCGCACGCTGACACTTGTTGATGGACCAGCTCTGAAATCTGCAAAAAATTGCGGGAGGGTTGCACTTCTGTCACGCTGAACGATTGTCTTCAGTCGTCGTTGGCCCCGTTCTAGCAGGATTTTTGTCCGGCCACAGCCATGGCGGAGATTTGATGTTTTACCGGATTCCTGTTGCATTTGTGTACTGGTTGTACAAGAAAATCCCCCCCTTCGTCGCTACCTCGGAGATGTTGTGTCCCATCGCTCGTGCGCCGACTACAACACCACGTTCAAACTCACCTTAATCTTGATAAGCTGCCGTTGTACCAGCAGTAACTGTTCTAAGAACTGTCCCGGACGCTTGTTGTTTTATACAGGCGTTGCTGACCGCAGCACCGTTGTCTGTTCTGTTTACATATCTCTGTATCTGAATACGCATGCGTATACCAGTTTCTTTGGCACTTCAGTGTAATTGTATATGTGTCTCACAGTGGTATACGGAATCTGCTTTCTGGGCGACGAAGTACATGCTAGTGGGGCTGTAATGGACTCATCCAGGGATGTGTGAGCTAACTTGCTAGGATTTTGCGTGTTTGTTACTCTTCAGAAGAGTTAGAAATGTATTTAATACACTTGTAATAAAAAAAGTTCTTTAGTTAAGACTAAAACTTAGTGTGCTATATAGCACATTGAAAAGATGGTAACAGCAATTAGCCCCAGCTTGAAAAGTAGTTAAGCATACTTGACATACTTAATAATTTACAGTCAGTTGCGTTTCCTTGAAGATTCGTGAAAATACAATATGAGTTTGCTGGCTGTGCGACAACATCTAAACCACTCCTCATCCTGAGTTTGAATGTCGCTGCTGTAAATGAGGTTCAAAGCTCATTTTTATAAATTCTGTCACCAACTACAATGCACTTTTGAATGTTCTTGACAGCTCCACGTGTAGCTCCTCTGAGATCATCTTGGTATTCTCGTATGGAGGTAGCAGTGTTCATAATCTGATCAGTTCAGTTAGTAGGTAAGAAATGGGACCATTTCTGCCTATCCGTTTTCTGAAGAATATTAGGTTTAGATGTTGTGTCGCTTAATGAATAGAATGTACAGGTGTGCCGTCATGCTGGAGCAACACACCCGCCCCCGGCATCAAAGGAACATATTCCAATAATATTGGAAGTTCATTTCCAGGAACGTGTAGATCAGGATGAAAATAGCACGCGACCACAGTGTGGTGCTCTCGTGCTGGTCGGATCCCGGCCTGTATCAACCTTGTTCGATCCTTCTCGGAGGTACCTGGTAGGGAGTGACATTTCATTTAGCATTGTGGTGCGGCTTCTTCGGACGGCATGACTTTTCAGTTCGTCAGGATCGTTGTGTCAGCTCTCTGCTATTTGTTCGTGGTGTAAAGGCAGTCCACAGGTCCAGAGGCTGTTTTCGCGAAAAGAGGCAGTTCAGCGATCCATCGTGACAAGAGAAGGAAAATTCTCTGTATTTATTACATAGTCGCATGATCGACAGGCACCACAGATTTGGTTCAGAATGACATTAAAACACTGTGCATAAAAATACATGTAGTTGCAGATGGAAGAGGAAAAATTTACGATCGACAGATGGGATTCATTGTTCTTCCTCTTAGCCACGAAGCGCTTGATAGAACTAGGGCACAAATAGTAAATTTTCTAAACTCGCACGCATTATTAGGCGGTCAGCTGCTATAGTTCTCGATGGCACTGAATGAAGAGTACGAAGACTTTATATAGTTCTTAAAAATACGTTGGTTACTTCAAGGGATATGGCCAAAATGATTCTTCAACTTAAAACCTACTGTTGTTGAAATTATCGAGAGCAAAGGAAAGCAGGGACCAAAATTAGAGATGTTTTTGGAAATTTGTGTTAAGGTCTTATGGGACCAAACTGCTGAAGTCATCGGTCCCTAGGCTTACGCACTACTTAATCTAACAGAAACTAAGTTACGCTGAGGACAACACACACACACCCATGCCCTTGGGAGGACTCGAACCTCCGATGGAGGGATTCACGCGGACCGTGACAAGACGCGTCACACCACGTGGCTATCCCGCGCGGCAATTAGAGATGTGTGAATTATCAACGTGTGTTGTGAAGATCTCTATGGAAGCAAGTTTGATATGGTGGTCCCTTCAGTAAGAACAAAGGATTTGATGGCTTATCTAGTTGCGTGTACTGGGTAATGAAGATAGTGCCAATGATGCACCAAAATTGGTAGAATAATTTAATTATGTCGTATAGTTACATCTGTTGGGTGTATATTTGCTGCAAGAAAATTGGAGCTACCAGAAGGGATTGCAGTCCGCGCATTTTAAATGGACTCGTCAGTTCGCTGCACAAAGCGTAAGATATTGGAAGGTGAGAAACAACTTATTTCTTATTCGGCACGACTGCACTTAAAAATAAAATCTGTCCAGTTTCCGAAGCTCACAGGCTTTAAGGAAAATGCGAGTTCTGAAGAATTCGTTGTAGCATTGACAGAATGACAAGGATAGTTTTTTAACTTTTCAGGACAATGCGAATGTAGCATTTGTTTTGGAGTTGCTTTACATACCTTTTGCTGTTTCAGTCGGAAGTGCTACTGAGTTAGTGCAAATGGAACGGAGTGATCTGCTAAGTACCGTTTAAAACACAGTTACAGTATTTTACATTAAGACTGGCCAGGAAGTCTACATTTCTCAGGAAGAGTTATCACGTCTCCACAATATCGTTCCAAACGTCATAAAATACTGTAATCAATATGTGTGTGTGTGTGTGTGTGTGAAAGGCTATTTTCGTACGCTCACAGTCTGTACCAGATAGAAGTTAAATTATGCCTTGAGTGCACCAAACATAATTGATTAATATTGAGTATTCATTTCGTTATTGAGAAATATGAAGCATAAAACTATGTTTGATACCGCGTGACAGCATTTGCATTCTAAATGAGACACATTAGCTGTTTCTTCACCTTCGCAATTCTCACGCTCAAACGGCATGGTGTGGCGACAGTTATCCCATGCCGAATTAAGAGCCAACCGCAGTCTGGATAACAGCAGGACCGTGTATGACGATGCTGTAATACAAGTGGTCCGACCAGGTGTTTCTCTCTCATACGGCAACACAATGCTATCTTCAAAATACACTCCTGGAAATGGAAAAAAGAACACATTGACACCGGTGTGTCAGACCCACCATACTTGCTCCGGACACTGCGAGAGGGCTGTACAAGCAATGATCACACGCACGGCACAGCGGACACACCAGGAACCGCGGTGTTGGCCGTCGAATGGCGCTAGCTGCGCAGCATTTGTGCACCGCTGCCGTCAGTGTCAGCCAGTTTGCCGTGGCATACGGAGCTCCATCGCAGTCTTTAACACTGTTAGCATGCCGCGACAGCGTGGACGTGAACCGTATGTGCAGTTGACGGACTTTGAGCGAGGGCGTATAGTGGGCATGCGGGAGGCCGGGTGGACGTACCGCCGAATTGCTCAACACGTGGGGCGTGAGGTCTCCACAGTACATCGATGTTGTCGCCAGTGGTCGGCGGAAGGTGCACGTGCCCGTCGACCTGGGACCGGACCGCAGCGACGCACGGATGCACGCCAAGACCGTAGGATCCTACGCAGTGCCGTAGGAGACCGCACCGCCACTTCCCAGCAAATTAGGGACACTGTTGCTCCTGGGGTATCGGCGAGGACCATTCGCAACCGTCTCCATGAAGCTGGGCTACGGTCCCGCACACCGTTAGGCCGTCTTCCGCTCACGCCCCATGCCGAATTAAGAGCCAACTGCAGTCTGGATAACAGCAGGACCGTGTATGACGATGCTGTAATACAAGTGGTCCGACCAGGTGTTTCTCTCTCATACGGCAACACAATGCTATCTTCAAAATACACTCCTGGAAATGGAAAAAAGAACACATTGACACCGGTGTGTCAGACCCACCATACTTGCTCCGGACACTGCGAGAGGGCTGTACAAGCAATGATCACACGCACGGCACAGCGGACACACCAGGAACCGCGGTGTTGGCCGTCGAATGGCGCTAGCTGCGCAGCATTTGTGCACCGCTGCCGTCAGTGTCAGCTAGTTTGCCGTGGCATACGGAGCTCCATCGCAGTCTTTAACACTGGTAGCATGCCGCGACAGCGTGGACGTGAACCGTATGTGCAGTTGACGGACTTTGAGCGAGGGCGTATAGTGGGCATGCGGGAGGCCGGGTGGACGTACCGCCGAATTGCTCAACACGTGGGGCGTGAGGTCTCCACAGTACATCGATGTTGTCGCCAGTGGTCGGCGGAAGGTGCACGTGCCCGTCGACCTGGGACCGGACCGCAGCGACGCACGGATGCACGCCAAGACCGTAGGATCCTACGCAGTGCCGTAGGGGACCGCACCGCCACTTCCCAGCAAATTAGGGACACTGTTGCTCCTGGGGTATCGGCGAGGACCATTCGCAACCGTCTCCATGAAGCTGGGCTACGGTCCCGCACACCGTTAGGCCGTCTTCCGCTCACGCCCCAACATCGTGCAGCCCGCCTCCAGTGGTGTCGCGACAGGCGTGAATGGAGGGACGAATGGAGACGTGTCGTCTTCAGCGATGAGAGTCGCTTCTGCCTTGGTGCCAATGATGGTCGTATGCGTGTTTGGCGCCGTGCAGGTGAGCGCCACAATCAGGACTGCATACGACCGAGGCACACAGTGCCAACACCCGGCATCATGGTGTGGGGAGCGATCTCCTACACTGGCCGTACACCACTGGTGATCGTCGAGGGGACACTGAATAGTGCACGGTACATCCAAACCGTCATCGAACCCATCGTTCTACCATTCCTAGAGCGGCAAGGGAACTTGCTGTTCCAACAGGACAATGCACGTCCGCATGTATCCCGTGCCACCCAACGTGCTCTAGAAGGTGTAAGTCAACTACCCTGGGCAGCAAGATCTCCGGATCTGTCCCCCATTGAGCATGTTTGGGACTGGATGAAGCGTCGTCTCACGCGGTCTGCACGTCCAGCACGAACGCTGGTCCAACTGAGGCGCCAGGTGGAAATGGCATGGCAAGCCGTTCCACAGGACTACATCCAGCATCTCTACGATCGTCTCCATGGGAGAATAGCAGCCTGCATTGCTGCGAAAGGTGGATATACACTGTACTAGTGCCGCCATTGTGCATGCTCTGTTGCCTGTGTCTATGTGCCTGTGGTTCTGTCAGTGTCATCATGTGATGTATCTGACCCCAGGAATGTGTCAATAAAGTTTCCCCTTCCTGGGACAATGAATTCACGGTGTTCTTATTTCAATTTCCAGGAGTGTAGAACTTAACAAAATTGTAAAAATGTATTAAATCGGAGAAAATATCTGTTATCAAACAAAGTATTATATACATCCTTCAAAACGTATAGAATTGCTCTGCCTTCGTTTTTGAAAGCAAGAGTACTGCAATCCGATGTTCCTCCAGGCTCTCTTTCTGATGTTTAAGAAAAAGATTAACCTACTTTATCTCAGCAATTTTGACTTTGAAAGGGGGTTCAATGTTATTTCTGTGTGCCAACTGTACGGCCGTTCTACACAAGTCATTACGAGTAAGACCAAGTAAAGAAACTTCCATAACAAGAGAACACAAAACCAGCTCTTATTCAGAACCTACACTCAACATTTTAGGTCTCCCTCTTGCTGGTTTTGCTGCATCCTCAAAGGTGCTCTATCTAATGTTGGACAAGTTCATAAGTGTTGTTTTTGGAACACTAAACTGTTTATTGCACTTCTTGCAGCTCATCTTATTTTCTGATGTATGGATTTAGTCATTTTACAAGGACACCACTTTCTTCAGTCAACCTTCCCCTTATCCCCCCTTTGAACCGCCAATACAATTCCATAAAAATGGCTCTGAGCACTGTGGGACTTAACTTCTGAGGTCATCAGTCCCCTAGAACTTAGAACTACTTAAACCGAACTAACCTAAGAACATCACACACATCCATGCCCGAGGCAGGATTCGAACCTGCGACCGTAGCGGTCACGCGGTTCCAAACTGAAGCGCTTAGAACCGCACGGCCACACTGGCCGGCAGTACAATTCCAAGAGAATAAGAGTGCGTACTAATACTGGGAGATTTTAGACACGGAAAAGTAACGGTGTTCGGTTTAAACAATTGAAGGGTGTCATTTTTACGCAGTTAAAGCCTACAATTATGTAACGAAATAGAGTTTTAACCAGACATCGAAATGAAACGTTTTAGTCACAAACGTTACCCTTAAACCTTACAATGCAGGAACAGCTTTAGAACGAAAGGCTTTATCTTGAGAAGTTCCATGCTCTCTTTTGCATGTCTCCTCACATTTTCGTCAATTTTATTAATGTTCTATTTCATTGCACGGTAGTAACAGACCGAATACGGTTATATAATGGGAGTATTTGTACTGAGAGCTCAAAAAACTACTTTTCACTTGATTTCCATTCATGTTGTTTCACTTCCGTGGGTGGCCTGTGCGAGGCGAGCACCGTAGGACGCGGCACACTGCGTTTCCAATTGGGGGCTGCACTTCCCTGAATTCTGTGGGGTTCGTACAGGGTGTTTCAAAAATGACCGGTTTATTTGAAACGGCAATAAAAACTAAACGAGCAGCGATAGAAATACACCGTTTGTTGCAATATGCTTGGGACAACAGTACATTTTCAGGCAGACAAACTTTCGAAATTACAGCAGTTACAATTTTCAACAACAGATGGCGCTGCGGTCTGGGAAAATCTATAGTACGATATTTTCCACATATCCACCATGCGTAGCAATAATATGGCGTAGTCTCTGAATGAAATTACCTGAAACCTTTGACAACGTGTCTGGCGGAATGGCTTCACAAGCAGATGAGATGTACTGCTTCAGCTGTTCAATTGTTTCTGGATTCTGGCGGTACACCTGGTCTTTCAAGTGTCCCCACAGAAAGAAGTCACAGGGGTTCATGTCTGGCGAATAGGGAGGCCAATCCACGCCGCCTCCTGTATGTTTCGGATAGCCCAAAGCAATCGCACGATCATCGAAATATTCATTCAGGAAATTAAAGACGTCGGCCGTGCGATGTGGCCGGGCACCATCTTGCATAAAGCGCGAGGTGTTCGCAGTGTCGTCTAAGGCAGTTTGTACCGCCACAAATTCACGAAGAATGTCCAGATAGCGCGATGCAGTAATCGTTTCGGATCTGAAAAATGGGCCAATGATTTCTTTGGAAGAAATGGCGGCCCAGACCAGTAATTTTTGAGGATGCAGGGACGATGGGACTGCAACATGGGGCTTTTCGGTTCCCCATATGCGCCAGCTCTGTTTATTGACGAAGCCGTCCAGGTAAAAATAAGCTTCGTCAGTAAACCAAATGCTGCCCACATGCATATCGCCATCATCAATCCTGTGCACTATATCGTTAGCGAATGTCTCTCGTGCAGCAATGGTAGCGGCGCTGAGGGGTTGCCGCGTTTGAATTTTGTATGGATAGAGGTGTAAACTCTGGCGCATGAGACGATACGTGGACGTTGGCGTCATTTGGACCGCAGCTGCAACACGGCGAACGGAAACCCGAGGCCGCTGTCGGATCACCTGCTGCACTAGCTGCGCGTTGCCCTCTGCGGTTGCCGTACGCGGTCGCCCTACCTTTCCAGCACGTTCATCCGTCACGTTCCCAGTCCGTGGAAATTTTTCAAACAGATCCTTTATTGTATCGCTTTTCGGTCCTTTGGTTACATTAAACCTCCGTTGAAAACTTCGTCTTGTTGCAACAACACTGTGTTCTAGGCGGTGGAATTCCAACACCAGAAAAATCCTCTGTTCTAAGGAATAAGCCATGTTGTCTACAGCACACGTGCACGTTGTGAACAGCACACGCTTACAGCAGAAAGACGACGTACAGAATGGCGCACCCACAGACTGCGTTGTCTTCTATATCTTTCACATCACTTGCAGCGCCATCTGTTGTTGAAAATTGTAACTACTGTAATTTCGAAAGTTTGTCCGCCTGAAAATGTACTGTTGTCCCAAGCATAATGCAACAAACGGTGTATTTCTATCGCTGCTCGTTTAGTTTTTATTGCCGCTTCAAATATACCGGTCATTTTTGAAACACCCTGTACAATAGGCATATGCGCCTGGCGGAACGACTGACGTCGGTCGAGTTTGGCCTATGGTATGCAGGGCGACACGACCTGTGAGATGTCTTAGTGTCGCCGCAGTTTATGTGTTTACCGTTGCGACGCGTCAGGAACGAAAATTCCTGGCACCGAATGACTGCATTGTCCTCTTAATTCAGAGAAAACTTGTGTACTGTGCCCTGCTGAGTGCGACTGTCTGGCACCGGATGGCCGGTGGTCTAGGCAGGTTGTTTCCGTAGCCGGTCAAACGGCAAGTTCAGTGCCCTCAGCTGAATAGCAGAGGCATGATTGGTCAACTTAAACTGAGGCTAGTTGACGTCATACAGCCCTACTCGACATTGGAGAGAACGGTCGCTATTGGCGCGAATGATGTTCTGAGACAGTGTGGGGGAATTTTGGAATCAGAACTGAATGCTGATCCGCAGTTTTTGAGGAGAGTAGGGAGTTGAGCAACGTTGGCTTCGCTCTTGTGTTGCGCGGGCAGAAGATTCGGGATCTGATCTTCCTCGGAGTCGGACGGTCTTGCGACTTGGTCGCTGGTTTTCGGAAGAACTTAGAATTATCGGACAGCCTTCACGGCCAGCGGTTGGCACAGAGTTGCTGCACTGCAGAAGTCGGCGCCTACATCATCAGGACGCTGCAGATTTCAGTACTGGTGCAGTATTTTGATGCTCCGGCGTGGCAGGACCTTGTAAGTTTTATACTGAATCCCTCAGCAGCATGCGCGTTCGCTTTGCTACAAGTCCACCTTGCTTGTTTCCCCATGTGATCCCATTTGAACTCTCACTACTAATTGCGATACTGCTATATAGTCGGGAGATTAATATTTGATTCATTAGTGCCTAAAGTCATTATCGTCAATCGTTTGAATCACTGAGAGTAGGAGCCCTTTGTTCTCGAGGCAACTCTTATTCTCATAATATTTCAGTATACCCTGCCCTTAAACCCACTGTTTGTGTCGATATTCATGTACATTTATGTTGTAATGTATAATAAATCTCGTTGTAATATTTAATCCGCATGTCATTTCGTAGATAAAGGCAGAATCCCATTTAATGTTGTTTACTATGGTAAATTTCTCTTTTTCTCTGAGTAGACTACGATTTTTTATTATTATTGTGTGTGTGCACTCCTTATTTTACCAACTAGCAGGGTCCACCATGATTTTCTTCCGTAACCGTTGCGCACATAATCAATTACGTGGTATGTAAGGAGGGGGTCGAGTGCATGTCCAGTTCTCATGCAAAATTCGTCTGAATTAAAGAGGTACAAACTCTTCTCCACCCCGGCACCTCGCAATCTGTCAATGTCTAGGAGCTCACTGTAAATACTTTTTCGACCCTCAGAATATGAAATACAAACTTATAAGCAATAATTCAAGCTGGCGACTTGTGCAGTCCGATATAGCCTGGCAGACACCTAACTAGTATTTATCTACATCTACATCCATACTCCGCAAGCCACCTGACGGTGTGTGGCGGAGGGTACCTTGAGTACCTCTATCGGTCCTCCCTTCTATTCCAGTCTCGTATTGTTCGTGGAAAGAAGGATTGTCGGTATGCCTCTGTGTGGGCTCTAATCTCTCTGATTTTATCCTCATGGTCTCTTCGCGAGATATACGTAGGAGGGAGCAATATACTGCTTGACTCTTCGGTGAAGGTATGTTGTCGAAACTTTGACAAAAGCCCGTACCGAGCTACTGAGCGTCTCTCCTGCAGAGTCTTCCACTGGAGTTTATCTATCATCTCCGTAACGCTTTCGCGATTACGAAATGATCCTGTAACTAAGCGCGCTGCTCTCCGTTGGATCTTCTCTATGTCTTCTATCAACCCTATCTGGTACGGATCCCACACTGCTGAGCAGTATTCAAGCAGTGGGCAAACAAGCGTACTGTACCCTACTTCCTTTGTTTTCGGATTGCATTTCCTTAGGATTCTTCCAATGAATCTCAGTCTGGCATCTGCTTTACCGACGATCAACATTATATGATCATTCCATTTTAAATCACTCCTAATGCCTACTCCCAGATAATTAATGGTATTAACTGCTTCCAGTTGCTGACCTGCTATTTTGTAGCTAAATGATAAAGGATCTATCTTTCTGTATATTCGCAGCACATTACACTTGTCTATATTGAGATTCAATTGCCATTCCCTGCACCATGCGTCAAATCGCTGCAGATCCTCCTGCATTTCAGTACAATTTTCCATTGTTACAACCTCTCGATACACCACAGCATCATCTGCAAAAAGCCTCAGTGAACTTCCGATTTCATCCACCAGGTCATTTATGTATATTGTGAATAGCAACGGTCCTATGACACTCCCCTGCGGTACACCTGAAATCACTCTTACTTCGAAAGGCTTCTCTCCATTGAGATTGACATGCTGCGTTCTGTTATCTAGGAACTCTTCAATCCAATCACACAATTGGTCTGATAGTCCATATGCTCTTACTTTGTTCATTAAACGACTGTGGGGAACTGTATCGAACGCCTTGCGGAAGTCAAGAAACACGGCATCTACCTGTGAACCCGTGTCTATGGCCCTCTGAGTCTCGTGGACGAATAGCGCGAGCTGGGTTTCACATGACCGTCTTTTTCGAAACCCATGCTGATTCCTACAGAATAGATTTCTAGTCCCCAGAAAAGTCATTAAACTCGAACACAATACGTGTTCCAAAATTCTACAACTGATCGACGTTAGAGACATAGGTCCATAGTTCTGCACATCTGTTCGACGTCCCTTCTTGAAAACGGGGATGACCTGTGCGCTTTTCCAATCCTTTGGAACTCTACGCTCTGCTAGAGACCTACGGTACACCGCTGCAAGAAGGGGGGGCAAGTTCCTTCGCGTTCCACCAGAAATCAGAAGAATGCAGGGCCAAGAGACCATGGGGTCCCATCAGTGGGGAGTAGACAAGTTCAGGGCACTTTTTTCCTCGGCAGTATTTGCCAACAATTCAGTCACAATCACAGGTGAACAAAATCAACTGTTTGAACTCTAGTTCTACTTTGTAGCTTGAACTGCGAAACAAAAATGTCAATTAATAAGAGATCCGTAGGAACGAGAGTATTAGCAAGTGAAATGAAAACTTCTCTCTCTATCCAGCTGTATCGCCGTAACAAATAAAAACTGAGCACATGTTTATGCAACGTTTTATTAGAATTGGTCCATATAACCACTTCGTAAAATGCTTACTATCCGTATCGAACAGTCTGTGTGTTGCTGTTGAACTCTGCGAGTACGGTCCAACTGACCACCTTGATGAGGAGCATACTCGTCTTTATCACTTTTGTTAATGTGAGTGGCTGTTCATGAGGGGAGCCATGAATCTAGCCACCGCCTATCATCCTCTTATCTCTACGAACCACCCTGGCATACGCGTTCGAAGTGTTCAACGCGCCATGCACTACTAATTCATCTCAAGCAGGGACTGACAGAAGTCCACCACCAGACGCACAGTGCTTCGGGAGAGCGCTGCACCCACCTGTCGATGCTGATGGCGACCAGGTTGAAGATGGAGGAGGTGCTGCAGGTGACGTCCATGGCGATGTAGAAGTCGCACACGAAGCTGGGAAGGCCCCACGTGCCATTCACCTGGAGGGCAAACAAACATGAAAACCTCCGTCAGTTTAGGGTACGTCGCTCTACCTCAAGTGCAGCATTATTATTTGTCATCAATGTAAACAGATTGTAAACACAGGTATTCCCAATAAACCGGGTGATCAAAAAAAAAATGGTTCAAATGGCTCTGAGCACTATGGGACTCAACTGCTGCGGTCATAAGTCCCCTACAACTTAGAACTACTTAAACCTAACTAACCTAAGGACATCACACACATCCATGCCCGAGGCAGGATTCGAACCTGCGACCGTAGCGGTCGTGCGGTTCCAGACTGTAGCGCCTTTAACCGCTCGGCCACTCCGGCCGGCGGTGATCAAAAAGTCAGTATAAATTTGAAAACTTATTAAACCACGGAATAATAGAGGTAGAGAGGTAAAAATTGACACACATGCTTGGAATGACATGGGGTTTTATTAGAACCACCCCATATTGCTAGACGCGTGAAAGATCTCTTGCGCGCGTCGTTTGGTGATGATCGTGTGCTCAGCCACCACTTTCTTCATACTTGGCCTCCCAGGTCCCCAGACCTCAGTTCGTGCATTTATTGGCTTTGGGGTTACCTGAAGTCGCAAGTGTATCGTAATCGACCGACATTCTAGGGATGCTGAAAGACAACATTCGACGCCAATGCCACACCCTAACTCCGGACATGCTTTACAGTGCTGTTCACAACATTATTCCTCGATTACAGCTATTGTTGAGGAATGATGGTGGACATATTGAGCTTTTCCTGTAAAGAACATCATCTTTGCTTTGTCTTACTTTTTTATGCTACTTATTGCTATTCTGATCAAATGAAGCGCCATATGTCGGACATTTTTTGAACTTTTGCATTTTTTTGGTTCTAATAAAATCCTATGTCATTCCAAGCATGTGTGTCAATTTCTACCTCTCTATCTACATTATTCCGTGATTTATTCAGTTTTCAAATTTATACTGATTTTTTGATCACCCGGTATATTACACATACTAGCTTAGTGTCCGCTGCCTCACGCGCTATACTGCCGAAACTTTCCGTTTTCCTTTGAGCGAATTATTATGATGTTCACAAATTGCAACATCTTCTAAACTTTTCACGCTAATTAAGAACATGGAAGCGTGGTATTTTCTGAATGTGCTTCTGACTTAAAAGGGATTCTGGTAGCTGGAGTCCAAAGTTGTTGTTAATCATGCCTTTTGCGTTCTTGTGGAGATATTTCCATTTTTCATTGTAACGAACTATGTTCTTAAAAATTATCATCACCCATTGCGCTCCCTTAGGGGTCTAATTTCCAGAAACACTGAAACACGTTTTTTTTTTTTTTTATTTCCAACCTAGAAGTCGAAAACAAGTTACCGTAGATGCGGCCTTCAAAATCCATTAGTAGTTCTTTACAATCATTTATTTTCAAAAAGCTTTCAACCGCTATATTACCCCCTTAGTAGTTGAATTTCAAAAATACTGCAGCACGTGTTTTTTATTTACTGATTGCGAAACCGAATACCAGTTTTCGCAGTTCTAGCTTCAAAATTCCCTTAATAGCGACATACTTTCAAATGCCTTTCGTCCCCTATTTCACTTCTTTAGAAGAGGAATTTCGGACAGTCCTTTCTTAAACCATGTCTACAGTATAAGATGGACGCTTTTTTCAAACTTTAAGTTTTCTATTCTTAGCAGTTTATGCTGCGCGATGATGATTCAGTGAAACAATCTGACCCTATTTCATGCCGTTATGGGTTCACTTTCCAAATATATGCGCATTTTTCATCTCTGACCGATAAAACAAACACCAGTTGTCAAAGATATACCTTTTAAAATGCTTTAGTAACGAAATATTTTCACAAAACGTTTCACCCCCTGTTTCATCCGCTTAGGGGTTAAATTTCCAAAAAACAGTGAAATGCGTATTTTTCATTTGTAACAGAGAAGCCAAATACAAATTATCATCGATATAGCTTAAATATGGTTGCACAATGAAATATTCCGATAAAAACTTTCATCCCTCGTTTCAACCCCATAGGGGATAAATATCCAAAATCAGTGAGCAAGGGCTTTTTTTAAATTTCCGTCTTAAAGGCGAAACTTAAATCTTCATAAATATAGCTTGAAAAATGCTTACATAATACAATATTTTCATAAAAAGTCTCATCCCCTACTTTACCCCATTAGGGGTTCAATTTCCAAAAAGCACTGAAACGCGTATTTTTTCATTTTTATGCGACAGGTGAAATGCCATTGTTCATTGGTGTACCTTTAAAAATATTTTAGTAGTTCTTTAATAATTACATAATTTCAAAAATTGCTTTCAACCCCACAGAGTTAAATTCCTAAAAATGCTTTATTTTTGACCGAGAAACCAAACACCAATTTTCGTAGAAAATTTTCTTAATAGCGCCATTTTTCCAAAAACCCTTCATCCCTTCGTTCACCCCCTTACGGATGGAATTTCGAAAAATCCGTTCTTTAACAGCGCTTACACTATGAGATGAAAACCATCAGCAGATTCCAAGTATCTATCCTCATTGGTTTGGGCTGGCTGATCGTGAGTGTCAGTCAGTGAGTCAGTAAGTCATGCGGCACATTGCCTTTTATGTATACGGAAGATAAGGCATTATTATATTCGCTGTGTCTGTTCTTTCGGACATACAGGGTGTTTCAAAAAGACCGGTATATTTGAAACGGCAATAAAAACTAAACGAGCAGCGATAGAAATACACCGTTTGTTGCATTATGCTTGGGACAACAGTACATTTTCAGACGGAGAAACTTTCGAAATTACAGTAGTTACAATTTTCAACAACAGATGGCGCTGCAAGTGATGTGAAAGATATAGAAGACAACGCAGTCTGTGGGTGCGCCATTCTGTACGTAGTCTTTCTGCTGTAAGCGTGTGCTGTTCACAACGTGCAAGTGTGCTGTAGACAACACGGTTTATTCCTTAGAACAGAGGATTTTTCTGGTGTTGGAATTCCACCGCCTAGAACACAGTGTTGTTGCAACAAGACGAAGTTTTCAACGGAGGTTTAATGTAACCAAAGGACCGAAAAGCGATACAATAAAGGATCTGTTTGAAAAATTTCAACGGACTGGGAACGTGACGGATGAACGTGCTGGAAAGGTAGGGCGACCGCGTACGGCAACCACAGAGGGCAACGCGCAGCTAGTGCAGCAGGTGATCCAACAGCGGCCTCGGGTTTCCGTTCGCCGTGTTGCAGCTGCGGTCCAAATGACGCCAACGTCCACGTATCGTCTCATGCGCCAGAGTTTACGCCTCTATCCATACAAAATTCAAATGCGGCAACCCCTAACTCCACTACCATTGCTGCACGAGAGACATTCGCTAACGATATAGTGCACAGGATTGATGACGGCGATGTGCATGTGGGCAGCATTTGGTTTACTGACGAAGCTTATTTTTACCTGGACGGCTTCGTCAGTAAACAGAACTGGCGCATATGGGGAACCGAAAAGCCCCATGTTGCAGTCCCATCGACCCTGCATCCTCAAAAAGTACTCGTCTGGGCCGCTATTTCTTCCAAAGGAATCATTGGCCCATTATTCCGATCCGAAACGATTACTGCATCACGCTATCTGGACATTCTTCGTGAATTTGTGGCGGTACAAACTGCCTTAGACGACACTGCGAACACCTCGTGGTTTATGCAAGATGGTGCCCGGCCACATCGCACGGCCGACGTCTTTAATTTCCTGAATGAATATTTCGATGATCGTGTGATTGCTTTGGGCTATCCGAAACATACAGGAGGCGGCGTGGATTGGCCTCCCTATTCGCCAGACATGAACCCCTGTGACTTCTTTCTGTCGGGACACTTGAAAGACCAGGTGTACCGCCAGAATCCAGAAACAATTGAACAGCTGAAGCAGTACATCTCATCTGCATGTGAAGCCATTCCGCCAGACACGTTGTCAAAGGTTTTGGGTAATTTCATTCAGAGACTACGCCATATTATTGCTACGCATGGTGGATATGTGGAAAATATCGTACTATAGAGTTTCCCAGACCGCAGCGCCATCTGTTGTTGAAAATTGTAACTACTGTAATTTCGAAAGTTTGTCTGCCTGAAAATGTACGGTTGTCCCAAGCATATTGCAACAAACGGTGTATTTCTATCGCTGCTCGTTTAGTTTTTATTGTAGTTTCAAATATACCGGTCATTTTTGAAACACCCTGTATATACTAATATAAGCCCCTGACAGCGGAGAACGATACCTTCAGCGAGGATGTGCAATAATGTCCGATTTCTTGCGGGAATCAGGCAAAGCTGCCACCAATGAGGCTATCAGGCAGTGGATGCTACATGCGTCGTGTGCGACAAGTTGAGAATTTAGGTTCGATCGTAACCGTCCTCGAATAGCCGAGGTGCTTAAGGCGAACTCGTTATGACAGCTCGCATAAAACGGGAAAAGCTGCTAGATCTCCGCAGGCATTGTGCAAGCGCCTATGAATTTCTGCGATGCTCAGTTTTTCCGCCGAAAGAAACTGAGTGACAACTCTCTGCTTGAAGCACACCCCTGTTACAGAGACCGTTTTGAAGACTGCATACAGCGCCACCACCTAACGGAATTTCGAGGAGCTACGTAGGCTGAAGCGGGAATATTCCTCGATGGCTCACAACAAATATCGCATTTCTTCAATCTAAATTCCCCGTGAGGAAAGGGGGGGGGGATGGGGGAATGCGTCGCATTACGTATTGAACACTCGTCGTAAGTTTTTAATCGAATATTTTATATGAAATAATTACAAATTAACAACGGGAAACCCAGGATGGAATGCAACAAGGTGTGAAAATGATAGTTGCTGCTCACCGTATAGCGTAGACGCTGAATCGCAGATAGGTACATCAGGAAGACGTGATGCGCCTGTAAGCAGTGTTTGCCTGAGAGTGTGCGTGTGTGTATGTTGTTTATTTCCGTCTCTCCCTATAGCTTACTCCTACTTTTTTTCAGAATCTCGAACACCTTGCACCATTTTATATTGTCGAACGCTTTTTCCTGTTATACCATTTTCTGCTGCTGTTGATATTACCCGATACACATCTGACCAGAAATCCTTGTCTTCCTTCCACTTCACTTCACTGATCCCTACTATATCTAGATTTAGCCTTTGCATTTCCCTTTTCAGATTTTCTAGTTTTCCTACCACGTGCAAGCTTCTGACATTCCACGCCCCGACTCGTAGAACGTTATCCTTTCGTTGATTGTTCAATATTTTTCTCATGGTAACCTCCCCCTTGGCAGTCCCCTCCCGGAGATCCGAATAGGGGACTATTCCGGAATCTTTTGCCAATGGAGAGATCATCATGACACTTCTTCAAATACAGGCAACATGTCCTGTGGATACACGTTACGTGTCTTTAATGCAGTGGTTTCCATTGCCTTCTGCTTCCTCATGTCGTTGGTCCTTGCTGATTCTTCCGACTTTAGGGGAAATTTCCCACCTGTAGGACTAGAGAGTGCCCTGAACCTCTATCCGCTCCTCCGCCCTCTTTGACAAGGCCGTTGTCAGAATGAGGCTGACCCATTATGCCGGAAGTCTTCGGCCGCCAATGCTGATTATTTATCAAAATTCAGGCAGTGGCGGGGATCGAACTCGGGAACGAAGACGTTTTGATTATGAATCAAAGACGATACCCCTAGACCACGGGTACCCCACTCAATGACTGGTAGTGAGCACGATGTCGTCAACGTTATGCGATGGGTCGGCCTGCTGCCCCCTTCCCCCCCCCCCCCACTCCCTACCTCTCACCACCCCTGGTTAGCCCACTCCTACCGTCTTCTGTGACACCACTGTCTAATAGGTGCATACTGAGGAGTCTTCACGATCATCGGCGATCAAATGGCGCTCAGGAGCTCTGTCTGTGCATCCTCTACAAACATGAGCTGCCCTGAGTTTAAGAGGTGAACAGTGTTTCCGAAAACCATTCTAGGGTACAGCCGTGCCCCACTGACAAGTAAGTACTCCTGTTGAACAGCTGTTGAACTGATTCACATTGTAGGCCTGCGGGAAGTTGGATGGATGTATCAACGGATTGCTGTATGTCACCACAGTCACACTTTTTGCACTTGTAGACCAGGTTCTGGACGTCTGCGCAGTACAGATGCATGCCAGGATAGACGGAAGGCGACCAATTCAGCATCGTCCAGATACGAAATCCGGACACATGTTGTACATGCAGATCCATTACTTACAGCAGGATTAATAACACGTTCGCCCCAGCCACACTGTGACACAACGATACTGCCAGCCGTGGCTACTCTGGTGTCGTGAGTGAACTGAGTGAAGAATGGAATGGCGCTGTGTTGTTTCCTTCCTGTATTCATGCATTGCGCAGGTGTATGGTGTTGCCAGGTGATCTGGCTCTTCCAGACTACATTCACACCATTGGTACCATTCCAAGATTATGGTGTGGCGGGAGGGGAGGGGTGACATACAGTCACATTTCGTGTTCTTCAGTAAAGTCACCAGTGACCATTACATTCCACAAGCCATGGTCTCAATGCTACTATAATTTTTCGAAAGAAAGATGATTTAGTTTTTCAGCAGGACAATGCCCGTACACATACTACTGCGGCGATGCAAAGAACTCTTTGCAGAGTACAGCTGGTTTGATTATCAAGATCACCAGATCCCTCGCCAACTGAACACTTGTGGGACACGATATACTGGGACCTTACTCGTTCTCCAGTGCTTGCAAGAACCTTTGCCATAATGCGAGAAAAGACGCAAGATACTTGGGACAGTTTATCACAGGATGCTATTCGGCAATAAACCACAGTGTTACCACCATAGGAGGGCACACTGTATATTGATCCATATGTATGGGCACACTTCACTGTGACATACGTACAAGATTTGGCACGTGGGACATCTGCAACTAAGAAGCGTCATAATTTAGGGAGATCTGGTTGCACCAATATTTGTTTATACCCTGACCGGTTTAGAGCTTTTAAAATCCCTTCTTCAGGTGGGTGAAATTACAGTATTTGGTAATACATAACGTGTGGTTAGGCCAGTCAGTGCAAGAGTTCCAATCATTCCACGTTGGAGGAAACTGTTCAACAATGGGCAGCCGCAAGGTAGGAGTGAGCTTCCAGACGTCCAGCAAGGCCCTTCACACATTAGTGGTTGGCGTTTCTACCGTGCAGCTGCCAAGAAGTCGACGTTTTGCCCCAACATGCAGTGACTGGAAGTCCTGCATAGACTGGCCCGACGCATGTTATAAACTATCAACTGCTACATTTTCATACACCTGATGAAGAGTATATAATCTCGAAACCAGTCGTGGTTTAGATAAATATTAGTACACCTGACCTCCCTAAATTAATTATGTGACATATGTGTTTTAAAATTGAAACAAATGAGCCCTCGGTCACAATTATTTAATTCTTATTTACCAGGTTTCAACACTTCTAAGAGTGCCTTCATCAGAACTAAACAATTAAAATGGCCTAAAAAATTTCTTCAACGATATAAAGACATGTAATTTCGGGTCTCCTTGTGCAGTTTACAGATATGTTTTTTTTTTCATCTAACTTAATTCATAATTTTTCATTTATTAAATGGTTTATCGGCAGTATATCATGTTATATCGCTTTCTACAAGCTGTGTCATTCAGCCCTTCCTGTATTTTCTATAATGTCGGTTTCATGCTTCAAACTGTACTGCATTATGAACTGACCTATATTCGTTATAATTTTCGTCTGTCTACACTTGAATGTTACGTAGCCAAGCTGTACCTGCTGCTATCAGATGACACTATCGATGCGATGTCATGTTCACCTGCCCGCACTTGTTAACGAAAGCGCCTTAGTCCGTTGCAACCTGTGGTTGTACAGGTACGAGCAGCCCATAGTGGCACGCTTTCACGCTTTCCTTTTTTTATGTATTTTGTGAATAAAGCCATTCAGGCCTGTTAATTATTCTATATGTGACATGTAAGTACTATCTCTGCCTTTTATTGTTAGTCAGTACTTACACTTTTCATACAAAAATATCTTTTCCTGGAAATTTGTAACTATGCTATAAGCTATTTTAATTGTTTAATTTTGATGAAGGCACTCTTAGAAGTGCTGAAACCTGGTCAATAAGACTTGAATAATTGTGACCGAGGGCTCATTTGTTTCAATTTTAATTTAGAAACGATCACTGAACCAAGCAGCCATGTTTAAAACTTTGAGATACGTGTTTTATTTGGTCTGAATTTGTTATAACGTACTCGTATAGTAATAAACTACCTGCTACCTCACTTATCACTAAAATGACCTTGTCCTTGTTGGTGTTGTATTTTTCTTGTTGCTAATTTCAGAATGCACCTATATTTTCGTTACTCCTTATTTCTTTCTCTGAAGAGCTGTGATGCCTTCCCATATTTCCGCAGTATCAAACAAATCAAAATACACTATCGAATACTGGATAAGAAATCAAATTAAAATCCCGGCGTCCGCAAACTGGGGCAGAGTTCTTTTATATCCGCCGCCTTGAATAGCAAAAGCCTTGGAAGTAAGCCACAAACTCTCCATAGCATTTTATTAGGGATGGCTCCTCTGCTCTGCCACAAATAGTTTTTTTTTTTTTTACGTAGCGGAAATAAACTCTGAGATACACTTCTTTACTCCAGTAACGAGACTTCATTTCCCGATGATACGGTTTCGCAGAACTCCAAATAATCCAGATCACAATCCTCGACAAACGCACGAAGTTACAAGCAGATGGGAAACAGGCAGCCATTTAATTTAAAAGGTGTCACTGCGGCGTGACACGAGAGTGATAAACGTCCATCTAAGCCCCACAATGCAATGCGGTACGCTGTTGGTTGGTGCACAACGCAATCTCCACCGCGAAATATGCGTAATTAAGTTACGCGCTGAATAACAGCTTGATGGACGTCAATACAGTCTCGACGGCCGCAAAATCGAGCGCAACATAAAAAGTAGAAAAAAATGACACAACTACGTTAAAATAAAAGTTAAAAAATGAACAGCGCTGTATGTTTCGAAAGTGATTTAATATAATGAAATGTGCGTGATGTCCAAACAAAATGCTGATGCCTCTGCCGTCACCAACTGATTCTGTTTTAATCTGGTCGCCGGGCAGTATTACGGACGTGCGGGATTTGCATACGCTCTGACCCCTCCCCGGAAAACTGTTTATTAAATTCTGGCCGTTTAATTTTTCAAAACGACACAGAGCGGACCGAGAATTGGGACTCGGTCTGTGTCGTCATTAACTGTGAAGCCATGTCGCGTGATGACGCAAATGGCTGATGCACGCTTATAAATGAGGTCACTGCGTATGGAAAGCCAGATTACGGAATGGGGGGCGGGGAGGGGGGGAGGTTAGGCGGGATACACATTAATATTTAATTATTACTTCGACCATGAAGCTCTGTGATGGTCCTTCTTTACATACACTATTTTATTACGGGTACCTGGGTACCGATTAGTGGATATTAACAACGGATGCTTCTGCAGTTTGGACTGATAACGGATTCATATCCGGCCGGTTTGGGCGAGCGGTTCTAGGCGCTACAGTCTGGAACTGGGTGACCGCTACGGTCGCAGGTTCGAATCCTACCTCGGGCATGGATGTGTGTGATGTCCTTAGGTTAGTTAGGTTTAAGTAGTTCTACGTTCTAGGGGACTGATGACCTCAGAACTTTAGTCCCATAGTGCTCAGAGCCATTTGAACCATTTTTGAACGGATTCATATTCGCTGGGGACACTTTCGGAATTTTTTCTTCTGAGTCATCAGTGACTGGTTTTGATATAGCCTGCCACGAATTCCTCTCCTGTGCCAACCTCTTCATCTCAGAGTAGCACTTGCAAACTACATCCTCAGTTATTTGCTGGATGTAGTCCAATTTCTGACTTCCTCTACAGTTTTTACCCTCTACAGCTCCCTCTAGTACCATGGAAGTTATTCATTGATGTCTTAACAGTTTTCCTACATCCTGTCCCTTCTTCTTTTTAGTCTCTTCGCTATAGTCCTTACATCACCGATTCTGCCAGAACGTTCTCTTATCGGTCCACGTAATTTTCAACATTCTTCTGCAGCACCACATCCTGAATGAAATTACAATGAAATGAACACACTTAGCTGCTTACAGGTGTTGACATACGTCAACGGGGACAGATGAAAAGATGAAAATGTGTGCCCCAAACGGGACTCGTACCCAGGATCTCCTGCTTACATGGCAGACGCTCTGTCCATCTTTTTTATTTTTTTATTTTTCCCCACAAGGGCTGAGTGCACCCCGCTTGCCGACAGCGCTCGGCAGGCCGGATGGTCACCCATCCAAGTGCTAGCCCAGCCCGACAGCGCTTAACTTCGGTGATCAGACGGGAACCGGTGTTACCACTGCGGCAAGGCCGTTGACCTGCTTTGAATACCGTACACTGTAATTGCTGTACGTGGATAAACGTACTGATAAATAAACTGTTTCATCGTGATTCCTTATTATAACACATTTACTTATACCAAGTCATGAATGTTCTACAATGATTATCATTATCATTATTATAATTATTGTTCGTTTCCGCAGAAACACGATCTGCCGTATCGATAAAAGCGTGTGGTGGAAGATTAGAAAAAACTAAAGAACTGACGGTGGCTTCCAATGTGCTGCCTTTATTATTATTTTTTTATTTTTTTATTTTTTTTTTTTTTGGGTCTCGAACCCGGGATCTTCTGCTTACGTGGAAGACGCTCTATCCATTTTTTTTCAATGTCAGGCTTACCACCTTTGCTGACATAAATTTTGTTGTACTATCGCATAAATTATGTCTACAATGTCCATATGTTGACAAATAGTGGCTAATTAGAAAATTGATTAATTCAGGAAATGAAAGAAACTGAAAATGCCCAAATGAAAGACATGAAGTCATTGCGGATAGTACAAATACAAAAGAAACATGCTCCTGTAGCAATGAAATGAAATTCGTGTCGGGAGCGACAACATGCTCCTCTAGCAATGAAATGAAATTCGTGTCGGGAGCGACATCTGCTCACAACCCGACGTTCGATATAGCAAGAGAGCCATCTATCGACTCGTTCTCCAGACGTTGGTGTAAGACTGGGTCGTCTTCTCGAAATTAACTAAGGGTCCGTAAGTGTGATCGATGTCTATCTCGGCTTCTTCGTCTATCTCTTCTCTCACCCGTCACACCCCATCTGGTCGGCGGGTCGGTAAATGTAAGTCGCGAGTAATTAGCGAAGCCTTGCCCATATTTTTTATTCTGTTGCAGCTACGTGTGTCCATCCAGGAGAAAATGACCATCTGAGCCACAGAGGGCACAGAGGGTAGCGCGACTCCAGGGATTTATCTGTGGCACGCAGCCCGCGAAACCTACATTCTCAACGTATTGTCCCGCACTACATTCGTAGTGCCCCCGCCCATTATACTCATTACTCGCTGCGCGTTGCCGATTCCCGTAAGAGTTCGGGCACTGTTTGTGCATTCGCACAGAAGAAGAAAATGGTCACGTGGCCGGTGAGCCTTAACTATAGATATCCTAAGATGATATCGGTTCTTTCGGACATGTCCGAAAGAACAGATACCATCGGTGACCATGTAGCTCGTTAGAATGAAATTACAATGAAATGAACACCCTTAGTTGTTTGCAGGCGTTGACATACGTCAACGGGGACAGATGAAAATGCGTGACCCGACTGGGACTCGAACCCCGGGATTTCCTGGCGTGCCAGAGATAAATCCCTGCAGTCGCGCTGTCCTCTGTGTCCTCGGTGGCTCAGATGGATAGAGCGTCTGCCATGAAAGCAGGGGATCCCCGGTTCGAGTCCCGGTCGGGGCACACATCTTCATCTGTCCCCGTTGACGTATGTCAACGCCTGTAAGAAGCTAAGGGTGTTCATTTCATTGTAATTACATTCTAACGAGCTGCATGGTCAGCGATGGTATCTGTTATTTCGGACATGTACGAAAGAACAGATACCATCTTAGTATACATCCCGAATGCATCGATTCTCATTTGTTCCAATTTTCTGTTAGTACATATCTCCCTGCTATAGAATTCTGTGCTCCAAGCGTACTTACCCAGAAATTTCTTCCTCACATTAAGACCTATGTTTGATACTAGTAGATTTCTCTTGCCAGGAATGCCCATTTCGCCAGTACTAGTCCGCTTTTGATGCCCTCCTTGCTCCGTCCGACATTAGTTATTTTATTGCGTGTTGTTGTTGTTGTTGTTGTTGTTGTTATTGTCGTTGTGGTCTTTAGTCCAGAGACTGGTTTGATGCAGCTCTCCATGCCATTCTATCCTGTGCAAAATATTTCATCTGCCAGTACCTACTGGAACCTACATCCTTCTCAATCTGTTTAGCGTATTCATCTCTTGGTCTCCCTCTACGATTTTTACCCTCCACGCTGCCCTCCAGTACTAAACTGGTATCCCTTGATGCCTCAGAACATGTCCTACCAACCGATCCCTTCTTCTTGTCAAGTTGTGCCACAGATTTCTCTTCTCATGAATTATATTCAATACCCCCTCATTAGTTACGTGACCTACCTATCTAGATATTGCCTAGGTAGTAGAATTCCTTAACTTCTTCTACTTCGTGGTCACCAGTGCTGATGTGAAGTATCTCGCTGTTCTCATCTCTGCTACTTCTCACTACTTTCGTCTTTCTTCGATTATCTCATAATCCATATTTTGTACTCATAAGACTGTTTACTGTATTCAGCAGAACATGTTATTCTTCTTCACTTTCATTGACGATAGCAATTAGCGTACAGCTTCCGGTCACGCTTGGTGTTAGCAGCGTCCCATAATCTCTCCAGGAGATACCAGCTGTAACGGTCTAGCAACATAATCCATCATTCAGGCGCTGTCTCGATCTCCTTTTCCATGTCAGGAAACCGACTCCGGAATGATCTCCCTCATTGAAGAGAGGAAAGAGAGCAATTTTGTGAACCTACCTGACTAAAAGTCCTAACAGAATTTTGTCTTAAATAAAATCGGCAAGCGGCTCGATATCCATTTTTCATTCACCAAGTGACCATACTGACACCCACACGGAAGTCAGCAGAGATAAGGTCGAAATACTGAATTCAGTCTTCCGAAATTCTTTAACCGTAGAAGACCTTAAAACGGTCCATCGTTTCAGTCATCCCCCCCCCCCCCCCCAACATCGAAACAGCAGATGCTGAGACAATGGACCGCGGAACGGAAAAGCGACTACAATTCCTTTGTAATGGAAAGACATCAGGATGCGACCAGACATCTGTAACATTCTACAGAGGTTGTACGAAAGAACTTGATCCACTTTGTAATGGTCGCCTGGTCGTAGATATTGCTAATTGCTATAATCGCACTATTTCACTCCGATTTACGGAGCTCGTTAGCACTTGATGTTAGGTTGGCGCCATTAAAATGCATTGTGTTGTAGTAATCGCTGCTACTTGCTGGATCGCTGCTGTCTCTCGATGCTGATGCTGGCTCTACATCTGGTTGTCTAGGGTTAAAAACATGAGGTCCCGTGTTTTTTATGTGCTTTTGAAGATAAAGAACGAGCGAAACCAACAAATATGTAAACTTCAAATATTTATTATTTTGGTGGCCATCTTAATTCCACTGTCCACCAAAGACCATGACTCAACACAAAGTAGTACTTCCGTTACATGTTCTTTGCATTGTTTATCCACCTCAAACAATAACACACAAACACACTTTACCAAAGTGACATTCCGACTGCCTCCCGACCGTTCTTGCTGCTTGTATTTATAACATTGTCAAAGAACTACTAAAAAGAGATGTAGTTTACAAGTCACATGTACATCTGTTATCATAATTTGTGCAGAAAAGTTATTAATTTGCATCGAGTGACATAATTTAACATGTTATTAAAATGACAGACAGATTTGTTGACTTGACAGAATAATTCTTTGTTACAAAAAGGCCGTTTTTTAGAAGTTTGTCAATTGACTTCTCTAATTTGCATAAATAAGTAAATAACATGAATTATTAAGAATTACATTGGTTTTCGTCTAAAATAGGATTGATTTCGTAAATACTGAGTGAAAACGCTCCTAGTGAACAAATAGGTTTCACTGGGTGATTTTTATTTAAGGAGATCCAAAATACCTAAGTTGTCCACTATTTTTCGTACTTCCTATTAATTATTTAGGATGAACTCAGTGTTTTTACATGATGACATTTGCTGTATCAGTGATCAAGTGATATAAACTTTTGTGTGGGTCAGTTATTCAGTATAATTTAATGGGTTGACTGTTTATGCAGACATGTTATGCAATCACTGGTAACATACACAATAACTTTTCTATAATCATAAATACTCGTTAAACTGGTTGAATTTGGAGGGTATCGCACACTTCGGTACAGTAAAGACTTTAATATGTTCCGTTACAACTTGTAGCAGGAGTTTATCGTAGGTCGGTGGAGTAACGAAGTGTACCTAGCGACTGTAAGTGTGCCGGTCTTTCCTGTTTTCAAGATGGGTCGCTGGACACATGCTCATAATTATAGGACTATACGGTCGACGTCAATCTGTAATAAAATAGTCGAACAAGTTCAATGCTCAAGAATTATTACGTTCTCGGATGACGCAAATCTCCTTTATAAAAATCAACAATAATTCCGCAAACAGAGGTCTTGCGGCAGTCATTTCGATCTGTTCCTCCGTGAGATCCACAGCGCCGTAGACAACGGCACTCGGGTTGATTCCGTGTTCCTCGACAGCAGGAAAGCGTTTGACGCCGTCCTTCACTGTCATTTAATGAAGAAAAGAAGAGCTTAAGGAGTATCGGGTCACATTTGCGACTAGATTTAAGACATCCTTGCAGACAGCACTCTACTCGTTGCTCTAAAGGGAACAAAATGTACAGTCGTGGACAAAACGAGCGAGACCTCTCGCCTTTTCGTTATACTGATCCGCACAGCTTTAAAGTCTGCTGCACAGCATAACAGGCAAGGCGACGAAGTGCTACCAACATACTATGCACAGGTGTGAAATTGACAAACTATACTAACTTTGTCAGACTGTTTTCAATCATGTGTAAGACCATGTTAATGCTGATTAGTGTGTTCCATTTTTACCTATTTAGGTGACGAAATCCTAACAACGAAAATAGCTACAACAATTACTGAAGATGAGGGCTGCATAAATAATTCCACCTACTCTTTATTCGAAATGTTCTAGTTGTAGTCGATACATCAGCATATTAATCGTAGCTACGCTTTCGATCCAAATCATGTTCACAGGAATGCAAATAAAATCCATTTGCCTACACATGTTAACTCAGATCCTTGTATTAATGCCACAGCGTTTTAGAAGTGCGAGCATTCCCATTACTAGCTAGCTTGAGAAACACTTCGGCTAATGAACGTTTTCTGGCTGTGGTGAGTTTAATGGAGGATTCGAAACATTGTAGAATACGTTTGGCAGCTATGTCGCTGTTTATTTCCTGGGGTGGTGCAGAATTATCCTACTAAATTTACTATCTAATAACAGTATTTTGTTATTTCGATAAACATCCCGAATGAGTGTCACATAAGCGGTGACATACAGGTAGAAAATTAATGTTTTTTAGTCCGGAAAGCTCTGTGCAACAGAAACTGCAGATAATTTTGTTATTTTCATTGCGAAATTGCCGGCTCATTCATGTCTGGGGTAATAATAGAAGGCTGTTTTCCTGGGTTGTCTGCTAGTGTAGTGTAACGTGTTTGCTACTGCAAGGGAGGTCTGGTTTGTCTTCGGTTCTAATCTCGATGGAGGCAGATAGACTATCAGTAAAGCAGTTTTAAAAATTTCTCGCGCCCCCAGTATGTTTTATTGATACCTTTATTCTGTACTGCCGCCCTGTGGATGTCAATATGAAACTCTCGTAGAATTTCATACTTGTTACTGCCTTCTTTTCCCGCTTCTGTCAGTAATTGAATTAAGTGTGGCACTGAATGATTTTTAACTGACTTTCGTTATGAATCTTCACGCATTATTAAATTTGCACACTTTCATGATAGGTCAGCAACGGTAATCCAGTATGACTGGTCTGAATGTTGACACAAACTTTGCGTATAATACTTAGCTAATTCGCAACGATCTGGGGTAAGTTGTCTTACTAAAACAGTTATGTTATCGCGATAAGCTGATATTTATTTTTCTTAGTTCAGTTCATACTAATTAGCGTTTTTTATTTCATTTATTTCTTATATTTACTAATCAGCATTAATATAATCTTAGACACGATTGAAAACAGTGTGATAAAGTTGAGATAGTTTTTCAATTTCACTCCTGTGCATAGTATGTTGGTAGCACTTCGTCGCCTTGCCTGTTATGCTGTGTAGCAGACTTTAAAGCCGTGCGGATCAACATAACGAAAAGGCGAGGGGTCTCGCTCGTTTTGTCCACGACTGTACATATGTGAGGGAGATTTCCGGAGTACCCCAAAGAAGTATGACAGCTGAAATCTGGTTTCGCAGGATAGAGCGGATCAGGTTATGGTTGGGGAGGGGGCAGAATCAGTTACTTTCAGTAGCACAAAATACACCAACTTTTATTTTCCGAAGAACCACACATTGTCTTTAAAGGATCAAATTAAAACAACACGGCTGAAGGCCTAGTGAAGAAAATTTTTGATACCTCATGGGCTCAAGGCCCAAAACCACACCAAAAATTAGAACGGCTGGAGGCCTGAACACAAGTTATAAAAATTGCTTTAAAGAATACACGCGGCTGAAGGTCTTACTTAAAAAAAAATATTTCACGTAAATACTCGACTGAAGGCCACACAAAAGATATTGAACAACTCAGGGCTTAGAGCCTGGATAACAAGAATTTCAGATTGAGAATATCTTTAAAAAAATTAGTTTTAAACAAATCAATCTTCAAACTTTAAGTCAGCTTAAGGCCTTGTCTCAAAATTAAAACTAAATTAATAGACGGCTGCCGGCCGAAGTGGCCGTGCGGTTCTAGGCGCTGCAGTATGGAACCGCGAGACCGCTACGGTCGCAGGTTCGAATCCTTCCTCGGGCATGGATGTGTGTGATGTCCTTAGGTTAGTTAGGTTTAACTAGTTCTAAGTTCTAGGGGACCTCAGAAGTTGAGTCGCATAGTGCTCAGAGCCATTTGAACGATTTTAATAGACGGCTGAAGGCCTAGAACAGTACATCAGACTAAAATGACAATCAAAATGCAACAGAACAGTGGTGCTCAGAAGTAATCCAAGGGTCGGCCTGAGGAGGTAGCTCTAACATAAGGTGAGGTGAGACAGGCAGCCAACAGTAAGGTTCAATAATCGGATGGCAACCCACGCCAGGGATGGCTGAAGGACACACCTACAACCTAATCAATTCCCTTCTGCCCGACCAACGGTACAACAATGGAAATATCAGCTGAGCACGAAGATACCAGCCGCACTACATCTTCAAAATTGGCGTCTAAAAACAGCCAAGACACAATAACCACTCTTAAGAAAAAAATGTGAACAAACAGCTAAAACGCTGTCGAACTACACGCTGTGCCGGACAGTATAAACATGGTGAGGAAAAACACACTACCGGAAAACTACGCTAATGACCAGGGCAGGTAAGAGGGATGTTAATGGCCATAAGGCAGAAAACACAGCTGGTGCATTTCACTGTTAAGTAACAACCAATTTGCCCGCCCGGATGGCCGTGCGGTCTAACACACGGCTTTCCGGGCGGAAAGGAGCGCCTGGTCCCCGGCACGAATCCGTCCGGCGGATTTGTGTCGAGGTCCGGTGAACCGGCCAGTCTGTGGATGAATTTTAGGCGGTTTTCCATCTGCCTCGGCGAATGCGTGTTGGTTCCCCTTATTCCGCCTCAGTTACACTGTGTCTGCTATTGCTGCACAAACAAGTTCTCCACGTATGTGTACATCACCATTACTCTACCACGCAAACATAGGGGTTACACTCATCTGGTGTGAGACTTTCCCTTGGGAGGGGGGGGGGGGGGGGTCCACCAGGGGCCGCACTGCACAATAACCCTGGGTTTGGTGTGGGGCGGCGGAGGGGTGAAGTGGATTGCGATAGTCCTCGTGGGGTTGTGGACCACTGCGGCTGCGGCGGGGATGGGACCTCTCCGTCGTTTTTAGGTCCCCGGTTAACATACTATACAGTACAATACAACAACCAATTAAACATTTAAAGACCATACAGGGAGATGACTGCAAAATTTCGCCGACTCCAACATACCATTTGTTGCTGCTAGTCGGAACAGCCCAGGGAGCAACAACCAGCAATGAAAGAAGAGATGTCACAGTAGCTGAGTTTTCATAACAGGTTGACTAATCACTCAACTTCAGTGTCCCAGTTTGGAGGGCAACGAACTTTGTCACTCTCGCAGCTATTGCCCCACAATCTGACTGCGCGTGGACGTCGCCAGCGGTCCCGGCCTGACCTAGCGCCGCGTAGAGTTCCTCACTGCTTCGTCCCAACTGACCGACTGCCACACACACCACCATACGGAAATATATCGGTCACACCAAAGATGGTACACCAGTACTAGAACCGATAAGCGCTGCTTCTGCCAATGACAGAGGCAAGTTAGCAACTCGTTATGGTAGTAGCTCAGGGAGAAATAAAGATGCTACTCGATTGTGACAAAAATGCCAGAGAACAAACGGCATCAACGCAAGCCGGCCACGGCTGAACAGCGCAGTTACCCTTTACAATATACAGGGTGTTTCAAAAATGACCGGTATATTTCAAACGGCAATAAAAACTAAACGAGCAGCCCTCCGTTTGTTACAATATGCTTGGGACAACAGTACATTTTCAGGCGGACAAACTTTCGAAATTACAGTAGTTACAATTTTCAACAACAGATGGCGCTGCAAGTGATGTGAAAGATAAAGAAGACAACGCAGCCTGTGGGTGCGCCATTCTGTACGTCGTCTTTCAGCTGTAAGCGTGTGCTGTTCACAACGTCCAAGTGTGCTGTAGACAACATGGTTTATTCCTTAGAACAGAGGATTTTTCTGGTGTTGGAATTCCACCGCCTAGAACACAGTGTTGTTGCAACTAGACGAAGTTTTCAACGGAGGTTTAATGTAACCAAAGGACCGAAAAGCGATACAATAAAGGATCTGTCTGAAAAATTTCAACGGACTGGGAACGTGACAGATGAACGTGCTGGAAAGGTAGGGCGACCGCGTACGGCAACCACAGAGGGCAACGCGCAGCTAGTGCAGCAGGTGATCCGACAGCGGCCTCGGGTTTCCGTTCGCCGTGTTGCAGCTGCGGTCCAAATGACGCCAACGTCCACGTATCGTCTCGTGCGCCAGAGTTTACGCCTCTGTCCATACAAAATTCAAACGCGGCAAACCCTCAGCGCCGCTACCATTGCTGCACGAGAGACATTCGCTAACGATATAGTGCACAGGATTGATGACGGCGATATGCATGTGGGCAGCATTTGGTTTACTGACGAAGCTTATTTTTACCTGGACGGCTTCGTCAATAAACAGAACTGGCGCATATGGGGAACCGAAAAGCCCCATGTTGCAGTCCCATCGTCCCTGCATCCTCAAAAAGTACTGGTCTGGGCCGCCATTTCTTCCAAAGGAATCATTGGCCCATTTTTCAGATCCGAAACGATTACTGCATCACGCTATCTGGACATTCTTCGTGAATTTGTGGCGGTACAAACTGCCTTAGACGACACTGCGAACACCTCGTGGTTTATGCAAGATGGTGCCCGGCCACATCGCACGGCCGACGTCTTTAATTTCCTGAATGAATATTTCGATGATCGTGTGATTGCTTTGGGCTATCCGAAAGATACAGGAGGCGGCGTGGATTGGCCTCCCTATTCGCCAGACATGAACCCCTGTGACTTCTTTCTGTGGGGACACTTGAAAGACCAGGTGTACCGCCAGAATCCAGAAACAATTGAACAGCTGAAGCAGTACATCTCATCTGCATGTGAAGCCATTCCGCCAGACACGTTGTCAAAGGTTTCGGGTAATTTCATTCAGAGACTACGCCATATTATTGCTACGCATGGTGGATATGTGGAAAATATCGTACTATAGAGTTTCCCAGACCACAGCGCCATCTGTTGTTGACAATTGTAACTACTGTAATTTCGAAAGTTTGTCTGCCTGAAAGTGTACTGTTGTCCCAAGCATATTGCAACAAACGGTGTATTTCTATCGCTGCTCGTTTAGTTTTTCTTGCCGTTTCAAATATACCGGTCATTTTTGAAACACCCTGTATGTAAATGACCTACTAGAAAGCGTCTGAAGATTGTTAAGACTGTTCTCAGCTGGTTCGGTTGTCCATAAGAAAGTAACAACGCGAAGAGGCAATTTCGATTTGCAGAATAACCAGCAGCAGGTTGATGAATGGCGCGGGCTCCGGCAGTGGACCTGGAGAGCCAATGAATGGAATATACTGCACGTGTACAGGAAGTGAAGCCCACTACTGTGAAACAACACTACTGGTAACACATTGCTGGAAACTGGGAGTAACTAATCAGAGCGACGTTAAGTGGAATGACCACATAAAACAAGTAGTAGGAAAAATCAGATGCCAGACTGAGGTTCTTAGGATGAATCCTAATCGTGTAGAAAAATTTTCGCTACCAGTCACCATGAAAGATTATTTATTCGTGTTACAACCGGTTTCGGGCTTGTGCCCATCCTCAGGTGTTTATACATTCACGTATGTATTTATATTACTGGAGATCACTGTTGAAATACAAAAAAATTGGTTCAAATGGCTCTGAGCACTATGCGACTTAACTTCTTAGGTCATCGGTCACCTAGAACTTAGAACTAATTAAACCTAACTAACCTAAGGACATCACACACATCCATGCCCGAGGCAGGATTCGAACCTGCGACCGTAGCGGTCACTCGGCTCTAGACTGTAGCGCCTAGAACCGCACGGCCACTCCAGCCGGCTACAAAAGAATTATTTGCTGGTGACTAAACAGATAGAAGTGGAACAACTGTAAGTGACAATGTAGCATTTTTCGAAAATATATCTGTACTAAGTCCTTATTATAGTTACGCTTTGGTGACAGTTTTCCCACTCAGTTGCACATTTGTTATCATTTTCCCGTTCATGTTTCAGTTTTATAAAATTTATCTGCATATTTGAGTACTGTGTTGTGCACCGTGTGTTTACACATAAAAATGTAGGCTGTGATCAAAGAACTTAGACGTAGAAGGTACAAAGATGTTTCTCATGCTGAAATACGTTGGTTATGGTCAAGGAACTTAGCCATTGGAAGTGCAGCGATGTAGCACACATATAAAGTTAAAAAGTTATTATAAGTTGCGAAATGTTTTGATCCACATCATGAAATTTTTGATCCACATTTTTGTCATAGAACTTAGATCTAGGAAGTACAATGATGTTATACATATGAAATTACTGAAGACTATTACAAATTAGAAAAATGGTAGAACTGTTCTGAGCCACACTGTTGTCAGAAAACTTAGGTCTAGGAAGTACAATGATGATATACTCACGTGGAAATGATGACAAATGTGCATGTGACTGGAAAATCTGTCACCACAGCATAATTATAATAAGGATACGTCATCTCTATAGCCGGCCGCTGTGGCCGAGCGGTTCTAGGTGCTTCAGTCTGGAACCTTTGGTAGTGGTTTATTTTTGGTCTTTCAGATGAGCATATTTCATTCCAGTTGCTATCAGTCTCTGTTAATATTATTACTATTATTTTGGTTAGGGAAGCAGCAGTTGTCTGGCCGAACCTAACCTTATTAGTTCTTAGTCAGTACTCTTGTTCACATTATCTCTATCATTTTTAATTCCATTAATATGACTGTTCTACTACTTGTGATACTACAGTTAATTCATTTTTTCTTCAGTTATTACGCAAAAAAATAGCTGTTCCTGTGTAAGAGATGGCATGGAAGTCCCTATTTTTTCATTAGTTTAAGTAAATAAATACATAAATGAAATAAAATTTGTGTCAATGAAGAACTTCTTACGATCCGTCAAAAATGATGCGTTTTTTTCAGCGTTTCATCGAGAGAGAGAGAGAGAGAGAGAGATGGGGATGGGGTTGGGGGTGGCAGTCTCTGTCCTAAATCCTGCCTCAGGGAGTACCCACCGAGCTGTTCGCCTCCAAGAGCCCTCTTTAAGCGCAAACTTCGTTCCGCAGGGCGATGTAGGGGGAGCAAAGACGAGATATTATCGCGTCAGCGCGATCCGCAGAGAGGAATCGATGGGGCAGGATGGCCCACGTTCGAGACTTTCAGGCAGGAGGGCTTGCCGAAAGAAAGAAATGGTTGAGTCTAGTCGCCGTTACGCGGCGGGGGGAAATCTAATAGCCGGCCCTCTGGAGGAAAGCTACAGAGATTCCGGGATGTGAGAGGGATGAAGCCGTTCAGAAATATATCGCATCGGCAACTTCTTGCGGTGGAGCCCAATGCTCCGAAAAAATATTCAGCAGAGCGAGCGAGACTTTCCCGTGTGACGGTTAAAAACGGTCCTCCTTCCGGCTGCCCGTGAGTACTGCTGGGATGAAGACAAATCGTACTGTAGGATGATGTGTATGTTTGTGGAGAGAAGCAGCGATTAGTATGATTTATCAATAATTGAAAAACGGTCTTAATCGCATTTATTATTATTATTATTATTATTACTATTATTATTATTACTGTACCGCCAACCGGTTTCAACTGATAGTTTCCAGCCGTTATGTAGACAAGAGTGACACCACCAGCGGTCAACCAATGGTGTAAACGCCCAGAAGATGACCCCTATGTCGGGTTGAAACCGGTTGGCGGTATTATAATAATAATAAATGCGATTAAGACTGTTTTTGAATTATTGATGTGTATGTGTGTGTGCCTTAGGGATGGACACTAAACATCTATTAAGGCACTCAGCCTGTACAGGTGTTTCAGGATAAATAGTGAATGTTTTAGGGCTGGTAGTATAGAATCATTCAGATTGAAATTTCTACGTGACACGCATTCACTTTTCTGGTTTGTTTCCATTAGGAACAACGTGCTTCACGGCCGTATTAATGAGACCCAACATAGGAGGAAGGGCAGCATCGGTTGTAAATTTTTAATCTACATATTGCCGATCAATTTCAGCAACTGTGTATCTATTTTCATTGCAATTACATCCAAGGCGTGATGACTCATCGTAGATAAAAACCGCACATGGTACCACAGTGACATTACAGATAACATTTAAACAGATTCAGAGTGATATCATGTACGACTTTATGTATAATGAATCATCATGACTTGGATGTAATTACAATGAAGATAGCTCCATAGTTGTTGAAATTGATCTACAATAAGCAAAATAAGAAATTTAATACCGATACTGCCCTTCCTCCTATCTTGGATCTAAATTTTTATTTGTTACAGAATTACAGCCGTCAGAACGTAACCTAGAGAAATCAGCAGGGTACAGGAAGAGGCAAATGATTAACTTCAAAATTGATTTTTACAAATTCTTGCCGGCCAGTGTGGCCGAGCGGTTCTAGGCGCTACAGTGTAGAACGCGCGACCGCTACGGTCGCAGGTTCGAATCCTGCCTCGGGCATGGCTGTGTGTGATCCTGTGGTCTATTATAGCCTTTGGCGCACACAGTTGCCTCAGCGCCGGATTTGGATAGCGCCATTTTGCCACGCATGGGTAGTATAAACACGGCGGCACATGAACAGCTTACGAACTTAGCCTTTCGGAAATGCTTCCACGCTTAACTCGAAACCCAATAATCAAGCCCTTTTGGACGTCAGATAAATTACTCCGCTTCTACCTTACAATAACAACAGTTCCCCGCCACCTCCCGACCTCTCCCCCCCCCCCACCCCCACGAACGCTTTATAGACCCGCAGCTACCGGTGTTGCCATACGCCTTCTGTGAGTGGTTATTTCCCGTTGATGTCTAACACAGGCAGTGTTAATGTGATTGGACCGTGTATAATTACACTGAATTCGTAAACGACATTTGCTTTATTATAATTCAAGTATTGTTTCACAATGTTTATTTGTAGTCAGGATCATCTTCAAACCCGCCTTTCTGCTCACTACCGACCGAAATTAATAAGTTGATTGCAAATAAGCATTGTGAGCCAAAACTGGAATTACAATAAAAGAAATATTTTCTGGATCGCTGGAAACTTTTTCGTGACTGAGTCATAACTTGTTATAAAAGACACGTCATTTGATTCATCTGTTATTATACTAGATTTATAAATGAAAACATGGTCCGTTTTGTGCTGCCACGTCAACGTTACAGGTTACTACGGGCCATGTATTCTTTTGTGGATTTAGTATAATAATAGAAGAATCAACTGATGTATCTATGTTTAAACCTTTAGCAGGTGTTATGCGGTACTTTTGCCGCAGCCAAGGCAAAATAGGATCATTTGTGATAGCGGAACTTAAAACGCCGCCAGTACAGTATGACGTACCAAGCTGTTACTGTCTGAAAATAATTTACATCCTAAAACATTGCTTGTTATCGGAAATGACAATGCAGTTGTAATGACTGGGTGTAACAACTGAGTGTTTATTAAATTGAGAGTAGAGTTTGGAAATCTCCATATGATGTTGTTTCCATGTTTCCTCCACACTTTACAACTGGCGGTAAGCGCAACATATGTGAAAGCTCTACCGATAAGATTAGATTTATCACGTAAAGTAACTCACAATTCATTTTCTCATTCAACTGCTTGACACATTGAATACATAGGTATTTGTCTGACTGTAAATTGCACCATGGAGACGTCGCAATTTCCACAAACTAGCGACACGCGTTGGATTTCGACAGAGCCAGCTGTTAGTCGGATTATACATCTACATCTACATCTACATCTACATGGATACTCTGTAAATCACATTTAAGTAACTGGCAGAGGGTTCATCGAAACACCTTCACAATTCTCTATTATTCCAATCTCGTATAGCGCGGAAAGAGTGAACACCTATATCTCTCCGTACGAGCTCTTTTTTCCCTTATTTTATCGTGGTGATCATTCCTCCCTATGTAGGTCGGTGTCAACAAAATATTTTCGCATTCGGAGGAGAAAGTTGGTGATTGGAATTTCGTGAGAAGATGCCCTCGCAACGAAAAATGCCTTCTTCTTTTAATGATGTCCACCCCAAATCCTGTGTAATTTCTGTCACACTCTCTCCCATATTTCGCGATAATACAAAACAGTGGAATGAACTGAAGTTTCATTTTGAACTGACCGGGCAAGAGGAAAAATGGTATAAATTGTAATTTGTTTTTTGATTATACAAATCCCAAATCTTTTTATACCATTTGAATGTTGAAGTGCAGAGAACCAATAAATCATTTCAATCAGAAGGCCGTGGACCGGATGAAACTTATGTATGATTTAGTCTACTACGTTAGCAGAAACATGTTAAGTGCTACTGCAAAAATTGACCCGCTGGCAAGTTCAGTTGCAGATCATATGGATTGTAAGCCTTATCGATGTTTCTAATTTGAAACTGCTGTACATCACCTAAATATATTGGAAGATGTACAACATAATATTCGGCAAAGATGCCTAAGGTACGCTGTAGACATTTCTACATCTACATTTATACTCCGCAAGCAACCCAACGGTGTGTGGCGGAGGGCACTTTACGTGCCACTGTCATTACCTCCCTTTCCTATTCCAGTCGCGTATGGTTCGCGGGAAGAACGACTGTCTGAAAGCCTCCGTGCGCGCTCTAATCTCTCTAATTTTACATTCGTGATCTCCTCGGGAGGTATAAGTAGGGGGAAGCAATATATTCGATACCTCATCCAGAAACGCACCCACTCGAAACCTGGCGAGCAAGCTACACCGCGTTGCAGAGCGCCTCTCTTGCAGAGTCTGCCACTTGAGTTTGTTAAACATCTCCGTAACGCTATCACGGTTACCAAATAACCCTGTGACGAAAGGCGCCGCTCTTCTTTGGATCTTCTCTATCTCCTCCGTCAACCCGATCTGGTACGGATACCACACTGATGCGCAATACTCAAGTATAGGTCGAACGAGTGTTTTGTAAGCCACCTCCTTTGTTGATGGACTAAATTTTCTAAGGACTCTCCGAATGAATCTCAACCTGGTACCCGCCTTACCAACAATTAATTTTATATGATCATTCCACTTCAAATCGTTCCGCACGCATACTCCCAGATATTTTACAGAAGTAACTACTACCAGTGTTTGTTCTGCTATCATATAATCATACAATAAAGGATCCTTCTTTCTATGTATTCGCAATACATTACATTTGTCTATGTTAAGGGTCAGTTGCCACTCCCTGCACCAAGTGCCTATACGCTGCAGATCTTCCTGCATTTCGCTACAATTTTCTAATGCTGCAACTCCTCTGTATATTACAGCATCATCCGCGAAAAGCCGCATGGAACTTCCGACACTATCTACTAGGTCATTTATATATATTGTGAAAAGCAATGGTCCCATTACACTCCCCTGTGGCACGCCAGAGGTTACTTTAACGTCTGTAGACGTCTCTCCATTGATAACAACATGCTGTGTTCTGTTTGCTAAAAACTCTTCAATCCAGCCACACAGCTGGTCTGATATTCCGTAGGCTCTTACTTTGTTTATCAGGTGACAGTGCGGAACTGTATCGAACGCCTTCTGGAAGTCAAGGAAAATAGCATCTGCCTGGGAACCTGTATCTAATATTTTCTGGGTCTCATGAACAAATAAAGCGAGTTGGGTCTCACACGATCGCTGTTTCTAGAATCCATGTTGATTCCTACATAGTAGATTCTGGGTTTCCAAAAACGACATGATACTCGAGCAAAAAACATGTTCTAAAATTCTACAACAGATCGACGTCAGAGATATAGGTCTATAGTTTTGCGCATCTGCTCGACGACCCTTCTTGAAGACTGGGACTACCTGTGCTCTTTTCCAATCATTTGGAAACTTCCGTTCCTCTAGAGACTTGCGGTACACGGCTGTTAGAAGGGGGGCAAGTTCTTTCGCGTACTCTGTGTAGAATCGAATCGGTATCCCGTCAGGTTCAGTGGACTTTCCTCTGTTGATTGATTCCAGTTGCTTTTCTATTCGTTGGACACTTATTTCGATGTCAGCCATTTTTTCGTTTGTGCGAGGATTTAGAGAAGGAACTGCAGTGCGATCTTCCTCTGTGAAACAGCTTTGGAAAAAGGTGTTTAGTATTTCAGCTGTCATCCTCTGTTTCAATGCCTTCATCATCCCGGAGTGTCTGGATATGCTGTTTCGTTCCACTTACTGATTTAACGTAAGACCAGAACTTCCTAGGATTTTCTGTCAAGTTAGTACGTAGAATTTTACTTTCGAATTCACTGAACGCTTCACTCATAGCCCTCCTTACGCTAACTTTGACATCGTTTAGCTTCTGTTTGTCTGAGAGGTTTTGGCTGCGTTTAAACTTGGAGTGAAGCTCTCTTTGCTTTCGCAGTAGTTTCCTAACTTTGTTGTTGTACCACGGTGGGTTTTTCCCGTCTCTCACAGTTCTACTCGGCACGTACCTGTCTAAAACGCATTTTACGATTGCCTTGAACTTTTTCCATAAACACTCAACATTGTCAGTGTCGGAACAGAAATTTTCGTTTTGATCTGTTAGGTAGTCTGAAATCTGCCTTCTATTACTCTTGATAAACAGATAAACTTTCCTCCCTTTTTTTATATTCCTATTTACTTCCATATTCAGGGATGCTGCAACGGCCTTATGATCACTGATTACTTGTTCTGCGCTTACAGAGTCGAAAAGTTCGGGTCTGTTTGTTATCAGTAAGTCCAAGATGTTATCTCCACGAGTCGGTTCTCTGTTTAATTGCTCGAGGTAATTTTCGGATAGTGCACTCAGTATAATGTCACTCGATGCTCTGTCCCTACCACCCGTCCTAAACATCTGAGTGTCCCAGTCTATATCTGGTAAATTGAAATCTCCACCTAAGACTATAATATGCTGAGAAAATTTATGTGAAATGTATTCCAAATTTTCTCTCAGTTGTTCTGACACTAATGCTGCTGAGTCGGGAGGTCGGTAAAAGGAGCCAATTATTAACCTAGCTCTCTTGTTGAGTGTAACCTCCACCCATAATAATTCACAGGAACTATCCACTTCTACTTTACTACAGGATAAACTACTACTAACAGCGACGAACACTCCACCACCGGTTGCATGCAATCTATCCTTTCTAAACACCGTCTGTACCTTTGTAAAAATTTCGGCAGAATTTATCTCTGGCTTCAGCCAGCTTTCTGTACCTATAACGATTTGAGCTTCGGTGCTTTCTATCAGCGCTTGAAGTTCCGGTATTTTACCAACGCAGCTTCGACAGTTTACAATTACAATACCGATTGCTGCTTGGTCCCCGCATGTCCTGACTTTGCCCCGCACCCGTTGAGGCTGTTGCCCTTTCTGTACTTGCCCAAGGCCATCTAACCTAAAAAACCGCCCAGCCCACGCCACACAACCCCTGCTACCCGTGTAGCCGCTTGTTGCGTGTAGTGAGGGACTTCGATCCCACCTTCCTCAGAATTTGAAAGTCTATAGAATACCAAATATATTGTTTGTAGAGGAAAATTTGAAAGTGTCGCAACCATAGACATTGCACTTGAGGTAGTTTGTAGGCATTGTAGACATTGACTCATCAATAACTCAGTGGATATACATAACGCACAGTGAAAGGAAGAAATACAAGAAGTGCAATCAGGTTTGGGCAGACGTAGTAGATAAATTTCGTAAGGTAAATATTCAAAATCCACATGGTAACCTGGTCTCATTGACATCTACAGTTCTTTGCCTGCCATGCTCGAATGTGGAACGTGTGTTTAGCCAGGTGAACATTTAAATATGAACAGTTTGGGTTAGGCTTTAGCGTGACTGTTATTGATATCGTAAAATGGCAAGGCCTCATTTACGAAAATGTCATCACACCAATAGCATAAATTGTACATCTATCTGCACGTATCAAAACATTAACCGATGAATTACTCCAAGCAATAGCTGCTTATTACATGTAACATGTATAATCTTAAGAACCGCTGCTTTGGAAAAGTTTGCTCTATTCCAGTCACACCGTCCACCTTCTGTATGTGAAACTCTCTCCTCCTGTCTCAGCCGCGCTGTCTCAGGCGCGTTGCCACGGTTCGCACAGTTACCCCCGTCGGAGATTCGAGTCCTCTCTCAGTCATGGGTGTGTGTGTTGTCCATAGCGTAAGTTAGATTAAATTGGACTACGTAGTGTGTAAACCTGGAGACCGATGAGTTCAGCAGTTTGGTGCCATAGGAAATTAGCATAAATTTCCAAAAATTTCCTCCTCTCTCTCCCCCTGTCTCTTTTTCTCTCCCTCTCCATCTTTACCTCCCTCCATTCCTCCCTCTCTCTAATCGCTCTCTCTCTCTAATCTCTCTCTCTCTGTCTCTTCTCTTTCTCTTTATGTTTCTCTCCCTCTCTGCCACCATCCTTTCGCCTCTATCTCATAACCCCGGCCAAAGCGTTATTTATGTGTAATTTTACCACTGTTACCTGCAAATTTGTAACATGTCACCTGATTACACAAACGTGTATGAAATTTAAGATATACGAACCTGACAGATCCGGATTACCACCTGTAATATTTATTCCAACGCATGCACTCAGCAACTGAAACAAAAATCTCCACGATCCTTTAAAACACCTTCAGAAACAGTAATGTTGTTATGGTATATATTCTTTGTTCTTCGAGATAATGTTCCTCTTTTGCCATTGTTCTTTGTGCCTAGTATTTTCCAGACACCATCTTCGTTTTTAAAATATGACAGTTTACATGTGATGTGTTACGACGGAGAAAGGAGCCTATGACGATGAAGGTATTCTATTTTACATGTTTTATTTTAATCGTCACATAAGTTTTAGTTTTAGTCAAAAACCCTCCAAAAATACGTTCTGAAATAGTGGTTTTGCTTCTCCACTATAGATAGTCACAAGTTACCACAAAATTTGAACACAACAAACCATTATGTCATAATAACACATGTAAATCCATCTGGAGATGATAGAGGGTTGAACTTTCGAGATGTTTTGTGATATAAACAAACAGTGACCACAGAACATTTTTACATGTAAGCTACGAAACCGAATCACTTCATCGTTTCTGCAGTTTTAGAAAATAAATCTGCAATAATTAGCCACTGTGAAGGGGGACATCTGCGTAGAACTATTAGCGGACGCCAAAATTGACTAGTGAATAACAGTTTCAAAAATGGTTCAAATGGCTCTGAGCACTATGGGACTTACCATCTGAGGTCATCAGTCCCCTACAACTTAGAACTACTTTAACCTAACTAACCTAAGGACACCACACACATCCATGCCCGAGGCAGAATTCGAACCTGCGACCGTAGCGGTCGCGCGGTTCCAGACTGACGCGCCTAGAAACGCTCGGCCACTCCGGCCGGCAATAACAGTTTCGCGGGAGCTAGTTTGCACGAACAGATTGATGAAGAGGCCTCATGTATGGTCTCATTGTCCTCTGTATTGCGTTCCAGCAACGCCTGCAAGTGATCCGTAGAAGTTTGGTTCGTCGCTGGCCACAGTGTGCGCGATGGCCCTGCTGTGTGCTCTGCGCCGTTTTCTTCTATCCTCTTTCCGTTTCTACCTTTAACTCTCGTATTCACTCGGCGATTCCATTCGAAGTGAACTTCCCTTTAACTTGCGTCTTCTGTAATTCTGAGCATATTCACGGGTCGTAGAGGACGACAGCTTTCGTTATTTTCTAATTTTGAATTCAGAGCTGATATTTGACTTATATTCCTGCAAATACACTGATAAGCAAAACCACTGAGGTGTAAAGCTAGTTCGCGTCCGTAGTTGAAAACTACACGTGTACCCTGGGTAACGCTAAATGAACTAGCACCATACTGGCGACCAGACAATCGGTAAACGATCTCCTGGTCTTAATCAAATCACGATGACTCACAGAAAACGGAATGCTGAGGGCAACTTGATTAGACAGCTCGGCCCGATCGTACGATTCTGCCAACTTAATACTGAAGGCATGAGTAAAGCCAAATGCCAATACATGCATAAAATTTTAACTTTGTACAACATTGACATAGTTGCAATCCAGGAGACCCAATACAGAAAACGATGAGCAGCTAAGATCAAGAGGTAAAATAACGGGCTAGGACCTCATAGGTGCTACACATCACAGGCATTATGGTACAGCAACGTACATTAGAAAGGACATAGAGGGTGCAGTCCTTATTTCTACATCTACCACATGTGATATCCACGAAGTTATTGTAAAAGTAGGTGAACTAACAGTAAATAACATCTACAAACCTCCAGGCCACTCGTGGCCTCTATAAGTTCTACAATCCCTGCCTCACCCCACAATATATGTGGGTGACTTCAACAGTCACCACGAACTGTGGAAATACCGCAGATCTGACCAGAATGGTGAAGACTTGGTGAAATGGACTGAAGATTGAAATACACAGCTAATCTTTGACGCCAAAGACCAAAGTAGATTTAAGTCAGCTGCGTGGAGAACTGAAACCCCCCCAGATATATGCTTTGTTACGGCAGACACTAACAACAAACCTATACCAGCCTCCGACAGAATACTTGGGGACTTCCCTCACTCCCAACATCGTCCGGTACTCATAGAAATAGGCCTTACTATCCCCCTAATTTCCTCGTATCCTCGGCCCAGACGGAACTTTGGGAAAGCGGACTGCGCTACTTTCTCAGAAAAACTTGATAAACGCCTTGGATGGATACCTCCTACTTATAAAAATTACAAAAGATTTGTGGGAGCAGTCATCAGCTCAGCTAAGAACAGCATTCCCCGGGGATTTAGAAAAGAATACGTACCGGGGTGGGACGAAGATACTGAGCGCCTCTATAAACAGTTCCTAGAGTGCGGGGATAGTGAGATTGCAGATGACTTACTGCACAGTCTGGACGCTGCCCGGCGCACTAAATGGATAGAGACTGTTGAGGAAATGTACTTCACAAAATCAAGCAGAAAGGCGTGGTCGCTACTTGGGAAGCTTGGTGGCAGTAGCAGGAACCAACGACCAACCAGCTCTATTTCTCCAAACACAGTTACGGCGCACATCAGTATGGCTCTGAGAGACTTCAAGCCACGGAAAGCCGCAGGTTTTGATGGAATTCATCCAGAGTTTCTGATTCACTGCGGTAAATTTGCAAAATTATGGCTTGCACAGTTCTTCTTCAGCATGATGGAAACTGGAAGAATACCAAATACCCTTAAGAAAGCAAAAATCATAGCGATACTGAAACCCGGTAAACCGAATGACCAACCAAACAGCTACCGCCCAATTGCCCTTCTTAGCATGATCTACAAACTACTGGAGAGACCTAAATGTAACAGAATAAGTCCAGATACCCCAAAGTGTATCCCTGTGGAACAAGCAGGCTTCCGGCCAAACAGGAGCTGCACAGATCAAGTCCTCTCACTAACTTCCTACGTCGAGGCAGGCTTCCAAAGACAAGAAAAAACATCCGTGGTATTTATAGACCTGACAGCGGCTTATGATACTGTATGGAGGCAAGGCCTGATTTACAAACTCCTCCGCATCGTGCCACGTTTGAAAATGGCTAACCTTACCAACTAGATGCTCTGCAACAGACCATTCCAGGTGATACTTGGAAATTATAGGAGCAAAACAACGAAGCTCAATAATGGCTTGCCCCAAGGATCAGTTCTGGCACCGCTACTTTTCAGCATGTATATAGCCGATATGCCTGGGCCGATATGACTGGGCCATAGCTACACAGCATCGAGATATGGAGCATACTGAGACTGTCCTGGCAAGCGACTTGTCCTTGGTGGGAACGTACTTTCGTGAATGGAGACTACAACCTAGTCCAGCTAAAACTGAGGCTATGTGTTTCCACCTGAATTATAAATTGGCTAACAGACGCCTTAAGATATATTTTGATAATAATATTTCGCCTTATAATAAAAATCCAAAATACCTGGGAGTGACAATAGATAGAACCCTGAGCTACAAACAACACCTCATCAACACTGCTGCAAAAATCCGTACTAGGAACAATATCATTCAGAAACTATGTGGTACCAGCTGGGGCTCCTCCGCCTTTACCTTGCGATGCTCTGCTTTGGGACTTGTCTACTCTGCGGCAGAGTACTGTTCCCCTGTTTGGCTAAAGAGCGCTCACACCAAGATGGTGGGCACAGTACTGAACCAAACTATGAGGTTATTTCAGGTACAATAAAATCAACCCCCATTCACTGGCTACCTGTACTGAGCCACATACCGCCATCTCACTTACGAAGAGAACATGCGCTTCTCAGAGAATTTAAAAAAATTCAAGACAACCCGCAACTTCCGATTCACGCTTCGAGCAATGGCATTGACAGGGATAGATTGCGCTCTAGACATCCACCTCTTATAAGGGCCAAAGAGGAAAATGGTTTCTGTCTTGAAGAACGCTGGAAAGTGGAATGGGAAGAATCAGCACCACCACAGGTAAACACCTTACTGAAACCTTCGAACAGACCTCCAGGCTTTGGCTTACGACGTAAAACCTGGACCACCCTCAACAGGATCAGGACGGGCCACGGTCGATGTGCGGACTCTCTACACAAATGGGGAAGAGCACCATCCCCAAAGTGCGACTGCGGCGCTGAGAAGCAGACGATCCGGCACGTCACTGAAGAGTGCCCTCTGAGAGCCTACTCAGGTCAAACAACGGGCTTCCTGGATGCGACTCGAAGTGCAGTTCAATATATTAAAAACCTGAATGTTAATTTGTAATTATATATATATATATATGTTGTTCATGATATAACTGTATTTAATTCTTTACCTCTTGTTTTTAGTGCCAAAGTTATAAAGTTATTGTAGCAGCTTATTTCTCTATAAACGTGATATGTACTTGCCATACGCTAAATAAATAATTACGACCACCGCCCACCCCGAAGTTAGACGCCTCTTAGTGGCGTTGCTGGCACGTGACACTGTATCAAAAGTTTGTAAGCGGAGCAAAGACGGACCGGCTATCAACCTAGCGAAGATATGGGCTGCAAATGAGCAATTCCATTGAGACCAGCACAATATATATAAATGACCTAGTAGATAGTGTCGGAAGTTCCATGCGGCTTTTCGCGGATGATGCTGTAGTATACACAGAAGTTGCAGCATTAGAAAATTGTAGCGAAATGCAGCAAGATCTGCAGCGGATAGGCACTTGGTGCAGGGAGTGGCAACTGACCCTTAACATAGACAAATGTAATGTATTGAGAATACATAGAAAGAAGGATCCTTTATTGTATGATTATATGATAGCGGAACAAACGCTGGTAGCAGTTACTTCTGTAAAATATCTCAGAATATGCGTGCGGAACGATTTGAAGTGGAATGATCATATAAAATTAATTTTTCGTAAGGCGTGTGCCAGGTTGAGATTCATTGGGAGAGTCCTTAGAAAATGTAGTCCATCAACAAAGGAGGTGGCTTACAAAACACTCGTTCGACCTATACTTGAGTATTGCTCATCAGTGTGGGATCCGTACCAGATCGGGTTGACGGAGGAGATAGAGAAGATCCAAAGAAGAGCGGCGCGTTTCGTCACAGGGTTATTTGGTAACCGTGATAGCGTTACGGAGATGTTTAACAAACTCAAGTGGCAGACTCTGCAAGAGAGGCGCTCTGCATCGCGGTGTAGCTTGCTCGCCAGGTTTCGAGAGGGTGCGTTTCTGGATGAGGTATCGAATATATTGCTTCCCCCTACTTATACCTCCCGAGGAGATCACGAATGTAAAATTAGAGAGATTAGAGCGCGCACAGAGTCTTTCAGACAGTCGTTCTTCCCGCGAACCATACGCGACTGGAACAGGAAAGGGAGGTAATGACAGTGGCACGTAAAGTGCCCTCCGCCACACACCGTTGGGTGGCTTGCGGAGTATAAATGTAGATGTAGATGTAGATGTAGATTGACATAGGGAAGATCATTATTACGCAGACCCTATGAGCGAGTATCTCGAAAACGGCGAAGCCGGTCGAATGTTCACGTGCTACTGTCGTGGGCATCTATGGAAAGAGATAGAAGAACGGTGGAACTACCACTAGGAGCTAAATGGTTGGAAGTCAGCGACTCTTCGCAGAACGTGGGGTTCGAAGGCTTGCCTGCTCTGTGAAGTAGGATGTACTGATATGTGGCACCTCTGCCGAAAGAGCACAATGCTGGTGCACGCACAAGTGTTTCGAAGCACACCGTTCATAGCACATTGTTGAACATGGAGCACGGCAGCACCCACCCTGTCGTGTTCACATGTTGACCGAACGACGATCAGAATTCGACCGTCGACCATTGACAAGGTGTCGGCTCTTCAGGTGAATCACATTTTTGCTACACTAGGTCTCCACAAACGCCGTCACCGAGGTGAACGACGGTTCAAAAAGTGCCGCGCCACGGACGCGAATGGTGGGTACAGTATTATGCTTTGGCAAACATTCTCCTGCACTTGCAAGGGCCCTGTGGCGGTAATCAAAGACAGCTATGAACCACCTGCACCCCTTCATGCTTGATGTCTTCCCCGACGGCGATGTCATCTTTCAGCAGAATAATTATCGGTGTCTCGGGGCCAGAACCGAGCTACAATGGTGTCAAACACACGTTGATGGCTCGTCGACCAAACTATGGAACCCATGCGGCATTTCGCGGATGATGCTGTAGTATACAGAGAAGTTGCAGCATTAGAAAATTGCAGCGAAATACAGGAAGATCTGCAGCGGATAGGCACTTGGTGCAGGGAGTGGCAACTGACCCTTAACGTAGACAAATGTAATGTATTGCGAATACATAGAAAGAGGGATCCTTTATTGTATGATTATATGATAGCGGAACAAACACTGGTAGCAGTTACTTCTGTAAAATATCTCAGAATATGCGTGCGGAACGATTTGAAGTGGAATGATCATATAAAATTAATTTTTCGTAAGGCGTGTGCCAGGTTGAGATTCATTGGGAGAGTCCTTAGAAAATTAGTTAAAAAAATGGTTCAAATGGCTCTGAGCACTATGGGACTTAACATCTGAGGTCATCAGTCCCCTAGAACTTAGAACTACTTAAACCTAACTAACCTAAGGACATCACATACATCCATGCCCGAGGCAGGATTCGAAAATGTAGTCCATCAACAAAGGCGGTGGCTTACGAAACACTATTACGACCAATACTTCAGTATTGCTCATCAGTGTGGGATCCGTACCAGGTCGGGTTGACAGAGGTGATAAGATCCAATGAAGAGCGGCGCGTTTTGCCACAGGGTTATTTGGTAAGCGTGACAGCGTTACAGAGATGGTTAGCAAACTCAAGTGGCAGACTCTGCTAGAGAGGCGCTCTGCATCGCGGTGTAGCTTGCTGTCCAGGTTTCTAGACGGTGCGTTTCTGGATGCGGTATCGGAAATATTGCTTCCCCCTACTTATACCTCCCGAGGAGATCACGAATGTAAAACCAGAGAAATTCGAGCGCGCACGGAGGCTTTCCGGGAGTCGTTCTTCCCGCGAACCATACGCGACTGGAACAGGAAAGGGAGGTAATGACAGTGGCACGTAAAGTGCCCTCCGCCACACACCGTTGGGTGGCTTGCGGAGTATAAATGTAGATGTAGATCTGGGTCGTTATCGTGCGACATTACCACGTACGCAAATCAGTGGCCTGTAATTTACGCGAATTACATGACCTGTGCGCAGACATCTAATGCCACATATCTCCACAAACCTACGAACAAACTATTGGATACCTGATACGCAGAATCAGTGATTTATTTAGTTGCAAAATACAGACAGACAACCTATTAACCATTTTTGTATGTCCATCCTTCTATCAGGAGGTCTCTGGGACGACGGCCGTTTACTATCGTGACAAAAAATAAAGACACCTTCAGCTCTCCTTATGATTTTATTTTATTTTGTCGCTACCAGTTCCAACGCATCATTGCGCCATCTTCAGGCCTTTATGCATAAAACATTAAAGATAGCATTATCAACTTATCAATCAAGTTACAGAGAAGCAGATAAAAGCAGAACGAGGAGAATGGCAAGACGCTACAAATGAATCACACCGAACATTTGACAGAAAGAACAGATACATCCATTGCCATATCTAAAATGTACCATCACGAATCTCCACTCAATACAATGTACAATTACACTATCTGTTAAAACTTCTTGAAATGCTATTCGTGATTTTTATTTGACAGTCGGACATAAATTATCTGCACAGCCCTGGAATAATTTATTGTAAGACAAAATAACTGTAAAAGGTGACGAATGGAAGAAAATAATACCTCACAAAGAAGTAAAAAGAAGGAACATGAACTGTGTGTCGTGTCAAAGTATAAAATGCTCTGTAACTTGATTGATATGTTGATGATGCTGTCTTTAATGTTTTATGCATACTGGCCTGAAGATGACGCAATGAAGCGTTGAAGCTGGTAGCGACAAAACAAAATACAATCATAAGGACGGCTGAAGGTGTTTTTATTTTTTGTCACCCATGGTTATAGTCTTTCAGCCCATGTGTGTAACTTTATTCTCTGACTTTGGGTGCTGGTACTTCTCAAGAAGCTGTTCACAGTGAGACCCAAATCAATATCCCAGCTCATAGAATGACGGCTTCAGGCTATGAGACGTGTCCGAACGAAGTGCAGGTCTGTGACTTGGTGTGACGTCAATGTAGTTTACTGTAATATAGGAGGTCTCCAACACTGTTTCTTCAGTTCCATTGAAAACGGTTGCAACTGTCAGTGGAATAACGAGCGCGATTTCAGAAATTTTACTATTCGCACAACCAATTTTTCCCGTGCTACAGGCCTGCAAATTTAGGACACAGAGCTATTTGATGTGCAGAACAATGAATCAATCGTTGCAATTTTTTGCTCTTTCATTCTCAACTAAACCTTTAAATTCTTGCTGGATGGTATTGCAATGTCGTTTCTGTTGTGACTGACAATTCGCAGTTTTTCTCAAACACGACTTTTATTGAGCTACGTTCACAAGGTTGATGACTGAACAAGAAACGAAAAGGTAACGATAACGATACCAGTAATAGTCTCCTAACTGAGGCAAACAAAAGTTCCCTTCTAATTTTCCACAAAGGTTCGTGGTAACAGACACACACACTAGTAAGAGTCCAGTTCAGAGACGAAGACATAATGCTCAGCGACCGAAGTACACGAGGTCGGCATCCGGAGTGAACTGAACTTCGGGGCTGGTTCTAGCCCCTAAATGGCTGTCTCCAGCCAATCAGGTTTTGGCGTAGTGATATTTCCTGCACGCCGTGGCTCGAGTTCCCCCTGCAGGAAGTGGTGCTCGAAATGTCTGTTTCCACTATCTTGTATGTAAACAGCCGGTGTTCACCATGATGCTTTTGGTACGCCTTGGACACAGACAACCCCGTCCTCTGTGGTGTAACATGGGTTGCCGCCCTGCAGGGGCTACCTTGGCTCCGGCACAACAGTTTCCAGTTTCGTAGCAATAAGCAGTAGCTATCACTCATGCGAACTGAGAATCTTCATCCCTCTCCTATGTCATCCCAATTCATTTTTAAGGACTGCGACGATAGATCACTAGACTGGCCCTTTTTGTCCAAACAGCCACTGGGCATTTCGAATGTCCTTGATACAAAGAACTTCGAGGCTGGTTCTAGCCCCTAAATGGCTGTCTCCAGCCAATCAGGTTTTGGCGTAGTGATATTTCCTGCACGCCATGGCTCCAGCTCCCCCTGCAGGTGGTTAAACAGCGCTGAAAACACTATTCTGCCGAACGCAGAGAATTCTGATGGTCAAAACTGCCGCAACGCAGTGCTAAAACAAATGACGCGCTGTCCCGAGTACTTTCGAGAAGGACCGAACAAAGCCAATTGGCAGGCCGTCCTGCGGCCCCCCACACGCTGCAAGCGTTACGTTTAACCCTGTGATAAACGACACTCTGTGGCCGAAGAGAAAAGCCTGGAACAGGCTGTGAGAACGACCTGCATAAGAAGAAACGTTTCAGAAAGAAGAAGTTCGTAGTTGTAGGGGATTCGATTCCGACGGTATTTTATCACAGAAAAAAGTTCGATGCACGAGCGAACGACCGTTTTCATGTCAAAAATGTTCCGGCTTGTATTGTAGCCTTGGACGCGAAGAGAAGCCCGCGCGGCTGATCGGGCCCGCGGCAATTTCGGCGCAGAACAAAAGGTCCGGCCCGCCGCCAAAGGCACACAGAAACAATTACTCTCGCCGCGACCGGCCGGAGGGGGAGCTGCACGCTTGATTAGCCGATCACACACCGGAGCGGCAGATTGCTCTAACTCGCTTTACTGGGGGGGGAGGGGGGGGGCACGGTCTCGTGTGCGGTTCCCTTTCTACCTGGAGGCACTTTTTTTATTTTTTTTATTTCGAGGAACGAACGCGGTACGTACGGAATAGTGCTGCTCATCCGTTTCCAGCTTTCACTGCCAGCGCTTTAGTGTGGGAACACAATGAAAACCAGTACATTCTGCGTGCCAACTCGCTGCAGACTCAAGCGCTGCGCTACGTGCCTACTCGTGCGCACAGAGAATGCTAGCTATCCCTTTAGTCAGAATACGGCAGTGCCACTTCAAGCAGACCGTCACTAGTGCTCCACTTGCCTGCAGTCGTTCTCAGAAGACTATGGAGAATCTATTCGGTAAAAAAGGGACAAAAAACTTTAGAATCTGGTATTTTCGTGAGTCAGCTTCACGTTGAATTGCCATTGTACGAGGGCTATTCGGAAAGTAAGCAACGGTGGGTCGAGAATTCGTAACCACAGTTAAAATCAAAATTGTTTTATTTGCAATGGTTAGCTACACTTTCTACCTACTTTTCTACACAGTCGCCGCTCAGACGTAGAAATCTGTCGTAGCGTTGTACCAACATTTCAATTCCCTCATTATAGAAGACACCCGCCAGTGCTTTCCGACAATTTTCTTCTCTGGACTGCAGCTCGTTGTCTGTGTCAAAATATTGTCTTCATAGCCAGCAGTTCATCTGAACCTCAGGGGTAGCCGACTACGTGCTTTATTGTGGGTGATCAAACACTTCCCATTGAAAACGCTGCAGGAGCATCTTCATTGCCCCTGCAGAGTGCGGCCGAGAAGTGTCGTGTAGAACGAACCACATGACAGTTATGCTATGTGGATTGCATAGCTTCAGGCGAAATCTTTCGTCAGGTCTTCATACTTGGCGGGGCACTCTAATTTGTAGCCATTTTTACGTTCTCACTGTGAGCTCAGAATTGAAAGGAGTGGCATGGTGCGATCGACGGGTGTACTAGACAGTGCCCAACACATCAGAGTTTCACTGTATTTTCCATTTCGCGACCAATCGTTCCTTACTTTCCGAACGACCCTCGTACTAATGGTAATAGATGTTGTGATATTTCGCAGCTTAGCAACACATTGCACAAATTTCGAATAGACTGCAATGAAAAATACGAGATGACATGAATCTACGTTTGCTGTATGTTAGACCATACATTGCAATCTACCAAGTTTAGCTATGCTTCTGCATTTTTGATCTGATGGCTCCTAACAATTTCTAAATAAAACAAACGTTAATAACATTCTACGACTTTAAATTTAAAGAAGGACAACAGCCTGTCTCAAAAACCGATTTTTTTATTTTTATTTTTTTTATTTTTTGTAAAGCACTATGGAACTTAAATCTGAGGTCTTGAGTCCCCTGGAGTTACAACTACTTGAACCTAACTATCCTAAGGACATCACACACATCCATGCCCAAGACAGGATTCGAACCTGCGACCGTAGCAGCAGCGCGGTTCCTCCTAGAACCGCTCGGCCACAGCGGCTGGCCATGTTTTATTGCACATCTAGATTTCGACTACAGCACAGTCACATTGGTGCATTACCTGAAGTTGATCCTGTGTCAATTTGGTACCTGCATGACTCTTCTGGAATTACACCGATGATGACTATTTATATTCGAAATCTAGAACTGCAATAAATTACCGATTTCTGTGATTGGCTGCTGCCCTCCTTTAAATTTGAATGTTCAATGGCCACCTTGAACAAAGCCTTTCTGTGGGCTCCAATTTAGTTATTGTTCTGCATCTTTATTCTTCGTGTTTAGGCACATGCATGTCTCAGCCGCTAGACAGCTCTGAATTGGAGCACTGTCACTCTATCAGGAACAATGAAAACTTTATACGTACAAGTATGCAGTATGACAATGCCAGACCGCACAAACACTGCAACATCTGCAACAATGTATTTAACGTCTTCGGTTGATTGTCATTTATCATCTTCTTCATTGAAACTTCCTGGCAGATTAAAACTGTGTGCTCGACCGAGACTCGAACTCGGGACCTTTGCCTTTCGCTGGCAAGTGCTCTACCAACTGGGCTACCGAAGCACGACTCACGCCCGGTACTCACAGCCTTACTTCTGCCAGTATCTCGTCTCTTACCTTCCAAACTTTACAGAAGCTCTGTAAAGTTTCGAAGGTAGGAGACGAGATACTGGCAGAAGTAAGGCTGTGAGTACCGGGCGTGAGTCGTGCTTCGGTAGCTCAGTTGGTAGAGCACTTGCCCGCGAAAGGCAAAGGTCCCGAGTTCGAGTCTCGGTCGAGCACACAGTTTTAATCTGCCAGGAAGTTTCATATCAGCGCACACTCCGCTGCAGAGTGAAAATCTCATTCTGGATCTTCTTCATTGTCCCACTTTTCCCACTTAGTTTCCAGCTACTGCCGAAAATTACAGAAATCATCAAGGAATGGAAACAAAATGCCCTTGCTGTAATCTGCTGTGCCAATTCCTTGCGCCTTCTCAGCCAGCAACCAACAACACAGACAGATTACATGTGGACGTACATCACAGGGGACGGCTAGTCAGACAATACACAACAGATGGCCACACTCTGCCCCGCCGTAAGGTGATCAACCAATCGGTGCCAGAGGTCACTGGTCCTGAGGATCTTTTCTCCTCCATGGACCACACGGCTAAAAGTAGTACCTGCAGTATCCTGGCGCCTGGGCAATGTTTAGGCCAGCATATTGCCTACGCTCGGCTGTTCACTCCAAGAGGGATTCCTGGGACAGTCTTTGTTTGTCGAAGGATCCCATTCTGAAGCCCCAGCTACGACGATGACTCCGCCAACGTCTACTTTCACCCGCAGGGGTTGCCATCTACAGACCTTCACTCCTCACCTTCGTGGCCTCTACATACGTGGCCTCAGATTCCGTGACCCGCTACTGGACTTCATAGTAACTGTTTTTCATTGGCAGTACGCCAGGCTTAAACCTTTGTGCATCCCTTCAGCACTTCAAGTTTTGCTTGTCGTCCCCCCACCTTAACATTTCTACATCCCTTCCAAATTTTGCGTGTGGCATACTTGGAGTATGGAAATTGGATTTTGGAACGTTCAGTTTACTGTGACACTTTCAGGCCTTCGGCCTTCTGACATATCATTTCTTAAAAGACATCATAGTCGCCATTGACTGGACAAAACATTTATTATTACGATTGCAATTTCGGCTTTAGGGCCATTTTCAAGTAACACTACAAAAGTTACATTCTGTCAGAATATATAAGGAGCTTAGCTTCACATGTTGTCAGTGCACCTGAGCTTTTATGTGTGATATATTATTAGAACAATGGTAATATTGACAATACAGTACATATTTAACAACATTTTACGATGTAATAAGTGTCGTACTCATCGAATCTTGTGTGACTCTCGCAGTCAAAAGGCTACATTTTGACGACGACATCTACTCGTGTCAGATAATCTTATATTCTAACAGAATGTAACTTTTCCAGTGTTACTTGAAAATTGTCCTAAGGCCGAAATTGGAATCGAAATAGTAAATATTTCATACAGTCAACCGCGACTATGATGTCTTCTAAGAAATATTATATGACTCTGAATCCCAACCATGAGAAGTTAACTGATATATCATTGTAGTTGTTCCATATTCAAGAAGTGACTTGTTTTAGTTCTGATGTTCGAAACTAATACCTATCGAAGAACACTGTTTATGTACGTTACAATAAACTACATATTCGTATCGTACCTGGGTGCTTTTCTTGCACTGCGTTTTGTGGACACACACTACGTGATCAAATCATCCGGACACCCCCAAAAACATACGTTTTTCATATTAGGTACACTGCGTTACCACATGCTGCCAGGTACTCGATATCAGCGACCTCAGATGTCATTAGACATCGTGAGAGAACAGAATCGGTCCCTCCGCGGAACTCATGGACCTCGAGCGTGGTCAGGTGATGGGATGTCACTTGTGTCATACGTCTGTACGCGGAATTTCCACGCTCCTAAACATCCCTAGGTCCACTGCTTCCGATGTGATAGTGAAATGGAAACGTGAAGGGACACGTACAGCACAAAAGCGTACAGGCCAACCTCGTCTGTTGACTGACACAGACCGCCGATAGATTAGATTAGATTAGATTACTACTAGTTCCATGGATCATGAATACGATATTTCGTAATGATGTGGAACGAGTCAAATTTTCGAATACATGACATAATTAAGTTAATTTAACAATATACTTAAGTTAATATAACAACTCTTTCATTTTTTTGTGTTTTTTATTTTTATTTATTTTTTATTTTTTTTTAATTTATATCTAAAAATTCCTCTATGGAGTAGAAGGAGTTGTCATTCAGAAATTCTTTTAATTTCTTCTTAAATACTTGTTGGTTATCTGTCAGACTTTTGATACTATTTGGTAAGTGACCAAAGACTTTAGTGCCAGTATAATTCACCCCTTTCTGTGCCAAAGTTAGATTTAATCTTGAATAGTGAAGATCATCCTTTCTCCTAGTATTGTAGTTATGCACACTGCTATTACTTTTGAATTGGGTTTGGTTGTTAATAACAAATTTCATAAGAGAGTATATATACTGAGAAGCTACTGTGAATATCCCAAGATCCTTAAATAAATGTCTGCAGGATGATCTTGGGTAGGATAGTTGAAGAGGGTCGTAATGTGTAATAGGCTGACATCTCCCCAGACCATCACACAGGAATTCCAGAATGCATCAGGATCCCCTGCAAGTACTATGACACTTAGGCAGGATTTGAGTAAACTTGGCTTTCATGGTCGAAACACTGCTCATAAGCCACACATCACGCCGGTACATGCCAAACGATGCCTCGCTTGGCGTAAGCAGCGTAAACATTGGACGCTTGAACAGTAGAAAATCGTTGTGTGGAGTGACGAATCACGGTACACAATGTGGCGATGGCAGGGTGTGGGTATGGCGAATTCCCGGTGAACGTCATCTGCCAGCGAGTACAGTGCCAACAGCAAAATTCGAAGGTGGTGGTGTTATGGTGTAGTCGTGTTTTTCATGGAGGGGTCTTGCACACCATGTTGGTTTCGTTGCACTATCACAAAAAATGGTTCAAGTGGCTCTGTGCACAATGGGACTTAACATCTGTGGTCATCAGTCCCCTAGAACTTAGAACTACTTAAACCTAACTAACCTAAGGACATCACACACACCCATGCCCGAGGCAGGATTCGAACCTGCGACCGTAGCAGTCCCGCGGTTCCGGACTGAGCGCCTAGAACCGCTAGACCACCGCGGCCGGCCGCACTATCACAGCACAGGTGTACATTGAAGTTTGAATTACCTTCTTGCTTTCCATTGTTGAAGAGCAATACGGGGACGGTGACTGCGTCTTTCAACACGATTGGGCACCTGTTCACCATGCACGGCCTGTGGTGGAGTGGTTACCAGACAATAACATCCCTGCAAAGGACTGGCCTGCTCAGAGTTCTGACCTGGATCTTACAGAACACCTTTGGGATGTTTTGGAACGTCGACTTCGTGCTAGGCCCCAACGACCGATCGATACCTCTCCTCAGTGCAGCACTCCGTGAATAATGGTTTGCCAATTCCCAAGAAACCTTCCTGTACCTGACTGAACATATGCCTGCGAAAGCGGAAGCTGTCATCAAGATTCAAATGGTTCAAATGGCTCTGAGCACTATGGGACTTAACATCTATTGTCATCAGTCCCCTAGAACTTAGAACTACTTAAACCTAACTAACCTAAGGACAGCACACAACACCCAGCCATCACGAGGCAGAGAAAATCTCTGACCCCGCCGGGAATCGAACCCGGGAACCCGGGCGTGGGAAGCGAGAACGCTACCGCAAGACCACGAGATGCGGGCTGTCATCAAGGCTAAGGGTGGGTCAACACCATATTGAATTCCAGCATTACCGGTGGAGGGCGCCACGAACTTGTCATTTTCAACCAGGTGTCCAGATGCTTTTGATCACATAGTGTGTCAGTATCCAGATAGAAAACCAGCTGACCTAGACACACTACTGATTGCTGATAAAAGCTTTATGGTATAGTGGCTGAGACACCAGAAGGATCACATTGAGCAGCCAGATCGGAAAACTTATCCCTATCTGTCGTACACCTGGCACTTTTCCTTCATCAAGTGTGAGCATTGTGTGTTATGCATATCTATTACGCATAGGTGACTGTGATGGATGTGTGAGTATAGTGGTGCTATGTTCGTGTTTAGGACGATGACAGACGAAAGCGAGTGAAACCGTTATTGGCATATAACCTACTCCTCAGGAATAGAACCAAGGGTTTTGTCGAGCTCATTGTCCCCATCGCAAACGGACGGATCACCATCACGGTGTCACATGTCCTCTCTTCGTAAGAAGCTTTGAAATTTAAATACATGACGTTGGTGACCACTAACTTCACAGCAGTAAAAGCAGCCAATGGCAAGGGGTGTGTCCATGAGGTACGATAAGTGCTGGCCACGCCAGGCATTGCGTAAAATCGGCGATACGACGGAAACCGGTGTATTCAAAGAGGCAAAACCGTTGGTACTGTATGAAGATGACAAGGTAGATTTTGCAGAATTCGAAGATGATGTAGGGAGATCAGTGTATAACCTGCACACAACAGCACAGCAGCAACATTCATTAAAGCCAAAATTATGGCCGTCATCGGGAAAGATTCCAAGATAACTAAAATATGAGTAGACAACACAACTTTCGAGCGACGTCCAAATACGAAGATTCAGTACAATCTCAGCTGGTGAAATGCTAAGGGTGGGGGACCTGGGAGTGATTATCTGCCAAGCTTACACTCAGCAAAATAAAATTTCACAATTTATTTCATACCGACAGTTATACATAAGGCACACGCATTCTTGATTATTAGATTCAACACTGATAAGGTGATTAATGAGTCGCTTAAAATCACTAAGAAGTAAATGAGGCACTTTAAATATCAAACATACTTTCTCTTAAAAAGAGCTCTGTGCCTACTAATTAACATAACTACAATAACAAGAGATAAATTAGAATTCACAACTTAATAACAATACCAAAACATCACCCCAATAGACGAAAATGGGAGCTAAAAACTCATCTTCAAAATACTGTCTCACAAGCTGGTATTTGCGTTATTAACATTCCCTACACGTCTCGACATACCTTCCGCATGATTTAGAGAAGCGTGAAGAAACAATTAAGCCTTAGAGCACTAAAACAGGAAAAAAACAGTGTTACCACACATGCCATAAAATCTGAAAACAATAATTTAAGCGATGATGCCAGAGTTGCAAGTTTTCCATAAATCAGCAGCTTAAGTCTGTTTATCATATGTGTTCCAGTAACTGCCCAACCTCACTAGCCAAGCCACACGTCCGCTTTTTCTGTCTTTGGAAGTTGCCAATCGCCACTGTAGGTGGGCTATGTCCACGTGCTCACCACTGCCAGGAGACCCCATGGCCAATGTACCTTCCAAAATAGAGCATCCCCTTAAAAATGAAGGATGCGGATCTCGCACCATCTCGCGACACGCCATAGAAAGTATTGACTATATACAAGAGAATGGCATGGAACGAAAAATTACAATCTTCTCAAAAGTCAAAGAACTAATAAATAACATAAGATCATCTCTTGCTCAGGGGCACATCAGAGGTAGTCTGTAGAACATCCTACTTGTGAATATACCATTTCTCAACGTATATTGTGGATGAAAAGTTCTCGGGTGTCCAGAGGGAGGCACTGTTAAAGTATCGGCACGTTTCGAGGACTGAAATACTCATCATCTGTGAATAGTCGCGGTATTTTAATAGTGCCACCTCGCTGTAAGCAGAGATATTTCCACCTATACAATAATCAGACCATACCTCGCCTATTGTATGTCAGTGAAGCTTGGTAATTCCGTAGAAACGAGAAACGGATACTACAGAGTGCTGAAATGTTGTTCATAAGAACAGCGAACATATGGGATAGATTACGACGTATGTGCTTGGCTCGAAGATGTCTCAATAGGATGCAGTATGTTGTCCTCGACGGCAAGTGTTCGTCAGTGACAAGGGCATCGTCAGGGGCTCCCCAGGAAACTAGGGTAGGACTGACATACGTATATATAAATGATCTAAGGACAGAGCGAACTGCAATCTTCGCCTGTTTACTGGTGATGCTGTGGTTCACTAGAACATGTCACCGTTGAGTGACTTTAGGAGAGGAAAAGATGACTTAGACTGAATTTTTTGTTGGTGTGATGAACAGCAGCTACCGCTAAATGTAGAAAAATGTGAGGTAATGCATATGAGGAGATGAAGCAAGCCCGTAATGTTCTAATACAGCATTAGCAGCGTCTTGATAACACGGACACGTCGTTTAAAAATCTGAGTGTAGTGTTGCAAAGTGATATGAGCTGAATTGAGCGTGTGAGGACTGTGGCAAGTAAGGCGAATGGTCGACTTTAGTTTACTGGGACAATTTTGGGAAAGTGTGGTTCATCTGAAACGGATATCACATATAGTACACTAGTGTGACCTATTCATGAGTTCTTCTCGAGTATTTGGAACCAGCACCAGGTCGGATTAAACGAAGACGTCGAAGCAGTTCAGAGGTTGACTGCTAGATTTGTTGAGATCGACCGCGATGCTAGTCTTACGGAAATGCTTCACGAACTCAAATGGGAATCCCACTGGGGGAGGAGACGCTCTTTTCGAGGAACACTGTTGAGAAAATTCAGAGATGTGGCGTTTGAAGTTGACTGCTCAAGAACCACGAAGATAAGATACCAGAGATCAGAGCTCATATGCAGGTATATTTGTGAGTGGAACGGGAAAGGTAATGACGTTCGTGGTACGAGGTATGGTGTATTGTGAAGTACGTATGTAGATGTAGATGTATGTAGACACTACAGGACAGGGAAAAGGTCTGAGGACAAGTTCAGGTACCTCAGAATAAAATCAATTCTCAGAATAGAACAGTATTTCAAAACATCTTGAAGGACCATGTACTATAGATGGAGACTGGCTGGATCACAAAGTAAAACCAGTTATTGACATAATACAGAGTTAAATAATATTGGAAGGACCATGTACCTCAACGTAAAACCAGTTCTCAGTAAACTACCTAATTTTTTTTCTAAGGAGCATGTACTGTGGCCAAGACTGGGCAGATCCCTTGAAAAATCTGGCAGAAAGAATCCAGAGCCAGAAGGCGTTTGGGAAGACCAAGTTGAACTGGTACCCGTAACAGGCCACTAGGACTAAGACTGGAGGGGAAGCAGAACCATAAGATCTTTTTTGCTTGCGAGAATGTCGTGTTATAGTGTACAAAGGAGAAACATATACGTATATATGTCGCAACACGACAGCAGGCGGAACAAGTCCTATTGAGATTGTGGTTTATTGTTGCGCTATGTTTCTGCTCACAGTGGTCAGCAGCCTTCGCCTGCCAGCGAAAATGGTTCGATCTGATCTCAAAACAATTCCAGATCCCAAAAGCCACACATAAACAGCCCAGAGAGGACAGACACTGATTGACGTCCTGTGAACATCGATCAGTCCAGGAGGTTCACACTCAGTACCATTCAAGATCGCAAAGGCCCCATGCAACTCTAGTCAGAGAGGACAGACACTGTGCAGGATCGTACAGCCACTCTATGTAACTTAAGTCAAGAAATGCATTTATTCCCAGCGAGACAAGTTTCCACATGGACAGCACGAGGACGTCCGAAGCACCAAAGGCTCTCAGTATAGTGTTCACTGTTGCAGTTCTCTTGACACGGAAGCAGAGTAAGAAGCGGCAAAGTCTTCTGTGCCATGCAGGATCCCAAAGGCACATGCAACTAGCGCCAGAGAGGACAGACACAGATCGCTCTGCTGTGCATCGTCATACAGCTATACTACAGGGTGTTTCAAAAATGACCGGTATATTTGAAACGGCAATAAAAACTAAACGAGCAGCGATAGAAATACACCGTTTGTTCCAATATGCTTGGGACAACAGTACATTTTCAGGCGGACAAACTTTCGAAATTACAGTAGTTACAATTTTCAACAACAGATGGCGCTGCGGTCTGGGAAACTCTATAGTACGATATTTTCCACATATCCACCATGCATAGCAATAATATGGCGTAGTCTCTGAATGAAATTACCCGAAACCTTTGACAACGTGTCTGGCGGAATGGCTTCACATGCAGATGAGATGTACTGCTTCAGCTGTTCAATCGTTTCTGGATTCTGGCGGTGCACCTGGTCTTTCAAGTGTCCCCACAGAAAGAAGTCACAGGGGTTCATGTCTGGCGAATAGGGAGGCCAATCCACGCCGCCTCCTGTATGTTTCGGATAGCCCAAAGCAATCACACGATCATCGAAATATTCATTCAGGAAATTAAAGACGTCGGCCGTGCGATGTGGTCGGGCACCATCTTGCATAAACCACGAGGTGTTCGCAGTGTCGTCTAAGGCAGTTTGTACCGCCACAAATTCACGAAGAATGTCCAGATAGCGTGATGCAGTAATCGTTTCGGATCTGAAAAATGGGCCAATGATTTCTTTGGACGAAATGGCGGCCCAGACCAGTACTTTTTGAGGATGCAGGGACGATGGGACTGCAACATGGGGCTTTTCGGTTCCCCATATGCGCCAGTTCTGTTTATTGACGAAGCCGTCCAGGTAAAAATAAGCTTCGTCAGTAAACCAAATGCTGCCCACATGCATATCGCCGTCATCAATCCTGTGCACTATATCGTTAGCGAATGTCTCTCGTGCAGCAATGGTAGCGGCGCTGAGGGGTTGCCGCGTTTGAATTTTGTATGGATAGAGGTGTAAACTCTGGCGCACGAGACGATACGTGGACGTTGGCGTCATTTGGACCGCAGCTGCAACACGGCGAACTGAAACCCGAGGCCGCTGTCGGATCACCTGCTGCACTAGCTGCACGTTGCCCTCTGTGGTTGCCGTACGCGGTCGCCCTACCTTTCCAGCACGTTCATCCGTCACGTTCTCAGTCCGTTGAAATTTTTCAAACAGATCCTTTATTGTATCGCTTTTCGGTCCTTTGGTTACATTAAACCTCCGTTGAAAACTTCGTCTTGTTGCAACAACACTATGTTCTAGGCGGTGGAATTCCAACACCAGAAAAATCCTCTGTTCTAAGGAATAAACCATGTTGTCTACAGCACACTTGCACATTGTGAACAGCACACGCTTACAGCAGAAAGACGATGTACAGAATGGCGCACCCACAGACTGCGTTGTCTTCTATATCTTTCACATCACTTGCAGCGCCATCTGTTGTTGAAAATTGTAACTACTGTAATTTCGAAAGTTTGTCCGCCTGAAAATGTACTGTTGTCCCAAGCATATTGCAACAAACGGTGTATTTCTATCGCTGCTCGTTTAGTTTTTATTGCCGTTTCAAATATACCGGTCATTTTTGAAACACCCTGTACATGCCTTCGGTCAAGAAATGGACTTATTTGCAGCAAGACAAGTTTCCACATGGACGCTTTGACGACATCCAGAGCACCATGGACTGTCAGCAGAATGCCCATTGTTGCAGATTCTGTCGATGTGACAGCAGAGAAAGATCTGACAACATTACACAGTATTGACACCATGTCGTCTCTGCTGGTGATTCCCAAATCTCATTACATTTTATTGGTGGAGGTAACCCAATGTCGAGACTCTGACGAGAGCAAATGCTCCCGTAATCTATTCCTTGTTGTCATATTTTCACCGCACCTTCCATGACGGTGTTAAACGGTATATGGTACACCAAGTGATCTGGTCCGCTTCTGACGTGTTACACCCGGTGGTCGTGTCCTATAATCGATGTTTATTAAATCTTCAACAAATCTGCCTGTGCTGTCTTGCCTAAACTCTATGCAGAGGGTGTTCGACCGTCCTCTGGCCAGCACATGCTTCAGATGTGACATCCACTGTGTATATCTGGCTGGTCATGGATTGTCAGGAGACCAGCACACCACCACTCACCAGCTGCTATGAATGACGGCCTTCCGTAGACAAAAAAGGTATAGGTTTGTGTCTACAGTTGCTACGTAATTACACTACTGGCCATTAAAATTCCTACACCACGAAGATGACGTGCTACAGACGCGAAATTTAACCGACAGAAAGAAGATGCTGTGATATGCAAATGATTAGCTTTTCAGAGCATTCGCACAAGCTTGGCTCCGGTGGCGACACATACAACGTGCTCACATGAGGAAACTTTCCAACCTATTTCTCATACACAAATGGCAGTTGACCGGCGTTGCCTGGTGAAACGTTGTTGTGAAGCCTCGCGTAAGGAGGAGAAGTGCGTACAATCACGTTTTCCATTTTAATCAAGGACGGATTGTAGCCTATCGCGATTGCGGTTTATCATATCGAGACATTGCTGCTCGCGTTGGACGAAATCGCGTTGTACGAACCCCTCAGAATTCAGGGAAATGCAGCCCCCAACCGGAAATGCCATGTGCCGCGTCCTCTGATGCTTGCCTCGCACAGGCCAGCCAGGGAAGTAAACCAACATTCATGGGAGTCAAGTGAAAAGTAGTTTTTTGAGCTCTCAGTACAAATACTGTCATTACAATAACCTTATTCGGTCTGTTACTACCATGCCAAGACATATAACATTAATAAAATTGATGAAAATGAGAGATGCAAAAGATGGCATGGAACCTCTCAATCGCACAATATTTCAACTCTTTTTGGGAGTTTATGTGATCATGTGTCCATTTCAGACAGACGAACATACAGGCAGAAAGATAGAGTTCTACAGTGAGACGAACTCAAGTACAAACTCCAGGCATGTGGCAGACCAACATGGTGTAAGCCAAGGTACTGCTACCATCACTATCAAGTCCACAGCAAGGACGGAGGACAGAAAAGGGTCTTTTACCACGTGACTTTTCTCAATTATTTTACAGTCACTGCTTTCCAATATTTATTTTGCAGTTTGGGTGCATAGACAGTGAGAAATCAGTACCCAGAACAACCACCTCTGGCCGTCATAACGGCCTTGATATGCCTGGGCATTGAGTCAAACAGAGCTTGGATAGCGTGTACAGGTACAGCTGCTCATGCATCTTCAACACGATACCACCGTTCATCAAGACTAGTGACTGGCCTATTGTGATGATCCAGTTGCTCGGCTACCACTGGAGAATGTGCCGCCCAGGACAACAGTCGACCATTTTCTGTGTCTAGGAAGGCCCGTACAGGATCTGCAACATGCGGTCATGCGTTATCCTGCTGAAATGTAGGGTTTCGCAGGTATTGAATGAAGGGTAGAGCCACGGGTCGTAACACATCTGAAATGTAATGTCCACTATTCAAAGTGCCCTCAATGCGAACAAGAGGTGACCGAGACGTGTAACCAGTGGCACCCCATACCATCACGCCGGGTGATACACCAGTATGGCGATGACGAATACACGCTTCCAAAGTGCGTTCACCTCGATGTCGAAACACGGATGCGACATTCATTTTGCCATTCGTGCACCTAGGTTCGTCGTTGAGTACACTACCGCAGGCGCTGCTGTTTGTGACGCAGCGTCGAGGGTAACCGCAGCCACGGTCTCCGAGCTGATAGTCCATGCTGCTGCAAACGGCGTCGAACTGCTCGTGCAGATGGTTGTTGTCTTGCAAACGTCCCCATCTGTTGGCTCAGGGATCGAGACGTGGCTGCACGATCCGTTACAGCAATGCGGATAACATTCCTGTCATCTCGACTGCTAGTGATACGAGGCCGTTGGGATCCAGTACGGCGTTCCGTATTACCCTCCTAAACCCACCAATTCCATATTCTGCTAACAGTCATTGTATCTCGACCAACACGAGCAGCAATGTCACGATAAGATAAACCGAAATCGCGATAGGCTACAATCCGACCTGTATGAAAGTCGGAAACGTGCTGGTACGCATTTCTCCTCTTTACACGAGGCATCACAACAACGTTTCACCAGGCAACGCCGGTCAACTGTTGTTTGTGTATGAAAAATCGGTAGGAAACTTTCCTCACGTCAGCACGTTGTAGGTGTTGCCACCGGCGCCTACCTTGTGTGAATGCTCTAAAATGCTAATCATTTGCATGTGACAGCATCTTCTTCCTGTCAGTTAAATTTCGCGTCTGTAGCACGCCATCTTCGTGGTATAACAATTTTAATGGGTTGGGTTGTTTTGGGGAAAGAGACCAGACAGCGAGGTCATCGGTCTCATCGGATTAGGGAGGGATGGGGAAGGAAGACGGCCGTGCCCTTTCAGAGGAACCATCCCGGCATTTGCCTGGAGTGATTTAGGGAAATCACGGAAAACCTAAATCAGGATGGCCGGACGCGGGATTGAACCGTCGTCCTCCCGAATGCGAGTCCAGTGCCTAACCACTGCGCCACCTCGCTCGGTCAATTTTAATGGCCAGTAGTGTATAATTCCGTTGGGAAACATGTGCACCATGACCGTTTTATTGTCAATATATTTTCGGTAATCGGCCGCATCAATCTACCTTTCAGGTTGTTAAACTTCTAGTTTGTGCCTAGCTGGGCTTGTACAGCGTACTTCAAGTTTAAGAACTTGAAAATCAGACTACTAGTTACCTTTCAACAAATTAATTTTAATAAAGCATGCTTAAGAAAGAAAATTGTTCCAAGCACTGAAGATGATCACACAGTGACCGAAATCGATCTGTAAAATAAAGGATTTCAGTCTTTACGATTGATGCTGCCATGTATCCAAAATATATTGTTTGTTTTGTGTCAGTACTTTGCGTACGCGGCTGAAATGGTTCAAATGGCACCCCTAGACTTAGAACTACCGGAACCTAACTAACCTAATGACATCACACATCCATGCTCCGAGGCAGGATTCGATCCTGCGACCGTAGCAGCAACGCGGTTCCGGACTGAAGCGCCTAGAGTCGCTCGGCCACACCGGCCAGCTGTGTACGTGGAAATTTTCTTTGAAAGGGAGGAGGTGTCTGTCTTTAATGATTCTTAATGATGTTCAAATCTTCTTCAATAATGCTCGGTCCATGGCATCCCTGTTTTTGATGATTTGCAAATGTTGAATGGAACACATCTGCGAGTTTGGAAGTGTTTTTAGCCCTCTGCTGAAACTGCTAGCGAATTCACGCTACCAGTTTCAGTTTTAGAGAACAGCCTGCGTGGGTGGCAGGTGACGTGTGTGGACGCTGGAGGGTCCTGCAGGGTAGAAAACAGTTACTTCGCTCTGTTGTGATCCAGACCTCGACGAAAACAGGCGTCTTTTTTGAGAGGCAGAGCCTCGCCATAGGTCACCCTCTTATTCTGTTGTTCGTCCTCCTGGACTGACATGCGCCTGGTTACTTCCTCCCTAGGCGCGCTCTTTGTATTCCGACTCTGAAATATATTCTCTCTATCTTATCTACACTCCTGGAAATTGAAATAAGAACACCGTGAATTCATTGTCCCAGGAAGGGGAAACTTTATTGACACATTCCTGGGGACAGATACATCACATGATCACACTGACAGAACCACAGGCACATAGACACAGGCAACAGAGCATGCACAATGTCGGCGCTAGTACAGTGTATATCCACCTTCCGCAGCAATGCAGGCTGCTATTCTCCCATGGAGACGATCGTAGAGATGCTGGATGTAGTCCTGTGGAACGGCTTGCCATGCCATTTCCACCTGGCGCCTCAGTTGGACCAGCGTTCGTGATGGACGTGCAGACCGCGTGAGACGACGCTTCATCCAGTCCCAAACATGCTCAATGGGGGACAGATCCGGAGATCTTGTGGCCGGGGTAGTTGACTTACACCTTCTAGAGCACGTTGGGTGGCACGGGATACATGCGGACGTGCATTGTCCTGTTGGAACAGCAAGTTCCCTTGCCGGTCTAGGAATGGTAGAACGATGGGTTCGATGACGGTTTGGATGTACCGTGCACTATTCAGTGTCCCCTCGACGATCACCAGTGGTGTACGGCCAGTGTAGGAGATCGCTCCCCACACCATGATGCCGGGTGTTGGCCCTGTGTGCCTCGGTCGTATGCAGTCCTGATTGTGGCGCTCACCTGCACGGCGCCAAACACGCATACGACCATCATTGGCACCAAGGCAGAAGCGACTCTCATCGCTGAAGACGACACGTCTCCATTCGTCCCTCCATTCACGCCTGTCGCGACACCACTGGAGGCGGGCTGCACGATGTTGGGGCGTGAGCGGAAGACGGCCTAACGGTGTGCGGGACCGTAGCCCAGCTTCATGGAGACGGTTGCGAATGGTCCTCGCCGATACCCCAGGAGCAACAGTGTCCCTAATTTGCTGGGAAGTGGCGGTGCGGTCCCCTACGGCACTGCGTAGGATCCTACGGTCATGGCGTGCATCCGTGCGTCGCTGCGGTCCGGTCCCAGGTCGACGGGCACGTGCACCTTCCGCCGACCACTGGCGACAACATCGATGTACTGTGGAGACCTCACGCCCCACGTGTTGAGCAATTCGGCGGTACGTCCACCCGGCCTCCCGCATGCCCACTATACGCTCTCGCTCAAAGTCCGTCAACTGCACATACGGTTCACGTCCACGCTGTCGCGGCATGCTACCAGTGTTAAAGACTGCGATGGAGCTCCGTATGCCACGGCAAACTGGCTGACACTGACGGCGGTGGTGCACAAATGCTGCGCAGCTAGCGCCATTCGACGGCCAACACCGCGGTTCCTGGTGTGTCCGCTGTGCCGTGCGTGTGATCATTGCTTGTACAGCCCTCTCGCAGTGTCCGGAGCAAGTATGGTGGGTCTGACACACCGGTGTCAATGTGTTCTTTTTTCCATTTCCAGGAGTGTAATTTCCTGTTCTGTCACCTGATGTGAGCCCTGGATGCCCGTCTGGTAAGCTGTGACCGCCATACCTGGTGAACATGGTCATCGGTAGCCAGCTTCTACAACCCTCCTCATTCTCCTCTTTTATGTTCACTGTCGTCATAAGCGGGATGCAACAACCCTTTCCCGTCTCCCCTTTCATGTACACTACTTGGGAAGCGATCGTGACAACTGCAAGGGTAAGAGACTACCTGTACTATGTATTTTCACTATTATCAAGCGTTTGTTGTCATAAGTGATATTTCCGCAAGTTACTCTAGCGCTACTGTTCAATCTAAGTAATCTTATTTTTTGATCATAGGATGACGTGAGGATGGTACTGTGTACCGAAACCAGTACTAAGCGGACGAAATAAATGATTTGCGAATGTAGACAACAAACATACGCTATCTCAGTACTGTGCTGATCGCTGTTCCACGGGCAATACGTCGAGAATACGTAGTCTGGCGTAGAGTCGAGACAGCGGTATGACATACAGTTATCTATTACCAAGCCAGCAGAACGCACAAGGAGAGGTACACCTGCGTCGAGATCGTCTTTTCCAAACCAAATATGCGGTGACGTAGTTTAAGCACCCAGGTATCACATTTTGCAACCATTCATGCTGCTGGGCCCTTTTCTGCAAGTAATGGACGCAAAAAGTTTAGAGATTTTGCGTGACACTTAATAGCGTTTAAAAATGTATGTCACATACTCTTCTTACGTGGTGTAATGGATAGAGTAACGGCTTGACATTAAAGAGGTTGTGTGTTTGAATCTCACCATGTGCATTAAATATTCTTATTTGTAAATCTTTATCAAAATGACTTTGAAAATTATTTTTCTTCTATATTTAGTTTAAATGTAATTTTTATTTCTATTTCATTGTCACATAATTTTAATCAACGTATGAACGTTTCTATTTGTTTTATTTTTTTCTTTGTGTCATTATTTTTCCACTTGAAATTTTTGTGAACGTTAATTTAATTATATTTATGTATTAGAATATTTGGTTAATTGAAAATTCCTATCTATCAGTTGAAAAACAATAGACGAAATAATCTATTTATACTGACTGTGCAATAGTGTGAAAAATCTGTTTTTCGTTACAAGATATACAAGTTTTTGTGTATGGAAATCGTCAAACAAACATTTACAAGATTTAAAGAGAAAAGCGTTTATAACTGAAACGAAATTCGAATAAAATGAGGAATATATATAATGAATGCAACAACCTGGATGAAAACATAGAATCATAAAACAAAAGAAATTAAATCGAAATTAATACATTAAGTTAATGAAACACACATGATTTCCGTTGAAAAGTGATAGGAGGGAAAATGAGAGCAAATGAAGTAGTTGATATTATAATTACAATGATGTGAGGAAGGAACAGAAATAAAAATTAAATTCAATCAAATGATTAGCAAATTGATGTTCGAAGGCAGTTCGAGAAAGATTTAAAAATAAGAAGTTTAAACCACCGGATGAGATTCAAACCCACAACTTCCCTCATTTGACCGCCTTACCTTACGCGTTGCACCATACAACCAGTCAATGTACAGTACACAACTTCTTTAACGCAAAACTTCGAATTTTTTTTTCATCAATAATTCGCAAATGAGAGCCACCCTCGAGGGTGAATGGTTGCAGTGTGTGACACACAAGATCTTAACCTATGTAAAAGTATACATGGTTTCAAAAAGTTGATGCCACCGCTGGAGACCCGTCCTTGTCAGTGCTTAGCAGCATTGAAGTCGTTGTTGCTGCTAAGTTGCCAGCACTGCGTACTAAATTTAGCATCCTGCATGCCCCCGACTCACCTAAAAAATTGAATTATGTACCACTGGTAAAATTCCGTTACTTGCTACAATTCCCGGTTTCGCAGTTCTATAGACGAAATGTATAAATCGTTATACGAGGGCAGTTCAATAAGTAATGCAACACATTTTTTTCTCGGCCAATTTTGGTTGAAAAAACCGAAAATTTCTTGTGGAATATTTTCAAACATTCCCGCTTCGTCTCGTATAGTTTCATTGACTTCCGACAGGTGGCAGCGCTGTACGGAGCTGTTAAAATGGCGTCTGTAACGGATGTGCGTTGCAAACAATGGGCAGTTATCGAGTTTCTTTTGGCGGAAAACCAGGGCATCTCAGATATTCATAGGCGCTTGCAGAATGTCTACGGTGATCTGGCAGTGGACAAAAGCACGGTGAGTCGTTGGGCAAAGCGTGTGTCATCATCGCCACAAGGTCAAGCAAGACTGTCTGATCTCCCGCGTGCGGGCCGGCCGTGCACAGCTGTGACTCCTGCAATGGCGGAGCGTGCGAACACACTCGTTCGAGATGATCGACGGATCACCATCAAACAACTCAGTGCTCAACTTGACATCTCTGTTGGTAGTACTGCCACAATTGTTCACCAGTTGGGATATTCAAAGGTTTGTTCCCGCTGGGTCCCTCGTTGTCTAACCGAACACCATAAAGAGCAAAGGAGAACCATCTGTGCGGAATTGCTTGCTCGTCATGTGGCTGAGGGTGACAATTTCTTGTCAAAGATTGTTACAGGCGATGAAACATGGGTTCATCACTTCGAACCTGAAACAAAACGGCAATCAATGGAGTGGCGCCACACCCACTCCCCTACCAAGAAAAAGTTTAAAGCCATACCCTCAGCCGGTAAAGTCATGGTTACAGTCTTCTGGGACACTGAAGGGGTTATTCTGTTCAATGTCCTTCCCCATGGTCAAACGATCAACTCTGAAGTGTATTGTGCTACTCTTCAGAAATTGAAGAAACGACTTCGGCGTGTTCGTAGGCAGAAAAAGCTGAACGAACTTCTCCTTCTTCATGACAACGCAAGACATCACACAAGTCTTCGCACGCGAGAGGAGCTCACAAAACTTCAGTGGACTGTCCTTCCTCATGCACCCTACAGCCCCGATCTCGCACCGTCGGTTTTCCATATGTTTGGCACAATGAAGGACGCAATCCGTGGGAGGCACTACGCGGATGATGAAGAAGTTATTGATGCAGTACGACGTTGGCTCCGACATCGACCAGTGGAATGGTACCGTGCAGGCATACAGGCCCTCATTTCAAGGTGGCGTAAGGCCGTAGCATTGAATGGAGATTACGTTGAAAAATAGTGTTGTGTAGCTAAAAGATTGGGGAATAACCTGATGTATTTCAATGCTGAATAAAACAACCCCTGTTTCAGAAAAAAAATGTGTTGCATTACTTATTGAACTGCCATCGTATATACTTGTTTGTCAAACGTACCTACAGAAGGGCCTGTGCCCCTTTAAAAATGTAAAAATACATTCACGTTGCGGTGAAGCACATTTGAGCCGCACAAAGGTGGTTCATTTGCGGGCAGTGTGGCAAAACAGGGTCCGTATTTACACACACAGACACACACACACACATACACACAAACACACACACGCGCGCGCACGCACACACCTCCACTACAGCAGTGATATCAATACAAAACTGGAGATAGAGAACGGAGGGATGAATCGGCACGTACACTCCACGAGTGAGAATTTGGGACTGTGGGCTACAGCAGTGCGTGTTGCGTGGCGTAACGACGCTTTTCTCTCCATTGGTAATGAGGCTGCCACGCATTGAACGTCACGTCTGAGTGCCACGTGAAACGTGCCCCGTGACAGCGGGATAGAGAGGGGAGTGGGAATTGATATTCAGAGCGGGATCAGGCCAGTGAGAGAGAGAGAGAGAGAGAGAGAGAGGAAAGAGGGAGAGAGAGAGACAGAGAGAGAGACAGAGGTTGAGAAGGAGAGATAACGATCAGACGATCGTGACCAGCATGTACTGCCACCCACTGACGAGAGGGTCGCCATGACCCTTCTATTTCCAGCAGCGCCCATCAGTCACGCACATGTAACTAACATCTCTCCAGTAAGGCCACTCACAGCGGAAGAAACTGACTGCAACCTACGAGAGGGCGGAAGAGCTTGCCTTAAGTTAGTAGGGGGAATCGTTTGTTAGCGCCTCTTGGGCACAGTGGGGGCTCACTCCAATATTAAGGCACAAGTTTGTTTTAATCGTCCAATTTATATACTTTCACAGTATGTTGATACTGAGCCGTGATGAGTCGTATCAATTCTATTTTGGATAGGAGTTGTAAGGTGCCAGGACATGGCCACTTACACGTTAGCTTACCAACGTAAGTATTGAGAATAAAGGGCCCGGCAAGGGCAGCAGATCATGACTCTATTGAATTATCATCAGTAAACACTTCCGGGCTAAGTTGCCGTGGTCGATATGTACAACTTCTTCTCCCTGACGTTTCGTTCTCAACTACGGAGAACATCTTCCGAGGTGAGTTGACGACTGGCTGCTAGGAGCTGGGGCCGCCGCTTATATGGAGATCGTAGGGGGCGCCACCGCACGTCACGTGGCGTCCATGTGCAGCTATCTCTGGCTATCGTCTGTTCTCTCGATTGCAGGCAATCGATTGTCACGTGATTGATGCAACGTCGACCGCCATATCTTGTCCAATTTTAATCCTTCTTTTTTACGGTTAAAATTGTGTTGATGTTTGTGGATTTCAATTGCCTCTCTATACATACGTGTATAATAATGCGACGTCCTCGCTAGCACGCTTGTCTCACCAAATTTTATTTCGTGATCTCCATCCTTAAAAACATGTTCCGCTACTGCCGATTTGTCGATATGTCCCAAGCGACAGTTTCTTTTGTGCTCCGTCAACCGTGTATTAATGCCTCTTTTTGTAGCTCCTACAGGGTGTTTCAGAAATGACCGGTATATTTGAAACGGCAATAAAAACTAAACGAGCAGCGATGATATACACCGTTCGTTGCAATATGCTTGGGACAACAGTACATTTTCAGGCAGACAAACTTTCGAAATTACAGTAGTTACAATTTGCAACAACAGATGGCGCTGCGGTCTGGGAAACTTTATAGTACGATATTTTCCACATATCCACCATGCGTAGCAATAATATGGCGTAGTCTCAGAATGAAATTACCCGAAACCTTTGACAACGTGTCTGGCGGAATGGCTTCACATGCAGATGAGATGTACTGCTTCAGCTGTTCAATTGTTTCTGGATTCTGGCGGTACACCTGGTCTTTCAAGTGTTCCCACAGAAAGAAGTCACAGGGGTTCATGTCTGGCGAATAGGGAGGCCAATCCACGCCGCCTCCTGTACGTTTCGGATAGCCCAAAGAAATCACACGATCATCGAAATATTCATTCAGGAAATTAAAGACGTCGGCCGTGCGATGTGGCCGGGCACCATCTTGCATAAACCACGAGGTGTTCGCAGTGTCGTCTAAGGCAGTTTGTACCGCAACAAATTCACGATGAATGTCCAGATAGCATGATGCAGTAATCGTTTCGGATCTGAAAAATGGGCCAATGATTCGTTTGGAAGAAATGGCGGCCCGGACCAGTACTTTTTGAGGATGCAGGGACGATGGGACTGCAACATGGGGCTTTTCGGTTCCCCATATGCGCCAGTTCTGTTTATTGACGAAGCCGTCCAGGTAAAAATAAGCTTCGTCAGTAAACCAAATGCTGCCCACATGCATATCGCCGTCATCAATCCTGTGCACTATATCGTTAGCGAATGTCTCTCGTGCAGCAATGGTAGCGGCGCTGAGGGATTGCCGCGTTTGAATTTTGTATGGATAGAGGTGTAAACTCTGGCGCATGAGACGATACGTGGACGTTGGCGTCATTTGGACCGCAGCTGCAACACGGCGAACGGGAACCCGAGGCAGCTGTCGGATCACCTGCTGCACTAGCTGCGCGTTGCCCTCTGTGGTTGCCGTACGTGGTCGACCTACCTTTCCAGCACGTTCATCCGTCACGTTCCCAGTCCGTTGAAATTTTTCAAACAGATCCTTTATTGTATCGCTTTTCGGTCCTTTGGTTACATTAAACCTCCGTTGAAAACTTCGTCTTGTTGCAACAACACTGTGTTCTAGGCGGTGGAATTCCAACACCAGAAAAATCCTCTGTTCTAAGGAATAAACCATGTTGTCTACAGCACACTTGCACGTTGTGAACAGCACACGCTTACAGCAGAAAGACGACGTACAGAATGGCGCAACCACAGACTGCGATGTCTTCTATATCTTTCACATCACTTGCAGCGCCATCTGTTGTTGAAAATTGTAACTACTGTAATTTCGAAAGTTTGTCCGCCTGAAAATGTACTGTTGTCCCAAGCATATTGCAACAAACGGTGTATTTCTATCGCTGCTCGTTTAGTTTTTATTGCCGTTTCAAATATACCGGTCATTTTTGAAACACCCTGTATGTAAACCCTGCCACAGCGGCGCCCCCAGCTCCGAGCAGCCAGTCGTCGACTCACCTCGGAAGATGTTCTCCGTAGTTCAGAACGAAACGTCAGGGAGAAGAAGTTGTACAGATCGACCACGGCAACTTAGCGCGGAAGTGTTTACTGATGAAGACGCCGGCCGTGAAAGCCTGCATGGGATGATTCTATTGAATTATGACAAATATGAGGCACTCTCGAACAGTACTCCCTGCATGTCTGCAGGATGGAGCCACTAACGTAAAGCGTTGGTGAAAAGCGTCGGAAGTTGAGAATTGTGGAACGTAAAGTCTGCAGATGGTCGTAGCTCGCCGGGCCGCCTTGGGCGGCAGGTAGCGGTCACCGGAAACGCGGGACAATACGGCGCTTTTGGGGATAGCCCGGCATCCGGAGCCACCTGTGCTGAGCAGCACGTGGCGGAGACGGGAATCTCGTTTGCCTAGGGGCAGCAGTTACACTGTTGCTGTGTTTTGACCTATCTCAGTAGCGGTTTTTGTTTTGCAATCACCGTCGGCGCTCAGTGTTACCGGCTGGTTAAGACCTGCACAGTGGCAGCAAATGTACACTCCTGGAAATTGAAATAAGAACACCGTGAATCATTGTCCCAGGAAGGGGAAACTTTATTGACACATTCCTGGGGTCAGATACATCACATGATCACACTGACAGAACCACAGGCACATAGACACAGGCAACAGAGCATGCACAATGTCGGCACTAGTACAGTGTATATCCACCTTTCGCAGCAATGCAGGCTGCTATTCTCCCATGGAGACGATCGTAGAGATGCTGGATGTAGTCCTGTGGAACGGCTTGCCATGCCATTTCCACCTGGCGTCTCAGTTGGACCAGCGTTCGTGCTGGACGTGCAGACCGCGTGAGACGACGCTTCATCCAGTCCCAAACATGCTCAATGGGGGACAGATCCGGAGATCTTGCTGGCCAGGGTAGTTGACTTACACCTTCTAGAGCACGTTGGGTGGCACGGGATACATGCGGACGTGCATTGTCCTGTTGGAACAGCAAGTTCCCTTGCCGGTCTAGGAATAGGTTCGATGACGGTTTGGATGTACCGTGCACTATTCAGTGTCCCCTCGACGATCACCAGTAGTGTACGGCCAGTGTAGGAGATCGCTCCCCACACCATGATGCCGGGTGTTGGCCCTGTGTGCCTCGGTCGTATGCAGTCCTGATTGTGGCGCTCACCTGCACGGTGCCAAACACGCATACGACCATCATTGGCACCAAGGCAGAAGCGACTCTCATCGCTGAAGACGACACGTCTCCGTTCGTCCCTCCATTCACGCCTGTCGCGACACCACTGGAGGCGGGCTGCACGATGTTGGGGCGTGAGCGGAAGACGGCCTAACGGTGTGCGGGACCGTAGCCCAGCTTCATGGAGACGGTTGCGAATGGTCCTCGCCGATACCCCAGTAGCAACAGTGTCCCTAATTTGTGGGAAGTGGCGGTGCGGTCCCCTACGGCACTGCGTAGGATCCTACGGTCTTGGCGTGCATCCGTGCGTCGCTGCGGTCCGGTCCCAGGTCGACGGGCACGTGCACCTTCCGCCGACCACTGGCGACAACATCGATGTACTGTGGAGACCTCACGCTCCACGTGTTGAGCAATTCGGCGGTACGTCCACCCGGCCTCCCGCATGCCCACTATATGCCCTCGCTCAAAGTCCGTCAACTGCACATACGGTTCACGTCCACGCTGTCGCGGCATGCTACCAGTGTTAAAGACTGCGATGGAGCTCCGTATGCCACGGCAAACTGGCTGACACTGACGGCGGCGGTGCACAAATGCTGCGCAGCTAGCGCCATTCGACGGCCAACACCGCGGTTCCTGGTGTGTCCGCTGTGCCGTGCGTGTGATCATTGCTTGTACAGCCCTCTCGCAGTGTCCAGAGCAAGTATGGTGGGTCTGACACACCGGTGTCAATGTGTTCTTTTTTCCATTTCCAGGAGTGTATTTTACTGCAGTTTTTCTTTAGGTGCTGTTACTGTTTTATGTAGCTCTGGGTTGTTATATGCTTGAAGTCATTTACTGTTCACTTGGAGCATTGAAAGGCTCATGTAAGCTGCTAAAATTTGAATCCCCTGACTCTTTTCTTGGATGGTAAGGAGAAAAGTTAATTCTGTTAAGGTCCGAAGTGGTTCGTGCCAATCCTTTTAAATTCTGCGTGCGAAATATAGGTGTTGTTCCTTTTAATGGTGAATTACGTTTTCAAAAACTGGAGGCCCAGTTCTTCCACTCAACAGCATTTGCTGGTGCCGATTTCGGTCAGAGTCAGATACGTTCTTGACAGGTGAAGTACTATTTTCCCACATAATCTCCGTCGCTTTCAACTGCCTCACGCCGCTGGTGAACAATGCCCTTTATGCCTGCACTGTAGAATTCTGGACCAGCACGTCCGAGGCACTGTGAAGTAGTCTTCACGAGGTAGTCACCATCTTGAAACCTCGTCAAGTGAAGGGATTCCTTCAGTTTACCGAAGAGTTGGTAATCATATGATAAAAGATGAGGGCTATAGGTGGATGTAACAATCTGTACCCAAGCCTTGTGATCTCGGTGATGGTTTTCTCACTGACCTGTGGCCAGACTTTAACATCCACAGGCAAAACAGTTTTTTCTGGTATTTTCGAAAGTGTGTCGTTCTAGCATAAGCACTCCGTCTTCAGGCCACGTGTGGCCTACCGGGACCAACCGACCGCCGTGTCATCCTCAGAGGAGGATGCGGATAGGAGGGCCGTGGGGCACCTCACCACTCTCCCTGTCGTTGTGATGGTTTTCTGTGACCGGAGCCGCTACTATTCGGTCGAGTAGCTCCTCAGTTGGCACCACGAAGCTGAGTGCACCCCGAAAGCTGACAACAGCGCATGGCGGCGGAATGGTCACCCATCCAAGTGCCGGCCACGAGAACCGGTGTATCCACTGCGGTAAAGCCGTTGCCTATTCTAGCATGAAGGTTGTTAAATGTTGCCACATACACTCCTGGAAACTGAAATAAGAACACCGTGAATTCATTGTCCCAGGGAGGGGAAACTTTATTGACACATTCCTGGGGTCAGATACATCACATGATCACACTGACAGAACCACAGGCACATAGACACAGGCAACAGAGCATGCACAATGTCGGCACTAGTACAGTGTATATCCACCTTTCGCAGCAATGCAGGCTGCTATTCTCCCATGGAGACGATCGTAGAGATGCTGGATGTAGTCCTGTGGAGCGGCTTGCCATGCCATTTCCACCTGGCGCCTCAGTTGGACCAGCGTTCGTGCTGGACGTGCAGACCGCGTGAGACAACGCTTCATCCAGTCCCAAACATGCTCAATGGGGGACAGATCCGGAGATCTTGCTGGCCAGGGTAGTTGACTTACACCTTCTAGAGCACGTTGGGTGGCACGGGATACATGCGGACGTGCATTGTCCTGTTGGAACAGCAAGTTCCCTTGCCGGTCTAGGAATGGTAGAACGATGGGTTCGATGACGGTTTGGATGTACCGTGCACTATTCAGTGTCCCCTCGACGATCACCAGTGGTGTACGGCCAGTGTAGGAGATCGCTCCCCACACCATGATGCCGGGTGTTGGCCCTGTGTGCCTCGGTCGTATGCAGTCCTGATTGTGGCGCTCACCTGCACGGCGCCAAATACGCATACGACCATCATTGGCACCAAGGCAGAAGCGACTCTCATCGCTGAAGACGACACGTCTCCATTCGTCCCTCCATTCACGCCTGTCGCGACACCACTGGAGGCGGGCTGCACGATGTTGGGGCGTGAGCGGAAGACGGCCTAACGGTGTGCGGGACCGTAGCCCAGCTTCATGGATACGGTTGCGAATGGTCCTCGCCGATACCCCAGGAGCAACAGTGTCCCTAATTTGCTGGGAAGTGGCGGTGCGGTCCCCTACGGCACTGCGTAGGATCCTACGGTCTTGGCGTGCATCCGTGCGTCGCTGCGCTCCGGTCCCAGGTCGACGGGCACGTGCACCTTCCGCCGACCACTGGCGACAACATCGATGTACTGTGGAGACCTCACGCCCCACGTGTTGAGCAATTCGGCGGTACGTCCACCCGGCCTCCCGCATGCCCACTATACGCCCTCGCTCAAAGTCCGTCAACTGCACATACGGTTCACGTCCACGCTGTCGCGGCATGCTACCAGTGTTAAAGACTGCGATGGAGCTCCATATGCCACGGCAAACTGGCTGACACTGACGGCGGCGGTGCACAAATGCTGCGCAGCTAGCGCCATTCGACGGCCAACACTGCGGTTCCTGGTGTGTCCGCTGTGCCGTGGGTGTGATTATTGCTTGTACAGCCCTCTCGCAGTGTCCGGAGCAAGTATGGTGGGTCTGACACACCGGTGTCAATGTGTTCTTTTTTCCATTTCCAGGAGTGTAGATTCGTACAGTGGTTGAGTGTGGCAGTGATGTCTACAGTTCACATTCGTTCACAATAAAAAAAAGAAAAACTTATTTTCACTTTTGGTGTCGAAGGCTAACTCTGAAATCACTTTCTACAAAAACCTAACTAACCTAAGGACATCACACACATCCATGCCCGAGGCAGGATACGAACTTCCAACCGTAGCGGTCGCGCTCATTTTCTAAATTACTTTGCATGGTGTGCCATTTTATCGATTTCGCTTCCAGTTAGAAGGGACCAGATGTCGTTTCCTGCCACAATTCTTGCAAAAAAGCTATCTCCAGAATTTTCGTACTGTTACAATAGCTCACTGCATACAGTCTTCTTTGTTTCTTTGACAGCATTCGTTAACATTCTCGGTACACGCCTGGTGCTAACGTTACACACCTGTCTGAATCTCCAGCACACATTCGCCTCTTCTGCTTCGACTAGGATCGAAAGATCGTTCACGGCTATGCCTCTACAAGCCAAAATCAGATTCTGAAGTCCCTGCACATTGTCGGTCTTCCATTGCGTGGGAATTCCCGCGTAAGGGCGTGCCCGCTTTGACCGCCATCGCCACACACCATTTTCAGTCTCTTGCGAATTTTTATTACTGTTACGGACGGTGGGTGGTGGGAGCAATGTCTCCCATAGGGAGACATTCTCGTGCTCTTGCATGGGTTCTATGGGAGTAATCGAAGACACGCTGACAACCACATGCATTTCTTCATCCTTGGTGTCTCACCGGACGGCTATGTCATGTTTCAGCAGTGTAATTGTGCGTGTCTCGGAGCCAAGAACCACCTTACAGTAGTTTTGGGAGCATTATATTGAACTCACGTTGACGTCTCGGCAACCAGATTGGCCTTATATAAGTCTTATGGAATCAATCTGGCTCGCTATCGGAGCGCATCACCGCGTTCGAAGTCAGTGGCACGCTATTTACGCCAATTACGAGGGCAGTACAGTAAGTAATGCAACACATTTTTTTTCTGAAACAGGGGTTGTTTTATTCAGCATTGAAATACACCAGGTTATTCCCCAATCTTTTAGCTACACAACACTATTTTTCAACGTAATCTCCATTCAATGCTACAGCCTTACGCCACCTTGAAATGAGGGCCTGTATGCCTGCACGGTACCATTCCACTGGTCGATGTCGGAGCCAACGTCGTACTGCATCAGTAACTTCTTCATCATCCGCGTAGTGCCTCCCACGGATTGCGTCCTTCATTGTGCCAAACATGTGGAAACCCGACGGTGCGAGATCGGGGCTGTAGTGTGCATGAGGAAGAACAGTCCACTGAAGTTTTGTGAGCTCCTCTCGGGTGCGAAGACTTGTGTGAGGTCTTGCGTTCTCATGAAGAAGGAGAAGTTCGTTCAGATTTTTGTGCCTACGAACACGCTGAAGTCGTTTCTTCCATTTCTGAAGAGTAGCACAATACACTTCAGAGTTGATCGTTTAACCATGGGGAAGGACATCGAACAGAATAACCGCTTCAGCGTCCCAGAAGACTGTAACCATGACTTTACCGGCTGAGGGTATGGCTTCAAACTTTTTCTTGGTAGGGGAGTGGGTGTGGCGCCACTCCATCGATTGCCGTTTTGTTTCAGGTTCGAAGTGATGAACCCATGTTTCATCGCCTGTAACAATCTTTGACAAGAAATTGTCACCCTCAGCCACATGACGAGCAAGCAATTCCGCACGGATGGTTCTCCTTTGCTCTTTATGGTGTTCGGTTAGACAACGAGGGACCCAGCGGGAACAAACCTTTGAATGTCCCAACTGGTGAACAATTGTGACAGCACTACCAACAGAGATGTCAAGTTGAGCACTGAGTTGTTTGATGGTGATCCGTCGATCATCTCGAACGAGTGTCTTCGCACGCTCTGCCATTGCAGGAGTCACAGCTGTGCACGGCCGGCCCGCACGCGGGAGCTCAGACAGTCTTGCTTGACCTTGCGGCGATGATGACACACGCTTTTCCCAACGACTCACCGTGCTTTTGTCCACTGCCAGATCACCGTAGACATTCTGCAAGCGCCTATGAATATCTGAGATGCCCTGGTTTTCCGCCAAAAGAAACTCGATAACTGCCCGTTGTTTGCAACGCACATCCGTTACAGACGCCATTTTAACAGCTCCGCACAGTGCTGCCACCTGTCGGAAGTCAATGAAACTATACGAGACGAAGCGGGAATGTTTGAAAATATTCCACAAGAGATTTCCGGTTTTTTCAACCAAAATTGGCCGAGAAAAAAAATGTGTTGCATTACTTATTGAACTGCCCTCGTACATGACCTGTGCGTAGACATCTAATGCCACATATCACCACAAACCTACCAGAACATTGTCGGACCGGTGTGACGAAGAATCAGCGTTGTATTTCGTTCCAAAGATGGACAAACAAGCTATTAATCAGGTGGTCACAATCTTTTGGCATATCAGTGTATGTTGAGCTTTGTTCCGAAATTGTAATCGGTACATATCGGCTTCTGTGTACGACTGTGAGGATCTTTTGTGATCTAGCAATATGGCAAGTCTCGTGTTATGAGTGTCAATTAGAAGCAAGCACCGAGCAGCTACAATGCAACTGTTTGACCTTGCGGTCGGGAACAATTGAAAACACGCCGTCATACTCACGAAGACCACCTTGTGCCGACATGTGACGAGCAGGAAAAGAGAGCTTCGTGACTCTGCTACGACGCGAGGTGGTATCACTTGTTTTCTTAAGGTAAACTTTGTGATTTTATTGTTTTCACAATAAGAAATCACATTTTAAAAACCTGAATATCAGAACAGTAATTTCTAACAAATTAGAATGAATGTTTCTGATTTCTTTGTGGGTCAGTCCGCAGCGGGAGAGGAGAGGGGGGCGGGGAGGAGAAGGTTACGTCGGTTTTATAGTTGAAAAAGTGTCTTCCGGCACCTAAGATTTTAGAAATTAAGCAGTGTTCATGGTTCCTGGGACCTCTGCTGTTCCTGATCTATATAAATGACCTGGGTGACAATCTGAGCAGTTCTCTTAGGTTGTTCGCAGATGATGCTGTAATTTACCGTCTAGTAAGGTCATCCGAAGACCAGAATCAGTTGCAAAGTGATTTAGAAAAGATTGCTGTATGGTGTGGCAGGTGGCAGTTGACGCTAAATTACGGAAAGTGTGAGGTGATCCACATGAGTTCCAAAAGAAATCTGTTGGAATTCGATTACTCGATAAATAGTACAATTCTCAAGGCTGTCTATTCGACTAAGTACCTGGGTGTAAAAATTACGAACAACTTCAGTTGGAAAGACCACATAGAAAGTATTGTGGGGAAGGGGAGCCAAAGGTTGCGTTTCATTGGCAGGACACTTAGAAGATGCAACAAGTCCACTAAAGAGACGGCTTACACTACACTCGTTCGTCCTTTGTTAGAATATTGTTGCGCGGTGTGGGATCCTTACCAGGTGGGATTGACCGAGGACATCGAAAGGGTGCAAAAAAGGGCGGCTCGTTTTGTATTATCGCGTAATAGGGGAGAGAGTGTGGCAGATATGATACGCGCGTTGGGATGGAAGTCATTAAAGCAAAGACGTATTTCGTCGCGGTGAGATTTATTTACGAAATTTCAGTCACCAACTTTCTCTTCCGAATGCGAAAATATTTTGTCGAGCCCAACCTACATAGGTAGGAATGATCATCAAAATAAAATAAGAGAAATCAGAGCTCGAACAGAAAGGTTTAGGTGTTCGTTTATCCCACGCGCTGTTCGGGAGTGGAATGGTAGGGAGATAGTATGATTCTGGTTCGATGAACCCTCTGCCAAGCATTTAAATGTGAATTGCAGAGTAATCATGTAGATGTAGATGTACCGCCGACCCTCTCATCTTGGCGTTTGGCGTTCCTAGTGTGGCGACTTGTGCCGTTTGGGCCTTAAGGGGGGGGGGGGGGGGGTGAGTGGGTATGCGAAGTTACGATACTTTGAAGAAAACATTATAAAGTCCAAATTTTTCAAGGTAGTGTAACTAAATTTGGCACAGTTGTTGAAGAATGTTATACGGATACACACATACGTTGTTAAACTTATTGAAGTTAAACGTCTTTAGTTAGAAAGAAGGGAATTATTTTCATGAAGGAGTGTACAAAAGTTCCTTTTTTGAAAAATCTGTCAGAGGGACGTTAATGTATTTTTGTAGAAAGTTTGCTATACTACTATTACAAATATCTGTGGAACAGAATATTGTTAGGTTTTACAGCTCTGGAAATTTCTGTGGAAAAAAAAGGAAACCTAATCTTAGAGCTTTTCTCTTACATAAATTCCTTACTATTAGCGGAAATTAAAATTCCTTCAACAGAATGTTGACTAATAGCCTGCCAAGTTTAAGTACTATAATGTCAGTGATTTGTGAGGAAAAGGTACATAAAGTTGTTAAAGTCTTAATTACTGGAAACCTGAATGAAAGATCTGACAGTGTTTGTATTAGGCCTTACCTCATCTGGCTGAACTAGTGCAAACGATATGCGTTCTCCTCTTCATCGTCTTAGTGTAACCTGATTTTCAAATTTAACAATAATGGCAGTTGTCTCAACGCCCCTGTTATCGATTTACTTCAATGTCGACGGCTTGGAAGCTTCTGGATCAAACATAGCCTCTGTAGAGTCCGTGGCCTGCCAAGACTAGCGCAGTTAAGATTTAAACGCTGCAGCTTCGCCAGCAGTTGTGGAAACGAATGTCGTCTGGCGGCATTATTTTCGTATCAGAGAGTCGTTACTTTCATTAGAATTTTGAGTTCTTCCATGCATATATTTTATAGACGTTCTGGATCCGATAAACACCGAAATAATCCCCATAGTGTGACTGCATAAACGGGAAGAAAGCACCTCAGGAATAAATATGAGGAAATACAGGACAACAAGAAGGCGTGGCCATGTGCAAGATTTTATTAATCGTTATTTTTATCACACCTAGGAGTTCGAAATTAATATTCAAAAATTGAAATATCAGCACCATGTAGTAAATGAAGATTTAATAAAAAAAAATCTGCGCAAGTTTTGACGCTATCTCGTGCGTCCCCCCTTATACCGGCTGTGGCGCTAACAGAGAATGTTGCGGCTGGGGTACAACCACATTTCCTGCTGAATGTGAGTCAACGTTTCTTGGGTTGTGGACTGGTCGAGGTAGCATGGTCCGGTAACATGGCTTGCCCGTACATGGGATTTCAGTCTTTCTCGGCGTATTCCACTAATGAGTTCCTCTCGAGTTATCAGCCGAGTGGTGGCAGCATCTTGTCGCAAGATGTGGCACTGAACACCGCTCGCCATAAATCAAATGTGTTCTACAGATACGTAAACGACACTTTTGTAGTGTGGCCCCATGGCTAGGAAAAACTACGGGAATTCCTACGCCATCTGCACGGCATACATGACAGCATCAGATTCACCATGGAGGTGGAAGAGAATGGCTACCTTTCCTTCTTGGTTATTTTGAACAAGAAAAATCCGGACGGTACGTTGGGACACTCTGTCTACAGGAAGAAGACGACACGGATTTATATCTCAATGATCGGAGCTGCTATCATCCAGCACAACGCAACTCGGTGTTAAACACCTTAGTACAAAGAGCCAGGTCGACCTGTGACAGCGAGAGTTTGCAGCGTGAGTTAGCACATCTGCGGGAAACCTTCCGTAAGAATGGCTACACAGAGACACAAATAAGACACGCCTTGCGTGAAGACAGGAGGCGGGAGGAGAAACCCGAAGAAGACGAAGCAAAAGGGGTGGCGTTTCTGCCGTTTTCTGCACCGCCGACAGCCAGGATCGCAAGAATGTTAAAGAAGCACGAAATAACGACCATCTTTCGAGCACCGAAAAAATTCAATCACATACTTGGCTCAACCAAAGACCAACTCGGGCTGCAGACGCCGGGCATTTACAGTATTGAGTGCGAACGTGGGAAGGAATACACTACTGGCCATTAAAATTGCTACACCACGAAGATGACGTGCTACAGACGCGAAATTTAACCGACAGGAAGAAGATGCTGTGATATGCAAATGGTTAGCACTTCAGAGCATTCCCATAAGGTTTGCGTCGGTGGTGAAATCTACAAAGTGCTGACATGAGGAACGTTTGCAACCGCTTTCTCATACACAAACAGCAGTTGACCGGCGTTGCCTGGTGAAACGTTGTTGTGATGTCTCGTGTAAAGAGGAGAAATGCGTACCATCACGTTTCCGTCTTTGATAAAGTTCGTATTGTTGCCTATCACGATTGCGGTTTATCGTATCGCGACATTGCTGCTCGCGTTGGTCGAGATCCAATGATTTTTAGCAGAATATGGAATCAGTGGGTTCAGGAGAGTAATACGGAACGCCGTGCTGGATCCCAACAGCCTTGTATCACTAGCAGTCGAGATGACAGGCATCTTATTCGCACGGCTGTAACTGATCGTGCAGCCACGTCTCGATCTCTGAGTCAAAAAACGGGGACGTTTGCAAGACAACAACCATCTGCACGAACAGTTGGACGACGTTTGCAGCAGCATGGAGTATCAGCTCGGAGACCATGGCTGCGGTTACCCTTGACGCTGCATCACAGACAGGAGCGCCTGCGATGGTGTACTCAACGACGAACCTGGGTGCACGAATGGCAAAACGTCATTTTTTCGGATGAATCCAGGTTCTGTTTACAGCATCATGATGGTCGCATCCGTGTTTGGCGACATCGCTGTGAACGCACATTGGTAGCGTGGTTACACGTTGTTACACGTATCGGTCACCTCTTGTTCGCATTGACGACACTTTGTTTGGACAGTGGACGTTACATTTCTGATGTGTTACGACCCGTGGCCCTACCCTTCAGTCGATCCTTGCGAAACCCTACATTTCAGCAGGATAATGCACGACCGCATGTTGCTGGTCCTGTAAGGGCCTTTGTGGAAAAGGGAAATGTTCGACTGCTGCTCTGGCCAGCACATTCTCCAGATCTCTCACCAACTGAAAACGTCTGGCCAATGGTGGCCGATCAACCGGCTTGTCACAATACGCCAGTCACTACTCTTGACGAACTGTGGTATCGTGTTGAAGCTGCATGGACAGCTATACCTATACACGCAATCCAAGCTGACTCAATGCCCAGGCGTATCAAGGCCGTTATTACGGCCAGAGGTGGTTGTTCTGGGTACTGGTTTCTCAGGATCTATGCACCCAGATTGCGTGAAAATGTAGTCACATGTCAGTTCTAGTATAATATATTTGTCCAATGAATACCCGTTTATCATCTGCATTTCTTCTTAGTGTAGCAATTTTAATGGCCAGTAGTGTATATCGGGCAGACACATCTATGTATCTCCCAACGCTGTACTGAACACATCAGGAGCGTACGGCTAGGACAGACAAACAAGGCCGCGGTAGCAGAACAGAGCATTATCGAGGGACACACCTTCGAATTCGAAAAAAAAAAACGAAGAAGCTGAGCAGCGCCAACGGTTTGTGGGACTCTATCTTCACAGAGGCAGTGGAGACACGTCTGCACAACAAGTTATTAAACAGGGATAGCAGTTTTGAGCTCAGTGCTGCGCGGGATCCCACAATTGACAAAATACCTGAGGAACGCTCCGATCTAAAGGCAGCGGCGTCCGCAGACAAATTGAGTAGCGACCGGGTCTCGATGCCTGGCAGCGCCTTGCCCCCCCCCCCCCCACCCTCACCACCACTACCAGCGACTCGGTTCCCCCTTCCGGAGGAACGTGATTGGCCGTCCTACAGTAGCGGACAACGGCCAAGCAGCTATATAGATACGCAGAACACAGCATCTCGCACCCACGGCGATCACACACCTCGCGAACATCCTCAACGAGATTACTCGATCCCGCGAGTTCCCAGCTTGCTGGAAGCATGCAGAAGTGGTCGCGATACACAAACCAGGGAAAGACCCTCTATTCCCGCAGCGCTACAGGCCGATTAGCCTCTTCCCAACTCTTAGCAAGATCTATGAGCGCCTCCTGCTAAGACCCATACAGGAACACATTACCAGAGTGCAACTTCTGCCGGATTTACAATTCGAGTTCCGGCAGAACCACTCTGCCCCACAACAGGTCATGAGAGTGGTTGAACCAGCCACATAGGTCTTTAACCACAGAGGTGTCCGCAGCTCGTGGTCGTGCGGTAGCGTTCTCGCTTCCCGCGCCCGGGTTCCCGGGTTCGATTCCCGGCGGGGTCAGGGATTTTCCCTGCCTCGTGATGACTGGATGTTGTGTGATGTCCTTAGGTTAGTTAGGTGTAAGTAGTTCTAAGTTCTAGGGGACTGATGACCATAGATGTTAATTCCCACAGTGCTCAGAGCCATTTCAACCACCAGAAGCTACTGCGGGATAGTGCTACTAGACGTAGCCAAAGCCTTTGACTCAGTATGGCATAGAGGGCTACTCTACAAGTTGTACATGCAAGGGTTCCCCTGGAGCATAGTTAAGCTGATCAAAAGCTATCTCACGAATAGAACATTCTCCGTCAAAGTAGAAACTACCACCTCCACCAAAAGCCGTATTTGTGCTGGGGTGCCACAAGGATCGGTGCAGAGGACCGTTTTGTACAGTCTGTACACTGCGGACACTCCAAAAAAATGGTTCAAATGGCTCTGAGCACTATGGGACTTAACATCTATGGTCATCAATCCCCTAGAACTTAGAACTACTTAAACCTAACTAACCTAAGGACAGCACACAACACCCAGCCCCGCCGGGAATCGAACCCAGGAGTGGACACTCGTATGGTCCCCTTAGTGCACACTGCACAGAACGCGAACGACACAGCCTTCTACACGAGAAATGCGAACAAGGACCTGGTCATTGTAGTCTACAAAGGGTTTTAGACGACACAGAAACCTGGGCCCGTCGCTGGCGCCTCACCATCAACTCTGAAAAGACGCAGGCTATGCTGATTACCCACAGAATCGCAAGGCGCGAACCTCCTCAACGTCCCCCCCCCCTCCACCCACCTTCACCTAAACGGAACCCAACCCCCCTTGGCGCAGAACCGCCAAGTGCCTTGGCGTAACCTTGGACTCTCGTCTTACGTGGAAACCCCACATAGACGAGGTCCACAGGAAAGTCTGCGCCAGAATGTCCGCCCTATACCCAATCCTGAACTCAACCAGCTCGCTTCCCTGCCCAGTAGGAGTAAACGTGTACCAGGCCCTGATCCGGCCAGTAATGGAATATGCGTGCCCTGTCTGGGCACCTGGACAAACTCCAGAGGCTGCAGAACCGCGCCCTCAGGAGGGCATTGCATTTACCTCTCGGATTCCCCACAGATGATCTGCACGCCGCAGCTGAAATCCCACTCCTGAGAGAGCGTTTCCAAGATCTGGCAAGGGCCTTCTATGAAGATTCTTCCAGATCAGGAAACGCCCTCATCCATTCCCTAGGTCGGTATGACACGTCCCGCGACAAGCACAAGCGCCCCATGACGATCTTCGACGATTAAGTTGAAGAGAAAAGTCCAATATCCAATCCCTTAATCATGCTCCTTCCCATATAACAACAATCATCTCGCCAACCTCAGGCAAGTACCAGACACAAACAGAACAGTCATCACATATCACAGACTCCAAAAAACTACAGAAATAATCACACGCACACGTACACATGGGAGTAAAAGCCGAAAGCCTGCGAACTCCCCCTCACATTTCCCCAAAGAGGGGAAAGTAACAGATGAGAGCAGCTGCATCTCGGCTCTGACTGCGGAGAGGTACGCATCGCTGCTGTCGCTGTTGCCGCTCGAGATGTCGGGACGCGGAAGGGGACGCAAAGCTGCAGCCCTAGCGGAGTTGCTGCTTACGCCTGCTGGAACATCCGGCATCAAGAAGAAGAAGACTGCAGCGCAGTGCTTTCGCTGCCAAAAGCTCGGCCACGTTGCCAAGCACCGCAGCGGCGCAATTGCGTGCTTGAAGTGTGCGAAAGCACATGACACACGCGACTGCAAGGAGGAGAAGGACACCCCTTGTACCTGCGTCAACTGTGGCGGCGCACATGCGGCGAACGCCCATTCCTGCGCCTACAAGAGGAATTGGTGCGGACCGGAGAAGCAAGTGACCACCACACTTGAAGAGGTGGTCTCCTGTACAGAAGACGTCGTCTCCAGGCGTCTAGAGGACGCCATGGCTGAAGACAGGGCGGCCATGTTGGCGGAACAGGGAGAGGCTCGGCGTCAGATTGCTGTGCAGATGCAGCAACTCCGCCACAAGAGAAGACACCACCACCCAGACGATTCCTGCTCGAGAGAAGGAGTTCGTAACGGTGGCCACGCAAACTGACGAGCCTGCCGAAGGGGAGGCGATACAGCAAAAAGGACACCGAAGCAGCTGCACAAGAGGAAGAAGAGTGGGAAGAAGAACCATGCCTCCCGCTTCCCGACATGTACAGCGGAAGTGCTGTACTGTTTCGCTTCGTCTCTTTTCTTATTTGTTTTGTTTTATTATTATTCGCGTAACAACTAATGTATGAGATAAAATATGTTACTACGAAAAGAGACCCGAAATACCTTTTAGTGATGCTGTGCTATGCCTTTCTTTCGATCATTAGTTTTCAACAAAACAAAATATATTATGTTCTTATTGTTCTGGATCTGGCTTTCTATTAAAGGAACATTTTTTCGTTATTGTAACTCGCCATAAAGTTCAACCTATATTCCTTACTTTATAGTTATTGAAAAGGTTAATGAAAATTACTTCGTTATCAATACTGATGTTACAGTACGCAATGATTGTTCAACATCATAATTTTGCAGTGGATTTTTGTTAACAGTAAATCAACAATAAGTACAACGACTAACACGAGAACATGAGACTATTATCGGAGAAAAAAGATGTTTTTACTATAAGGTTGCCAGACCAGAACTACGCCCAGCAAGATTTCTTTTACGTGATGAAAGTAAATTATCTTTTTGCACTGTTAGTAACATATTATCAGCAGCCCGCGTCAACCTGTAAAGCACATCATAAAATCTGCTGCTCTGCTCTGCAACTTCGAAAGCTGGAAGAAATAATTTTTACTTCACTATTACCTGCCCGCTTCTTTGCGGTATGATAGATTTCATTTAATGAAATTTGAATGCGCCGCGGCAACGGCTCGTTCGTTCGTAGCGCAGCTCTGCACCACGAATAATATTTAACTAACTGAAAATGTCTTCAGGGGATGGGATAAAATACCAGGCAAGCTTATCATAAATCGTAATGCAAGGTTTCATTAAGTAGCTCTATTCAAAACATTTAAATATATTAATTATTACACACCTTTACAATGAGTACGTAATGGCGTACATCTCTCGATCTTGACAAAAGAATGCTACGCTAGCGTACACTATCACGTCACAGGCTATCCTACTCCCGGAACTCCAAGAAGACGACAGAGGAATTAATGTTCGTTCTGTATTATTTATACTAGTCACATATTCTCATCTTTGTTTGATATTTAATAAGTATCGTCTGTGGCGGTTTCAGTACTCGCCGACACAGATATTGTCTAAAATAAATAAAAAAAACAGTACATAATTTTATACAAGAACAAAACATGACACACAATGTCTTCTCTTTACTACATGATATGACTTTTGCTAAGAGACGTTACAACTGACGAAGATTGCTAGTTCGTTTCGCGATGGTATATATCCTCACCACGAAAATCCTTATCCTTTTGTCCCACCAAATCATCCAAAACCGCCACATCCAGATCATGGTCTTACCTATCCAGACGGTCTTACTGGACTTCCCAGGGAGGATTATGAACTCATTAAATCCTACCCCGTCTTCACTACCTTGCACATGCGAGGTCTAATCTGTTCTCTGATCAATGGAGAACAATTGAAGGCAGAATACGCTACGTATCAAGCCAACCCCGAGGAACAGTCCTCATTCACCAGTAAGGAGAAAAAGAAAAAGCGCCGCGCTGGATTAGCCGAGCGATCTGAGGCGTTACAGTCATGGGCTGTGCCGCTGGTCGCGGTGGAGGTTCGAGTCCTCCCTCGGGCATGGTTGTGTGTGTTTCTCCTTAGGATACTTTAGGTTACGTAGTGTGTAAGCTTAGGGACTGATGACCTTAGCTGTAAAGTCCCATAAGATTTCACACACATTTGAACATTTAAACATATGAAAAGATCCAGATACATCAAACAGTTCCAGGAAAAATCTCATCAAGATTCTCAGGGGAGTAAAGGCCAACAGGCCACAAACTTCCATTCGAACTCCCTCACAGTGAGGAAAGTCAAAAAGGAGCCGCCAGTCAGCATCTCGATACTTCGGTAGAAGATGATGGGTACGAAGCTCATTGAAACGTTGCGACAAGACGACGCCACCACTCGGCTGATAACCCGAGAAGAAACTTCCTGGCAGATTAAAACTGTGTGCCCGACCGAGACTCGAACTCGGGACCTTTGCCTTTCGCGGGCAAGTGCTCTACCAACTGAGCTACCGAAGCACGACTCACGCCCGGTACTCACAGCTTTACTTCTGCCAGTACCTCGTCTCCTACCTTCCAAACTTTACAGAGACGAGGTACTGGCAGAAGTAAAGCTGTGAGTACCGGGCGTGAGTCGTGCTTCGGTAGCTCAGTTGGTAGAGCACTTGCCCGCGAAAGGCAAAGGTCCCGAGTTCGAGTCTCGGTCGGGCACACAGTTTTAATCTGCCAGGAAGTTTCATATCAGCGCACACTCCGCTGCAGAGTGAAAATCTCATTCTGAACCCGAGAAGAATTCACCATGGCCTGGCCGTTCACTACACCTCAGATTTCTGGCTATGGCTACATTTAAAGGCACTGGTGTCTGTCTTATGCTTCGACGACTCACAGAGGTTACAGGAGCTCGTAACTAATGCGTGAGAGGCAATCTGAAAAGAGCAAAGTGCATCTGAAAGAATGAGTTATTCTCTCTAACGGACGCGTCAGAATGCGTGGTAAACACGCAGCACCGCCTACAGTGTTTACTTCTACGTAACACACGAATGGGAATGAGAGAACAGATGCGTCTGTGTGACAAAAAGTATTTTTCTTTTTATCTCACGGGCCGTTAGCACTCGTTGGTGAAAACTGACGGCACCCCTCGTGTGGTAAATCACCCTGCCGGCCTCCCGGGGGCGAGCTGATAACCTTTAACCTTTTAACTAGCGTAGAGTTTTAGTGCGCTCGCTAAACGAATAACGCAGAGTAAACGCCGCCGGTAGGTTGCCGCTGTGTCCTTCTGGTAACTGAGTTTCCAGGGAGCAGGGCACGTCGTAAAGCCGTAATCCTATAAGGCAAAAGAGCGCGCCGGGGCATTGCCCCGGATTAAACACAAGAGCGTGGAAGGCGGCGGCATCCGCTCCCCAGGCGGTCGCAGAGGCTTTGGCTGGAAGGGCGTAAGATGACGCCCAACACAAGGCGCCGCCTCGTTTCCTCGTCAGAGGACGAAAAAGTACACGCGGGCGTCCTTGAGTCGCTACACAGCGACGCTAAGCACGATCGTCACGCGTCGGGAGGTGTACATGTGCTGGGTTTGCTACTGGCTAAAAAACTGACAACTTGGTACCTTGTAAAACTTCCCAAAAGTGAAAAACCTTCAACATGTCGCTGGGCATTGCGTAAGAAGAAAGTCGGATTTTAAAGCCGGACTAACAAAGAAGGAGATCCCGAATGTATTATAAACAATATATGAAATTGCAGACTCCGAACACATTAACTTCTGACTCAACTGGTTATAGGTTTAACTTCGCGGTTCCCCCACACATTACATGCAAATTAATTCCATATTTTAAAATTCAGAGACTCACCGAGGAACAGAATTCCTGAATCTGAATTGAGATGCCACAATTTTTACAGGATTTTTTGAAAGATATGGACACCATTTGACTGTGCAACAGGTTTTATTCCACAATCTAAAGTTCGGCCTTACGCCTTTCGCATGTGTTACAGCTTACAGTAACTAGTAACTATACTGTTGATACCCATATATGGAAATGCCATTGTTTTAAATATTGAAGACAAGTCATTGTTAAAATATTCATGTTCGCTTATATAAACCAATTTAGTCAAAAGTGAATGCGAGAACATATGTGAAATAGGCTGATTAAGCGGTATTTAGCATTACTTATTCACTTGATATGGCTTTGGAATAAAACAGGTGACCAAATAACAGTTTTTAAACTTCGCTAAAACTGTTTCTAAGCAGCCAATGATGTACACATAAGCATATGTCGCGATCGTGACAACCAGTCGCGATCACTGAATAACAAACAGCTCTGGGAGAAGTACCTTGTAATTTTGGCGCCCTGTAGCAACAGCACATGGGTTCCAACCACGATTCATCACATTTCATGGACAGCCTGTATAATGGTGCAGATGTGTGGAGCCCTTTAACATCACCCTTGGGTTTGGCCACGCCTCAGACAGCAAGGTGTCGACATATGCGAGAAGAGGCCAGGGTATCAGAAGTTCGTGTATCCTCTGTTATGCCAGACCTGCCCCCCTCCCCACTTCCACCATGCACTCTGCCTCGCCTTCCATATAAGCTTCCTGTGCCCCATGCGGATCCTCTCTGATCTGATTCCTTTCCCCCCCTTTCTTTTTGGTCATCAGTCTACTGACTGGTTCTATACGGCCCGCCACGAATTCCATTCCTGTGCTAACCTCTACATCTCAGTTTAGCACTTGCAATCTACGTCCTCAATTATTTGCTTGCCGTATTCCAATCTCTATCTTCCTCTACAGTGTTTGCCCTCTACAGCTCCCTCTAGTACCATGGAAGTCATTCCCTCATGTCTCAGCAGATCTCCTATCATCCTGTCCCTCCTCCTTATCAGTGTTTTCCTCGTATTCCTTTCCTCTCCGATTTGCGTAGAACCTCCCCATTCCTTACCTTATCAGTCCCCCTAATTTTCACCATTCGTCTATAGCACCACATCTCAAATGCTTCGATTCTCTTCTGTTCCGATTTTCCCACAGTCCACGTTTTACCACCATACAATGCTGTACTCCAGATGTACATCCTCAAAAATTTCTTCCTCAAATTAAGGCCGGTATTTGATATTAGTAGACTTCTCTTTGCCAGAAATGCCTTTTTTGCCATAGCGAGTCTGCTTTTGATGTCCTCCTTGCTCCGTCCGTCATTGGTTGTTTTACTGCCTAGGTAGCAGAATTCCTTAACTTCATTGACTTCGTAACCATCAATCCTGATGTTAAGTTTCTCGCTGTTCTCATTTCTACTACTTCTCATTACCTTCGTCTTTCTCCGATTTACTCTCAAACCATACTGTGTACTCATTAGAATGTTCATTCCGTTCAGCAGATCATTTAATTCTTCTTCACTTTCACTCAGGATAGCAGTGTCATCAGCGAATCGTATCATTGATATCCTTCCACCTTGTATTTTAATTCCACTCCTGAACCTTTCTTTCATTTCCATCATTGCTTCCTCGATGTACAGATTGAAGAGTAGGGGCGAAAGGCTACAGCCTTGTCTTACACCCTTCTTAATACGAGCACATCGTTCTTGACCGTCCACTATTATTATTACCTCTTGGTTGTTTTACATATTGTATATGACCCGTCTCTCCCTATAGCTTACCCCTACTTTTTTCAGAATCCCGTACAGCTGGCACCATTTTATATTGTCGAACGCTTTTTCCAGGTCGACAATTCCTATGAAAGTGTCTTGATTTTTCTTTAGCCTTGCTTCCATTATTAGCCATAACGTCAGAATTGCCTCTGTCGTCCCTTTACTTTTCCTAAAGCCAAACTGATCGTCACCTAGCGCATTAACATTTTTATTTTCCATTCTTCTGCATATTATTCTTGTAAGCAGATTCGATGCGTGAGCTGTTAAGCTGATTGTGCAATAATTCTCGCACTTGTCAGCTTTTGCCGTCTTCGGAATTGTGTGGATGATGCTTTTCCGAAAGTCAGATGGTATATCTCCAGACTCATATGTTCTACACACCAACGTGAATAGTTGTTTTGTTGCCACTTCCCCCAATGATTTTAGAAATTCTGATGGTATGTTATCTATTCCCTCTGCCTTATTTGACCGTAAGATCTCCAAAGCTCTTTTAAATTCCGATTCTAATACTGGATCCCCTATGTCTCTAAATCGGCTCCTGTTTCTTCTTCTATCATATCAGACATATCTTCACCCCCATAGAGGCTTTCAATGTATTCTTTCCACCTATCTGCATTCAACAGTGGATTTCCCGTTGCACTCTTAATGTTGCCACCGTTGCTTTTAATGTCACCAAAGGTTGTTTTGACTTTCCTGTATGCTGAGTCTCTCCTTCCGACAATCATATCTTTTTCGATGTCTTCACATTTTTCCTGCAGCCATTTCGTCTTAGCTTCCCTGCACTTCCTATTTATTTCATTCCTCAGCGACTTGTATTTTTGTATTCCTGATTTTCCCGGAACATGTTTGTACTTCCTCCTTTCATCAATCAACTGAAGTATTTCTTCTGTTACCCATGGTTTCTTCGCAGCTACCTTCTTTGTACCTATGTTTTCCTTCCCAACTTCTGTGATGGCCCTTTTTAGAGATGTCCATTCCTCTTCAACTGTACTGCCTACTGCGCTATTCCTTATTGCTGTATCTATAGCGTTAGAGAACTTCAAATGTATCTCGTCATTCCTTAGTACTTCCGTATCCCACTTCTTTGTGGATTGATTCTTCCTGACTAATGTCTTGAACTTCAGCCTACTCTTCATCACTACTATACCGTATTGTGATCTGAGCCTATATCTGTTCCTGGGTACGCCTTACAACCCAGTATCTGATTTCGGAATCTCTGTCTGACCATGATGTAATCTAATTGAAATCTTCCCGTATCTCCCGGCCTTTTCCAAGTATACCTCCTCCACTTGTGATTCTTGAACAGGGTATTCGCTATTACTAGCTGAAACTTGTTACACAACTTTCTTAGTCTTTCTCCTCTTTCATTCCTTGTCCTAAGCCCATATTGTCCTGTAACCTTTTCTTCTACACCTTCTCCTACAACTGCATTCCAGTCGCCCATGACTATTAGATTTTCGTCCCCCTTTACATACTGCATTACCCTTTCAATATCCTCATACACTTTCTCTATCTGTTCATCTTCAGCTTGCGACGTCGGCATGTATACCTGAACTATCGTTGTCGGTGTTGGTCTGCTGTCGATTCTGATTAGAACAACCCGGTCACTGAACTGTTCACAGTAACACACCCTCTGCCCTACCTTCCTATTTATAACGAATCCTACACCTGTTATACCATTTTCTACTGCTGTTGATATTACCCGATACTCATCTGACCAGAAATCCTTGTCTTCCTTCCATTTCACTTCACTGACCCCTACTATATCTATATTGATCCTTTGCATTTCCCTTTTCAGATTTTCTAGTTTCCCTACCACGTTCAAGCCTCTGACATTCCACGCCCCGACTCGTAGAACGTTATCCTTTCGTTGATTATTCAATCTTTTTCTCATGGTAACCTCCCCCTTGGCAGTCCCCTCCCGGAGATCCGAATGGGGGACTAATCCGGAATCTTTTGCCAATGGAGAGATCATCATGACACTTCTTCAAATACAGGCCACATGTCCTGTGGATACACGTTACGTGTCTTTAATGCAGTGGTTTCCATTGCCTTCTGCATCCTCATGCCGTTGATCATTGCTGATTCTTCCGCCTTTTGGGGAAATTTCCCACCCCTAGGGCAAGAGAGTGCCCTGAACCTCTATCCGCTCCTCCGCCGTCTTTGACAAAGCCGTTGGCAGAAGGAGGCTGACTTCTTATGCCGGAAGTCTTCGGCCGCCAATGCTGATTATTTATCAAAATTTAGGCAGTGGCGGGGGTCGAACCTGGGACCAAAGACGTTTTGATTATGAATCAAAGACGCTACCCCTTTTCTTTTCTTATTCTTTTCAAATTTTTTTTTTAATTCTCATTTTGTTCACTTTTGTTCGCTTCATCTGCTCGGGGCGGACGTTGTAAGACATCCGTTTTACGTTTGTTGTTGATCGATTAGCTCAGTTATTTTATTACAGAGGGCTGCTAACCCTCTGACCGAACACGCTGAGCTACCGTGCCGGCACCCCTAGAACACTGGTCGCTTTCCCCATCTGCTCCTATTCCTTGAACATATCTGCTTATCTACCTACTCTACACCTCCCACCACCTTGATCCCCTTCAACCCCTGGTTGCTCCTCTCCTCTCCAACCCCCAATCTCTGCCGTGCCTTCACCATTGTGTCCCCCAAGCCTCCATGTCTAAACCCTTTATCTTCTTTCCCAAGATGGCTTCCGTCAACTCCTCCTCCCGGATGATGCCCTCTCTCTCTCCATTTATCCCTCCTACCAACTCATCGAGAAAGCTTTTGACAATATTGACTGGAATACTCACTTTCAAATTCTGAAGGTGGCAGGGGTAAAATACAGGGAACGAAAGTCTATTTACAATTTGTACAGAAACCAGATGTCAGTCATAAGAGTCGAGGGGCATGAAAGGGAAGCAGTGGTTGGGAAGGGAGTAAGACAGGGTTGTAGCCTATCCCCGATATTATTCAATCTGTATATTGAGCAAACAGTAAAGGAAACAAAAGAAAAATTCGGAGTAGGAATTAAAATCCATGGAGAAGAAATTAAAGCTTTGAGGTTCGCTGATGAGATTGTAATTCTGTCAGAGACAGCAAAGACCCGGAAGAACAGCTGAATGGTATGGACTGTGTCTTGAAAGGAGGATATAAGATGAACATCAACAAAAGCAAAACGAGGATCATGGAATGAAAGATGCTGCGGGAATTAGATTAGGAAATGAGATGCTTAAAATAGTAAATGAGTTTCGCTATTTGGGGAGCGAAATAACTGAGAATGGTCGAAGTAGAGAGGATATAAAATGTAGACTAGCAATGGCAATCAAAGCGTTTCTGAAGAAGAGAAATTTGTTAACATCGAGTATAGATTTAAGTCAGGAAGTCGTTTCTGAAAGTATTTGTATGAAGTGTAGCCAGGTATGGAAGTGAAACATGGACGACAAATAGTTTAGACAAGAAGAGAATATAATCTTTCGAAATGTGGTGCTACAGAAGAATGAAGAAGATTAAATGGGTAGATCACATAACTAACGAGGAGGAATTGAACAGAATTGGAGAGAAGCGAAATTTGTGGCACAACTTGACTAGAAGAAGGAATCGGATGGTAGGACGTACTCAAAAGCATCAAGGTATCACCAATTTTGTATTGGAGGGCAGTGTGGATGGTAAAAATCGTAGAGGGAGACCAAGAGATGAAAACACTAAACAGATTCAGAAGGATGTAGGTTGCAGTAGGTACTGGGAGATGAAAAAGCTTGCACAGGATAGAGTAGCATGGAGAGCTGCATCAAACCAGTCTCTGGACTGAATACCACACACACACACACACACACACACACACACACACACACAAACACATTAGCTCTGATCGTCACCTACCCCTCTCTTCCTCTGTGCTTTTCCTGTGCTCCCTCTTCCCTCCTTCCATCCTGTTTTCACCCCACCTATCCTCTCCCTGCCTCCCTTCTCTCCCCCAAATCCTTTTGCAATTCCCTCCTCTGCCTTTCCCCAGTCCCTCTAGCATCTGCCCTGCCCCCCCCCCCCTTATGAGTCCTCTCCCTCTGTCAGTTCCTCCCCCCCCCTTCATTTTTTCTCTCCTCCCCCCTTTTTTCCCCTCATCTGTCCTGGTCCCCTCTATCTGCCCTTGGCTGTAGTGTGTCATCTTCGTGCCGACTTTTTAGTGCTGTGTTTTTAATGACTGTTCAGTGTTGTGCGTCTTTTCTGAAATGTTCCGAACGGAAATCATAGTGTCGCTGGGTGTGATATTTGTATCTCTTGCGAACAGAAATAAGACTGTCACCGTGTTTTTTAATTGTCTGTCTACTCTTTTACCTGTCTGCCTCCTGTGTATTTTATTAGCATTGCAAAGCCTTTGTTTTATGTTTCAACTTTCCACAATTTTCCGCTGTTTTATATTTTAAGTCACCGTTTTATCGCCTGCTTTTATTATTTCTTACCTTCTTCTTCTGTTCTAATAATTATGTAGGCTGAAGAGCTGCGTACTAAGCTGCTGCCAGCCTGCCCCCTTGGGGGGGAATCGAAATTCAATAAAGGAAAAAAAAAGAATTTCGTGTAAAGCCCTCACGCACCCCATCCTCTGTTAAGCCCATCCTGGCTGGATCTCCGCTCCTGCCTACTACAAGTCCCTTCGAATCCTGGAACGCCATGAGCTCAGCCTTGCCTACCGTATCCGCCTTCCATCCCCCACGCAGCTCCGCTACGACTTAATTCCTTTCCCACACCAACTCCTCTTCCTTGAACGGACAAGAATCCTTTACACCTCCCGTAAACTTGATCCCCTTCACCTGGTTCTCTCTCCCATCCCTTCCAACCCCAATCTCCTGCCGCACCTGTACTCCTGCATCTCACCCACCCACTGTCTTACCACCCTCCATACCATTGCTCAAGGTGGCTTACGCCAACTCCCCCTCCTGGATGATGCCCTTGTCCCCTCCATCTATCCGTCCTACCAAATTTGACTCTCCCCTTCCTTCTCCTGAGCTTTTCCTCATTTCCTTCTCTGCCACCTAACTTCCTTCCCCCTCCTCTCCTCCCCATCCCTGCCCCTGGGCTTTCACAACCAACCCTACCCTCTCCCCTCCCCCTCACTTCCTCTCTGCCGCTGGCGTCATCCTTATCTCTCTCCTACCCTCCCCTATTCCCTATGGCAGCCCCACCCCCCTTCGTCGTGCAATAGTGTGTGCAGTGCGTCGAACATCATCGTCAATGTTTTCTGTGGAGTGTTTCCCTGTTCCAGTGCAATTGTGTCTCTTCAGTGTCCTCCACCGTTCGACAGTGTACTCATTGTGCCTTCGTGTGCGGTTGCACTTGCTTATGCAAATCAGTGTCTTCAGTTCGAACGTCTTCGTTATTATCATTGTGTGTGCCACCTGTTGTTTTCATATTCATATTTTCTGTATATCTGTCTACATGTTATCTGTTTTATGATTTTCTGTGGCCGAAAAGCAGCATAGACAGGGCGCTGCCGGCCTACCTTTTGTACAAGGTTTTAAAATAACAATAAAGATACAAAACCTTTTAAGGTGGGTTGTTGATCTCACATTGGTACCATACTTCACCGCAATTCTATCGCAGGTCACAGCGGACGAGTCACGCTACAGGAAGGTCGTCACTTCCTCACTTACTCACATTACAGCCCTCCTCCTCCTTTTAACCGCGAAACCCAGTGTCGAAACCATACCTAGAAACGCGACGAAAAGCCACAGCGCGTGGCATAAAGAACGTCAATGAAACAACCCTAATTCCATGGCGTAATTATGACAAATTTTATCGTCGAGAAGCACAGTTCGCACGGCTCTGAGCAACAAGAGGACGTTCTTCACACTTTTTGACGCTCTGACACCTCTCGTCGCTTCTCAATGGACAACGTGGGCCAACAACGTGATCGCGTCCCTTTTGAGAGCAGTGCGACCGCTCCGATGTACAGGGTGTAACTAAGGATCGTTCAAAATCATTCGACGACATTTAAATAAAAATCATTCAACGGAATTGAAAGGGCATTCGAAGAAGCCAGTTGTTTTTATGCTTTTTCCTTTTTCACGCCCTCCTGTGGCTTGATCACGGACGGTTGCGACACTAACACATGCAGGAATAAAACGGCGAAGGGTCCCTCTCAGTTTGACAACAACCTCAGTATCACTCGAACATTTCGGCTGAGCAATTTGAAAATGGTTTCGCACAGAGACTCCGACAACACATTCAGCCGAGACACATTTCATAAACGCTCTTTGCTTCTTCCGATCGCGTTCAGATCTTGTTGAGTGTATTTGAACGGTCCCTAGTGGATCCCACCTGTATGCCACAGCAAAATAAGGAGTCGCACTACACTCCAGAGGGGTCTGATAACGTTCAGTGGACTTGCAGATCAACAATGCCAGCAGAGAAGCGTTGAATAGTCCGTGGGGTAACGAATATATTCAAGAACGTCGTGATCACAGCATAGCGAACTGTCGTTTTCCAGCACTAAGAGAGTGCAATCAGCGCCGCAAGGAAATGGGTGTTTTCCCTTTATGCTGACTTCTGAAGCTTCATTTTATAGACTCTGAGCGGTGTTGTGTCTAAAATACACTCCTGGAAATGGAAAAAAGAACACATTGACACCGGTGTGTCAGACCCACCATACTTGCTCCGGACACTGCGAGAGGGCTGTACAAGCAATGATCACACGCACGGCACAGCGGACACACCAGGAACCGCGGTGTTGGCCGTCGAATGGCGCTAGCTGCGCAGCATTTGTGCACCGCCGCCGTCAGTGTCAGCCAGTTTGCCGTGGCATACGGAGCTCCATCGCAGTCTTTAACACTGGTAGCATGCCGCGACAGCGTGGACGTGAACCGTATGTGCAGTTGACGGACTTTGAGCGAGGGCGTATAGTGGGCATGCGGGAGGCCGGGTGGACGTACCGCCGAATTGCTCAACACGTGGGGCGTGAGGTCTCCACAGTACATCGATGTTGTCGCCAGTGGTCGGCGGAAGGTGCACGTGCCCGTCGACCTGGGACCGGACCGCAGCGACGCACGGATGCACGCCAAGACCGTAGGATCCTACGCAGTGCCGTAGGGGACCGCACCGCCACTTCCCAGCAAATTAGGGACACTGTTGCTCCTGGGGTATCGGCGAGGACCATTCGCAACCGTCTCCATGAAGCTGGGCTACGGTCCCGCACACCGTTAGGCCGTCTTCCGCTCACGCCCCACCATCGTGCAGCCCGCCGCCAGTGGTGTCGCGACAGGCGTGAATGGAGGGACGAATGGAGACGTGTCGTCTTCAGCGATGAGAGTCGCTTCTGCCTTGGTGCCAATGATGGTCGTATGCGTGTTTGGCGCCGTGCAGGTGAGCGCCACAATCAGGACTGCATACGACCGAGGCACACAGGGCCAACACCCGGCATCATGGTGTGGGGAGCGATCTCCTACACTGGCCGTACACCACTGGTGATCGTCGAGAGGACACTGAATAGTGCACGGTACATCCAAACCGTCATCGAACCCATCGTTCTACCATTCCTCTACCGGCAAGGGAACTTGCTGTTCCAACAGGACAATGCACGTCCGCATGTATGCCGTGCCACCCAACGTGCTCTAGAAGGTGTAAGTCAACTACCCTGGCCAGCAAGATCTCCGGATCTGTCCCCCATTGAGCACGTTTGGGACTGGATGAAGCGTCGTCTCACGCGGTCTGCACGTCCAGCGCGAACGCTGGTCCAACTGAGGCGCCAGGTGGAAATGGCATGGCAAGCCGTTCCACAGGACTACATCCAGCATCTCTAAGATCGTCTCCATGGGCTTTGCACAAAACTGAGATGGACTCTGCTACCAGTGCGACATCATCATCTCCTCGTTACGCCTTGAAACCCTTGCCTCCGTTATTTTTTTTTTCACAAGTATCAACTACTTTCTTCCACGCTTTCGCACCATTACAGAGAAGTGTCGCTGGCGCGTTTGAACCAAATTTCACAGTTCTACATCACAGTGGGGCAAAATGACGGAGTGTGGAGCTATATATGCTGACGATTAATCCATACGTCGTCGGTCTTGCGTCGTTTTGTACCTTGAAACGGACGGTCTTCTTACAATGGAGAATGTGATACTTCCAAATAAACTGTGTTTCGTTAGTATCTCAACACTTTTCCAAATCTCAAAAATGAAGGAAATATGGGTTAGTTGCTTACTATTGGTCTGTAGCAGAGTAATACTGTAACACATACATTATTAAGTACAGAGCTGACCAGTTTTCTCTATTGTGAAGCGTTTAAATTTCAGTACATACAGGAACGGTTTTTCACAGTTGGGAAAACCCTACTTTGATCAACTATTTGTTGTAATATCAGGAACGCTGTGCAACATATAAAGAATGAATGACATCATTTTAAAATGGAATAAGAACAAATGCCGGCCGGGGTGGCCGAGTGGTTCTAGGCGCTACAGTCTGGAACCGCGCGACCGCTACGGTCGCAGGTTCGAATCCTGTCTCAGGCATGGATATGTGTGATGTCCTTAGGTTAGTTAGGTTTAAGTAGTTCTAAGTTCTAGGGGACTGACGACCTTAGAAGTTAAGTCCGATAGTGCTCAGAGCCATTTGATCCATTTTTTATGAACAAATATTAAACTTCTGTTAGAAGGGTGGCTGGAGACATAAGCCAGAGAAGTGTTCGAGGTACAACAATCTCCTCTGCTGATTTATACGATGTTCGTATCATGATAGAATGTTATTTCTGACCCAGTTTTGTTTTGACCCAGTAAATAAAGATAAAAGCACTGTGCCCCAAGCTTATAAATATAGTTACGCACACACAGCGTCCGAATTTTGTAACTGAATGTACTTGTTGCTGTCATAACAAAAAATCACAAAAATCTTCAATGCAATCTTGGACCTGTATCCCTAAACGAGACTGTCTGGTGAAATAGTAAAAGATAAATACAGTAGCTATGAAGGTCGGACGTTTGCAGAGCTATGTATTGTTCATGGACGCACGATAAATTTGTTAAAAAATGTCTTGCAAAAAGAAAAAAAGCAAGAGATGCAGGTAATAGGAAAAATGAGGGAGTGGATTACATCTGTGATTGTGCTTCGATATCGATTTCAGCGCCGGACAAATGAACTTCGTCATTGTATTACGAGAACACTTGAGATACTCCTGACTCCGAATTCGAGGTTCTTCTCAAGAATCAAACCCGAGTCTTCCATTAGCCTCCTCTAATGATGCTGTAGTATACAGAGAAGTTGCAGCATTAGAAAATTGTAGCGAAATGCAGGAAGATCTGCAGCGGATAGGCACTTGGTGCTGGGAGTGGCAACTGACCCTTAACATAGACAAATGTAATGTATTGCGAATACATAGAAAGAAGGATCCTTTATTGTATGATTATATGATAGCGGAACAAACACTGGTAGCAGTTACTTCTGTAAAATATCTGGGAGTATGCGTGCGGAACGATTTGAAGTGGAATGATCATATAAAATTAATTATTGGTAAGGCGGGTAACAGGTTGAGATTCATTGGGAGAGTCCTTAGAAAATGTAGTCCATCAACAAAGGAGGTGGCTTACAAAACACTCGTTCGACCTATACTTGAGTATTGCGCATCAGTGTGGGATCCGTACCAGATCGGGTTGACGGAGGAGATAGAGAAGATCCAAAGAAGAGCGGCGCGTTTCGTCACAGGGTTATTTGGTAACCGTGATAGCGTTACGGAGATGTTTAACAAACTCAAGTGGCAGACTCTGCAAGAGAGGCGCTCTGCATCGCGGTGTAGCTTGCTCGCCAGGTTTCGAGAGGGTGCGTTTCTGGATGAGGTATCGAATATATTGCTTCCCCCTACTTATACCTCCCGAGGAGATCACGAATGTAAAATTAGAGAGATTAGAGCGCGCACGTAGGCTTTCAGACAGTCGTTCTTCCCGCGAACCATACGCGACTGGAACAGGAAAGGGAAATAATGACAGTGGCACGTAAAGTGCCCTCCGCCACACACCGTTGGGTGGCTTGCGGAGTATAAATGTAGATGTAGATGTAGATGTAATACAGAATTTACGTGTTCACCCCATTTCATATCGTGTTTTGGTGACAACTTAAAGTATTTGAGTGATTTAGGGTGCTCCGGTTTTAAGTGTAATCCCTGGCTACAATATTTCTCATTAGAAATTCTCTTGTGTAAATGACGAGTCACTGGCTGTAACACGCTAGTAAAGCTCTTGTTGAATTTCCTTTTAGGACGGTTTCGAAGAGGAAGGCTCTGTTCCGTAAAAGTTCTAATAAGCGGGAGACTGTCTCGGAGAAACTACTAGGCAGTAAAATATGAAACGTTTACTGCCTGTTTTCCCACAGGGCAGCCTTTACCACAGTAACTACTGCCCCAATATCGCAGGAACGACCGGTCAGGTTTAAGTGACAGGGATTTTTTGCCATTTCGGTAGAAACAGGTTCTATAAAGAAAGAAACGACCGTCCATATAAGTGGTCTTTTAACATCAAATCTGGGCAAAAGTGTCTGGTTATAGCACTACGAGGATGTTCAATCTAAATATAAACAGTGCATTCACATGATGACCTAATCTCGTTACGTTGCACGGAATGATCTTTAGTGCCATTTTACCGTGTTTAATTCCATGTATGGGATTCTAAGCAGAAAATATTAAACTTACTGTGCAAATCAAAAGAAATGAAACTGCACTAATATGCACGCCACGTACCTTCACTCAAAAATGCAAAAACCAGAATCAAGAAAATTAAAGATACCTCATCCTCTGACATTAAATAGGCTTGCCACACCTATTCAGTAGCAATGTTGTTGAATCATAAGTAAGTATGCACCGTGAAATTCACTCCGTCACTCGAGCTACACTGACGGGCTCCTCTCGTGCGACTCATGCTATACAGTATTGTAGACAAACCACCCCGAAACACATGTACACTAGCTGTCAATTTCCAAAATCGCTTGGGTTGTGCTTCTCGGCCAATCAGAACAGAACACATATATGGTAGGTCTGTGTAAGCTGTATAGAGGTGCTGTTTCGAATCTGTGGATTTCACAAAATTACACTCCTGGAAATTGAAATAAGAACACCGTGAATTCATTGTCCCAGGAAGGGGAAACTTTATTGACACATTCCTGGGGTCAGATACATCACATGATCACACTGACAGAACCACAGGCACATAGACACAGGCAACAGAGCATGCACAATGTCGGCACTAGTACAGTGTATATCCACCTTTCGCAGCAATGCAGGCTGCTATTCTCCCATGGAGACGATCGTAGAGATGCTGGATGTAGTCCTGTGGAACGGCTTGCCATGCCAATTCCACCTGGCGCCTCAGTTGGACCAGCGTTCGTGCTGGACGTGCAGACCGCGTGAGACGACGCTTCATCCAGTCCCAAACATGCTCAATGGGGGACAGATCCGGAGATCTTGCTGGCCAGGGTAGTTGACTTACACCTTCTAGAGCACGTTGGGTGGCACGGGATACATGCGGACGTGCATTGTCCTGTTGGAACAGCAAGGTCCCTTGCCGGTCTAGGAATGGTAGAACGATGGGTTCGATGACGGTTTGGATGTACCGTGCACTATTCAGTGTCCCCTCGACGATCACCAGTGGTGTACGGCCAGTGTAGGAGATCGCTCCCCACACCATGATGCCGGGTGTTGGCCCTGTGTGCCTCGGTCGTATGCAGTCCTGATTGTGGCGCTCACCTGCACGGCGCCAAACACGCATACGACCATCATTGGCACCAAGGCAGAAGCGACTCTCATCGCTGAAGACGACACGTCTCCATTCGTCCCTCCATTCACGCCTGTCGCGACACCACTGGAGGCGGGCTGCACGATGTTGGGGCGTGAGCGGAAGACGGCCTAACGGTGTGCGGGACCGTAGCCCAGCTTCATGGAGACGGTTGCGAATGGTCCTCGCCGATACCCCAGGAGCAACAGTGTCCCTAATTTGCTGGGAAGTGGCGGTGCGGTCCCCTACGGCACTGCGTAGGATCCTACGGTCTTGGCGTGCATCCGTGCATCGCTGCGGTCCGGTCCCAGGTCGACGGGCACGTGCACCTTCCGCCGACCACTGGCGACAACATCGATGTACTGTGGAGACCTCACGCCCCACGTGTTGAGCAATTCGGCGGTACGTCCACCCGGCCTTCCGCATGCCCACTATACGCCCTCGCTCAAAGTCCGTCAACTGCACATACGGTTCACGTCCACGCTGTCGCGGCATGCTACCAGTGTTAAAGACTGCGATGGAGCTCCGTATGCCACGGCAAACTGGCTGACACTGACGGCGGCGGTGCACAAATGCTGCGCAGCTAGCGCCATTCGACGGCCAACACCGCGGTTCCTGGTGTGTCTGCTGTGCCGTGCGTGTGATCATTGCTTGTACAGCCCTCTCGCAGTGTCCGGAGCAAGTATGGTGGGTCTGACACACCGGTGTCAATGTGTTCTTTTTTCCATTTCCAGGAGTGTATTTCCTTACCATATGACAAATCAGAATTTGCGAAACGTGGTCAATGCACTGCGTGATTGAGAACAGACATGACTATTATTTCACCAAACAGTAGTGGCGGAGTTAATGGATTTACAGTGCATAGGATTACCTCATATCATTTTGTACAGCGATCCGTGAGTCGAATCGTCTTGGTAGAAAAATTAAAATCACAGTACCTTTAAATTTTTTATCACTTGTAAGTTGTTTAACCAGGTATTTTTCTGTGACAATTGTGCAGAGAGAACTTAACATCTGCAATTGAATTAAAGTAGGCAATTTTTAATACGTTCTAGAATGCTCATATGCTCATACTTCATTTGTAAGAACCTGTAGTGACAGGGAATTTAAAAATCAATTTGATGAGCTTCGTTTCTTCGCTATAAGCATTTTTAAGATCATTGTCCATCATGAATTTAAGAAGGTTAGCAGGTGTTATATATTTATTTCTGTCAATATAAATGTTTTCTAACTTTTTTTTTTTTTTTTGTAGAAGAATGGGTAAGTTGTGAGAATCCCGTTCAGTTTCATTGTCGGGAAATTTCATTTATAGTTCCCATACTGACACTTAAGAAGGGATTCTATGATCTCAGTATTCTGAAGATCTACATAACGTTCTTCCATTCGCACAATAGTTTTTTCTGAGATCTCTTACGATAACATCTTAATGGACTGGAATTCAAGATCGCTAACACTTATTTCACTGTGAAATTTCTTGTTAGTGCTTGCAGTACGTGAGATCACAACTTTTTACTGTCCCATATCCTTTTCTTGATTTCAGCATTCGACATACTAATATCACGTGCAATTTTGCGGTGAAGAAGCGCACACAGATGGTCAACATATACAAATATTTCTTTGTAAAAACAAAGCTGGGAAGGAACTGAATTTGATTGAGAACGGTAAACAAGTCAGAAGCGCTGTTGAATGATTCTGCATCCCTATCTTCATCACCTGTGATAATATTTTCGAATATGTCTTTCAACTCATGGCATTTAAGATATATTTTCTGAAACGCTCGTAAATTGAAGTCTCATTCTGCAATGCATGCCTGAGGCAATCTGAAATCTGTATTTTCTGAGCGTCGTGTTCTCTTTTAAGACTTGATAAAAATGAATGGAGTGCCTACAAGACTGGAAATGAAAAGCACCGCTGCTCTGTTATTTTTTGAACAATGTAATTACGTTTATGAGCATAATAGTTGAAAAATGTAATTCGTGATCATCTTTGTTTGACAAAATATTCGACACCACCATGTTTACCTGTCATTACTGAGGCACCACTATTTTGTCACTGACTTCCCGAACATCAAGTGCACTGTGTTGAGTTTCTGATAAACCCTACGCTGTGTTGTCAATAGAAACATTGTGAAAAGCAATACAGCTTTTTATGGGAACGTATTTTCTCCAACAGACTTGCTTGACTGTAAATCTTCTTTAAGGCGGTCGTTAATGACATCGGTAACCATTTCAGCTAATTCGTTTTGAACTGTGCTTGATGTTTCTCTGAGCCTAGAAGTGCTCGGCAGGTCCTCACGAATAAACTGTTCGTCGCCAGACAAGGGTACCAATAACTCGAGGCAGTTCCCTTTGTCGTCTGAACTTCGATCATCAAAGCGTCCTCTGAATGCAAGCTCTTGCTTATCTAAGAAACAAACAATATGAGTAAGGCTCCGGATTAAAAATGTATTTTGTTTCACAATCGCATTTCGTTTTATTACAAGAAGTTTGACTCCTTCACAGAAACTGAATGTTCAATTCGTCCATGACCCAACAACTAATGACTCTCTTGATGTTTCTCATTTTTCTGTCAAACTTTTTTGTGACACATGCTTCGAAACAAGCTGATGTCCATTCTTTTCCAATTCCAAGCCCACAAAAGAAAATATTTATGTATGATAATGCAGTTTACCATTTGCTAAGCAACCTGTAAGCCAAGAATACTTTTTATACCAAGGAAAATGAAGTTTTCTGTTTTATTTCCCATCAGATCTTTTAATGTCTAAGTGTTGTGTAAATTGCTAATCTTTATAAACGCAATTTGTTATGTAAGTGTAGCTCGAAAATGATTTGTCATCAAACTTGAGAAATAAAGACAGCAGTTACACCTGTGCACAAGCGTTAATATAATCAGTTAATTACCTGGGCTCAGGAATTGTAATAGTAAAACAAATGTTATTGAACCGGAACTGAACAGAGCGCGAAATAACGCGTAATTTAACAGCTAAGGGAAACCTCACACTCCTACGGCATACTTCCACCGCAGGCCGCGGTGGCCTCGCGGTTCTAGGCGCTCAGTCCGGAACCGTGGGACAGCTCCGGTCGCAGGTTCGAATCCTGCCTGGGGCATGGATGTGTGTGATGTCCTTAGGTTAGTTAGGTTTAAGTAGTTCTAAGTTCTAGGGGACTGATGACCACAGCTGTTAAGTCCCATAGTGCTCAGAGCCATTTGAGCCATACTTCCACCATGCCGGTTATCGTGTGTAAACAAGAGGATATATCTAGGAGCCACAAATGAATGTTAAACCTTATAGCATCCATTACACATTGAACGCTCACCTCATGGATGGAATGAAACTGTGGTAACATACAAAACAAATTTATACTGTTTACAACACATTGTTGTATTTTAACTCTAATTGTAAGTTTGCTTAATATTTTTGGGTAGGCTAAGCCCCAAAAGTATGTGAAGAGTTTCACCACTGCAGTAAATACTAAAAGAAATTTGTTGGCAGGAATGTGGAGTAAACAGTACATTTACACAGTTTGTTTATAAATTATTTACACAAAGGTAAATCGTAATAAAGGACATATATTGCGAATGCGGTCACAAAACCGGAAAAATTGTGTTGAATGTAACAATGGCCGCGGAAGCCTACGTTTACATAAATAACAGAAATGTCTGGTATAGCTCTGAATACTGTTTATCTTTCAGTTCCAGCTAAAAGTGTTCAATGCGGCTACCCTTTGTAACACGGCAAATGTTACATCTGTAATCATCGCCCACAAGTAATGATTTGATTTGATTTGTTTTATTGCTCGTTTAGAGAATTGTTGCCTTACATTTTATAACAGGTCGTTCATTTTACAGCATTTCGTGTAGTTTACAAAACACTTTCCATTTTACTAACTGCAATGATTATTTTCTGCAATTACAATGGAAATAATAATTAAAAATACATTAGAAATTGAAAGAAAAACACAAAAAATATTCAAATTTTAAGAAGATATGAAGGTAGATAGGAGGAAAGACTTGGATGGAAAGAGAGAGAGAGAAACGTTACCCTATGTGATCCAGCCTGGTCTGAAAGTCTCATGCCGGCCGCTGTGGCCGAGCGGTTCTAGGAGCTTCTGACGGGAACCGTGCTGCTGCTACGGTCGCAGGTTCGAATTCTGCCTCGGGGATGGATGTGTGTGATGTCCCTAGGTTAGTTAGGTTTAAGTAGTTCTAAGTCTAGGGGACTGATGACCTCAGATGTTAAGTCCCACAGTGCTTAGAGCCATTTCTGAAAGTCTCGTAACTACTTCGAGCCTTGTAGTCCCGGTTCGCTGCAGTTTAATTTACGGATTAATATTTCTAAAACTGTTTACTAAAACACTATAACTATTACGTACATAGCGGAAAGCGCAATGGTGTGTGAGTGTAAAGGATGTTGTTTCTTGTTGCTATTAATTAACGTCGAGTTCCTGTATTATGTGTCTTGAATTTTAGCTATTATGTTGTTTGTATACTAAATATTCGGTTACATGTGTTACATTCCAAAAGTGGTATAATGACCGCGGTATAGACACGTCTGCTGTTTATATTTGAGCTAAAACAGGTTTACGGAGTTGATGGCATTACGTTGTTTATTGCAACTAAGTTTAATTATTCTAGATGTTGTGTAAGGCTGTCTGTAGTACGTGATGGGCAAAGTGTTCGCTGTTTGAGTGAGTGTGTGTTTCGGTATTGTCTACGAATTGGAACTACTGTCTTATGTTTCGGTGTTGTCTACGAATTGGAACTGCTGTCTTACGTGTTTCCCGTGTTGTGCTATACGGGCGTGTCTGTCTGTATCTGTCAAGTCTTGCGTTAATGGACAAAGATCGTCCAAGGACTAGACGTACTCCACAAACAGAGGACCTGATTCTTGAGGTAGTTCACCAGTCACGTCGAAGAAATATCGTGATATTGCAAGAAATCTCCAGATGTCTCAATGTTTGGGCGTTGCAGTGTTGAACGATGGAGACCTTCACCAATATCATTGCATGTTAACTCAACAACAGCGGCCAGAATACCTTATTCGATGAGTACAGTTTTGTGAATGTTTTTTGCACGAAGTCGAAAGTAACGAACGTTTTTAAATAACGTCGTATGGAATGACGAATCTAATTTCACTAGTGAAGGTATTTTCAACCTCCACGACAGCCATTATACACTCCTGGAAATTGAAATAAGAACACCACGAATTCATTGTCCCAGGAAGGGGAAACTTTATTGACACATTCCTGGGGTCAGATACATCACATGATCACACTGACAGAACCACAGGCACAGAGACACAGGCAACAGAGCATGCACAATGTCGGCACTAGTACAGTGTATATCCACCTTTCGCAGCAATGCAGGCTGCTATTCTCCCATGGAGACGATCGTAGAGATGCTGGATGTAGTGCTGTGGAACGGCTTGCCATGCCATTTCCACCTGGCACCTCAGTTGGACCAGCGTTCGTGCTGGACGTGCAGACCGCGTGAGACGACGCTTCATCCAGTCCCAAACATGCTCAATGGGGGACAGATCCGGAGATCTTGCTGGCCAGGGTAGTTGCCTTACACCTTCTAGAGCACGTTGGGTGGCACGGGTACATGCGGACGTGCATTGTCCTGTTGGAACAGCAAGGTCCCTTGCCGGTCTAGGAATGGTAGAACGATGGGTTCGATGACGGTTTGGATGTACCGTGCACTATTCAGTGTCCCCTCGACGATCACCAGTGGTGTACGGTCAGTGTAGGAGATCGCTCCCCACACCATGATGCCGGGTGTTGGCCCTGTGTGCCTCGGTCGTATGCAGTCCTGATGTGGCGCTCACCTGCACGGCGCCAAACACGCATACGACCATCATTGGCACCAAGGCAGAAGCGACTCTCATCGCTGAAGACGACACGTCTCCATTCGTCCCTCCATTCACGCCTGTCGCGACACCACTGGAGGCGGGCTGCACGATGTTGGGGCGTGAGCGGTAGACGGCCTAACGGTGTGCGGGACCGTAGCCCAGCTTCATGGAGACGGTTGCGAATGGTCCTCGCCGATACCCCAGGAGCAACAGTGTCCCTAATTTGCTGGGAAGTGGCGGTGCGGTCCCCTACGGCACTGCGTAGGATCCTACGGTCTTGGCGTGCATCCGTGCGTCGCTGCGGTCCGGTCGACGGGCACGTGCACCTTCCGCCGACCACTGGCGACAACATCGATGTACTGTGGAGACCTCACGCCCCACGTGTTGAGCAATTCGGCGGTACGTCCACCCGGCCTCCCGCATGCCCACTATACGCCCTCGCTCAAAGTCCATCAACTGCACATACGGTTCACGTCCACGCTGTCGCGGCATGCTACCAGTGTTAAAGACTGCGATGGAGCTCCGTATGCCACGGCAAACTGGCTGACACTGACGGCGGCGGTGCACAAATGCTGCGCAGCTAGCGCCATTCGACGGCCAGCACCGCGGTTCCTGGTGTGTCCGCTGTGCCGTGCGTGTGATCATTGCTTGTACAGCCCTCTCGCAGTGTCCGGAGCAAGTATGGTGGGTCTGGCACACCGGTGTCAATGTGTTCTTTTTTCCATTTCCAGGAGTGTAGGTCGGAACGAAACCAGCATGTCAGCTGTGAACGTGGCCTTAAGGCACGATTCGGCATAAACGTGTGGAATCGTGGAAGGAGTGCTTTTGGTCCCTTACCTATTGCAGGAAGAGTTCAAAGCGCCCCTGTATCGTAAGTTTCTTCACAGGACTTTGCCTGACGCATTAGATAAAATTCCACTAGGCGTTCGACGACCACTGTGGTTTCAGCATCAAGGTGCGCCGCCACACCTTAGAATGAATGTGTGTAACTACTGAAATGAAGCGTTTCCAGGGAAACGGATTGCTTCTGGATGGTCCAATGTTATAGCGTCCACATGCGTCGAATTTTAATGCACTAGATTTTTATTTGTGGCGACAATTGCAGGAAAAAAAATTTACAGCACTCCACCCATGGATATACACGACCAACTAGCTCGCGTGCATGCCGCTTCGGCAATAGTGGGTGCAGGTGTGTTGCGCAAGATCCAGAAAAGTATGATCCAGCGGGTGGCGCAGTGTTTGCAGATGCAAGGTGGAACGTCTTCTGGTACGTGCATGTAGGGACTCTGTGAAGATAAGCTTGGATATCAGACATACAGAATGGAATTACCGTGAGTAACGTATCTTGAATTCTACCTATTGTCTTTTATGTACCTCATTAAATACAGATGATGTTACTGTACATAGCATTAGTTTCTGTTCGCTGTGTTTGTGTCATGGACGAAACAAATTGGTCGTTTATGTCTGTGACATATTCATGTTACGTGTTACTGTTTGAATAAAGTTAAAAGTTGAAACGTCCCCTTAGAACAATTTATACACGACTGTCCTTAACCTGACACACAATATTATTTAGCGCAACGCAATCTGACTTTCAAAAATCCCTACAAAAGAATGGCCCTGACTAACATTAACCTATACCTTTCACAAATCACTTACCTCACAAAAATCTTCATTACTCGAACTACTGCAATAGAGCGAGCGCCACTACTGCCAGCTAAATAAAAGATTCAAACTACGGAAGTCACTAACTACTGATAGGGATAGTTAGCAAATGAAAGATTTTAATAGAGAACAAACACTGTATTTACCTTAATAATCATAATATGTATAGCAGTTCAATTTCAAAACTTCCGCCATCTCTCTCCCCACATCCACCACTGCTGGCGGCTCACCTCCAACTGCGCAACGCTACGCGCTGTTCACATCCAGCTGCCGCTGTTAACACTACAATGGCAGACAACAATGCAAACTAGCCACATACTGCACACAGCACAGCCAGTGATTTTCATACAGAGCGCTACGTGGCATTACCAATATAAAAATCTAAACAGCCTACTTACATAAAGAAAACATAAACAGCCTACTTGCATAAAGAAAACATATACAGCCTACTTACAAAGTAACAGAAAGAACTACATCAGATACCACATTGTAGAGCTGTAAACTGGATACAGCTTTATCCTTCAACTGGAAAAATAATTGTTTGGCTGGAACACGACTCGATCATTGATGAAAGTGCATATCCGTTCCCCACTGCGTTGTCTGGTCTCACTACGCTAATGGAGCAGCTCCAATACAGTGGAGAGTAGATGCTACTTGTTCTTGGGCATACTGCATGCAGTTGCAGTACTGCCGGAGCCTCCTCCCTCAAATCGCTTTTCTGGTAAACCAATTGGTTTTGCCAGACACTTATTTGTCTTGAGTTGGGAAACGGAATCGCATGCCCACCGCCAAGTGCGGCATCTTTTTCTTCACCCTGTATATTTCAGATTCCTTCTGATGTTTTGGTTGTTCGTTGTATATATGGTCCAATTTTCATGAGTCTACGTTACTCGCAGTAACACATAATGAGGGAGTTACTTTCATCCTTAAGTTTTGCACACCAACGTAGTTACACGTGCACTGATAAGCCTAAACATTATGACCACTGCTGACTGCGACGTTGATGCCATCTGGTGGCGCTGAGGGCATGTGACGAGGTAATAAAAGTATGTATGCATAGCAGACACGGACTGGGAGTCACACTCACCAAGATATGGGCTCCCAATTGAGAAAATCATTGAGGTAAGATACTTTGACAGAGGGAAGATTATTATTATGAAGAGCCTGTGAAAGAGTATCTCGAAAACGGCGAGGCTTGTCGAATGTTCACGTGCTACTGTCGTGGGCATCTATGGAAACAGTATGATGGACAGTGAAACTAGCACTAGGCGCTAAATGGTAGGACGTCCACGACTCTTTGCAGAACGTGGAATTTGCAGGTTTGTCTGCTCTGTGATGTAGGAAAACCGTGGTCTGTGACATCCTTGCCAAAATAGATCAATGCTGGTTCACACACAGGTGTTTCGAGGCACACCGTTCATCGTACATTGTTGAACATGGAGCTCCGCCGCAGACCAACCTTTCATTTTCGTCGCGTTGATCCAGCGACATCGTCAGTTACGATTTCTATGGACATGGGACCATCGAAATTGGACTATCAATCAATGGAAACGTGTCAGCTCTTCGGGTGAGTTTTTGTAACACTAGATAGTGGGTCTCCTCCACAAACGCCCTCATCGCGGTGAACGGCGGCTGAAAACGTACAGCGCGCCACGGACGCAGGCTGATGGGAGCAGTATTATGCTATGGGAGACTTACTCCAGCGCTTGCATGGGACCTGTGGCAGTAATCGAAGACACGCTGACAGTTGCGAACCACCTGCATCTCTTCACGTATGATGTCTCCCGCAACGGTGATGTCGTTCTTCAGCGGTATCTCGGATCCACAACCGTGCTACAATCTACATCTACATCTACATTTATATTCCGCAAGCCACCCAAAGGTGTGTGGCGGAGGGCACTTTACGTGCCACTGTCATTACCTCCCTTTCCTGTTCCAGTCGCGTATGGTTCGCGGGAAGAACGACTGTCTGAAAGCCTCTGTGCGCGCTCTAATCTCTCTAATTTTACATTCGTGATCTCCTCGGGAGGTATAAGTAGGGGGAAGCAATATATTCGATACCTCATCCAGAAACGCACCCTCTCGAAACCTGGCGAGCAAGCTACACCGCGATGCAGAGCGCCTCTCTTGCAGAGTCTGCCACTTGAGTTTGTTAAACATTTCCGTAACGCTATCACGCTTACCAAATAACCCTGTGACGAAAGGCGCCGCTCTTCTTTGGATCTTCTCTATCTCCTCCGTCAACCCGATCCGGCACGGATCCCACACTGATGAGCAATGCTCAAGTATAGGTCGAAGGAGTGTTTTGTAAGCCACCTCCTTTGTTGATGAACTACATTTTCTAAGGACTCTCCCAATGAATCTCAACCTGGTACCCGCCTTACCAACAATTAATTTTATATGATCATTCCACTTCAAATCGTTCCGCACGAATACTCCCAGATATTTTACAGAGGTAACTGCTACCAGTGTTTGTTCTGATATCATATAATCATACAATAAAGGATCCTTCTTTCTATGTATTCGCAATACATTACATTTGTCTATGTTAAGGATCAGTTGCCACTCCCTGCACCAAGTGCCTATCCGCTGCAGATCTTCCTGCATTTCGCTACAATTTTCTAATGCTGCAACTTCTCTGTATACTACAGCATCATCCGCGAATAGCCGCATCGAACTTCCGACACTATCGACCAGGTCATTCATATATATTGTGAAAAGCAATGGCCCCATAACACTCCCCTGTGGCACGCCAGAGGTTACTTTAACGTCTGTAGACGTCTCTCCATTGATAACAACATGCTGTGGTCTGTTTGCTAAAGACTCTTCAATCCAGCCACACAGCTGGTCTGATATTTCGTAGGCTCTTACTTTGTTTATAAGGCGACAGTGCGGAACTGTATCGAACTCCTTCCGGAAGTCAAGAAAAATAGCAACTACCTGGGAGCCTGTACCTAATATTTTCTGGGTCTCATGAAAAATAAAGCGAGTTGGTTCTCACACGATCGCTGTTTCCGGAATCCATGTTGATTCCTACATAGTAGATTCTGGGTTTCCAAAAACGACATGATACTCGAGCAAAAAACATGTTCTAAAATTCTACAACAGATCGACGTCAGAGATATAGGACTATAGTTTTGGGCATCTGCTCGACGACCCTTCTTGAAGACTACCTGTGCTCTTTTCCAATCATTTGGAACCTTCCGTTCCTCTAGAGACTTGCGGTACACGGCTGTTAGAAGGGGAGCAAGTTCTTTCGCGTACTCTGTGTAGAATCGAATTGGTATCCCGTCAGGTCCAGTGGACTTTCCTCTGTTGAGTGATTCCAGTTGCTTTTCTATTCCTTGGACACTTATTTCGATGTCAGCCATTTTTTCTTTTGTGCGAGGATTTAGAGAAGGAACTGCAGTGCGGTCTTCCTCTGTGAAACAGCTTTGGAAAAAGGTGTTTAGTATTTCAGCTTTCCGCGTGTCATCCTCTGTTTCAATACCTTCATCATCCCGGAGTGTCTGGATATGCTGTTTCGAGCCACTTACTGATTTAACGTAAGACCAGAACTTTCTAGGATTTTCTGTCAAGTCGATACATAGAATTTTACTTTCGAAATCACTGAACGCTTCATGCATAGCCCTCCTTACGCTAACTTTAACATCGTTTAGCATCTGTTTGTCTGAGAGGTTTTGGCTGCGTTTAAACTTGGAGTGAAGCTCTCTTTGCTTTTGCAGTAGTTTCCTAACCTTGTTGTTGTACCACGGTGGGTTTTTCCCGTCCCTCACAGTTTTACTCGGCACATACCTGTCTAAAACGCATTTGCGATTGCCTTGAACTTTTTCCATAAACACTCAACATTGCACGTGTCGGAACAGAAATTTTCGTTTTGATCTGTTTGGTAGTCTGAAATCTGCCTGCTATTACTCTTGATAAACAGATAAACAGATAAACCTTCCTCCCTTTTTTAAATTCCTATTAACGTCCAACGGGATGTTGCAACGGCCTTATGATCACTGATTCCCTGCTCTGCACATACAGAGTCGAAAAGTTTGGGTCTGTTTGTTATCAGTAGGTCCAAGACGTTATCTCCACGAGTCGGTTCTCTGTTTAATTGCTTGAGGTAATTTTCGGATAGTGCACTCAGTATAATGTCACTCGATGCTCTGTCCCTACCATCCATCCTAAACATCTGAGTGTCCCAGTCTGTATCTGGTAAATTGAAATCTCCACCTAAGGCTATAACATGCTGAGAAAATTTATGTGAAATGTATTCCAAATTTTCTCTCAGTTGTTCTGCCACTAATGCTGCTGAGTCGGGAGGTCGGTAAAAGGAGCCAATTATTAACCTAGCTCGGTTGTTGAGTGTAACCTCCACCCATAATAATTCACAGCAACTATCCACTTCTACTTCACTACAGGATAAACTACTACTAACAGCGACGAACACTCCATCACCAGTTGCATGCAATCTATCCTTTCTAAACACCGTCTGTACCTTTGTAAAAATTTCGGCAGAATTTATCTCTGGCTTCAGCCAGCTTTCTCTACCTATAACGACTTCAGCTTCGGTGCTTTCTATCAGCGCTTGAAGTTCCGGCACTTTACCAACGCAGCTTCGACAGTTTACAATTACAATACCGATTGCTGCTTGGTCCCCGCATGTCCTGGCTTTGCCCCGCACCCGTTGAGGCTGTTGCCCTTTCTGTACTTGCCCAAGGCCATCTAACCTAAAAAACCGACCAGCCCACGCCACACAACCCCTGCTACCCGTGTAGCCGCTTGTTGCGTGTAGTGGGTTCCTGACCTATCCAGCGGAACCCGAAACCCCACCACCCTATGGCGCAAGTCGAGGAATCTGCAGCCCACACGGTGGCAGAACCGTCTCAGCCTCTGATTCAGACCCTCCACTCGGCTCTGTACCAAAGGTCCGCAGTCAGTCCTGTCGACGATGCTGCAGATGGTGAGCTCTGCTTTCATCCCGCTAGCGAGACTGGCAGTCTTCACCAAATCAGATAACCGCCGGAAGCCAGAGAGGATTTCCTCCGATCCATAGCGACACACATCATTGGTGCCGACATGAGCGACCACCTGCAGATGGGTGCACCCTGTACCCTTCACAGCATCCGGAAGGACCCTTTCCACATCTGAAATGACTCCTCCCGGTACGCACACGGAGTGCACATTGCTTTTCTTCCCCTCTCTTGCTGCCATATCCCTAAGGGGCCCCATTATGCGCCTGACGTTGGAGCTCCCAACTACCAGTAAGCCCACCCTCTGCGACCGCCCGGATCTTGCAGACTGAGGGGCAACCTCTGGAACAGGACAAGCAGCCATATCAGGCCGAAAATCAGTATCAGCCAGAGACAAAGCCTGAAACCGGTTCGTCAGACAAACTGAAGAGGCCTTCCGTTCAGCCCTGCGGAATGTCTTTCGCCCCCTGCCACACCTTGAGACGACCACCACTCTACCACAGGTGAGGGATCAGCCTCAATGCGGGCAGTATCCTGGGCAACCACAGTCGTAGTCCGATCGAGGGGTGCGTGGGACGAGCTGGCCGTCCCCGACAGACCCCAAACGGACCCCCACAGTGATGCCCATTGGCAACAGCCTCAAGCTGTGTGACTGAAGCCAACACTGTCTGAAGCTGGGAGCGAAGGGATGCCAACTCAGCCTCCATCCGAACACAGCAGTTGCAGTCCCTATCCATGCTAAAAACTTTTGTGCAAAGAACATCTGAACTAATTTACAGAGAGCGCAAACAAATCGACATAAAATTTAAACGGTTATTAAAACACAAGATTGCCTAGTAAATGCAGTAATGCTGCTACTTGCGCACTGCTGACACACTGCTCGGCGGCGGAAGGAGACTACGCGATTTTGCACTATTCAGGTACTAAAACGCAATGCTACAACTCTCAAATACTATAATACGCCAGAAATTTATGAATTAAACAATGCAAGTACCAAAAACACGCAAAGGAATTAACAATTAAACTATGTAACAAATGAGTGAGCTAGGAGTATACGACTTGCTGCTGCAGCTGCTTATCCAACGGCGGCAGGGAGCACACTGGTTTGAGGAGCGTTATAGTGAACCTAAATCCTTTGGAACCTACCTGTTTCTTTATTGGGTGCCATCACCGCGAACACGGCGCGTTATTTACGTGAATTACATAACCTGTGTGGTGTCACCGCCAGACACCACACTTGCTAGGTGGTAGCTTTAAATCGGCCGCGGTCCATTAGTACATGTCGGACCCGCGTGTCGCCACAGTCAGTATTGCAGACCGAGCGCCACCACACGGCAGGTCTAGAGAGACGTACTAGCACTCAGCCCAGTTGTACGACGACTTTGCTAGCGACTACACTGACGAAGCCTTTCTCTCATTTGCCGAGAGACAGTTAAAATAGCCTTCAGCTAAGTCCATGACTACGACCTAGCAAGGCGCCATTAACCATATCTGGAGAGAGTCTCATTTGTATAGTAAGGAGCGATGTACCACAAGGATGAATTAAAGTTAAGTAAACAGACGCTACGTACTTTTCTTTAGTGCATTCATAACATATCCTGTTCCAGACTTCACGCCAGTCGGCGTGTGTGTACGCGTGCCTTTCGGTTACCCGTCACTGTGGACTGGCTGTCTTGTCAGTCCACTACAACCTGTGCTTAGACATCTAACGCCACGTACCTCCACAAACCTACTAACAAACTGTCGGATCCCTGATACGCAGAATCAGTGATGTATCTCGTTTCAGTGACGCACAAGCAAGCTATTGAGCAGGTGGTCATAATGTTTGGCTCATCCGTGTATAAATATGAACCTCTTGGGATAACTGCAGCCGGAAGTTACTGTTGTATCCCATCCCATTACTCCTGCCGGACAGTCCACCTTTCCTCAGGGTGGCGTGTCGTCCTGTCTACATCTAGGCGAGTCCAGGAGCGGCGAGCTTTTCGGTGGCTGTCCCCAGAGGCACTTCTCCGCCGCGCGTCGTCATAGCAGCAGTTGGACAAGACGATGACATCGCCCCTCTCTGGCAGCCAGTGAGGGGGTTGTACGTCATCCCCAGCGGATTCAGCCATAAACGCAAAATCCATGTATCAAAATGTAATCTTACTCCCAGACTGATTGGTATGATCGATAAGATCAAGTATGACAGTTTGTAGGCTAGACGGAACGGATATTTATTTCTTCATGGTATTCCAGTTGTCAGAGGACAAAGTTGTTCAGATCAGATATTTTACCACGTATGGTCATGAAGCTAAGGAATCCGCCATGGTAGCCGAGAGCGCTGACACGCTGCTTCCTGGACTCGGGTAGGCGCGCCGGCTCCGGTTCGAATCCGCCCGGCGGATTAACAGCGAGGACCGATGTGCCGGCCAGCCCGAATGTGGTTTTTAGCCGGTTTTCCACATCCCGCTAGGTGAATACCGGGATAGTCCCCATGTTCCGCCTCAGTTACACGGTTCACAGACGTCTGAACACATTCGCACTTTTCCGTGGATAACACTCGATGCAGACAGTTGGGGTACACAAATTTCGTCCCAGGGGGTACAGGGTGGCGACAGGAAGGGCATCCAACCACCCTTTAAGGAAGGTAGGACGTCAAACGTGCCGATTTGGAGCGGGAGAGGCATCACAAGACATTTTAATTTCCACTGTCTATACTTTTACAAATAAATTCATGAAAGTTCGTCAGCATGACCATGAAGGATTCATAATTCACACTCACAGCAGTGGAAGTTCGAAAACATAACAAAATAAATTCTTTTTACATGTGAAATTTCATCTTTTTTTTTACTTACTAATGGCAACATTTGTTGCTATAGGTGCACTTTTCTTCATAAGTAAGTGAGATTCTTCGATGAATTTTACACAGCATACAAACCATACTTAAAGGTGTATGAAACTCTAGAATTTTACAAATCTATTAAAAACAGTGGTAACAATTGAGGCAATTAACTAGAAAATTTGTGTTTTTTCTAAACATGAAGTTTAAAATATAACAGCTCATTCGTTTTTTCATAAATTAAATAAATTCTAGAGTTTCATACACCTGTAAATATGGTTTGTATGCTGTGCAAAATTCATCGAAGAATCTCTCTAACTTATGAAGCAAAGTTTACCTATAGCAACGATTGCAGCCATTAGTGAGCGAAAGAATGATGAAATTTCACACGTAAAAAAATTTATTTTGTTATATTTTCGATGTTGGAAATAGGATCACATTTGAGGAAATGGAGAAAATGGTCAATAGATTGCAGTGCAATAAAGCGGCTGGGGTGGATGAAATTAAGTCGGAACTCATCAAATACAGTGGAATGTCAGGTCTTAAATGGTTACACAGGATAATTGAAATGGCCTGGGAGTTGGGACTGGTTCCATCAGACTGGACAAAAGCAGTAATCACACCAATCTTTAAACATGGGAACAGAAAAGATTGTAACAACTACAGAGGTATCTCTTTAATCAGTGTTGTGGGTAAAATCTTCTCAGGTATTGTTGAAAGGAAAGTGCGAGTATTAGTTGAGGACCAATTGCATGAAAATCAGCGTGGGTTTAGGCCTCCTAGAGGTTGTCAGGACCAGATCTTTAGCTTACGGCAAATAATGGAGAAGTGTTATGAGTGGAACAGGGAATTGTATCTATGCTTTATAGATCTAGAAAAGGAATATGACCGGGTTCCTAGGAGGAAGTTATTGTCTGTTCTATAAGATTATGGAATAGGAGGCAAACTTTTGAAAGCAATTAAATATCTTTACATGGATAGTCAGGCAGCAGTTAGAGTTGACAGTAAATTGAGTTCATGGTTCAGAGTAGTTTCAGGGGTAAGACAAGGCTGCAACCTGTCTCAACTGTTGTTCATATTGTTTAGGGATCATATGTTGAAAACAATAGACTGGCTGGGTGAGATTAAGATATGTGAACACAAAATAAGCAGTCTGGTATATGCGGATGACTTAGTTGTGATGGCAGATTCGATTGAAAGTTTGCAAAGTAATATTTCAGAGCTAGATCAGAAATGTAAGGACTATGGTATGAAGATTAACATCTCCAAAACGAAAGTAATGTCAGCGGCAAAGAAATATAAACGGATTGAGTGCCAAATAGGAGGAACAAAGTTAGAACAGGTGGACGGTTTCAAGTACTTAGGATGCATATTCTCACAGGATGGCAACATAGTGAAAGAACTGGAAGCGAGGTGTAGCAAAGCTAATGCAGTGAGCGCTCCCCTACGATCTACTCTCTTCTGCAAGAAGGAAGTCAGTACCAAGACTAAGTTATCTGTGCACCGTTCAATCTTTCGACCAACTTTGTTGTATGGGAGCGAAAGCTGGGTGGATTCAGGTTACCTTATCAACAAGGTTGAGGTTACGGATATGAAAGTAGCTAGGATGATTGCAGGTACTAGTAGATGGGAACAGAGGCAGGAGGGTGTCCACAATGAGGAAATCAAAGAAAAACTGGGAATGAACTCTATAGATGTAGCAGTCAGGGCGAACAGGCTTAGATGGTGGGGTCATGTTACACGCATGGGAGAAGCAAGGTTACACAAGAGACTCATGGATTCAGCAGTAGAGGGTAGGAGGAGTCGGGGCAGACCGAGGAGAAGGTACCTGGATTCGGTTAAGAATGATTTTGAAGTAATAGGTTTAACATCAGAAGAGGCACCAATGTTAGCACTGAATAGGGGATCATGGAGGAACTGTATAAGGGGGGCTATGCTCCAGACTGAACGCTGAAAGGCATAATCAGTCTTAAATGATGATGATGATGATGATATTTTCGATGTTTCACTGCAACGAGTGTGAATCCTGAATCCTTCCTGGTGATGCTGACAAAGTTTTATGAATTTATTTGTAAAAGTATAGACACTGGAAATTAAAACGTCCTGTGAATCCTTAATCCTTCCTGGTGATGCTGACAAAGTTTTATGAATTTATTTGTAAAAGTATAGACACTGGAAATTAAAACGTCATGTGAATCCTGAATCCTTCCTGGTGATGCTGACAAAGTTTTATGAATTTATTTGTAAAAGTATAGACACTGGAAATTAAAATGTCCTTTGATGCCTCTCCTGCTCCAAGTCGGCCAGTTTGACGTCCTACCCCCCCCCCCCCCCCCTAAACATTAACATGCCAAATCCGATTAACGATGGCTGACCCTGCGTAACTGCGGCACAAGGCTCAAGCGATAGAATAGGTCATGAAGCTAAATAACAATAAACTAAGTGGAAGTGATTCGTGATGTGGGACGAGCGAGCTACATTTGGTGAAGACAGATGCAAACTGTACTGTCTTTGAGTGGAAGTGTGTCGAAGGGCTACTGGGAGCGTGTTTGGAATTGGGGACCGGTGTGACTGACTTGATGAAATACTGTGTGACGTCACAGGCCGCAGTGCCGGTGGGCAGCGATGCGCGCTTGGCGCGTGGCCAGGATAGCCTCGTCGTGTTGTTCGCCCTGCAGGTGTAGCTGCCGCCAGCCAAAGTTTTAATTAACGCCCCTGTAGACGACGAACGTAACAAGAAAATGGCCGCCTGTAGGTGAGTGGCCGTGATTAATTGCCTCAAAGGAGAATTTTGGCCGCGAGTGCTGGAGTCGAAAGAACGATGAAATCAGCACGCTGAGAGATACACTCCGATTCATCTAGGGAACACGCGTTGTTCAGAGAGATCAGGAATATTTCGTTTCTAATCCATCTGGGACCAGTGCTCAATTTTCTTCGGCATGCTGTTCCCACTATGGAGTAAAGGAAGTTCCAGGAGGAGGTCCGTCGCCTATTGCAATGTCAATCTGGCCACCTCTTCCCTCGTCTTCTTCAACGCCGCTTTCCTTAACCTTTGTAGTTGAATGCTTATTTTGTTAGTCTTCCTTCTGGAAACGTACAGCTTTATCACAGCCATTTTTCTGCACATGCACAACAATATCGACAGTGACGTAAGTAGCCGGCCGTGGTGGCCGAGCTGTTGTTGGCGCTTCAGTTTGGAACCGCGCGACCGCTACGGTCGCAGGTTCGACTCCTGCTTCGGGCATGGATGTGTGTGGTGTCCTTAGGTTAGTTAGGTTCAAGTAGTCATAAGTTCTAAGGGACTGATGACCTCATATGTTAAGTCCCATAGTGCTCAGAACCGTTTTATTTTTATTTTACTTTTTTTTGACGTAAGTAACTAAGGAGTGTAGCACTCTTCATATGTATTCCTTTACTTTTATTTCCGGCTTCTTCTTACTTCTGCCAAGGGTGTGAATTAATGTAGTTGATAAATTAGGAGATAAAGTATTTAGAAATAAAACAAAGATGCACACAGGGATGGTACTCTGATCAGCAAATACGCCTCAGCTATAGTACTCTATATACGAAGGATTACTCTCTTTTGTTCAGTTGATTCGTTAATTCAGTACATTCCCAATTAAACTCTGGTATCTCCATTTCTTACCTGACCACTAACCCACCCACCCCGGACTGTTGAAGAATGGAACACTCGTGTATCAAACTGCTCCTTTCTCAGAAACGACAGTTTTCAATACATCTCAGAGTTTATTACGTCTATGTCGTACACAGTGTCTCGTACAGTGCTGAAGATACATTCAGTGGTATATGTAGATATTGTCTGCGACATGTGTTCCTCAGCAGTAAAGATGTAACGTATTAAAATTTCATGACTGAAGCTGATATTTTACTACACGAACTGCGGAAATGTAATAAGCGATGGCACTTCATTTCATTATTTTATGAGGATGTCAGCCAGAAATAGTTTCCGAAAGATTTGAAATTATGTAGAAAGGTGTTGGAAGTCGCTAGGGGCTCTCGTTATGAAATACTGGACGAATATAGTCTGTGTTATTCGCGCGCTATGAGTGACACTGCCCCAAGACACATACAAAGGTTCTTGTTGTGTCGGCAGATTAGCCAACACAACGCACTAATTTATAGAGGAGGCCGAAATGAGTTCTTGTTGTGTCGGCAGATTAGCCAACACAACGCACTAATTTATAGAGAAGGCCGAAATGCACGCGTCAACTCACGCAGGTGGGCGGTAGGTCTGAAACAGGATACGTAATGAATGCTATACAGAAAAGTACGTAACTGCTGGAATACTTAACTTTAATCCATCATTTGTATACAGAATTCTTGATGATACAAGTGAGACTCTCTCTAGAAATGGTTAATGGCGCCTAGCTAGGTCGTAGCCATGGACTTAGCTGAAGGCTATTCTAACTATCTCTCGGCTAATGAGAGAAAGGCTTCGTCAGTGTAGTCGCTAGCAAAGTCGTCGTACAACTGGGGCGAGTGCTAGTCAGTCTCTCTAGACCTGCCGTGTGGTGGCGCTCGGTCTGCAATTACCGACAGTGGCGGCACGCGGGTCCGACATGTACTAATGGACCGCGGCCGATTTAAAGCTACCACCTAGCAAGTGTGGTGTCTGGCGGTGACACCACAGTTCTCATACCGGTATTTGTCTTATTGCGTTAGCCATATCCCATACGATTATACACTAAGTGATCAAAAGTATTGGGACACTTGGCTGAAACTGGCTTTCAAGTTCGTGGCGCCTTCCATATGTAATGCTGGAATTCAGTATGGTGTTGACCCACCCTTAGCCTTGATGACAACTTCCACTCTGCAGCGATACGTTTAATCAGGTGCTGGAAGGTTTCTTGGGGAATGGCAGCCCATTATTCACTGAGTGCTGCACTGAGGAAAGGTATGTGAGGCCTGGCACCAAGTCGGCATTCCAAAACATCCCAAAGGGGTTCTATAGGATTCAGGTCAGGACTCTGTGAAGGCCAGTCCATTACAGGCATGTTATTGCCGTGTAACCACTCCGCCACAAGCCATGCATTATGAACAGGTCCTCGATCGTGTTGAAAGATGCGATCGCCATGCTCGAATTGCTCTTCAACAATGGGAAACAAGAAGGTGCTTAAAACATTAATGTAATGTGATAGTGCCACGCAAAACAACAAGGGCTGCAGTCTCCCTTCACGAAAAACATGACCACACCATAACACCATCGCCTTCGAATTTTACTTTTGGCACTACACACGCTGGCAGATGATGTTCACTGGGCATTCGCCGTACCCATACACCACCACCGGATTGTTCATTGTGTACTGTGATTCGTCACTCCACACAACGTTTTTGTACTGTTAAATCGTCCAATGTTTACTCACGTTACATCAAGCGAGGCGGCGTTTGGAATTTACCGGCTGGACCATGAAATTCAAGTTTTCTTACCTACCACCTACTTGCAGTGGATCCTGATGCAGTTTGGAATTCCTGTCTAATGGTCTGGATAGTTGTCTGCCTGTTACACATTACGACTCTCTTCAACTTTCGGCGGTCTCTGTCAGTCAATAGACGAGGTCGTCCTGTACGCTTTTGTGCTGTATGTGTCCCTTCACGTTTCCATCATTATCACATCGGAAACAGTGTAACTAGGGATGTCCAGGAGTGTGGAAATCTCGCTTACGGACGTATGACAGAAGTGACCCACAATGTCTTGACCACGTTCGAAGTTCACGAGTTCTGCGGAGCGCCCCATTGTGCTCTCTCATGATGTCTAATGAATACTATGGTCGCTGATACGGAGTACCTGACAGTAGGTGGCAGCACAATGCACCTAATATGAGAAACGTATGTTTTTGGGGGTATCCGGATACTTTTGATCACATAGTGTACCTCTTAATGAATAGATTATGACACCATGTCGTGAGTATTTATTTACTCAAACTCTGTTAGTCCATCTCCTTCCTCTCTCTCTGACCATCCCCTCCACCGTCCTCTCTGTCCTTCTTCCCCACTTTCTGTCCATTTTCTCTACCACTGCCTAAACCCTACTGCCCCTCTACCTGTCCCTAAAGCGACGACAGAGGCAATTCTGACGTTACGGCTAATAATGGAAGCAAGGCTAAAGAAAACCAAGACACTTTCATAGGATTTGTCGATCTGGAAAAAGCGTTCGACAATATAAAGTGGTGCAAGCTGTTCGAGATTCTGAAAAAAGTAGGGGTAAGCTATAGGGAGAGACGGGTCATATACAATATGTACAACAACCAAGAGGGAATAATAAGAGTGGACGATCAAGAACGAAGTGCTCGTACTAAGAAGGGTGTAAGAGAAGGCTGTAGCCTTTCGCCCCTACTCTTCAATCTGTACATCGAGGAAGCAATGATGGAAATAAAAGAAAGGTTCAGGAGTGGAATTAAAATACAAGGTGAAAGGATATCAATGATACGATTCGCTGATGACATTGCTATCCTGAGTGAAAGTGAAGAAGAATTAAATGATCTGCTGAACGGAATGAACGGTCTAATGAGTACACAGTATGGTTTGAGAGTAAATCGGAGAAAAACGAAGGTAATGAGAAGTAGTAGAAATGAGAACAGCGAGAAACTAAACATCAGCATTGATGATCACGAAGTCAATAGCGTTAAGGAATTCTGCTACCTAGGCAGTAAAATAACCAATGACGGACGGAGCAAGGAGGACATCAAAAGCAGACTCGCTATGGCAAAAAAGGCATTTCTGGCCAAGAGAAGTCTACTAGTATCAAATACCGGCCTTAATTTGAGGAAGAAATTTCTGAGGATGTACGTCTGGAGTACAGCATTGTATGGTAGTGAAACATGGACTGTAGGAAAAACGGAACAGAAGATAATCGAAGCACTTGAGATGTGGTGCTACAGACGAATGTTGAAAATTAGGTGGACTGATAAGGTAAGGAATGAGGAGGTTCTACGCAGAATCGGAGAGGAAAGGTATATGTGGAAAACACTGATAAGGAGAAGGGACAGGATGATAGGACATCTTCTAAGACATGAGGGAATGACTTCCATGGTACTAGAGGGAGCTGTAGAGGGCAAAAACTGTAGAGGAAGACAGAGATTGGAATACGTCAAGCAAATAACTGAGGACGTAGGTTGCAGCAAGTGCTAGTCTGAGATGAAGAGGTTAGCACAGGAAAGGAATTCGTGGCGGGCCGCATCAAACCGGACCGGACTGATGACCAAAAATAACAAAACAAAAATCTTAGGGACTGATGAAGTTAGCAGTTAAGTCCCAAAATATTTCACACACATTTGAACCAAACATTGGAAAGAGATCAATATCGAGGTGGATCCCCAATGGTGTGAGCAGGAATTATGTTGACATCACGAAACTGTACAGGTGAATCGGCAAGGTTAACTGCACTCAGGTATCGTGACGAGATTTTATTTGCGGTTGTTGCGATGTGCGCGGAAGGTATTACACCCATGGCGTAAGTGTAAAAAAGTGGTCCATCCAAAACATTCATATTTCTTTATGTACTACACGAATATGTAATAAAAAACGGGGGTTCCTATTTTAAAAAACGCATTTGATATCCGTTTGACCTATGGCAGCGCCGTCTAGCGGGTCAACCAAATCGCCATCTGGTTTCGCCCTTCAAGCTAGACGAGTTTCGTTCTTTGTAGTTTTTTTCGTTTGACGCTTATTTCGTGACGTATTCGGCACGGTCACGATCAATGGACCACCCTGTATAGGCCTATCTTGTTGTGTTTGTATCAGCTAATGACCTGTTAAAATTCCACGCAAAGAACGCTTTAGGTACTGCAATGATAGATTTTTCCAACATTCCCATTTAACTTAAAATTTGGTAGTGTTATTTAATCTCAAATTCGTAGGTACGAGAAAAATTTTTTTTTTCATAATTAAAAAAATGGTAGAGAGAGAGTGAGAGAATACCATGGGGAATGATGATGAGTGAAGCGTCTTCTTACAGAACGTTCATTTGAGTGTCTCATTCTGTAATTTTTATAGCAAAGTAAAATGTTAGCGTTGCTTGCATTTTATTAAAACGTACTTCCCTAGGATTCCAGAATGAAATGAAACGAGTCATGTTGAAACAGCAATGTTGCTTGTTGTTCCTACTGTGAGTTACACACTGTGCTCTACAATTTGCTTTATAAATTTTTAACTGTCGAAAATAAAAAAAAAATTCGCGTTTTTTAAACGCTATATGGAAACGTCCACACATAGCCGGACCTACCCACCCACGTATCCACCCACGCACGCACACACACACACACACACACACACAAACACACACACACACACATACACACACACACACTCACACACATATTCACACGCACATACAAGCAGGGGAAAATTAATTTTGTCACAACCCCTCATCCTCCCCCCCTCTCCAAGCTTGTTAGCACATGACACGGGAGATATAAATGTGAATGTGTACTCAGATGCGTAAAATACGAAGCTTGGTGCTATGCTGGCATTACAGCCATTCTTTACTTAAGGAAAATTTTTGCCGGGCGCGCGTAATATAAACTGATTCAGATAAAACTATAGAAGAGACACTTAAAACGCTGTTATCTACGATACACGAAACAATGAGAAAATAGTAAGTAGTTAATTCCGTATTTGCAAAATGAAAAGAGAACTTTATACCATTACCTCATTTTTGCGTAAATGTTGTGGTGTAGAATTAATTATATCTTGTAAGTCAGCGCCGATTCCTAAGTGTGGTTTAAAATACGAGCGCAGGCGTCGGTCGAAACATACAGCAGTGATAATGAAACGTAGCAGTTTAAACTATGAATATTGTTTTTTGGAACGCTACGTATATTTTGAGTGCTAGTAACTGCGACTTAAATACAAGTAACGTGAAGTAATCAAAATACGTAAGCAAAAAGTTATTTATTATTAATGGAAATTTTATGTTCTCTTTCAACAAATAACAACGTAACGCAGCCTGCAACTAACCCAGCGATAATACAGACCATGAAACGATTTCTTTTTCCAGAAAATAAATCTAAAGTTACACAGAGAGAAAGAATGGCACAGACACCTGCCTATTATTGAAATAATTTCAAAGAATTTCTTTAATTTTATTTCTTTAAGAACTGAGTTAACCTTTAGTCTTTTGAATGAACTGAAAATATTTTAAACCAGAGATGAAACCTCACCTAAGACTAGCGGTGTTAAATCTGTGAATAAGTTTCGTAATCAAAAATATTAACTAACTTTAATACTCAAAACATCCACGGGTGTGCTACCGGTCTATAGTGTCCAACGGGCACAATATTTCGGCGATCATACATGTCGCCATCATCAGGTGAACTGACGGACTGAGCTCCTGTGAACGTGCCGGCACGGAGATCCGTACGCTATGGCTGCTCAGAGGGAACTGGCTTCGGTCGCGGCGGCGGCCGATTTAAATACCCTCCGCCCGCGGCGCGCTCCCTCCGCCGTCCGCTCCACGGTCGCGCGGTGGAACAGATTGCGACGGCGTCTGAGATGACGTCGGAGTGATGGCTCTGTCCGCCGTGGTCGTCACAACTATACGTTTGCTCGATTTACCCAATCGCTGGTTCCCAAGCCTTGCTAAGATTATAGCCACCGTCACGGTTTATGAGGTCGTCATTGGTGCGAATTTAGATGGCCTCTCTAACAACGCTGTCCCAGTATCTCGACGTCTGTACCAGAATCCTCGTGCGGTCATACTCCATGGCGTGATTTTCCGACAAACAATGTTCAGCGACCGCCGACTTGCTCGGATACATCAGTCGAGTGTGCCTCTGGTGTTCACGGCATCGATCCTCGACGGTACGCATCGTCTGACCAATATACGACTTGCCACATTGACACGGAATCTGGTACACGCCGGCCTTCCTCAAACCGCGGTCATCTTTGGCGCTCCCCACCAGTGCACGAGTTTTATTTGGAGGACAAACACAGTTCCGACCTGGTGTTTCTTCAGAATGCGGGCGATTTTCCCCGAGAGTGCGCCTGTGTATGGAATAAATGCAGTGCCTACCTCCTCCCTCGTGACTTCATCCATCTCAACAGGTTGTACTGCAGTGGTTGGGCGGAGAGCACGTTGAATCTGCCACTCTGAGTACCCATTTTTTCGAAATACAGTTATCAGGTGTTCCAATTCCTGGGGTAGACTCTCTGCGTCAGAGATAGTGCGCGCCCTATGTAATAGAGTTTTAAGTACCCCGTTAATACTGAAAACTAACTGTAAATATTTATAAAAGCACTTAGAATTTTTTCCTTTGCGAGTGAAGCCCTCAGACACTGAAATAGTCTTTAGTACACGTAATGGCGGACTCAGCGCCACCGAAACAGTCGAAGCCGGATGGGCAATCGACATCACTCTTACTATTATCTTTAAATAAATTCCACATGGAGTGAGAAGGATTTTTGAAAGGAAATATAGGATATATTGAACTTTATATATTGTAACTTTATAATTACAATATATATTGTAATTATAACTTTATATATTGTTACTTTAAGGCTCATACAGACAGCGAGCTATACATACATCGACCCACAGGCGAGAGAGAACCAACACGTGAAAAACAGAGAACAAACAGGGCCGAGTAACATGGCTCTTGTGCATATGAATCACATTTGAATTTCCTTGCTTTCATGGAACTATTGAAATGTCGTACTCTTTATCTGCGCGATTAATGGAAAATATTTACAATCTTTGTCACAAAATATTGTCAGACTCAACAAAATGAATCATAAAATTACAGGCATTAATTTATAGGTTTACATTACATTCATATCAGCTGAATGAACCGCGTAATACATTAGGCAGACTCCCAGGTGGCGCCACAGAACCACTGGCAGAGAACTGTGATGGGAGTTAGAGAGTTTTCTTGGACTTTGAAGTCGTTCTCCACTTACTGTTATACTGTGTGATGAAGCGTATGGGTGAGGGTGTTTTCTATTCCAAAACATATTAAGCTTTATTCCTTTGCAACTCATAATTGTGGCTGTCACTAGATCTTTATGTGCTGCGTTTTTGTTCTTAATTGTTTACGCACGATCTCGATGGGATCTGTAGGTGGTGATCTTGAAAGTTTTCTAAATTTCTAACCACAGAAACTGTTCTCAGTGTTTTCTAAGCAAACTCGCACGACATCTACGTCGCGATTCTTCGTCTTTCTGCCATTTAAATTTGAAATCTTCCCTGTGTAGCCTTCAGTGCCGGCCGGGGTGGCCGAGCAGTTCTAGGCACTGCAGTATGGAACCACGCGACCGCTACGGTCGCAGGTTCGCATCCTGCCTCGGGCATGGATGTGTGTGATGTCCTTAGGCTAGTTAGGTTTAAGTAGTTCTAAGTTCTAGGGGACTGATGACCTAAGACGTTAGTCCCATAGTGCTCAGAGCCATTTGAATCATTTTTTTAGCCTTCAGTGAAACATTTTTGTCGTCAAATTACGCTAGTCTCCAATCGATGCTGCGGTACCGACGTTGTCTCTGCCGACCACACACGGCGCACCACACAAATCACTGCCGAGCTGGGACTTCTGAACAGTTCGCCATTGCAGTACCGTTGTACCCTCATTGCAGGAGAGACCAACTGCCCCTGCAGGCGTATATGGATACTGTCGATCGCAGTGTGCGTATATTAAGCTAGCGAACCAGACAATGCCTCGGAATTACTAAATATGATTGGGAATTGGACGTACATCTTAAACTTCTCCTCTCCCCGCGCGACTGCCTATCTCTTCCTCCCTGCCGCTCTTTGTCCATCTCCTCCTATTCCCCTCCATGTCTCTGAGCATTACATCCTCCCCTCTCTCTGACCATCGCCTAGTCCTCCCCCACTTCTCAATGTCCCTATGTGAATTCCTCCACATATATCCCTCTGTCTTCGTACCCCTCTTTTAGACCCTGAACCTTATTTATTGTCATTAGAAACGACACATTCATTGGGATCTAAAGTCGCTTAAAATGAATGGGTGAAACAGTTATGTTTCTCGTAGTAAGGGATACGAGACAGACCATTTCAGCTGCCGGATCTTTGAGGAACGCATACTTCAAATCTTCGAGTCTGCAGGATCACGAAATTTCAGACTATTAAGAATCCGTAATAGTATTCCAAAAATAAGCAAATGTGCCTAGTAGATAGTGTCGGAAGTTCCATGCGGCTTTTCGCGGATGATGCTGTAGTATGCACAGAAGCTGCAGCATTAGAAAATTGCAGCGAAATATAGGAAGATCTGCAGAGGATAGGCACTTGGTGCAGGGAGTGGTAACCGACCCTGAACATAGACAAATGTAATTTATTGCGACTACATAGAAAGAAGGATCCTTATTGTATGATTATATGATAGCGGAACAAACACTGGTAGCTGTTACGTCTGTAAAATACCTGGGAGTGTGCGTACAGAACGATTTGAAGTGTAATGATCATATAAAATTAATTGTTGGTAAGGCGGGTGCCAGGTTGAGATTCATTGGGAGAGTCCTTAGAAAATGTAGTCCATCTACAAATGAGGTGGCTTACAAAACACTCGTTAGACCTATACTTGAGTATTGCTTGTTAGTGTGGGATCCGTACCAGGTCGGGTTGACAGTGGAGATAGATAAGATCCAAAGAAGAGCGGCGCCTTTCGTCACAGGGTTATTTGGTCAGCGTGATAACGTTACGGAGATGTTTATCAAACTCAAGTGGCAGATTCAGCAAGAGAGGCGCTCTGCATCGCAGTGTAGCTTGCTCGCCAGGTTTCGAGAGGGTGCGTTTCTGGATGAGGTATCGAATATATTGCTTCCGCCGACTTACACCTCCTGAGGAGCTCACGAATGTATAATTAGAGAGATTCGAGCGCGCACGGAGGCTTTCCGGCAGTCTTCTTCCCGCGAATCATACGCGACTGGAACAGGAAAGGGAAGTAATGACTTTGGCACGTAAAGTACCCTCCGCCACATACCGTAGGGTGGCTTGTGGAGTATAAATGTAGATGTAGATGTAGAAAGAGAGCATCACCGTTTTCATTGAAACCGACAGCGTGGAAGAGAAGAAATCAGGACATTGTTCTCTGTACTTATCCTTTTTGTTTCTTTGGACCATTAGTCTTCTGACTGGTTTGATGCGGACCGCCACGAATTCCTCTCCTGCTCCCATCTCTTCATTTCAGAGCAGCACTTGCAACGTACGCCCTCAATTATTTTCTGGATGTGCTCCAATCGCTGCCTTCCCCTACACTTTTTGCCCTCTACAGTTCCCCCTAGTTCCATGGCAGTCACTCCCTCATGTCGTAACAGATGCGTACTGTCATCCTGTCCCTTCTTCTTGTCAGTGTTTTACACATATTCCTTGTTGTGTCTAGGAAGCCCGCACACGCAGTTTGCTAAACAAAGAATCAAATAACTCGTATTAATGATTTTTATTACAAAAGAAATTACAATATTTAATTCTGCTAGATGTTTTGCAAGCAAATGGCGACATACAAAATGATCAGTCTTCTTTGGAATAGACAAACTCAAGTCTGTGCTACATAGAAATAACTCGTATTAATGATTTTTATTACAAAAGAAATTACAATATTTAATTCTGCTAGATGTTTTGCAAGCAAAGGGCGACATACAAAATGATCAGTCTTCTTTGGAATAGACAAACTCAAGTCTGTGCTACATAGAAATTCCTATCGATGTCGCTAACGTTGAAGCTTAGTAATATTAGTAATTTTCGCCTCACAAACATTAATATACGCTTAACAGTAAACGCCTGATGGCCTAAAGTTATCAAACAATTGTAAAGTAAAAGAAATGAACCATCGCATAGCAAAGACAGAATCTATTATGCTTTGTCTTTGTCGTTCTTGCGCGGTGAATAAATCTCTATGTACATGTATTGATTAATGATATAAAAAAGAATTCTGTTGTTTCAAGACAAATGAGGCATTCGGCGCCTCACCTTTTACTGTTTGTATTCCATGAAAGGCGGACGTGGAATTGCTGCGTTCCGCATCGGTGTTTTATATTTTATGTGAAAATTTTCAGTAAATAAGCTGATTGTTATTTTCACAATCAGAAAACATGTAATTTCTTGTAATTGATTACGAACAGACTAGGTGGGGGCAAGTCTTGCACATCGCATTTAGATGCGTACCTGGAGCCGTTACACACAGCAAACAGAGAAATTTCTGTCACAACAATGCTGTAGCAGTTGTTAAGCCATATGTTTGATATTAGTTTTGTGGACGTTGTTATTAAAATAGCAAGGAGCCTTAATTTTCTATAAAAACACTTCCAAACCTATGCAAATTTTACGAATAAAAATTACTCCTCTCATAAAAAATTATTGCCTAAGCACTGCTGCTATGGTAAATTGTTTAGGTTTTTTTATTCACGTGTTAGTAAAAATAATAAAACACCAGTTGTAAGTGAGACGTAAGAATTAGCAAAAAGTACCGGTTATCCAGAACTAAAACATTCGTACCAGTTTTTAATTGTCGTGCAGTGAATACATGGTTTGTCGTGGGGCGATTACTCTGTTTTTAAAATAATTGAAAAGCCACGCTGGCCGATGTGGCCGAGCGGTTCTAGGCGCTTTAGTCCGGAACCGCGCTGCTGCTACGGTCACAGGTTCGAATCCTGCCTTGGGCATGGATGTGTGTGATGTCCTTAGGTTAGTTAGGTTTAAGTACTTCTAAGTTCTAGGGGACTGATGACCTCAGATGTTAAGTCGCATAGTGCTCAGAGCCATTTTGAAAAGTCACGATCGCTTCAATGTCGTTTACTAGATGACCGGTTTCAGCACTCTGAAGGTGCCATCATCGAATCTGTGAAGGTATAACATGACAGGTTTGAGGGGGGGCTTATGTGAGTTAACTATATACATTACAATTATTACAGATCACACATACCTGAAAAGTGGATTAACATTTATAAAACCATATGGACATCATGGCACACGAGGCAGGCCATCTGATAAAAATCATTGCCACAAACAATAAAACATAATAAAAACTGCTCTCATGGTCGTTCTTTCCATAAAATATAAAACTGAAGTCACCGAGAGAAACTACCACAGCTCGCCTAACACCGGTCGGCATCATCACTGCCCTATTCCGCGCAGGCTTAGCTGCTGCGATTCTCGCTATGTTATACCTTCACAGATCCGATGATGGCACCTTCAGAGTGCTGAAACCGGTCATGTAGAAAAACGATATTGAAGCGATCGTGGCTTTTCAATTATTTTAATTGTCGGTTTTCCGCGTCCCTACTCTACGATTTTAGCCCTCCACACTTCCCTCCTGTACCAAATTGGTGATCTCTTAATGACTCACAATGTGTCCAATCAACTGATCCCTTCTTTTAATCAAGTTGTGGCACAAATTTTTTGTCTACTCAGTTCCATGTAGTAGCTCCTCATTAGTTAGCTTACCTACTCATTTAATCTTCAGCATTCTTCGTAGTACCACATTTCAGAACCAATGATTTTGTTCTAGTTTTAACTGTTTATCGTCCATGTGACACTTGAGCACTTGGCTACACTCCAGACAGCACTTGTAAGTAGGCTGTTTATGTTTTCTTATTGGCAACGTTACGTAGCGCTCTGTATGAAAGTCACTGGCTGTGCTGTGTGCAGTCTGTGGCTAGTTTGCATTGTTGTCTGCCATTGTAGTGTTGGGCAGCGGCAGCTGGATGTGAACAGCGCGTAGCGTTGCACAGTTGTAGGTGAGCTGCCAGCAGTGGTAGATGTGGGGAGAGAGATGGCGGAGTTTTGTAATTTGTCATGAACTGCTATATATATTATGACTATTAAGGTAGATACATTGTTATTTCTTCAAAACGTCGTATGACTCTGCTGTGGGTTTGCTCTGTTGTGGCCCATTACCCGTTAGCATGTCAAGAGTCAGCACTGTCTTTCCGTTGGAAGGACAACACTACTTCTTCAAGACTGCATGGAAATCCACTACTTCCGTCTGCATTATCTTTTACTGCTTAGACTTTGAAAAAAAAAATAACACTGAAATTTTACTGTGATGAACAATCTGGACTGTCTTTATGGACTGTGAGAAAATTTTAGCTTTTGACCAACATTGTATAAATAAGTGTGTGCATTTGATATCTTTGTTATTGTAATTATGAAAAATTTTTTCAAATCATTATTGGCCACTGCCCAAAACAATTTGTAAAATTTTTGTGGGGAGCATGGGGGCTATGTAAGTAGGCTGTTTATGTTTTCTTATTGGCAACGTTACGTAGCGCTATGTATGAAAATCACTGGCTGTGCTGTGTGCAGTCTGTGGCTAGTTTGCATTGTTGTCTGCCATTGTAGTGTTGGGCAGCGGCAGATGTATGTGAACAGCGCGTAGCGTTGCACAGTTGGAGGTGAGCCGCCAGCAGTGGTGGATGTGGGGAGAGAGATGGCGGAGTTTTGTAATTTGTCATGAACTGCTATATATATTATGACTATTAAGGTAAATACATTGTTTGTTCTCTATTAATATCTTTCATTTGCTAACTATCCCTATCAGTAGTTAGTGCCTTCCGTAGTTTGAATCTTTTATTTAGCTGGCTGTAGTGGCGCTCGCTGTATTGCAGTAGTTCGAGTAATGAAGATTTTTGTGAGGTAAGTGATTTCTGAAAGGTATAGTTTAATGTTACTCAGGGCCATTCTTTTGCAGGGATCTTTGATAGTCAGATTGCGTTGCGATACAAATATTGTGTGTCAGTTTAAGCACAGTCTTGTATAATTGTTTAAACGGGACGTTTCACACTTATATCTACATCCGATGTTGACAAACTTCGTTTCTTCTGAAACACTTTCCTCCCCATTGCCAGTCTCTACTTCGGCCCTTATCAGTCATTTTGCTGCCCAAATAGCTAAAGGCATCTGCTAGTTTCAGTGCCTCGTTTCCTGATCTAATTCCCTCAGCATCACCTGATTCGACTACGTTTCATTATCATTGTTTTACTTTTGTTAATGTTCCTCTTATATTCTTCTTTCACGACGCTGACCATTCCCTTTTGTTGCATCAGAGTTTCCTGATCTAATTCCCTCAGCATCACCTGACTCGACTACGTTTCATTATCATTGTTTTACTTTTGTTTATGTTCCTCTTATATTCTCCTTTCACGACGCTGTCCATTCCCTTTTGTTGCATCAGAGTTTCCTGATCTAATTCCCTCAGCATCACCTGATTCGACTACGTTTCATTATCATTGTTTTACTTTTGTTAATGTTCCTCTTATATTCTTCTTTCACGACGCTGACCATTCCCTTTTGTTGCATCAGAGTTTCCTGATCTAATTCCCTCAGCATCACCTGACTCGACTACGTTTCATTATCATTGTTTTACTTTTGTTTATGTTCCTCTTATATTCTCCTTTCACGACGCTGTCCATTCCCTTTTGTTGCATCAGAGTTTCCTGATCTAATTCCCTCAGCATCACCTGACTCGACTACGTTTCATTATCATTGTTTTACTTTTGTTTATGTTCCTCTTATATTCTCCTTTCACGGCGCTGTCCATTCCGTTTTGTTGCATCGGAGTTGACAGCGTACGATTATTACGAGTCGACGCTGCCAGAGGGAGCCATTGCAGACTGAGTGAGCCGTTCGGAAATCGCGTCGCCGGGTACCGTCCACCCTGCAGAGGCAATTTGGCACAGCACGGTACACACGAGCGGCGGCGCTAGCGAGCTCTGATTTATTGCCTGGGAGGAGGCCGACAAGGAACGGAAGGCTGGCTGAGCCGGTGTATAAATTTTAAGAGTCGGCCGGGATCCCTTCCCAGTACGAGAGCGCGGCGCGGTGGAGATTTTACAGCCGCCATAAATCTGGCCAGACGCCCGGGCCCCGAGCAGTCTTCTGCCAGCGGCCGAGATGTGGACTTCAGGTGGAGATGACGTATGTCCGCGTGTCTCCCTACCCTCACTGCGATCGTCAGAACAATCACTTGTAGAGGCGTTCACCAGAAACCCTGGATCCACTGTATTAATAACGGTTTGAGCACTCAGATCAAAAACCTGCGAGCGCTAACCACTTGTTACCACAATAAACATCTTCGAATGTTGTCAGATATTCCACTAATACTCAAAACAATGATAACGTACCGTTTATTTCTCAATCCCAGTTACCCACTGTTTTCTGATAATTAACTCAAACCCTCAGCTGCTGACAGATTTTGTTGAAATATCTTGATAGGGATAGCTGAAAATGTGTGCCCCGACCAGGACTCGAACCCAGGATCTCTTCATTACATGGCAGACGCTCCATCAATCTGAGCCACCGAGGACACATTTTCAGCTGTCCCCATCAAGTTATGTCAACAACACCTATCAGCAGCTGAGGGTTTCAATTAATTATCATTTTTTCTAGAGAAGCTTCACGGTTACCAATGGTATCTCTTCTTTTATCGGGGCACACATTTTCAGCTGTCCCCATCAAGGTATATGATCAACACCTGTCGGCAGCTGAGGGTTTTAATTAACTATCATTTATTCTAGAGAAGCTGCACGGTCATCAATGGTTCAAAATGGTTCAAATGGCTCTGTGCAGTATGGGACTTAACTTCCGAGGTCATCAGTCCCCTAGAACTTAGAACTGCTTATGTCTAACAAACCTAGGGACATCAGACACATCCATGCCCGAGGCAGGATTCGAACCTGCGACCGCAGCGGTCGCGCGGCTCCAGACTGTAGCGCCTAGAGCCGCTCGGTCACGCCGGCCGGCTCATCAATGGTACCTGTTCATTCGAGGACTGTTACTATCTTCATATACACTTTTTTTTTTATTTTTTATTTTTTACAGTATGACTAGTTTCCATCTCCCTGGCTCATATTCAGAACTGTGTAGCTTTTTCAGCAACCTATAGTGTCTATGTCACAACATACACTAGAGCACTATATAGACGCGATGGGTAGCTAACGCAACTACATAGTTCTGAATAGGATCCAGGAAGATTGAAACTAGTCAAATATTTAAAAGAACTGCAAGTGATATTGAAAAATAAACAATATATTACAATTGTTTTAAACACCGTCGCAGTTGCTGCTCTTTGCAGCGAATATGTGGGCTATAGATTCCAATAACAATTTGGCCACAGTATATACCACAGTGTATGTCGAATTGTATTGGTTAAATAAACGGCCGTTCACGGGAGAAGCTTGAAGAACTGAGATTCGTAAATGGAAGTGGATATCACAATGCTTATCAAGTATTCTAATGTTATTGCAATGTGAATCTTGTAAAAGGAGAACTCGGGAAACTAGCATAAAATACGAAATAATGATTTGGGACTCTGACTGCCATCGTTAAAAGGACTGAGAGAAGAACAAAATCAGAGTTCTTGATCTGTAAAACTCCCATTTCTGAATGCACTCAGCATTACAGATGCACAACGAAACAGATAAATACGAGATGCTCAGAATACGGTCTCTGAGATATGCATGTATATGTATGAGATATGTCATGCTATAGTAAAAATCGACATTCCCATCTTAATAATGCACTGTGATCACAGGATGACAGCCGGGGGGCTAATTTTAGTCAGCATGGACCTATTCCCAGGACATGAACGATAAGAATTCAAAGACTTTCGTTGTTAGTTGAAACCGTATCGGAGGGGCGACAGGAATGTTGTAGCCAAGGCTGTGCCTCAAAGCATGAAAATAGAAGGGAACACTGCTAAATTTTTTCCTGGCACGGCTCAAAAATGCCATAAACAAATTACTTGGTGAATGGTCTTCCACTACAGCGGTATCTGAAAGGGGAGGCACTACATATCACTGGCCGAAACACAAATACTCTTGAGCTGCAGCTAATTTCTCTTGCTTCATACACTCCTGGAAATGGAAAAAAGAACACATTGACACCGGTGTGTCAGATCCACCATACTTGCTCCAGACACTGCGAGAGGGCTGTACAAGCAATGATCACACGCACGGCACAGCGGACACACCAGGAACCGCGGTGTTGGCCGTCGAATGGCGCTAGCTGCGCAGCATTTGTGCACCGCCGCCGTCAGTGTCAGCCAGTTTGCCGTGGCATACGGAGCTCCATCGCAGTCTTTAACACTGGTAGCATGCCGCGACAGCGTGGACGTGAACCGTATGTGCAGTTGACGGACTTTGAGCGAGGGCGTATAGTGGGCATGCGGGAGGCCGGGTGGACGTACCGCCGAATTGCTCAACACGTGGGGCGTGAGGTCTCCACAGTACATCGATGTTGTCGCCAGTGGTCGGCTGTAGGTGCACGTGCCCGTCGACCTGGGACCGGACCGCAGCGACGCACGGATGCACGCCAAGACCGTAGGATCCTACGCAGTGCCGTAGGGGACCGCACCGCCACTTCCCAGCAAATTAGGGACACTGTTGCTCCTGGGGTATCGGCGAGGACCATTCGCAACCGTCTCCATGAAGCTGGGCTACGGTCCCGCACACCGTTAGGCCGTCTTCCGCTCACGCCCCAACATCGTGCAGCCCGCCTCCAGTGTGTCGCGACAGGCGTGAATGGAGGGACGAATGGAGACGTGTCGTCTTCAGCGAAGAGATTCGCTTCTGCCTTGGTGCCAATGATGGTCGTATGCGTGGTTGGCGCCGTGCAGGTGAGCGACACAATCAGGATTGCATACGACCGAGGCACACATGGCCAACACCCGGCATCATGGTGTGGGGAGCGATCTCCTACACTGGCCGTACACCACTGGTGATCGTCGAGGGGACACTGAATAGTGCACGGTACATCCAAACCGTCATCGAACCCATCGTTCTACCATTCCTAGACCGGCAAGGGAACTTGCTGTTCCAACAGGACAATGCACGTCCGCATGTATCCCGTGCCACCCAACGTGCTCTAGAAGGTGTAAGTCAACTACCCTGCCCAGCAAGATCTCCGGATCTGTCCCCCATTGAGCATGTTTGGGACTGGATGAAGCGTCGTCTCACGCGGTCTGCATGTCCAGCACGAACGCTGGTCCAACTGAGGCGCCAGGTGGAAATAACAATGCAAGCCGTTCCACAGGACTACATCCAGCATCTCTACGATCGTCTCCATGGGAGAATAGCAGCCTGCATTTCTGCGAAAGGTGGAAATACACTGTACTAGTGCCGACATTGTGCATGCTCTGTTGCCTGTGTCTATGTGCCTGTGGTTCTGTCAGTGTGATCATGTGATGTATCTGACCCCAGGAATGTGTCAATAAAGTTTCCCCTTCCTGGGACAATGAATTCACGGTGTTCTTATTTCAATTTCCAGGAGTGTAGGAATGGGACAGCAGTATTCTGGTTGAAATCCATGTTGGGTAGATACTTGCTACATCTCAAGTGGGCGCTTTGGGACTCGGGTACCACTGCTGCCACACAACAGGGACTGTGTCCTTGAAACCGCAACTTCACAATGCACGAAGAAGACCGTGGGAACCGCCTCAGCCTGCCTCCCAACTCTTGTGCATAGCTTTCCTGTCAACCGTGACAGTGACCGTAGGTAGTCCACAATCTGCTTCTTTGGGTGAGAAAATATCAGGCATCAGAGAAAGTCTGCACTGCCTGCATTAATTTAAGAAATAAACGTAACTAAACTGTTTCATAATTGTAAACAATCTGTACCAGTCATGTTACAGCACCGTGAAGCGTCCGTTGAACTGTTTATCATACCTGATCCATGGTGACTTATGGGGAAAGCAGATTCCCCACAACATCATTCACGGTTGAGGGAAACAATTTTGTGCAATGCATAAGATCTTTATTACCAATACCAGCAAGTTACACTTCTCTTTAAATGGTTTTATTTTATAAATCATTCACGACGAGCCTATTTCGGCATACTGCCATTATCAGGTACTCTGTAAATACGTAAGTAAGCGATGGTCTTAATATAATGGTCTGTAGCTGAGATCAGTAAAGTTATAATACATATGTAAGCGATGATTTTAGTATAATGGTCTGTAACTACGACTAGAAAAGTTATAATACATCGTTATGTGCTTTTACCTTACATGTAATATCGTTGCTGCCATGTCCGGTGCCTTTTTCTTTCGAATTATTAGTTTCTCCTTAGATGTACGCTGGAGACATGTATGTGACTTTAGTTGGTTTTTATGTATGCTAGTTTTCTCTTGACAGCTGGGATGACAGTGAAGCAGTTATGTTACATGTATACATGGTTATCATTATAAGAAAGTGATGTGTGGAAATTCGGTTGTTTCTTATTGCTTTTTTAGGTTAGGTATTAATTACGTTTTGCCGGGAAATTATTTTAGTTTCATTTCAGATTTATGTTATATATTTATTTTTCTGTAATAATTTTGTTAATGTCTATGATTTATTTTTTCTTGGTGTTACGTCTTTATTTTATACTTTCATGTTGCTATCGCTGTTACTATGAATGTGTGTTATTTAGTGTCTCTATTACTTTACCCTGTTTCTTGATTTATAATTTGATTAAAATTTCCTATGTACCTTTTGTGCTTTAGGGGCCATGCGGTGTAGCTGCGCGGTCTTGGGCACCTTGTCACGGTTCGCGCGGCTTCCCCCGTCGTAAGTTCGAGTCCTCACTCGGGCATGGATGTGTGTGTATGTTGTTCTTAGCGGACGTTGGTTTAACTTAGATTAAGTAGCGTGTAAAGCTAGGGACCGATGACCTCAGTAGTTTGGTCCTACGAGAACTTACCACAAGTTAAAAAAAAAATTGTGCTTTAGGTTGGTTTGTTCATTCTGTAAATTTATGGGGTTGCTGTATACATGTGAATATATATCAATTTCGTCAAGGATGCTCATTAATGCTCGCTTTTGGGTAATATGGAGGATTTGCAGTGCTTAGTTTATGGTTTTTACGTCGTCTTTTTCTGTTTGTGGAGGTTGAAAACATGCCACAAATTCTACATAGGACAGACTGGTAGAAACCTCAAATCTGGGCATAAAGACCACACCAGAGAAAGTGAAAATAACGTATACACATTTTTTCATAATTTTAAAACAGAAAAACACGGCGTAAAATCGTAAATGAAGCATCAAATGTCCTCCATATTACGCAAAAGGAAGCATTAATGAACATCGTTGACGGAGTAGAGTAACATTCACAAGCACACAGCAGCCCCACAAATTTACAGAGTAGCAAACCGACCTGAAGCACAAAAGGCGCATAGAAAACTGTATTCATATTATAAAACAAGAAAACGGGTAAAGTAATAAATCGGAGACACTAAATAACACACATACATAGTAAGAGCGACAACAGAATGATAAGTATATAATAAAGACATAACACAAAGAAATCATAAAGCATAGACAATAACAAAATTCTTAGGAAAAAATAAAAATATAGCATAAAAATCTCAAATTAAACTAAAACAAATTCCTGACAAAACATAATTAATACCAAACTTACAGAAATAATATAAAACAACTGCGTTTCCGCACATCACTAATTCATGATGGTAACTACGTAACATCGCTGATTCACAGTCATTCAAGCTGTCAAGGGAAAACCAGCATACATGTTTCCAGCGTACATCTAAGGAGAAACTAACAATTACAACAACAAAAAGTCACAGGACATTGGCAGCAACGATATTACAAGTAAGGTAAAAACACCTAACGATGTATTATAACTTTTCTGATCACAGTTACAGACCATTATATTAAGACCATCGCTTAGTTATGTATTTACAGAGCACCTGATGATGGCAATATGTCGAAACTGGTTCATCGTGAAAGTTGTAAAGTAAAAACCAATTGGCTGGTATACTTAATAACCATGTCTTTAGAAGACACATTTTACACTGTGGGTCCAAGAGAACAAATGCACAACATTTCAGTGAATGACAGTTACTAGAGACAGCCCAATTAAGCATTTAATTATAGATGCCACACCCCACACGGATATATTAACGAAAAGTTTCATTCGGCTACGAAAGTAAACTAGCGATATCTTTAACAGTTTTGTTTATTACTATAGGGCATCAAACAAAAGATTACCCCATGGAATCAACCATATAAACAATTATCACTTGATCAAAGGGTTGTAATTATGAACTGTTGCCTTGGCATAAGTGACTGAGCACATGAGAGCATGAAACAAAACAATCACAGATATGGCGAATGACTGCGTAAATGGGAAGCGATTTAAAGAAATAACACTGGAACAGCAAGTGAGAACTCCAATATACAGGGTGTTTGAGAAGTGATGGTCGATAATTCAAACGAGGAAAGTACAGGTCAAAAGAAGCTAAAAAGCTCCAATAAACAGGGGTCTACAAATCAAGCATTGTCGAGACTGTAACATTGAACTCGTGTCTGAAATGAGTTGCGAATCCTCTCAGGCAGTCCTGGGGAATTCTGTAAATTTTCGAAGGCTGCTTCAATCTGCAGGCGTAATTCCTGAAGAACGTTGACGTCGGTAGCACAGATCAGGCTTCTGACATGACCCCACGCACAGAAACCCATGGGGATTAAATCCAGATAATTTGGAGGTCGTTGCACGGGTCCTTATCTACCTAACCAATGTTGACCATGTGTCTGCACTAGAAGCCGGTGCACTCGTAAAAGAAAATGCGCTCGTTGTACATGAACCACATGTTCAGGTGTGTGTTCAGTGGGACGTCATCATGTACATCTGGAAGTGCAGTCCGCTGAAACCACTTGTACTGCAGTCTGGATAGTCTCTGTGGTAGAAAGTGTGGTCCAATTATGCGGTCTCCGAGAAATCCAGTCCAGAAGTTTAATGAACAACGCTGCTGATGTAGTGATACGTGTGTGGCATTGGAATAGACATCAGCACAAACAGGACAGTTATGGTAGTTAAAACTACCATCGAATCCAGCCTCTTCCATGAAAGGAATTCTCTTACAAACAGAGGATTTAGGGTACAATGTTGTGGCACTCATTAGCAGAAATTATTTCTAGAAAGGAAGTTTTCTTTGTTGACGGCTTGCATTCGCTGGCGATGATGTGGGTAGAGTGCTTGCCGATATAAAATCCGCCACACGCTGCTATGACTCATGACACACTCTTGGGAAGCAATCCTCCCTGTTGAAGTACACGGGTGTTCGTGTACAGTGCGCAACACCCTTTCCTCAACACCGGGTGTTAAGGATCTGGGCCGATGCTCTCGTACATGGCGTGCAAAGCCTCTCGGTTTCTCTAAAGGCCGGTTCCCACTAGGGCTGCCGCGCGTCAAAGCCGCGCGTCAGCGGCGTGGTTGCCATGGAAACGGCAGCAGCGGCACGGCGCGGCGGGATCTGCGTCGCGGTTTGCCCATGTCGAACCGCTTCCGCTGCCGCGTGACGCGCTCCAGGTGCGCGCCGCCAATCACAGAACGCGCTGAGCGTGACGTCAGGTACGGCACCTCGGGCCACACGAACTTACGCCGAAGCGCTGGCGCGGACGCGGCGGCAGTTATGAAAAACATATCATCCGATTCCAAGGAAACTATTCGGTAGAAAAATTTGATTCTTGGGCATGATATAGCCTGATATCTTCTCTCGATAAAGGACCGAATTTCTTTTCGTTATTCGTCGTAGTTACTTGCTGTATCGCATTTACGTAAACCTTTACACGAAATTTTAATGAGTGTGCAGAGGTGAAAACGCATTGCGTGGACTTTGCGTACAGTTCATTTTAGGTTATACATTATTGCGTATGAAATTTAGTCAACATATCGAAATTGTTTTTAAAGCTGAGAGCAGATCGATAGCTATCACCGTTATCGAGATATTGAATGATATGTCGGCGGACGGGCTGTGCCATGACCGACCGCGGCTCGCTCGCGACGCGACCGATACTTCGTCCTGCTCGTCGTAAACCATGTGGTTGTATCAACCGCAAATTTCGTAAACGTTTCAAGAAATCGAAACGTCTTTTTTTGCAAACGATAACTTGTGAAATGTCATGTATTTCGTCGCATGATAAATATCCTAAATCTGTTTATCTACCGAGATATGAAAGTAACTACAGTTTTTCGGAAGGGATAGATGAATTTTTTAAACGGCATTAATAGCATGTCGAATGAGAAGTTAAACCGAAACTAATTTGCTGGTATGTCATAAGATGTAATTTACTAAATATGTAGAGCTATTGATTATTTCCTTTCTTTTTTCTTTATCCGGTGTACTTTACTGATTCAAGACACGTTTCGCCTTTTACTTTAAGGCATCTTCAGTGGAATCTAGAATGATTCAGTTTTGTTTTGATATGTGATACTTGCAGATTATAAAACAGTTCACATCTTTTTTTACGTGAATGACTGATTACTTACAGTGAATCGATTTTTTGGCGGACATATACGTTTCCCCTCACCTGGTCACATGCTGGAGGTTGAACTAAAACTTAGATTATGGAACATAAACACATTTTCATGTTCGCTCTTTTTTCTTCTGTCACTAGCAGTAGACGTTTTACTGAAAACTCTGATTTGACGTCGTAACTACAGTGTGTTCACCTCATGTCCCTTCCTGTCTGGGTTGTTTATGTACATGTTGCCAAACTGCAGAATTATATGCTGAAAACTAATGTTTGTTTATTTTCGTTCTCCTTATATCTGTATGTGTGTGTGGCTAGCCGGTGATAGTTATAGAAAGTTGAAAGTGAATCCAGTAGTTGTCAGACAGTGGTTGAAAGATTTGGTATTCAGCTGATTTCAGTTTTGGTTTAAATGTTTTGTGGAGGAGTGCATGGAAGAGTAAATTCACTGCTTACATTAACAGATAAAATAGTAGAATAGTATTTCAACAGATGATTATTATCAGAATAGTATCAACCAACCCCTTGTCCTCACTCTTTGACGCCCCATAATACGTCCTGTCAACTAACCCCTATTGTTGTCAAAGTTGTGCCGTAATTTCCTCTTCCTCCTCTATTTAATTCCGTACCTCTTCTTTAGTCACACGATCCTCGTATCTAATGTTCAGCATTCTTATGAATCACCACGTTTTGAAAGCGTCTATTGTCTTTTTGACAGAACTGTTCATCGTCCACGTTTCACTTACATACAAGGCTGCACTCCACACAAATACCTTTGTAAAATAGTATCCAACCATTAGAATTTATATTCGGCATGAACAAATTTTCTTTTTCAGAACGCTTTTCTTGCTATTGACAGTCTTCAGTCAGGTTTGCGTCTGCACCAGGAAATGCCTTACAATTTAAAATCTGGTTTCGAAAACTGTTCGAAATATTTATTATTCTTTCGTGATTCTTAAGCAAGGTGCTGGCGATGATTACATTATGCTCTGTGGGAAATTCTATCAGGTGGCTTCCACTTTCATCCCTTCCCCCAAGCCTTTGTGTTCTTACTGTTTCGTGTACCTGCTACCGTATCACATTTTAAATTTTTGTCTCGCTTAACTATCTGAATAATTTCTTTTGTCATACATTGTTTCAATGTGTTAGGAGATAGTGAACAATCGTGAACGGTAGTCATGAAATCTGTTCATGGTGAAATGAGAAAACATGAATAATGAAATATGTGAAAGAGTACATTGTACAGAAAATGAAAAATTGGTATGTCTTCACCCAACTTCGTCTTTCCTTCATGTAGGTGTAAGATACAGTTAATCAAACGCACCGCGCATTTCAGTGGGTCCTGCCCCGTACCTCAGTGGCTGTCCGTCATTGGCTACCGCTAACGTCTGCCGCTTCCAGATGGGAACGCCAATTCCGCGAGCCGCCGCGTCAACGCGGAAAACGCTTGCCGTTGCCGCACGCCGCGCTGCCGCGCTCTAGTGGGAACCGGCCTTAAGGCGCTGATGTAACCGGCTGTCGGGCTGCCTGCGTAGAGGAAACGCTTCTTTATACAATCGTGCAACCTCAAGGGCACTGCAATGCGCTTTGCCATAATGAAGTGCATATCAGCGTGTTCTACATTGGAGTAACCTCTACCCATGGTGCCTTCACGTTCGTAACTGATTGTGGGATCTACACGGCACAGTGCACAGAAGGGGATAGGGAAGTAACTGCGCATGCGTGAAGAAACAGACAGCCGAGCGATATCCAGGAGCGATTACATCTGATTCCCAATTCAAATTAATGCGATATCTCGGCAACGGTTGACTTGCGGACCCACGTTTTTGGATCTTTTCAGCTACTTTTGACCTGTGCTTTCCATGTGTGAATTGTTGATCATTACTTCTGAAACACGCACCGCCTGCTCCTACTTACCGCTCCTAAATGGTCTAAGTTTGGAAGACGGCGGCAGTACCGTGTGGAAGTCTTGAGTCCAGATTCATCCCTGTGCTGTGTTCCAAGCTGGAGGCTCAATGGCGCCCCTGAAGAAAGTGTGAAACCACTTAAAACCCAAGAACAACTGTTTCTGCCAACCTGATAATGTGGTCAGCCAATTGCACCAGATCTTGTGAGTGCTGACAAAATTTTTATTCTCAAAGATTTTGTTACGGTTAACCAACAATAATCTGGTGTGGCAAGAAAGGGAGCAAGTCTCTCGCACGGAAATCTGGCCTTAACTCTCCTTTATTAGCTGTCAGTGCAGATACTCAGGTAAATTAAACTCGTACATTTGCTGGAGTTGACGATAAAAAAATTAAAATAAAGGGGAAATGCTCTCTGCTCATTCAGTTTGAAGATTTATTTGGGTACAATTTGCATCAATGTAGAAATGCTACTCATCTATGGGTAAAATAAATTTTCATTTTGTTTAAGGGAAACTAGTAAAAAATTATCACGTTGTCTTGGGTTCCACAGTTGAAGTTGGTTTTATTTAGGTACATACGATATTTCACTATATTACGTCGAATAGGTCTCAAGAATAATGGGCGATTTTTGTAGAACATGTTCTATCCACGATATCGCTTGTAAGGAAAGTGAGATAAGTTTTAAGGGGCTCTGGAAAGGCTCAAAATCATGAAAAGTTCAATTTTTACTTTTTTGCGTTTTCTGAATCTGCAGACTATTACCTTTTAATAGATATATAATTTATTCAATTCCGAAGACTACAACTATTTTTAATTTTTTTTTTGAAATGTGTTCTACATGGGCGTGACCCACTGTGGCGCTGTTAAACTGCTGTCAAATGGTGTTATTATTAACGTCCGTGTTCATCAGGTACATTTTAGTGATGTGAGATAAAGTATGTGTTGTGGCTAAACCTATTTTCAGAGACTTAGCAGCACCTGAACTGTTGAAAAAGTGTATTCACGGAAAAACTCAAAACCCCAATGAAAGTGTAAATAGTGTTATATGGTCGAGAATCCCCAAGACTGTATTTGTTGGAATAGAAACACTTCACTTTGGTGTGTATGATGCTGTTGCGACTTTCAATGATGGCAACATTGTAAGGTGCAAGGTATTTAGAAATATGGGAATGAAGATAGGTTCTAACATGGTACGAGCGATGCTTGCTTTAGACAAGGAACGCTTTCGGGCTGCAGACAGGGCTGTAAAGAGTCTAGAAATATAAGCAAGAGTAAACAGGAGGAGGAAGAAGAGGAAGCTGGAGGAGGAGTTTGCAGAGGATGAAGATAATCCATCCTATGGACCTGGAATGCACTAAAAAGTTAATCCAATCTTTGTCGCTCGATTCCCAAAACTTTTATTTTCTCATACTAATTACATGTTTTCTAAGGATCTTCCAAACATATTTGTTTCAAACTTTCAGTAAATGTTAGACAGTACCTTCTGCATAATTTAACACAGCCTTTTTCCAAAAAACTGTATATTTTTGAATATATAAATAAAAAATTTTAAAAAATATTGTGAATTTTCATTACAATTGAAAAAAAATCATCTTTAATAACTGAACTAAAATTTTGTAAAATCCCTGTGTTAAGTTGTAGCCCATATTCCAATAAATAATCTGTAAAAAGTTCAACTTCCTACCTCAAATACTTTGTGAGGAAAGATGTAATTTATAAGCGTTATTTTAACATTGCAAGTATAGGGCGTTCCGGAGCCCCTTAAAGCTTACAAACGATTAATAAATGTCTGCTACTCATACTTTACCATCATTTGCTTCCAGAGAGTCTTTTAGCTTTCTATTATGACATCAAGACATCTGGCTTACATTTATTAGCGCGTTTGCCATAAATTTTTCAACATCCTCCACTATTTAAACGTCACAGGGGCGAAGATCAGGAATGATCCCTCATTTACCCAATCCGACAATAATTCCACATGAATATGTAATAACATTTTCATGATCTCTTTTTTTGTAATGTCCGCACACCTACAAACATACATACATCAAAAAAAGTTTTGCATCACCCCAGTTCCCAGAACTCCTGAAGATAGACTTTGACTGTGGATACTGTATCACAGACACAGTCCCTTTGTTCTGGCGCTGCAGTCTGGAACCGCGAGACCGCTACGGTCGCAGGTTCGAATCCTGCCTCGGGCATGGATGTGTGTGATGTCCTTAGGTTAGTTAGGTTTAACTAGTTCTAAGTTCTAGGGGACTAATGACCTCAGCAGTTGAGTCCCATAGTGCTCAGAGCCATTTGAACCATTTTGAACACAGTCCCTTTGACTGTTCAGAGATGTCAGTAAACCCGCCCAAATATGTAAACAACCATACATGAACAGCGGCTATTAGACGGAGGCGGTCCGACAGCCGATCAGTTCCAGTCATTTCACCAGGAAGGAGGTACACGGCTCGTATTGTCTGTAGTTCAACCATGCCTAGACGGTCAATACCACGGTTCGATCACGTCCGCATTGTCACTTTGTGCCACGAATGGCTCTCAACAAGGGAAGTGTCCTGGTGTCTCGGAGTGAACCAAAGCGATGTCGTTCGGTCATGGAGGAGATACAGAGAGACAGGAAGTGTTGATGGCATGCCTCGCTCAGGCCGCCCGACGGCTACTACTGCAGTGGATGACCGCTACGTACGGATTATGGCTCGGAGGAACCCTGACAGCAACGCCACCATGTCGAATAAAGCTTTTCGTGCAGCCACAGGACATCGTGTTACTCCTCAAACTGTACCCAATGGCGAGGTCCATTTTCGCACCCACGACACCTTGCAGCGCGGTACAGATGGGCCGAACAACATGCAAAATGGACCGCTCACGATTGGCATCACTTTCTCTTCAATGGGTGAGTGTCGCATATGTGATGAACTTGTGGATAGTATGCTAAGACGAATACAGGGATGCATCAGTGTAAGAGGATGTGCTACTGGTTATTAGAGGTATCGGTGTGTACAGCAATCTGGTGGTACAACATGTGAAGTGTGTTTGTCATGAGCAATGAAAAGAGCGAAAATTATGTTTATATTGATCTCTATTCCAGTTTTCTGTGTGGTTCCGGAACTCTCGGAACCGGGGTGATGCAAAACCTTTTTTAACTATATATGACGGTAGTACCTGTTCCCGAAAGAACAGTTACCGTCGATGACCATGCAGCTTTGCTAGAAATGAAATGATAATTAAATTGACACCCTAGCTGCAAGTAGGCGTTGATACACTTCATTGGGGACATGTTGAAAATGTGTGCCCCGACCGGGACTCGAACCCGGGATCTCCTGCTTACATGGCAGACGCTCTATCCATCTGAGCCACCGCGGGCACTGAGGATAGTGCGTCTGCAGGGACTTATCCCTTGCACGCCCCCCGTGAGATCCACATTCCCAACATGTCCACAACACTACATTCGTAGTGCGCCTAATAGATGTTTGCCCATCATACTCATTACTCGTGGCAGATTAATCTACCAAGTCCCGTACGAGTTCGGGCATAGCGTGTACGTTCGCACAAGAAGGTCAAAGGGCGGGAACCCATATTTTTAGCTATATATATGACGGTAGTACCTGTTCCCGAAAGAACAGTTACCGTCGATGACCATGCAGCTTTGCTAGAGATGAAATGATAATTAATTTGACACCCTAGCTGCAAGCAGGCGTTGATACACTTCATTGGGGACATGTTGAAAATGTGTGCCCCGACCGGGACTCGAACCCGGGATCTCCTGCTTGCATCGCAGACGCTCTATCCATCTGAGCCACCGCGGGCACAGAGGATAGTGCGTCTGCAGGGACGTATCCCTTGCACGCCCCCCCTTGAGATCCACATTCCCAACATGTCCACAACGCTACATTCGTAGTGTGCCTAATATCTTCTGTGCCCGCGGTGCCTCAGATGGATAGAGCGTCTGCCATGTAAGTAGGAGATCCCGGGTTCGAGTCCCGGTCGGGGCACACATTTTCAACATGTCCCCAATGAAGTGTATCAACGCCTGCTTGCAGCTAGGGTGTCAATTTAAAACCTTTTTTGATGTGTGTATATTTTAGGTAGACAATTTTAAATGATTTATTGAAATACAATACAGGACGTACCCCCTATAAGGTGAGACGTGGGAATATGTAATCAATGAGTCTAACATGGTCGTTTGGTCGTGCAAGTGTTCTGGTGTGCGCAAGCATTATGTTACATGCGCATACTGACCTCCAAACCTTTAAACACGGCACACTCACGGGTGAACACTATTGTGACACTTTAGGTGCATTAGGCCGTGACTTCCGTGGATGAAAATACGCGACTGTATACTGTGTCGAACAGCGGGGGGGGGGGGGGGGGGGGGTTGCTCTAGGAATGAGAGGTATTGCACATATGTACCAGCCTGCCCGTTCCATCGACTTCTGTTCAATCGAGTGCTTATGGGATGCGTTGTGAGGACACATTTCAGCTGGTCGAGATTAACCACCGACCATCCAGCAGTAGTCGAACGGAATATTGGAGGAGTGGCACGCCCTGTCACAAGAACGCCATTTCAACCATACAGACTGCATGGGTTCACGTTTCAGAAAAAAACAGTGCTGTCCGTGCTGATCACACATCCCATGTCCCACCTTTTGTAAAGTCCAGCGGCCTTCGTGAATCGCTATGCCTTCAGTGTAATTATTGTGTTTGAGTAAAAGTGTCGAGGTCCCGCAGTTCCAGACTGAAGCGCCTAGAACCGCACGGCCTCAACCTCCGGCTGAGTACGATTCCTCCGCAATGAAAAACGCCTTTGTTTTGATGGTGTACGTCCCAAATCCTGTATCATGTCCACGACACTCTCTCCCATATCTCACGAACCAAGAAGACATGCCACTCTTCTTTGAATTTTCTCGATGTACTCCCTCTAACCTATCTGTTAAGGATCCCAGAACACGTAGCACTTCTTCAAAAGAGGATGGACAAGCGTAATGTAGACAGTCTCTTTAGTAGACCTGTTACATTTTCTAACTGTTCCGCCAATAAAACGCAGTCTTTTGTTCACCTTCCCTACAACATTTTCTGTGTGTCCTTTCCAACTTAAACTTTCGTAATTATAGCTCCTGGGTATTTAGTTGAATTTACGTCCTTTAGGTTGAACTAGTTTATCGTGTAACCGAAGTTTAACGAATTCCTTTTAGCACCCATGTGTGTGAACTCATCCTTTTCATTATTTATGGTGAATTAGCAATTTTCGAAGCATTCACATATCTTTTCTTAATCTTTTTGCAAGTTGTTTTGATCTTCTGATGAGTTTACGACACTATAAATGACAGTATCGTCTGCAAACAATCTAAGACTGCTGCCCCTATTGTATCCTAAATCGTTTATATAGATATGGAATGGAATAGGGCCTGTAACACAACTTGGAGAACGCCAGAAGTCACTTCTTTTTATTCGATGACTTTCTGTCAGTTACTACGGAGTGTAACCTTTCTGGCAGGAAAGACGATATTCCCCAGGCACGGAATTTCACTACTAGCCGCATGTGTGGTACAGTGTCGAAAGCGTCTTTGGAAATCTGTTGTTGTTGTTGTGGTCTTCAGTCCTGAGACTGGTTTGATGCAGCTCTCCATGCTACTCTATCCTGTGCAAGCTTCTTCATCTCCCAGTACCTACTGCAACCTACAACCTTCTGAACCTGCTTAGTGTATTGATCTCTTGGTCTCCCTCTACGATTTTTACCCTCCACGCTGCCCTCCAATGCTAAATTTGTGATCCCTCGATGCCTCAGAACATGTCCTACCAACCGATCCCTTCTTCTAGTCAAGTTGTGCCACAAACTTCTCTTCTCCCCAATCCTATTCAATACCTCCTCATTAGTTACGTGATCTACCCACCTTATCTTCAGCATTCTTCTGTAGCACCACATTTCGAAAGCTTCTATTCTCTTCTTGTCCAAACTAGTTATCGTCCATGTCTCACTTCCATACATGGCTACACTCCATACAAATACTTTCAGAAACGACTTCCTGACACCTAAATCTATATTCGATGTTAAAAAATTTCTCTTCTTGAGAAACGCTTCCCTTGCCATTGCCAGTCTACATTTTATATCCTCTCTACTTCGACCATCATCGGTTATTTTACTCCCTAAATAGCAAAACTCCTTTACTACTTTAAGTGTCTCATTTCCTAATCTAATTCCCTCAGCATCACCCGACTTAATTTGACTACATTCCATTATCCTCGTTTTGCTTTTGTTGATGTTCATCTTATATCCTCCTTTCAAGACACTGTCTAATCATACAGTAGAGCTGCATGTCCTCGGGAAAAATTACGGCTGTAGTTTCCCCTTGCTTTCAGCCGTTCGCAGTACCAGCACAGCAAGGCCGTTTTGGTTAATGTTACAAGGCCAGATCAGTCAATCATCCAGACTGTTGCCCCTGCAACTACTGAAAAGGCTGCTGCCCCTCTTCAGGAACCACATGTTTGTCTGGCCTCTCAACAGATACCCCTCCGTTGTGGTTGCACCTACGGTACGGCCATCTGTATCGCTGAGGCACGCAAGCCTCCCCACCAACGGCAAGGTCCATGGTTCATGGGGGGTTTGGAAATCTATAAATACGGAATCAATTTGAAATCCCATGTCAACAGCACTCAGTACTAGTTGTATTTCACAAGAATGATATTTTGTAAATCCTGTTTGACCGTGTGTCAGTAGACCGTTCTGTTCGAGGTAATTTACAATGTTCGAGCACAATACATCGTCTTATAATTTAGTGGATTACTCCTATTACTTCTTTCTATTAGTGGCCCACGTTTCATGGCACTATTTCACTTGGCGGTGACGTGTCAGGCGAAAGTTACTTTCGTCCTTAGGTTTTCGCGCCAAAGTACACCAACGACGTCACCTACCAAAGAAGTTCACCACTAATCTTGTAATCAGACACCGTTATTGCAAATCGTGACAGTCTCAGTCTACCAGTACTTCTGTTCCACTCTTACAAACTACAAATCTCACGAGTACCACTGGCCCAGCACCAGCACACAGTTTTAATGAACTAGTGTGTACTTAATTTCAGTGCGCAGTGCGCTCAGAAGTTACAGATTCTCCCGAAAATCGGATCATTCAGTATCTGTTCTTGAAATTTATATTTTAATCTTATATTCGTTTTTCGCTATATTATAGAAGGAGATTCAACAGAAGGGCTAAAACTCCGGACCATTCATTTCTCAGAATAAGGTATTTCTTCTCATCATTGTCTTGCTGCGCCCTATACTGCTTCAGCACACCAGCGATGAGGAAGTACTCAAAATACTAAAAGAAATATGGTGGCATTTCATTGAACTGAAAGATTATTAGATCTGGAACTACCTGCCACATTAAAAAAAAATATCCAGGCAGGCATTCGATCCTCAGCACTTATCTCTTGTAGGGAATACTCTTCCTAGTTGAGCTGCGTCTCACTCTGTGTCTCAGTCTAAGAGCGAGTTAGTGGAGTGTTCAAATCCGTGTCTGACCCTCCAGACTAAGTTTCCCAAGATTTCCCTAAATCCCTTGATAAAAATGTCGGAAGGGTTCTTTTGAAAGGACACGGTCGGTTTCCTTCACCAGTCTCTAATGACCACTATGATGACGGGATGTTGAACCCTAATCTTCCTTCCATCCTTCGGCCTATCGGTACTTCTCTCTCACTCTTCTAAACTCGAACGCCCATGAATATCAGAGGTCTGCGTTAGAATCTTGATGCATCACACGGTATTGCAAACAAAGGAAACTTTTGCATTTCTAATATAAATTTGAAACCGTTCTTAGTATTTCATATGGATTTCAGTCACACGGTGATCATCTTCAGTTCTAAAGTAAGATAAAAACACACAAATTCAAACATCAAAGATCTATGCACAAGTACATGTGTCAATTTTCAATAGAGAATATTGAGCTTTACAAGGCAAAATATTATGAGGTCAGGTAGACTCATTTAATCATGCACAGAATATATCTGCAAACATAGATCTTGAAACTGAGGAACATTCCAAACAGAACCACTCGCTCACAGAAACCTACGCAACTAAGCTCCATGTTTGTGGTGGCCGTCATCAGCGTTCGGAGATTTATGTTAAAGAAAATACAGAATTAAAGAGTCAAAAAGATATTGCATTAATAGCATAGTGTAAGGTAATAGGAGCGCTACTAGAGCTAAATAGGTCGTTGAAGGCAGTTACGACTAATTTCGAATTGCTTGTGTTCCAATAGAATTGTCTTTTCTAGAAATACAGGGTGTTACAAAGAGGTTCGGCCAAACTTTCAGGAAACGTTCCTCACACACAAAGAAAGAAAATATGTTATGTGGACAAGTGTCCGGTAACACTTACTTTCCATGTTAGAGCTCATTTTATTGCTTTACTCCAAATTACATTAATCATGGAATGGAAACCAACAGCAACAGAACGTACCAGCGTGACTTAAAACACTTTGTTACAGGAAATGTTCAAAATGTCCTCCGTTAGCGAGGACACATGCATCCACCCTCCATCGCATGGAATCCCTGATGCGCTGATGCAGCCCTGGAGAATGGCGTATTGCATCACAGCCGTCCACAATACGAGCACGAAGAGTCTCCACATTTGGTACCGGGGCTGCGTAGACGAGAGCTTTCAAATGCCCCCATAAATGAAAGTCAAGAGGGTTGAGGTCCGGAGAGCGTGGAGGCCATGGAATTGGTCCGCTTCTACCAATCCATCGGTCACCGAATCTGTTGTTGAGAAGCGTACGAAACCTTCGACTGAAATGTGCAGGAGCTCCATCGTGCATGAACCACATGTTGTGTCGTACTTGTAAAGGCACATGTTCTAGCAGCATAGGTAGAGTATCCCGTATGAAATCATGATAACGTGCTCCACTGAACGTAGGTGGAAGAACGAAACTAAAATGAGCTCTCACATGGAAATTAAGCGTTTCCGGACACATGTCCACATAACATCTTTTCTTTATTTGTGTCTGAGGAATGTTTCCTGAAAGTTTGGCCGTACCTTATTTGTAACACCCTGTATATGTTCCTAGGAAAACGATGAACGTTTTATTTTGTTATTTGGGAAGTCGGACAGCCCCTGAGGAACTCCCTTCGTCATTATCTGCTTGCTGAACTGGAATGCCAGGTGATTTTTAATTGCAGAAATTATTCATCTACTCGAGGAGATCGAGATATCAGCCCTTTGCTCCTGTATGCAATAGCTTAAGCTGTGACCTTAAGTCTAGGGGAATGTCTCCCATGGAAAGTAACTATGCCATGAGTTTACATCCCTCCACCATAACGTTTCTGCCTAACGCCATGTGCTCGCAGTACCTCACATCTCGCCTTCTTCCGCTATGTTCTCTATAGATATCATTACATTCAGCACACGACAACTTGTAGACTACTGATTCCCAGGCCGGCCTCTGTGGCCGTGTGGTTCTAGGCGCTTCAATCCGGAACCGCGCTGCTGCAACGGTCGCAGGTTCGAATCATGTCTCGGGCATGGATGTGTGTGATGTCCTTAGGTTAGTTAGGCTTAAGTAGTTCTAAGTCTAGGGTACTGATGTTAAGTCCCATAGTGATCACAGCCATTTTTTAACTGATTCCCAGTGGAATTTCAGCAGCCGCAAATGGAGTTCCGTTATGTAATTCAGTTCTGTCAGCATATTCTGTGGAGAAAGAAAGACTTGGGCTGATGTTTCTTCCTCGACGTACTGTAAAAACTACAGTAAAACCTACAGGGAGATACCGTTCATTTCTCTCCGAGCAAGAGATTTTTGTGATCATCGTCCGACTGCTCTGTATATGGCTGGTATACACCAGCCACAGGAAGTACAGAGAGAGATAAAGAAAAAGAGAGAAACGGCGGTATTTCATTGCCAATTAAGTTTCACAACGATGAAAGTCCCAAATAAAAATCAGCTATTTTTTGAGGCAATTGGCACTCTAACCGGCGAGCACCGGCAGCTATACCGCCACTGAATTCCGTTTCGCTTTTTATACCCTGTTGCCATAGCTTTTGCCGCCCGCAAGGTCATAAAAACGGAGCCAACACGTCCGCTAACGGGCTGCCGTAAAAATGTCGAGAGCACCCCTGGACGTGCCGTCGCGACTTCCAGATCCAGACTGGGCGCCAGCGATCTCCCCCCCCCCCCCCTCCACTTCCGCCCCCCCCCCCCCACACACACAGCGACGCACATACTCATACACATATATACACGACGTGTACGGGGAGATACGAGCTCCCCGCAGAGCGACTTGGCGGCCTGTGGTTTGGCTCAGAGCGCTACAAAAAGTGGCAGTAAACATTACGCGAAGACTCGTAAAAGCACAGATCCACAATGCGGGCTCGCTAAACTGCAGAGTCACGTGCGCTCCCGCTGGGTCCACCTCGCGGTATAGCCACGTGGGCGCGTGTTGAGGCAAGTATTGTGTGGCTGATTCCTTATACACTACTGGGTATGAAAACTGCTACAGCATGAAAATAGAGAGTAAAAAACGTCAACATCGATGAAATCTTTTCGGTTTACAAGCAACGTCGAGGTATTGATAGCTGCCTCCACCTTCGTAATCAGGAACCAGATACGAGGGGGGACCCAAAGGAAACCGGATTGTTCTCATTAAAAATTTATTGATGAATCTTTTTACAAAATTACTTCAGTAAACTTCAAAATACTCTCCATTACATGCGATGCACTTGTCAAGTCTCTTTTCCAACTGTTGGAAGCATGTTTGGAACTCTTCCAAGTTTGATATTGTCCAGTGCCTTAGCGAAGCTGTTTTTACCGCCTCCACATCGTCATAATGCTCCCGTTTTAGCGTATCTTTTCATTCGTGGAAATAGGAAAAAGTCGCACGGGGCTAGGACCGGCGAATACGGAGCGTGGGGAACGACAGACCACCTCTGAGATGCCAAACAGTGGGTCACTCGTAAGGCCGTGTGTGCTGGAGCGTTGTCGTGGTGCAGAAACCTGTCACCTGATCGCCAAAGTTCCGGGCGTTTCCTCCTCACATCCTCTCGCAGACGCCTTAAAACATCCAAGTAACCGTGCTGGTTAACAGTCTGGCCAGGGGGTACGAATTCCCGATGCACAATTCCACGAACACAAAAAAAGACAATGAACATCGTCTTCACATTTGACCTCACCTGCCTTGCTTTTTTTGGTGTGGGAGAGTTGGGAGTCCTCCACTGGCTTGACGATTGCTTGGTCATACCCATAACACCAACTCTCATCCCCTGCAATGACTTTGTTCAAGAAGTTTGGATCACGTGCAGTCTCTGTTTTCAAGTCCTGACACACATTGATGGGGATAGTTTTTTGCTCCTGTGTGAGAAGGCGCGGAACAAATTTAGCAGCAACACGTCTCATGTGCAAATCCTCACTCAAATCAGCTGGCACGAGCTCCAACTGATTCCTGTCTCTGCTCAAATTTGTTCCATCGTTTGGCGACGGTCCTCGTTGATCTTTTGGCGGACCTTTTCAATGTTCTCGAGGTGAGCCGCCAGCAGTGGTGGATGTGGGGAGAGAGATGGCGGAGTTTTGAAATTTGTAATACTGGATATCATGAACTGCTATATACATTATGACTTTTGAACACTATTGAGGTAAATACATTGTTTGTTCTCTATTAAAATCTTTCATTTGCTAACTATACCTATTAGTAGTTAGTGCCTTCAGTAGTTTGAATCTTTTATTTAGCTGGCAGTAGTGGCGCTCGCTGTATTGCTGTAGCATGAGTAACGAAGATTTTTGTGAGGTAAGTGATTTGTGAAAGGTATAGGTTAATGTTAGTCAGGGCCATTGTTTTGTAGGCATTTTTGAAAGTCAGATTACGTTGCGCTAAAAATATTGTGTGTCAGTTTAAGCACAGTCATGTATAATTGTTCAAAGGGGACATTTCATATGGAGGTAAACAATGTATTTACCTCAATAGTGTTCAAAAGTCATAATGTATATAGCAGTTCATGATATCCAGTATTACAAATTTCAAAACTCTGCCATCTCTCTCCCCACATCCACCACTGCTGGCGGCTCACCTCCAACTGCGCAACGCTACGCGCTGTTCACATCCAGCTGCCGCTGCCCAACACTACAATGGCAGACAACAATGCAAACTAGCCACAGACCGCACACAGCACAGCCAGTGATTTTCATACAGAGCGCTACGTAACGTTGCCAATAAGAAAACATAAACAGCCTGCTTACAATAGACGCCGCCTGCACAGCTGTTTCATGAAGGTCTCTGCTAACACCATCTAGCGTGAGAACCCTGCTCTACGTCTACGAGTGGCAGTGGCCTCGGAGTCCGGTTTCTTTTGGGTCCCTCCTCGTACAAGTGAGTGCTGAGACGACAACATGTCCCGCTTCTGCGAAGGGTATTCAGTTAAGGCAGCACATTTTCTTCTGAAAGCAGGTTTTGTTCAGCATTCCGGGCCGGCCGGTGCGGCCGAGCGGTTCCAGGCACTTCAGCCTGGAACCACGCTACCGCTCCGGTCGCAGGTTCGAATCCTGCTTCGGGCATCGATGTGTGTGATGTCCTTAGGTTAGTTACGTTTAGGTAGTTCTGAGCTCTAGGGACTGATGACCTCAGATGTTAAGTCCCATAAGGTTTGGAGCCAATGAAGTTGTGTGAGCTCCTTTCGGATACGCGAACTTGTGTGAGGGCGTGCATTGTCATCCAGAAGGAGAAGTTCGTTTGCATTAATTTGGAGGCAAACATGCTGAAATCGTTCTCCAATTTACTTGGGGGGATATAGCAATATACACAACATGACCAAAAGTATTCGGACACCCCCAACATACGTTTTTCATATTACAGGGTTATTACAAATGATTGAAGCGATTTCACAGCTCTACAATAACGTTATTATTTGAGATATTTTCACTATGCTTTGCACACACATACAAAAACTCAAAAAGTTCTTTTAGGCATTCACAAATGTTCGATATGTGCCGCTTTAGTGACTCGGCAGACATCAAGCCGATAATCAAGTTCCTCCCACACTCGGCGCAGCATGTTCCCATCAATGAGTTCGAAAGCATCGTTGATGCGAGCTCGCAGTTCTGGCATGTTTCTTGGTAGAGGAGGTTTAAACACTGAATCTTTCACATAACCCCACGGAAAGAAATCGCATGGGGTTAAGTCGGGAGAGCGTGGAGGCCATGACATGAATTGCTGATCATGATCTCCACCACGATCGCTCCATCGGTTTTCCAATCTCCTGTTTAAGAAATGCCGAACATCATGATGGAAGTGCGGTGGAGCACCATCCTGTTGAAAGATGAAGTCGACGATGTCGGTCTCCAGTTGTGGCATGAGCCAATTTTCCAGCATGTCCAGATACACGTGACCTGTAACGTTTTTTTCGCAGAAGAAAAAGGGGCCGTAAACTTTAAACCGTCAGATTGCACAAAACACGTTAACTTTAGGTGAATTGCGAATTGCTGGAGTTAGCAGTTGGTGGATCTTTGTTGAACTTCGTCCTGAAGTGTCGTTGCACTGTTATGACTGACTGATGTGAGTGCATTTCAAGCACGACATACGCTTTCTCGGCTCCTGTCGCCATTTTGTCTCACTGCGCTCTCGAGCGCTCTGGCGGCAGAAACCTGAAGTGCGGCTTCAGCCGAGCAAAACTTTATGAGTTTTTCTACGTATCTGTAGTGTGTCGTGACCATATGTCAATGAATGGAGCTACAGCGAATTTATGAATTCGCTTCAATCATTTGTAATAGTCCTGTAGATGCATTGTGCTGCTACCTACTGCCAGGTACTCCATATCAGCGACCTCAGTAATCATTAGACATCGTGGGAGAGCAGCATGGGGCGCTCCGCGGAACCCACGGACTTCGAACGTGTCAGGTGACTGGGTGTTACTTGTGTCATACACGAGATTTCCACAAATGGTTCAAATGGCTCTGAGCACTACGGGACTTACCTTCTGAGGTCATCAGTCCCCTAGAACTTAGAACTACTTAAACCTAACTTACCTAAGGAAATCACACACATCCAGGCCCGAGGCAGGATTCGAACCTGCGACAGTAGCGGTCTCGCGGTTCCAGACTGTAGCGCCTAGAACGACTCGGCCACTCCGGCCGGCTGAGATTTCCACACTCCTAAACATCCCTATGCCGAAATTGCAATCGTAATAATAAATATTTCACACAGTCAACGGCGACTATGATGTCTTTTAAGAAATACACTCCTGGAAATGGAAAAAAGAACACATTGACACCGGTGTGTCAGACCCACCATACTTGCTCCGGACACTGCGAGAGGGCTGTACAAGCAATGATCACACGCACGGCACAGCGGACACACCAGGAACCGCGGTGTTGGCCGTCGAATGGCGCTAGCTGCGCAGCATTTGTGCACCGCCGCCGTCAGTGTCAGCCAGTTTGCCGTGGCATACGGAGCTCCATCGCAGTCTTTAACACTGGTAGCATGCCGCGACAGCATGGACGTGAACCGTATGTGCAGTTGACGGACTTTGAGCGAGGGCGTATAGTGGGCATGCGGGAGGCCGGGTGGACGTACCGCCGAATTGCTCAACACGTGGGGCGTGAGGTCTCCACAGTACATCGATGTTGTCGCCAGTGGTCGGCGGAAGGTGCACGTGCCCGTCGACCTGGGACCGGACCGCAGCGACGCACGGATGCACGCCAAGACCGTAGGATCCTATGCAGTGCCGTAGGGGACCGCACCGCCACTTCCCAGCAAATTAGGGACACTGTTGCTCCTGGGGTATCGGCGAGGACCATTCGCAACCGTCTCCATGAAGCTGGGCTACGGTCCCGCACACCGTTAGGCCGTCTTCCGCTCACGCCCCAACATCGTGCAGCCCGCCTCCAGTGGTGTCGCGACAGGCGTTAATGGAGGGACGAATGGAGAGGTGTCGTCTTCAGCGATGAGAGTCGCTTCTGCCTTGGTGCCAATGATGGTCGTATGCGTGTTTGGCGCCGTGCAGGTGAGCGCCACAATCAGGACTGCATACGACCGAGGCACACAGGGCCAACACCCGGCATCATGGTGTGGGGAGCGATCTCCTACACTGGCCGTACACCACTGGTGATCGTCGAGGGGTCACTGAATAGTGCACGGTACATCCAAACCGTCATCGAACCCATCGTTCTACCATTCCTAGACCGGCAAGGGAACTTGCTGTTCCAACAGGACAATGCACGTCCGCATGTATCCCGTGCCACCCAACGTGCTCTAGAAGGTGTAAGTCAACTACCCTGGCCAGCAAGATCTCCGGATCTGTCCCCCATTGAGCATGTTTCGGACTGGATGAAGCGTCGTCTCACGCGGTCTGCACGTGCAGCACGAACGCTGGTCCAGCTGAGGCGCCAGGTGGAAATGGCATGGCAAGCCGTTCCACAGGACTACATCCAGCATCTCTACGATCGTCTCCATGGGAGAATAGCAGCCTGCATTGCTGCGAAAGGTGGATATACACTGTACTAGTGCCGACATTGTGCATGCTCTGTTGCCTGTGTCTATGTGCCTGTGGTTCTGTCAGTGTGATCATGTGATGTATCTGACCCCAGGAATGTGTCAATAAAGTTTCCCCTTCCTGGGACAATGAATTCACGGTGTTCTTATTTCAATTTCCAGGAGTGTATATATTCGTATCGTACGTGGATACTTGTCCTGCACTGCCTTTGGTGGACATACACAATGGAATCAACAGCATCAGGACACCCACAAAACATACGTTTTTCATATTAGGAACACTGAGTTACCACCTGCTGCCAGGTACTCAATATCAGTGACCTCAGAAGTCATTAGACATCGTGAGAGAGCGGAATCGGGCCCTCCGCGTAACTCATGGACTCCGAACGTGGTCAGGTGATGGGATGTCACTTGCGTCATACGTCTGTAGGCGAGATTTCCAGGCTCCTAAACATCCCTAGGTCCTATGCTTCCGATGTGATAGTGAAGTGGAAACGTGAAGGGACACGCCGACAGTTGAAAAGGGTTGTAATATGTAATAGGCAAACAGCTATCCAGACCATCACTCAGTAATTGGAAACTGCATGAAAATCCACTGCAAGTACTGTGACAATTAAGCACGCGGTGAGAAAATTTGGTTTTCATGGTAAATGTCAAACGACGCATCGCTTGATGTAAGGAGTGTAAACATTGGACGATTGAACCGTGGAAAAACGTTGTGTGAAGTGGCGAATCACGGTACACAATGTGGCAATCCGATGGCCGGGTGTGCTTATGGCGAAAGCCCAGAGAACGTGATCTGCCAGCATGTGTAGTACCAACAGTAAAATTCTGATGCGGTGGTGTTATGGTGTGATCGTGTTTTTCTTGGAGGGCGCTCGTACCATTTGTTGTTTTGCGTGGCACTATCACAGCACAGGTCTACATTAATGTTGTCTGCACCTTCTTTCTCCCACTGTTGAAGAGCAGTTGGGGGATAGCGACTGCATCTTTCAACACGATCGAGCACTTGTTTATAATTCACGTCCTGTGGCACAGTGTTTACACGACAGTAATGGAATGGCCTACACATTCCTGAACTGAATCCTATAGAACATCGTTTGGATGTTTTAGAACTCCGACTTCGTGCCAGGCGTCACCGACCGATATGGATACCCCTTCTCAATGCAGAACTCCGTGAAGAATAGGCTGCCATTCCCCTAGAAACTTCCCAGCACCTGACTGAAATGAATGCCTGCGAGAGTGGAAACTACCGTCAAGGGTAAGAGTGGGTCAACACCATGTTGAATTCCTGCTTTACCGTTGGAGGACGCCACGAACTTGTAAGTCATTTTCAGCATGGTGTCCGGATACTTTTGATCACATAGTGTTCATCCGAATTGATAGTTGCAATATGATGGACGACTTCAAACTGAATACCCCCTTCGGTGCCCCGGAAGGCTGTCGCCATGACTTTACGGGCTGAGGACGTGGCTTTGTTATTTCTCTTCAGAGGAGAGATGATGTGGTGCCACCCATGCATTGCCCATTCGAGGTGATGAACCCATGTTTTATCGCCAATAACGGTGTTCGAAATAAATGCCACAATCAAACTCATAACACTTAAGGACTTCTACACAGACGATTCTTGATTGCTCCTTATGATCTTCTGCTAGGTGGCAAGGAACACCGGATTGCACCCAGTACGACAACTAGTAGACGAGAGTGCAGTAACACACTACTGGCCTTTAAAATAGCTACACCAAGAGGAAATGCAGATGATAAACGGGTATTCGTTGGACAAATAAATTATACTAGAACTGACGTATGATTACATTTTCACGCAATTTGGGTGCATAGATCCTGAGAAATCGGTATCCAGAACAACCACCACTGGCCGTAATAACGGCCTTGATACGCCTGGACATTGAGTCAAAGAGAGCTTGGACGGCGTGTACAGGTACAGCTGCCCATGTAGCTTCAACACGATACCACAGTTCATCAAGAGTAATGACTGGAGTATTGTGACGAGCCAGTTGCTCTGCCGCCATTGACCAGACGTTTTCAGTTGGTGAGAGATCTGGAGAATGTGCTGGCCAGGGCAGCAGTCGAACACTTTCTGTATCCAGAAAGGCCCGTACAGGACCTGCAACGTGCGGTCGTGCATTATCCTGCTGAAATGTAGGGTTTCGCAGGGATCAATTGAAGGGTAGAACCACGGATCGTAACACATCTGAAATGTAACGTCCTCTGTTCAAAGTGCCGTCAATGCGAACAAGAGGTGACCGAGACGTGTAACCAATGGCACCCCAAACCATCACGCCGGGTGATACGAATACGCGCTTCCAATGTGCGTTCACCGCGATGTCGCCAAACACGGATGCGACCATCATGATGCCGTAAACAGAACCCGGATTCATCCGAAAAGATGTCGCTTTGCCATTCGTGCACCTCGTCGTTGAGTACAACATCGTAGCCGCTCCTGTCTGTGATGCAGCGTCAAGGGTAACCGCAGTCGTGGTCTCCGAGCTGATAGTCCATGCTGCTTCAAATGTCGTCGAACTGTTCCTGCAGATGGTTGTTGTCTTGCAAACGTCCCCATCTGTTGACTCAGGGATCGAGACGTGGCTGCACGATCCGTTACAGTCATGCGGATAGGATACCTGTCATCTCGACTGCTAGTGATACGAGGCCGTTGGGATCCAGCACGGCGTTCCGTATTACCCTCCTTAACCGACCGATTCCATATTCTGTTAACAGTCATTGGATCTCGACCAACGCGAGCAGCAATGTCGCGATATGATAAACCGCAATCGCGATAGGCTACGATCCGACGTTTATCAAAGTGGGAAACGTGGTTGTAAGCATTTCTCCTCCTTACACGAGGCATCACAACAACGTTTCACCAGGCAACGCCGGTCAACTGTGTATGAGAAATCGGTTGGAAACTTTCCTCATGTCAGCACGTTGCAGGTGTCGCCATCGGCGCCAACCTTGTGTGAATGCTCTGAAAAGCTGATCATTTGCATATCACAGAACCTTCTTCCTGTCGGTTAAATTTCGCGTCTATAGCACGTCATCTTCGTGGGGTAGCAATTTGGATGGCTATTAGTGTATCTTTAGGTGGCACGAAGGGCTGGTGTCAGGTTTTATACTGTCACTTCCCGTCTCCCTTGTGATAGAACAGTCACAAATCGGTTTCCGAATATAATCAGATTCGTAGCTGAATTTTTTTTTAACTAAGCTGGCGCCTGGCACATAGGAAATGAATTCTGGGATAAGATTCTCAAAATTTTTAGTCCATGATCCGAGTCAGAGTGGATGCGTTGCAAGAATCCTGGATGATCTTGAAGCGATGAATACGCGACAGTTTGCAACGGAATGTGGGGCTGTGGGTTCACAGAAGTGCTCGGCCGACGAATCGCCTGGTTTCACTGTCGACGCCGCGTCATTGGGCTTTAAAGTTATGCGTAGCTACCGCAGGTCCCAGAAATATCACTGGGTGATGAATGTGGACACTGTGTAGGCTGCTGCAAAAATGTGAAGGTTTATTTAGATGTCTACAGTGTGAGAAAAATTCTGAATTTTCCTTTACAGATGTGTTCGTCCACTCAGAATGATCACCAGCATTCGTACTGTGACATGAATCTCCGAGCCAATGAGTGGAGACGCAGCCTATACCAATTTTGGCCATGTTACTTCTAAGTATTTTAAATCTCAAAATTTTAAACATGACTGAAGCAGCAACTGTTGAAAATCTTCACGGGAAATGATAACAGCCAAACATCTGTGACTGGACGAAAGTACAGGGCTATTACAAATGATTGAAGCGATTTCATAAATTCACTGTAGCTCCATTCATTGACATATGGTCACGACACACTACAGATACGTAGAAAAACTCATAAAGTTTTGTTCGGCTGAAGCCGCACTTCAGGTTTCTGCTGTCAGAGCGCTCGAGAGCACAGTGAGACAAAATGGCGACAGGAGCCGAGAAAGCGTATGTCGTGCTTGAAATGCACTCACATCAGTCAGTCATAACAGTGCAACGACACTTCAGGACGAAGTTCAACAAAGATCCACCAACTGCTAACTCCATTCGGCGATGGTATGCGCAGTTTAAAGCTTCTGGATGCCTCTGTAAGGGAAATCAACGGGTCGGCCTGCAGTGAGCGAAGAAACGGTTGAACGCGTGCGGGCAAGTTTCACGCGTAGCCCGCGGAAAATTGGCTCATGCCACAACTGGAGACCGACAGCGCCGACTTCATCTTTCAACAGGATGGTGCTCCACCGCACTTCCATCATGATGTTCGGCATTTCTTAAACAAGAGATTGGAAAACCGATGGATCGGTCGTGGTGGAGATCATGATCAGCAATTCATGTCATGGCCTCCACGCTCTCCCGACTTAACCCCATGCGATTTCTTTCTGTGGGGTTATGTGAAAGATTCAGTGTTTAAACCTCCTCTACCAAGAAACGTGCCAGAACTGCGAGCTCGCATCAACGATGCTTACGAACTCACTGACGGGGACATGCTGCGCCGAGTGTGGGAGGAACTTGATTATCGGTTTGATGTCTGCCGAATCACTAAAGGGGCACATATCGAACATTTGTGAAAGCCTAAAACAACTTTTTGAGTTTTTGTATGTGTGTGCAAAGCATTGTGACAATATCTCAAATAATAAAGTTATTGTAGAGCTGTGAAATCGCTTCAATCATTTGTAATAACCCTGTAGTTTCGTCTAGACACAATAGCAACGTTTCCCTAGGGGAATACGCAGGTGGCAACTTCATAGGCCCTTAGCTAAGTCTGACATTACTTCCACTTACTTGTGTCAGACTTCTGTAGTGTGTTTGTCTATCTGCTTCCTTGGCTAACTCTTGGTTTTTGGACTCCAACGGACTTAGGTTTCGAGGCATAGAAGGTTCGTAAGGTCGGTGAAGGCCTCTTATCTATGGGAGAAAACCTCGGTTAAAAGCCTGCAAATCTGGAGGCCGTAAGGTGGCAGCTTAGTCATCAGAACTGTGCTAGCATTGGGCCCATAATCCTGTCACGCACGATTTTCTTTCTAAAATGCTTCATAAAATTAATCCAGATGGAAAACAACTAAGACTTATAGACAAGGAACTATGAAAAAGAATTGGGAATGTGGCGCAAACTTTATAACGTCTCAAAGAATTAGAGGAAAGAAAAATTAATATGGCGGTATTAACAGAAACGAAAAACTCGAAGGTAGAGAATTAAGGATGGATCCGAATTTTTTTAAGGACTGTGGTTGACTCTGGGTGACAGTCACAGGACACACACAATGTAAAATGAGAGGAAAAGTACTTATATAAATTAAATAACATCAGAATTCACCTATAATTAGTGTATTTTTTACGATTTCCTCCCAAAATTAAATTGCTAACAGTGAAACAAAGTGGCCTAAGTTTGTTACTGTGTTCCTGCGAAGATATTCCTGTGAAATGTGTGTTTACCAATGATCAGTTATTCTGGATAAATGTTCGTGCTTCTTTATTGATGCATGCAACATAGCACCTTCAGCGCAAGTGAACCTCCTGGAATGGCCTGCAGCCATATACACTGATATTAATGACCACTGTCTACTGCCATGTAGTATTGCACGTGGCAGAGTTACAGGCACGTAACGCCGTACCAAAAGCATATACAGACGGGGGATCACCGTAGCAAAAATATGGGCGGAAGACTGGCAATTCCCATGAGATAAGCGACTTTGACAAACGGTAGATTATTATAATGTAGGGCCTATGAATGGTTGGGTTGGGTTGTCTGGGGAAAGAGACCAAACAGCGAGATCATAGGTCTCATCGGATTAGGGAAGGACGGGGAGGGAAGTTGGCCGTGCCCTTTCAAAAGAACCATCCCGGCATTTGCCTGGAGCGATTTGGGGAAATAACGGAAAACCTAAATCAGGATGGCCGGACGCAAGATTGAACCGTCGTCCTCCCGAATGCGAGTCCAGAGTGCTAACCTATGAATGGTTTTCTCGAAAGAGGCGTAGCTGGTTGAAGGTTCACATCATACTGTTGCGAGCATCTACGAGAAGAGGCAGAAGCACAGTGAAACTACCACTTGGCACTAACTGGTTGGACTTACACGACTCTCTCACTGAGGCCGCGCGGGTAGCCGCGCGGTCTGTGGCGCCTTGCCACGGTTCACGTGGTTTCCCCCGTCGGTGGTTCGAGTCCTCCCTCGGGCATGGGTGAGAGTGTTGTCCTTAACGCAAGTTAGTTTAACTTACGAGGGCAGTTCAATAAGTAATGCAACACATTTTTTTTCTCGGCCAATTTTGGTTGAAAAAACCAGAAATTTCTTGTGGAATATTTTCAAACATACCCGCTTCGTCGCGTATAGTTTCATTGACTTCCAACAGGTAGTAGCGCTGTACGGAGCTGTTAAAATGGCGTCTGTAACGGATGTGCGTTGCAAACAACGGGCAGTGATCGAGTTTCTTTTGGCGGAAAACCAGGGCAACTCAGATATTCATAGGCGCTTGCAGAATGTCTACGGTGATCTGGCAGTGGACAAAAGCACGATGAGTCGTTGGGCAAAGCGTGTGTCATCATCGCCGCAAGGTCAAGCAAGACTGTCTGATCTCCCGCGTGCGGGCCGGCCGTGCACAGCTGTGACTCCTGCAATGGCGGAGCGTGCGAACACACTCGTTCGAGATGATCGACGGATCACCATCAAACAACTCAGTGCTCAACTTGACATCTCTGTTGGTAGTGCTGTCACAATTGTTCACCAGTTGGGATATTCAAAGGTTTGTTCCCGCTGGGTCCCTCGTTGTCTAACCGAACACCATAAAGAGCAAAGGAGAACCATCTGTGCGGAATTGCTTGCTCGTCATGTGGCTGAGGGTGACAATTTCTTGTCAAAGATTGTTACAGGCGATGAAACATGGGTTCATCATTTCGAACCTGAAACAAAACTGCAATCAATGGAGTGGCGCCACACCCACTCCCCTACCAAGAAAAAGTTTAAAGCCATACCCTCAGCCGGTAAAGTCATGGTTACAGTCTTCTGGGACGCTGAAGGGGTTATTCTGTTCGATGTCCTTCCCCATGGTCAAACGATCAACTCTGAAGTGTATTGTGCTAATCTTCAGAAATTGAAGAAACGACTTCAGCGTGTTCGTAGGCACAAAAATCTGAACGAACTTCTCCTTCTTCATGACAACGCAAGACCTCACACAAGTCTTTGCACCCGAGAGGAGCTCACAAAACTTCAGTGGACTGTTCTTCCTCATGCACCCTACAGCCCCGATCTCGCACCGTCGGATTTCCATATGTTTGGCCCAATGAAGGACGCAATCCGTGGGAGGCACTACGCGGATGATGAAGAAGTTATTGATGCAGTACGACGTTGGCTCCGATATCGACCAGTGGAATGGTACCGTGCAGGCATGCAGGCCCTCATTTCAAGGTGGCGTAAGGCCGTAGTGTTGAATGGAGATTAGGTTGAAAAATAGTGTTGTGTAGCTAAAAGATTGAGGAATAACCTGGTGTATTGCAATGCTGAATAAAACAACTCCTGTTTCAGAAAAAAAATGTGTTGCATTACTTATTGAACTGCCCTCGTAGATTAAGTAATGTGTAAGCCTAGGGACCGATGACCCCAGCAGTTTGGTCCCATAGGAACTTACCACAAATTTCCCAATTTTCCTCACAGAACGTGGGAATCGGAGATTTGTCTTCTCTGCAAAGTAGGATAGATGGTGATCTCTGCCGAAAGAGTAGAACGCTGGTGCATGCACAAGTGTTTCGGAGCATACGGTTCGTTATACGTTTATGAACATAGAGCTCCGTGGCTGACCACCTATACGTGTTCAAACGTTGACCTAACGGCATTGTCAATTACGATTGCAGTGGGCACGGGAGCGTCGGGATTCGACAGTCGATCAATGGAAAACCTGTCGGCTCCACGAGTGAGTCACATTTGTGCGGCAATAGGTCGCTGCTTGTCTTCATAGGCGCCGTCATCGAGATGAACGGCGGTTCGAAACGTGCAGCGCGTCACGGATGCAGACTGGCGGGAGCAGTACAAGGCTATGGGCTGTGGGAGACATACTATTGCGCTTGCATACGACCTGTGGTACTAACTGAAGACACGCTGACAGCTGCGAACCACTTGCATCGCTTCATGCTTGGTGTCTTCCCCGACTGCGGTGTCATCTTTAAGCAATATACAGGGTGTTTCAAAAATGACCGGTATATTTGAAACGGCAATAAAAACTAAACGAGCAGCGATATAAATACACCGTTTGTTGCAATATGCTTGGGACAACAGTACATTTTCAGGTAGACAAACTTTCGAAATTACAGTAGTTACAATTTTCAACAACAGATGGCGCTGCGGTCTGGGAAACTCTATAGTCCGATATTTTCCACATATCCACAATACGTAGCAATAATATGGCGTAGTCTCTGAATGAAATTACCCGAAACCTTTGACAACGTGTCTGGCGGAATGGCTTCACATGCAGATGAGATGTACTGCTTCAGCTGTTCAATTGTTTCTGGATTCTGGCGGTACACCTGGTCTTTCAAGTGTCCCCACAGAAAGAAGTCACAGGGGTTCATGTCTGGCGAATAGGGAGGCCAATCAACGCCGCCTCCTGTATGTTTCGGATAGCCCAAAGCAATCACACGATCATCGACATATTCATTCAGGAAATTAAAGACGTCGGCCGTGCGATGTGGCCGGGCACCATCTTGCATAAACCACGACGTGTTCGCAGTGTCGTCTAAGGCAGTTTGTACCGCCACAAATTCACGAAGAATGTCCAGATAGCGTGATGCAGTAATCGTTTCGGATCTGAAAAATGGGCCAATGAGTCCTTTGGAATAAATGGCGGCCCAGACCAGTACTTTTTGAGGATGCAGGGACCATGGGACTGCAACATGGGGCTTTTCGGTTCCCCATATGCGCCAGTTCTGTTTATTGACGAAGCCGTCCAGGTAAAAATAAGCTTCGTCAGTAAAACAAATGCTGCCCACATGCATATCGCCGTCATCAATCCTGTGCACTATATCGTTAGCGAATGTCTCTCGTGCAGCAATAGTAGCGGTGCTGAGGGGTTGCCGCATTTGAATTTTGTATGGATAGAGGTGTAAACTCTGGCGCATGAGACGATACGTGAGCGTTGACGTCATTTGGACCGCAGCTGCAACACGGCGAACGGAAACCCGAGGCCGCTGTCGGATCACCTGCTGCACTAGCTGCGTGTTGCCCTCTGTGGTTGCCGTACACGGTCGCCCTACCTTTCCAGCACGTTCATCCGTCACGTTCCCAGTCCGTTGAAATTTTTCAAACAGATCCTTTATTGTATCGCTTTTCGGTCCTTTGGTTACATTAAACCTCCGTTGAAAACTTCGTCTTGTTGCAACAACACTGTGTTCTAGGCGGTGGAATTCCAACACCATAAAAATCCTCTGTTCTAAGGAATAAACCATGTTGTCTGCAGCACACTTGCACGTTGTGAACAGCACACGCTTACAGCAGAAAGACGACGTACAGAATGGCGCACCCACAGAGTGCGTTGTCTTCTATATCTTTCACATCACTTGCAGCGCCATCTGTTTTTGAAAATTGTAACTACTGTAATTTCGAAAGTTTGTCCGCCTGAAAATGTACTGTTGTCCCAAGCATATTGCAACAAACGGTGTATTTCTATCGCTGCTCGTTTAGTTTTTATTGCCGTTTCAAATATACCGGTCATTTTTGAAACACCCTGTAGTTGTGCATGTCTCGGAGCCGTAACTGGTCTACAATGCCTTCAAGGGCGTTATAATGAACTAAAGTTTATTTTTTGGTGACACTATCATCAGGTGCGATGTAAATCCTGTGGAACCAGTCTGGGTCGCTATCGGGCGCCATCACCGCGTACCCAAATCAGCGAAAAGCTATTCAAACGAATTACATGACTTGTCGAGTAATAGTCTCATCATTGTAACTCGTCCTTGTAGTTGATGAGTTTCACTGTATGGGTTTGAGACATCATTTACTTTATGATGGCTCATATTTTAATTGATTTTGGCGTCAAATGGTTCAAATGTCTCTAAGCCCCATGGAATTTCCTATCTGAAGTCATCAGTCCCCTAGACTCGGAACTACTTAAACATAAGTAACCAAATTACATCACAAAAATCCATGCCCGGGCAAAATTCGGACCTGCAAGTGTAGCAGCAGCGCGGTTCCGGACTGAAGCGCCTAGAACCGCTCGGCCACAGTGGCCGGAATTTTTGACGTCTAGTGATCGGGAGCACCACAATCTGAAACAAGTGGACTGGAGTTCTCGACAAACCCACAAAATTATTGAGCTATTAGGAAGAGTCTGAAATAAATGGTTCAAATGGCTCTGAGCACTATGGGACTTAACTTCTGAGGTCATCAGTCCCCTTAGAACTTAGAACTACTTAAACCTAACTAACCTAAGGACATCACACACATCCATGCCGGAGGCAGGATTCGAACCTTCGACCGTAGTGGTCGCGCGTTTCCAGACTGTATCGCCTAGAACCACTCGGCCACCCCGGCCGGCGAATAGTCTGACATGATGAAATTAATTCACCTGGTGCGCTAAATATAGGAGGCAGGCGAATTCCCTCACAGTTCAAGAATAATGTCATAATTTTAACTCCCTCTCTCGGGTAAATGTAGGTGTAACGCAGCAAGTCCATGCGAGTGACAGGGTTTGCGAGTTTCACTGAAGCTGAGCGCTAAAGCGGCAGTAACGAAGCTTCTGTCATGGTCTTCCATGTTGGGACAAAGAATGTCCCAAAGCGTCCCATCTTTCCCTTTATCCAAACCCGATCCTCAGTTTTCGTTTCATGAGATGACAGCTGTGGTTTCGTGCAGAGACAGCGGTGCCACACCAGAGACAGAAATGTGAATCGATACCACAGACATGATCAAGAGCTCACAGCAATCTTCGACCACCAATGGGAGGGGCACCAGAAGATTACTCCTGCTTGTCAGCATAGCAGTGGCCTCACATGGAGGTCAACATGCTGCTGAGCATGCAAGAGCTCGGCCCAGTTCGTCGCCTCGGCTACAGCAGTCAATATCCTCGTATAGGATAATGACAGTTGTTAGAGATTCTGATGAAATGTATTTTCGTAGATATTGCATTTCGTACTGCTAGAGAACAGTTTGTTTTTACAAGTACATCAAGTGATGCTATGCTGATCAGCGACAGTTGTATATTATCTAACATTCCTATACCAAACAAGTGTGTCAAAGCTAAGTAAATCGTTTATCAACTTACGTAGTAAAGTGAACTAATATTTCACGTGTTCTAGTTTGATGAGCCTTCTCTCAGAGCAATCAAAGAAGCCACAGCTGTAACTGGACGAAACTAGTTTCGTCTGATCCCAACAGCAACATTTACGTAGGGAAATACGCGGGTGGCAACTTCATAGGCATACGCGGTCGGGCACACCCTAACTCGAACCAACCGATGTTTGGCAAGTAAAATGTCTGTCCAACGAAACTGCAGGCAAAATGGGTACATATGCGTATGATCGCAACTGAGATTCCTTGACGCACTTTAGCTGGGACCATACACATATGTATGCAATTTGCTATTTTGTTGGGCAGACATTTTACTTGCAAAAAATTGGTTGTTTCGAGGAAGGACATGCGCGAAACTGTTCACCGTATAAATAAACATCCCGTTTCGTTGCAGCTCAGGGTGTCTCAATCTCAATGAGTTGCTGTTGCGATATACTCAGCACGCTGGAGTTATGCAAGAATTATTGTTATCACTATTAGTCCAAGCAGCTGCAGTAGCAGAGGTACTACCAGTATTAACTTTATTAATTCATAGTCAGAATTATTTCCACACACTGCCACTTCAGACACTCAGATCATTTGAATATTATCTGTCACATTAATATTGTTATGTGCTAGGAAGGTATGGTGTAAAAAAAGGTACTGTATGTGTGAAACCCTGGGTCCGATGTAGGAGAGAGCCTGAGGGTAATAAAATAAATAAATAAAATTAAGTACAGGGTGATTCAAAAAGAATACCACAACTTTAAAAATGTGTATTTAATGAAAGAAACATAATATAACCTTCTGTTATACATCATTACAAAGAGTATTTAAAAAAGTTTTTTTTCACTCAAAAAAAAGTTCAGAGATGTTCAATATGGCCCCCTCCAGACACTCGAACAATATCAACCCGATACTCCAACTCGTTCCACACTCTCTGTAGCATATCAGGCGTAACAGTTTGGATAGCTGCTTTTATTTCTCGTTTCAAATCATCAATGGTGGCTGGGAGAGGTGGCCGAAACACCATATCCTTAACATACCCCCATAAGAAAAAATCGCAGGGGTTAGATCAGGGCTTCTTGGAGGCCAGTGATGAAGTGCTCTGTCACGGGCTGCCTGGCGGCTGATCCATCGCCTCGGGTAGTTGACGTTCAGGTAGTTACAGACAGATAAGTGCCAATGTGGTGGCGCTCCATCCTGCTGAAATATGAATTGTTGTGCTTCTTGTTCGAGCTGAGGGAACAGCCAATTCTCTAACATCTCCAGATACTGTAGTCCAGTTACAGTAGCACCTTCGAAGAAAAAGGGACCAAAAACTTTATTGGCTGAAATGGCACAGAAAACGTTCACCTTAGGCGAGTCACGTTCATACTGAGTTGTTTCCCGCGGATTCTCGTCGATTCACTTCTGCCGTACTCAATAACACAAAAAGCTTTCTGTTGAGCGGTCGCCATCTTAGCATCAACTGACGCTGACGCCTAGTCAACAGCGCCTCAAGCGAACAAATGTACAACTAAATGAAACTTTACAGCTCCCTTAATTCGCCGACAGATAGTGCATAGCTCTGACTTTTGTCGTTGCAGAGTTTTAAAGTCCTAAAGTTGTGGTATTCTTTTTGAATCACCCTGTATATCACATCTTGCACTAACTAACTGATTTCAGTTATTTGTGCCAACCATACCGGCACACTCGGTTGAAGAGGAGCCACAGACAAGTAATTAAACTCATGAGACTGACGAGGGGTACTGCCATATGTACCTGCTTCGCTTATCCCGCCTTTTCCAGCAGAGTGCGTGGTACCTCTTCAAAGAGCCCTCTTTCGCAGCAGCCTTTGCGTTTGCTACTCGGCTCTGTGTCTCCGTGTTTTGGGCCCAGCTGTTTACGTGCTCCATTCTGCGCCGCAGCAGCTATCGGCGGCGAAGTGATGGGGCAGCCGTGTAATACGCCCGCCGAATTGCTTGTTTAGAGGCCCAGCGGATCACATCGCGAGATTAAACGGCTTTTCCCAGTGAACACGCCGCGGCTGCGACGTGTCGGCAAACCCCGGCGTACCACAACAAACGTTCTACAGTATAGCGACTGGAGCCGCAAAGTGTGTATTTAAAGGTTGTATGCATATTAATACACTGCTCGTCCAGGCGAGAGAAATATACAACGCTGCTGTCACAAAGCAGCAGAGTGACAAACAACAATCTACACTTGTTGTTGTTGTTGTTGTTGTGGTCTTCAGTCCTGAGACTGGGTTGATGCAGCTCTCCATGTTACTCTATCCTATACGAGCTTCATCATCTCCCAGTACTTACTGCAACCTACATCCTTCTGAATCTGCTTAGTGTATTCATCTCGTGGTCCCACTCTACGATTTTTACCCTCCACGCTGCCCTCCAGTACTCAATTGGTGATCCCTTGATGCCTCAGAACATGCCCTACCAACCGATCCCTTCTTCTTGTCAAGTTGTGCCACAAGCTCCTCTTCTCCCCAATTCTATTCAATACCTCCTCATTAGTTATGTGATCTACCCATCTAATATTCAGCATTCTTCTGTAGCACCACATTTCGACAGTTTCTATTCTCTTCTTGTCCAAATTATTTATCGGACATGTTTCACTTAGACACTTGGCTACACTCCATACAAATACTTTGAGAAACGACTTCCTGACACTTAAATCTATACTCGATGTTAACAAATTCCTCTTCTTCAGAAACGCTTTCCTTGCCATTGCCAGTCTACATTTTATATCCTCTCTACATCGACCATCATCAGTTATATTGCTCCGCAAATGGCAAAACTCCTTTACTACTTAGAGTGTCTCATTTCCTAATCTAATTCCCTCAGCATCACCCGACTTAATTCGACTGCATTCCATTATCCTCGTTTTGCTTTTGTTGATGTTCATCTTATACCCTCCTTTCAAGACACTGTCCATTCCGTTCTACTGCTCTTCCAAGTCCTTCGCTGTCTCTGACAGAATTACAATGTCATCGGCGAACCTCAAAGTTTTTATTTCTTCTCCAAGGATTTTAACACCTACTCCGAATTTTTCTTTTGTTTCCTTTACTGCTTGCTCAATATACAGATTGAATAACATCGGGGACAGGCTACAACCCTGTCTCACTCCCTTCCCAACAGCTGCTTCCCTTTCATGTCCCTCGACTCTTATAAGTGCCATCTGGTTTCTACACATCCAAATTGCGTGAAAATATAATCACATGTCAGTTCTAGTATAATACATTTGTCCAGTGAATACCCGTTTATCATCTGCATTTCTTCTTGGTGTAGCAATTTTAACGGCCAGTAGTATAGACTGACCGCGAGCGCGTTGCTGAGCATGCACTGACGACCATGATGATTACACACACTATTAAGAACCATGTACCTGCTTTACAGATAGATAGATAGATAGATACTGCCTACAGGAAAATTAAAGAGACCTTTGGAGATAAGAGAACCACTTATATGAATATCAAGAGCTCAGATGGAAACCCAGTTCTAAGCAAAGAAGGAAAAGCAGAAAGGTGGAAGGAGTATATAGAGGGTCTATACAAGGGCGATGTACTTGAGCACAATAGTATGGAAATGGAAGAGGATGTAGATGAAGATAAAATGGGAGATATGATACTGCGTGAAGAGTTTGACAGAGCACTGAAAGACATGAGTCGAAACAAGGCCTCGGGAGTAGACAACATTCCATTGGAACTACTGACGGCCTTGGGAGAGCCAGTCCTGACAAAACTCTACCATCTGCTGAGCAAGATGTATGAAACAGGCGAAATACCCTCAGACTTCAAGAAGAATATAATAATTCCAATCCCAAAGAAAGCAGGTGTTGACAGATGTGAAAATTACCGAACAATCAGTTTAATAAGCCACAGCTGCAAAATACTAACACGAATTCTTTACAGACGAATGGAAAAACTAGTAGAAGCCGACCTCGGGGAAGATCAGTTTGGATTCCGTAGAAATACTGGAACACGTGAGGCAATACTGACCTTACGACTTATCTTAGAAGAAAGATTAAGGAAAGGCAAACCTACGTTTCTAGCATTTGTAGACTTAGAGAAAGCTTTTGACAATGTTGACTGGAATACTCTCTTTCGAATTCTAAAGGTGGCAGGGGTAAAATACAGGGAGCGAAAGGCTATTTACAAAATTGTACAGAAACCAGATGGCAGTTATAAGAGTCGAGGGACATGAAAGGGAAGCAGTTGTTGGGAAGGGAGTAAGACAGAGTTGTAGCCTCTCCCCGATGTTATTCAATCTGTATATTGAGCAAGCAGTAAAGGAAACAAAAGAAAAATTCGGAGTAGGTGTTAAAATCCATGGAGAAGAAATAAAAACTTTGAGGTTCGCCGATGACATTGTAATTCTGTCAGAGACAGCAAAGGACTTGGAAGAGCAGTTGAATGGAATGGATAGTGTATTGAAAGGAAGATATAAGATGAACATCAACAAAAGCAAAACGAGGATAATGGAATGTAGTCAAATTAAGTCGGGTGATGCTGAGGGAATTAGATTAGGAAATGAGACACTTAAAGTAGTAAAGGAGTTTTGCTATTTAGGGAGTAAAATAACCGATGATGGTCGAAGTAGAGAGGATATAAAATGTAGACTGGCAATGGCAAGGAAAGCGTTTCTCAAGAAGAGAAATTTGTTAACATCGAATATAGATTTAGGTGTCAGGAAGTCGTTTCTGAAAGTATTTGTATGGAGTGTAGCCATGTATGGAAGTGAGACATGGACGATAACTAGTTTGGACAAGAAGAGAATAGAAGCTTTCGAAATGTGGTGCTACAGAAGAATGCTGAAGATTAGATGGGTAGATCACATAACTAATGAGGTAGGGAGAAGAGAAGTTTGTGGCACAACTTGACCAGAAGAAGGGATCGGCTGGTAGGACATGTTCTGAGGCATCAAGGGATCACCAATTTAGTATTAGAGGGCAGCGTGGAGGGTAAAAATCGTAGGGGGGGACCAAGAGATGAAGACACTAAGCAGATTCAGAAGGATGTATGTTGCAGTAGGTACTGGGAGATGAAGAAGCTTGCACAGGACAGAGTAGCATGGAGAGCTGCATCAAACCAGTCTCAGGACTGAAGACCACAACAACAATAACCTGCTTTATAATGTCCAGGGGACCGTTAGTGTAATTATTGGCTGTGAATAAAACCACCATTTATTTTCGTGACAGTGCGTATTTCTTTCCTTTACTTTCTGTACTATACCGTAGGAGTTCTTTCTGTTGAAGGGTCCAATTTAATTGACATACGAGTGTTGTCCACAAAGTAAATTCCGATCGGTCTCGAAATGGACACCACAGTGAAAACCCGATAAAGCTTTGCAGCGATATGTTGGGTAGTGTCTCTAGTATGCCCGTCGATCGCATCAAAACGCTCTTTTCAGTTGTGAGCGCTCTGTGAGCCAGTAAAGTGCCCACAGTACAACGATGTGTCACACCACGCAGGAGGGACCACTGAGAGGCTTCGCCTTAAAGAATGCAGCCCACTTAACACAACTGCCAAGCACTTAGTTCTACATGGCAATTCTCAGCCGCACTCTGCAGCGGCAGTGACACGCTCCTACAGCCTTTCCGACGGGAAGTCATCCACAACACAGGCCTAATTGGCTCGTCCTGAGTAACATCTCGATTCACATGAAACGCTGGATACGAAGACCACACTTGAGCTTAGGCTATGCGCTATAGACCAGCGTAGAGAATTATCGGAAAGCACAGGTGGCTGCCTTCCATCTACATCTACATGGATACTCTGCAAATCACATTTAAGTGCCTGGCAGAGGGTTCATCGAACCACCTTCACAATTCTCTATTATTCCAATCTCGTATAGCATGCGGAAAGAATGAACACCTATATCTTTCCATATGAGTTCTGATTTCCCTTATTTTATCGTGGTGATCGTTCCGCCCTATATAGGTCGGAGTCATCAAAATACTTTCGCATTCGGAGGAGAAAATTGGTGATTGAAATTTCGTGAGAAGATTCCGTTGCAACGAAAAACGCCTTTCTTTTAATGATTTCCAGCCCAAATCCCGTATTGTTTCTGTGACATTCTCTCCCATATTTCGCGATAATACAAAACGTGCTGCCTTTCTTTGAACTTTTCCGATGTACTCCGTCAGTCCTACCTGGTAAGGATCCCACACAGCGCAGCAGTAATCTAAAAGAGGACGGACAAGCGTAGTGTAGGCAGTCTCCTTAGCATGTCTGTTACATTTTCTAACTGTCATGCCAATAAAACGCAGCCTTTGGTTATCCTTCCCCACAACATTTTCTATGTGTTCTTTCCAATTTAAGTTGATCTTAATTGTAACTGACACTTCTCCATGGACAACAATTATTCACACAATTCAAAACAAAGACTGGTAGAGGAACCTGTCACTGTCACCTCTCCATCTTTACACAACAAAGTCTTATTACTTTTGGGCCCCCTAATTCTAGGAAAAGAACTAGAATAGCAAAATGTGAGTAAATAAGAATCTATTACTATTTTTGATTTCCTGTTTTACCTGAGATATGGGAATGACACACAGACATAACAATAATTTCATACCACTACTGAAACCATCTCAATGAGAGAAGATAGGAAAATGGAATAACAAAAAGAACTTGAAGTGAACAGATTGATGCTGACCACATAGGGGAAGTAATGACGATGGTGTTGGAAATTTGGTATAACCATACGACATATGTCTAAGTCGGAACGGCGACTGTGTAGAGAAGTATCGGGTATGTGTAGCTAACTCTTTAAAATAAAATGTTTCTGACTTTCACTGTGGTTTCCATTTGGCGACCGATCGGAACTTACTTTCTGGACAACCCTCGTATATTAATTGGCAGTGTCACATTATGCGGAAGTCACTCCCTTACGTTTTGCATAACAGTATACTCAAATTCTGTGAAGTTTGGCATAGCATATGCGTGCTGGAATTCACTTCCTGGTCCCTCGTGGAACTTTCAAAAGAAGGTGATTCAGCCACCCCCACCCTCAGGAACATTCACAGGAAGGAAGGTGAATGAAACAGGTATCATTTGATAATAAACGAACACATTATCCAGCTCATCATTTTCCCTGAGGTTCCTCGGAAAAGCAGATGAGTGAATTCAATTTGACTACCGTAATTTTAATTCGTTTTTATGGAACAGAAGTGAAAGTATTGTTTCAGTCGAACAAAAAAAGACGAATGCTGCTAGAGACAGGAGATCGCCACCAGTAGTGGAATCAGTGCCTCAAATGTTGCCCTTTGGCTTAATCTGAACGCACATATCGCTGTGTTTACGGAAACAGTACGACAAACGCAGCAATAAAGGAATTAACGGTTTCATGTTCCACACACTCCGACACAATTTTGCCAGGAATCTTCTCGATCGCATTGGAGTTCTTGTACGTTTCATATTTTATACAGCAATTTATTATGGAGTCCATGTTGAATTTATATTATTGCTGCGACGTCCTATTTATCTGCTAGAGACCAAGGAATAATACAGTTGAGTGGAAGGCCAATCCGGCAGTCGGTTCTGTTTCATGATTCGGCTCTTCACGAATTAATAAAAAAGGCGAGCTTTCATTTATAAATGCGCTACTCCCAGGATTTATTTAAATATTTAAAAGTTTGAATTATTTGAGTATTACTTGTTTCGCCAACATTACGAAAATAGCCGATTTCATCGCGTCTACATTGTTAAGAAAGAAAAGTGATTTTTTAGCTAAGAAGGACAGGCATTATTTATGTTACGGAACCCGTCTCACGCGGTTTATTCTGGTTGTTCAAGCGAGGCTATTGCGGTACCTTTTATTTTATTCAGTCATTTCCTTTTTTTGGGGGGGGGGGGAGTTGGGTTAGGGATGGGGACGGCAGATACCTTCAGTTTTCTGACTGGATTCGTGTCCTGACGATGACACCCTCTTCTATGGCTACCTTTCCCTCCCAGGGACGCTCTTGCACCCTACGTCCTCGATTGCTTTCTGGATATTTACCAGTCTCTTCCTCCCTCAGCAGCTTTTATCCTCTATAGATTCCTTTAGTATCATGGAAGCTGTTCCCGGATATCTTAACACATCCCGTATCACACTGTCACTCCCCCTCCACTTATTACTTTCCTCGAAAATTCTGCGGAGAACCTTCTCAATTCTTACCGTTGGCTAATTTTCGGAACCTGCCATAGCACCAAATCTCAGACACTTCCATTCCTTTCTGTTCCGGTTTGCCCGTTGTCCAGGATTCACTACCACACAGTGCTGTGCTGGAAAATGTGTGTTACCACAAATTTACTCCTGAATTTAAGGCCTGTGTCTGATAATACTAAACTTTTTTCAAACTGATACCCTCTTTGTGTACGCTAGTCTTCCCTGCATTGTTAGTTATTTTTGCTTTGCTTCTAAGACTGAATTCCTTCACGTTGTCAATTTTGCTGTGAAATTTCTCAATGCTCTCATCCATGCTATTCTTATTACATTTATGTTTCTTTAGTTTAGTCTCAGTTCGTACTCCGTATTCATGACTGTTCATTCCTTACCGTATCTCCTCTAAATCTTCCTCGCTTTTACCGATAACAGTAAAGTCGTCAACAATTGTTATCATTGATATTTTTCACATCGAACTTCAATCCCTTTCCTGAATCATCTATTATTTCCATCTTTTCTTCTTCAGTGTATAGTACGGTCTATAGACTTTATCTCCTGTCTTAAATTCCCAGTTATACGAATTCTTTCTTCTTGGTCTTTCAGTCTTCGTGTTCCTTGTGGTGGTTGGGCAAAATACAACTCACAAGAGAATTAAAGGGCCACTCTTTTGAAAACCACCGTTATTCTCCATTCCGACGCAGAAGTTCAAAATTTGGCCCGAAGGTGGTCACAACCTTTGTCTGTAATTGTGAAGCACTGCGTACTGCGATGTGGTCCTCAGGCGAGGCGACGCTTCGGACAGCAGATTGTCGACACATGCGAATAAATAACCAGAGCTGAGAAATTGATGTGACGTGTGAGGTTTGTTTATGATGTCACATTAGCACAAATGTGCACCACAATTCTGCCAAACACCACCGTGAACGTTTCACATGAGTGGGAGATCGTCAGACCCTCTCTTACAGACATTTCTCCTGTTGTGACTGACAATTCGCAATTTTTCACAAACACAACTTTTATTGATGTAAGTTCACAAGGTTGATGACAGAACAACAAACGAAAGGTAACAATAACGATGCCAGTAAAAGTCTCCTAATATAGGCAAACTAAAGTTCACTTCTAATTTTCCACAAAGGATCGTGGTAACACACATACACACACACACACACACACACCAAAAAAAACATACACACACAAACAAACACACTAGTAACAGTCCAATTCAGAAACGAAGATGTAATCTTCAACAGTCGGAGGACACGAGGTCGTCATCCGGCGTGAGCTGAACTTCGGGGCTGGTTCTAGCCCCTAAATAGCTGTCTCCAGCCTATCAGGTTTTGGCGTAGTGATACTTCCTGCAGGCCGTGGCTCGAGCTCCCACTGCAAAAAGCTGTCTTCGGAATGCCTGTTTCTATTATCTTGTACGTATATAGCCGGTGTTTAGCATAGCGCATTTGGTACACCTTGGGCATAGACAACCTCGTCCTCTGGGGTGTAGTATGGGTTGCCGGCCCTCAGGGGCTACCTTGGTTGCGATATAGCATCTCCCATTCTTTTGACGCCTCAGGATAGAAGTCACAACAGTGACGCGTCATGTTGAAAACACGCGGTTTTCTTATGGGCAGCCGAAGAGCACATTCCAGAGAAAAAAACCGCCTCTCAGTATCGATACTAGAAGACTGGAGGAGGTGGCGTAAAGAGCGGCAGTGAAATCACCCCTTCCTTGGGGCGTACATTCACTCACATTTCGGGATCGAAAACGACAGATTGCAGTGCGACGAGCAACAGGACAACATTCGTGACAATCAATGACACTGCTGACAACCTGTGGACGACTTAACCCTTATCTAACGACATCGTGTAGCTGCAACCGCAATAAATATGAACCTATTTGTGGTGTAGAATCACCGCAACTTTTTCTCTTTTTCGTCTATGGTAAGTTACAGAAATTATTTTTCTCTAATTTTTCTGTTCCACTTTACCACTTTCACTGCCAATTATCTTCGGAGTGGAAGAAATCTATCTCTTTGTTAAATTAATATCGTCGTTAGGAAAAACAAGCGGCCGTGGTGGCCGAGCGGTTCTAGGCGCTTTAGTCGGGAACCGCGCGACTGCCACGGTCGTAGGTTCGAATCCTGCCTCGGGCATGGATGTGTGTGATGTCCTTAGGTTAGTTAGGTTTAAGTAGTTCTAAGTTCTAGTGGACTGATGACATCAGATGTTAAGTCCCATAGTGCTCAGAGCCATTTTTTTTAGAAAAAACAGTGGGGGAAAAAATATTTCCTGCGCTTCGTTTGGAAACACGGGGAAGTGTGGGGCACACGGGTCAACTAGTCTACATCTACATATACGTGATTACTCTGCTCTTCACAATAAAGTGCCTGCCACATGGTTCAATGAACCACATTCAAGTTGTCTCTCAGCCGTTCCACTCTCGAACGGCGCGCGGAAAAAACAATCACTTTCATTTTTCTGTGGGAGTCCTGGTTTCTCTTATTTTATCGTGATGATCATTTCTCCCTATGTATGTGGGTGCCAACTGAATGTTTTCACAATCAGAGGACAAAACTGGTGATCGAGAATTCATGAGAAGATCCCGTCGCAACGAGAAACGCCTTTGTTTTAATGGTTGCCACTTCAATTCACGTATCATGTCTGTCGCACAATTTCTCCTATTTCACCATAATACAAAACGAGCTACCTTTCTTTTAACTTTTTCGGTGTCACCCGTCAATTCCACCTCATGTGGATCCAACAATGTACATTGTTTTGAAGTGGGACTTATATATCCTAGTGGTAATGAAACGAATACTCATCCTGCATTTTCATTTCTTCTTCTTCATCTTCTTCGCGGATGGATCACCTATGACCACGCGTAATCAACATTTGTTGGCCTTCCTTTTCGCCTAGTATTCCTTCATACGAAACGAATGGGCTAGCTTTCGTTGCGTAGACCACTTATGTCGGTTAGGTCTTCTGTTTTTTTTCCTCAAAACCCCGTGTGTTTGTGATTTTTCTGATTACATTTCTGTCATGTAGATTTGGAGACCTTAATTCTCTCAGGTCTTTTTCCGTCTGTACCAGTTCGGTCTTGTAGTTTTGTTCTTTAAAAATGTATGGATTTTGTGCGTTAACCTGTTCGATTCCATTCTTTCTAAATGCCCCATGAATTGTATTCTTCTCAGGTGCATTGTGTCTTTTATTTTGGAGATATTTTTATATATTTATGCATTGGGTTTTCGATAATGCACAACCTTTAGTTTTTGGTCCTAGGATTTTCCTCATTATTTTACGTTCTTTCACTTACAATTCCCCTTTTAGTGTTCTGTGTTGAAGATTTAGTGTCTCAGATGCGTAGAGAGCCTCGGGTTTAATTACTGTTGTGTAATGTCGTATTTTGCAGTTCCACGAGAGACTCGTTCTGTTGTAAACATTTTTCTGTTAACTGAAACGCCGTCTCCATTTTCTGGACACTTGATCTGACAGATTTCTTTTCATTACAATTTTCTGCAATACATTCACCTAAATATTTAAATTGTTTTACTCGAGAGATGTAGTTATTACCAATTTTGAGATCAGAAGGTGCATCTTTGATGTCAGTCATAAATTTTGTTTTTTCAATACATTTCTAATCCTATTTTTGCTGCCTGCTCTTGTAATAATTGTAGCTGCTTCTGTGCATCGGTAATGTCTTGGGCGATCAGTGCCATGTCGTCAGCAAATGATAAACAGTATAATTATTTTCGGTCGCAGTCTGTGAGCTGGTGCAACTGCTTTTCTCCATTCTCGAACAACTTTTTCAAGAGCACAAATGAAGAGCACTGGAGACAGTCCATCCCCTTGTCGTACTCCTGTGTATGTTTCAAATTCTGTGCTCAATTCTCCCATAAATTTTACTTTGGATTTGGTCTCCTTGAGTGTTTCTTTTATGATGTTTGTTGTCTTTTGATCTAGTCCAAATTCTCCTAACACTTCAAAACGGGATTCTCGGTCTATCCTGCCATATGCCTTTTTAAAGTCGACAAACGTGATGACATAACTTTTGTTTGAAGTGCTATGCAAATATTTTATCGAGCTTTTCAAGTTAAGGATTTGTTCTATGCATGATCTACCTTTCCTGAATCCACCTTGGTATTCGCCTAGTTTTGAATTCAGCTGAGGTTCTGCTCGGTTTAGTAGGGCTTTAGACAGAATTTTGTATCTTATTCACAATAAAGAGATTCCACGGTAATTGTTGGGGTCTGTTTTACTTTCTTTTTTGTTCAGAGGACTTATGACTGCTGTCTTCCAATCTGTGGGGATTTTCTCAGTTTTTCAGATTCCGTCAGTAATTTCTTTGAGTTTTGGAATAAGATTTTCTCCTGCATTTTTCCATAATTCTGCGATGATATGGTCTTCTGCTGATGCTTTGTTATTTTTCAGTGACTGAATTGTCTCTTTAATCTCCTCTAAACTTGGTGGCTTTGAGTCTGGGTTTCGTTGTATATGACGGAACTCAAATTTTTCTGTAGGTTTTCCAGAATTCAGTAATTTAGAAAAGAATTTTGCAAGAATTTCACAGTTTTCGTATCGGTATGGACAATTTCCCCATGTCCGTTTCTGAATTGTTGTGATGGATGAGAGTACTTTGTTAATGTTTGTTTGAATACTTTGTAGAAATTTTAGGAATTGTTTTTCTTGAAATCATTATCTATGTCTTGCAAATTTTGGTCTCCGTGTTGTTTACGGACTATTCGTATTGCTTTTGTGACTGTTTTCTGGTATGTTTGAGATTTTCCAGGATCTTTTGATTTTTGTTGTACAACCAATTTTGCCACGCCTGTTGTCTGAGATTTATGTTTTGGCCACACTCATCTGTCCACCATGGGTGTTTACGTGTTCTTGTTTACGGTGCTGCAGTTTCAGTTGCTTTTGCAAGTCCTGCTTGCAGTTGTTGGCAATTTTGTGGTTTAAAATTTTCTGTTTCTTTTATAAATTGTTCATTACCATTTATCTTTTGTACATCATATTCACGGTGTGGAGATAGTGAATTTTCTTTTTTCCGGAATGACAACTAGGGAGAATTTTGTTGGGTAATGGTCGGAATCTGGGTCTAGTCCGTTAAGGACTTTAGTTTTCATGATTTCTACTGTATTACATGATCCAACTGATATTCACCTAGTAATGGACTAGATGAGAGCCAAATTTCGGTTTTCGAGGCTCTTTTCTTGAAAAATGTCGATTTGAAAAATAGGTCGTGGGTTTTGCAGATTTCAGTGAGTCGCATGCCATTCCGTTTGGTCTGTGCATGCCGTGACCATTTACCTACCCAATATCGATATTTCTTTTCTTTACTAATTTGTGCACTGAAATCGGCCATAAGGATTTTGACATGGATTTTTTGGAGAATATTATCTAATTGGTTCCAGAATTTTTCTACTTCTTCTTCATTTATGATATACGATTTCTGAAAAAGCATTTGATCTTATTTTTGATTACAAGTATCTGAGACTTCGGTAGACTATAGCAATATTACTATATCAGTAACCTTTTCATCAATATATGCGCCTCTCGTGACTATTATGGGTCTATTCACGTTGTGAAACAGTTTTTGCACAAAGCTGTTCCGCATATGGCTCATAGCAAATTCCCATTGTTTCTCTGATAACCTATCACGAGTCACCTACGTGCCAGTGATGGTGAAATGGTTAAGAATGGTAATGCACTTTGCTGCAGAGAGCAGGTGGAGTCTTATAACTATTTAGTAGTGTCTAATTTTAGTACAAATCGAGATTTTTTTGTAGGTTGTTCTTCGAAGCTTTATATACCACCTCCATTTTTATTAATGTATTAATTTTTTTATCACTGTTTCCGAGTTGTAGTACTCGCAGCTGTGGAATCACAGTTAAGAATTTCGCTGTGTCTGCCGTGATTTTAAGCCCGCGGAAACTTTCACGGGCTTAATGTCGGCTGACATCCGCCGAGTAGCGAGGAGTTCGTTCCGTCGCTGTGGGAATATTCAGACACGAAGCAGATTGCGAGAGACGTCGCATCGCTGTCAAAGCGCGCAAAGTTACGGAGCACTGATGGTGCAGGAACTTGGCGATTTCCGTCCTCCGCGACCGTTTAAAATGCATTTTGTCAGTCGGGTTATTAGATTTTGAGAACTGTGGCAGACGATTCAAGCGAAATGACCCACTACCTTGACAATTTTGGACCTTGAATGGCAGTAGTGAAGAACTGTCATGACTTGTTTTGGCAATAACTATCAGCACCAGTGACGGCTGCTGTGGAAGACCACAGGAGCATGTGAACATCCTAACTTTTGACACCTTGCCAATTTACTGTTTTTTTTCTTTGAGTGCTATTAAATGTGACATCGTTGCAGTAATCGTAAACAAACGCCTTTTAAATCTACCACGGTATGCTACATAGCTGCTGGTAGTATAGGGGTCGGTATAGGACAAAACCGCCAAAATTTTATGCGAAAGTGGACGCCTCCCTGAACCCGCATCTTTTTGGCCAAAAGATGACGACCACTTTTGGGCCGTTGCTTTTTTGTGAAATCTTGGTGGCTTTAAGTAAGGGCTGTGGTTGAGGACAAACCAGAATATTTTTGACGAAACGATGGCGAACACTTTTTGGAGAGCACTTTTTGGCGGGCACTTTTTTTGCGAAATGTTGCGGGCTTCTAACTAGTAACTTTTCTGCAAAATGTTGCCAACTTTTGGGCGGTCGCGCTTTATTATGAAATGTGGGTGACTTACGATAAGGGCGTCGTTTGAGGACAAACACGTAACCTTTTGGCCTAAAGATGGTGACGACTTTTTGGCGGTCGCCCTTTTCTGCGAAATGTAAGGGCGGAGGTTCAGGACAAACGCTCAACATTTTGACCAAAAGATGGTGAGCACTTTTAGGCGGCCACTTTTTGGTGACCACTTTTTAGCGGTCCCTTTTTCTGCAACGACTTTTCGGCGACCACTTTTTCTGCGACAACTTTTTGGGAGCCGCTTTTTTGCGGTCGCTTTTTTTGTAATCACTTTTTCTGAAACGACTTTTTGGCAGCCGCTTTTTTGCGAGCACGTTTTGACAGCTGCTTTTTCTGCAAAGACTTTTGGCGAGCACTTTCATTGCGAGCGCAAATTTGCGACTTCCAATTGGTCCCAGCCAGTCACCGGTCAACAAGAACAAGTTTGAAATTTTACAGGCCTTGGCCTATAAAATTATTCTTAGTAGTACTTATATGTCACTTTTATTATTTGCTCGTTGATGAACGTCGTAGTAATTATTTCTATACTGTCATCAAGTGTGAGCTCGCACCAACGAGCAGGTTCACCGATGTATTCTGTTATCACTGTTTCCATTCATATATACAAAAGTTTTTCTTTAATAACCCCACGGAAGTGTATCAATTATGCCTTCTTTTTTTCTCTAGACGCATACGTTTACGTAGTTAAATTTAAACTCTTTTGCTATAAATTTATTCACCAGATTTTAGGTGTTCTTTTCTCTTGTAATCATGTTATTGCTTATGATAATCTTATCTTCAGAAGCCTGTATTAATTCGGCCATCGTCTTCATGTAAAGTTTTACGTAATTTTCGTAGATTAGTGTGGAGCCTTTAATTTTGGTAGTTTGTTTGCTTGTATATGTTTCATAAGCATAGCTTTTTGGCCCAGTACTTATCCATTCAATGCCAAAATCGTCCTTGCCAAATTCATCTGTCCATTCACCAAGCACGCAATCTGTTTGCACTTTGTTTGTGCCATCGACAATGTAAACAATAAAGTCTGTGTCGTAGTACACAACTTTATCGCTAATCTATCGAGCATATCATATAACCTCTTTCTAACGTTCGCGGTGGTGAAAGCGGCCACAAATATGTTAGTACTTGTGCTATCTTCGACATAGAAATCATCGTAGCAATATGTCAGCTCAATTATTTCGTCGTTGATTGGTATCACACTAGTTATCTCTATTTTGTCATTTGAGTAGTAGCTCACGCCATCTTTTAACGTCGTCTATAAATTCTGTTTGTTGGCAAGTTCAGCCTCTGACCGAATTTTCCCCAAAGTGAATTGAGGCATATTTTGGCAACAGCTCGCTAACGGCGTGCGCTTGGCTATTGCTAATGTCGAGATCGGTATCTTGCTTTTCCTTGATAACTCTACAATATTCTTCTTTCGATTTGTAACCATCTTACCAAGGACTAGTTTCCAGTTTGATCATCATGAAGGTTTTAATGTAGTCTCTGATTAATTCCTTACTTACTCGATCAAAACGCCGCACCTCGTAAATTTCCTGTATTTCGTAACCTTTTTCGATAGCCTTGTTGAGCTCTATAGTTGTCCAAATTCCTACAAACGCTCGCTCATCGTCACTTTGACTGCAACAACTATGAGTTTTTTCTTCTGCTCATTTCGCATATAGAGCGAACAAAAGCTTTTCTTGTTTAACTGGGATCACAGGATGATACAACTCTGGAGGCGCAAGCACTTTGCATTTCACAAATCCAAACCATTCTTCGTCGTATTTTTCTGGTCTCAGTATCTGTAGGGATGACCAAACAGGATAATCGTCGTAAAACATCACTGTTGGATATAGACTGCAGCAGTCTATGTATCGCAGCTTCTTCTCTGAAACCTTCAATTTTTCCACTGAAAAAAGCGTCTCTGGGATTCAGTGGTTCTACGACATTTACCTTCTCTTTGTAAGGCTTAGAATTTTTCCACTTACAACTCCACATCTCGACGAAGTTATAACCAGCACTCCTCAACGCTTGCGTTCGCTCTGCCGTCATTAAAAAGAGATCATCCATTGATTCATTGTTCATATTGTTGATAGTATCTGGCGAATAAAATTTAGGACAACCGTGCCAAAAGCAGCAGTGATGCTGATACACTGTTTTCGTGCTTGCGTAGTAGCCGTCAACTTTTGCACCGCATATTGTAACTTCCCCACCATTCAATGCATGTTGTATGTTAGGGAATGAGTTTAACCACGCAACTGAGTCTCAGTCGAACATTTCCTTCTTTCACTACAGCAATCGTAGTATGCTCAAGGAATTTTGATCTGTAAATAGCAATACATACGCTAGCGATTGTTATGTACAGAAATTGATCAACATTTGGTGTTTCCAGAGTATTTCGCCTATATTAAATGCATCCAAGGCGCAATATTTCGACATCAGAAAGTCAATATTCAGCTAGTTTCTTCTGGAAGTCAAACACGTACTTTTCCTTCGTCTTCTGAGCGTGACATCCTAAGAACCCTTTTCTAGCTTCAGGTTTCATAGTGTCAACACCATAGTGCTTGGTCGGTGGAATTTGCCCTATGTAATAGTGATTATCGCGCTTATTGAAGGAATGCGGTAAGTAGTCTTTTTTAAGCTGTTTCAAGACGAATGTCTTTGGAAACGACGAGAGGCCGCCTTAGATAATGTTTATCCTGTCAATTATTCTGAGGTTTAGGATAGGTATTTTCAGCTCCATTAGCTTCGTCCCTTTGTAAATGGTATTGATCTTAACTCCGTTATTGACACACCACTGCAAAATGAAGTACGCATCATATGGCTTCGCATTGTTCGATATACACATATACACCCTGTTACTGTGTGATATCAACCATTTACAAAATTAATTGTTATTTATACACTCCTGGAAATGGAAAAAAGAACACATTGACACCGGTGTGTCAGACCCACCATACTTGCTCCGGACACTGCGAGAGGGCTGTACAAGCAATGATCACACGCACGGCACAGCGGACACACCAGGAACCGCGGTGTTGGCCGTCGAATGGCGCTAGCTGCGCAGCATTTGTGCACCGCCGCCGTCAGTGTCAGCCAGTTTGCCGTGCCATACGGAGCTCCATCGCAGTCTTTAACACTGGTAGCATGCCGCGACAGCGTGGACGTGAACCGTATGTGCAGTTGACGGACTTTGAGCGAGGGGGTATAGTGGGCATGCGGGAGGCCGGGTGGACGTACCGCCGAATTGCTCAACACGTGGGGCGTGAGGTCTCCACAGTACATCGATGTTGTCGCCAGTGGTCGGCGGAAGGTGCACGTGCCCGTCGACCTGGGACCGGACCGCAGCGACGCACGGATGCACGCCAAGACCGTAGGATCCTACGCAGTGCCGTAGGGGACCGCACCGCCACTTCCCAGCAAATTACGGACACTGTTGCTCCTGGGGTATCGGCGAGGACCATTCGCAACCGTCTCCATGAAGCTGGGCTACGGTCCCGCACACCGTTAGGCCGTCTTCCGCTCACGCCCCAACATCGTGCAGCCCGCCTCCAGTGGTGTCGCGACAGGCGTGAATGGAGGGACGAATGGAGACGTGTCGTCTTCAGCGATGAGAGTCGCTTCTGCCTTGGTGCCAATGATGGTCGTATGCGTGTTTGGCGCCGTGCAGGTGAGCGCCACAATCAGGACTGCATACGACCGAGGCACACAGGGCCAACACCCGGCATCATGGTGTGGGGAGCGATCTCCTACACTGGCCGTACACCACTGGTGATCGTCGAGGGGACACTGAATTGTGCACGGTACATCCAAACCGTCATCGAACCCATCGTTCTACCATTCCTAGACCGGCAAGGGAACTTGCTGTTCCAACAGGACAATGCACGTCCGCATGTATCCCGTGCCACCCAACATGCTCTAGAAGGTGTAAGTCAACTACCCTGGCAGCAAGCATATAAATACTTGTTTTGTAAATAAAATAGCCGTTTCCTGCTGCTAGTTACTTTATTTATCCCATACGCGTTTCGCCTTCTCCTGTTCTAAGGCATCGTCAGTGGTATGTAGAACTAACAAAACTGTATCGTTGTAGATCCCACTGATGATGCCTTAGAACAGGAGAAGGCGAAACGCGTATGGGATAAATAAAGTAACCAGCAGCAGGAAAAGGCAGCCTTACCCAGTATGTTTCTCGTTTCGTAGGTAAGGGCTGTGATTATTGCTCGTGAACTGCACAGGCTGTCAGTGTTGGTTCTTCTGTTTATGCTTCTCTTACTAATGATATCATTAGCAATATTCACAATTTTCTTACGATTTGCCCCTCCTCCTCCAGGCATTTTGTAGACCTCAGAGTAAAATTTGTATTGTTTATGTCTATGTTAATATTCTTCCAATCTGTGCAAGTAGCCGTGAAGCATTGACTTTGAAATTCGTTTTCGGAGATAGTGTGTGACTAAAATGATTATTTTCAGCAACTACTTTCACTTAATAGCCTAGCTTGAAATGAGTTAACTTTCTTACCTGTTTAATGGCTGCGTGTACAGCTTTCCTGACAGCTTCTCATCTGTTTCAGGAGATCACCTTTCAAGTCTTTGCCAAACGTTATATAAAAAAGAATACTGTACGATGACCTGGAATAATATCGAACGGCAACTTCTTCTCTTTAAACGACGTGAACAGATATTTTTATTTTTTATTTATTTATTTATTTTTTTTTTTAAAGAGAAAATATCGCCGAGAGACTCTGTTGTCTTACTGACTTTATGCTGTGGCACTGTTTCGAATAAGCCTGGAGCAAATTGAAAGTACCGAATTGCCTCCAGACGCTCCGTCTGTAAATTAATCAAATTCAATAGCTTTTCCTTTGAACGTATCATAGATTATCCTTTGACTCTATTTTACCTTGCTATTTCTCTCAATTCAAGAAAAGTTTTTTTTTTTTTTTTTTTTTGGAAAAGTCGGCGTAGTTAAACAACCCGCTAACATTTGCTGAAGAATAAGCTCTTTCTATAGCTTCACCATGTTCTGCTTTCTTAATTTTGTAGAAACCTTTGATCCTGAGCTGTTTTGCGAGAGCTTTTAATTCAGGAACAGTAGGTCAGTTGCGGCGCTTAGTTATTATTTTCTTTCGTAAACATTTATTTATCATACAAAATATTTTTTTTATATTTCAATTACGCAATTCAATTTTTATGGTACAACGAGTATTTATAGTGTTGAAATCTGTGGCGGAAGAGCGCTCGCCGCATAAACCAGATAAGAAATAGGAAGTACGAGTCGCACACACGTACTTCCTATTTCTTCGCCAGGGCTGTGTTCTCTTCTTCTTCTGTCAACAGATGAGGGTGACGTTTGCGCCATTTAAATTAGTACGGTACGTATTTTGCTTTGTTCATTGTGGATTTACGTGGTCTGGCTTCCCAGACCATGAAAAATTAAAGGCAATTGAACTTTGCTTTTAGTCTCTTCAGATGAGCTACAACTGTCTGGCGAAAACCATACATTTGACGCGAAAAGTAGGCTGGTGAATTGTACATCCATCTGCATATTTTAAAGCATTAACCAATGTATTACCCCAACCTTTAGGCAATTATTAAATGTAACAGATGCAATCTTAAGATCCCTTGTCATGTAAAGTTTACTCTCATGCAATCACTCTTTCCACACCCTCTGCTGCGCGGGATTAGCCGAGCGGTCTAGGGCGCTGCAGTCACGGACTGTGCGGCTCGTCCCAGCGGAGGTTCGAGTCCTCCCTCGGGCATGGGTGTGTGTGTTTGTCCTTAGGATAATTTAGGTTAAGTGGTGTGTAAGCTTAGGGACTGATGACCTTAGCAGTTAAGTCCCATAAGATGTCACACACATCTGAACATCATCATCCAGCCCCTCTCTCCCTTTCACTTTTTCTTTCTCTCCCTGTGCCTCCAGTCTTTCATATCTGTCTATTAATCCCAATAAAAATTGGTATTTACGTATAATTTTACCGCTGTAGCCAATATGATTATTATATTTGAAGTTTGTAACATTTCACCTGATTGTACACACAAGTATAAAGTTTATGATATTTTAACATTTCAACTGATTGTGTAAAGGAGTATGAAGTTGAAGCTACTTCAACTTGTCAAAATCGGATTTGAATACCACCTGAAGTGTTTCAAAATGGTTCAAATGGCTCTAAGCACTATGGGACTAAACATCTGAGGTCATCAGTCCCCGAGACTTAGAACTACTTAAACCTAACTAACCTAAGGACATCACACACATCCATGCCCAAAGGAGGATTCGAACCTGCGACCGTAGCAGCAGCGCGGTCCCGGACTGAAGCGCCCAGAACCGCTCGGCCACAGCGGCCGGCCTGAAATATTTATTCCAACGCATGTATTCGACACCTCAAAACAAACCCCTACAAATCCTTAAAAAAAACTATTCTGTAATAATGTTGTTACGATGCATATTCTGTTGCGATAATATTTTCTCTTCAGTTGTACGATCCTTACACCCAACAGTTTCCGGACGGCATATTTGTATACAAAGTATGACAGAATACATGTGATGTGTTACGACAGTGAAAGGAAACTGTGACCACTGGAGGTACTCTATTTTACTTATTTTATGTTTACCGTTCGATATACGTTTAATTTTTTGCCAAAAGAAACCGAAAACCATGTATTTGTTTTCAGCACTAGACAGTGCCACAAGTTCCTCCAAAAAATCGTAACACAGCACACACACAAATGTCGTACTAACAAATGTAAAACCACCTGATGATAGAGAGTTAAGCCTTTGAAACGCGTCGTGAAGATATATAAACAGTGACTGGTAACAGTAAACTTGTGGTTTCATTTAATGTTAATAACAGTAACGGTAAAGCCTAACCTAAAATTTTCTCATTTAAAGTTAAGCTTAACAATTCAATTTTTATAAGTTGTAAACTCTTAAACGCGCTCCCGGATTTGAATTAGGCTAGGGAGGTGGACCGGCCACCTAAAACAATGAGGAATATCAACGTTATCATCAAGTCGCTGTTGTTCCTGTGCTGTGCCCCCTCAATTAAAGACGACGGATGACAGACGCAAGAAGAAGGAGCAGCTCCCGTCACGTTGAGGGTTATCATCGGGCATGGCAATTGACTTGGACATCGAGAGAGAAAAAACCCCGGAGGGTAAAAGATGAGAAATAACTTCGAAGAAGAGAAAATCCCTGCGGGGTTTCCTTCAGGTGGTGCCGAGAGTTTCGCTCTTTCTTGAAACCACAATTTTTAATGGATCTCGACTAAAAAATTATGCCTCCAACTTAGCCTTACGGTGACATGTGATATCGTTAATCAGTTTGTCTAGCGTGTAGCCATCCTTGATATTGAAATAGATCATGTGGTAGTCAATGCTAGAGTTTTCCTTCATTCTTTGGTACAATTTTATCGAATTTGGATCGTACTCGAGCCGTAGCATTTGTTCATCGTTTGGATGTCTGTTCATGATTCCGTACAAATGTTGGATATTTCTTCTCTGTACTCTGATGACATAGAAAGTGCAGTCGCAATCATGGTCAAATAATTTCTGGAGTTCAACCACGTGTCTCAAATTTTCATTCACTGTTTGAGGAACAACATGAGCTAATAATTCACGAAGAGTTCCGTTTAAATTTTGAATGTGCTCTTCCCGAATTCTGTTTAAATTTTTTCAAGTGAGTTATTTGGTCTTGATACATCTCTTTAATTCTGTTCTCGTCGTGTTTTCATATGGATGGCAGGACTTTATGTGTGACCCATTTTTTACATTGCTTCTTTCTTGGATGACAAAATTAGTCAATATAGCCCTGCTTCGTTGATGAATAGTAGTGATTTCTCGTTGCACCTTAACCCCGTCTAGCAGACGGGGCTTAACTTTTCTAATATTTTACTATCATCTGCGTCTATATTCGAAATGCTTTATGACAATCTTTATATTTCAAAAGTTTTGTCTTGAACCACCGATTACACTGTTCATATAATACTTCGAGCACTTGCTTACCACTGTACAGAAGTTTTTTGTAGACTATGGCCGGCCGGTGTGGCCGAGCGGTTCTAGGCGCTACAGTCTGGAACCCCGCGACCGCTACGGTCGCAGGTTCGAATCCTGCCTCGGGCATGGATGTGTGTGGTGTCCTTAGGTTAGTTATGTTTAAGTAGTTCTAGGTTCTAGGGGACTGATGACCTCAGAAGTTAAGTCCCGTAGTGCTCAGAGCCATTTGAACCATTTTGTAGACTATCTCGATAACTGCTTCCATTTCATATATAAAAATTATTTTTTATTCCATTATATAAGTCATGTTTCGAACAGCCTCAACAAAGCTATACTTAAATCCCTGAAAAATTGAATTGCGCAAAAATAGTTATAAGAATATTTTCCTTTCAATAAAATGAACACAATAATAATTGTACTATCAATCTGTTTACCCTTAGTAGTATCTGCTCTTGATGAAGCAGAAATAAAGTATTTGCACAGGTTTGGCTATTTGGCTGCCCTAGACGAAGAAGATCAGCTTTCTAAATTGAGCGACGAAGCGTTCAAAGATGCGCTTACGTTATTTCAGCACTTAAATGGCGAGCTTCGTGACGAAACTTTGCAAATAATGGAGAAACCAACATTCTGCTCGGAAGATAACGTTATGAGCTTTACTACACACATCTACAAGCGGAACCAGAAGAATATAAAATGGCATTACTATCTTGCGACTGGAAAAATGTTGTATGTTACTGGAGCAGCTTTTAAAATGTGGGAAGGTGACACAGATCTTAGTTTTGAGAACAGCAACCAAAATTTTGATATTGTCATTTCGAGGTAGAGAGGAGCTCACAGAAGGCAAAACTCAGTGCTGCAATTCTGCCAACGCAGTTTTGATGGGACAGGTCGCGTACTGACTCATGCAGATTGTTCCAATTTGTAGAAGGACCCTATTGAAATTCACGTTGATCAGGATGACTACTGGCACGTGAAAATGGACAATAATACGCCTTCTTCGCCAACATATGTGCTCGCTGTCTTATTTCACGAAATTGGCCACATGATAGGTTTGGCGCATTCTGACGTCGCTGAGTCAATGATGTACGTGTTCTACAACAGCACTGTCATGCAACTATCTGAAGACGATATACGCGGTATTCAAAGTTTATACGGTAAACGTGCTTCTGCTGCTGCTGCTCCTGCTTCTGTTGCATGGGGGCTTTATTAAATATTAATGAAAATATTTTTTAGTAGCTGTCTGTCCGATTACGCAAGTCTCGTAAACGGCTGGCCCTGACTAGTTTTAGTACGCAATCTGACTGCTTAGATTGACAACAAAGAATGTAAGAAAATTTCTGTTAGCACAATTAATTAATTAAGTCCCCAGCAACTATAAAACCTACGAAACAACAAACACAAGTGTAGCTGTTCTGTATGTGGTAGTATGACTCAACGCACATCTGGCACGGTTCTTCTTCAACAAGACAAGAATTTTTAAATACCAGTTATACTGACGTGATAAAAGAAAATTAGAAATACTATAATAGCGCAAGAAAACCAGAATTACACTCTAATATAAGAACACACGCCAGATGCTTTGTTGACTGAACCTGTAATGACACATTATTCAGGACACTAAAAGAATAAAAGAAAATAGTGTTTATTACCTCCATATATTTTGACGAAATGCACTCTGACCATTACAATATCTCCATTAGGACAACATCTGCTATCTCTCCCATCAAACCACTGCATAAAACATGGAACAACACTCTCCACTACCACATCTCACTCTGACTTCACGACAAGCAGTGTCCACCACAACTTCTCGGCCAGAACTGCCTGCCACTACTTCTCTATATGCACTGCCAGTGGAGGCGGCGGAACAAAACTCTCTGGCGCGATCTCTGGCGCTGTGGCTCAGTGTAGCCACCTTTCACTGTGCCTACTCAACCCTCGACGCCAGCAGCGCCTGAAAAAGAACCTGAACTGTGCAAAATCAAGCAGTTTGGAAATTCTGTTATTTTGGACGGATTCCTATACATTTTCCACGGAAGATGGATAAGGATGAACGCTCTTAATAACAATGACAAGCACGCTACTACTAAACCTCTGCTAATCACAGACTAGTTAATTTTTCTACCGCGGAACTTCAAAAATGTATCTGCTGTTTATCAGAGGCTGTCTGGTCAAGTCGTGTTGATTGTTAATAACACTAATATACATGGTTTAAGTGCCGACTTTAGGGCTAGACGGTGGCAACCCGAATAAAGTGTCTGATATAGGCCTGCGGCAAAACTCTGTCATCCACGGAGCATTAAACACTTATTCAGGCAGACCGTTTATTTTTTACCTTCCAGAAATAGACGAATGAAGCTTTAGAGCAAAGGCCTATGGCGTTATCAGTAAAAGTTTTCCTGGTGTACCGTCAGCCTTAGACTCTGTATTTGGATACATCAACGAAATGTTGTACTTCTTCAAGGACGGCATATTCTACGACTACAATGAATTCTCGAGCGTTCTAGCGAGAGCATTTATATTTGAACTGTCATTATTTGGCAAAAATTGCCCAAAGACATCTTCTTCATTCAAGGCAATAATGAAGACTTTAAAGAATACAGGGGCGCAACTAGAAGCGTTAAATCCCTAAATCCCTTCGTATAATAAAATGAAACGAGATCAGTTGAAGATGGAACTGAATAACTTGAACGCGCCAATGTGTCATAAAAAGAGCGAGTTAGAAAAATGATCTTTATCAAAATTACAAACGCCAACAGCGTAAATAAAAGACATGGATATAAAACATCCCTAGAGATCGATGACAAGTGTAATATTCCAGAATGAGATTTTCACTCTGCAGCGGAGTGTGCGCTGATATGAAACTTCCTGGCAGATTAAAACTGTGTGCCCGACCGAGACTCGAACTCGGGACCTTTGCCTTTCGCGGGCAAGTGCTCTACCATCTGAGCTACCGAAGCACGACTCACGCCCGGTACTCACAGCTTTACTTCTGCCAGTAACGAGGTAGAGCACTTGCCCGCGAATGGCAAAGGTCCCGAGTTCGAGTCTCGGTCGGGCACACAGTTTTAATCTGCCAGGAAGTTTCAAGTGTAATATTCTTTTACAAGATAGATATAACAAAGTGCTGAACTACGAGGACTTACAGGTACGCTTATGGAATATAATGGTTACAAGAATATCAATGGCTATAACGTTAACGATATCGAATTCCTTTAAATTTTTATGGTTTATCAACCATAAAAATCACAGTAAACGTGAGTTGTAGTGGCTCAATAGTGGCTACATATTTGCATGATCAGTGAGACGTGAGACGTCGATACGAACGACGCCCATGATAAATGTGCATGTACCCGCAGAATACTGACGACATGTTTACATGCTCAGCGAGATGTAAACCGAGAGACGTGAGACGTTCTCGATACCAGTAATATCGTACTACTTTTCTGCGAAATAACAATGTTTGTGACAATATTCACATTTGGTTTTATTAATGTATAGGTACTCCGATGTATCGATATATTACAGTGATATGGTTCTTGTGTGTAATCATTTCTGTGAGACTGTCATAATCTTTGACTTACTTGTAACCGTTTTGCGCGCAGAGTGCTCTTTGTTTCACTTTGCAGAAATTAAGTTGTTATTTCGCTTTGTAAAAGAACAGTCAAGTCTTGCGTTTGGTTAAAGTGGAAATTAAATATATGAAGATTGATACAAAACTGTTTTCTTGATGATGTGGCAATTAAGAAGACGTATATGTGAATTTACAAGAAGTTTAATAAACATGTGGATCGTGAACACCAAGTCAAAAATTACTTCTACCATACCACTGTTCTGATCTGGGATTGTTTGATCATTAAGAAGTTCCTGAAAAACGCATTTGTTATGTCTTCAAATATTGCTAAAATACAGATCTGGAGCTTCTAGCAGTCAAAGTGGAATCACCCTAGAATCATCAAGATGAGCCATAACAACTTCGACGAAACATCGTGGGAATCCATTCAAGATAAGTGCCAAAATTAATGACTTTTTACCCTGACTTCATTATTTCCATTCTGACGATACCATCCACAGTGAATAACTTAGTTGTTGCCCGATGAAGCGAACATATGCTGCGTGAGCAACATTATTAATCTGATTTCTAATCTACTTTGCAAGTGATGGTATTGTTAGATCCTGAAATAAAGATGTTTGCAAGGTCCTATCAAAAGTTTGAACAGGTGAAAAGTCACTTCAAAGAGTGGAAATGATACCGATAACAGAATGTGATGAGAACGGTTTTTTTTTTTTTTTTTTTTTTTGTCATCAGCCTACTGACTGGTTTGATGCGGCCCGCCACGAATTCCTTTCCTGTGCTAACCTCTTCATCTCAGAGTAGCACTTGCAACGTACGTCCTCAATTATTTGCTTGACGTATTCCAATCTCTGTCTTCCTCTACAGTTTTTGCCCTCTACAGCTCCCTAAAGTACCATGGAAGTCATTCACTCATGTTTTAGCAGATGTCCTATCATCCTGTCCTTTCTTCTTATCAGTGTTTTCCACATATTCCTTTCCTCTCCGATTCTGCGTAGAACCTCCTCATTCCTTACCTTATCAGTCCACCTAATTTTCAACATTCGTCTGTAGCACCACATCTCAAATGCTTCGATTCTCTTCTGTTCCGGTTTTCCCACAGTCCATGTTTCACTACCGTACAATGCTGTACTCCAGACGTACAGCCTCAGAAATTTCTTCCTCAAATTAAGGCCGGTGTTTGATATTAGTAGACTTCTCTTGGCCAGAAATGCCTTTTTTGCCATAGCGAGTCTGCTTTTGATGTCCTCCTTGCTCCGTCCGTCATTGGTTATTTTACTGCCTAGGTAGCAGAATTCCTTAACTCTATTGACTTCGTGACCATCAATGCTGATGCTAAGTTTCTCGCTGTTCTCATTTCTACTACTTCTCATTACCTTCGTCTTTCTCCGATTTACTCTCAAACCATACTGTGTACTCATTAGACTGTTCATCCCGTTCAGCAGATCATTTAATTCTTCTTCACTTTCACTCAGGATAGCAATGTCATCAGCGAATCGTATCATTGATATCCTTTCACCTTGTATTTTAATGCCACTCCTGAACATTTCTTTTATTTCCATCATTGCTTCCTCGATGTACAGATTGAAGGGTAGGGGCGAAAGGCTACTGCCTTGTCTTACACCCTTCTTAATACGAGCACTTCGTTCTTGATCGTCCACTCTTATTATTCCCTCTTGGTTGTTGTACATATTGTATATGACCCGTCTGTCCCTATAGCTTACCCATACTTTTTTCAGAATCTCGAACAGCTTGCACCATTTTATATTGTCGAACGCTTTTTCCAGGTCGACAAGTCCTATGAAAGTGTCTTGATTTTTCTTCAGCCTTGCTTCCATTATTAGCCGCAACGTCAGAATTGCCTCTCTCGTCCCTTTACCTTTCCTAAAGCCAAAATGATCGTCACCGAGCGCATTCTCAATTTTCTTTTCCATTCTTCTGTATATTATTCTTGTAAGCAGCTTCGATGCATGAGCTGTTAAGCTGATTGTGCGATAATTCTCGCACTTGTCAGCTCTTGCCGTCTTCGGAATTGTGTGGATGATGCTTTTCCGAAAGTCAGATGGTATATCGCCAGACTAATATATTCTACACACCAGCGTGAATAGTCGTTTTGTTGCCACTTCCCCCAATGATTTTAGAAATTCTGATGGAATGTTATCTATCCCTTCTGCCTTATTTGACCGTAAGTCCTCCAAATCTCTATTAAATTCCGATTCTAGTACTGAATCCCCTGACTCTTCTAAATCGACTCCTGTTTCTTCTTCGATCACAACAGACAAATCTTCACCCTCAAAAAGGCTTTGAATGTATTCTTTCCACCTATCTGCTCTCTCCTCTGCATTTAACAGTGGGATTTCCGTTGCACTCTTAATGTTACCACCGTTGCTTTTAATGTCACCAAAGGTTGTTTTGACTTTCCTGTATGCTGAGTCTGTCCTTCCGACAATCATATCTTTTTCGATGTCTTCACATTCTTCCTGCAGCCATTTCGTCTTAGCTTCCCTGCACTTCCTATTTATTTCATTCCTCAGCGACTTGTATTTCTGTATTCCTGATTTTCCCGGAACATGTTTGTACTTCCTCCTTTCATCAATCAACTGCAGTATTTCTTCTGTTCTCATGGTTTCTTCGCAGCTACCTTCTTTGTACCTTTGTTTCCCTTCCCAACTTTTGTGATGGCCCTTTTTAGAGATGTCCATTCCTCTTCAACTGTACTGCCTACTGCGCTATTCCTTATTGCTGTATCTATAGCGTTAGAGAACTTCAAACGTATCTCGTCATTCCTTAGTACTTCCGTATCCCACTTCTTTGCGTATTGATTCTTCCTGACTAATGTCTTGAACTTCAGCCTATTCTTCATCACTACTATATTGTGATCTGAGTCTATAGCTGTTCCTGGGTACGCCTTTCAATCCAGTATCTGATTTCGGAATCTCTGTCTGACCATGATGTAATGTAATTGAAATCTTCCCGTATATCCCGGCCTTTTCCAAGTATACCTCCTCCTCTTCTGATTCTTGAACAGGGTATTCGCTATTACTAGCTGAAACTTGTTACAGAACTCAATTAGTCTTTCTCTTCTTTCATTCCTTGTCCCAAGCCCATATTCTCTTGTAACCTTTTCTTCTAGTCCTTCCCCTACAACTGCATTCCAGTCGCCCCTTTACGTGCTGCATTACCCTTTCAATATCCTCATACACTTTCTCTGTCTGTTCATCTTCAGCTTGCGACGTCGGCAGATATACCTGAACTATCGTTGTCGGTGTTGGTCTGCTGTCGATTCTGATTAGAACAACCCGGTCACTGAACTGTTCACAGTAACACACCCTCTGCCCTACCTTCCTATTCATAACGAATCCTACACCTGTTATACCATTTTCTGCTGCTGTTGATATTACCCGATCCTCATCTGACCAGAAATCCTTGTCTTCCTTCCACTTCACTTCACTGACACCTACTATAGATTGAGCCTTTGCATTTCCCTTTTCAGATTTTCTAGTTTCCCTACCACGTTCAAGCTCCTGACATTCCACGCCCCGACTCGTAGAACGTTTTCCTTTCGTTGATTATTCAATCTTTTTCTCATGGTAACCTTCCCCTAGGCAGTCCCCTCCCGGAGATCCGAATGGGGGACTATTCCGGAATCTTTTGCCAATGGAGAGATCATCATGACACTTCTCCAATTACAGGCCACATGTCCTGTGGATACACGTTACGTGTCTTTAATGCAGTGGTTTCCATTGCCTTCTGCATCCTCATGTCGTCGATCATTGCTGATTCTTCCGCCTCTAGGGGCAATTTCTCACCCCTAGGACAAGAGAGTGCCCTGAATCTCTATCCGTTCCTCCGCCCTCTTTGACAAGGCCGTTGGCAGAATGAGGCTGACTTCTTATGCCGGAAGTCTTCAGCCGCCAATGCTGATTATTTATCAAAATTTAGGCAGTGGTGGGGATCGAACCCGAGACTGAAGACGTTTTGGTTATGAATCAAAGACGCTACCCCCCCCTTTTTTTTTTTTGTAATCTCATTTTGTTCGCTTTTGTTCGTTGCATGTGGTCGTTGCGGACGTCGTAAGACATCCATTTATGTTCATTGTTGATCGATTGACTCAGTTTTTTTATTACAGAGGGCACGTAACCCTCTGACCGAACACGCTGAGCTACCGTGCCGGCAACCCTAGACCACGGGTACCACCTATATATAGAAGAAAGAATACCGGCCTGTTATCGGTAAAGTAGACGCTTTATGGAAAGAATTTAACGGTGTTGCAGCGAAAAATCGAAAGCTAGATAATACGAAGGGAATTATGATGATATGTTTCCTACCCCGCCTTCACCTAAGGAATTACCTTTGAAAGAAGCTTATTTGTCGATGATGATCCGATCACACCAAAGACTCCTAAGAGACTTGAGCCCATACTGCAGCAAAATTGAGGAAGAAGAGCGGGAGAAGATGAAGGCTGTTGCAGACTACTCAACAACTTATCTTGGGCCGAAAGTATCAAAATACTTCGGCGGCTTCGGTGGTACAGTATTTGGCTTAAGGTTTGACCATAGCACTGCATAGGCGATTCCGAAGTAATGTTTCACAGTGACCTATTTCTGTCAAAGGTAATACTTTCACCGCCAGCGACCGATTGATGAAACTGCTAATCCGAAAAAAAAGTCGAAGACTACACGCCAGATGAACTTGACGCATGTACAACTGTGCTGAAGGATCCAAACTCGGATAAACCCAAGTCAAGCAGCGGCAAAAAAGTGCAATGCATCATTAAACTGATATGGCAGTCGTTTAGGAAAGTACGTTTATACATCAAAAAAAGATTTGCATCACCTCTGTTCCGAGGGTTCCGGAACCTGTACAGGAAACTGAAATGGAGATCAACATAAACATAATTTCCGCCATTTTTATTGCTCACGAAAACCCCACATCGCATGTTGTGCCACTATACAGCGAGACCATCAGAGGTGGAGGTCGAGATTGCTGTAAAACTGGTACCTCTAATATCCGGTAGCACGTACTCTTGCACTGATGCATGCCTGTATTCGTTGTGGCATGAAGGTACTGTGGGTCCAGATTGTCCCACTCCTTAACTGCGATTCGGCGTAGATCCCTCAGAGTGGTTGGTGGGTCACGTCGTCCATAAACAGCCCTTTTCAATCTATCCCAGGCATGTTTCGCAAGGGCTCGTGTCTGGAGAACATGCTGGCCACCCTAGTCCAGCGACGTCGTTATACTGAAGGAAGTAATTCACAAGATGTGCACGATGGGGACGCGAATGTTCATCCATGAAGACGAATGCCTCGCCAATATGCTGCCGAGTATGGGTGCACTATCGATGGGAGAACGGCATTCACGTATCGTACAGCCGTTACGGCGCCTTCCATGACAACCAGCGGCTTAGGTTGGCCCCACATAATACCACCATAAAACAGCAGGGAACCTCCACCCTGCTGCACTCGCTGGACAGTGTGTCTAAGGCGTTCAGCCTGACCGGGTTGCCTCCAAACATGTCTACGACGATTGACTGGTTGAAGGCATATGCGACACTCATCGGTGAAGAGAACTTGATGGCAATCATGAGAGATCCATTCGGCATGTTGTTGGGCTCATCTGTACCGCGTTGGCAGGACGCTGTGGCCGAGCGGTTATAGGCGCTTCAGTCCGGAACCGCGCTGCTGCTACGGTCGCAGTTTCGAATCCTGTCTAGGTTAGTTAGGTTTTAGTAGTTCTATGTCTAGGGGACTGATGACCTCAGATGTTAAGTTCCATAGTGCTTAAAGCCATTTGAACCATTTGTACCGCGTTGCATGGTGTCGTAGTTGCAAAGATGGACCTCGCCATGGACGTCGGGAATGAAGTTGCGCATCATGCAGCCTATTGTGCACAGTTTGAGTCTTAACACAAGCTCCTGTGGCTGCACAAAAAGCATTATTCATCATGGTGGCGTTGCTCTCATGGTTCCTCCGAGCCATAATCCGTAGGTAGCGGTCATCCATTGCAGTAGTAGCCCTTGGGCGACCTGAGCGAGACAGTTCCTGTGTCTCTGTATCTCCTCCATGTCTGAACAACATCGCTTTGGTTCACTCTGATACACCTGGACACTTCCTTTGTTAAGAGTCGTCCCTGGCATAAGATAACAACACGGATGCGATCGAATCGCGATATTGACCGTCTAGGCATGATTGAACTACAGACAACACTAGCCCTGTACCTCCTTGGTGGAGTGACTGGAACTGATCGGCTGTCGAACGCCCCCCCCCCCCCTCCCCCCTCACCGTCCGTCTCATTGGCGTTGCTCATGCATAGGTTGTTTACATCTTTGGGCGGGTTTAGTGACATCTTTGAACAGTCAAAGGGACTGCGTCTGTGATATAATATCCACAGACAACGTCTGTCCTCAGGAGTTCTGGGAGCCAGGGGATGCAAAACTTTTTTGATGTGTGTAGTTTGTTTGTTTGTTTTTCTTTTTTTTGGGGAAGGACACCAGACAGCGAGGTCATCGGTGTCATCGGATTAGGGTAGGACGTGGAAGGAAGTCGGCCGCGGGCCTTTTGAAAGGAACCATCTCGGCATTTGCCTGGAGCGATTTAGGGAAATCACGGAAAACCTAAATCGGGATGGCCGGACGCGGGATTGAACCGTCGTCCTCCCGAATGCGAGTCCAGTGTCTAACCACTGCGCCACCTCGCTCGGTGATGTGTGTAGTAATTCGACGTCAAAGTCACCAGGCAGCAACAGCAGGAATGGAGGAATCGGCTGTGTAAAAAGATATACAGCAAAACCTGTCGAGCAGTTTGGATGAATAATGTCAGAGATTTAATCGATAGGCTGATTGTGATTCACGGTGAAGACAATGCAAGAAATAATGGATATCATAATGAAAAAGCAGGTGTAACGAAAATGCATGCCGGTAAATTTTTATAGTGAACAATCCAAAGGGAATTCCGTACTTAATTCGTTTTCTGAATAATCTCCCTCGCACGTTCTGGAAGTCGGAAAATCATGGTAAAGGTCTAGTCAGTTGGGTATTAAATAATGTGCCAATGGCCGAGATACATCTGACTGGCTACAACTTATGCGGACCTTACACTAAACTATAGGACAGATTAGCACGTGGAGATGTAGGAATTAATCGTTTAGATGAAGCTTGCAAGAGACATGAAATTGCATACAGAGACCGTAAAGATCTGGAAAATAGGTTCAAAAATGGTCCAAATGGCTCTGAGCACTATGGGACCTAACTTCGAAGGTCATCAGTCCCCTAGAACTTAGAACTACTTAGTCCTAACTAACCTAAGGACATCACACACATCCATGCCCGAGTCAGGATTCGAACCTGTGACAGTAGCGGTCACGCGGCACCAGACTGTAGCTCCTAGAACCGCACGGCCACCCCGGCCGGCTGGAAAATAGGCATCAAGCAGATAAAGAATTGCAGAAGACAGTAAAAGAGAGAATTTTCAGCAAAGATGCATCGCGAAGCGAAAGATTAGCTTCTACTGCTGTTGCGGTGATAATGTATGGAAAGAGAAAATCAGGTATAGCTTTAGTAGACGATAATGGGAGGACATTATAATTTTCCTCTCCTGTAAATAAATGAAAGGATTTAGTGTTGATTTTAACGTATCTACTGGTGGGTAGCCAAAAGCCAAAGCTACTAAGCTGACACTCTCCAACGACGAACTGAAAAGTCAAGGCTTTCTTGATAACTTTCTTACTGAAACACAGATGAAACAGAAAGCCAGTAAAGTTAAAAAGGGTGGTAGTTTACTCATCACTCTATCTATTGCTGTGGTAAAAAAATAGCTTGGGTATCTTACAGCATTTTTTACCGTATTCCTAATATTCACGGTACACTCGTGAAATGATCGTACGGGAATATCCCCACTTCATCGCTAACTCGGAGATGCTATGACCTATCGCTCGTGCGCCGACTATAGCACCTCGTTCAAACTCACTTGAATCTTGATAAGTTGCCAACAACTGCGCCAGACACTTCTTGGGCCGGCCGCTGTGGCCGAGCGGTTCTAGGCGCTTCAGTCCGGAACCGCGCTGCTGCTACGGTAGAAGGTTCGAGTCCTGCCTCGGGCATGGATGTGTGTGATGTTTTTAGATTAGTTAGGTTTAGCTAGTTCTCAGTCTAGGGGACTAATGACTAATGTCCCATATTGCTTAGAGCCATTTGAACCATTTGAACACTTCTTGTCTTATATTGGCGTTGCAGACAGCTTCGACGTATTCTGCCTGTTTACATACTCTGTATTTGAATACGTATTCCTATAGCAGTTTCTTTGGCGCATCAGTGAAATTACGGATTTTCGTCACAGAGAACTGTAAGAAATTGCATAAAGTTATATACAGGGTGATTCAAAAAGAATACCACAACTTTAGGAATTTAAAACTCTGCAACGACAAAAGGCAGAGCTAAGCACTATCTGTCGGCGAATTAAGGGAGCTATAAAGTTTCATTTAGTTGTACATTTGTTCGCTTGAGGCGCTGTTGACTAGGCGTCAGCGTCAGTTGATGCTAAGACGGCGACCGCTCAACAGAAAGCTTTTTGTGTTATTGAGTACGGCAGAAGTGAATCGACGACAGTTGTTCAGCGTGCATTTCGAACGAAGTATGGTGTTAAACCTCCTGATAGGTGGTGTATTAAACAACTCAGTATGAACGTGACTCGCCTAAGGTGAACGTCTTCTGTGCCATTTCAGCCAATAAAGTTTTTGGTCCCTTTTTCTTCGAAGGTGCTACTGTAACTGGACTACAGTATCTGGAGATGTTAGAGAATTGGCTGTTCCCTCAGCTCGAACAAGAAGCACAACAATTCATATTTCAGCAGGATGGAGCGCCACCACATTGGCACTTATCTGTCCGTAACTACCTGAACGTCAACTACCCGAGGCGATGGATCGGCCGCCAGGCAGCCCGTGACAGAGCACTTCATCACTGGCCTCCAAGAAGCCCTGATCTTACCCCCTGCGATTTTTTCTTATGGGGGTATGTTAAGGATATGGTGTTTCGGCCACCTCTCCCAGCCACCATTGATGATTTGAAACGAGAAATAACAGCAGCTATCCAAACTGTTACGCCTGATATGCTACAGAGAGTGTGGAACGAGTTGGAGTATCAGAATGATATTGCTCGAGTGTCTGGAGTGGGCCATATTGAACATCACTGAACTTGTTTTTGAGTGAAAAAAACTTTTTAAATACTCTTTGTAATGATGTATAACGGAAGGTTATATTATGTTTCTTTCATTAAATACACATTTTTAAAGTTGTGGTATTCTTTTTGAATCACCCTGTATTTTCGAACGACAAGGAACTGAAGGTTTCATCCTCATGAAAAGGAATTACTTCCTTTGTCTCTGCAGTTCTTGGCTGATTTTTTTCCTGGCTGCCTGTCCAAGCGCCAACGTGAACCGCGTCGCTGCTGAACCGCAAGCCTCGCAGGCTTGTACACTAATCCGCATCATTCTCCATTCGGGCGCCGCCCTTAAGCCTAGGCTGAATTACGCTGCTGGCCTACGCGCAGCGTTTTCAGTAACGGGTTCACATTAATTATGGGGCGAGTTCCATTACCGTTACAGCATTGTCGCATTAACGGATATTGTTTGCGAACACACGACAGCATTATCGAATAGCCGGAAATCAATTTTCTGCTTTGGATCACACGTCATTTTATGACGCTATCGTTACTCCGTAGGCTTTCGCATCACGCCTGAGTGCCCCATTCACTACTGGCATGACATAATACTGGGCACCCACGAAGCCCCGCGATCATTTCAAAATCTCGTAACTTGTACTCTATTAAAGATACAAAATCGTGGTTTGTTGTCAGGGTTTTACAGCTCTCAGTCTTATCCTTTTTTCCGTTAGTTGCAGCTTTGACTTGGAGTGTATCAGATTAGGGAGAGACTACAAGACGGTGAAACGTATCATCTGATATTAACAATCCGAATCTGTGACAACAGTACTGTGGAATTATCGATGCCAGTGTGAGAGGGCTAAAACGATTGTAACTCCTCCTCCTTTGCTTTGATTGCGATTTTCTACTACTGTACGCCCACCTTGCCAGTTCTCTCGTAAAATTTGAAACTGGCTTAATGTACGTTACATGTAATAGTTTTGTAGCAACAAATTCACCAAAATACCTCATAAACTGTTGTGATTAAAGCGCCACACACCCGTCGATTTAATGCAACCCCCAGACTGTCTGTTTCTGTCTTGAACTAACATGTCTCTTACATTAACTGGCACAGAGCGCCTACCCCTAAGAAAGATTGACTTAGATCACAGATACGGGACACAATCACACTTTAATCATACACAAATTAAATTACAATACTTATAAGCAAGACAGATAACAGACAAAGTATCTACAAATATTATTTAGCAAAAGATGCTGTAACAGTAAAGAACTCTGAGTTTTAAACTGCTATGTGGGTAGGCAGTTCAATTTTGTAACACGTCAACATCTTTGAGAAAACTAGTAAATTTGATGCGTATTGGTTTATTACTGCTAGAAATTTAGATTTGTTAAAATTTAGACTGTCCTTGGTGAGAAGGTTTATTTATTAAGTACTGCTGACAACAAACAAGTACATGATCCCTGTTTGGAATACAGTCAATGTCAGGATTGAAATAACGCAGCTGTAAACAGTTTCGACTTGAAGATGTTCTTAACTGGTTATGAAAGCCTCTAATGTTTCTACATCTACATCTACATGTATACTCCGCTAGCCTCCAAGCGGTGTGTGGTGGAGGGCACAATTCGCGCTAAAAGCATATTTCCACCCCTCTGTTCCACTCGCGGCTCGCGCGATGGAAAAACGAATGTCTGAACGCCTCAGTACGAGCTCTAATTTCCCTTATCTTTGAATGGTGATCACTGCGCGATTTGAAAGTTGGTGGTAATAATATATGCTCTACATCCTCGGCGAAGATCGGATTTTGGAATTTAGTGAGCAGCCTCTTCCGTTTAGCGCGTCCTCTGTCTGCAAGTGTGTCCCACTTCAAACTATCTTTGAGATTTGTAACGCGCTCGCGATAGCTAAATGCACCAGTCACGAATCTTGCTCCTCTTCTTTGGACCCTCTCAATCTCTTGAATCAGACCCAACTAGTAAGTGTTCCATACAGACGAACAATAAGACTGGACGAGCTAACGTATTTTAAGGAATTTCCTTTGTTGGAGGACTGCATCGCTTCAGGATTCTACCAGTAAACCGCAATCTAGAGTTCGCCTTACCCGTTACTTGTGTAATCTGATCATTCCAATTGCGATCATTTCGAATAGTCACACCCAGATACTTGACGGATGTTACCGCTTCCGAAGACAAGCACTATCCTTAATAACGCGAGTTCGCAGCATCAATATAACAGAATTGTCAAATCTTTATCCCTATTGTCTTCAAAGTATACTTAGTTAAATTATAGCCGTTAGGTGAAGACAATTTTTTATGTGGCAAATACGTTAAGTTCTGACACTGTCATTACGACTAGCAGCATAGATATAAGAGGGGTTTCAGTAAGTAATGCAACACTTTTCCCCTTGAGAGCGGCCTGTATTATTCAGGATTCTAATACACCCTATTATTCCCAACTCTTCTGGCGAAAAGGAGCCCTAGTCTTCCATGCGACGGTCTTACGGTACCTTACTGGAAGAGCCTGTATTGTTGTACATAGTACCATTCAACTGGTGGAACTCGGAGCCGAATTCTTGCTGTGTCAATAACCTCCCCATTGTCGCCATAGGTCTTCCCGCGAAGTATATCCTTCAGTGGGCCAAACAGATGGAAGTCGGAAGGTGCGAGATTCGGACTGTAGAGTGAATGAGGATGAGCAGTCCTTGTTCCGATGATGCAAGACGACCCGCCCAACGATTCAACGTGCTTTTGTTCACTGCCAGGTCTCTGTACACGTACAGCCGGCCGAAGTGGCCGTGCGGTTAAAGGCGCTGCAGCCTGGAACCGCAAGACCGCTACGGTCGCAGGTTCGAATCCTGCCTCGGGCATGGATGTTTGTGATGTCCTTAGGTTAGTTAGGTTTAACTAGTTCTAAGTTCTAGGGGACTAATGACCTCAGCAGTTGAGTCCCATAGTGCTCAGAGCCATTTGAACCATTTTTGTACACGTACATTCTGCAGGCGCCTTTTAATATCTGCGATGCTCTGTGCTCTGGTTTTCCTGACACGACTGCTCCAAGGTATCTTGCGCCGACGCTTGGCTGTCTCGCAGTCAGAAGACGCCATAAATACACCATCACTGGTCCAAAAGAAGGTCGCAACAAGGCCACTCAAGTTACTTCAATAATAAGACCGCAGATTTCCAGAAACAACTGTGGGCGGCAGGTCGAATATCGTCCCCGACGCACAGTTCGCCCATTTATTTCTCATTTCACCAAAATTAAAGCGTGAATAAACTCGGCCCTGCCATAGATTCCAATACAGTTTCAGGGTATCAAAACCAGTCAACAGACAGCTCACAACCTGCTTAGCTCGTAGTTGCAACGGAACATAGCTCACCATCGCTCCTCCGTAGTTTTATTCGCAAATATTGATTTTGCTAACTTTTCGAAATTCCTGAAATTACAACGAAATTACATGCATGCGTGGAATCAATATAACACAGTAAAACCCCAATATTAATTCTACGTAATACATTACATTGCATCTGTACACACATATCATTACAATCCAAGATAAGCAACGTTAAGAGAGGAAAGACGTTGAAGAGAGGGAACAGAAAAAAAGCACAGAATAGAAAAAGTACCTACTTACAGGGTGTTTCAAAAATGACCGGTATATTTGAAACGGCAATAAAAACTAAACGAGCAGCGATAGAAATACACCATTTGTTACAATATGCTTGGGACAACAGTACATTTTCAGGCGGACAAACTTTCGAAATTACAGTAGTTACAATTTTCAGCAACAGATGGCGCTGCAAGTGATGTGAAAGATATAGAAGAGAACGCAGTCTGTGGGTGCGCCATTCTGTACGTCGTCTTTCTGCTGTAAGCTTGTGCTGTTCACAACGTGCAAGTGTGCTGTGGACAACATGGTTTATTGCTTAGAACAGAGGATTTTTCTGGTGTTGGAATTCCACCGCCTAGAACACAGTGTTGTTGCAACAAGACGAAGTTTTCAACAGAGGTTTATTGTAACCAAAGGACCGAAAAGCGATACAATAAAGGATCTGTTTGAAAAATTTCAATGGACTGGGAACGTGACGGATGAACGTGCTGGAAAGGTAGGGCGACCGCGTACGGCAACCACAGAGGGCAACGCGCAGCTAGTGCAGCAGGTGATCCAACAGCGGCCTCGGGTTTCCGTTCGCCGTGTTGCAGCTGCGGTCCAAATGACGCCAACGTCCACGTATCGTCTCGTGCGCCAGAGTTTACACCTCTATCCATAGAAAATTCAAACGCGGCAACCCCTCAGCGCCGCTACCATTGCTGCACGAGAGACATTCGCTAACGATATAGTGCACAGGATTGATGACGGCGATATGCATGTGGGCAGCATTTGCTTTACTGACGAAGCTTATTTTTACCTGGACGGCTTCGTCAATAAACAGAACTGGCGCATATGGGGAACCGAAAAGCCCCTTGTTGCAGTCCCATCGTCCCTGCATCCTCAAAAAGTACTGGTCTGGGCCGCCATTTCTTCCAAAGGAATCATTGGCCCATTTTTCAGATCCGAAACGATTACTGCATCACGCTATCTGGACATTCTTCGTGAATTTGTGGCGGTACAAACTGCCTTAGACGACACTGCGAACACCTCGTGGTTTATGCAAGATGGTGCCCGGCCACATCGCACGGCCGACGTCTTTAATTTCCTGAATGAATATGTCGATGATCGTGTGATTGCTTTGGGCTATCCGAAACATACAGGAGGCGGCGTGGATTGGCATCCCTATTCGCCAGACATGAACCCCTGTGACTGCTTTCTGTGGGGACACTTGAAAGACCAGGTGTACCGCCAGAATCCAGAAACAATTGAACAGCTGAAGCAGTACATCTCATCTGCATGTGAAGCCATTCCGCCAGACACGTTGTCAAAGGTTTCGGGTAATTTCATTCAGAGACTACGCCATATTATTGCTACGCATGGTGGATATGTGGAAAATATCGTACTATAGAGTTTCCCAGACCGCAGCGCCATCTGTTGTTGACAATTGTAACTACTGTAATTTCGAAAGTTTGTCTGCCTGAAAATGTACTGTTGCCCCAAGCATATTGCAACAAACGGTGTATTTCTATCGCTGCTCGTTTAGTTTTTATTGCCGTTTCAAATATACCGGTCATTTTTGAAACACCCTGTACTTCATTTAGTGTTTTACAGAACTATAAACGATTAGCAGTAGTATATGTACACTGCAATAACATGAGCGGAATAGTCTACCTCCTCATGAGAGTGGTCGTTGCTTTTGATTACCATGCAGCGGACCAGGTTCGATTCCCGCCTGAGTCGGAGACTTTTCCGTTCGGGGAATAGGTGTTGAGTTGTCCCCACCATCGTTCCATTATCATCGACAAGCAAGTCGCCCAGTGTGGCGTCAACTGAAAAGAATTGCAACTCCGCTGCCGCTCCCATGTGGGAACTCCCGGCCATCACTACCACACAATCATTCCATTTCACAAGCTAATTAAGCCCGTTAAGGAATACCACCAGGAAAAACAAGCATAATTAAGTGGTTCGAAACCGTTGAAGATACAATAGTCCCACAAACCTCCCTCAAAGTGATCTCCCCCTGTATTTCGTGCATTTGATGATAGAGGGCAATCTGCATAACCGTACAGCCACGAGAAATCAATTCGACGTGCACCACGGGAATTGCAGGAAGCGATATAAACTATTCATAAACTGTTATGTAAGTGGTTACTCCTTTTTGCGTACAAGGTGCAGACGGTCCAAGCGCTGCAGCCATACGAGCGTGGTATGCGATCATGCGTTCGCGTGTTCCATTCTGTCTTCCGTACTTGCTGTCAATGACTGCCTCGAAGGATACCTTTTTTCATGTGATGCAATTTTTCTTACTGCTGGACACGTGAATTTCCACGCACCCTGATAACATATCTGTGGTAGTCCGAAGTCTTATTTTTAGTATGGCCCAATTCACGATAAAGTAACAGGCCCATTTGTCTCCGCAGAGAACACTATAAAAGGAAATGTTTACATTTATGTGCGGTAACAGTTCCTGCTACCTCCGATCTAAGGACTGGAGCCGTCCATCATTTTCAAGCTTGATGGTATAATCGCACATTGCACTTCGAACGTGCGGGATGAGGTGAACGGCACATTTCTAGAGTTCTCCCGACATCACACCATTGCACTTCCTTTTTTGGGCTTAGGTCAAGGATTGGTGTACATGTTATATCCTAGCCAGTAATGCCAACCGAGCCCGCTGCCCAAAGGTTGGCAGCATCAAAGTCCGGACGCCGTCCGCATAAGCAGCGCCAGCGATACAGGAAATCGCCGCAAGTCTGCGCGCGCCACCGCTGGCTTCTGGCTTCTTAAGCTCTGGAGTCGCGAGCGCTAGCACAGTTCTGTATTCGCCGCTCAGTTGTATACTCGCCACCGATTTGTGTACTTGCTAGTCAGTTGTGTGTTCATCGCAGCAGAGTTGTTGTTTGTCGTCAGCCGACGCTGACCTAGCCGCTCCGACTCGAACTAGACAGATTTCTGTAGACACGGAGTTCACTACTGTGTTTATGTATCTTCATTAATAAAGATAAGTACCGACTTTTATTTAATCAGAGTGTTTGGGTTTTCATCTTTCTGTTCACTGTTCCAGCGGACCGGTCGGCCCGCTATTAAAAGTGTGGCGGTGACTTCGTAAGCCGTTTCTACAGCGAAGAGTTTGTCGCTACGAACGCCGCCACAAAAGTACACAACACCGTTCTGAGTCACTCGCACAAGTCACTGAAGTAAACAGGACTGTTAATGCTGCAGTCTTCGCGTGGGCGGAGCTCGATTATCGCCTCGATGTTCTACAGGCGGCAAGTGCAGCACACATTGAAGTACCGACATAACAGAAAAAGAGCTCAGATGTGGGAAACGATTTGTAACAAACCACAATTATCTGTCTCTAACAGTTTCCCCGTTATGGTTTTCTTTTCAGATGACAGCGGGATTTGTTGGATACCCTGTACATCCTGCGACGAAACAGCTGATTGGCATGTCTATTTCATCGTTTTGGCCACGACTTTCACTCAGTAATTTGTATACAGTAGGTTTTCTCACACTTTACACCTGACGTTAAAATTCTGTCGCAGATAGCAAAGGATGATAGGAAGATAATTTGGAAAAATTAAGCCGGCCGAGGTGGCCGAGCGGTTCTAGGCGATACAGTCTAGAACTGCGCGACCGCTACGGTCGCAGGTTCGAATCCTGCCTAGGGCAAGGCTGTGTGTGATGTCCTTAGGTTAGTTAGGTTTAAGTAGTTCTAAATTCTAGGTGACTAATGACCTTAGCAGTTAAGTCCCATAGTGCTCAGAGTCATTTTTTGCAAAAACTAAACTGACTGTAATGGAATGTAGCTGAGTCAAGAGACGCTAAAAGTAGTTAACTAGGTCTCTTATTTGAGGAGCAAAATAAATGGTGATGCTACGAGGATAAAGGTATGCAAAATGATGCTCCCCTCTACCATGAATACAATCCCAAAATAATGTCTATGTTAATATATAATTTAAATTCAGGTGCCAGAAAGTCCCTTCAAAAAAAGAAGTATATGAAAACTGAAGTTGTGGAGCCGACCATAGTCGCATGTAATTCTTTCTTTATTTTACATGTTTCACTCGACCAAAGCATCTCCAGAACTTTGGAAGTACTATACGTATACCATCATAGAGTATGATAAATTCATAGATTCAGCTTGAAACGTGATAACTTACATTACGTGGGCAGAGGAACAGAAGTTACAAATATCGAACTGTTTATAGCGCCACCATACATAAAATGGAATAACGTGGTTGTTTGCGGTTAACACAAACTCTCTGGTCAGGTTAACTTTAAGTTTTAACAGCATCACATATTATTTCATGCTGGACGAGTCAAAGCTCTATCACTATGCTCTTTGGCTGGAACTACCTCATGAAGCCCTATGTAAAACAAAGTAAGACAAAAAAATTTAATGTCACTAAACCATGGCAAGTGTGCAACACATTTTATAATGTTCAGACATACAAGTCTAAAAACCATTCGCATTCATTAAAGTAAATTTATAAAGACACAATTAATTCGAAAATTAAATTGTAATTGACAATTTTGCACACGTTAATATGGATATGTGATGTAGATAACAAGTTATTATACCACAATGTCTTAATGATATACCGAGTCTACGTTAATATACACTCCTGGAAATGGAAAAAAGAACACATTGACACCGGTGTGTCAGACCCACCATACTTGCTCCGGACACTGCGAGAGGGCTGTACAAGCAATGATCACACGCACGGCACAGCGGACACACCAGGAACCGCGGTGTTGGCCGTCGAATGGCGCTAGCTGCGCAGCATTTGTGCACCGCCGCCGTCAGTGTCCGCCAGTTTGCCGTGGCATACGGAGCTCCATCGCAGTCTTTAACACTGGTAGCATGCCGCGACAGCGTGGACGTGAACCGTATGTGCAGTTGACGGACTTTGAGCGAGGGCGTATAGTGGGCATGCGGGAGGCCGGGTGGACGTACCGCCGAATTGCTCAACACGTGGGGCGTGAGGTCTCCACAGTACATCGATGTTGTCGCCAGTGGTCGGCGGAAGGTGCACGTGCCCGTCGACCTGGGACCGGACCGCAGCGACGCACGGATACACGCCAAGACCGTAGGATCCTACGCAGTGCCATAGGGGACCGCACCGCCACTTCCCAGCAAATTAGGGACACTGCTGCTCCTGGGGTATCGGCGAGGACCATTCGCAACCGTCTCCATGAAGCTGGGCTACGGTCCCGCACACCGTTAGGCCGTCTTCCGCTCACGCCCCAACATCGTGCAGCCCGCCTCCAGTGGTGTCGCGACAGGCGTGAATGGAGGGACGAATGGAGACGTGTCGTCTTCAGCGATGAGAGTCGCTTCTGCCTTGGTGCCAATGATGGTCGTATGCGTGTTGGCGCCGTGCAGGTGAGCGCCACAATCAGGACTGCATACGACCGAGGCACACAGGGCCAGCACCCGGCATCATGGTGTGGGGAGCGATCTCCTACACTGGCCGTACACCACTGGTGATCGTCGAGGGGACACTGAATAGTGCACGGTACATCCAAACCGTCATCGAACCCATCGTTCTACCATTCCTAGACCGGCAAGGGAACTTGCTGTTCCAACAGGACAATGCACGTCCGCATGTATCCCGTGCCACCCAACGTGCTCTAGAAGGTATAAGTCAACTACCCTGGCCAGCAAGATCTCCGGATCTGTCCCCCATTGAGCATGTTTGGGACTGGATGAAGCGTCGTCTCACGCGGTCTGCACGTCCAGCACGAACGCTGGTCCAACTGAGGCGCCAGGTGGAAATGGCATGGCAAGCCGTTCCACAGGATTACATCCAGCATCTCTACGATCGTCTCCATGGGAGAATAGCAGCCTGCATTGCTGCGAAAGGTGGATATACACTGTACTAGTGCCGATATTGTGCATGCTCTGTTGCCTGTGTCTATGTGCCTGTGGTTCTGTCAGTTTGATCATGTGATGTATCTGACCCCAGGAATGTGTCAATAAAGTTTCCCCTTCCTGGGACAATGAATTCACGGTGTTCTTATTTCAATTTCCAGGAGTGTAGATCAGTTTTAATGGCATTAATGACATGGTTTATACGTGTATTAACACCTTTAAAAGTGGCAGTAGTAATTTCGATTTGTAATTCTACTATCGTCTTTTAAAATAATTTTAAGAACCACGTACGCTTTTTTTGCTTACATGTGTGAAAGGACACAATAGTTTAACCTGTGTCCATCTTCAAACCATCCATGCTGTGAGTGTGACAAATAAAAGCGATAGCCCATGTACAGAAACTGCCCCTGCCGTAATCAATGCAGTAATCAATGCGGTATCCTTCTCAAGGCAACTTATGACGGAGCTACAACCATTTGTAAGACAAGCTGCGCACCTACCTGCATACTACAAGTTCGTAAGAAATGTTATGTCTTGCTGTTGTATCTTGGAATGTACCCGGCCAGAGAGTTTGTATTACTTGTAGACAACCGCCTTACTCCATTTTACGTATGACGGCGGCGCTATACACAGCTCGGTATTTGCGACGTGTGACCATCGGCTACATAATGAAGATTACCATGTTCTAAAATAAATCTCCGATTATATTATATTTTGTTGTGGTGTAAAGCAATGTACTTTCACGGTTCTGAAGATGCTTGCTTTGGTCGATCGGAATTGCCACTCAAATTATAAAAATGTATGTGTGTGTCTACGTTCCGCGTCTTGTCCCAAACCACTAGACCATTTTCAACCAAGCTTTGCACAATGTCACTTACTGTCTGGAAAAAATCACTGGGGGTGACAACCACTCATAAGGCGATGGGGTGAAAAAGCATTGTGGGTTACTACGTGAGAATACCAATATTTTAGTTATCCAGTAATTAAAAATGAGGGAACTCAGAGACATTCAATATACTTTACACGTAATTTCAAACGTTTAAGAAAATTTTCGTCGCTATTGAGCCCGACAAAATGGTGAAAAGAACAATTTTGTCGTTTGCTACATTTTCGCTACTCATACAGCAAAACTGACATATGAAGCATGACGTTTAATTTATTACTTCTTTATTCCTAATTGTACTCGGGATGCATTTTGCAGACATTATTCACATGTACCACTGAATGTAACAAAAAAGTGACATTATTGCAGGACACTTAGTAAAAAGATACGACATCATGAACACTGAATGCGTGAAAAATTTCGCAACATGCAAAGCGTTTAAATTTATTACTACTTCACTTAACTCTGCTCACAAAGAGCTTAGCATACAACAGGCACATATACCACTGAATGTACCTGCAAAATTATATAATTGTACTGCGGATAGTTCAGGAAATACGAATTCGTGAACTTCAAGCTGCGTGAAAATGAAACACCAGGACGAAATTCAATAGACCTACATTTGACGCACCTTAAATACACCTGAAAGATGTTAAATATGCGTAAACTATACACTGAAGCGCCGAAGAAACTGGTATAGGCATGCGTCTTCAAAACGAAAGATATGTAAACAGTCAGAATACGGCCCTGAGATCAAACAACGCCTATGTAAGACAATAAGTGTCTGGCGCAATTGTTAGATCAGTTACTGCTGCTACAATGGCAGGTTATCAAGATTTAAGTGAATTTGAACGAGGTTTTATAATCGGCGCACGAGAGAGACAGTATTTGCGAGGCAGTGATAAAGTGGGAATTTTCACGTACGATCATTTCACGAGTGTACCGTGGATATCAGGAATCCGGTAAAATATCAAATCACCGACATCGCTTCGAAAAAGATCCTGCAAGAACAGGACCAACGACGACTGAAGCGAATCGTTCAAATTAACATAAATGCAACTCTTCCGCTAGTTGCTTCACATTTCAATTCTGGGCCATAAACAAGTGACAGCATGCGAACCATCTTACGAAACATCATCGATATGGGCTTTCGGAGTCGGAGGCCCATTCTTGTACCCTTGATGACTGCACTACGCAACGCTTTCCGCTTCACCTGGGCCCCTCAACACCGACATTGGACTGCTCATGACTGGTAACTTCTTCATTGGTCGGACGAGTCTCGTTTAAAATGGTATCGCGTGGATGGACGTGTACGAGTGTGGAGACAACCTCAAAAATACATGGACCCTACATGTCATCAAGGGACTGTTCAATCTGGTGGAGGCTCTGTAATAGTGTTGGCGTGTGCAGCTGGAGTGATATGGGACCCCTGATACGTCTAGGTACGACTCTGACAGGTGACACGTACATAAGCATGCTGTCGGATCACCTGTATCCATTCTTGACCATTGTGTATACCGACGGACTTAAGGAATTCCAGCAAGTCAATGCGACAGCCCACGCGTCCAGAATTACTACAGAGTGACTCCAGGAAGACTCTTATGAGTTTAAAAACTTCCGCTGGCCTCCAAACTCCCCAGACACGAATTTTGTTGAGCATATCTGGGAAGGCGTGACGTTCAGAAGAGATCTCCACCCTCTGGTAATCTTACGGATTTGTGGACAGCCCTGCAGGATTCATGGTGTCAGTTCCCTTGAGCACTATTTTATACATTAGTCGAATCCATGCCACGTCGTTTTACAGCACTTCCGTAAGCTCGCGGGGGCCATACATGATATTAGACAGGTGTACCAATGTCTTTGGTTTCAGTAAAATTTCATTCAATCTAGAAAGAGATACTGTTGGGGTAAGAACCCCCGCCACCCATTGGGGTGAGTGTGATAACATGGGGAGGGAAGGGTGGACTAGGATTTCGACAGAGCAGATATCCACAGATAGGAGGAGGAGATGGATAGAGGAGGTAAACAGAGGAGTTGTTAGAAACAGGGGAGGAAGAGATAGAGACAGGAAGATGGGGTGGAGAAGCTGACCAGGGGAGGGCGAAACTGATAGAGAAAGGACAGTGGAGGAGACAGACAGAGGGGAGAGGAGGAGATGGCTACAAAAATGGGAGGAGAACAGGGAGAATGGGAGGATGAGATGGACAGGGTAGGAGATGGATAGAGAGAAGGGAAGAGAAGACTAAGAGAGAGAGTGGGAAGAGAGATTTAATTAGAGGGGGGGAGAATAAGACGGAATGTTCAAATTTTCAAATGTGTGTGACTTCCTAACGGACCAAAATGCTGAGGTCATCGGTCCCTAGACTTACACACTACTTAAGCTAATTTAAACTAACTTATGCCAAGAACAACACACACATCCACTCCGAGGGAGGACTCGAACTTCTTGCGGGAGTGGTCGCGCAGTTCGTAACATGGCGCCTCTAACCGCGCTGCAGAAGGAGATGGACTGGTGGGTAAGTAGAGGAGGGATAGCACTTTGACAGAGAATGGGTAACAGGAGAGTGAGGAAAAAGAGGTAATGGAGATAGAATTAGGGAGGGGCAGGAGGAGATGGACAGAGAGAAGAACGGGTGGAGGTGATGGACACGGACAGGGGTATTAATAGAATGACGAGGAAGGAGAGGTGCGTAAAGAGGGGATGAATAGAGAAAGGGTAGGAGTGTGTAGGTAGAGAGAAGGGGCAAGAAGAGACAGAGAGGTGGGGAATGAGGAAATGGACACAGAGAGGAGGCACAAGATGGACTTGCTCAATTTTGAAATAAATAATTACACAGGAGCTGCCAGGCTTAACAACTAGCGAAAAAAATTAAGGAAAAAGGAAGTTGCACGAGGATTGCGGCTGCTGTACAATTTTAGTTTCTAATGATATCTGTTCCCCTGCAGGCAAATGCCTGCGCTCGCAAAAAGTAAAAACGTAAACGATAAACACAAGGGGAGAATCTAAACTTTTGAAAGGTAGGTAGATTACATTCGTATAGCTTGTGAAATACTGAGTAGAACCGTGGCGAAAAGAATTTAATGAGCATTCACGTAAAAGATTGGATAGTTTGATAGGAAGTATTCTGAACAAATCATCTAACAGATTATATTGGTTGATAGAACACATCCTGAACCATGAAGGAATAGTTTGGTACTGTACGGGGGTGTGGGGGGTTGAAAGTTTTAGAGGACGACGAAGGCTTTACTAAGCATGCAGATTCAGATGAAAGTAACTTGCAATAGTTGTACAGAAATCAAGAGTCTTGCCCACGTTACACGGGCGTGGAAACCTGCTTGAAAGTTGTTTCCGGATTGAAATTCACAATAACAGTAACAGCAACACGTCTTTACCCGATATTTGCGTCTACTTGGTGTTGGTAATTATCTGTGAGAGAAGCAGGTAATTCAGGGTATCTCTGTCGCTGTTCAGTACTTTATCGTAAACTGGGGAGTAAGTCGGACGATTTCAAATTACAGCGGTACGCGCTAGAGAAACGTGAATCACTTGCAAATCCCTTGATTCTGCCCTGCTTTAAATTCAATTAGTACTGGCAAATTGTTTCCCCATTTGTCCTGAAGGGGGCAGCACCGGATATGAACGTTACATGCGTCTTCTGTAAGGGGTGAACCTTAGCGGGTAAAGTCATCCATATATAATCAGAATGCCTTTGCAAATACACTACTCGCCACTAAAATTGCTACACCACGAAGATGACGTGCTACAGACGCGAAATTTAACCGACAGGAAGAAGATGCTGTGATATACAAATGATTAGCTTTTCAGAGCATTCACACAAGGTTGGCGCCGGTGGCGACACCTACAGCGTGCTGACATGAGGAAAGTTTCCAACCGATTTCTCATACACAAACAGCAGCTGACCGGCGTTGCCTGGTGAAAAGTTGTTGTGATGCCTCGTGTAAGGAGGAGAAATGCTTACCATCACGTTTCCGACTTTGATAAAGGTAGGATTGTAGCCTATCGCGATTGCGGTTTATCGTATCGCGACATTGCTGCTTGAGTTGGTCGAGATCCAATGACTGTTAGCAGAATATGCAATCGGTGGATTCAGGACGGTAATACGGAACTCCGTGCTGGATCCCTACGGCCTCGTATCACTAGCAGTCAAGATGAGAGGCATCTAATCCGCATGGCTGTAACAGCTCGTGCAGCCACGTCTCGATCCGTGAGTCAACAGATGGGGATGTTTGCAAGAGAACAACCATCTGCACGAACAATTCGACGACGTTTGCAGGAGCATGGACTGTCAGCTCTGAGACCATGGCTGCGGTTGCCCTTGATGCTGCATCACAGACAGGAGCGCCTGCGAAGGTGTACTCAACGACGAACCTGGGTGCACGAATTTCAAAACGTCATTTTTTTGGGATGAATCCAGATTCAGTTTACAGCACCATTTGTATTACAATTGTAATACATTGCAATTGTTCATACAAATGCCAGTTGATTAAATGTTTCAAAGAACCAGATGGCTCAAGGCATCAGCTTCAGCATTACATTTGTAACTCAATTGGCAAATCTCAGGTACAAAATGGTTCAAATGGCTCTGAGCACTATGGGACTTAACATTTGAGGTCATTAGTCCGATAGAACTTAGAACTACTTAAACCTAACTAACCTATAGAGAACACACACATCCATGCATGAGGCAGGATTCTAACCTGCCGACCGTAGCGAAATCTCAGGTACGTCTTTAAAAACAAACACATGACATTGTGAAAGGAGAGTTGTCTTCAGAGGTAAAATTAACTCCCGGCTTGCCGCAGGGAAATGTTAGGCCAAGGTCCACTAAATCGCGTCAGAATTTGTTAAAAATCTAAATAAATGACATATTTGCACAAGAGCACACTTTCATTGCACGAACAGTTCGACAACGTTTGCAGCAGCATGGACTATCAGCTCGGAGACCGTGGCTGCGGTTACCCTTGACGCTGCATCACAGACAGGAGCGCCTGTGAAGGGTTACTCAACGACGAACCTGGGTGCACGAATGTCAAAACATAATTTTTCGGATGAATCCAGGTTCTGTTTATAGCATCATGATAGTCGCATCCGTGTTTGGCGACATCGCCGTGAACGCACATTGGAAGCGTGTTACCGTAATCGCCATATTGGCGTGTCACCCGGCGTGATGGTATGGGGTGCCATTGGTTACACGTCTCGGTCACCTCTTGTCCCATTGACGGGAATTTGAACAGTGGACGTTACATTTCAGATGTGTTACGACCCGTGGCTCTAGCCTTCATTCGATCCCTGCGAAACCCTACATATCAGCAAGATAATGCACGACCGCATGTTGCAGGTCCTATACGGGCCTTTCTGGATACAGAAAATATTCGACTGCTGCACTGGCCAGCACATTCTCCAGATCTCTTACCAATTGAAAACGTCTGGTCAATGGTGGCCGAATAACTGGCTCGTCACAATAGGCTAGTCACAACTCTTGATGAACTGTGGTATCGTGTTGAAGCTGCATGGGCAGCTGTACCTGTACACGCCATCCAAGCTCTGTTTGAGTCAATGCCCAGGCGTATCAAGGCCGTAATTACGACCAGAGGTGGTTGGCGTGGATACTGATTTCTCAGGATCTATGCACCCTAACTGCATGAAAACGTAATCACATGTCAGTTGTAGTATAATATATTTGTCCAATGAATACCCGTTTATCATCTGCATTTCTTCTTGGTGTAGCAATTTTAATGGCCAGTGGTGTAATTGAGGGCGTAGGTTGAAGGTGCTACTCTGAGAATAAAAGTTTGGCACAGGAGAGGAATTTGTGTCAGCAAAAACAGGAAATGCACGCTACCTCGCAGCAGCCGTATGTGACCATGTGGTGCCCTCCTCAAGAAACACGTCACCTTCCTTTCTAGTAAATGGCAGCAGCACAGGGAAATAGCCTGTGTAACGTAGCCGGCGTTGGCTACTTCGGCCAGCAGAAACACCAAAATGTGACCGAAATTAATAGCTGATGGCTCCACACATTGTGAAGCCTGTGTGTCGTGGGCAAATGCAGTCTCGAATAGGCAACTCACCTGGGGAAGTCGTTTCTGAAAGTATTTGTAATGAGTGTAGCCATGTATGGAAGTGAAACATGGACGATAAATAGTTTGGACAAGAAGAGAATAGAAGCTTTCGAAATGTGGTGCTACAGATGAATGCTGAAGATTGGATGGGTAGGTCTTGTAACTAATGACGAGGTACTGAATAGAATTGGGGAGAAGAGGAGTTTGTGGCACAACTTGACTAGAAGAAGGGATCGGTTGGTAGGACATGTTATGAGGCATCATGGGATCACCAATTTAGTATTGTAGGGCAGCATGGAGGGTAAAAATCGTAGAAGGAGACCAAGAGATGAATACACTAAGCAGATTCAGAAGGCTGTAGTTTGCAGTAGGTACTGGGAAATGAAGAAGCTTGTACAGGATATAGTAGCATGGAGAGCTGCATCAAACCAGTCTCAGGACTGAAGACGACAACAACAACAACTGCTGTACACAGTCGTTGAGAGGGATGCATTTTTTCTCGGAGTATATATAACGAGTTCAAATTATCTGATAATGGCTCATTAATAAGTCAAAGCTGGAAATGGTACTAACCTTACACGGAGAAGACCAGAGTAAAATGATTTTGGTGCAGTTCGCATGAGACGACACGGACTGTACTATAGCTTACAGCTAAAAAGCGTGGTTGAACCTCTACCTGGATAACACGAGACAGAACTGTAAGTCCTAGCGGATCAAAAAATTATTATAGTTTATGAACTGGAACACATTTTCTTCTCATTTCAACGAGACTAATTTAGTGTCCGTCTATAATTTCGAAATTGGTACCTGAACGCAACATCCTGTTCAGGCATTACTGAGAAGTCGCCTCCAGAATTCAATTAGAGTGGGCGTTCGGCGGAAGATCGTTCGGACACAGCTGTGCGCAGCATAAATGCACGCGCGGAGCAAACAGCAGTAAAGGAAGAATGCCCCTTTTGCCAGCAGACACAGCCAATGCCGTTGAACCGTGCGGAGAAAGAACACACGTGGCGCGATGTGATGAGAGCAGGAACTCTCAGTGAATCTGGGCGGATGTGAATATAATAAAGCGGACAGAGGGATGCGGCAGGAGCCGTCCGTGTATGCGGATGCGTGTGGAAATTAATTTTGGCCTTTCGCTGGGCCCCCAGGCGTGATGGTGAACGTGTGGGGAGAACAGAGGAGCAGGGCGTAACAAACGGCTGGCGACAGAACGAGGCCACATGGGCAGATGAATTCGAAAATCAAATGCGCGCTATACCAAAACCAGAACAAAGCATCCACACAGTCACGAACGCTCTTTGAAGACTTAACTCTACCAAAACTAACATAACATATCTCTCTTCACCACCACCCCGCCCCATCACCACCACCCCCACGTACAACACACACACATTAAAAACACAGTCCACATAGAGCGCAGAGTATTGGACACATTTTCATTAAGATTTCGCGTGACTCAAATATCCTTTCACAAATGTCTAAATTATGGCACGCGTAATGGCATGCGTTGGAAGTGCTGATAAATATGAGCTGAATGGAAATACCTCTAGTCTAGAGGACGAAGTATTACACCAGTGGCAACACAGTTTGTGATGGGCGTACTGGTGTAGCGCAAAACGCTGAAATACATCAGGAATCGAATTACTTGTGTAAAAGCACGTAACGAATGTGATACACCAGAAGCTATCCAGCTCACTTTCCTTACGTTGCCCATTCAGGTGCGCTTTGTTAACATCATGTGACGGTGGCCATTGACCTAATGACGTCATCAGTCTGAACAGTGGCGTCGTAAGTCTTGGGGGGGGGGGGGGTAGGACGTCAAATGGGCCGACTTCGATAACGAGAGGCACCACAGGACATTTTAATTTGCACTGTCTATGCTTTTACAAATAAATTCATAAAACTTTGTCAGCATGACGAGGAAGGATTCAGGATTCACACTCATAGCAAAGTTAAAAAACACGAAAAATAATATTTTTAAAACGTGAAATTTCATGATTTTTTTCAATTACAGTTGGCTGCATTTGTTGCTATAGGTACACTTTTCTTCATAAGTAAGAGAGATTCTATGATGAATATTGCACAGCTTACAGACCATACTTACAGGTGTATGAAACTCTATAATTTAATTATTCTATGGAAAAATGAATGGTCTGTTACGTTTTAAACTTCGTGTTTAGAGAAAACTTGAATTTCATAGATAATTATCTCAATTTTCACCACAGTTTTTAACAGATTTGGGAAATTCTAGAGTTTCATATACCTGTAAGTATGGTTTGTATGCTGTGCAAAATTCATCGAAGAATCTCTCTTACTTATGAAGAAAAGTGTACCTACAGCAATAAATGCAGCCAATACCAAGTGAAAAAATGATGAAATTTCACATGAAAAAAAATTTGTGTTGTTATGTTTCTGAACTTCGTCTGCTATGAGTATGAATCCTGAAACCTTCCTGGTCATGCTGACAAAGTTTTATGAATTTATTTGTAAAAGTATAGACAGTACAAATTAAATGTCTTGTGGTGCCTCTCCTGCTCCAGGTCGGTCCGTTTCACGTCCTACCCCCCCCCCCTCCCCCCCCCCGTTAACAGTGATTTCGTCAGTGATGTGGTCAGCCTTACGGGTGGGACGCCACACCCACTTTCCACCTCCCCTCCTCACCCCCCCCCCCCCCTGTTACTTCCAATCTTGGCACATTATTAAAAATGAAAGAGGCGAACAGAAAAGTGCAAGTAGCGCAAGTGAACCAACTGTGTTATTGGGAAATTAAAAACCGCCTCTCCCTCCTCCATCTCCATCCAATTCTAAAATCCATGAAGTGGAAACTAGCTGAATTGTACAGAGTACCTCATGCACCGCCACTCCTGTTCGTTGCAACCAATTACAGTGAAGTATTAAAAATGAAAGAGCCAATCAAAAATTCACCAAGGAGGAGCTAGTTCAGTCGTGCACGATGCTCCACCCCATCCTAAAGTAATAAAACGGTACATTTAGTCAGAATATAGTTTCAGGAAATAAATTTTAAAAAATCTGGGTAGCTTAATTCTGCTTCAGACACCCACTACCCCGCCCCCTCCTGTTTCTAACTAATCAGAGTGCAAAATTAAAATGATTCGTGAAAATAACACCATGTCGCATTATTTACACTACGCTTACATAACCATACATGTACAATGTACCACCTTGTGGGGCGGCGGTTAACTCGTGAAAATTAAAATAATTGCTGTATAAATGCTTGCATGTTGAATCAGTTTCAGGCTTTTAGAATGTTGTTAACGCTGTCTTTCGCCGTTCTCAACACTGGCTCTCTATTTACTTTTTAGCACCCAGAAAGTGATTTAACAAAACGTGGAGCCTGTAATTAGAGTTCCTAGTGCCCACTTCATCTGAGAATACCATTATAGCTGCAGCTTATAGCTCTGAGGAATTAGGAGATTGTCTGGGATTTCTAATCAAAACCGATTTTCCAAAATAGTTGAGTATATTCTGAAATTCACTGATAACAAACACAAGTATCCCTACAACCTAACTAACAGAGCAGTTCAGAGTCTAATGCGCTGATGCAACTATAAATGTCAGAATTAAATGTTAAAAAGAATGCTCGCCAAAATTTGATGAGAATATTTCATCAAACGCCACGCTAAATAATTGGTAGAATGTCTGTCCCGCGACGGCACGTGAAAATACGACAATACGCCAACTGAGGCTAGATAATGAAAATCATCCCAGAATTAACCATTCACTTGAAATGATTTCACGGTTCCGCGTATCTCTAGTAACTTAATACGGCAGCCGAGGCTGTTTGTAGCAGTGATACCGATGCGACGCGACTCCCGACACAGATGTCGTGCTATTCAGCGTCTGGAGAGAACTGGGGCCTTCCTTCCTCGCGCAGCGCTCTTATATATATAGCTGCGGTGCGGACGGCTAAGGGAACGCCTGATCAAATCGGCTCTCCCGACTAGCCGCTGGGCTAGTAACGCACCACTTCAAGTTACATAATAATTTATAGCTTCTTTTGCTGATGGCCGATGAAGCTCTTAATTTAAACGTGCATTCAGCACGCAGGTAAGTATTCATAATAAAATTTTGACGTGGCTAAGTTAAATATTTTGGGCGAGAGAATTAATTAAATTACACTGCACGCAGTAGATGAGCTCTGAACTGGCCCTTTTGAGATCCGCTATCGCTATAATTTTATAGGTATTCAAAAGAAACTTTTCACATCTTCCCAGTCATAGCAGACCTCCAACCTATTTAAATCTAAACATCCTAGCCTTATTTATTAGCCTACTTAATCTATCTTGCTTCCTTCAGTTTTGAGACGAAAACCAGAAAATCATGAATTTCCACTAAAGTCTTAATCTGTGAAATCCAAAGTACTGTTTTTGTTAAATAATTATGAAAGATGAATCTAAATATAAATTTTGAAGTCTCTAGCTCTTTTCTGTTGCGCCAATGATTTTTTCAGAAAAACGTCCAAATTTCGAAAATGGCTGAAGTTATGGAACTGATATTTAACACACATTAATTTAGTATTATTCCTGACATGCTAGAAAAGTTTTAGGTCTTTTGCTTGATTTTTAAGGTATTGCGCAACATTTATGACGTCAGAGCTAGTTACAGCAGACTGGCTGGCACACAATGGAAACTGATGTGAATTTACTACAGCGTGAGTAGGCTGCTTCCCTACAACCTCCCTTCACTCTCCTCGAAGCAGACCCTAGTATTTTAGCAAAACGACGTGGCATGGACTCGATTAATGTCTCAAGAAGTACTGGAGAGAACTGACACCACGAATTCTGCGGGGCGGTCCATAAATCTGTAAGAGTACGAGGGGGTGGCGGTCTCTTCTGGAAAGCAGGTTGCAAGGCATCCCAGATATGCTCAACAATGCTCATGTCTGGAGAGTCTGGTGGCCAGGGAAAGTGTTTAAAACTCAGAAGAGTGATCCCGGAGCCACTCTGTAACAATTCTGGGGTGTTGCATTGTCCTGCTGGAATTGGCCAAGACCGTCGGAACGCACAATGAACATGAATGGATGCAGGTGATCAGACAGGATACTTACTTACGTGTCACCTGTCAGAGGCGTATCTATACGTATCAGGGGCCACATATCACTCCAACTGCACACTCTTCACACCATTATAGTGTCTCCACCATCTTGAACAGTCCCTTGCTGACATGCAGAGTCCATGGATTCATGAGCTTGTCTCCATACCTGTACACGTCCAATACAGGATCCATGGATTCATGGGCTTGTCTCCATACCTGTACACGTCCATACGCTCGACACAATTTTTAACGAGACTCGTTCGACCAGGCAACACGTTTCCAGGCATCAACAGTTCAACGTTGGTGTTGATTGGTCTAGGCGAGGCGTAAAGCTTGTGGCACGCAGTGATTAAGGTTACACGAGTGGGCCTCCGGCTCCGAAAACCCGTATCAATGATCTTTCGTTGAATGGTTCGCACGATGACGCTTGTTAACGGCTCAGCATTGAAGTCTACCGCAATTTGCGGAAGGGTTGCACTTCTGTCACTATTCTCTTTAGTCGTCGTTGGTCCCGTTCTAGCAGGATCTTTTTGCAGCAGCAGCAGTGTCGAAGATTTGATGTTTTACCGGATTCCTGATATTCACGGTATACCTGTGAACTGATCGTACTAGAAAATACCCACTTCATCGCTACCTCGGAAATTCTGTGTCCCATTGCTCGTCCGCCGACACTAACACCACATTCAAACTCACTTAAATCTTGAGAACTTGCTATTGCAGCAGCAGTAACCGATCTATCTGCGCCAGACGCTTATTGTCTTACATTAACGTTGCCGAACGCTGCGTGGTATTGTGCCTGTTAACATATATCTGTATTTCAATATGCATGCCTATACCAGTTTCTTTGGCCTTTCAGTGTAGTTGTAGCGTCTGATACTTATTTTTATGCTATGAAAACTTTGCTTAAAGACATTATGAGAGTTATGAATGTAGTTGTTTGCGTAAATATTCAGTTGATTACTCAGCGTCATTAGCGAAAACTACAGAAGTTATGGAAAGTTTACAGATGCAATAATGATGGGAATACGTACTTCCCGTTATCCGGGCTTATAGCAGATCTGACGGAAACAGACTTCAGTAAGCAACAGTGGGACTTATTAAATTATGGGTTCCAACCATCGAACCTCGGCTAGATGATACGACGGTTGCTTCTCATGTGGCAGTCTTAAAAACTGCTCTAGAAGCGACCTCATGTAACAAATCCGAAAAACTAAAAATGATGTGTAAGGCCAGTGATCTTATTGAAGAGACTACCCATAAAACTCCTACTACCAAAAATCTAGTGTTTTAAGTTCTATTAATAAGAAGTTGAGGTCAGAAGAAGCATTGACTGTACGGGCTGATAATGGAAATACAGCGTTCCTTGTTTGTAGGAGGGATTATATCGCTAAAATATTGTAACTTCTTGAGGAGAAGAACATCCAACAGATAGATTACGATTCCACTGAAAAATACGCGAATGGGCTCAAGACGTGCATGGACGGTTTCTCCAGTATTCTTTGTCCTGACGTTGTACGAAAAATGAAAGTGATGAATCGTAGGTAACCGGCACGTCGCGCTCAATTTATGACTCATAAACCAGGATTCCTGATACGTCCGACACTAACGCTATAGGAAAGCAACATGAACCTGCCTCTAAATACAGGCTACAGTTATTACGAAAAAAATTTGGTCTATGAAGAAAATTTTTCGACCTCCAATAGGAAAGATTCGGTTCGCCCTCTAAATGATAAAAATTTTCCAAATGACTCTACTCTGCTCTAATTGGATATTAAAATCTGTATGAAACGGACCTCATCATAAAATAAAATCTCCTCGGCCATCGGCGTCTGAGCTGAGACGAAACAGTAGAGTTACTCACCTTACTTAGGCTTCTTACGTCCTAAAATTATTTCGCTTTTGACTACTACGAAGAGACTGATGGTCTGTCCGTGGGGAGTCGTTTAGCAGGGTGTCTCGAGGTTATTTTTGTTAATTACTTGGGATCTAAATATTTTAGACAGCACACTGGTCTCTCTCAAGATGTACTATTTAATCGTCGTTGTGTAGGTGACATTATTATTGTCTTCAACGGCCCCATTTCTGACATCACGATTCTATTTGAGGAATTTAATGCCTTACAAGAACAGATGATGATCACTCACGAAGCGATGGAACATAATAGAACGCTTAACTACTTAGACTTGCGGCTTCAGTTCTTTGTGGGAAATATTCGCTTTGACATCTATCGCAAACCGACGACTAGCGAATCTATAATCCACTCTTCCTTCTATGACCCTCATTAATGAAAGGTTTTTTTTTTTTTTTACATATCTATGCTGCACTGCATTACTGCGATACCTCTCAGCCAAACCTCAACAGAAAGAGAGTTGGCCAATTTGAAATGCATCGCTGTAAACAACGCATAAAATCCTGGAATAGTTGATAAGCTATACAAAAAAAAGTAGCAGAGCACGAAAGTCTTCTCGTCTCACAACCTTCTAGGTCCAAATTTCCGAAGATCCCGCTCATGGGAAATCTCTCTTGCGATTTAGATAAAGTCTTTAAAAGCAAGGATTTGTGTGTTGTTTACAATACTGGTAATAAGAATTAGTATAATTAAATCCACAATGAATGAAATGAGAGATAGGCATGAAAGGTCGGGCGCGTATAGACTGGAGTGTAGCTATTGCGAAATTTCATATATAGGCCAGAGAGGTAGAAGGTTCAAGACCAGGTTCAGGGAGCACTTGTTCACTAAGAAAGGTTAGGTTAGACAAAATCCCGCATTTTCTGAGTATATAAGGTCCAGCGCGCAGCAGTCCCCCACACTAGACAACCTGAGGATACTACACCTTGCTCAAAAGGGGAAGAAGTTGAATCTACTAGAGAAGTTGGAAAATGTTAAACATCTCTGTGTTGGCAAATACAGGTTGCTGAACGATCAAACGATTAGCAGAAATCAAATGCATTATGATACCATGTTACCAGTGTTTCTGATGTTGCCGCAAAGAATATTTTAAGTCGACCGCACCGCTCTCAATTTTTTGGTTTACGTGTGTGATTTTGAGGAACCATATTTTAAAGGGAGCTTTTTACTGAACTTGTTAGTGTAGATGACTTTACCTCTTTACATTTTAACTTACATCCCATTATTTTAACGACTAAGAATATTTTGTCTCTTGTTTGTGATGCTTAAGACTGCAGCAGAACCTGGTATTTTCAAGTTTCATCGATTCTGAACGGATACGCTATGAGTTTACTATAAAATTGAGCTGTTTTACTTCGTGTGACGGAGCTCTAATGACGTATTTTGATTAGTTGGTTTTCATTTAATCATTTCACGTATTCTTTGTGTTTTCTATGGGGACTATTTTATTTTATTTTTCGGTTTCGTGTGCGTGCATTATTTGCTTATACGTATTTTACTTACTAGTTTTAGGTAAATTTGTTGTTCGAGAATGTGGGTTAAGCCGGCCACGCACGCCAACTAGTTGCTTCTTGCCGAACTACACGCGGCACCTGTGTCTCAATCTGTCACAGCAACGTATGTGTCAACGCCAGTGCAGACATTGTGCCGAATGAGGCTCGTACTGCAGTTTTGTTAATGTGGCCCTTTCTTGCACTGCCATGGCGGAGCCGGCTGGCGTGCTCAAGGTAACATACGATGTGAGAAATTATTCCTTCACGTATTTGTACTTTGTCTGTGTTATTCTTTTTCTCTCCTTTCACTAGGTCCACTTGATGGTTTAGATGCTTCTTGAACGATGGATTATATATCCGTTTACCTTTCTGTCTATTTTACACTGTATTTGGTTTTATGACTTTTCTTTCCTAATAGCGAATTTGACTGAAACTGCAAATGGACTTCCATAGCTATACTTTACATGTCAGCACCTCTTACCGTTTCTCAACACGCGCCCCCATCCCACAAAGGTTAAATTTCGCCGTGATTGTCACCAAGTACACTATCTCATCCAACATTGTATGAAGTTGCTCAGTTGCTTCGTTCTTTTCGGTTTACAAACTTAACTTTGTGGACAGTCTGACAGTTGAAAGCAAAAGGAAGCACATAAGTGAATACGCTATATTTTTATATGTATGACACCCTTTTCCCTAGTAAAGACTGATTAACGGCTTAAAACGCTCAAAACAGTAATTTACGTAAATGGAAATACCATACATTCATTTAAAAATATATATATCTGTGGTCTGGACGACTTTTTCTAACTTTATAAATAATGAACTCGTTACTGCAACCTTTTTGTCACCAATCATCTGACTCGTTTGTTGCTGCCCATCAGGAGTTCGTTTTCTGCGCTAAACTCCTCATATCAGAGAAGCACTTGCACACTATGACCTCAATGATATGCTAGATGTATTTCAGTCTCTGTCTTCCAATACAATTTTTACCCTCAGTAGCTCCCTTTAGCACCATGGAAGTTATTCCCTGATATTCTAACATATGTCCGATCATCCTATCCATTCCTCTTTTCAGTGTTTCCCATATGTTTTCTTCGCTGATCTGAGGATTCTATTCTTTTCTATTTTTCTGATTGTTCACGTCTATCATACAATGCTACGCTCCAAAAGCACATTCTCTGAAATTTCTTCCTCAAACAGAAGTCTATATTTGACGCTAGTAGACTTGTTTTGTCCTGAAATGTCCTCTTTGCCTTTGCCAGTCTGCTTTTTATGTCCTACTTGTTTCGTCCATCATGTGTTATTTTTCTTAACGGATAGCAGAGTCACCAATATACAGGGCTATTACAAATGATTGAAGCGATTTCATAAATTCACTGTAGCTCCATTCATTGACACACTGCAGATACGTAGAAAAACTCATAAAATTTTGTTCGGCTGAAGCCGCACTTCAGGTTTCTGCCGCCAGAGCGCTCGAGAACGCAGTGAGGCAAATGGCGACAGGAGCCGAGAAAGAGTATGTCGTGCTTGAAATACACTCACATCAGTCAGTCATAACAGTGCAACGACACTTCAGGACGAAGTTCAACAAAGATCCACCAACTGCTAACTCCATTCGGCGATGGTATGCGCAGTTTAAAGCTTCTGGATGCCTCTGTAAGGGAAAATCAACGGGTCGGCCTGCAGTGAGCGAAGAAACGGTTGAACGCGTGCGGGCAAGTTTCACGCGTAGCCCGCGGAAGTCGACGAATAAAGCAAGCAGGGAGCTAAACGTACCACAGCCGACGGTTTGGAAAATCTTACGGAAAAGGCTAAAGCAGAAGCCTTACCGTTTACAATTGCTACAAGCCCTGACACCCGATGACAAAGTCAAACGCTTTGAATTTTCGGCGCGGTTGCAACAGCTCATGGAAGAGGATGCATTCAGTGCGAAACTTGTCTTCAGTGATGAAGCAACATTTTTTCTTAATGGTGAAGTGAACAGACACAATGTGCGAATCTGGGCGGTAGAGAATCCTCACGCATTCGTGCAGCAAATTCGCAATTCACCAAAAGTTAACGTGTTTTGTGCAATCTCACGGTTTAAGGTTTACGGCCCCTTTTTCTTCTGCGAAAAAAACGTTACAGGACACGTGTATCTGGACATGCTGGAAAATTGGCTCGTGCCACAACTGGAGACCGACAGCGCCGACTTCATCTTTCAACAGGATGGTGCTCCACCGCAATTCCATCATGATGTTCGGCATTTCTTAAACAGGAGATTGGAAAATCGATGGTCGGTCGTGGTGGAGATCATGATCAGCAATTCATGTCATGGTCTCCACGCTCTCCCGACTTAACCCCAAGCGATTTCTTTCTGTGGGGTTATGTGAAAGATTCAGTGTTGAAACCTCCTCTACCAAGAAACGTGCCAGAACTGCGATCTCGCATCAACGATGCTTTCGAACTCATTGATGGGGACATGCTGCGTCGAGTGTGGGAGGAACTTGATTATGGGCTTGATGTCTGCCGAATCACTAAAGGGGCACATATCGAACATTTGTGAATGCCTAAAAAAACTTTTTGAGTTTTTGTATGTGTGCAAAGCATTGTAAAAATATCTCAAATAATAAATTTATTGTAGAGCTGTGAAATCGCTTCAATCATTTGTAATAACCCTGTATATATGTCACATTTCTCGCTATTCTGTTTTCCGCTACTCTTCGTTATTTTGTCTCTGTGTGGTTTACTCCTTATCCATGTTATTAAGTCATTAAACTGTTCATTTAATTCACTAACTCCTCTTATTCTTCTTCACTTTCACTGATTGTAGCAATCTCATCATCGAATCTTATCATTGATACCGTTTCATCACGAATTATTGTTACACTCTTGAACTTTACGTTTATTTCTCAAATAGTTTCTTCGATGTATGTTTTGAACAGCCGGGGCGAAAGACGAATTCCATTCTTATATCCATTTCCGAACTTGATCTTACAGTCTTACTATTCCTTTTCTATCCTTGTATGTATTATGTATTATCCATACTTCCCAATAGCTTACCCCTATTTTTCTTGGGCCATTCTTGTGTCATTTGACACTATCGAACGCTTCTTCTAGGTCCATAAATGTTGTGAACGTGTCTTCATTTTCCTTAAATCTTGCTTTTATTCTCAAGCCGCATCGTCAACAATGCGTCTGTCATACTTTTCATTACGAAAACTAAATTGTATTACCGATAATAGCAGCAATAATTGAGAATATTGAAGTTAATGTTTGCTAGAAATATTGTCGAGAGAATAATTTAGCAAATTTCAGTAATTTATTTGTGTTATAAGTAGTGCCGGCCGCGGTGGCCGAGCGGTTCTAGACGCTTCAGTCCGGAACCACGCGACTGCTACGGTCGCAGGTTCGAATCCTGCCTCGGATGTGGATGTGTGTGATATCCTTAGATTAGTTAGGTTTAAGTTGTTTTAAGTTCTAGCGGACGGATGACCTCAGATGTTGAGTCCCATAGTGCTCAGAACCAGTTGTTACTAGTAGTCGATTAATCTCTTGTGATTGCTACGTTCGTTTGAATCCATGTATTGGCTGTCAAATTGTAGCCTTCCAATAGTGATGCGTTGCTTATTTAATGGTTCTTATATTTCAACAGATGAATGTAAAAACAAAAAAAAGAAAGAAGAAAAAGTGAAATAGAAAAGGTTTGCCAACTAGAATGTGTGACAGCAGGAGTAACGGTGAGGTCATACATCTCCATTATTAATGTAATGCATACAGCAGTTACCGACTCATTTATTATTCTATTAATCACCATAATAAGTAAATCTAAATTTTATGATGCCGAATTTCAACGTATCATGTTTTGCGGTCTCCGACGTACATAATTTGTTTGCGAGTAGTGACTGACGTCATAACAACGTGTTTAAATGAATGTTACATGAACCCAGTTGTAATCATGAGTAACTGATTCCAGTGAAGGTTGTTCTTTTCAGGACTGAAAACAGTGTTCTTCGATAATATGGAGGTACGCTGTGAGAACTAAGGCATTTAATGAGTGCTAGCGAAGATATAAAATACCTGCTGACTGGAAGACCTATAGAAATAATTTCTATTTTTAAAAAGGGCCAAAGATAAAGTTTACTCAGAAGTATGACCTATCGCTGGAAAGTAATAGTAGGTGCATATTTGGGAGAAGAGAAGAGCAAAGTAGGTTTATGGAACAACGCTTGTGCAGCAATAACATTTTTAATATCTAGAGAATTTAAAACAGAACGACCAGAAGTCAGTTTAGAAACACGTGTTGCTTTCATTGATATCAAAAAAGTAATTCACTCGGTTGTCACAAAGCACTTAGTCCATCTGTGCACAAGTTCTGTGTTTTTTCAAAACTTTTCAGGACGTGGTGGATCTCATTTAAGGTTACTGAATCAACTGCTATGTAATAATAGAGTGATAGGTATTATGTACTTGTTACTGGAATTTCACAATACCACAAATGCTTATCATGTTGTATCCAGAGCGACACATTCTTCGGTATTACTGCAAGTTTTAAAAATAGCTCACGTTCTTGTACCTCGTCACTCAGATATTTCTGGATTTTGTTTCGGAGTCAATTCATTGATGGACTAAAGATACAATAAGATTTTAAAGGAAACTGGAACCGAATTATCTTCTGCATCTTTTATTATTCACCAAGTTGCAAGGATACAAATAATTCCCTGAATGAGCTAAATTAATTACCCACTTTGTCCTTGTTGCTTGTAAATGTGCCACTCTGCTAATTAATTAAAGCACATAGTTGGATGTGACATTAATGTAACTGTCAAGGTTTCCGGTTTCAACTAAGGCGCGTCTACATAGGCGATATTTTGCAACAATGTGTGGCCGAACAATGCTGTAATGTGACTCAATGCACAGCAATATTGCAGTATGGCCGGGCAGTACTGCAGGTGGAAAAGGCTGTTGCAGATATTTGTCAACGTATTACCGAGATGTTGACCACAAAGGATGGAGAATATTTCGCATGTCTGTCCCTGTCCTTCTGTGTAGTAGCTTCCCTTTACTATATCCAACACTCATACTCCCTCCTTCTCGCTCAGATACTTCTGCATTGCGAAGTCATGTGAAACGATATTGAATACACTCAGAGAGGCGCAGAAAGCTATGCGCAGAAAGCAACGTGTTTTCTCAGTTGTGCGCATGACGTCACGGTGGAAGCAGCTGTGCCAAAGAGTACACAGTTCGAATTGTGTGTGATTGTTTTTCTTGTGTTGTTTTTTGTTTGAAGGAGTATTTTGATTGAGTTCTTTCTTCTGAGGTACTCAGTCAACAGCGGAAACATTCGGAATTCGGGAGTGTTAACGGTTTTTGCTGTAATTGATATTTGATTCGGAACTGAAATAGTTAGAGATAGTGGACAGGGGAATCAACATTGTGTTCGCCAGCTCTATAGTTTATGGTTCGTCCTGTGACATTCTTATTGGAGAATCTACAAGTGAGTGGCTAAATTAATTTTTACAATGCCAGGCTGTGCTGTAAAGGCCTGTTTTTCCTACAACTGGAGCACAAAGGGAACTGACGTAATGTATCACAGTTTCCCGCGTAATGAAACATTACAAAAACTATGGGTGTCGAAATGTTGCAGGAAAGACAGTGTAAATGTTGCGCATGCAAGAATATGTTCTCGCCATTTCGCAGAAACAGATTACTTAAGGGATTTACAGTCTGATTTGCTTAATTTGCCCCGAAAAAGAATGCTCAAGCCAGATGCAGTTCCTTCGTGCAATTTGCCGTGCAGTAGTGCGACTGTCAATGTGTCACCCGCAACAGAAGACAGAACCAAACGGTATAAGAAACGAGAACTACACAAGAAATCTCTGGCAACTCTGGAAAAGCTGTCACCAAATAAGAAACATCATAATAAGAGCACATGTACAGATGACAGTTTTTTTTTCAGACACAGATAAAGTTACTTTGATGAATACTATAGCGGCTTCGAAAGAAGGAATGCTGTTCTTACAAACAAGTGTGTGCAACAGAATGAGATTTTCACTCTGCAGCGGAGTGTGCGCTGATATGAAACTTCCTGGCAGATTAAAACTGTGTGCCCGACCGAGACTCGAACTCGGGACCTTTGCCTTTCGCGGGCAAGTGCTCTACCAACTGAGCTACCGAAGCACGACTCACGCCCGGTACTCACAGCTCCGCTGCAGAGTGAAAATCTCATTCTGGAAACATCCCCCAGGCTGTGGCTAAGCCATGTCTCCGCAATATCCTTTCTTTCAGGAGTGCTAGTTCTGCAGGTTCGCAGGAGAGCTTCTGTAAAGTTTGGAAGGTAGGAGACGAGGTACTGGCGGAAATAAAGCTGTGAGTACCGGGCGTGAGTCGTGCTTCGGTAGCTCAGTTGGTAGAGCACTTGCCCGCGAAAGGCAAAGGTCCCGAGTTCGAGTCTCGGTCGGGCACACAGTTTTAATCTGCCAGGAAGTTTCAAGTGTGTGCAACTTCGAGCTCTTAAGTAAATTCATTTCAATGCGATTAAATGAATAGTTTCCTATTTATTTGAGCCTAGGTTTCGAATTTCAAGTGTGTGTCAGTGTGGTTGTGATCTGACATTTTACCGATGTGTGAGGCATAAGCTGCCAAAGAATATAACTCATCAGTTTTAACTGTAATATTTTAGCAGCAGAAAAGCAGTTTAGACATCTCATTTCTGGTATGAACAAAATCTTCCGCCAAAAACTTGACGTAAACGCGCATGCCGTGTCGTCTGCTTGTGAGCGCTTGCTTCCACGCTGACGTCACTAGGCCAGCCAATAGCAGAGCAGAGCGCTTACTGCCCAACCTTATTATTTAGTAACCTTGCATACACTGAGGAGACAAAGAAACTGGTACACCTGCCTAATATCGAGTACGGCCCCCGGGAGCACGCAGAAGTGCCGCAACGCGATGTGGCATGTACTCGACTAATGTCTGAAGTAGCGCTCGGTGGAACTGACACCATGAATCCTGCAGGGCGTCCATAAATCCGTAAGAGTAAGAGGGGGTGGAGATCTCTTCTGAACAGCACTTTGGAAGGCATCCCAGATATGCTCAATAGTGTTCATGTCTGAAGAGTTTGGTGGACAGCGGAAGTGTTTAAATTCAGAAGGGTATTCCTGGTCGTGATCTGTAGCAGTACGGGGCGTGTGGAGTGTCGCATTGTCGTGCTGGAATTGCCCAAGTCCGTCGGAAGGCACAATGGACAAGAATGGATTAAGGTGATCAGACAGGATGCTTAGGTACGTGTCACCTATCACTTTATAACTCACACAGGATTTTACGTTTACAAGAATTTTTGCATGTGATTGAGTGCTGCAATATGTGTTCCGAGAGCCCTTTAGATAACGGAGACACTTTACACTATATTCCTCCTTGCTACGTCACCTTGTAAACTACATTTTCGACTCACTCTGGATAACACGTGTACCGGCAGGTAACTTTGAACCTCTATAGCTCGAACACGGACAAATATATCACGAAGATTTTCGAAGTTATTCGAGATCGGGACTTTAGGAATAGAACGTACAAATTACACCTATTTGATGTACATAACCGTCTTGCAACCTCGGATCGATTTTGGTGTTTCTCACTAACATAAAGAGCTTTGGAAACGGGAATGTGGTACTTCTAGATAAAAGTCTAGAGAATATAACGTTAAAATTTGAGCAATTTTCTGCGGTTACTTATTATTTAGATCGCCTCAGACCAGATATCACTTGCGTATTTTAAGCGCACATGTGAGGTATGTCTGAACTCCTGTATTTCGGAAACGGGGAAAAGTATTAAAACTTTTCGAGGCTGTTTGAGAACTGGATCTTGGAAATATACTATATAAATTACAGCCATTTGTTGTGCGTAGCCCTCTTTCAATCTGTGACTCGATTTTGGTCCAAAAAATGGTAAAAAATTATTTTTTTTTTTTGGGGGGGGGGGGGGGGAAGGAGGTTTCCAAAGAACTGCCCATGAACTTATCGTGTCTCCATAAGCTTCTCATGGACTTTCTAGAAGTACGAAGCGATTTGCTCCTTTTGCCTAAGCAGGCGGAAGTGTGTAATATTCATACTTTGACCCTGTGCTGTAGGATAGTGGCACTAAAGCGATTCTTCGGTTGGGTATACTAATGATTTCTTGTCAAAGGGCTATCCGAGATATTGATCTTACCAATCACCAACTGAAACCGAGATATGACCTCCGGAACACCATTTTTGTGCGTGGCATTTAGGAACATGTTACGTATCGTATGCAGTCATAAGCATACCGATTGCTGTAAACCGTTGACATGCATGTGGTTGCTATTTGTGTGGCCGCAATGTTGCCAGGCAATGTTTCCGGTCGATATTGTCTGTATTATATAATTTTTATTGGTTGCGTAAAGTACCATAATACCATAATATCACACTAAAATATCTTTAGGGCTCGTAATAATGACTTACCGGTTTATTACGTAGGGGAGAGTGTTGTGTCATGGAATTATTTTCAGACTTTCACCTATAGCCAGTCCTGTAAAAGAAGTTTAACATATTTTCTACGCGTTATGTTTTTTTCCAGAGAATACAACATACCATCTGCTGCACAAATATTTAAAGTATCACATGTGGTGCAGAGTTGTGGGAAATAACTCAGAGGCAGAAAGACCGCCTGCTGGCTGTCGAGACGGATTTCTGGAGACGAAGTGGTGGATATTCCAGGCTTGATCATACTAGAAATGATAGCATCAGAGAAGTTATGGAAGTCTAAAGCACAATCCTAGACTACATAGAAAGGAAGCACCTACTCTGGTATGGTTACTTACAGCGAGTATGGCAGTGGACTCCATATCAGAGAAGAAAGTGCGGTATACCTGCGAAATGCTGGAAACACGACGTCAACGAAGCAATGGCGGCGAGAGGTCTTAATGAAGGAGGCTAGAATGACCGTGAACGATGGAGATTGGGATGCGAGAGGCGGCGGCAGCCGAAGAAACCTCGCTCATAAAAAATGAATTAATAACTAAATTGAAACGTCCCCTTAGAAACATTATGAATGCCTCTGCTGGTAAACTTCTACGTTATTTGATTTTCAAACATCAGAGCAAAAGCTCAACGTACTCAAACGGTTTTCTCTTTACTTACTCTGATCATCACTAAAGTGACACACAATATTTTTAGCGCAACGCAATCTGACTTTCAATAATCCCAACAAAAGAATGGCCCTGACTAACAATAACCTATACCTGTCATGAATCACTTACCTCACAAAAATATTCGTTACTCTAACTACCGGAATACAGCGAGCGTCGATACTGCCAGCTAAGTAAAAGATTCTAACTACTGAAGGTACTAACTACTGATAGGCATAATTAGCACATGAAAGATTTTGATAGAGAACAAACAGTGTATTTACCTTAATAATGTTTAAAAATGGTTCAAATGACTCTGAGCACTATGGGACTTAACATCTATTGTCATCGGTCGCCTAGTACTTAGAACGACTTAAACCTAACTAACCTAAGGACAGCACAAAACACCCAGTCATCACGAGGCAATAGTGTTTAAAAGTCATTATATATATATATATATATATATATATATATATATATATATATAAACAAAGATGATGTGACTTACCAAACGGAAGCGCTGGCACATCGATAGACACACAAACAAACACAAACATACACACAAAATTCTAGTTTTCGCAACCAGCGGTTGCTTCGTCAGGAAATTGCCTCTGTATATGTCTCCTTGTGTCTATATGTGTGGATGGATATGTGTGTGTGTGCGAGTGTATACCCGTCCTTTTTTCCCCCTAAGGTAAGTCTTTCCGCTCCCGGGATTGGAATGACTCCTTACCCTCTCCCTTAAAACCCACATCCTTTCGTCTTTCCCTCTCCTTCCCTCTTTCCTGACGAAGCAATCGCTGGTTGCGAAAGCTAGAATTTTGTGTGTATGTTTGTGTTTGTTTGTGTGTCTATCGACGTGCCAGCGCTTCCGTTTGGTAAGTCACATCATCTTTGTTTTTAGATATATTTTTCCCACGTGGAATGTTTCCCCCTATTATATATATATATACAAATTCATGACCTCCATAATTACAAATGTCCGCTTATAGTAACGCCTCAAAACTCTGGCATCTCTCTCCATATCCACCACTGCTGGCGGCTCACCTCCAACTGCACAACTCTACGCGCTGTTCACATCCAACTGCGCAACACTACACAAGCGAATATTCCAACAATGAGTCCAACCAGCCACAGACTGCACACAGCGCAGTCAGTGATTTTCATACAGAGCACTACGTGCCGTTACCAACATAAAAACCTAAACAGCCCACTTACAAAATAAATAAATAAATAAAAACGTTTTCTTATGACATGTTGAAATTGTAGCATGCACTTTATGTGCGTTGTAGCCTCTTCCTAAAATTACAAAAATTACTCCATACAAATGTAAGGTTTTACCAGATGTGGGAAAGTGTTACGAGGAACAAGGTAGTCAAGTGCCTAGCAAAAAATATTCAGTTCAAATGTAAAAGCATTGCAGTGGAGAAAGTCTTGTCAGTAACGTATTTCCTCACGCCTCTGTTACACGTGGGGCGCTCAATAAATAATGCAGTTCATTTCTTAGCGACCAGTTTCCGTTGAAAAAAATGCAAAATTCGTTGTGGGGCATCATGGAATTATGCGATTGCAGGTTTTCTCGGCGTATTTCAGCTATGAAATCTTCACGGGTTACCAGCCGAGTGGCGTCGTCTTCTAGTCGCAACGTTTCAGTGCAGTGCGTATCCATCATCTTCAGGTGAAGGAATATGCCCGATTCACCACCTATAACCACTTGCAGTTCCGATAGGTTTCAGTGGTACACGTAGCCTTCCAAACGAGGTTTGTAAGGAAGGCGCGTTCTAAGCAGACAGCTGTTATTGTACACTCCTGGAAATGGAAAAAAGAACACATTGACACCGGTGTGTCAGACCCACCATACTTGCTCCGGACACTGCGAGAGGGCTGTACAAGCAATGATCACACGCACGGCACAGCGGACACACCAGGAACCGCGGTGTTGGCCGTCGAATGGCGCTAGCTGCGCAGCATTTGTGCACCGCCGCCGTCAGTGTCAGCCAGTTTGCCGTGGCATACGGAGCACCATCGCAGTCTTTAACACTGGTAGCATGCCGCGACAGCGTGGACGTGAACCATATGTGCAGTTGACGGATTTTGAGCGAGGGCGTATAGTGGGCATGCGGGAGGCCGGGTGGACGTACCGCCGAATCGCTCAACACGTGGGGCGTGAGGTCTCCACAGTACATCGATGTTGTCGCCAGTGGTCGGCGGAAGGTGCACGTGCCCGTCGACCTGGGACCGGACCGCAGCGACGCACGGATGCACGCCAAGACCGTAGGATCCTACGCAGTGCCGTAGGGGACCGCACCGCCACTTCCCAGCAAATTAGGGACACTGTTGCTCCTGGGGTATCGGCGAGGACCATTCGCAACCGTCTCCATGAAGCTGGGCTACGGTCCCGCACACCGTTAGGCCGTCTTCCGCTCACGCCCCAACATCGTGCAGCCCGCCTCCAGTGGTGTCGCGATAGGAGTGAATGGAGGGACGAATGGAGACGTGTCGTCTTCAGCGATGAGAGTCGCTTCTGCCTTGGTGCCAATGAAGGTCGTATGCGTGTTTGGCGCCGTGCAGGTGAGCGCCACAATCAGGACTGCATACGACCGAGGCACACAGGGCCAACACCCGGCCGCATGGTGTGGGGAGCGATCTCCTACACTGGCCGTACACCACTGGTGATCGTCGAGGGGACACTGAATAGTGTACGGTACATCCAAACCGTCATCGAACCCATCGTTCTACCATTCCTAGACCGGTTAGGGAACTTGCTGTCCCAACAGGACAATGCACGTCCGCATGTATCCCGTGCCACGCAACGTGCTCTAGAACGTGTAAGTCAACTACTCTGGCCAGCAAGATCTCCGGATCTGTCCCCCATTGAGCATGTTTGGGACTGGATGAAGCGTCGTCTCACGTGGTCTGCACGTCCAGCACGAACGCTGGTCCAACTGAGGCGCCAGGTGGAAATGGCATGGCAAGCCGTTCCACAGGACTACATCCAGCATCTCTACGATCGTCTCCATGAGAGAATAGCAGCCTGCATTGCTGCGAAAGGTGGATATACACTGTACTAGTGCCGACATTGTGCATGCTCTGTTGCCTGTGTCTATGTGCCTCTGTTTCTGTCAGTGTGATCATGTGATGTATCTGACCCCAGGAATGTGTCAATAAAGTTTCCCCTTCCTGGGACAATGAATTCACGGTGTTCTTATTTCAATTTCCAGGAGTGTATTTCTTTTGGCGGAAGACCAGATCATCGCAGATATTCATTGGCGATAGCGGAATGTGTACTGAAACATGGCAGCGAACAAAAGCACGGCGAGTCGGTGGTCGAGGTGTGTGTTATAACCGTAACGTAGTCGGGCAAAGCTGTCAGTCTCTCGCGTGCCGGCCAGCCGCACACAGCTGTACTAGCCTCAGGAAATTGAAGGAAAAACTTATCCACGAGAACTGAAGGCCGCACAGGCGTGTGCGTAGAGCATCACCGAAAAAGTATGGCGTAGCTGTCCGTATGTTACATAAATAGTTCTGAAACTATTCAGCAGTATACTAACCGTAAAATTCTGCACGTGAAGCTGTAGAGGTTGTAGAACGGGAAATATTTACAAATGCTACGCGAAGCTAAGCCTCATGTCGGACAGCAACAAAATGTGTAGAAAACGGTGTAAACTGCTTCTGGCGGTCTCATGTTATTCTAAAATCACTCGCTAGCATGAAGTAGCCTACTGGTCAAAAAATCGCGTCTTCCATGGTATCCCACGCTCTATATAGAACACTCATCTTTACACATGAAATATGGTTTTCATCTTGAAGTAATTTAACGATATTAGTTTTTCATAGTTTAGAATGGAGAAACCCACTGGAGATGGTAGTATTTACCGAAAATGCGAGGGCACTTAAATAAAGAAAAAAGTGGTTCGATCAAGGTCTATTCAGTAACCCATATCTATACACGAATGGTGAATCTGCGAGACGATTGAAGTCCACATTTTCATGGGTTTGGGTTATGAGTACAGCAGTTTTCACATACCCAACCCGTACTGTTTATAAACTACTGGCCATTAAAATTGCTCCACCACGAAGATGACGTGCTACAGACGTGAAATTTAACCGACAGGAAGAAGATGCTTTGATATGCAAATGTTTAGCTTTTCAGAGCATTCACACATGGTTGGCGCTGGTGGCGACACCTACAACGTGCTTACATGAGGAATGTTTCCAACCGATTGCTCGTACACAACGAGCAGATGACCGGCGTTGCCTGGTGAAACGTAGTTGTGATGCCTCGTGTAAGGAGGAGAAATGTAGCATATCGCGATTGCGGTTTATTGTATCGCGACATTTCTGCTCGCGTTGGTCGAGATCCAATTACTGTTAGCAGATTATGGAATAGGTGGGTTCAGGAGGGTAATACGGATTGCCGTGCTGGATCCCGACGGTCTCGTATCACTAGCAGTCGAGATGACAGGAATCTTATCCGCGTGGTTGTAACGGATCGTGCAGCCACGTCTCGATCCCTGAGTCAACAGATGGGGACGTTTGGAAGACAACAATCATCTGCACGAACAATTCGACGACGTTTCCAGCAGCATGGAATATCAGTTCGGAGACCACGGCTGCGGTTACCCTTGACGCTGTATCACGGACAGGAGCCCCTGCTATGGTGTACTCAACGAAAAACCTGGGTGCACGAATGGCAAAAACTCATGTTTTCGTATGAATCCAGGTACTGTGTACATCATCATCATGGTCGCATCCGTTTTTGGCGACATCGCATTGGAAGCATGTATTCGTCATCGCCATATAGGCGTATCACACGGGGTGATGGTATGGAGTGCCATTGCTTACACGTCTCGGTCACCTCTTGTTCGCACTGACGGCACTTTGAACTGTGGATTTTACATTTCAGATGTGTTACAACCCCTGGCTCTCCCCTTCATTCGATCCCTGCGAAACCCTACATTTCAGCAGGATAATGCACGAGGGCATGTTGCAGGTCCTGTACGGGCCTTTCTGGATGCAGATAATGTTCGACTGCTGCCCTGGCCTGCACATTCTCCAGATCTCTCACCAATTGAAAATATCTAGTCAATGGTGGTCGAGCAATTGGCTCGTCACAATTCGCCAGTCACTACTCTTGATGAACTGTGGTATCGTGTTGAAGCTGCATGGGCAGCTGTACCTGTACACGCCATCCAAGATCTGTTTCACTCAATGTCCAGGCGTACCAATGCCGTTATTACGGCCAGAGGTGGTTGTCCTAGGTACTGATATCTCACGATCTATGCATCCAAATTGCGTGAAAATGCAATCACATGTCAGTTCTAGTATAATATATTTGTCCAATGAATACCCGTTTATCGTCTGCATTTCTTCTTGGTGTAGCAATTTTAATGGCCAATAGTGTACCAAAAAGATTTCAGTCTAATCGTCTGTACATTATTTGCCGTAACAACATATTAGTGTTTACCAGCAAGACAATCTTAGTCCAGGACTTCTGCGGTTTTACTTGTCAGGTATGAAGTTCTTTCCTCCATTATTTCAAATCCCGTGTTGGTTGTTTTGTGACATCTGCCAAGGCGAGAAGAAGAGCAATACGCTCAGGTTTTTGATGACTATAACTGGTCCCAGGATTTTTATGCTTTTCCATATCACAGGATACTTCTTTCAGGAAGGGAATACGCAGTAGTGAGAAGGAGACTGTGGCTTGTGGACAGACTCTATGGAATGAAGGACGTGTGTGAATACATAGTTAACTCTACTACGAAATGAAATTTCATGGTTACAGTCGTTGAAGGTGTAGATGTTTATGATTACAACTGGTAGTCACATTATTGCAAAAGAAATGTCAATTCCACAGAGAATTCAGATAAGAACGTTCCTACTGATATAGAGGTATCGTCTACTGTTTCAACCTATATGGAACTCTGCTTTGCAGCAGAATAAACTGGGATAGTTGTGGCAAAACCATTCATAGCAGGAATAATTCAATATTGTTTCAACCTCAAGACAATATACCCACATATCTTAAAACTAACAACTAGACGAGGTTATCGAAATGTTGTATGTGGAGTAAATAAAAATGAAATTAACGACATACACCAATTGTTCAAGTACATTTCCGAGAATGGCGAATCGAAAGGATGTTACGATAAAGTTGCAACTTAGGAAACAAACATTAATGCGTAAAATTGCAATTTCGTCTTGGAATCTTTTCTGTTTGTTTAGTTCCCTTGATAATTTACTGCTCTCTTTATTCTGAATGACTTTTTCACAAAACAAAATAAATATTATGTATTTATATATTGGAATTTTATTACGTAGGGAGCACAAATGAATTTATTTTGAAGAAAGACCTAAGTCCTGCTATTTTAAAACAAAATTTTAACGTGAAGAGGTTACCAGGTCATGTGTTTTGACGACAGTTTTATGTAATTTACTTGTTTGTATCATGCGATACTTTCAGTGAGATAATGAAAAGTTTCTCTTGTTCATGAAAATTTACCTCTTAGGACTCAAGGCATTTTGCTAATTCATGATTATTACATATTTTGGTTTCCAGTGTGGCGGTGTGAGTGCAACTGAGGAGGAGTGTAGCATGGTGGCTCAGAATTGCATTGAATGATGTAAAAAACAATTTAAGAAATTAAGCACATTCATCTCTTGTTTGTACTATTTTGTCTAAAACTGACATGGTGAGACCGTGGCTGTGTACAATTAATGTAGGTTGATTCTTACAGAGAAGGAAAAAACAGCAACCAGCCACTATTAATACTGCTATTTATTTAGCTAAATAGCGCCGTTACCGGTTTCGAACTGGCTAGTTCATCATCAGATGGCTGTTTACATGATTTTCGAGATACACTTTACATTATCGTCCGTTTTTGATTTTTTATTCTTCCACTGTGGCGAAGTATTTTTGGTGTGTTGTTGCCCTACGGTAGAAGACAGAGTTAGAAGCGCCTGATGTGAAAATAACTAACCTACAAACGATGAAATACAGAGTAAATAAATATGTAAGGTTAAGTGGTTATGGTACTTAAGTCGAAAATTCCGCGCGATTTTCTTGCGAAGTTGTAGGGTTGTATTTTTCGAATATTCCAAAATACATCCAGCACTTATGTAATTTGTACAACACCATATTGAGCAAAGCAACGCACACATAAACACCAAAAAGAATTTGCCACTTGTGAAGTTACCACAAAGATTGCAGATTTACGAATACAACAGTGTCAGAGACGTTCTCTCTCAGTGACATCACAATATACAGATTGCTTTGATTCCACAGTATGACTGTTTTTAAAGAGTAACATAACATAATGAAAAATAAAAGACAAAGATAAACCCTTACATTATGAGCATATAATATTACAGATAAAGTTGACAAATGTAGTAACCAGCTTGTGTGAATGCTACTTGTGTGATATTATGTAAATACTGTGCTACACACAATGAACAACATAAAGGTGAGATACAATGAATCATATGAAAGTAACAATTATATTAACATCTATGGTGCACTGAAATTTTGAATCAAGTATAGTAGCAGTAAAGTTTTTTTTTCCCTCCAACGAATCAAGTTAGCATTACAAGTATTTATATTACAAAGAATACCATATTCGGTGAACAGAAATTACAAATAAATGGGGAAAATTTGATGGCCAGTTGTATGAATGTTACTTATGTGGTATTGCGTAAATACAATGCAAATCAAGTTAGCATTACAAGTATTTATATTACAAAGAATACCGTATTCGGTGAGCAGAAATTACAAATAAATGGGGAAAATGTGATGGCCAGTTGTATGAATGTTACTTATGTGGTATTGTGTAAATACAATGCAATAAAATAGGTGACAACATTTACATGAGATACATGAATAATGTGACAGTAGTAATTATATTAATGTAGTATGGCACACGACATTTATTTTTAAATCAATTTTACAGTTGCAGCAATGTGTGATTGAGCAGACAGCCCTATTATGATGTAATACTTTATTTGTATTGTTGATTGCATGTTGTTGTTAAAAGGAGTAGTGTTTATTTATGTTTTAGACTGGATAATAGGTGAGTGAAGTTTTGTAGAAAGGTTGCATTGGCTAGCTCTATCTGTTCATTAAGAATATGATGTGGTGATTTGTTTTTATGTGTATATATTCCTATCTCTTCAAGCAGATTCATGAGACTACCTTTCTCAACATGATGCAATATTTGAATGTGGTCTTCAATGTATTTTACTCCATGTTTACTGAGAGTTGTGTGCATTGCAAAACATATTTTTGAAGGATTGTCTGCATCTAAATGTTCATTGAATCGAATCTCAAAGTTTATCCCAGTCTGTCCAATATAGAAGGAAGGGCAATTTTGGCATCTGAGTTTATATATACCTGATCTTTTGCATGGGGGGTGATACTGTCACCCCTGCCACCTCCAACACCACCGCACTACGACAACCACAGTCCGTAATGAATAGGGTAGGTCCAGGCCAGGAAACTAGACGTCAAGTTCGGACTGCCTGAAAGGACAATTCGGCGCCGCATTGTGTCTGGCCCCTGCTGTAGGACGTGTGTCTCCTAAGCCGTCAGAGCGCACACGCGCTCCCTTCCCACGCCCTCCGGCCAGAACAGCAGACTGTAGCAGCAGTCCCAGAATCCAGCGCGCGGCAGCGCACAGTAATTGAATTCTGGCGCCGTCCCCCCGATACAGCAGCCTGCCGTAGCCGTGGCCTGGGGCGCTGGCATCCCGACTTTTACCCCCACCCCGCTGCCGAGCCCCCCAGCACGGCGGCGCCTGATTGGCCGCCGGGACGCAATCAGGCAGCTGATTGGGAGCCGAGTGGCCCTGCGGCCGCCGGCGGTGTCGATGGTTGACGCGAAGACCGCTACGTACGTAGCGAGCGAGGCAGAGCTGGGACCGGAGCGTGGTGGGTGTCAGGCCAGTGCGGGTGGTCCACCTGCTCGTCTGCTTCCGCTCCGTCAGCTGGCGTCCGTAAAGCCAGACGAGAGCAGTGTTATGAATGGCCTCACAAACACTGACACACTCGGTGTGCCACAATTCCACTGCAACTTCACGCAATCTGAAATGGCCAAAGTTCAGAATCCGGATTTACTTTAAGGGGCTCCGGAAAGGCTCAAAATCATGAAAAGTTCAATTTTTAATTTTTTGCGTTTTCTGAATCTGCAGACTATTACCTTTTAATAGATATATAATTTATTCAATTCCGAAGACTACAACTATTTTTAATTTTTTTTTGAAATGTGTTCTACATGGGCGTGACCCACTGTGGCGCTGTTAAACAGCTGTCAAATGGTGTTATTATTAACGTACGTGTTCATCAGGTACATTTTAGTGATGTGAGATAAAGTATGTGTTGTGGCTAACCTATTTTCAGAGATTTAGCAGCACCTGAACTGTTGAAAATGTGTATTCACGGAAAAACTCAAAACCCCAATGAAAGTGTAAATAGTGTTATATGGTCGAGAATCCCCAAGACTGTATTTGTTGGAATAGAAACACTTCACATTGGTGTGTATGATGCTGTTGCGACTTTCAATGATGGCAACATTGTAAGGTGCAAGGTATTTAGAAATATGGGAATGAGGATAGGTTCTAACATGGTACGAGCGATGCTTGCTTTAGACAAGGAACGCCTTCGGGCTGCAGACAGGGCTGTAAAGAGTCTAGAAATACAAGCAAGAGTAAACAGGAGGAGGAACAAGAGGAAGCTGGAGGAGGAGTTTGCAGAGGATGAAGACAATCCATCCTATGGACCTGGAATGCACTAAAAAGTTAATCCAATCTTTGTCGCTCGATTCCCAAAACTTTTATTTTCTCGTACTAATTACATGTTTTCTAAGGATCTTCCAAACATATTTGTTTCAAATTTTCAGTAAATGTTACACAGTACCTTCTGCATAATTTAACACAGCCTTTTTCCAAAAAACTGTATATTTTTGAATATATAAATAAAAAACTGCAAAAAAATGTTGTGAATTTTCATTACAATTGAAAAAAAATCATCTTTAATAACTGAACTAAAATTTTGTAAAATCCCTGTGTTAAGTTGTAGCCCATATTCCAATAAATAATCTGTAAAAAGTTCAACTTCCTACCTCAAATACTTTGTGAGGAAAGATGTAATTTATAAGCGTTATTTTAACATTGCAAGTATAGGGCGTTCCGGAGCCCCTGAAGCTATGTAAAATTATAAAAGTCCATTACGACAACATAATGTGCAAGCAATAAGGCATACTGCTAATTAAAAACAATTCAACAGGCAAGATCACATTTTTTTTTAATTTAAGAAAACTGGTTTCAATGGGCTATGCTGTCATCTTCAGGTTTTAAAATATGTTCATTTTGCGCTGACCTCACGCACAAGATGTCAAGTGTGCGTGAGGTCAACGTGAATTGATCATGTTCTGCAACGAAAGATTTTAAGAGCTGAAGACGACAGCATACAAAATGAAACTTTCACTCTGCAACGGAGTGTGCGCTGATATGAACCTTCCTGGAAGATTCAAACTGTGTGCCGGACCGAGACTGGAACTCGGGACCTTTGCTTTTCGAGGGCAAGTGTCCTACCAACTTTTTTTTTTTTTTTCATTTCGTTCGGTATTGTTCGTAGCGTTTGTTCTGGGCGGACGTCACAAGACATCCATTCAAGTTGATCGTTCGTTCTTTGACTCAGTTTTTTTTATTACAGAGAGCACACAGCCCTCTGACCGAACACGCTGAACTACCGTGCCGGCGTCCAACTGTTTTTTTATATATATATTGTAGCCGAGCTGTATTATCAGGAAGGGATCAAATTCCGCGTTAATGGAGGTCTGAGTTGAATTCTCAGTTCAGAACCAATTTTATCGACATACAGAAGCTCAGATAAAAGAGGGAATAAGTGTCCTGTGACCCTACATAGCGTTTGTTTCGTCACTAGAAATAAATAACTAGTATAAGAAAGGTTACTGGTGATAGAGTTTCTACATGTCGCCACTGCAGACTTTATAGTGGTTCAACCTAATGTCTACTTGGCAGAGAAGGAATATCAACTTAATGTGTATTTCAGACCACACTGCCATTATATCTTCTTCACTTGGTGTAGTCAGACGAGAATGGAATCTTTCTGTCCCTATCTAAAATCATTGACAGAAGTGGTAATCGAACCCACACCATAGGTATAAGAACCTACCATCAGTCCAATTTTTTTTAATATATATCAAACGGGTGAAAATTTTTGTCCTGACCGGGACTCGAGCCCGGTATCTTCTGTTTACATGGCAGATGCTCTATCCATCTGTTTTTAATTTTTTTAATTTTTTTATTTTTTTCTGTTATTTTTATTTTATTTTTTTCCAATGTCAGGCTTACCACCTTTGCCGACATACATTTTGTTGTACTACCGCATAAATAGTGTCTACTATGACCATATGTTGACAAATAGTGGCTAATTAGAAAATTAATTAATTAAGGTAATGAATAAAACTGATAATGCCACTGAGTCACCCAAGCACTGCCTCGTAGAGCACTTGCCCGCGAAAGGCAAAGGTCTCGAGTTCGAGTCTCGGTCCGGCACACAGTTTTAATCTGCCAGGAATTTCATATTAGTGCACAATCCGCTGCAGAGTGAAAATCTCATTCTGGAAACATCCCCCAGTCTGTGGCTAAGCCATGTGTCCACAATATCCTATCTTTCAGGAGTGCTACTTCTGCAAGGTTCGCAGGAGAGCTTCTGTAAAGTTTGGAAAGTAGGAGACGATGTACTGGCAGAACTGTGAGGACGGGGCGTGAGTCGTGCTTGCGTAGCTCAGTTGGTAGAGCACTTGCCCGCGAAAGGCAAAGGTCCCGAGTTCGAGTCTCGGTCTGGCACCCAGTTTTAATCTGCCAGGAAGTTTCATGACAGCATAGTCTGATGAAACCGACTGTCGTACATAAAGAACTAGGTTGTGGGATTTTGGCTGTTCGGTATTTAACAGTTAAACATACCACCCTTCAGTTCCTTCAGAATCAGAAAGTTCAAGTATACTACTTAGGCAACTTGGAGTCAATCGCAGGAGAATTCGTGTTGAATATACACCTGTGTATAGCGATTCTGAGCACGAGATAGTGGCGGCGAAGTGGTTAGCATTCGAGTTCCGTAACCGGGGGATCGCAGGATCAAGTTCTGTTCCTCTTTTCGTTTTTTCCAGCACTGGTTTCATTGTTTCATATGTAAGACAACTGAAAGATAATAGAATAAAATTTATTTCAGATTGAAAGTCCTGGTAGAGGCAGGGAAACACCATGACAAATACTGTAAAAATTACTCTACAAATGCTTATTGGTTGCTGAAGGAATCTAGTATTTGTTTTTGCAAATTTTTTTTATTTCCACAGTCACAACGCGTTTCAGGCCAAACCCATCGCTAGGTGACCATATGCATTTACATAAGCTCAAGAGGCAGTTGCAAATGAAATACATCAAGCAATACCTATGGTAAATCAAGTGCAATAACATACAGAAACCAAAAGAAAAAGGAAGGTTGTTGCATCTTATATACCACATGCACTACTTGATGTACGGCGTTTTTAGATGCCTCTTAAGCTTATGTAATTGAATATGGTCACCAGACGATGGTCTGTGACAGAAAAATATTGTGAATATGGAAATTAAAAAATCTCCACAAAGAGCTACGACATTTCTTCAGCAACTAACAAGCAATTTTTATTACAATAGAATAAAAAATACGAAACATGTGTATTTGCATGAAACTTAATTGTATTTCGAATGCTATTTGGATGTTTATTTTTTGATTATTGCCAGCAGGCCTCTGTGGCCGAGCGGTTCTAGGCACTTCAGTCCGGAACCAGGCTGCTGGTACGGTCGCAGGTTCGAATCCTGCCTCGGGCGTGGATGTGTGTGATGTCCTTTGGTTAGTTAGATTTAAGTAGTTATAAGTCTAGGGGACTGATGGCCTCAGATGTTAAGTCCCATAGTGCTTATAACCATTTCAACCATTTTGATTATTGCAACAACTACTACTACATTTACAGTAAGCGACATGTAAACGACCAAATGCATAAAGTTTTCCTGAAAATGTTTACCTGCTGTCATGTGCGGAACTCCCTAGTGCCGGCAGTCGGTTAAGGTACCGAGAAGTGCTTTGCATTTGGACGCTTCGATCTGCAGACTGGCTCCATTCGGCAGTAAACTTCCGTAGCGATGAGACCTTTTCGATGTAGGAATTACGAATAGTGTATGTGCGATTTTTTTTGAAAAATCACAAAATTTACAATTTTACTGCAGGGTGACTCCCGATCTTTCCACTAGTGCTGATGATGACTGCCATGAAAATGCAGAGCATAGTGTAACGCAGTTGATAAACGACAGAGGAAGTGAAATGACCGTTTGGCGTCATTGGCCAGGGAGGCCCCTTGCGGGGCAGGTCCGGCCGCCTTGGTTCAGGTCTTATTACATTCGACGCCACAGTGGGCTACCTGCGCGCCAGATGGGGATGAAATAATGATGAAGACAACACAAAACCCAGTCCCTGAGCGGAGAAAATGTCCGACCCAGCCGGGAATCGAACCCGGTCCCGTAGGACGGCAATCCGTCACGCTGACCACTCATCTATCAGGGCGGAAATAAACGACAGTTAACAGGTGCGTTCGGGCACTGTGATAGTATTCTTCAAGAAGCGGATCCTGTTGTTACAGGGTCATCAGCAATGAGTTCTGCAGATGCAGTGGCGATTGGAGAAAAACTTTATTTTTTATTTTTATTTATCTATTTATGGTTCCGTGGGACCAAATTAAGGAGAAGTCTCCATGGTCATAGAACGAGTCAATACATGAAATTATAACACGATATTAGAAACAGATAAAATGAAATATAAAAAGAAAACATATTCAGGTGACAAGTCGTAAGTTTAAATAAAGAAAATCAACAGTGTAACACTGGAATTTGCTTAATTTTTTTTAGCTCTTCCAGGAGCTCCTCGACAGAATAGAAGGAGTGAGCCATGAAGAAACTCTTCAGTTTAGACTTAAAAGAGTTTGGGCTTATGCCTAGATTTTGGAGTTCTTGTGGTAGCTTATTGAAAATGGATGCAGCAGAATACTGCACTCCCCTCTGCACAAGAGTCAAGGAAGTGCATTCCACATGCAGATTGGATTTCTGCCTAGTATCGGTCTGCCTTCGAAATATTAGGACAAAAGATACTTCTTAATGGCGTATACCTCACTTATTCCGACGAAGTACTTGAGGAAGGTCAATTTCGAGAAGCTGAGGATTTTTTCCGATATTGAGGATAATGAGTCAGCCGAAAAGAAGGCGGAAACCAGATACATTCCGTTTAAGGAGACGAAAATGAAAGTAGTGAGATTGGCAAAAGAACACGCCACGTGGTATCTACAAATTCCAGAAAGTTCATGCAAATGCAGGTGTTCTTTCATTTTTCTAGCATTCTTTTACATGAAATAATATGACCAGTGTTCCAAAATGTATGAATTAAAAAAAAATTGAGTGGGACTCGATCCAGCGATCCACCGATTGTGCAGCGTGAAAGTTTGTCAGTTGACTGCCACCATCTCGTGCTCAAAGTCGCAACGGGTCGGTACATACTGGAAGAGTAAAGCTACTCTTGTAATTTTTTGGCAAGTGGCTAAGTTGCACGCCTTACTACTTGTACATTTTGTTTTCCTAATGAACCACTAAGGGGATACAGATTTTGAAATAAATTCGTAATTCCAAAGTAGTGACCTCCAATCGTAAGCTGTAGGTGCCAAGCATGGTTGTTCAACACGTAACTGTCTCACTTCATTTCGCTGAATCAGAGTGGTCATAATAATATGTGGAGGAGAGAATTGTACTCAGCGGATACTGTACATAGGAACACATGATGTTTCTTAGTCGATACTTTAGTGACTGATTTTAGAATCACCTGAAAGACTACACACTGGAGTCAACCCATAAGCGGTTTCCACTCTTTTGCAAAGTTTCTGTTATTGTTAGATATTAGGTTGTGTTTTGTGCAGCTCTTGTAAATATTCGCATTTCCCACATTTAAATTTTTCAGTTAGAGAATTTTGTGGTGAGTGGAATGGTATACAATTTTAAAACTATATATGTAAGTCGTGAACAGTTAAGTCATACTTCATTAGTCACGCACCATCACGCATCCTGAAAGAGAAGAAAGTCTTTTACTATGTAACATACGATTCCTGTAAATCAACAGTGTTTTTTAAAGTCTTGCAAATTTTCTTAGTATCCAACAGTGTCTGTTTCAAAATGTATTTCGCTTCTAACTGCTTTTTGACAATACTTCTGCTTAATTTCGTTTCGCTTACTGACTGCTGGTGTGCAGTAGAGTAACAATGTAACAGACAGACTGACAAGATTTTCTCAATTACAACGATTTTAAATTTCAGTCGAATATTTGTTCGTAGGTACTTGACCATGTTATACGCTAGAACATGTTTCCACATTTAGCAAGACCTTAATTGTCTATGTGATCAAAAGTATCCGGACACCTGTCTGAAAATGACTTACAAGTTCGTGGTAATTTTGGAATTCAGTATGTTGTTGGCCCACCCCTAGCCCTGGTGACAGCTCCCACTTTCGCAGGCATACATTCAGTCAGGTACTGGAAGGTTCCTTGGGGAATGCCAGCCCATTCTTCACCGAGCGCAGCACTGAGGAGAGGTACCGATGTCGGTCAGTGAGACCTGGCACGAACTTGGCGTTGAAAAACATCCCAATGGTGTTCTATAGGATTCAGGTGAGGACTCTGTGCAGGCCAGTCAATTACAGGCATATTATTGTCGTGCAACCACTCCGCCACAGGGCGTGCATTATGAACAGGTGCTCGATCGTGTTGAAAGATGCAATCGGCATCACCGAATTGCTCTTGAACAGTGGGAAGCAAGAAGGTGCTTAAAACATCAATGTAGGCCTGTGCTGTGACAGTGCCACGCAAAACAACAAGGGGTGCAAGCACCCTCCATGAGGAGCACGACCACAACGTAACACCACCGCCTCCGAATTTCACTGTTGGCACTACACAAGCTGGCAGAAGACGTTCACCGGGCATTGGCCGTACCCACACCCTGCCATCGGATCGCCACGTTGTGTACCGTGATTCTTCACTCCACACGACGGTTTTCCGCCGTTCCATCGTCCAATGTTTACGCTCCTTACTCCAAACGAGGCGTCGTTTGGCATTTGCCGCGTGATGTGTGGCTTATGAGCAGCGGCTCGACCATGAAATCTAAGTTTTCTCCCCTCCCGCCTGTCATAGTAGATGCAGTGGATCGTGATGCAGTTTTGAATTCCTTTGTGATGGTCTGGATAGATGTCTGTCTATCACACATTACGACCCTTTTCAACTGTCGGCGGTCTCTGTGAGTCAACAGAGGAGGTCGCCCTCAACGCTAATGAGCTGTACGTGTCCCTTCACGTTTCCACTTCACTATCTCATCGGAAACAGTGGACCTAAGGATGTTTAGGAGTGTAGGAATCTCGCGTACAAACGTATGACACAAGTCACACCCAATCACCTGAGCACGTTCGAAGTCCGTGAGTTCGACCGAGTGCCATATTCTCCTCTCTCACGATGTCTAATGACCAGTGAGGTCGCTGATATGGAGTACCTGTCAGTAGGTGGCAGCACAATGCACCTGATATGAAAAACGTTTGTTTTCGGGGGGGGGGGGGGGTCCGGTTACTTTTGATCACATAGTGTATCTCCTAATTTAACTCTACTGTTTTGTATTGCTTGATTATCAATGTTGCCTTATATGTCTCTTCCTAAAAATATGCTTTTATTTTAATTTGAAAAGAGGTTTTATTTTTAACTGGAAATAAAATTATATAAATGGCGGCTAATCGTCTCGTTGTCGGGCACGACGTAACCGCTATAGCAAGACCTGCATAGATCTCGACACCGCAAGCACTGCATAGTGGTTGATCCTCTCGCCAGAAGAGGACATCCATGTGTCAGTTAATAGCGTCCTCCTATCCGGAGGCGTTTTAAGGGCACTTGCTTTGGTCATAGTCGTTGGAAGGTCGTACCGCTGGTTCCACCATCCTTAGCTTGTTGCTTGCGAACCATAACCACTGCGCCTCCCACAGACAAGTAATCCGTTACCTCAATGGCGAAAATGAGAGATGCACACACGATAAGATATTGGGGTAAATTTCATGATCTTCGAGATTTTGTAACTGAGCACATGGATGACATGCGAGGGCTATTCAGACAGTAGGGAATGTTGACGTCTGACGGAGGCGCGCGCCGTTCGCGTATGTTTTGGTATGTGCGTGCTCAGCATCTCAGTCGGCATCCATCCGTGACAGCGGGAATGTCTCTGCGTGCCTGGTTTTTTCGATATTTGAATTTGAAATGTGTGCTACAGTCGAAAATCCCGCCAGCCGTGAGGTACGGTCTGTGATAGGGTTTCTGTAGGCAAAAAAAAAAAAAAAAAAAAAAAAAAAAAAAAAAAAAAAAAATCATAGAAATTTATCGTGAACTGTGCGAAGAGTACGGAAACAACGTAATGAGTGAAATCAATGTTCATGATGAAGAGAACAGAGGACCGTGAGCATTGTGACTGTCGATCTCGTCGCTAGAGTTGATGAAACGATTCGTGAAAACCATCGCTCCACAATAACGGAGCTTTCGCTTTCTTTTCCACGGACTTTGTTGTTTGAAGTTGTCACTCAAAAGCTAGGCTACCACAAATTTTGTGCACGATGGGTGCACCCCCCCTCCCTACCCTAGGGGGCTCATGGTTCTTTCATGAGTACGTGCGTGGCGAGCACAGGGCCCCGAGCTATTGCAGCCTTCCTTCTTTCCAGGGCTGCATTTCCTTGCCCTTCCCCTCCTTGATCCTTCCTCTTCACCCTCTCCTCTCCCTCTCCTGCTGTCCTTGCTTATGCTGGCCCCGCGATCCTCCTGGTTCTGTTGGTTTTGCAATTCGGTTTTGTTGCGTAATCACCTCCTCCTTTTGGCATTCCCTGGTTCCCCTCTGGTGTTTGACCTCCATTACTAAATTTCTCCTCCGTAGTGTGAGCCATTTGGGGAAGAGCACCTTACCTAGTGTCTCCGACGTGCGCCCTCCTAGTTCATTCCACCTTTTCTTTCACGTCACAGGATGCTAAGGTGCATAGCCAGCACGGCAGCCAGCCCGTGTGGTGGGGTCGCTATGTACCCTTTTGGTTGAGCCCCCTGAACACACAGGGATCACACTTCTGATACCTGAGCTGTGACCTCCTCATGTAAGCCTGGGAGTGATTCCTCGTCATCCTGCAGCATCAGAACTCCCAGCAATGGCCGCCGTGCCAGACGGCACTTGCTGTGGCTGGGTGGCGCCCGTGAGGAGAGCCCCTGATCGGAGTTAGTGGTATGACGGCGGGCGCTATGAAAATGAAACGCATATGGGTTCAGAACTCTGGCCGTTCTTCTGCGGCCGTCTCTCTGCTTGGAACTGATTCCTTTAGTACTGCTTCTCCTGCCCCTTCGGCCTTCCCTTCCGTGGCTACTACCCTGGGAGGAGGATCAAGCCCGTCGGCTAGGGGCGAAACCTTTCCCCTGCTATCTGGTTTGCAGGACTGATGGGGATACTTTCACCAATACCAAACCTTTATTCTTTGTACAACACATTGAAGACAAGTTTGTTGAAGTGGACTCCCTGAGCAAGATGCGGTCGGGTTCGTTGTTGATCAAAACTGCTTCAGCTGCCCAGTCTGCAGCCCTTCGTGTCTGTAACCATGTGGGCATAATTCCCGTGTCCATTACCGCCACCAGTCTATACATATGGTTCAAGGTGTGATTTTTCACAGGGACCTCAACCTTCAAACTGATGAGGAACTTAGGGACAATCTCGGACACCAGGTTCTTCACTTTGTTCACCGTGTTCAGAAGGGTCCGAAGGACTATCGCATCAATACTGTTGCCTTTATCCTGGCCTTTAAAGGGGATACTCTCCCTTAGAAAGTAAAGATTATGGTTTGTTGATGTGATGTGAAGCCGTACATCCCACCTCCAATGAGGTGTTTCAAGTGCTTGCGTTTTGGACACGTGTCTTCCCACTGTTCGCAGGCCCCTCTCTGTGGTGACTGTGGACGTCCACTTCATGAGGGGAGTTCCTGTGTTCCCCCTGCTGTGTGTGTTAATCGTCAGGGCAATCATTCTCCACGTTCACCAGTTGCCCAGTAAATAAGAAGGAAAGGAAGATACAGGAGTATAAATCCCTTGATCGTTTAACCTATACTGAGGCCCGTAAGAAGTATGCACGTCTTCACCCTGTGTCCATGACGTCTAGTTATGCTTTAGTTACATCTTCACCCCTTCCTCCCCCTTCCTTACCCCAGTCCCGGGCTCCTCACCTCCTCCCCTCCCCTACGGCTGCCACACCTTCTCCTCTGGGCGCTGCTCCCTCTCCCCAGCCGGAGAAGTGTCCCATTCCTTCGGAGACTGCCGCTCAAGGGCGTTACTCCCAGGATACCCCTTCCTGGCACCTTCCACGCCAAAGGTCTACTGCCACGCGACGACCGCAAGAACCATGACTGTCGGCCCCCAGGTCGTCCGATCTCTTTCGGTTCCCGATCTTTCTGCAGCTGGATCCTTTATGCCACACAGCCCTCATTGACCTCAAACAGAAAAGAAGAAGGAACGTAAGTCTCCAGACTAGGTCCCATCCCTGGCTTCACAACCGGATTCTGACATGTTGTTCATGGATGTCGCCCTCTCCTTGTCAGTGACTGGTGGTGACCCAATGGCATGACTGACTTTAGCCTGTTCAGCCCCCATTTGAATCATCATTCTGTGGTTATCCAATGGAACTGGATATTACCATCAACTTCCGGAGTTGAAATCCCTAATTTCGTCTTACTCTGCAGCTTGTATGGTTCTGCAGGAATCTCATTTTATTGATGATCACTCACCAACCCTCTGTGTTCCATGTTTTCTATCGAAATCGGGTTGGTCCCCTGCGGGCCTCTGGTAGCGTTTGTATGTTGGTCTGTACAGACGTTGCTAGCACGTGGATTCCTCTTCAAGAAGCGGTTGCTGTAACGGTCCATCTGGACTCTGAGGTCACGGTTTGCAATCTTCCTCTTGACAGGAATCTTACACCTGCTGCCTTAGCTGCCCTTCTTCAGCAACTTCCTCCTCCCTTCCTCCTTCTTGGGGATTTTAAAGCTCATCATCCGTTGTGAGGCAGTGCCTTTCCATCTAGACGAGATCTTCTCATAGACCAGTTTATTGCAGACGAATTGTGCCTTCTTAATGATGGCTCCCCTATTAATTTCAGTGCAGTCATGGTACCTTTTCTGCCATTGATCTTTCTCTTTCTTCTCCCTCCCTCCTCCCTTCATTACACTGTCGCCACACGACGATCTTTGTGATAGTGACCATTTCCCGTTGATTCTCTCGCTCCCTTCCCGCTACCCGATGGACAGGTTACCTCGTTGGTCTTTCCAACGCGCCGATTGGCCTCTATACGCTGCACAGGTCGTGTTTTCTCCCTCTTTGTTGGGTTGTATTGATAACGTCCTACGTGACATGTCTGACGCGATTGTTAGCGCTGCTAGCCTTGCCGTACCGCGCTCATCTGGACCATTATGCCGCCGCAAGTCCCGTGGTGGAGTACGGCCATTGCCATTGTCATCCGTGATCGCCGTCGAGCTTTGCAACACCTTAAGAGGCATCCATCCGTTGCCAAACTTATTATCTTTAAACGCCATCGCGCTAAAGCCCGTTCTTTAATCAAACAGAGCAAACGGATATGTTAGGAATGCTTTGTGTCTTCCCTCGGTTCTACTGTCCCTATGTCACGGGTATGGGCTAGACTTCGCTCTCTCCAAGTTTGCCATTGGCAGTCCACCCTCCCAGGCCTTCACCTCCCAGATGGCCTTTGTACGGACCCATTTGTTCTTGCAGAATATCTTGCGACCCATTTTACAGTGGCCTCAGCATCAGCCTCCTATCCAGCTGCTTTCCTTCACCTGAAACAGCGGGCTGAAGCTTCCACCTTATGTTTTACCCCTTGTCAGTCAGAATATTTCAACGAACCTTTTACTGAATGGGAATTTCTTTCTGAACTTTCTTCTTCTCATGATATGGCCCCTGGCCCAGACTCCATGCATAATCAACTGCTTCAACATCTCAGTGCTCCACAACAGCAACATCTTCTCTGTGTGTTTAGCCGTATTTGACTCCAGAGTGACTCCCCTTCTCAGTGGAGGGATGGCATCGTGGTTCCTGTCCTTAAGCCTGGTAAGATCCCCCTATTTGTTGAAAGCTATCGGACAATTAGTCTGACAAATGTTGTTTGCAAGTTACTTGAACGGATGGTAGCCCGTCAGTTCAATTGGGTCCTCGAATCTCGGAATCTATAGTCCCTTTACCAGTGTGGCTTCCGAGAGGGACGGTCTCCGATCGATCATCTACTTCGCTTTGAATCCGCAGTTGGGCAGGCTTTTTCCCAGCGCCGCCATTTGGTTGCAGTGTTTTTCGACCTTTGCAAGCCTATGACACGGCTTGCCACCATCACATCTTACTTACACTTCATCAATGGTGTCTTTGGGGCCCACCCCCGATTTTTATCCACCAGTTCCTGTTCCATCGATCGTTCCGGGTTCGGGTTGGTACTGTTTTTAGTTCTCCACGGACCCAGGAGACTGGCATCCCACAGGGTTCTGTATTGAGTATACTTCTTTTCCTCATTGCTATCGATAGACTTGTGGCCTCTGTCGGTCCTTTGGTCGCCCCTGCCCTGTATGTGGATGATTTCTGCATTTGGGTTAGTTCCTCTTCGATGGCCTTTGCAGAGCGGCAGCACCAGAGAGCTATACAGCGTGCCTCTGCATGGACCCTCTCACACGGGTTTCAATTCTCTCCTTTAAAATCGCTGGTGGTCCTCTTCTGTCGCCGTACTACGATCCACCCCAATCCGGAACTCTATCCCAATGCACAACGATTGCCTGTGGTCCCACAGTTTCGTTTCCTGGGGCTTCTTTTCGACAACAAGCTCATTTGGTTGCCTCATATCAGACTTCTGAAGGTAGGATGTTTCCATAAACTCAATGTTGTTCGCTTCCTTGCCCACACCTCTTGGGGTGCAGACTGCTTCATCCTTCTCCACCTTTATCGTGCTTTAGTTCTGCCACGCTTGGACTGTGGTTGTCAAGTTTATGGTTCGGCTGCTCCTTCCACACTGCACGTGCAGGAGCCGGTCCACCATCGTGGTATCCGTTTGGCCAACGGTGCCTTCCCTACTAACCCTGTTGATAGTCTCCTTTATGAAGCTGGGATTCCTCCCCCCCCCCCTTTTTCTCTTCAGTGGTCCCAGCTTCTGGTATTTTATGCAATCGCTGTCCATTCCTCTCCCACTCATCCTTCCTATGCTGTCCTGTTCCCAGACCATGGACGTCGCCCACCTGATTCCCACACTCGGGTGGGTTTACCTGTTGGGCTCTGCCTTGTGTCTCTTCGCCGTGATTTTCAGCTTCCTTCTTTACCCTGTCTTCAACGCTTCCTCCCCACCACCCCTCCTCCTTGATTAGTTTCTCGGCCCCGAATTCGGATGGATCTCCGCTGAGGTCCGAAATATTCCATCCCCCCGATTGTATTCCGTTCCTTTTTTTTGCCGAATTTTATAGGAGTTTCGGGTTGCTGTCGTTTTTTACACCGGTGGCTCTAAATCTGCTGATCGTGTGGGATATGCCTTCATATCCTCTGTTGGCACGGAAAATCATCCGCTGCCACCTACATGTGGGGTTTTTATTGCGGAATTGATGGCAATTTCCCAAGCCCTTACCTTTATTAAGCAGTCCTGACACAAGAGCGTTTTGTTATGTATGGACTCAATGAGTGGCCTTCTGGCGATTGACTGGTGTTTTTCGCGCCATCCCCTGGTCTCGGCCATCCATGACCATCTCGCTGATCTTCACTGTGCCGCTTGTTCCATTGACTTCCTTTAGGTCCCAGGCCATGTGGGTATCCCAGGTAATGAGCTTGCTGATCTTTTGGCTGGGGGAGCAGGCACTTTCCCCCCATTCTCTGTAAACCCTCGTACAGCGGATTTACGGCTTCACATAAAATCCCACTTCGCACAATCATAGGCCAACTCTTGGGTGGCTACCTCCCTGTCTAATAAACTTCGTGTGATTAAGGTGACACCAAACCCGTGGCGTTCTTCCTTTTGTCTCTCCCGAAAGTACTCTACCACACCGTGTCGTCTGCACATCAGCCATACCAGGCTGACCCATGGTTTTCTTTTGCGTAGTGAGCCACCCCCACTTTGTGGTTGTGGAGCCTTCCAGTCAGTAGCCCACATTTTGGAGGAATGCCCCCTTCTTTTGGCTCTGCGTAGTAAGTACGGACTTCTTCCCCACACTTTACCTTTAATATTGGCTGACGATTCCCGGATAGTCTAACTGGTTCTCAGTTTCCTCCGGGAAAGTGGTTTTTATTCTCGGTTTTAAGGTTTTTAATCTCACTCTGGTGTTGGGGCAGGGCGCTGAGCGTTGAGGTATCTTCCACTGTAAGCTGTGTTTGGAGACTCCCGACTGTCCTCCCTGGGCAAGATCCTCTTTTCTTCCCCTTTTACTCTGTTTTTATCACTTTTTAGAATTGGTTAGTCTCCTTCTCCCATACGCACTTCTACATTCTAGCGGTTGAACGCCTTTAAGTTGCAGATGGTCTTGTCTCTACAGCTTCAGAGGTGGGATATTTCCTGCCTCTAGCATAGCCTTGGGGTCGCTCTCTTGCTGACTTACCTCATTTTGCTTTTACCATTCACGACACGAATGCACTTTTACGTTTTTTAGCCTTTTCTATTTTATCGTTCCGATTTTTCTGAGATGTCAGACTATCTGAATGAACCTAATCTGAAACAAGGGACTGATGACCTTGCTGTTTGGTCCTTTCAACCCCTATCAAAATATAAAAAAAAAAGATGGGTGCCCAAAATGCATAGAGAGAACCATAAAGAACAGCGACTGGGGGCAACCTTAACATTTCTGGAGGCCTGTCACAAACATGGTGATTAATTACTGGATGGAATCATAACCGGTAATGAGACTTGGGTGAAACACGGCAATTGCGTGACAAAGTTACAGTCCATGGAGTGGGGGCACACAACGTTCTCCCAAAAACCAAGAAAATGTTTGCAAACATTGTCAGCAAGGAAGTTGATGGCGACAGTGTTTTGGGGTGGCCAAGTTGTGCTTCTTATTGATTTTCTCGAACGTGGAGCAACCATAACTTCTGTCCGATACTGTCAAACTTTGCACAGTCTTAGAAGAGCAGTTCAAAACAAACGCCGATAAAAGCTGACGTCCGAAACTTTTGTTTTTGCACGACAATGCCCGATCTTACACGGCAAACCGTACTAAAGAACTCCTTAACTCATTCACATGGGGAATTTTCCCTCATCCACCCTACAGCCATGATATTGCACCAAGCAACTTCCACTTGTTTCGCAAGGTGAAGAACTGGCTTGCAACGCAACGCTTTGATGACGACGCGGAACTCCAGGTGGGCGTGACTCTCTGGCTTAAGTCTCAGGTGGCAGAATTTTACGACGAATGTCTTTCATGTCTTGTCCACTGCTATGATAAGTGCGTCCATATGTTTGGTGACTATGTGGACACTGCCGGCCGGAGTGGCTGTGCGGTTCTAGGCGCTACAGTCTGGAACCGAGCGACCGCTACGGTGGCAGGTTCGAATCCTGCCTCGGGCACGGATGTGTGTGATGTCCTTAGGTTAGTTAGGTTTAAGTAGTTCTACGTTCTAGGGGACTGATGACCTCAGAAGTTAAGTTGCGTAGTGCTCAGAGCCATTTGAACCATTTGACTATGTGGAAAAGTAGTATTCCAGCCGTTTTTTCAGATGTATATAATAAATAGTATTTCTTCTATTTAGTATTTTTTATGCCGAAACGTTCCCTACTATCTGAATAGCCTTGTGTACAGGTTAACACATATTTGGATAGGACTTTGTCGGAAACGAAGTATGAAAGGGGATGTGGTTGCTTGTGGGACCCGAGTGGGGGCCTATGCATGGTTTGACAGCTGACGGATGCGTTAATTTTTGCTGCCTCCTGTGTACTCTACAGGACAGGGGTGTAGGACTGTGTTTGTGCGCGTTAATTTCATTACTTCGCGAGCGGCTCTATAGGCCGTGCTATGCGCTATTTGAGCAGTTTACGAGTACTGTGCATGTCTACCCATCAGTGTTAAGAATTATTTAGGAGCAGTTGCCTATTCTGTATTGAAATCACGGGTTGGTTGCGTGTCTGTCAGTTGTGTACTGTGACGCAAAGCACATTGGGGTGAGTCTTTTGGGTGAGTGTGATAAATATACTCGATGACTAAATAAAATGTTCCAAAATTAATAGAGTGCATTCCTTTGTTACTCTCCCCAACAGCCCAGTGTAGCCTGAGTCATTTTCGCGCCATTTTCCCTCTCAAGACTACGATCTGGCATTAGGTCAGAGGAGGGATGCTAGTACCCTCTGGCAGCAGTAATCTGTGCGCTAGGTAAGTTGGAGTCTAGGTCTCGTGGTGGAGAAATTGCATGCAGAATAATAAAGACTTATGTTTAGCATAGGAAGAGTGGTTTTCCCGCCATTTAGCGCTGTGCACGTTAGTACACATTAGTACACTTTAGTACACATTAGCCCGCCAACATGGGGAGGTAAAGGGACGTGGCGGCCGGTTGAGGATCGTGCTGCAGACTTTAACTATTTCCTTACAAGTCCAGGTGGGCGTGGCATTCGCGAAAATTCATTCCAAGTCCACAATAGCGCACTCTGGTGGTGTGAATATTTACTAGGCTTCGTGGTGAACACATTGTATATGCTGCCATCTTGAATAACGGTACTTCCGTCATCACCTGATGTCACGACAGCGCCATCTGGCAGTGGCGATGTGTACTAAATCAGTTGAAGTCTGGAGCTCTTGATGAATACACTGGGTGTCGCCATCTTGGATTACGTCAGAGATGAGAGCGCCCTCTGGTGTTGGTGATGTGTACTAAGTCCTGACCTTGTGGTGAACACACCTGCATGGAATTGTTTAAATAAAGTCTTATGTCCAAGACCTCTCCCCACAAATCCTTAGGTGGTGGAGGTCAGCAACTAATGTTAGTACAAGTGTCTTTTCTTTCGCGCCAATTTATTAGCTAAGTAGTTATATGGTAATTCAGTTTTGTTTACCACCAAAATTAAACGTTGGTGCCAGTTCATAGGAAGAGGTGGCAGCCGGGTGACTTAGGTTAGTGGATGTAGGCCAAGTGAGCTATTTCCCTGCGATTTTCTTTGCTTAGTATAGATCACAGTGGTGTGGTGCCAAGACCTGTTGGAATTTGAACTTCGAGCCAGTTTGTAGGAGGAAGTGGCAGTTGGGTCACTTAGGTTAGTGGAAGTAGCGCTTAGTGGAGATAACTGGGGTTTGGTGAATTATCCTGTTGGAATTAGAACTTCACACCAGGTCGTAGGAGGAAGTGGCGGTCGGGTGACTTAGGTTAGTGGAGGTAGCCCAGTTGAGATATCTTCCTGCCATTTTCTTTGATTAGTAGAGGTTGCATTGTCCTGATGGAATTTGAACTTCCTACTTCGGGGGGGGGGGGGGGTGGCGTGGCGGCAATCATGGCACTTTCCCACCAGCGAGGTTAACTAATTGATCAATTTAATTAAGTAGTCAATCAAATTGATAAGAGTGAGAGGAGGGCCTTATAACTCAGAACTGAAAGTGTACCTGGGGCAGTCAGAGGTCAGGGGGAGGGGGAAGGGGGAGGGGGAGGGGGTGGGGTGACAATAGCTTAAGTGCTTCTCAATCAAAAGGAAATGGGGTGACATGGAAAATCACTTAATAGAACAATAAATTGTACCCTTGGTCTAGGGGTAGCGTCTTTGATTCATAATCAAAACGTCTTCGGTCCCGGGTTCGATCCCCGCCACTGCCTAAATCTTGATAAATTATCAGCATTGGCGGCCGAAGACTTCCGGCTTAAGAAGTCAGCCTCATTCTGCCAACGGCCTTGTCAAAAGAGGGCGGAGGAGCGGATAGAGGTTCAGGGAACTCTCTTGTCCTAGGGGTGCGAAATTGCCCCTAAAGGCGAAAGAATCAGCAATGATCAACGACATGAGGATGCAGAAGGCAATGGAAACCACTGCATTAAAGACACGTAACGTGTATCCACAGGACATGTGGCCTGTATTTGAAGAAGTGTCATGATGATCTCTCCATTGGCAAAAGATTCCAGAATAGTCCCCCATTCGGATCTCCGGGAGGGGACTGCCAAGGGGGAGGTTACCATGAGAAAAATATTGAATAATCTACGAAAGGATAACGTTCTACGAGTCGGGGCGTGGAATGTCAGAAGCAGAGGGTGTGTTACTGTGAACAGTTCAGTGACCGGGTTGTTCTAATCAGAATCGACAGCAGACCACCGACAACGATTGTTCAGGTATACATGCCGACGTCGCAACCTGAAGATGAACAGATAGAGAAAGTGTGTGAGGATATTGAAAGGGTAATGCAGTATGTAAAGGGGGACGAAAATCTAATAGTCATGGGCGACTGGAATGCAGTTGTAGGGAGAGGAGTAGAAGAAAAGGTTACAGGAGAATATGGGCTTGGGACAAGGAATGAAAGAGGAGAAAGGCTAATTGAGTTCTGTAACAAGTTTCAGCTAGTAATAGCGAATACCCTGATCAAGAATCACAAGAGGAGGAGGTATACTTGGGAAAGGCCGGGAGATACGGGACGATTTCAATTAGATTACATCATGGTCAGACAGACATTCCGAAATCAGATACTGGATTGTAAGGCGTACCCAGGAGCACATATAGACTCAGATCACAATATAGTAGTGATGAAGAGTGGGCTGAAGTTCAAACATTAGTCAGGAAGAATCAATACGCAAAGAAGTGTGATACGGAATTACTAAGGAATGACGAGACACGTTTGAAGTTCTATAATGCTATAGATACAGCAATAAGGAATAGCGCAGTAGGCAGTACAGTTGAAGAGGAATGGACATCTCTAAAATGGGCCATCACAGAAGTTGGGAAGGAAAACACAGGTACAAAGAAGGTGGCTGCGAAGAGACAATGGGTAACAGAAGAAATACTTCAGTTGATTGATGAAAGGAGGAAGTACAAACAGGAATACAGAAATACAAGTCGCTGAGGAATGAATTAAATAGGAAGTGCAGGGAAGCCAAGACGAAATGGCTGCAGGAAAAATGTGAAGACATCGAAAAAGGTATGATTGTTGGAAGGACAGTCTCAGCATACTGGAAAGTCAAAACAACCTTTGGTGACATTAAAAGCAACGGTGGTAACATTAAGAGTGCAATGGGAATTCCACTGTTAAATGCAGAGGAGAGAGCAGATAGGTGGAAAGAATACATTGAAAGCCTCTATGAGGGTGAAGATTTGTCTGATGTGATAGAAGAAGAAACAGGAGTCGATTTAGAAGAGATAGGGGATCCAGTATTAGAATCGGAATTTAAAAGAGCTTTGGAGGACTTACGGTCAAATAAGGCAGAAGGGATAGGTAACATTCCATCAGAATTTCTAAAATCATTGGGGGAAGTGGCAATAAAACGACTATTCACGTTGGTGGGTAGAATATATGAGTCTGGCGATATACCATCTGACTTTCAGAAAAGCATCATCCACACAATTCCGAAGACGGTTAGAGCTGACAAGTGCGAGAATTATCGCTCAATCAGCTCAACAGCTCATGAATCGAAGCTGCTTACAAGAATAATATACAGAAGAATGGAAAAGAAAATTGAGAATGCGCTAGGTGACGATCAGTTTGGCTTTAGGAAAAGTAAAGGGACGAGAGAGGCAATTCTGACGTTACGGATAGGGAGAGACGGGTCATATACAATATGTACAACAACCAAGAGGGAATATTAAGAGTGGACGATCAAACGCGAAGTGCTCGTATTGAGAAGGGTGTAAGACAAGGCTGTAGCCTTCCGCCCCCACTCTTCAATGTGTACAGCGAGGAAGCAATGATGGAAATAAAAGAAACGTTCAGGAGTGGAATTAAAATTCAAGGTGGAAGGATATCAATGATACGATTCGCTGATGACATAGCTATCCTGAGTGAAAGTGAAGAAGAATTAAATGATCTGCTGATCGGAATGAACAGTCTAATGAGTACAGAGTATGGTTTTGAGAGTTAATCGGAGAAAGACGATGAGAAGTAGTAGAAATGAGAACAGCGAGAAAGTTAACATCAGGATTGATGTTCACGAAGTCAATGAAGTTAAGGAATTCTGCTACCTAGGAAGTAAAATAACCAATGACGGACGGAGCAAGGAGGACATCAAAAGCAGACTCGCTATGGCAAAAAAGGCATTTCTGGCCAAGAGAAGTCACTAATATCAAATACCGGCCTTAATTTGAGGAAGAAATTTCTGAGGATGTATGTCTGTAGTACGGTAGCATTGTACGGTAGTGAAACATGGACTGTGCGAAAACCGGAACAGAAAAGAATCGAAGCATTTGCGATGTGGTGCTATAGACAAATGTTGAAAATTAGGTGGACTGATAAGGTAAGGAATGAGGAGGTTCTTTGCAGAATCGGAGTGGAAAGGAATATGTGGAAAACACTGATAAGGAGAAGGGACCGGATGATAGGACATCTGCTAAGACATGAGGGAATGACTTCCATGGTACTAGAGGCAGCTGTAGAGGGCAAAAACTGTAGAGGAAGACAGAGATTGGAATATGTCAAGCAAATAATTGAGGACGTAGGTTGCAAGTGCTACTCTGCGATGAAAAAATAAAAAAAAGATTAACTCAGATCTGAAAGTGTACCTGTAGCAGCGTTGTGGGCGGGGGGGGGGGGTGGTTCAGGGTGGGAGAGGGGGTGGAGGGGGGGGCAGTAGCTTAAGGGCAGTGACGTGGAAAAACACTTAGCAGAACAATAAGTTAAGTACCTGTGAATCAAAGTAGAACAGTAGGCTGACATGGAAAAACACTTAAAAGGTTTTTGCCCTGAGTGCATACCTGCACCGGTTGTAGGCAACCTGCACTAACAAAATGCGCTCGTACGGAAGTAGCTCTACTGCTGATACTGACAGTGGCAGAGAAGTGAATACCTATAACCTCCTGGGTGTTCAGATGTAGCTCCTCGCGAATGAATTGTTCAATTTCATAAGCGCGTGGTCGTGCTAGATCGGCTTGGAAAGTTATTTTAAGTGTCACTCGGCAGCAGCAGTGCGCCATGTGGTGCAGCAGTAATGGATGCTTCAGAACACGTAACGCAGAAGTAAACAACTGTGGTGCGCTGTCCGACGCGTGGAGCCGGTCGGTACGCGACCACGGCCGAAAGCCGATTGAGCCACCGAGGACACTTCATCTCAGAGTAGCACTTGCAACCTATATCGTCATTATTTGCTGGATGTATTCCAGTCTCATTCTTCTTCTGCAGGTACTGCCCTCTACAGCTTCCTCTAGTACCATAGAAGCTATTCCTTGATGTCTTAAGGGGCCCCGGAACGCCCTATACTTGCAATGTTAAAATAACGCTTATAAATTACATCTTTCCTCACAAAGTATTTGAGGTAGGAAGTTGAACTTTTTACAGATTATATATTGGCATATGGGCAACAACTTAACACAGGGATTTTACAAAATTTTATTTCAGTTATTAAAGATGATTTTTTTTCAATTTTAATGAAAATTCACAACATTTTTTTGCAATTTTTTATTTATATATTCAAAAATATACAGTTTTTTGGAAAAAGGCTGTGTTAAATTATGCAGAAGGTACTGTGTAACATTTACTGAAGGTTTGAAACAAATATGTTTGGAAGATCCTTAGAAAACATGTAATTAGTATGAGAAAATAAAAGTTTTGGGAATCGAGCGGCAAAGATTGGATTAACTTTTTAGTGCATTCCAGGTCCATAGGATGGATTATCTTCATCCTCTGCAAACTCCTCCTCCAGCTTCCTCTTGTTCCTCCTCCTGTTTACTCTTGCTTGTATTTCTAGACTCTTTACAGCCCTGTCTGCAGCCCGAAGGCGTTCCTTGTCTAAAGCAAGCATCGCTCGTACCATGTTAGAACCTATCTTCATTCCCATATTTCTAAATACCTTGCACCTTACAATGTTGCCATCATTGAAAGTCGCAACAGAATCATACACACCAAAGTGAAGTGTTTCTATTCCAACAAATACAGTCTTGGGGATTCTCGACCATATAACACTATTTACACTTTCATTGGGGTTTTGAGTTTTTCCGTGAATACAGTTTTTCAACAGTTCAGTTATTATTATTATTATTACTATTATTATTATTATTATTATTATTATTAATTATTAATAATTATTAATAATTGGTTAATAATAACACCATTTGACAGCAGTTTAACAGCGCCACAGTGGGTCACGCCCATGTAGAACACATTTCAAAAAAAATTTAAAAATAGTTGTAGTCTTCGGAATCCAATAGATTATATATCTATTAAAAGGTAATAGTATGCAGATTCAGAAAACGCAAAAAAGTAAAATTTGAACTTTTCATGATTTTGAGCCTTTCCGGAGCCCCTTAACAGAAGTCCTACCATCCTCTTCCTTCTTTTTGTCAGTGTTTTCCATATATTCCTTTCCTCACCGATTCTCTGGAGAATCTCTTCATTCCTTATCTCATCAGTCCACCACAATATCAAAGTTCTTCTATAACAACACATCTCAGATATTTCAGTTCTCTTCTCGTCCAGTTTCCCCACAGTCCATGTTTCACATGCAGTGCCGTGCTCCAAGAATACATTTTTCGCTCCTCTGTCCCCTCCTCCCCCCTCCCACCTCACCACACACACATACGCTCAATTTCGTCTTTGTGACTCTGTGGCACTCTCGCACTTAACCAACTGAAAACCAATTGTAGCTTCCTGAACCCACCATTTTTTTATGAATCTGTGCTTTTCTCGTGAAACCACCGATGCTCTTGCAAGACGGAAACACTTTGTGGTACAACGAGGAACTTGTGTACCAGTCATAGCCTTCAAAGCAAGAGTCTGTGGGGAGACAGCGCTACGTGAGCAGGATGATTTTGTAGGTTTTGGCCCACTAGCTCAATTTTATAAAAAATAAAAAATTGCTCATTAACACTCACAATTTTGTTATTTTTCACAAAATTGACCTTATTATCCAGAACCTACAAAATCATCATACTATCCCTTTACCTATTAATTAATAATTATAATATAATACAATAACATAATAATACCTATAACAAAAATCACATATTTTACATACATTTCCCACAGGTGAATGTAATAAATATATAATATATACAATATATAACAAATTAAGTATATAAAATTATTAACTTTCTGCTTTAGCAGCCATAAGAGTATAATGATTGGTTGTTTGTGTATGTTTTTTAAGATTATTATTGTTTATAGTTCTACCATATTCATATACGTAAGAAAATCACATTGCTATGCTTTCAACTACGCAGTTTCAGCTACTTTTTTATTTTTCTATTTTTTTAACGTTTTTCACTTCTAGCTACTTTTTTCCAAGACGAATACATTTTGATATTTCTAATGGAAGCTGAAATTTAAATACAATAAGATTAAAGTTAAACTAGATAAAATTAAAACAACACCAAACAAGCATAAAGAAAGACATGTGTTTGTTGTTTAATTTTTATATGTATATTATGGATGTCACTGCGAACGTTGTCCAATTTGCTGTATAATTTATATATCTATTTTAGTTGTTTCGAATTTATGTGGAATAACTATATTATTCTGTTTAAGAAAGTGTAACATCTGTCTACTTGGTTATGTAAGCAAGTACACCTGCTTCCCAAGGTGCAACATCTTTAGGAGGCATATCGACGTAATCTAATTAATTTATGTTTTTCATTAATTTTACTACAACTTATTAAAAATCTGTATAATAGATGGAAGAAGACAGAAACATTAAAATTATAGATCTATTTTTTAAGAATAAAATGCATTACCAAGATACAAGAGAAAAATTAAATAGTTTGTTAGACGAAGAATACCAAATAGAATGTTTGGATTTAGTTGTACTTAAAAATTGTTGTGTAAAAATTACAGTTTATGACAAACAAAAAGGTGCTTTTGTAGAATTAAAATAGTTAAATAAACGAAGTAGAAACAAATATATGAACAAGATCCTTAAAGCAGTTAATAAATGTTATTTGGAAGAAAACGTTTTGGATTCTAACGAAGAAAGTGAAGTAGAAGATAGTGATAAATATTATAAAGGTGATTTTTCATATAAAGAAGATGTAAAAGAGCACAATGGTGGATTTGCAAGTTTCTTTTTTGTGTTCGTTTGCTTAATGATAATAAAGGTTAATTTTGTGAATTATTTTAAAATTTTAATCCAAAGGGAAATGACAACCTTAAAATAGTTGTTTAATTTTTGCCACTTTCCTTATTATGATGACAGAAGTCAATTTCGTGAAAAACTTTAAAAATTAATTTGTTTATGTTGTTGGGTCTCAAGTGGTTACCAACGATCGTTCTTCTTTGGATATTCTCTGAATTGTGTGTCAGTAGTTTCTGGTAAGGATTCCAGTCTGAAGTAATGGTTGAACGAAATTTCTTTAGGCAACTGCAGTTACTGAGGGTTCCTGCGATAATGTCGCCAATGAATCTGATATCGACATTTCCTACGGTTCGTTTCACGCGGCCGTTTCGCTTAAAAATATTAGCTTGCGTTCTGCAAAATATTTAATGTAGGTGACTGCTTCCACAGATTAGTCGGGAAGCATGTAACAATACAGTAAAACGCGGATATTCCCAAACGCGGCACGTAATATTTGCTTACCCGAGGTTAAACCAGTGTAGTTAGATATTATTACTGATTGCCTTCACCAGAGAGGGAATTCTGCACTAAGTCCTTATTTCTCGCACAGGCACTGGACGTACCCATCTGGAAAATTGCTCGTTAATACAGTTACAGACTCTGTCCCGGCCCTTTAAAAAGGAACAAACGGAACGGACTGAATAATTCCTCTCGCCTCCCGGCCGCCTCGCTACCGCCCTGCCAGTTTACCGCTCGGTATTAGCGCACTAACTGTGCCCGCAGTAAAACACGCTCACACGCCGGACGCAATCGAATTACCCAATTACCTGCGGCTTCCGCCGAAATACGACCGGAACAGCGGCGATGAAATCGGCCAGCTCCGCCAGTACGAGACGTGTGTGAATGCGAGTCCGCCGGCTCAACTCCACAGCGAACGCTTCAAACCGCTAGTCCGCGTTAACGCATCGAACGTAAGTACAGGGCTATTACAAATGATTGAAGCGATTTCATAAATTCACTGTAGCTCCATTCATTGACATATGGTCACGACACATTACAGATACGTAGAAAAACTCATGAAGTTTTGTTCGGCTGCAGCCGCACTTCAGGTTTCTGCCGCCAGAGCGCTCGAGAGCGCAGTGTGACAAAATGGCGACAGGAGCCGAGAAAGCGTATGTCGTGCTTGAAATTCACTCACATCGGTCAGTCATAACAGTGCAACGACACTTCAGGACGAAGTTCAACAAAGATCCATCAACTGCTAACTCCATTCGGCGATGGTATGCGCAGTTTAAAGCTTCTGGATGCCTCTGTAAGGGGAAATCAACGGGTCGGCCTGCAGTGAGCGAAGAAACGGTTGAACGCGTGCGGCCAAGTTTCACGCGTAGCCCGCGGAAGTCGGCGAATAAAGCAAGCAGGGAGCTAAACGTACCACAGGATGGTGCTCCACCGCACTTCCATCATGATGTTCGGCATTTCTTAAACAGGAGAGTGGAAAACCGATGGATCGGTCGTGGTGGAGATCATGATCAGCAATTCGTGTCATGGCCTCCACGCTCTCCCGACTTAACCCCATGCGATTTCTTTCTGTGGGGTTATGTGAAAGAGTCAGTGTTTAAACCTCCTCTACCAAGAAACGTGCCAGAACTGCGTGCTCGCATCAACGATGCTTTCGAACTCATTGATGGGGACATGCTGCGCCGAGTGTGGGAGGAACTTGATTATCGGCATGATGTCTGCCGAATCACTAAAGGGGCACATACCGATCCTTTGTGAATGCCTAAAAAAACTTTTTGAGTTTTTGTATGTATGTGCAAAGCATTGTGAAAATATCTCAAATAATAAAGTTATTGTAGAGCTGTGAAATCGCTTCAATCATTTGTAATAACCCTGTACTTCTTAACCAATATTCCAACTTACCCGTAATACGATGCAGGCAAAAAAAAAAAGAAAAAAAAACCGAAGAGGCGGCATGCAACAGCGCAATCAAACAAGTGAAGGGTAACGCTTTGTGCATTCTGCATACAGGGTTAACCAAATCACTCGGACGCCGCAGTGGAATTGTTGCACACTAACAAGGGGACCGCGGGTATACGTCATCACCGATTTCATCCAAATTTATGGAGAATGCAAGGCTTGGCCAGAAATGTAAGTGACGGAAGTGGGAGCTCCAGATGGCCACGCGGTTAGGAAAAACCAGAAACAACGCAAGTAAACCGAAATATCAACAAAGCAACCTACTCATATACAGTGTTGATGATGATGATGATGATGTTCGGTTTGTGGGGCGCTCAACTGCGCGATCATTAGCGCCCGTACACAGTCTAATCTAGCCACTGCCACGAATGATGATGATTTTGAAATGATGATAACAACACAAGCAACCAGTCCCCGGGGAGAGAAAATCCACAACACGGACGGGAATCGAACCCAGAATCCCGTAATACTCGTATACAGTGCAAGAAGCTATAGCCGTTTCTGGAAAATTTATTATTACCATACTACTTATGCTTACGTCAGAGTACTGATTCATTTGAAACGAGTACGCTGTGAAATACACAAATGTCGTATTTATTTCGTCAAAATTTGGCAAACTTACAACCTCATACAACATTTTTGACTAATTTGGTGAAGTCCTACGTGCACGGCAGCACGTTTTTTTCGTTAACTGACTCGTGGCGAAGAGAAAAAGTTCGCAATTGTACGACTAGATTTTTCAAGATGAAAGAGGACGGCCATTGTGCAATATTGTCGGCAAATGTCTTTGGGATTATTGGTTTTGCAGTTAGATACAACTGGAGGTCATCAGCATATGTGTGGTGTATGTAGTATGACAAAACTGATGACGTATCAGGCTATATATTCTACATATACATTATGTGATCAAAGTACCAGGACACCCCCCAAAACATATTCATATTAGGAGCATTTTCCTGGCCCCTACTGCCAGGCACTCCAAATCAGCGACCTCAGTAGTCATTAGACATCGTGAGAGAGCAGAATGGCCAACTCGGGGAACTTCCGGACTTCGAACTTCTTCAGGTGATTGGGTGTCACTTGTGTCATACGTCTGTGCTCGAGATTCCCGCACTCCTAGACATTCCTATGTCCACTGTTTCCGATGTGATACTGAAGTGGAAACTTGAAGGGACACGCACTGCACAAAAGCGCATAGGCCGACCTCGTCTGTTGGCTGACAGAGACCGTCAACTGTTGAAAAGGGTCGTAATGTGTAAGAGACAGACATCTATCCAGACCATCACACAGGAATTCCAAACTGCATCAGGATACACTGCGGGAGGTGAGAAAACTTGGATTTCATGGTCGAGCCGCTGTTCAGAAGCCACACATCACGTCGGTAAATGCCAATCGACGCCTCGCTTGGTGTAAGAATCCCTAGACATAGGACGATTGAACAATGTGAAAATACTGTGTGGAGTGGCGAATCACGGTACACAACGTGGCAATCCGATGCCAGGGTGTGCGTATGACGAATGCCCGGTGAACGTCATCTGCCAGCGTGTATAGTGCCAATCGTAAATATCAGAGGCGGTGGTGTTATGATGTGGTCGTGTTTTTCATGGAGATGGCTTGCACCCCTTGTTGTTTTTGCTTGGCACTATCACAGCACAGGCCTACACTGATGTTTTAAGCACCTTCTTGCTTCCCACTGTGGAAGACCAATTCGGGGATGGCGATTGCATCTTTCAACACGATCGAGCACCTGTTCATAATGCACGGCCTGAGGTGGAGTGGTTACACGCCAATAACATGCCTATAGTGGACTGGCCGGCGCAGAGTCCTGACGTGAATCATATAGAACACCACTGGGATGTTTTGGAACGCCGACTTCGAGCCGGGCCTCACCGGCCGACATCGATACCTCTCCTCAGTGCAGCACTCCGTGAAGAATGGGCTGCCATTACCCAAGAAACCTTCCACCGCCTGATTGAAAGTATGCCTGCGAGAGTGGAAGCTGCCAAGGTTAAGGGCAGGCCAACACTATACTAAATTCCAGCATAGCGGATGAAGCGTGCTACGAACTTTTAAGTCATTTTCAATCAGGTGTCGGATACTTTTGATCTCCTAGTGTACGTTAATATGAAGGTTATTTCATTTGTTAGAAGTTTCACGTCGTTTCAACACAGATGCAGCTTCAGAATAAACTAATCAGAACATGATAATGCTCAAAATAACTACACCCCTGGAAATTGAAATAAGAACACCGTGAATTCATTGTCCCAGGAAGGGGAAACTTTATTGACACATTCCTGGGGTCAGATACATCACATGATCACACTGACAGAACCACAGGCACATAGACACAGGCAACAGAGCATGCACAATGGAGGCACTAGTACAGTGTATATCCACCTTTCGCAGCAATGCAGGCTGCTATTCTCCCATGGATACGATCGTAGAGATGCTGGATGTAGTCCTGTGGAACGGCTTGCCATGCCATTTCCACCTGGCGCCTCAGTTGGACCAGCGTTCGTGCTGGACGTGCAGACCGCGTGAGACGACGCTTCATCCAGTCCCAAACATGCTCAATGGGGGACAGATCCGGAGATCTTGCTGGCCAGGGTAGTTGATTTACACCTTATAGAGCACGTTGGGTGGCACGGGATACATGCGGACGTGCATTGTCCTGTTGGAACAGCAAGTTCCCTTGCCGGTCTAGGAATGGTAGAACGATGGGTTCGATGACGGTTTGGATGTACCGTGCACTATTCAGTGTCCCCTCGACGATCACCAGTGGTGTACGGCCAGTGTAGGAGTTCGCTCCCCACACCATGATGCCGGCTGTTGGCCCTTTGTGCCTCGGTCGTATGCAGTCCTGATTGTGGCGCTCACCTGCACGGCGCCAAACACGCATACGACCATCATTGGCACCAAGGCAGAAGCGACTCTCATCGCTGAAGACGACACGTTTCCATTCGTCCCTCCATTCACGCCTGTCGCGACACCACTGGAGGCGGGCTGCACGATGTTGGGGCGTGAGCGGAAGACGGCCTAATGGTGTGCGGGACCGTAGCCCAGCTTCATGGAGACGGTTGCGAATGGTCCTCGCCGATACCCCAGGAGCAACAGTGTCCCTAATTTGCTGGGAAGTGGCGGTGCGGTCCCCTACGGCACTGCGTAGGATCCTACGGTCTTGGCGTGCATCCGTGCGTCGCTGCGGTCCGGTCCCAGGTCGACGGGCACGTGCACCTTCCGCCGACCACTGGCGACAACATCGATGTACTGTGGAGACGTCACGCCCCACGTGTTGAGCAATTCGGCGGTACGTCCACCCGGCCTCCCGCATGCGCACTATACGCCCTCTCTCAGAGTCCGTCAACTGCACATACGGTTCACGTCCACGCTGTCGCGGCATGCTACCAGTGTTAAAGACTGCGATGGAGCTCCGTATGCCACGGCAAACTGGCTGACACTGACGGCGGCGGTGCACAAATGCTGCGCAGCTAGCGCCATTCGACGGCCAACACCGCGGTTCCTGGTGTGTCCGCTGTGCCGTCCGTGTGATCATTGCTTGTACAGCCCTCTCGCAGTGTCCGGAGCAAGTATGGTGGGTCTGACACACCGGTGTCAATGTGTTCTTTTTTCCATTTCCAGGAGTGTATTTATGTAATAAGAAGATGCGATAATACGAAGGCAGAAAAGAGTTTAGATTTGCAAAATGCCACTAACGATGCTGTCTGGGAAGGCCTTCCTAAGAAATAGAGTGCGACTCTGGTTCTCGGGTAGCCACTGCGTGATCTGCTACTACTCGCCGTACGAGGGCAAAAGAATATTTTGAGCGTCTCACCCTCGGATGGCGTGATTCCAGATTTAGGTTACGTTGTTCCACACACGGGCGTGTGCTGTCCTGCGTTTCTTCATTTCTCTTACAATGCAAAACTAACAGATATCATACATGTTTTCGTCTATAATCTTAGTTTTTTTTTTATATTTTGCCTTCTGGCTACCAGTTTCTGCACACAGTACTGTTCTCAGGCCATCCTATGATCGAGAAATTCCATGATATAATTAGGACAACAATGCAAGAGAAATGTACAAAGTATTTTTCCCTCTCAGTCAGCAAATGAATATAGGGCAACTTCAAAACATGTAGTTAGCCCCTTGCATCCTGGTAACCAGTCGTCACACTCACATTCCAAGTAATTGTGTCAAATATCAAAGATAAAGGTCGACGTGGACCTCTAAAGAACCAACTTCGATTCCATCAGCAACCGTTGTGCTCAGCAACCGTAAATTATGAGAAAGGAGATTCACGAAGCAGTCAGACGCAATCCCATTAGCTTTCATTATTCCTGCAAATCGAGATTTCGGCTATATCTTCAGTGTATTTTCATTATACACTTAAGCGCCAGAGAAACTGGTATAGGCATTCTTATTAGAATATAGAGATGCGTCAATGGCAGAATACGACACTGCGGTCTTCTACACCTATACAGGGTTATTACAAATGATTGAAGCGATTTCACGGCTCTACAATAACTTTATTATTTGAGATATTTTCACAATGCTTTGCACACACATACAAAAACTCAAAAAGTTTTTTTAGGCATTCACAAATATTCGATATGTGCCCCTTTAGTGATTCGGCAGACATCAAGCCGATAATCAAGTTCCTCCCACACTCGGCGCAGCATGTCCCCATCAATGAGTTCGAAAGCATCGTTGATGCGAGCTCGCAGTTCTGGCACGTTTCTTGGTAGAGGAGGTTTAAACACTGAATCTTTCACATAACCCCACAGAAAGAAATCGCATGGGGTTAAGTCGGGAGAGCGTGGAGGCCATAACATGAATTACTGATCATGATCTCCACCACGACCGATCCATCGGTTTTCCAATCTCCTGTTTAAGAAATGCCGAACATCATGAACAAAGTGCGGTGGAGCACCATCCTGTTGAAAGATGAAGTCGGCGCTGTCGGTCTCCAGTTGTGGCATGAGCCAATTTTCCAGCATGTCCAGATACACGTGTGCTGTAACGTTTTTTTCGCAGAAGAAAAAGGGGCCATAAACCTTAAACCGTGAGATTGCACAAAACACGTTAACTTTTGGTGAATTGCGAATTTGCTACACGAATGCGTGAGGATTCTCTACCGCCCAGATTCGCACATTGTGTCTGTTCACTTAACCATTAAGAAAAAATGTTGCTTCATCACTGAAAACAAGTTTCGCACTGAACGCATCCTCTTCCATGAGCTGTTGCAACTGCGCCGAAAATTCAAAGCGTTTGACTTTTGTCATCGGGTGTCAGGGCTTGTAGCAATTAAAACGGTAAGGCTTCTGCTTTAGCCTTTTCCGTAACATTTTCCAAACCGTCGGCTGTGGTACGTTTAGCTCCCTGCTTGTTTTATTCGTCGACTTCCGCGGGCTACGCGTGAAACTTGCCCGCACGCGTTCAACCGTTTCTTCGGTCACTGCAGGCCGACCCGTTGATTTCCCCTTACAGAGGCATCCAGAAGCTTTAAACTGCGCATACCATCGCCGAATGGAGTTAGCAGTTGGTGGATCTTTGTTGAACTTCGTCCTGAAGTGTCATTGCACTGTTATGACTGACTGAGGTGAGTGCATTTCAAGCACGACATACGCTTTCTCGTCTCCTGTCACCATTTTGTCTCACTGCGCTCTCGAGCGCTCTGGCGGCAGAAACCTGAAGTGCGCCTTCAGCCGAATAAAACTTTATGAGTTTTTCTACGTATCTGTAGTGTGTCGTGACCATATGTCAATGAATGGAGCTACAGTGAATTTGTGAAATCGCTTCAATCATTTGTAATAGCCCTGTATAAGACAACAGGTGTGTGACGCAGTTATTAGATCAGTTACTGCTATTACAATGTCAGATTACCAAGAGTTAAGTGAGTTCGAACGTGGTGATTTAGTCGGCGCACGAGCGATGGGACACAGCACCTCCGAGGTAGCGATGAAGTGGGGATTCTCCAGAACGACCGTTTCACGAGTGTATTGTGAATATCAGAAAACCGGTACAACATCAAATCTCCGACATAGCTGTGGTCGGAAACAGATCCTGCAAGAAAGGTACCAACGCCGACTGAGGTGTCTCGTTCAACGTGACAGAAGTGCAACCCTTTCGCAAATTTATACAGATTTCAGTGCTGGGCCATCAAGAAGCGTCAGCGTGTGAACCATTCAACGAAACATAATGGATATGGGCTTTCGAAGCCGAAGTACCACTCTACCCTTGCACGAATCAAAGCTCTACGCCTCGCCCTGGGCCCGTCAACACCGACATTGGACAGTTGATGACTGGAAACATGCTGCCCGGTCGGACGAGTCTCATTTCAAAATGGATGGAGCGGATGGACGTTTACGGGTATGAGCACTACGTCACGAATCCATGAGGCCTGCATGTCAGCACAGATTTGTTCAAACTGGTGGAGGCTCTGTAATGGTGTGGGGCGTGTGCAAAATGGTTCAAATGGCTCTGAGCGCTATGGGACTTAACATCTGTGGTCATCAGTCCCCTAGAACTTAGAACTACTTAAACCTAACTAACCTAAGGACATCACACACATCCATGCCCGAGGCCGGATTCGAACCTGCGACCGTAGCAGTCGGGGCGTGTGCAGTTGGAGTGATGTGGGACCCCTGATGCGTCTAGATACGACTCTGACATGTAACACATACCTAAGTATCCTTGTAACGCTGCGCTTATTGGCACACGATACTTATTAAAGCCTGTACTATGGTAAGTTGACGGGCTTCACCTTATGAGAAAGGATCTTTCTATATATATATATATATATATATATATATATATATATATATATATATATATATATATATATATATATATATTGACCGCGTGTACCTGAATGGAGGCAAATCAGACTTATACCACTCTGTAATAACAATGATACGTCAAGTAAGTCTGAAAAGCAACTACACGTTAGGACGGACAAAAAGCAACACAGAAGATGCTACCAATTTGTTAATAATACGGTCGCCAGCCTAATTAGGCATTAACTGAGTTTCTTCCCTGTACAAGTTGATGTACGTTCATACAAAACAACACGTAGTAACACTGCATAATATGGTAAATTTTAGAACCAGAAAATCTATTGAAGTGATAATTTCACTTTCTGTACTGATGTGGATAAACCATAAATACATAACACTACACTATAATGTTTACTACAAAACTTCGTACTGTCTATTGATCTGATTAAAATCGGGCATAGGTTACCCTATAAATAGCACTCTCGAAACACACACACAATGTCAATTTTGATAAAGGTAAAACACTGATAAATTTTGGTTTTTATATTGACTTTAGCTTTGCTGGTCAAATCAGTTTAGAACACTTCAGAATTCAAATGAATAAAAAAAGGGGGGGGGACCCTGAAACTGTTATGATCACTGTATTAAAAAATTTGATCACAGAAATCATTATGTGCTCAAGATTTCCAATATATGAGTTACTACTCTTTTCATCTTATTTCCTGCTCATTTAAATACCATTATATCTGTCTCGAAATAATTAAACTTCATTACTAAATCAATATTAAAATTATCTTCCAACTTTGTCAGATCTTCGTTATCTATCTGATGGTTCATTAACAAGACAGTTCCTTAAACATCATTCTAACGTAGCTAGGTCTGCAGGTAATTATTATTAACACAAACTTTAATTCTTCATTTTGGGGCACTCGGATTGCACAACATTTGGAAAGGACCCTATCTAGGTTAGTTGTGAGGATAATTAAATGATAGGATAGTTCTGGTAAAATTTAAATTGTTATTGAACAGTATGGAACAAAAGAAACAGTGGTCCACACGAATACAGTACTAAAAGTTTCAACCTGTTCATATCGATGCGGCGGTTGGTGGGCGGCGAGATGGCGAGGCACAGAGCACACATACAGCCACAGCAATGGCTCTTTATGTATCGGCACTTTACTTCTTCTTAGCGTCGCAATACTTTTCCCTTTAGTGCCTATGGAATTTTGCCAGGCTGTATAGGCGTTGGAACGGCATATCCGAGGCTCAATGATACCACGTCTTCCAGGAGAACCTCCTCGATCCAGAACGTGTTGCTCAGACCAGTGCCCAACTCCGACTACTACTGCTGAGCCCGTTGTGCCGTGCAGCGCCCGTGTGCATTTTCCCGCGCTCGCCTGCCATCCACCTTTTACCGCTCCCTCACAGACAGGGTATTCACCCGAGGTTTTACATTCTACATATCCTAACACATTGCCTGCGTATGGACCAGACGCACAGTTACCATTTTAAACATGTTGCAACAGTCTCAACAGTTACAAGATTGTTTGACATTTGACATAAACATCAATATTCACATCGAAATTTGTTTACAGTTTTCTTAACACAATGACATGAAACGAAAAGGAAATGAAATCAGAACATAGATTACACTAATTTATCGAAATATCAGAAGAAAAAAATATTATTTATATGTACAATAGTACAGCGTTGTTGTTGTTACATCCAGTCTGATCATCTGCATCCATTCACGTCCATTGTGCAATGGGACGGAATTGGGCTATTCCCGCAGGACAATGCGACACCCCGCACGTCAAGAATTGATAAATAGTGGCTCCAGGAAAACTCTTCTCAGTTTAAACACTTCCGATGGCCATCAAACTCACCAGACATGACCACTATAGAGCATATCTGGGATGCCTTGCAAAGTGCTGTTCAGAAGAGATCTCCACCCCCTCGTACTCTTACGGATTTATGGACAGCCCTGCCGGATTCATGGTGCCAGTTCCCTCCAGCACTACTTCAGACATTAGTCGAGTCCATGACACGTGCTCGCAGCGGCCCTACACATATTAGGCAGGTGTAGCAGTATCTTTGTCTTTTCAGTTCCTGTTCTTACAGGAGTAAAGGCAGGTTTCTTACAGGAGTGTAGGCAGGTGTTCCTTCTGCCTATACACCTGTAAGAACATATGAGTCTACGGAAACATAACGCAAATCCACTAAAGATCGTCATTCACAGTCGAAATCTTGATTTGCAGGTATAATAATTGGTAATCTGATTGCTCTAACTTTTGTGTGCCTCTCCTTCCTCCGACATTTTTAAGAAGCAAAACAATATATATATATTATATTGTATTGTTTTATTACAGTGGAGACAATTTTATTGCACAATTACTTGATTTCATACTTTCTGCTATTTTTATTATGTAGATATCTGTTACATTGTCGCTCTTTTTATGAAGCAAAACAATATATATATTGTTTTGCTTCTTAAAAATAGCGACAATGTAACAGATATCTACATAATAAAAATAGCAGAAAGTATGAAATCAAGTAATATTTTTAAGAAGCAAAACAATATATATATATATATATATATATATATATATATATATATATATATATATATATATAGCGACAATGTAATAGATATCTACATAATAAAAATAGCAGAAAAAATGAAATCAAGTAATTGTGTAATAAAATTGTATCCACTGTAATAAAACAAAACAAAAAAGTACATAACATTGTGGGCATCCGCAGCCATTGAAGTGAATGACGTTAAGAATTACTCTGACAGCTGGAAATTTTTTTCTTTTCTTGACATACAACATTACTGCACCCTAACGCCGCATCGTCAGGTGTCACCTGAATGGTAAACATTAATAGTCATTCACTTCTTGGATTATTAAAATGAATAAAAGTAGTATCTAGAATATAGTAAAATGTGAATAGGTCACAGGTCTACCCACAAAGGGTGAACCCATCGCTTCGAGTGAAGATACATTATTCAGTGAACATTGTCTGCATCATATTCGCGAACAAAGTGTAACAAATACGCGAGCAATTAAGTTCATTAAAACTGCTGGTTGGTGGATTATGTAGTTATTGATCCTTGCTTTAAAATCTCCCAACAACTAATAGAAGTAAATGTATTTTGTATTGAGAGGATGCTAAAAATACCTTTTTTTTTTAAAAAAAAAAGCTGGATGGGCTATAGACAATCACTACTAATGTGGCTCAACGGAAATTGTTGTGTCGAATATTTCTTATCTGTGTGTCGGCGGAGCAACCCGGTGTTGGGAAGAGTAGTAGCGGACCACACAGGCGACTAAGACGTTCAGGATGGCGGTACGGAAACTACCCTGTGGACGCGGTGACGTCATGTACTCTGGGGAATAGGAGCGCTGCGTCGCTCCCTTTGGATGCCGGTTTAACGCTGAATTTTATTACTTACTAATGCTTAATCGAATGAACAGTCAAAATTAGCCAGGATGCAATGGTGCTTTAATTAGCTTTTTTCTGAAGTATATTTAAAATCTTTAAGGCCACATGACCGCGCTTCACGTAGGTGCGTTGTTAATGCAGATAACGGATTATTTAAGTCAAGGTGTTCCTGAAATCATTGAATAATATACCTTGACTAGGAGCGTTGGTACATTATGAGTATATTTTTAATATTACCTTTATTCACTTTAACTGGAGGGGGGAGCGGGAGGCGATTAGTGTTTAACGTCCCGTCGACAACCAGGTCATTAGAGACTGAGCGAAAGCTCGAATGTGGGAAGAATGGACAAGGTAAGCGTCCGCTCCCTTCTGATGGAACCATTCCGGCATTTGCCTCAAGCGATTTAGGGATATCACGGAAAGCCTAAAGCAGAATGGCCGGGCTCGGATTTGAACCGTCGTCCTCCCGAATGCGAGTTCAATGTGCAAAGCAATTCGCTTTCCCCGCTCATTTAATTTTAATTGTTCGCAAAGACACTGTACATTAAACTTTACCACGCTGGTCGCGTCTGACTTTGTGGCTGCAGGTCGCAAAGCCGGTTGTTTGTCAATAACACAACAATTTTAGCAGCGGGCAGGAGATATATTATTAATATCACCAAAGCTTTCCGTCTTCAGGCCATGAGTGGCCTACCGGGACCATCCGACCAACATGTCATCCTGAGATGAGGATGCGGATAGGAGGGGCGTGTGGTCAGCAAACCGCTCTCCCGGTCGTTATGATGGTATTCTTGACCGAAGCCGCTACTATTCGGTCGAGTAGCTCCTCAATTGGCATCACGAGGCTGAGTGCACCCAGAAAAATGGCAACAGCGCATGGCAGCCTGGATGGTCACCCATCCAAGTGCCGACGACGCCCGACAGCGCTTAACTTCGGTGATCTCGCGGGAACCGGTGTATCCACTGCGGCAAGGCCGTTGCCAATATCACTAAAGACAAAATAGAAAGTATACTATCCAAAATTTTCACTAACAGCTTACATATGGTTTATGTCTTTACACTACATCGAGAATCTTTAAATTAAGGGTTGTTGTTGTTATAATAACTGCGTTGAAAAAAAAAAAAAGGAAAATGTTGCTACTGAAAAGAAAATCCATACACAGGGAGTAGTGACGTAGAGCGGCTACGTTCTATTCTGCAACCGTCAGCTGACAAAGTCTGACGTTTTCTCCAGTTCCATGTTTATCCAGGCTACGTTCATGTGTACGCTGGGCTCTCGGCGGATTTGCATTGGACATGCTACGTGTTATGTCGCAGTTCGTCGACCAGCCGCAAAAACCATTCCTTGTTGGTAAGGTACAGCTGAGATATGCTGCATCAATGGACTTGGATATTAGGGGCTCACAAAAGGCCACAAAGTAATTCATAGGAACTACCGATGTGGATGTCGCCCCATTGTGACACTTTTGCCCGATTACGCTGACGGAAGAAAATAATTGCAACAACAAGCAGGACCTGTGCTACATAAACGAAAGCTCGTACGAGTGTTTCTACATCTGAAAGATAACCTCTATTCATATTTCGCGCCAATAGTGCCACTATGAAGATGCAAAACAGGTTTACTTTAAATGCATGCTGTAATGGTCGTGATCGTTAGTTACTTTTGAGGAAGGACGTGGTGAGCTGATGTTGATCAAGAACGCCTGTAAGGCAACAGAGACGCATTTACCAGCACCTCACTGAGTGTGAAGCACTCCGTCTTCAGGCCACGGGTGCCCTACCGGGACCATCCGACCGCCGTGTCATCCTCAGAGGAAGATGCGGATAGGAGGGGCGTGGGGTCAGCACATCGCTCTCCCGGTCGTTACCATGGTTTTCATTGACCGCAGCCGCTACTATTCGGTCGAGTAGCTCCTCAATTGGCATCACGAGGCTGAGTGCACCCAGAAAAATGGCAACAGCGCATGTCGGCTGGATGGTCACCCATCGAAGTGCCGGCCACGCCCAACAGCTGTTAACTTCGGTGATCTCACAGGAACGAGTGTATCCACTGCGGCAAGGCCGTTGCCCACCGAGTGTGAAGGAGATCGTGTAAAAGAGCTGCAAGAAACTGGACGTTGCTTCTGCGATATTACAGGAAGACTTGGTGGGAATGTCTGTACACGATTTCTGTCAGCGGTGGTCACGAGAATTTACCGCGTTAGAAGCCCGGAGTCTGCAAGGCCACGTGGCACTACCAAAAGAGAAGCCCATTGGTGACCGGCGTATTTCTCTGGCGCAAGCTACTACAGCTGCAGGAGAAATCTGAGCAGAATTTGGCGCCACAGTGACAAAGAACCGTTGCAAATCAGTTATTTCAAGGACAGCTCCGAGCCAGACGCCCTGCAGGTGCATTCCACTGACCCCTAACCGCCGCCGCAGAAGGTCATTGGAGAGGAGCATAGAGGGCCACTGCGTTGTCTGATGAAAGCTGTTCCTGATCGATGCAGGTGATGGCCGTGTGGTGGTTAGGAGGAGACAGTTGAGGTCCTGCAACCAACCTGCCAGCATGCTAGACGCCCTGGACCTACACTTGGAATTATGGTCTGAGGTGCGACTTCGTATGACAGCCGAACTCCTCTCATGATTATCCCATGCACCCTGACTGAAAACTGCACATCAGTCTGGTGATTCTACCTGTTGTGCTGGCATTCATGATCAGCACTCCAGGGGGGCCGTTTTCCAGTAGAATAACCCTCGCTCATATACCGATGTTGTAACGTAACATGCTCTGCAGATGGTCAACATGTTTCCTAGGTCTACTAGGTGACCAGATCCGTCTCCAGTGGAGCATATATGATACATCATTGGACCACAACTACAGCCTCATCCACAACCATCATTATCCGACCGTGTGTCAACCTACAAAGTGCCGCAGGCATGGAACTCCACCCCAGAAAGTGGCATCCGTCTCCTGTATGACACAATGCATGGACGTGTGCATACTTACGTTCACCGTACTGGCAATTACACCGCTTTTCAATATACCAGCTTTTCACTTTTGCAATGACGTACTCCGCTTTTGTATTAACCTGTGATCTTGCAATGTTAATCACTTAAATATGTTAACCAGACAAATGTATTCTCGAAGTTCCATTGCTCTAGATTGATTATTTTTTGGAGATCAGAGTATTAGATTCTGAACGTGACGATGCTGCATGTCTGAAAGTGATGAGACCACTGTAAGTCCATAGTTAAGGGATTTCCAGCCAATAAAACCAGAATTCTTGTATAGCAGGAGTCCAACCATGACAGTCGCTGGTGTCTGCCGCTTTCTGAGGATGCCTTGAAGCGGCGACGAGTGTATGTTCCATAACCAACGTGTCGTCCTCTGATATCGGGGCCGTTACTGGAGTTTTACGCGCCCCGCGATGCGGCCACTTTTTATGGTGGGACTTTGCGGCGCCTGTCTAGCCGCAGGCAGCCCGATCGGCAGTTGTATTGTTGGGCCGTAAAAGCCTGAAGATATACAAAAGGTAATCGCCCCTCTACCCGCCCCCCAGCACTTCGTCGCCCGCGTGTTGCTGAAATTCGACTCTCCTGGCACGGTCGCCACTCACATCCAACGTTTACAGTGCTTTTATGGTCCGTTTGATATGCAGTTTTGCAGGCAAAAAAAAGTACAAAAGAGCGCTCTCCATTCTATTGACTTTTGTATCAGTAGAGAGCTCTATAATGTACACAGTGGGAAACTGGAACAACTCAGGAACTAGATTAAACATTACAGATAACTCTTTGTTGTATAATTCCCTGCAAATGTGTGTCGAATATAAATGGAGAGGGGGCACAAACCAAAACAGTATCATTCTGCAGCGAGGAAGGGAGCAATGAAATAAGGTAGGAAGTGATATTGGACCTCTCAAAGCTTACAAAGGAAAGTCTCATGCTTTGCTTACTTGTTTATCATCGTCTGCATTTACATACAGACACCGTGAGCTACCATAGGGTTTAAGGCGGAGGCTACCTTTTACCACTACTAGTCATTCAGATTCCTGTTCTACTCGCAAAAGGAGCCTACGAATAAGATCTAATTTCTCTTATCTTGTGATCGTTGGCAGCAGTAGAGTCATTCTGAAGGTAGTAGCTAATGGCGATTCTCTAATTTTTTCGTCCACAGCTCGTGGTCTCGCGGTCGCTTTCTCGCTTCCCGAGCACGGGGTCCCGGGTTCGATTCCCGGCGGGGTCAGGGATTTTCACCTGCCTCGAGATGACTGGGTGTTTGTGTTGTCTTCACCATTTCATCATCATTCATGAATGTGGCGAGTTGGGACTGAGTAAAGGTTGGGAATTTGTACAGGCACTGATAACCGCACAGTTGAGCGCCCCACAAACCAAACATCATCATCGTCATCGTCTAATTTTGTCAATAGCGTTTCATGAAAACAACGTTGATATCTCTCAAGTAACTTCCCTTGTGTTCAGGAGGCCCTCCGTAATACCCACTGTTTTCATCGAACCTACCTGTAATAAATCTAGCAGCCTGCCTCTGAACTGTTTGGATGTCTTTCTTTAATGTGACCCGGGGGTGGGGAGGGGGGGGGAGGAATCCACACGAAGGTTGGAACCCTTGCGCGGAGCGCCATTTTCACGGAGCCACACTTGCACTGATCCTGGGGCTGTTGCTAGGCTCACTGGCTTTTCAAAGTTCAGCATAGATGCTCGTGCTAGCTGGCCGATGCTAACACCACAGCAGTGAGCGACCAATTTATTATTAAGACTGTTGCATTAACGAGAACTGGCAACGAAATCCAGCATAATGAGAACTGGCAATGAAATTCAAAATCTCTTTCAATATTGTGATGATGCAAAGAACAGGATCTAGCTAGGTGAGAAAGAAGGTATCTCGTACGACTGTTGCAACCTTATGGTGAATGCCGTTTTAGGATGAAATTTAAATTTCAAAATTTACGTATCGTTACTATTTTATTTAAAAGTTAAACAAGTGTCAATGACTATTACTTATTTTGATTGTCACTCAAGAATCAGTGTCTGGTACCACTTTTCGAGTAAAGTTAATTCGAAGACAAGCTCGTAAGTTTAAGTCTGACAGTGAGCTTCTGCGGGTGGACTTCGTTCTCTTATTTTCTTAAAAACCCAGCATGTAAATGTAAGTCTAAACATTGACGTAATCGTAGCTACAAACTTGTAAATGTCGTGACCATTTACACTGAAGAAATAGAAGTCTACGAGACGAATTTTGCTATAAAATTGATCACGCAGACGTAACACTTTGTGTGTGTAAAGATTATATCTGTAGCTGAGTTTCCACACTGTCAGCATAACACGAAAATCGCTGAAAATGTGCAACCCCGTTCGAGGCGAAAAATAGTATGTGACTTGATATAACTACAGATTCATCCGTTGAGTGTTACTTCTCAAAACAAGAATGTACTTTCATAGTGAAAATTATTGAAAAGTTTATTTCTCTGCTCCCATAAGATGAATACTTTCTTCAGGCATGTCACTCAAAACCGTATTTTCTTTTTTCTTCTCTGTTAACATCGGCTTCTTGATGTTTGCCGTCCAAGTGTTCGTAATCTTTTGCATGGAGTCTATTGAAATGTTGCTGTAAATTGAATTGTTTCGTTGTGTTGAAAGTTTTGAAGCACATATTAATAGAAAACTAAGTGTATGAAGACGCCATTTTAGACAATAAATCCATAGACATACAATAAACCCATAGACCAGGCATCCTGCACTGATAAGTTGATGTAGAAGTGTCTGGCCGCTTTCAAGTTCCTAACCCGAGCATCATGATACTTTTTAACACTTCAAAAACAGCTACTTCTATTTTATTTCAAAATAAATTTATTCAAATCCTCGTAGTGTTTAATCATAGATCCCAAAATGATTTGGCTGTATACGAATTATCAGTACGTCTGAGAAATGTTGGAAGTGCGGACTGCGTAAGTGGGTGTTGTACACCGAAAGATGCCAAAGGTAAGTTTTGATTTCTATCACCGTCAAACTGAACCATCTTCATTCCGAACTAGAAATAATCTCAAACTGGAAGAAACAACTGTCAAGTTATCCAGAAAACTAAAGCAAAACAATCGGCAGTCGGTCGTCGGAAATCAATTACTTTGCCTATTAACTGTAAATACAAATTTAGGCAATATACTGAAATCCTGTTCCATACAATCACCAAACTCCAAGGAGATAGGCACGAGTTTACAATCAGATATCCTACCACTGCACCTCCTCGAGAAGGCTGTGAGTAGATTTTTATACAGAAAACTAAAAAAAACCTCGACCCCAATATTCAAATTACAAGAAGAAGAAGCTGGAAGGGAAAACGTTAAGGTGCTGATGAATTTTAATGCGTATGTGTGCTGTAGTAACATCCATTTTCTTATATAATGTTAAAATCCATTTTACTACAAGTTAGTTTTTCTAATTTCAGTGCTACCTTTTTTGTCGGAAATAGTAATCAATGCGAATGAAATTTTTGCAAGAAGTAGTGTTGATGCGTTTTCATACTTCTACGTATTAATATTACCAAATATATAGTTTGTTTATTTTTTCATCTCATTTATGTACCGGGAATTGAAGAACATTTAAGGCTGAAATTTGATATAAACGCTGAAAATGCCACAACTGTGTGTTGTGAATGTACCTACAAAACCTGGTATGTGAAAATTGTGGTATGAGTGTCAAAATCTGACTTTCAAGAATACCATTAAAAGCACGTTAAAATTTCAGAACTGGAAAACGGATAAGGTTATGGACTTCGCAACTTGGATAATTCTACAGCTTTACATCATAGATACAGCTGCAAAATTTGGTTGCTATCGGCAAAGCAGAACAAAAGTTACATTTTTGAGGGGAGTCTCCTCTTAAGCAAAGCGCCGTACACTGATGAGCCAAGAGTGAAATACAACACTGATTCTGAATTTCAGGGATCCTACAGTTTCTCGGTAGATTTGTGGAGATATGCGGCATTAAATGTCTACTCACTGGTCACGTAATTCGCGTAAATAACGGGCCGCTGATTTGCATACGCGGTCGCTCGATAGCGACCGAGATGGGTTCCATAGTGTCTTACATGAGTCAAATTTGGTCGCCGAGACATCAACGTTGGTTCACTATATTGCTCCGCAAACAACTGATGTACGGTTCTGTCTCCGAGGCACTGACAATTATGCTACTGAAAGATGACAGCGCCATCGAGTAAGAGATCAAGTATGAAGGGATGCAGGTGGTTCCCGGCTGTCAGCGTGTCTTCGATTGCTACCACAGGTCCCATGCAAGCGTAGGACAATGTTTCCGGTACCACTGTTCTGCTCCCACCAGCCTGCGTCCATGACGTTCACGTCGATGACATAGTCTACCGAGACCATTTACCTCATCATCATCATCATCATCATCATCATTTAAGACTGATTATGCCTTTCAGCGTTCAGTCTGGAGCATAGCCGCCCTTATACAGTTCCTCCATGATCCTCTATTCAGTGCTAACATTGATGCCTCGTCTGATGTTAAACCTATTACTTCAAAATCATTCTTAACCGAATCCAGGTACCTTCTCCTCGGTCTGCCCCGACTCCTCCTACCCTCTACTGCTGAATCCATGAGTCTCTTGGGTAACCTTGCTTCTCCCATGCGTGTAACATGACCCCACCATCTAAGCCTGTTCGCCCTGACTGCTACATCTATAGAGTTCATTCCCAGTTTTTCTTTGATTTCCTCATTGTGGACACCCTCCTGCCATTGCTCCCATCTACTAGTACCTGCAATCATCCTAGCTACTTTCATATCCGTAACCTCAGCCTTGTTGATAAGGTAACCTGAATCCACCCAGCTTTCGCTCCCATACAACAAAGTTGGTCGAAAGATTGAACGGTGCACAGATAACTTAGTCTTGGTACTGACTTCCTTCTTGCAGAAGAGAGTAGATCGTAGCTGAGCGCTCACTGCATTAGCTTTGTTACACCTCGCTTCCAGTTCTTTCACTATGTTGCCATTCTGTGAGAATATGCATCCTAAGTACTTGAAACCGTCCACCTGTTCTAACTTTGTTCCTCCTATTTGGCACTCAATCCGTTTATATTTCTTTCCCACTGAGATTACTTTCGTTTTGGAGATGCTAATCTTCATACCATAGTCCTTAAATTTCTGATCTAGCTCTGAAATATTACTTTGCAAACTTTCAATCGAATCTGCCATCACAACTAAGTCATCCGCATATGCAAGACTGCTTATTTTGTGTTCACATATCTTAATCTCACCCAGCCAGTTTATTGTTTTCAACTTATGATCCATAAATAATATGAACAACAGTGGAGACAGGTTGCAGCCTTGTCTTACCCCTGAAACTACTCTGAACCTTGAACTCAATTTACCGTCAACTCTAACTGCTGCCTGACTATCCATGTAAAGACCTTTAATTACTTGCAAAAGTTTGCCTCCTATTCCATAATCTTGTAGAACAGACAATAACTTCCTCCTAGGAACCCGGTCATATGCCTTTTCTAGATCTATAAAGCATAGATACAATTCCCTGTTCCACTCATAACACTTCTCCATTTCATGGTTCATGGTGTGGGTTCCTGTAGTCATGTCCTAGTTCATGAACCACGGGCAACGTATGAGTGGCCAAGTAAGTGGTCGCGACAGTCGGGATACCAGTTACTTTGGAATAAGGCTGGGCATCTCGGACATATTCTGAGTCGTGGTCACCTTTGTGCTCATACGGCAAAGACTACCAAATCCACCGGTTAGACCCTCAGCCGTTAGGGGTAAAACCCAATGGGACTCGGGGCAAGTAAGGCTAGCAACCTGCTTCCCTGGTACTTTAAATATGATACTGGCAACAATCAGAGCAAAATGCCTCGGACCTTTGGAGGTGACGGAGTCCCACCTCTAACTGACCATTTACCTAATGTAGCAAAATTGTTTTTCACCCGAAGAACTAACAAGTTTCCATTGATCTACGGTCGAATCCCTATTCTCCCATGCCCACTGCAATGGTAATTAACGATGTCGCTTTGTCAACAAAATTAGTCGGTCAAGCTCTTGGCCGTGGTACTCTGCATTTTCTCTTGGATTTTTGCTAACGAGTTAACTTTCCGATGAACCTTTGATATTAATGTATTTATTCTTCGGTTCCGTCCTTCTGAGATGTTATTAGTGCGATGGCGTCTTCCACTACAGTTTGTAAGTAGTCTGTTTAGGGTTTTATGCTGGTAACGCCACTTAGTGCTATGTATGAAAATCGCTGATAGCGCTGTGTGCAGTCTGTGGCTGGTTGGACTCATTGCTGGTATATCCGCTAGTGTAGTGTTGGGCAGTAGGTTGTGAACAGTGCGTAGTGTTGGGCAGTTGGATGTGAGCCGCCAGCAGTGGTGGATGTGGGGAGAGAGATGCCAGAGATTTGAGAGGTTACTATGAGCGGACCATCTCGACGTGTGTCTGTCGGAAAAAGGAAATTTGTAAGACTGGATGTCATGAACTGCTACATATATATTATGACTTTTGAACAGTATTGGTGATGGTCGAAGTAGAGAGGATATAAAATGTAGACTGGCAATGGCAAGGAAAGCGTTTCTGAAGAAGAGGAATTTGTTAACATCGAATGTAGGTTTAAGTGTCAGGAAGTCGTTTCTGAAAGTATTTGTAATGAGTGTAGCCATGTATGGAAGTGAAACGTGGACGATATATAGCTTAGACAAGAAGAGAATAGAAGCTTACGAAATATGGCGCTACAGAATAATGCTGAAGATTAGATGGGTAGATCACATAACTAATGATGGAGTATTGAATAGAATTGGGGAGGAGTATGTGGCACAACTTGACAAAAAGAAGGGACCGGTTAGTAAGACATGTTCTGAGGCATCAAGGGATCACAAATTTAGTATTGGAGGGCAGCGTGGAGGGTAATAATCGTAGAGGGAGACGAAGAGATGAATACACTAAGCAGATTCAGAATGATGTGGGTTGCAGTAAGTACTGGAAGATGAAGAAGCTTGCACGGGATAGGGTAGCATAGAGAGCTGCATCAAACCAGTCTCAGGACTGTAGACCACAACAACAAGGTAAATACATTGTTTGTTCTCTATCAAAATGTTTCATTTGCTAACCATGCCTATCAGTAGTTAGTGCCTTCAGTAGTTAGAATCTTCTGTTAAGCTGGCAGTATTGGCGCTCGCTGTATTGCAGTAGTTGGAGTAACGAAGATTTTTGTGAGGTAAGTGAGTCACGAATGGTATAGATTATTGTTTGTCAGGGCCATTGATTTGTAGGGATTATTGAAAGCCAGACTGCGTTGCGCTAAAAATAGTGATGATCAGAATAAGTAAAGAGAGAAATGTCTGAGTACGTTCAGTTTTGCTCAGCTGTTTGAACATCAAATAACGTAAGAGGTTTTCCAGCACTGTCGTTTTTTACATACAAACGGGAAGTTTCAAGTTCCATGTATCTCCTGACATTTATTCATTATTAAGCCACTGCTCCACAAAATAATCGTAAAGTTTCAGGCATGCTCTCCTGAATACACAGCGAACCATCATACAGCATTTCCAGGTAAAGATGTGCTACAGCAGAACGCACTCTTATGTGGCAACATATTTCCTCGCTTTCCTTATAAGATGTAACGACGCCTCAACACTGAAATTATTTCTGCAAACATTGATGAAAGTGATAATTGCAACAAGCGCTCTCTATTCCAGGAAACGAACTGTTAGCTGCTTGGACGAAGGTACTTTCGAAGTCCGACACAGAGAAACGGGATTCCATACAGGCAGGTTAGTTTTAACAGCTTTAAGAAAACGTTGACAAGTGTCTAGCTTTTTATTTTGCAGCAAAGCGTATACAACTTTAATGGTGTTTTTAACCTTCCAAGAAATATTAAGTTCGGCGAGGAGTATAAAGAACTGTCAAAACTGCTTCCTTGAACAGGTTCAAATGGCTCTGAGCACTATGGGACTTAACTTCTGAGGTCATCGGTCCCCTAGAACTTAGAACTACTTAAACCTAACTAACCTAAGGACATCACACACATCCATGCCCTGGCAGGATTCGAACCTGCGTCCGTAGCGGTCACGTGGCTACAGACCGTAGCGCCTAGAAGCGCTCGGCCGCTCCGGCTGGACCTCTTGCTTGAACGCTTGAAATTCCCATCCACATAGAATGATTCGCAGTTCGATGAACATGCTTTACCTTTTTCAATGACAAACACTAATATTCCGTTATTTGGTACTTTATCATCTCGAACTAGCAAATCGCTACCATAATTCATCAGTAAATTATTTCCTTGGAAGAATTTCCTACAGAATCGTTGGGATCTTTTATAGTTGCTTTGGTGGTAAGTTCCTATGGTACCAAACTGCTGAGGTCATCGGGCCCTAGGCTTACACACTACTTAATCTAACTTCCGGTAAGGACAACGCACACCCTCGTGCCCGAGGGAGGACTCGAATCTCCAACGGGGGCAGCCGCGTGAACCTTGACAAGGTGCCGTAGACCACAAGGCTATCCCACGCGGGCTTGTGTATTTCCGAGATACTTTCGCCTAATTCCATGTAACCATCGTTTCGCTCTTTCATACGATGGTAACGATGGGACAAATCTGTAGCCTCGATTGAGGAGCTGCCGAAACTGTATTGTCTGTTTCTTTTGCCCGCTTCTTTGCGCTGACAAAACGTATTCGAACTTCATTTGCTCCTTCAACTCGAATACAAAGATGGCTACCTTCCCCTAAAACTGTGTTAATAATGTGGATAGTCTTCATTTACATTTAATCTGTTTAAAGTTCACACAACACCAGTAAGTCACTTTTTGTTTGTTTGCATAGTCCTCTAAATACTGGTGGCCGTTGTGAATCAGTGAAGCTTCTCTTCGATGGTCTCGAACTCCGTTATCTCAGCACTTCGACCGGGGCCACTGGTGGCCAGTCAGAGGCCAACTGCAGTACTGAACTCTAGGAGAAAGCCACGTACACTACGAATTGGTTCAGGGATAGGAAACTTCGTCCAGCAACTGTGCCTTGGCCTTGCCCAGAATATGTCGCAGGTAGTGGTGGGCAGGACGTTGTATCCTACTTCTGGAGCGCCCTGTGCAGTACTTAATGTGTCGTGGGCTCCGTACAAATGTTAACACATTCCCTCTCCGTACAAGTTTTACATTATGCAAGTGACACAAACTCATCCCAAACACTCATGAAAGAGTTCCACAAGCGTTCTTGAGCTCCACTTTCCTAGAACTTCCCAAGAAACCGAAGCCAACCGTTTGCCTTCCGTACTTCCAGTCTTACATGCTTAATCCATTATATATCGCCTTGCAACGTTACAGTGAACAATGTCCTGGTATTGTAACTTGGCCTTGCCCAGGTATTTAATAGTTACCGCTGTGTCAAGCAGAAAGGTGATAATAGTATATTACATGATTACCAGATTGTTTTACCTACTAACTAGCATAAATCGATGCTTTTCTACAACAGAGCTAGTTGCCATTCATCACACCAAACAGAAAATATGTCTAAATCGTCCTGCATCCTAGTCACTCAACGATGATGTTTCTCCCTTATACCACAATGACATCAGCAAATAGTCTCACACTTTGTGTCAGATTAATTATATACGTGTAGAAAATAAGTGGTCCTGTCACATATTATAGGGTATCACAGTTTTGGTACGTTCTTAAGCCAGTCTCAAATACTCAGTCTTCTAAACGATGTACTTAAAAGTGCTACTGGTACGAATTGCTGCAGATCAATAGATATCTGTTCAAGTGATAGAGAGCATGTTATTGATTCTCGTTACATTAATTGCTTGATGAAAAAAATACACCGCAAGGCCTTATGCTGGAGTAATAAACTGTTGTTGAGATAATTTGGTCTTCATAATACACTCTTGGAAATGGAAAAAAGAACACATTGACACCGGTGTGTCAGACCCACCATACTTGCTCCGGACACTGCGAGAGGGCTGCACAAGCAATGATCACACGCACGGCACAGCGGACACACCAGGAACCGCGGTGTTGGCCGTCGAATGGCGCTAGCTGCGCAGCATTTGTGCACCGCCGCCGTCAGTGTCAGCCAGTTTGCCGTGGCATACGGAGCTCCATCGCAGTCTTTAACACTGGTAGCATGCCGCGACAGCGTGGACGTGAACCGTATGTGCAGTTGACGGACTTTGAGCGAGGGCGTATAGTGGGCATGCGGGAGGCCGGGTGGACGTACCGCCGAATTGCTCAACACGTGGGGCGTGAGGTCTCCACAGTACATCGATGTTGTCGCCAGTGGTCGGCGGAAGGTGCACGTGCCCGTCGACCTGGGTCCGGACCGCAGCGACGCACGGATGCACGCCAAGACCGTAGGATCCTACGCAGTGCCGTAGGGGACCGCACCGCCACTTCCCAGCAAATTAGGGACACTGTTGCTCCTGGGGTATCGGCGAGGACCATTCGCAACCGTCTCCATGAAGCTGGGCTACGGTCCCGCACACCGTTAGGCCGTCTTCCGCTCACGCCCCAACATCGTGCAGCCCGCCTCCAGTGGTGTCGCGACAGGCGTGAATGGAGGGACGAATGGAGACGTGTCGTCTTCAGCGATGAGAGTCGCTTCTGCCTTGGTGCCAATGATGGTCGTATGCGTGTTTGGAGCCGTGCAGGTGAGCGCCACAATCAGGACTGCATACGACCGAGGCACACAGGGCCAACACCCGGCATCATGGTGTGGGGAGCGATCTCCTACACTGGCCGTACACCACTGGTGATCGTCGAGGGGACACTGAATAGTGCACGGTACATCCAAACCGTCATCGAACCCATCCTTCTACCATTCCTAGACCGGCAAGGGAACTTGCTGTTCCAACAGGGTAAGTCAACTACCCTGGCCAGCAAGATCTCCGGATCTGTCCCCCATTGAGCATGTTTGGGACTGGATGAAGCGTCGTCTCACGCGGTCTGCACGTCCAGCACGAACGCTGGTCCAACTGAGGCGCCAGGTGGAAATGGCATGACAAGCCGTTCCACAGGACTACATCCAGCATCTCTACGATCGTCTCCATGGGAGAATAGCAGCCTGCATTGCTGCGAAAGGTGGATATACACTGTACTAGTGCCGACATTGTGCATGCTCTGTTGCCTGTGTCTATGTGCCTGTGGTTCTGTCAGTGTGATCATGTGATGTATCTGACCCCAGGAATGTGTCAATAAAGTTTCCCCTTCCTGGGACAATGAATTCACGGTGTTCTTATTTCAATTTCCAGGAGTGTATGAAAGGATTTTATTGAGCTTTTTGGGTCACAAAGAAACTACGACCACATACTCTAACTAACCTCCAAACAACATGATCATGGATCCTTGCCACTCTTTTTCTGGAATCTCCGACGATTGCACGAAATTTCCTCAGAGGTATTTACTATCTCCTTCCTTCCTTCCTTCCTCATAGTACTAGTTGCTAATATCTGAACACCAGACTGACAACACGATAAAATTTTAGTACCTTAAATACGTCACATGCTATTATACGACCTTGAAACGTCTAATGATCTCTGACTGTTGGCATTACTGGCAGTTTGATAAACTGTGCAGATGAATAAAGAAATTCTCCACAGTTTCAGGACTGGATAAAAATTAACAGTCAAAAGAGCACATGCGACTCAAATGAACTTCGTGCAAGAGACTGGGTGAATAGCAGTACATGAACTACGAGGGTAATCCCAAAAGTATAGTCTCCTATTTTTTATAAGTACATAGCCCTGTTTATTTCTACAATGGTTTGCATCAGTTTACAGCTTCAACATTTAGCAATTTTTTGACATGGTCACCATTTCCGTCGATGAATTTTTGTAGACGCTGGGCTCCGAGCAAATGTTAACACATTCCCTCTCCGTACAAGTGTTACTTCATGCAAGTGGCACAAACTCTCCATGCCCGTATCATATCAGCTCGCCGCCATGCTGTTCATAAAGTTATGAACCTCTTCTTTCACTTCGTCGTCGGATCTGAATCCTTTCCCGCCAAATGTTCTCTTAACATAGGGAACTGGGCGCCAAGTCAGGACTATAGGGTGGGTGGGTGATTATGTTCCACTGAAACTTTTGCAGGAGAGCAACGGTTTGCCGAGCGATGTGTGGACGAGCGTTGTCATGGAGAATGTGTACGCCCTTCCTCAACATTTCTCTTCTCCGGTTCTCAATTGCCCCTTAGATTTTTTTTCAGAGTCTCACAGTACCTGTCAGCGTTATCTGTTGTCCCAGCGCTCAGCTCCGACGACGAGGGGAGAGAAGAGGTTCATAACTGAACTGCACGGCAGCGAGCTGGTATCACATGGGCATACAAAATATGCCACAGCGTCAACAAAAATGCAACGATAGAAATGTTGATTATGTAGAAAAATAGCTAAATGTTCAAGCTGTAAACTTATGTAAACCATTGTAGAAATAAACAGCTCTGTATACTTATAAAAAAAAATAGGAGACTTTACTTCTGAGATTACCCTCGTACAATCAGATGGTCTGAAGCTCGTAGCAGGACATCAGAAAGCTACTGGATATTCTCCTAGTGCTTGTCCACAAAGAAGCGACAATGGTAGCTGTAAAACAAAGACAGTTAAATTGTAAACCATATCACAGATATGATGGATAAGAGACTTGCAAAAACAACGTGCGGCCCAGAAAATTAAAGATATCACTCTATCTTTCATGAAGGTATTCACTTAACTCATCACAATCGGCCCTGCGATATGCTAGTGAGCCACGGAGTGTGAAGCTACCTGTAGAAGGTCTGAACCTTTGCGATACAATGTTTCTAGTGAGATTACTTTCAATACGAGATTGTCGAGATAGCGTGTCTAATTTATTAGACTTACATGTATGTCTGCTGTGCTGTTGAACAATGACGCTGTAGGATGGCATAGATCACAGGCTGAAGTTGGTCTCGGCAAAAAGGGATGAGTTGACGATTCGCTCTCCATTTCTCTAGGGGCAGTATTCACTGGTTCAGTACAGTCTGAGGCCTTCTGTGTCTATGTACAATGACAGCCATCGTAAGCAGTTCAACTACTTGGAAACTTAAACTGACAATATACTCGGACTAACCACAGACTAAGGTTGACATACACTCACAACACATTCAGACTCACGACAATCTGAAAACAAACCGATGACAGACTCAAACGGACGATAAAGTGACCAAATCTCGAACAAGTGAGGGACTTAATCTACTAGTCTGAAACTGACGGTAGACTCAAATTGGATACAGACTGCAACTGGATACGGACTTCACTCCATTGCTAACAAGTGGTTAGGCACTAGAACCAACGATAGATTTGGACAGTGACTAGATATTCGAATGGACGACTGGTTACACTGAGGTGATAAAGTCAGCGTATATCTCCCAATTCCATCTTGGACCTACTTTTGCCCAGCGTGGTGCAACCACTCGAGGATGCATGGACTCAGAAGTCGTTCCAAGTCGCTTGCAGAAATGTTGAGCCATGCTGCCTCTACACCCAAAAGTGTGAAAGTGTTGCCGTTTCAGGACGTTCGATGGGGTTCATGTTGGGCGATCTGGATGGGCAGACCATTCGCTCGAACTCCTCAGAAGGTTCTTCAATCCAGTCGTGAGCAAATGTGGCCCAGAGACCAAGCACATTGTCATCCATAAAAATTCAATCGTTGTTTGGGAACATGAAATCCATGAATAACTGCAAATGGTACCACAGTAGCCAAACATAACCATTTGCAGTTAATGATCGATTCAGCTGGACCATTATGGAGCCAGCTAGCTGCACACAAGCCGCAGTGTTGTAGCACCATGTACTAAGAGAATTTAATCATCATGGCATGGCAATCCCTCTTCATGCGCACGATACATTCAGCTCCATTTAGCACTCACCTGTCGACATTAACAACGCGCACAGAAACGTGACTTTTCATTCCTGACTGGGACCTTCGCGTAAAACTGATCTTTGCAGTTATAAATAAGAAAACGAAACAGCAATGCCTGTGTTATTATTAAGGGGGGACGTTGATGGAAAGCAAACACTATTTTAAAAATGCACCAAATCTATAGTTTGGAGATGTTGTTGTCGTTGTTGTGGTCTTCAGTCCTGACACTGGTTTGATGCAGCTCTCCATGCTACTCTATCCTGTGCAAGCTTCTTCATCTCCCAGTACCTACTGCAACCTACATCCTTCTGAATCTGCTTAGTGTATTCATCTCTTGGTCTCCCCCTACGATTTTTACCCTCCTCGCTCCCCTCCAATACTAAATTGGTGATCCCTTGATGCCTCAGAACATGTCCTACCAACCGATCCCTTCTTCTGGTCAAGTTGTGCCACGAACTTCTCTTCTCCCCAATCCTATTCAATACTTCCTCATTAGTTATGTGATCTACCCATGTAATCTTAAGCATTCTTCTGTAGCACCACATTTCGAAAGCTTCTATTCTCTTCTTGTCCAAACTATTTACCGTCCATGTTTCACTTCCATACATGACTACACTCCATACAAATACTTTCAGAAATGACTTCCTGACACTTAAATCTATACTCGATGTTAACAAATTTCTCTTCTTCAGAAACGCTTTCCTTGCCATTGCCAGTGTACATTTTATATCCTCTCTACTTCGACCATCATCAGTTATTTTGCTCCCCAAATAGCAAAACTCCTTTACTACTTTAAGTGTTTCATTTCCTAATCTAATACCCTCAACATCACCCGACTTAATTCGACTACATTCCATTATCCTCGTTTTGCTTTTGTTGATGTTCATCTTATATCCTCCCTTCAAGACACCATCCATTCCGTTCAACTGCTCTTCCAAGTCCTTTGCTGTCTCTGACAGAATTACAATGTCATCGGCGAACCTCAAAGTTTTTATTTCTTCTCCATGGATTTTAATACCTACACCGAATATTTCTTTTGTTTCCTTTACTGCTTGCTCAATATACAGATTGAATAACATCGGGGAGAGGCTACAACCCTGTCTTCCTCCCTTCCCAACCACTGTTTCCCTTTCATGTCCCTCGACTCTTATAACTGACATCTGGTTTCAGTACAAATTTTAAATAGCCTTTCGCTCCCTGTATTTTACCCCTGCCACCTTTAGAATTTGAAAGAGAGTATTCCAGTCAACATTGTCAAAAGCTTTCTCTAAGTCTACAAATGCTAGGAACGTAGGTTTGCCTATCCTTAATCTTTCTTCTAAGATAAGTCGTAAGGTCAGTATTGCCTCACGTGTTCCAGTATTTCTACGGAATCCAAACTGATCTTCCCCGAGGTCGGCTTCTACTAGTTTTTCCATTCGTCTGTAAGGAATTCGTGTTAGTATTTTGCAGCTGTGGTTTATTAAACTGATTGTTCGGTAATTTTCACATCTGTGAACACCTGCTTTCTTTGGGATTGGAATTATTATATTCTTCTTGAAGTCTGAGGGTATTTCGCCTGTTTCATACATCTTGCTCACCAGATGGTAGAGTTTTGTCAGGACTGTCTCTCCCAAGGCCGTCAGTAGTTCTAATGGAATGTTGTCTACTCCGGGGGCCTTGTTTCGACTCAGGTCTTTCAGTGCTCTGTCAAACTCTTCACGCAGTATCGTGTCTCCCATTTCATCTTCATCTACATCCTCTTCCATTTCCATAATATTGTCCTCAAGTGCATCGCCCTTGTATAGACCCTCTATATACTCCTTCCACCTTTCTGCTTTCCCTTCTTTGCTTAGAACTGGGTTTCCATCTGAGCTCTTGATGCTCATACAAGTGGTTCTCTTATCTCCAAAGGTCTCTTTAATTTTCCTGTAGGCAGTATCTATCTTACCTCTAGTGAGATAAGCCTCGACATCCTTACATTTGTCCTCTAGCCATCCCTGCTTAGCCATTTTGCACTTCCTGTCGATCTCATTTTTGAGATGTTTGTATTCCTTTTTGCCTGCTTCATTTACTGCATTTTTATATTTTCTCCTTTCATCAATTAAATTCAATATTTCTTCTGTTACCCAAGGATTTCTACTAGCCCTCGTATTTTTACCTACTTGATCCTCTGCTGCCTTCACTACTTCATCCCTCAAAGCAACCCATTCTTCTTCTACTGTATTTCTTTCCCCCATTCCTGTCAATGGTTCCCTTATGCTCTCCCTGAAACTCTGCACAACCTCTGGTTCGTTCAGTTTATCCAGGTCCCATCTCCTTAAATTCCCACCTTTTTGCAGTTTCTTCAGTTTTAATCTACAGGTCATAACCAATAGATTGTGGTCAGAGTCCACCTCTGCCCCTGGAAATGTCTTACAATTTAAAAGCTGGTTCCTAAATCTCTGGCTTACCATTACATAATCTATCTGATACCTTTTAGTATCTCCAGCGTTCTTCCATGTATACAACCTTCTATCATGATTCTTAAACCAAGTGTTAGCTATGATTAAGTTGTGCTCTGTGCAAAATTCTACCAGGCGGCTTCCTCTTTCATTTCTTAGCCCCAATCCATATTCACCTACTACGTTTCCTTCTCTCCCTTTTCCTACTCTCGAATTCCAGTCACCCATGACTTTTAAATTTTCGTCACCCTTCACTACCTGAATAATTTCCTTTATCTCAGCATACATTTCTTCAATTTCTTCGTCATCTGCAGAGCTAGTTGGCATATAAACTTGTACTACTGTAGTAGGTGTGGGATTTGTATCTATCTTGGCCACAATAATGCGTTCACTATGCTGTTTGTAGTAGCTTACCCGCACTCCTATTTTTTTATTCATTATCAAACCTACTTCCGCATTACCCCTATTTGATTTTGTATTTATAACCCTGTATTCACCTGACCAGAAGTCTTGTTCCTCCTGCCACCGAACTTCACTAATTCCCACTATATCTAACTTAAACCTATCCATTTCCATTTTCATATTTTCCAACCAACCTGCCCGATTAAGGGATCTGACATCCCATGCTCCGATCCATAGAACGCCAGTTTTCTTTCTCCTGATAACGACGTCCTCTTGAGTAGTTCCCGCCCGGAGATCCGAATGGGGGACTATTTTACCTCCGGAATATTTTACCCAAGAGGACGCCATCATCATTTAATCATACAGTAAAGCTGCATGCCCTCGGGAAAAATTACGGCCGTAATTTCCCCTTGCTTTCAGCCGTTAGCAGTACCAGCACAGCAAGGCCGTTTTGGTTATTGTTACTAGGCCAGATCAGTCAATCATCCAGACTGTTGCCCTTGCAACTACTGAAAAGGCTGCTGCCCCTCTTCAGGAACCACACGTTTGTCTGGCCTCTCAACAGATACCCCTCCATTGTGGTTGGCAATGAAATTTTACACCACGCTTTACCTGAAACTAGCACATTTACGTATAAAATCTTGAATACTTTCTGAGAAAAATGAACATATATTTAATTTAAAAAATATATATATATATAAAATATATATATATATATATTTGAAGTTTCAGTTTCAAAAAATAATGTATGTTCCTTTTTCTCGGAAAGTATTCGAGAGATTTCTACAAACATTTCTCTGTTGCATCTTTTTATATGTTGTAAGTTTCTCTCATGGGGTTTTTGGAATAGCTAAAATAGGACAATTTTCATAATTTTTCAATTATAATTCCACAAGCACAATGTTAAATTCATGCAAAAGTCCAAGCACTTTGCCCCATATCTCAGCTTTTAATCAGAATTTCAAAATTTTGTCTTGAGACAACGTTTATTAGGTTCACAGAAATATGTGTACAAAATTTCATAATTCTAGCATTCATAGAATCTGAGGACGAGGTACAGTCATGCTCTAAAGTATCCGAACGACCTGAATTGTATTTCGCCTGATTCGCAAACAACCCACATAACGCAGCTGTCAAACAGGTCCTCTAATCGCTCCTTGGTACAGTCGTCTGACTATTGAAAATGGTTCCAACAAGTCACCACTAGAAAACACTACTCTGTATCACAATAACTCAAGATGTGAGGTAATACTACGATACTACAAATATCAGGGAACACCTTATCACAGGTAAGACTGTACTTAAGGCTTGTTAGCTCACATTTATTACAATAAATGACATACCTGAAATTTTACCACTCTCATTATTACGTCAGATAGTTAATGCACGTAGGAAGTCTGTCGTATTCATGATTTCCTCTTCATAGTAACATACCGCACTTATTATTTAACACAAAATGACATTAAAAATTTAAGTTATTCACGAGCAGCTAGTTGATAATATGTATGAACTTCAAAAGACACGACGAACCGTCTCGTTCTGCATATGGATTCAAGCCCGGTTCATGTAGACTAAGCAAAGATTTCGTGACTGACGGTAACTAACAGTTATTCCTCATTAGGCATACTGAGAGTGATATAGCTCGATTTTAGACAGTATCAGTTAACAATTATCAACTTAAATTTACACAACGCAGACATTTTTAACGGACGTGAATTCCCTGTTAACGAACTACGAGAGATGTTAAATATTGCTTCTTCACCAGTAACTTACTTGAAATGCCGTGAGGCAAAGCTATGTGTGGGACAGAGATTCGAACCCATAACCTAATCGGATTGATATCGAAGCACAATCAACTGTGACATATCGGATTTTCTCGGCAGTAGCTAGATGTTTTAACTGAAATTACGAGACGAAACATTAATTTTTTCCTTCCCAGGACTCCAACACGGCACCTATCGCTGTAATATTCTAGAGAAAACGAACGTTAAATATGGGTTTGTTGCAACAGCAGCGACATGTGAGCATGTTTGAACTAGAAATAATATGACGAAGAGTTCAGTGCTGACTGGGAATAGAGCCCCACACATATCGTTGTTGACTACACACAAAGAGACGTCAGCTACCGAATTTTTCTCCACCAACAGCTCGGAATAACATCTTGAACTTACAGTGATCTCGCAAATAGTTCTGTGTCTCACTGGCAGTCAAAAACGTCAAATATCGTTAGTGTTGACAACGAATGAAAACACATTAAACATCAAAATTATTATCCACCACAAATAGGTGATCTCATGCTAGAGCTTGATAATACATAAAGAAATCTTTAGTGCCAGACCAGGATTCGAACCCATTCAGGCGCAATATGTGGAGATGTTGAGGAATCTGCAGTTTTGAACAAACAACAAATTGTAGCCGAGCTGTATTGTCACGAAGGAATCAAATGCCGCGTTAAGGGCGGTCTGAATTGCATTCCCAGTTCAGAACCAATTTTATCGACATACAGAAGCTCAAATAAAAGATGGAATAAGTGTCCTGTGACGCTACATAACGTTTGTTTCGTCACTAGAAATAAATAATTAGTATAAGAAAGGTTACTGGTGATGGAGTTTCTACATGTCGCCACTCCAGACTTTATTGTGGTTCGAACTAACGTCTACTTGGTGGAGAAGGAGTATCATTTTTAATGTGAATTTCATACTACAGTGCCATTATATCTTCTTCACTTGGTGTAGCCAGAAGAGAAAGGAATCTGCCTCTTCCAATATAAAATCATTGACGGGAGTTGGAATCGAACCCAGACCGTAGGTATATGAACCCATCATCAGTCCAACAGACCACCAAATCCTCTCCTCTGTGGCTCATTTTTCTATCGTAACGCCGTTGCGCCACACTGGATGAGAATTCTTACACACAGGCTCCCTGTAGTAATTTGCAGCATGTTCAGTTAATTCATTCACTTGGTTGACCGAATCACCATGAACTAGCTGCCTCGGCTACCCAGTGCATACATTGGACCCTATTTTATAATCACCGAAATAAAGTCACGTTACTGCCACCTCACAGAACAGCCAACAATGTAGGATGCAGAAATTTAAATAGAAGTGTTCCTTTCCACTTGAGCTACTGTACTGCGTTTTCTGTTTGTTGAAAACGTCGTGCAGTGCAAAAGAAAAGCTGCAACTCTTTGTCTCTCAGAAGTCTACACCCGGCCATATGCATTATCTCACAGTGCAGTGAAATGCAGAAGTTTAGGAGGAATTGTTGAGTTCATGGTAAGTGTCGCGCACTGTAGATAAGATGTCGCGAGTTCGAGTACATTCACCTCTACGTTTTTTAAAACGCAATTCAGCTGTCTGCTAAAATTATCAATCTAATGAAACTTTGAACATAATTCCCTTCACTTCTCAACCCAAAATAGTCACATGTGAAAAAAGAGCTAACTTCTGCGACATTTTGTTCTTTTCAGGTTTAATAGACAGCCAGGCAGCAGATGCATCTCGAAACTTTTGTATTATGTATGGGTAGAGCGCATCGTGCCAAAATACGTCGGAAAAGTATTTTCTACATAAGCTGTCGTCTGGTAGTGGCATTTTGTTCTTCTTCAAACCTTGTTTGAGAGCTTTAACTCAGAACAAGTTTTTTACATGCTTGTAATCAATAAACCGCATGTGCATTTTCAAACTGTTATAGGTAACATCAGAGAATTCGCATATATCCTTGATGATTAATTTCTCTCTCATGTTTACTATTGTTGTAACAACACTAAAGGAAACCTTACGAAAATTATGAACTGTAATATAAGATATGTAATAACACTACCCTCAATAACCTTACGACGAAAGTCTGTTTTAATAAAACTGAGTATCTGTACACAAGCGTGGCTCTGTCGACACGAATTGGTAAAATACTACTCACTTGAATTTTGATTGGGTCTATGTTTTATTGGTATGCTGTGTCAAACTCAAAATGTATGCAAATGTGGCATTTCATAAATAAAATTATGTATTCCTAGAAACCCAAAATTTGCTTGTCAGCCGAGGAACGAAGCGTTACCTGTTGTGCAGCATTGTAAGTTTTTCACCATTGCACTATGAGCCGAAAGTATTTTCTTGCGATTACTTTATCGATGTTTGATCTGACTGTTTGTAGCTCTTGCATAGAAGGGATGAAAAAGCTACACTCAGTGAGACTGTAACTGCGAACAATAACAGACGCTATTTCCCAGGTCTGTACGTTACCACACTGCTGACGAAGAAGTATGTGTCTTAGCTTCCTCTCACGAGACCAATAGTGGCTAGAACTCGTAAACCGCTATTTCAAGGATGAGATTGGTTGCGGTTTCCACGTGCAACAACTTTCCTGGGCTGAAAACCGTAAATTTACAATCGTTTGTTACACCTCTAGCGATAATAACTCAGATTATTCAATGGAGATGACAGGTAACATCAAGTGAACTTTGAGGCTTAATTCCGTGCACACTAGGAAGTAACTCGTCGATCACAGAGTTGCCAAACATACATTGCCTTGTTGCCAAATCTCAGTTACAATACCAGTAGGAAGAAGACGAACCGATGTGATCTTACAGCGGGCTGGGAAGTGACCATAGCTGGTGTCTCCAAGTCGCGGCTGCAACGGCTTGGAATACGTAATGCGTCTGATTCGCATTTCTGTAGCTAGGTTTGTGGGCAGGAGCGTAGTTACTAATAATACTCAGAACTGACTGCAAACTAAGCATCATAAATCAGTAACTCTCATAGTTGTTTTTATATTTCTTTCGTAAGTATACTCAAAACTAAGAAATTCATTTTCGTGCCTTGCCGATAGTCGAGCACAACAAACAAATAAAAATAAAAAAAGAATGTGTGTGTGTGTGAGACAGAGAGAGAGATAAAAATCAAAAACAATGAGAGAGAGAGAGAGAGAGAGAGAGAGAGAGAGAGAGAGTAAAAAATTGTAAAGAAATAGAATCATGATATGTAAAGAACTCTTTCATTAAAATGACACGTTCCACATCATTACGATAATCGTTTTCATGAGCTATTAAAGAAGAATTAATGTAATGTAATCTAATCTAATCATATCGTATTGATGACTAGCCGTGAAGAGTCATGAATTACCGAAATTTTTGCCAATACCAGTAACCAAATCTAAACCTGAAAATAAAAGACGACAGTTTTTGTAATAAACCGGGACTTTTATCAAGACCCTTTCGTCCCTGTTAACTAACCTCCAGAGATGTTTGATATACCTCTGTTCTGAAATAACAAGGTGTGCATGCATTTAAAGATGAAGTGCATGATGTGAAGTTCTGTGACGGAGATACGAACCCAACACGTAATCGGATTATTAACTAAGCAAAATCAAATGTTTCGTATCGGTTTTTCTAACCACTTGCTAGGTGTTTGAATCTAAAATAAGGATACAAACTTTTGTGCCTAAGCGACAATCGAATTGCACACCTACCGTGCATCCTCGAATATAGCTTAAGTAACATTTGCTTACTCACCAATAGTAAGATGTGTGCGTGTTTGACCAGAAATAACGACACCTATTACGATTGTTGGCAACACATGAACAGACATTAAAACTGATGTTGATCAGTTGACATTGTAGCAGCTGAGGAGAGCTCCGCCTACCATCTTCCAAGGAAGCCATGGGTCTGAAGATGGTTATGTAAAAATAAGTGAAACCGGTCACCTATATTATTGAGACATAAGTGTTGTGATCAAGACTGAACTTTAGTTAAAATATAATAATCTCCAGAATGAGATTTTCACTCTGCAGCGGAGTGTGCGCTGATATGAAACTTCCTGGCAGATTAAAACTGTGTGCCCGACCGAGACTTTCTTTCAGGAGTGCTAGTTCTGCAAGGTTCGCAGGAGAGCATCTGTAAAGTTTGGAAGGTAGGAGACGGATACTGGCATAAGTAAAGCTGTGAGTACCGCGCGTGAGTCGTGCTTCGGTAGCTCAGATGGTAGAGCATTTGCCCGCGAAAGGCAAAGGTCCCGAGTTCGAGCCTCGGTCGGGCACACAGTTTTAATCTGCCAGGAAGTTTTATAATAATTTATTGATCACTGTATTCCAAAAATGATTACCAAAATTAACCAGGTATTTAGTTTTGTCTTCACTTATCCTTAGAGCTACATCTTCACTAGCCTTGATTAACGCATTCGCATTTGCTGTTGCAAATTATTTCCTATCGCTAACGATGTTTAGATCATCTGCATACCCTAATATCTTACTATTTCCATTTAACTCCACGCACTCTAAATTATCCGCTGCCATCCGATTTGTTTTGGCGATTCTAATTCTAACAAGGATTACCGTACTGTGGCAAGCGAAGAGCGACTATAGCAATGTTTACAGTAGCACTTTAGAAATTAGCCCAGATCTTCTTATAATTCCTACCAGTGCTGGTGGAGACCAGTGCTTGTGGAGAAATGCACCCGATTAGTGTCATTTGCGGGCACAGTACCCAGCACTGGGAAAAAAAAACCTCGCCAGCGAGACCTGCCGGATGGGGCGGGCGTGCGCGATTGGCTTCAGGGGCCGCTCCGGAGGCGCTGATTGGTCGGCTATGAGGCCGGCAGCTCGTTAGGCCCGGGTCGGCTATTGCAGTCCCGAGCGTCGTCCGGCGTCGCCTGCCCGGTGGCGTTCATCACATCCGCGGCGCGCCTGATGCACTGTTAATGCGCCGCCGATATTGCCTGCCGGCGGTGCATGGCTTTCAGGGCGGATAGGGTTGCACGTTCGGGGCACGGATCACCTCCCCTTCTGGCACCTCGCCGGTGAAACTTGCACTTCCAAATCAGGGAGTCTTTGCGATGATCACGCTCGTGAGATACAGTTCTTACTTAAACACAAAACGACGGGGGGGAAATTAACCGTAGTGGCTGCCAAATAGAAGCTTAGAATAATTCCATATCTCGACACTCCGCAAGCCAAGACATACACTGCTGGCCATTAAAATTGCTACACCACGAAGATGACGTGCTACAGACGCGAAATTTAACCGACTGGAAGAAGATGCTGTGATATGCAGATGATTAGCATTTCAGAGCATTCATACAAGGTTGGTGCCGGTGGCGACACCTACAACGTGCTGGCATGAGGCATGTTTCCAACCGATTTCTCAAACACAAACAGCAGCTGACCGGCGTTGCCTGGTGAAACGTGGTTGTGATGCCCCGTGTAAGGAGGAGAAATGCGTACCATCACGTTTCCGACTTTGATAAAGGTCGGATTGAAGGCTATCGCGATTGCGGTATATCGTATCGCGACATTGCTGCTGGCGTTGGGCGAGATCCAATGACTGTTAGCAGAATATGAAATCGGTGGGTTCAGGAGGGTAATACGAAACGCCGTGCTGGATCCCAACGGCCTTATATCACTAGCTGTCGAGATGACAGTGAAACGTCCCCTTGGAACAATTTTACACGACTCTGCTGATAAACCTCTTACACTATTTGCTTTTCAAACAGCTGACCAAAACTGAACGTACTCAAACATTCACTAAAGTGACACACAATATTTTTAGCGCAACGCAATCTGACTATCAAAGATCCCTGCAAAAGAATGGCCCTGACTAACATTAACCTATACCTTTCACAAATCACTTACCTCACAAAAATCTCCGTTACTCGAACTACTGCAATACAGCGAGCGCCACTACTGCCAGCTAAATAAAAGATTCAAACTACGGAAGTCACTAACTACTGATAGGGATAGTTAGCAAATGAAAGATTTTAATAGAGAACAAACACTGTATTTACCTTAATATCATCAAAAGTCATAATATATGTAATTTCAAAACTCCGCCATCTCTCTCCTCACATCCACCACTGCTGGCGGCTCACCTCTAACTGCGCAATGTTACGCGCTGTTCACATCCAGCTGCCGCTGCCTAACACTACAATGGCAGACAACAATGCAAACTTGCCACATACTGCACACAGCACAGCCAGTGATTTTCATACAGAGCGCTACGTGGCATTACCAATATAAAAATCTAAACAGCCTACTTACATAGCCCCCATGCTCCCAACAAAAATTTTTACAAATTTTTTTGGGCAGTGGCCAATACAGATTTGAAAAAATTTTTCATAATTACAGTAAGAAAGATATCAAATGCACACACTTATTAATACCATGTTGGTCAAAAGCTAAAATTTTCTCACAGTCCATAAAGACAGTCCTGATCATTCATCATAAGAGTAAACCTGCAGTTTGTTTTCTCAAAGTCTGAGCAGTAAAAGACAATGCACACGGAAGTAATGGATTTCCATGCAGTCGTGAAGAAGTAGTGTTGTCCTTCCAACGGAAAGACAGTGCTGACTCTTGACATGCTCACAGGTAATGGGCCACAACAGAGCAAACCCACAGCAGAGTCAGTCGAAGTTGATGAATATTGGTAGGTAGATCATCACAGAGTAGACCCACTGTAGTCCTGGTAGAGAGTATGGTATTGGTGGGCCACCAGAGGTGCAGACCCACTGTAGTCCTTGTAGAAATTGTGGACAGGCCCACTGTAGTCCTGGTAGAGATTGTGGTATTGGTGGGCCACCAGAGCTGCAGACCCACTGTAGTCCTTGTAGAGACGGTCAGCAGCCATCTGTTGTGACTGTGCAGGTGCACAATCACCATTGAAGAGTCTTGCAGAGAAGATAGCAAGTCCATAAACCACCACTTCTGCACTCACAAAGTTTGTGGAATTGTCCTTAGAACCAGCAATGCTGTTATCCAGTCCCTTGCTGAATTATTAACACACGTGCAAACACTATCAGTCCCTACTTCTCACATATTGTCCATATACTATGACCAACAGAAACGTATGCAGTGAAATGTAACATACAAGTTACTTAATTAGATGAACTGGAGTCAATTACAATTTTATAACATAAGAATACAATTACAAAGATACAAAATACATCATTAAAGAACATTACAATACAGCTAACATTTGTAGTAACACAGGCTTTACAAAAGAATAGAAATAAACATATACATCAGTGTTACAAAAATAATGACATAAGTACATACATAAAAGATCAGAATAACTTTTGAAACATCACCTTCACATATGAGCAACAAAACAGAATAAATAATGTCTCAACATCTTTACAAGGTAAATAACACAGTATTAGAAAAATTCTACAACATAGCTCTCATCAGCTAAACCCATAAAGACAGGAAAAACACAAATACACAAGGGTACACAAACATATAGAGGGATGACACAAAAGGAAAGGACAGGGTTTGTTTTACTGCAGTATTTTGCATGGAGATCTCCCTTTGTTCATCATTATTCCCAAAAGTACTATCTAAGCCTGCTTTCTGTATTCTGTTCACATCCTCTTTCAAAATAGTTTTTCTCCACTGTACACTACATTTTTTTTTTTGGCCAAACCATTTTCTTATAGCTTCATAATGCATTTCGTCCAATTCATCATAGTTAGTTTCTTATATAGTCCACCCCCTCTTAAGCTAACTTAAATCTACTGAGCTCAGATGCTAAACAAAGGGACGAGGCAATGCAGCATCACATAAAACAATTACTACAAACAGAAATGCAAAAAAAATGGAAAATTGCAAATCAAGCTACAGTAATATGAAACGTCCCCTTAGAACAATTTTACACGACTGTGCTGATAAACCTCTTACACTATTTGCTTTTCAAACAGCTGAGCAAAACTGAACGTACTCAAACATTCACTAAAGTAACACAAAATATTTTTAGCGCAACGCAATCTGACTATCAAAGATCCCTGCAAAAGAATGGCCCTGACTAACATTAACCTATACCTTTCACAAATCACTTACCTCACAAAAATCTCCGTTACTCGAACTACTGCAATACAGCGAGCGCCACTACTGCCAGCTAAATAAAAGATTCAAACTACGGAAGTCACTAACTACTGATAGGGATAGTTAGCAAATGAAAGATTTTAATAGAGAACAAACACTGTATTTACCTTAATACCATCAAAAGTCATAATATATGTAATTTCAAAACTCCGCCATCTCTCTCCTCACATCCACCACTGCTGGCGGCTCACCTCTAACTGCGCAATGCTACGCGCTGTTCACATCCAGCTGCCGCTGCCTAACACTACAATGGCAGACAACAATGGAAACTTGCCACATACTGCACACAGCACAGCCAGTGATTTTCATATAGAGCGCTACGTGGCATTACCAATATAAAAATCTAAACAGCCTACTTACAACAGGCATCTTATCCGCATGGCTGTAACGGATCGTGCAGCCACGTCTCGATCCACGTCAACAAATGTGGACGTTTGCAAGACAACAACCATCTGCACGTACAGTTCGACGACGTTTGCAGCAGCATGGACCATCAGGTCGGAGATCATGGCAGCGGTTACCCTTGACGCTGCATCACAGACAGGAGCGCCTGCAATGGTGTGCTCAACTACGAATCTGGGTGCACGAATGGCAAAACATCATTTTTTCGGATGAATCCAGGTTCTGTTTACAGCATCATGATGGTCGCATCCGTGTTTGGCGACATCGCGGTGAACGCACATTGGAAGCGTGTATTCGTCATCGGCATACTGGCGTATCACCCGGCGTGATGGTATGGGGTGCCGTTGGTTACACGTCTCGGTCACCTCTTGTTCGCATTGACGGGACTTTGAACAGTGGACGTTACATATCAGATGTGTTACGACCCGTAGCTCTAACCTTCATTCGATCCCTGCGAAACACCACATTTCAGCAGGATAATCCACGACCGCATATTGCAGGTCCTGTAAGGGCCTTTCTGGACACAGAAAATGTTCGACTGCTGCCCAGGCCAGCACATTCTCCAGGTCTCTCACCAATTGAAAACGTCTGGTCAATGGTGGCCGAGTAACTGGCTCGTCACAATACGCCAGTCACTACTCTCGATGAACTGTGGTATCGTGTTGAAGCTGCATGGGCAGCTATACCTGTACACGCCATCCACGCTCTGCTTGACTCAATGCCCAGGCGTAACAAGGCCGTTATTACGGCCAGAGGTGGTTGTCCTCAGTATAATTTTTCAGGATTTATGTACCCAAATTGCGTGAAAGTGTAATCACATGTCAGTTCTAGTATAACATATTTTTCGAATGAATACCCGTTAACCATTTGCATTTCTGTTTGGTGGAGCAATTTTAATGGCCAGTAGTGTAGTCTGCGACATAAGGTTACCTTGTACTGTCAGTAGTCATTCCTGTTCCTCTCACAAATGGAGCGATGAGTAAATGACTGTCTACATTCGTCTTGATGCGAGAAATGGCAACGAAAGGACAATCCGAGCTTGTATGTAGAATCTACGATACTGGTGTCGTATCATGACACCTACGGAAAAATAATATCCACACAATTTTTCGAGGGTAGCAAGGGCGGATAGGAGCGAAACGTATCGCAAAATGAGCTTAATATGCGGTGTATGATGGTAAGTACCGTGTCTTTACTGACCTGTTCCACTCGCAAATGGAGCGAGGAAGAAACGAGCCCAAATTTATCTTACCTCCGTGGTACCTAACCGAAAAGTACGCTGGCGGCAGTAAAATCGTTCTGCAGTAAGCAGCAAATGAATGTGCCCTAGATTTTATGTACTGTTGCTCGACCGAACCTAGCGATAACACATTTAGCAGCTCGCCTCTGAACTGCTCCTACGTCTTCCTTTAATTCTGACTTATAGGGATCAAAAGACTTGAGCAGTACTCAACCACAGATTTCACTAGTGTCCTATAAGCGGTCTCCCTTGAATGTAAGCTACACTTTCCTAGGAATATCCTATGAACTGAAGCCAAGCACCTTCCCTATTGCCGGCCTGGGTGGCCGAGCGGTTCTAGGCGCTACAGTCTGGAACCGTGCGACCGCTACGGTCGCAGGTTCGAATCCTGCCTCGGGCATGGATGTGTGTGATTTCGTTGGGTTAGTTATGTTTAAGTAGTTCTAAGTTCTAGGGGTCTGATGACCTCAGAAGTCAAATCCCATAGTGCTCAGAGCCATTTGAGCCTTCCGTATTACGTACCATTTCATATTGCTCTGCAGCGTTACATCTAGGCATTCAGTCGGTGTGACAGTGTCAATCAATACATAATACTGTATTTCAACATTACAGGTGTGCTTGCCCTACTCATCTGGGTTAACTTCCATCCTTATCTATGTAGAGTAACCTGTCATTCCTCACACGAAACAGAAAACTGTCTGTCATTCTATGTGCTAGACAATCAGTGAACACAATGATCTCCCGTGTACTGCAGCGTTATCAGCAAATTTCTCACATTGTACGTCGGATGGGTTATGTACGTAAAGAAGAACAGCGGTGCTATCACACTTCCCTGGGGCACTACTGACAAGGCCCTTGTCTCTGATGACCACTCGCCCTCCAAGACAACGTACTGTGTTCTATTACTTAAGAAATCTTCGGGCCACTCACATATCTGGAAATCTATTAGATGTGCTTGTAACTTGGTTAACAGTCTTCAGTGAAGTATTGCCCTCCATCCATGGTCCACAGAATTTCGTGTGTCAAAAGGACAACCTGAGTTGCGCAAGATCATGCATTCTGATTTCCGTGATTAGCTGTGGGTAGAAGCTTTTCTGTGTCAAGGAAAGCTGTTATGTTCGAACTTAGAATGTGTTCAAAACTTCTGCAGTATACTGACTGTAAGGATATTAGTCTGTAATTTTGTGGGTCCGTTCATTTATCCTTCCTGCATACAGGAGTCGCCTGAGTTTCTGTCTAGTTACTATGAGCCCTTCATTATGTGGATAAATTACGTGCAGAGTTTAGTAAATTAACTGTAGGCCTGGAGGCGAACGAAAACATTTTCTTCCATGTGTACAAAGTCCACAAACTCCGGATTCATAGGGAATTCTAGTAAATTCTAATAAATATTCTATATTATATAAATATTAATAAATAAATAATAACTAAATAAATTCTAATAAGTCTAATAAGAGAAATTTGTGGCATAACTTGACTAGAAGAAGGGATCGGTTGTTAGGACGTATTCTGAGGCATCAAGGGATTACCAGTTTAGTACTAAAGGGCAGCGCGGAGGATAAAAATCGTAGAGGAAGACCAAGAGACGAATACACTAAACAGATTCAGAAGGATGTAGGTGGCAGAAGGTACTGGGAGATGAATAAGCTGGCACAGGATAGAGTAGCATGGAGAGCTGCATCAAACCAGTCTCTGGACTCAAGACCACAACAACAAGTCTCATAAGTTCCGTTTCTTTCCAGATTCAATGATGGCTGTGTCTAAAGAAGAACGAATGGAGTTGGTACTTTTAAGTCAAAGAGAAGGATGGTTGTATAGCAAAATTGCAGAAGAATTTAACCTTCGACACTCTCATCGTCTACCTATTTGTTTTACTGCCGTTGGGAAATTAATCACCGAGTTTAAAGAAACGGGCAGTGTGTTGGGCAACCAACTTTCAGTACGACCAAAGACTTCCGACGAAACGAAAGAGGTTGTCTTGGCCAAGGATTATGCTAGCCCAAAGAAATCGCTTCGTCATACATCGACGTAGTCGGGTGATCAAAGATCAACCATCCACAAATCCTGACAAAGGACTGATTTCATCCGTACAAATTAGAGATATAGCATTATTTAAACGAAGATGACCCAGATAGTTGTATGTATGATGTATGAATGGTTAGTAGATATATTGGATGAAAATATTAATTTTACTAAGGTCTGTGCGTTGTTCAGTGATGAAGCCGGATTTTATGCCAATGGTGGAGTGACCAGAAAAAATCCTCGATATTGGTATCAAGGCAGTCCGCATTCGATGAGTCCATCCAAACAGTATGGCTGCCAATGTTTGGTGATGCGGTGTCGTCTGTGGAAAACTCAAGTGCTAGTATCTTTTCTCTTTGGTGAACTTGTAATGGGTGAGACTTACCAGATCACGCTGAAAGAGAAATTGATGTCCCAAATTGAACTTTTGGGTGAAGGACATCCATACTGTTGTGACTTGGCAAGACAGCCAAGCCACTATGACCGGTAGCCGAAAAGCACGCGTTTAAGCTCACGCAAGCTGGCGTGAGGTCTGGAACAGGACAATGTAATTAATATAGCCAATAAGGTACGTTGCTGCTGGAATACTTAACTTTAATCCATAATTGGTGTACATCGGTCTGACGGTACAGCATCACAAGATAAATAGCAAATGATAATGGCGCCTTGCTAGGTCGTAGCAAATGACGTAGCTGAAGGCTATGCTAACTATCGTCTCGGCAAATGAGAGCGTAATTTGTCAGTGAACCATCTCTAGCAAAGTCGGCTGTACAACTGGGGCGAGTGCTAGGACGTCTCTCTAGACCTGCCGTGTGGCGGCGCTCGGTCTGCAATCACTGATAGTGGCGACACGCGGGTCCGACGTATACTAACGGACCGCGGCCGATTTAAAGGCTACCACCTAACAAGTGTGGTGTCTGGCGGTGACACCACACATACTGGTTTCCGAAGGATGGAGTTCCCTGCCCATTTTGCTGCAGGTGCTGGAGATTGGTTGAATGACAGTTTTCCTCACTGGGTTGGGAGAAGAGATCGTAAGTGGACTCCTCGTTCGTCAGACCATTCTTCTTTCCATTTCTTTTTCTAGAGTATGCAGAAAGATTACCCGATGAAGATTACACATTTAAAATACCTGGCAGAACTGAATATCATTGTGCTAAAGTCCACGGAATTTCAGACGTATTTCGTCGAGTTCCCGTTTATGTTTGAAAGCGCATGAAATTATGCGTTGAAAAGCACGAAGATCATGTTGAAAATGTTATTTAACAGTAAAGTGACTTGAATGTCCTTTGTTATTATTTACGAATTACCTATGCACCCAGACTTTATCGACAACCTGTGGTCCTCAGCGATGAGTCTACGTTTCACATAAGGGGAAAAGCGATACCCACAGCAGCCTCGCACTATACCAGGTGTAGAAGTATAAAACATTAATTTCCCTATAGATGGTGCTAGCCGTCAATGTAGGGCCCGGGAGACCGCGTCTGCACCACCATCTGCTTCCTGCAGCGGCTGATGACGAATTTCAACACACAGTAACCCGACCCCCTGTATCTGTTCCAAACCCGTAAACACGTCGAGTTTTGTGCCGATTTGCGGACAGCATTGGTTTCCTGTTATCACCTGAAGAAAACTGCTGCAGAATCGCATCGAATGCTTGTCGAAGCTTTCGGCGAACACGCTCTTGGGAAAACACAGTGTGTCGAGTGGTTCAAAAAATTCAACAGTGGCGATGTTGACGTGAGAAACGATGAGCGCGGGAAACTACCGAAAAAGTTGGAAGACAACGAATTGCGGGCCTCATTGGAATAAGATGATACTGAAACTCAACAGGAACTAGTGGAACACTAGAATATGAGGCAAAAAGCTGTTTCTCTTAGGTTGAAAGCTATGGGAAGGGTGCCGAAAGTGGAAAAATGGGTTCCACATGAAGTGAATGAAAGATAGCTTGCAAATAGAAAGACCACTTGTAAAATGCTGTTCGCCAGATACTAAAGAAAGTCGTTTCTCCATCGAATAGTGACAGGTGGTGAAAAATATTTTGAGAATCCTAAGGGTGGTAAATTATGGTTGAATCCAGAAAAACCATCGACGTCCACTGGTAGATCACATCGCTGTGGAAAGAAGACAATGCTCTGTTTTTGGTCGGATAAGAAGGGTGTCATTTGCTACAGGGTGTTTCAAAAATGACCGGTATATTTGAAACGGCAATAAAAACCAAACGAGCAGCGATAGAAATACACCGTTTGTTGCAATATGCTTGCGACAACAGTACATTTTCAGGCGGACAAACTTTCGAAATTACAGTAGTTACAATTTTCAACAACAGATGGCGCTGCAAGTGATGTGAAAGATATAGAAGACAACGCAGTCTGTGGGTGCGCCATTCTGTACGTCGTCTTTCTGCTGTAAGCGTGTGCTGTTCACAACGTGCAAGTGTGCTGTAGACAACATGGTTTATTCCTTAGAACAGAGGATTTTTCTGGTGTTGGAATTCCACCGCCTAGTACACAGTGTTGTTGCAACAAGACGAAGTTTTCAACGGAGGTTTAATGTAACCAAAGGACCGAAAAGCGATACAATAAAGGATCTGTTTGAAAAATTTCAATGGACTGGGAACGTGACGGATGAACGTGCTGGAAAGGTAGGGCGACCGCGTACGGCAACCACAGACGGCAACGCGCAGCCAGTGCAGCAGGTGATCCAACAGCGGCCTCGGGTTGCAGCTGCGGTCCAAATGACTCCAACGTCCACGTATCGTCTCATGCGCCAGAGTTTACACCTCTATCCATAGAAAATTCAAACGCGGCAACCCCTCAGCGCCGCTACCATTGCTGCACGAGAGACATTCGCTAACGATATAGTGCACAGGATTGATGACGGCGATATGCATGTGGGCAGCATTTGGTGTACTGACGAAGCTTATTTTTACCTGGACGGCTTCGTCAATAAACAGAACTGGCGCATATGGGGAACCGAAAAGCCCCATGTTGCAGTCCAATCGTCCCTGCATCCTCAAAAAGTACTGGTCTGGGCCGCCATTTCTTCCAAAGGAATCATTGGCCCATTTTTCAGATCCGAAACGATTACTGCATCACGCTATCTGGACATTCTTCGTGAATTTGTGGCGGTACTAACTGCCTTAGACGACACAGCGAACACCTCGTGGTTTATGCAAGATGGTGCCCGGCCACATCGCACGGCCGACGTCTTTAATTTCCTGAATGAATATTTCGATGATCGTGTGATTGATTTGGGCTATCCGAAACATACAGGAGGCGGCGTGGATTGGCCTCCCTATTCGCCAGACATGAACCCCTGTGACTTCTTTCTGTGGGGACACTTGAAAGACCAGGTGTACCGCCAGAATCCAGAAACAATTGAACAGCTGAAGCAGTACATCTCATCGGCATGTGAAGCCATTCCGCCAGACACGTTGTCAAAGGTTCCGGGTAATTTCATTCAGAGACTACGCCATATTATTGCTACACATGGTGGATATGTGGAAAATATCGTGCTATAGTGTTTCCCAGACCGCAGCGCCATCTGTTGTTGAAAATTGTAACTACTGTAATTTCGAAAGTTTGTCTGCCTGAAAATGTACTGTTGTCCCAAGCATATTGCAACAAATGGTGTATTTCTATCGCTGCTCGTTTAGTTTTTATTGCCGTTTCAAATATACCGGTCATTTTTGAAACACCCTGTATGAGCTGCTAAAACCTTGAGGAATTGTTAACACTGATCGCTACCAACAATAAATGATGAATTGACCTCGTGCATTACGCGAAGAACACGCGGAATATGTAAAAAAGGCAACACTAAGTCCTATTGCTGTAACTAACCTGTTACTGCGGGTTATTCCTTATTATTGGGAATGGAAATTCTTATTGCTTATGAAATTAACGTGAGAAGAGTAGGGTCGCCACCGACTCTAACCATACAACAAATCAAAGATTTGGTCGAGTCGGGAAATAAATTAATTTGATCACAGACCAAAAACTCACAAAAATTCATACGTTGTGATGTCGCTCATAGGGGATACGATGTAATTAATAGTGTTCCCCGTGCACTGTCACGACAATTAATCATTTAAAACAAAATAGCAAATGCAAGAACACTGTGCAAAAGATCAGCTCCCAGCAACACACCTGAAAATAAGACTTAATCTAAAGCATTTGTTATAAAATACGAGGGGAGACTAATCACTGGACCTGTGCATCAGGAAACGCATTGGATGTGCTAACGGGAAAGCTACGAGGTGAGTGGCTTAGGTGCAAAAACGTAATCTCGGAACACAAGAGAAAATTGTAGATAAAATCATTTATTCCTAAGATAAGGATGTGAGGCATGTACACGATTCCTGATAACACGTGGTTTGTGGAGACACAATTTCTAGGTATAGTGCCCAAATTCCAACAATATCGCATCACACAATCATGTTCACATTATCTAAAACAAACATGCGATCGGACAGTTAGTGATGCCAGTAGCCCAATAACTGTAAAGTTCTACCACGTGATTGGCTCCCCACGGACGAAAGACACATAAAGCAAGGAAAATTTACGATAAGGCAAAGCTCTAAATATTTAGAAAGGTGAAAGCTTATGGAGGCACAGCTGAAGGCAAACAGACATTCATACAGAAGCGAGTGCTCACTTCTTATCGACACCTTTGTGTGGCGCTCTTCCGGCGGATCCAAGTCTGCTACAGAAATTTGCTAAAAGAAAAATCTGCCAAAGTTTTGCATTCCTTGCTGCGACAAGGCAAAGCAATCGTCCAGCTTTGAAAAGCGAGACCAAAAGCTAACAGCTCTCCCCTCGCCAAGTAACAACGCGCCACGCGGTCAGTGTAACTCACCCTTCTTCGACTGGAGCACAGCTGTGGACGCTTCCCGTACCGGCGGCAGACTGCCTCCCTGTTTCCTCTCCAGCCTCTTCCACGCTCCGCGTGGTCCGGAAAACCCAAAGATGCCATTTCCGCCACCAACCTGACGCAGGTGGATTTCTCACAAGTAGCCAAAACCTCTCTGCCTACTTGACCACTACGAGAGTTGGATATTCTGTACAATTGCTGCTGAATCTCTACGACTATCGCAGACTTTCTGCAGCAGACTACGCCACCGTCTAGCAACGTGACACACAACCACATTCATTCAATCACACCACTGTGATAATTATGGGAAAAGAGAAACAAGGAAGGAAAGAGAAATACTAGTGAAAATGGGCTACCGGACTAATGAAAGGTGGCTACAGGGCCCTTTCACTGCTCCCTCATCACAGAAAGCAAAACGGGCCAGGGAAACGATCGAGTTCAGTTGGGAAATACTAAGGCATGCGGCTGGTTCTCCAGACTTGGATTCGTCCTATTATCATTTATTTGTATCACTGGGACACGCTCTAGCTGCACAACGCTTCAGTTCGTTTGAAAATGTACGAAAATGGCTCTCTGACTGGTTCGCTTCAAAAGAAGAACTGTTTTTTTCGGCGTAGCATCCATAGCCTGCCAGCGAGGTGGTAATTTACCAAACTGATTAGGTCATTGGTGCCTAAGCTTACACACTACTATTAACTTAAACTAACTTAAGCTTAAGTGTTATGAGTGGAACAGGGAATTGTATCTATGCTTTATAGATCTAGAAGAGGCATATGACCGGGTTCCTAGGAGGAAGTTATGGTGTGTTCTACAAGATTATGGAATAGGAGGCAAACTTTTGCAAGCAATTACAGGTCTTTACATGGATAGTCAGGCAGCAGTTAGAGTTGACGGTAAATTGAGTTCATGGTTCAGAGTAGTTTCAGGGGTAAGACAAGGCTGCAACCTGTCTCCACTGTTGTTCATATTATTTATGGATCATATGTTGAAAACAATAGACTGGCTGGGTGAGATTAAGATATGTGAACACAAAATAAGCAGTCTTGCATATGCGGATGACTTAGTTGTGATGGCAGATTCGATTGAAAGTTTGCAAAGTAATATTTCAGAGCTAGATCAGAAATGTAAGGACTATGGTATGAAGATTAGCATCTCCAAAACGAAAGTAATGTCAGTGGGAAAGAAATATAAACGGATTGAGTGCCAAATAGGAGGAACAAAGTTAGAACAGGTGGACGGTTTCAAGTACTTAGGATGCATATTCTCACAGGATGGCAACATAGTGAAAGAACTGGAAGCGAGGTGTAGCAAAGCTAATGCAGTGAGCGCTCAGCTACGATCTACTCTCTTCTGCAAGAAGGAAGTCAGTACCAAGACCAAGTTATCTGTGCATCGTTCAATCTTTCGACCAACTTTGTTGTATGGGAGCGAAATCTGGGTGGATTCAGGTTACCTTATCAACAAGGTTGCGGTTACGGATATGAAAGTAGCTAGGATGATTGCAGGTACTAGTAGATGGGAACAATGGCAGGAGGGTGTCCACAATGAGGAAATCAAAGAAAAACTGGGAATGAACTCTATAGATGTAGCAGTCAGGGCGAACAGGCTTAGATGTTGGGGTCATGTTACACGCATGGGAGAAGCAAGGTTACCCAAGAGACTCATGGATTCAGCAGTAGAGGGTAGGAGGAGTCGGGGCAGACCGAGGAGAAGGTACCTGGATTCGGTTAAGAATGATTTTGAAGTAATAGGTTTAACATCAGAAGAGGCACCAATCTTAGCACTGAATAGGGGATCATGGAGGAACTGTATAAGGGGGGCTATGCTCCAGACTGAACGCTGAAAGGCATAATCAGTCTTAAATGATGATGATGATGATGGTAACTTAAGCTAAGGACGGCAGGGGGGGGGGGGGGAGCGACCGTGTGACAAGACGCCTTTGACCGCGCGGCTACCACACACGAAGCCCAGAGAGGTGGAAGGAATGTATAAACAGTAATGCAGATTATGTTGAATAAAATATTGTTTATAGGTTTCAAAGAACAGGCGTTTAATTATTGCAACCACATTCCGGTTTCATACTTTCACACCTGGTAGCACATAAGAGCCTCTCCAAAGCTTCACGTCTTTTGTGTCACATTCCGAGAAATACGGATACGTCGGGTGAATTGCGTACCTAGAAGTTTTGCAGTGCTGACGTATTGCCACAATAACGAGAACACGACGAAAATTTCATTCTTCTGCAAGGCTCAACACTGTCGCACAGGCACCTGCATATGAAAGCATTTCATAACAGTTAGTGATTCCGACCCAGATTCTTTGAAGATACTCTCTGGGGTAAATGTAGTCTAGGTAACGCACTGGATCAGGCGCAGCTATCACGAGAGAAGTGAGAATGAAATCAAGACTCTACGCTGTCGACAGGCGTCGATATACATCAACAGGGACAGTTGAAAATACGTGCCCCGACCCGTACTCGAACCTGGGATCTCCTACTTACATGGCAGATGCTCTGGATAGGGCATCCAAGGGCACAGAGGATAGTGCGACTGCAGGAACGTATCCCTTGCACTCTCCCCGTGAGACCCACATTCCCGTCGTAATGTCCACACACTACATTCGTAGTGCCCCTGCCCATTACACTCATTACTCACAGCACACAATCTTAAATGGTTCAAATTGCTCTGAGCACTATGGGACTTATCTTCTGAGATCATCAGTCCCCTAGAACTTAGAACTACTTAAACCTAACTAACCTAAGGACATCACACACATCCATGCCCGAGGCAGGATTCGAACCTGCGACCGTAGCAGTCGCGCGGTTCCGGACTGAGCGCCTAGAACCGCTAGACCACCGCGGCCGGCCGGCAATCTTACCAAGTCCCGTAAGAGTTCGGGTAATATGTGTGCATCCACACAGAAGAAGAAAGTCAATGGCCAGTTAGCCTTAACTACGAGGGTGAGTCAAATGAAAACTGTAGTGGACTGACAAGACAGCCAGTCCACAGTGACGGGTAACCGAAAGGCACGCGTTTACACACGCCGGCTGGCGTTAGGTCTGAAACAGGATACGTAATGAATGCTATAAAGAAAAGTACGTAGCTGCTGGAATACTTAACTTTAATCCATCATTTGTATACAGCATTCTTGATGATACAAGTGAGACTATCTCTAGAAATGGTTAATGGCGCCTTGCTAGGTCGTAGCCATGGACTTAGTTGAAGGCTATTCTAACTGTCTCTCGGCAAATGAGAGAAAGGCTTCGTCAGTGTAGTCGCTAGCAAAGTCGTCCGTACAACTGGGACGAGTCCTAGTACGTCTCTCTAGACCTACCGTGTGGTGGCGCTCGGTCTGCAATTACTGACAGTGGCGACACGCGGGTCCGACATGTACTAATGGACCGCGGCCGATTTAAAGCTACCACCTAGCAAGTGTGATGTCTGGCGGTGACACCACAAAAACCTTGAATTTGTAATAACAAATCGAAATTTCACGCCGTTATCCTGTAAGTTGGTAAGCGTGCTACAAAAAGCGTGCGGAATGGCCTGTAGGTGGCAGCATAGTGCAGATGCACTCATACCGTCGCAGTATCAGTATAAATATGGCCGCCCCACTTGCGACTTGCACCAGGGAAGAACAGCGTTCTGTTATTCGGTATTTTGCGTAGTGAAGGTGTGAAACCTTTTGAAATTCATCGGCGAATGAAGGTTCAGTACGGTGATGCATGTTTGTCACAGCTGCATGTCTACGACTGGAGTACGAAGTTAGCAAATTGTGTGACTTCAGTGGAAGATGCTCCTCGTCCACGTCAGGCACAACGAGTTGTGACTCCACAGAACATTGCAAGGTGGCGGCTTCCTTGCAAGAATCGTTACTGGGGACGAAACCTGTGTTCACTTCCAACAACCGGAAACGAAGAGAGCGGGCAAGGAATGGCGCCATTCCTCATCACCAAAACAAAAGAAGAACCATCAACATGGTAGGTTATGCTGACCCTCATTTGGGACGGAAAAGGCGTCATTTTGGAGCATTACATGCCTAGAGGGACCACTGTCAGCAGTGTATCATACACAGATCTCCTAAAAACTCATCTGCGTCCTGAAATCAAATCAAAGTGACGTGGATAGCTGTCAGCAGGTGTCCTTTTGCAACATGACAATGCAAGGCCCCACACTGGCCCTACAACAGTTGCAACAATCACAGACCTGCATTTTGACTGTCTTCCTCAGCCACCATACTCACCAGACCTTCCCCCAAGTGAATTCCATACGTCTGCACCACTCAAAGATTCAATGGGAGGAAAGAAGTTCCTTTCTGATGAAGAGGTACGCCACGCGGTGCATGAGTGGTTGCGCGGACTACCAAAGAATTTTTTCCTAAAAGAAGGCATGTACTTTGTAAGCGCTGGAGGACTGGCATTGAGCGTAGGAGAGATTATGTTGAAAAGTGATACAGCTTTGTACCACTTCTGCAAAATAAATAATATTTAAAAAAACATTTAAGGTTTTCATTTGACTCACCCTCGTATATGAAAATGGTATCTGGTCTTTTGGACATGTCCGAAAGAACAGATACCATTTTCATATACGAGGGTGAGTCAAATGAACATGTTCGGACATGTCCGAAAGAACAGATACGATCTTCACATGTCACGAGAGAGGCCAGAGACGTACTCGCAAGCAACACGCCGCCAACGCCCTCACGCTGACCAGAGCGCCTCAGTCACTCGCTCAGTCACTAGCTCACTGACTCAGGCACTGACTCACATCCTAGGTCGGCGTCTGTCTTTCACTTGCCGAGCGAGTTTAGGTTATGACAGTATATAGCGGGACCGGATTACTTGTAATAGCAAGAGACCGCTACTGGCAGCAAAAGGTCTATTACAGAAGAGCTTGTACTACAACACATAGATACTATTGAAGATAAGTTGTTTTCTTTTCTTATGAATAAAGAAGGCTGTTAATCCACATGTAGATTTATGTTGTAGAAAGAGGGTACTGGCCACCCGTAATAACATCCTTTCCCTTGCAGCCTTGGTACGAGACTCTACAGATTTTCCTGTGTATCTGGATAAGGGACACAAATTTTCTAAAAAAGGGGACAATGACGTTTCTCTGTGGGTCCATCTTTTCACATATGGTTGCGGGACCTCGGCTGATTAGTACAGAATGGCATATGAAACACCTTTCAAGCCTCTAAATTTACATATTCTTATTTTATTGGGCTACCAGTTTCGGTGACCTATTACGCCATCTTCAGGCCCCCTGACCGACGTGTACGAAGAACGGCAGATGATCGCTGTCTCAAAAATCAACGAATACCAGTAACTGAATGCTAGTCCTTATTTTGACAGGACCAGAGGTGGCTATCCTCCTACATGTCGGTCAGACTGCATGAAGATAGCGTAATGCATCGCCGGAACAGGTAGCCCAATAAAATAACAATTCGGAAATTTAGACAGCTAATCCGTCTTTGATTTGACATAGTGACATTTCTCGATGGCTGTCTAAAAATGTGGTGTCACCGCCAGACACCACACTTGCTAGGTGGTAGCTTTTAAATCGGCCGCGGTCCGCTAGTATACGACGGACCCGCGTGTCGCCAATGTCAGTAATTGCCGACCGAGCGCCACCACACGGCAGGTCTAGAGACATTGACTAGCACTCGTCCCAGTTGTACAGCCGACTTTGCAAGGAACGGTTCACTGACAACTACGCTCTCATTTGCCGAGACGATAGTTAGCATAGCCTTCAGCTACATTTGCCACGACCTAGCAAGGCGCCGTATTCAATTGATATTGAGATTCTATTAATGTATCATCAAGAGCGATGTTCTACAAATGTGGATTAAAGTTAAGTATTCCATAAGCTACGTACTTTTCTTTATAGCATTCATTACGTATCCTGTTTCAGACCTCATGCCAGCCTGCGTGAGTTTAAGCGCGTGCCTTTCGGCTTCCTCTCATTGTGTCTAGGCTGTCTTGTCTAGACACAACAAAATAACGTCCAAGATGCTACTGCAGGCGGGTGTTAAATGTCTGTGCGTAACGAAAATAATAAAAGCTAAAATGTAGGTTTGGCTCTGTCTGACTACCCGCTGAAGCAGATCTTAGGATTTCTTAATGCTCTTTAACATACAGGGTGTTACAAAAAGGTACCGCCAAACTTTCGTGAAACATTCCTTACGCACAAATAAAGAAAAGATGTTATGTGGACATGTGTCCGGAAACGCTTAAATTCCATGTTAGAGCTCATTTTAGTTTCGTCAATATGTTCTTCCACCTACGCTCAATCAAGCACGTTCTCATGATTTCATACGGGATACTCTACCTGTGCTGCTAGAACATGTGCCTTTACAGGTACGACACAACATGTGGTTCATGCACGGTGGAGCTCCTGCACATTTCAGTCGAAGTGCTCGTACGCTTCTCAACAACAGATTCGGTGACCGATGGATTGGTAGAGACGGACCAATTCCGTGGCCTCCACGCTCTCCTGACCTCAACCCTCTTCACTTTCATTTATGGGGGCATTTGAAAGCTCTTGTCTACGCAGCCCCGGTACCAAATGTAGAGACTCTTCGTGCTCGTATTGTGGACGGCTGTGATACAATACGCCATTCTCCAGGGCTGCATCAGCGCATCAGGGATTCCATGCGACGGAGGGTGGTTGCATGTATCCTCGCTAACGGAGGACATTTTGAACATTTCCTGTAACAAAGTGTTTGAAGTCGCGCTGGTGCGTTTTGTTGCTGTGTGTTTCCATTCCATGATTAATGTGGTTTGAAGAGAGGTAATAAAATGAGCTCTAACATGGAAAGTAAGCGTTTCCGGACACATGTCCACATAACATATTTTCTTTGTCTGTGAGGAATGTTTCCTGAAACTTTGGCCGTACCTTTTTGTAACACCCTGTATAAATTCCAACCTAAACAGTAATGAATGATTAAGGGAACTAATTATACTAAATGATAAACGTCGTTGCTGTTTATACATTTATTGTATATTAAAAACAATCTTTATTACAAATGTTTATGTATCCTAACTAAAATGATTGGTCCATTGAACAACTCTGCCCTTTTATTATGACTGCGCGATCTAATATAAATAATGCACAATGACTGACATCTATGTACCGAACACAAGAAGACACTACTTTTAAAGATGATCTACAATGGAGTGCAACGTCAGTTGAAACAAATCCTACACGATCACAGCTGTTTAGCCTTATAGCCCCTAATAAGCCAAAGCAATTAGCAATATCACCGTATGTACTGCGTCCGGCGGGTAGGAGTGATGGTTCTCATACACGTCTGCGACGATGGAAGAACTCCAGCCACAAAAGAAAATCTTCCAAACACTAGGACGGCAGAAGGTGGTCCTCTGACTACTACACTCTAATACTGTCTTCCCCTCTCTGTGTTCTACAGACGAGAAACGCAAACTCCCAGCCACAAGGACGGAATTCAGACAACGGTTCAAATGGTTCAAATGGCTCTGAGCACTATGCGACTTAACTTCTGAGGTCATCAGTCGCCTAGAACTTAGAACTAATTAAACCTAACTAACCTAAGGACATCACACACATTCATGCCCGAGGCAGGATTCGAACCTGCGACCGTAGCGGTCGCGCGGTTCCAGACTGTAGCGCCTAGAACCGCTAAGTCACTCCGGCCGGCTTTCAGATAACGTCTCTACGTAAGTACAGACAGAAGAAGTGCTCTCAATTACTGAACGCTGCTTACTCAACGACGACTTCCAACCCGGAGGTGAAGTCCAGAGTCGTATAAGTTCACAACAGTACAGTGCGTAACCGTTCAAACTATAAAATCTCGTGAGAGCAAAGACAAAAAGTCTGTCTGCACCAACAAGAAGCTAATACCGAGCGACCGTCACACACGGGAGCTCAAAACGGAAGACCTCTTCTCTCCACCGCTGGCCTCCGAGCAAGGCTCGGCTACCCACCATCGAAATTCCGAGAACGAATCCTATTCCCGAAACCACGCAATATTCTCCATCTCTAGAGATTCTTCTAAGGTGCGAGAGTATAGCCACCTTACAAACACACAGTTAAAATTTGAACCATCTGCTATGGTTGCTTCCGTAGACAATCGCTACCCACGGTGCAAAAACGTATTTCTTTATAACTATCGTAAGTTTCAGCATCGGGAACTCGGCACCGGATAACGACATCGAAAAAGTTTTCAAAATCCGCGACATTGCGATCTTAAGAACAAAGGATAAAAATTCCGATAATACACTCCTGGAAATTGAAATAAGAACACCGTGAATTCATTGTCCCAGGAAGGGGAAAATTTATTGACACATTCCTTGGGTCAGATACATCACATGATCACACTGACAGAACCACAGGCACATAGACACAGGCAACAGAGCATGCACAATGTCGGCACTAGTACAGTGTATATCCACCTTTCGTAGCAATGCAGGCTGCTATTTTCCCATGGAGACGTTCGTAGAGATGCTGGATGTAGTCCTGTGGAACGGCTTGCCATGCCATTTCCACCTGGCGCCTCAGTTGGACCAGCGTTCGTGCTGGACGTGCAGACCGCGTGAGACGACGCTTCATCCAGTCCCAAACATGCTCAATGGGGGACAGATCCGGAGATCTTGCTGGCCAGGGTAGTTGACTTACACCTTCTAGAGCACGTTGGGTGGCACGGGATACATGCGGACGTGCATTGTCCTGTTGGAACAGAAAGTTCCCTTGCCGGTCTAGGAATGGTAGAACGATGGGTTCGATGACGGTTTGGATGTACCGTGCACTATTCAGTGTCCCCTCGACGATCACCAGTGGTATACGGCCAGTGTAGGAGATCGCTCCCCACACCATGATGCCGGGTGTTGGCCCTGTGTGCCTCGGTCGTATGCAGTCCTGATTGTGGCGCTCACCTGCACGGCGCCAAACACGCATACGACCATCATTGGCACCAAGGCAGAAGCGACTCTCATTGCTGAAGACGACACGTCTCCATTCGTCCCTCCATTCACGCCTGTCGCGACACCACTGGAGGCGGGCTGCACGATGTTGGGGCGTGAGCGGAAAACGGCCTAACGGTGTGCGGGACCGTAGCCCAGCTTCATGGAGACGGTTGCGAATGGTCCTCGCCGATACCCCAGGAGCAACAGTGTCCCTAATTTGCTGGGAAGTGGCGGTGCGGTCCCCTACGGCACTGCGTAGGATCCTACGGTCTTGGCGTGCATCCGTGCGTCGCTGCGGTCCGGTCTCAGGTCGACGGGCACGCGCACCTTCCGCCGACCACTGGCGACAACATCGATGTACTGTGGAGACCTCACGCCCCACGTGTTGAGCAATTCGGCGGTACGTCCACCCGGCCTCCCGCATGCCCACTATACGCCCTCGCTCAAAGTCCGTCAACTGCACATATGGTTCACGTCCACGCTGTCGCGGCATGCTACCAGTGTTAAAGACTGCGATGGAGCTCCGTATGCCACGGCAAACTGGCTGACACTGACGGCGGCGGTGCACAAATGCTGCGCAGCTAGCGCCATTCGACGGCCAACACCGCGGTTCCTGGTGTGTCCGCTGTGCCGTGCGTGTGATCATTGCTTGTACAGCCCTCTCGCAGTGTCCGGAGCAAGTATGGTGGGTCTGACACACCGGTGTCAATGTGTTCTTTTTTCCATTTCCAGGAGTGTATGTCACAAACATAAATTATAGACGTTATCCGCCCCAGAATTGGTACTCTTCGTACATATCATGGTTTTTGGCGTGTCGTCAGGAACCTGCAGTGAACATGTGGTACTTTTATAAGTCGTATAAGGTTCACCCTAGACCACATCAAACGCAAAAGAACCACCCGAATTTCTCAATTTGTCTGGGCTGGAGGACGCCTGTATTGTCTAAATTTTTGCCGTGTTCTGTAGGATAACTAGGGTGTTCACAATATCCCCACAGGTAAAGAAACGATTGTTACGCGAAGCGCTATCCAAACAATTTAATCCATTATCTCTGAGATGAACAGAGCCCGAGATATGACTGCCGGAATTTTTGGAACATATTGCTACCATTCACTGTCGCTCACGGACCGATTTTGCAGGTATATTTACTGGATTACGTTAATACACTCCGCAAAATGGATCATTAATACAGTTACTAGCCAAGAAGTTACAAACTAAAAAGTCATGTTTTATGCTGAAGACTTAATTTAGTTAATTTATGTATTTGCTTATTTAACCTGATCTGATAAGTGTCATGAGGGCCTCTCTTAAATGGACCGGGGTTTTACAAATACAGTGTCTATTACATTGTAATTATCTAAGAAAAATGACAGTTTTAATAAGACAACTGTTATTAAAATGATTTGAGTGTCTGAAGTGGCAGTGTGAGTAAATTACACTGACGTGAAGTAACGAAGTTAAAACTGGCGTTACTTCTACAGCTGCTGCTGCAGCCACAAATGGTGATAATATCAGTAATAATAACGACAGTAATTGTGAGAGTAATATGAATAATGATAGTGGGGGACAAAAGGATAGTTTATAGGTCTGCAAAAAAGGTATAACGAGTTCTGGCAAAAGAAATCTTAAGGAGAGAGCATCGACTTATAATCCTGGGAAATGAGGAAGATTTGGTGGTAAACAGGGATTTACGAGGGTAACGACTGCGTACAGGGAGAATGGTAAACTTATAGTTGATTTAGTTGATATGTCATTACCTATCTTCTGAAACTGGAGGCGCTGTGAGATTTTAAACTTTCCCGGCGTACAGACTGCTCCATAAAGTTGCTGCAACGATATTTCGGCGCAGAGCCTTCTGGCAATCTTCAGGTTAATGCTGAGTATTCAGCTTAAGATGGTCAGAAGAATCTGCACCGAAATATCGTGGCAGTAACTTGCAGGTATCCGGCAGTTCGCCCGAAATTTGGTGTGGCCACTGGAGATCGTATTTAGTTCTTCAATATGATACGGGAGGTTGTTCCAGAGACGGGTTCCCGCTTGTGACGTAGCTCGATGATGGCGTATGACAGAAAGGATTATGCTGGATTGAAAGTGTATTTTTCTGTGGTGTTGTTCAGACAAGAGCGGCAATGTCGAGGATTGATATGAGAGACAGTGTTCGTGATAAGACAGTATAGAATGTGGTGTCACCGCCAGACACCACACTTGCTAGGTGGTAACTTTTAAATCGGCCGCGGTCCGCTAGTATACGACGGACCCGCGTGTCGCCACTGTCAGTGATGGCAGACCGGGCGCCGCCACACGGCAGGTCTAGTGAGACGTACGAGCACTCGCCCCAGTTGTTCAGCCGACTTAGCCAGAGATGGATCACTGACAACTACGCTCTCATTTGCCGAGACGATAGTTAGCATAGCCTTCAGCTACATTTGCTACGACCTAGCAAGGTGCCATATTCAATTGATATTGAGATTCTATTAATGTATCATCAAGAGCGATGTTCTACAAATGTGGATTAAAGTTAAGTATTCCAGAAGCTACGTACTTTTCTTTATAGCATTCATTACGTATCCTGTTTCAGACCTCACGCCAGCCTGCGTGAGTTTAAGTGCGTGCCTTTCGGCTTCCTCTCATTGTGTCTAGGCTGTCTTGTCTAGACACAACAGTAAGGACCACAGCCATTCGTAACTAGTTCCACTCGCTGTGACTTAAGAAAGGCCTTGTAGGATAACATCGCTGTAATCAATAACTGAAAATATAAGTATCTACACAGGTTCCTTTTTCAGGTCAAGGGGGAAGACCTTTTTATGTTTCTGTAGCGCATGGAGAGATGCTAATGCCTTCTTGTGTGTTCCTTCGAATTTAGATTTTGATCTTTTATTACTCCTAGACTGTTTGCTGAAGTAATGAAGTTGATTTTTGTCCCATTTAGGATAAAGATAATAGGGATTCCTGATATTTCGGGGTAATGAGCATGGAACGGCCAAGCAGTACCGTTAGGGTTTTGATGGGTTGTATCCTGCGCCCATGTTCTTGGCGCACATTGGTCGGAATAGAGATTCTAGATAGCTGTCTTACGGGTTCATAGGTTTTGCATTTAGATACTACTGGAAGTCATCAGCATAAGTGGTATTTGCAGTAGGACAAGGTTGACGACATGTCAAGTCAAGTCACGTTCACGAGCCCCCGCAGAAGATGGGGTTCAGATGCTTGTCTGTTCTTTCGAGGAGGATAGATGGTGATCTATTGCAACTCTGCCGAAAAAGCACAGTGTTGGAGCACACAGTTCATCGTTCATTTTTTAACATGGAGCTCCACAGCAGACCACCCCTACGTGTTCACATGTGGACCCAACGACCTCGTCAATTATGATTTCCGTGACCACCGAACTCGATCATCGATCAATAGAAACGTATCGGCTGTTCGGATGAATCACACTTTTGTTACACTAGGTCTCCACAAACGCCGTCATGGAAACGTGCAGCGCACCACGTGTGCACGCCGATTTGAGCGGTATTCTGCTATGAGAGACATTCTCCTTCGCTTGTATGTGACCTGTGCTAGTAATTGAACAGTCAATGACAGCTGCGAACCGCCTGCATCCCTTCATACTTGATGCCTGTCCCGACAGCTATGTCAACTTTCAGCAGTACAATTACCTGTGCCTCGCGGAGCTAGAGCCGTGCTACAGTTGTTTGAGGAGCGTTATAGTGAACTCCCTTTGATGTGTGAACAAATTCACCTGATGTAAATCCTATGGAACTCACCTGGGTCACTATTGGAGGTCACTAACGCAAACGAAAATCAGCAGCCCATAATTTACGCGAACTACATTACCTATGCGTAGGCATCTGATACCTCATAGCTCCACAAACCACCAACAAAGAGTCCGATCCGCGATACGCAGAATCAGTGACTTATTTCGTTCCAAAGACGGGCAAACAAACTCATGCTTGGGTAGCTCCGTTGGTAGAGCACTTGCCCGCGAAAGGCAAAGTTCCCGAGTTCGAGTCTCGGCCCGGCACACAGTTTCAATATTCCAGGAAGTTTCAAACTCATAACGTTTTGGCTCATCAATGCATACACTGTCTGCAAGGGCTTTAAAATCGGGACAGATCATGAAAAAACAAAGCCAGTAAATATAACGGATGATGTTATACCTACTATTTATAACTTAAGATAACAGCTGATGATCTAATATCTCCCAGAAGACGGATGTACAGATCATTACAAATAACGTGACTGTATTCGGCAATTAAAGTAGTTCTGTTTATGTTTATGAGCAGGCAACTTCAATGTATACTAAGATAAACAGGTACTGCAAAGATGTAACAACTACTAAAGAAAATAAGTTGCTCCTAACCTTTCCTACCCTACCAGAGACTGAGTTCGAAGGTTAAAAGAAAACGTCACCTGCTTGTAACAGGAATTTCTTTTACCAAGACAATTTGACAGCCAACTGTCATTCAGTCAAGACAGTATACTCAGTGAAGAAACAAAGCAGTAGGCTCTACCAGAAATATCGGCTCTTAGACAATGTGTCTAATAGTGTATTTCAATACGACAGTATACCATCTTTGGCAATGTATAACACATGTAAGTAAGCATTATAAATATAGATTCTTATATGGTTATATCACTTGTAATGTATTTCACTGTTATTGTCTAATCTGCTTTCAGAAAAGACTTAATAATGGCACTATGAAGCCGAAATCATGATTGTATAAATGTAACACTGTAAATAAACAACAGTCTAATGGCGGTAGTAACTTTAAAGGGCTTTATATATACCTCGCTTACTTGGAGTTCTGCAAGACGGCCCTAAGTATCACCTACCCTGTCATAGGCAGCCTTACAGGTTCCAGAGACAGTGGTGGGAGTCGCTAAAACGAAAAAGCTGTGTGCGCGGCGTGTGACATCCAATTTTAGGTGCGGCGCCATGTAGGATGCCGGGAGAGCCGATGAATATTGCAGCAGCCGTCCCGAACCTCCTCCGCTACCTGCCCCTGCCTCCTGCCTCCAGCTTCTGCTAGGCGGCAGGGCGTGTTAGCGCGCCGCCGTGACACAGTATCGGTGCGCCCTGAATAATACATGAGCCGTCTGGGGCGATTATCCCGCGGCACGCGTCCCCTCCCTGCACTCTCTACAGCTGATCGTCTGGCCCGGACGGCACGTGTGACGTCACACGGTGCCCGGACGGTCGCTACAGTTTGCTGCGAAAAGCGACCTTATCGCCTCCATCTCAGCTGCCGAGACCACCAGCAGGTGGCACTGCTCTGACTCGCAACCTGTTGGTTGCCAATCCTAATATTTACATAAATACATGGTGTCTGTTGTTTCAGTGGGAATGTGGTCGTCCAAGAGGCATGCTGAGATAGTCCGCGTAGTTCCGATAAGCACAGTGCCTGTGCCTGGGTCGAACAGTGGTTAACACAAATGCGTGATAATCAGGAGATCCCGGGTCCAAATCTCGGTCCAGCAGACATTTTCACTCGTCGCCGCTGATTCTGTGTATTGTCCCGACGAAGCTTACATCAGTAATCCATTCCCTTTTCATTCCTTTCTCCCACCTCCACCTCCAATTTACACCAAATATCTACAGCCACATCTGTACAGCTTGTATGGCGTAAATTTACTGTTGGGCAGAGAGGGTGCTGGTGTTCCTTTCTACAGTAATAGCACAATTGTGGTGTGGGGAAGGACTACAGGTATTAGCTTCCTTTGTTAAGGACATATTACTTACTACTTTTTTCTACATTTTTATTTAAGCATAAGGACTAGTCACATGGTACTGCATGATATCCATACATAATGGCGCTCAGGTACCTACCGCCGGCCGAAGTGGCCGAGCGGTGCTAGGCGCTACAGTCTGGAGCCGCGCGACCGCTACGGTCGCAGGTTCGAATCCTGCCTCGGGCATGGATGTGTGTGATGTCCTTAGGTTAGTTAGGTTTAAGTAGTTCTAAGTTCTAGGGGACTGATGACCTCAGAAGTTTAGTCCCATAGTGCTCAGAGCCATTTGAACCATTTGAAGCCAGGTGTTTGGTACTGGACTCAAGACTTACCTGCAGGTAGAATTGAAGACGTCTCTCTCAATGGAATAAAATCGACAGATGTAGAGGTAATTTCTGGAGTACCTAAAAGGAGTGTGATAGGACTGTTTTCTGTTTCTATATATGATCAAGTAGAAAGCGTCAGAATCTCTTTAAAACTTTTAGCAGATGATGCGGTTCTCTATAAGAAAGTAGCAACTCCAGAAGGCAGTACCCATTTGCAGATTGAACTGTAGAGGTTTGATGAATGGTGCAGGCTGTAGCAGCTGACCCTGAACGTGAATAAATGTAACCTTTTCCGCTTATATACGAAAAGTGTGGTGTCACCGCCAGACACCACACTTGCTAGGTGGTAGCCTTTAAATCGGCCGCGGTCCGTTAGTATACGTCGGACCCGCGTGTCGCCACTGTCAGTGATTGCAGACCGAGCGCCGCCACACGGCAGGTCTAGAGACACTTCCTAGCACTCGCCCCAGTTGTACAGCCGACTTTGCTAGCGAAGCTACACTGACAAATACGCTCTCATTTGCCGAGACGATAGTTAGCACAGCCTTCAGCTACGTCATTTGCTACGACCTAGCAAGGCGCCATTACCAGTATATTGAGATTGCACTTATGTATCATCAAGACCGATGTTCTCCAATTATGGAATAAAGTTAAGTATTACTTCAACTACGTACTTTATTTGCTATATTAATAACATTGTAATGTTCCAGACCTCACACCAGTCTGCGTGAGCTTACCACGTGCCTTTCGGCATCCTCGCATTGTGACTTGGCTGTCTTGCCAAGTCACAACAAAAAGAACACTGCTATACCACTACACTATTGATGACAAACGCTGGAAACAGTACCTACCGTAAAAGATATATGAGTAACTATCGAGAGCGATCTTAAGTGTAAAGACCTCACAAAGCACATAGCAGCAAAATCAGATGCCAGACTAAGATTCATAGGAAGAATCTTAACGAAATGAAAAAGGGGCTTAAAAGGCGATTGTTCGCGAGATTATTGCGAATTGTTCACCAATCTGGGATCCTTTCAAGGTAAGACTGATAAGAGCGCTAGAGAAGATTCAACAAAGAGCGGCACATATCGTCACGGGATCGTTAGACGTCGCTAGAGCGTTACGGAAATGCTTGACAAACTTCAATCGCAGATGTTACAAGAGACGTGTTGGGGATCATGAATAGGTTTAATATTGAAATCTCGGTTGACCACTTTCCGGGAAGAGTCGGAAAACATATTGCTTTCTCTCACATACATCTCGCGAAGTGGAAACAGCGAGAAAATTCTAGAAATTATAGCGACTAATCTGTTAAAGAGTGACAAGAGGAGAACATATATTTGGAAAAGTCTGGGTGATACGGGGAGATTTCAGTTAGATTACATCGCGGTCAGACAGAGGCTCCGAAATCAGATACTGGATTGCAAGGCGTGCCCAGGAACAGATATAGTCTCAGATAAGTATGTAATAGTGATGAAGAGTAGGCTAAAGTTTAGGAGATTATTCAATAAAATTTTTCTAGGGCTGTCCCCGCATTGTCAATATGTATATAAAACTATCGAGGTCTCGGTCATCTTCCAAGTGATTTTCTTCAAGGTGTATTTGTTTACAACAGGGCCCGAAACGACGGTAGTTTAATGTATATTGATAATGCTGTCACAAACCCAGAAAAAGTTTATTGAATGTGACAATGGCTGCGGAAGCCTATGTTTATATTTAAGAGCTTAGCCAGGAAGAATCAATACGCAAAGAAGTGGGATACAGAAGTAGTAAGGAATGATATGATATGCTTTGAAGCTCTCTAAGGCTGCAGATACAGCAATAAGGAATAGCTCAGTAAGCAGTATAGTTCAAGAGGAATGAACATCTCTAAAAAGGGCCCTCACAGAGAAGGTAAAGGTACCAGAGAGGTAATTCTGAAGTTGCGATTGATAATGGAAGCAAGACTAAGGAAAAATCAAGACACGTTCATCGGATTTGTCGACCAGGAAAAAGTATTCCTCAGTGTAAAATGGTGTAAAATGTTCGAAATTCTGAGAAAAATAGGTGGTAATTATAGGGAGAGACAGGTAATACACAATCAGTACAAGAGCGAAGAGGGACGACAAAGAACGAAGCGCTCGTATTAAAAAGAGCGTAAGACAGGGATGTAGTATTTCGCCCCTTCTGTACAATCAGTACATCGAAGAAGCGATAATGGAAATAAAAGGAAGGTTCATCAGCTGATGACACTCCTCTCCAGAGTGAAATTGAAGAAGAATTACACACTCTGCTTAATGGAATGGGCAATCTAATGAGTACAGAATATGGAATGAGAACAAATCGAAGCAAGACGAAAGTAATGAGAAGTAGCACAAATGAGAACAGCGAGAAACTTAACATCAGGATTGAAGGTCATGAAGTTATGAAATTCTGCTACCTAGGCAGCAAAATAACCAATGTCGAACGAAGCGAGGCGGACATCAAAAGCGTATAGGACTGGCAAAAAGGGCATTCCTGGCCAAGAGAAGTCTACTATGATCATAGATATCAATTTGAGGAAGTAATTTCTGAATATGTACGTTTGGAGCACAACATCGTATGTCAGTGAAACATGGACTGTGGGGAAATCGGTACACAAGAGAATCGAAGAATTTCAGATGTGGTGCTACAGACAAATCCTGAAAACTAGGATGACAGATAGAGAATGAATGAGGAGGTTCTGTGCGGAGTCGGAGAGGAAAGGAATATGTGGAAAACACTGACCAATATAAGGGACAGGAAGACAGGACATCTGGTACTAGAGGGAGCTGTAGAAGGCAAAAACTGTAGACAAAGGCAGTGTTTGGAATACATCCGGCAAATAATTGAGGACGTAGGTTGCAAGTGTTGCTCGGGGATGAAGAAGCTGTCACAGGAGAGGAATTCAGGGCGGGTCTCATGGAAACAGAAGACTGATGACAAAAAAAAAAAGAGTCCTACCGACAGCCATTCTTCCGATGCGCCATTGGTGATAGGAACAGGGCGCATCAATTATCAGCACCTTCACTTGTGGAGTGTGATGTGAGTGTAGATGCTACGAAGTTTTAATCAATACATTAAAAAATCTTGCTTGGACAGTGAGACTTGCAAATGGTGTGCATATTCACCATCCATTGTGATACATTTTTCTGTCATGGCTGACTTGGCGTAAAAGTGTGTCTTTTGTCTGTTCCACCTCTTAATATCACCTTATTGTCATTCAAGAAATTCCGGCGATGCACTGATTTCTGAGGAAAGACGAAGAAGTTATAGTAACTTTTCTCAGGAGAATACAGGAGTGTATAGCTGACACCAATAACTTTGGTGTGAAGAATTTTTCTCCACCGTTAATACTGGAAATATATTTGGCGGTACACAGTTTAAAAGAAACTATCATGTCTATCATTTGCTATATTCAAATAAGGTAGTCTTAACCCAGAAATAACGAATCAAACTTGGAACATACAATGTATAGATTATGTCAACTATGAAGATAATGCTACAATGTAAAAACATCCATCACTGAGTGTGGAAAAGACCTTGTTAAGTAAAAAATTATTACTGAAGACATCACACTGTATTACATCTCCAGTTTAAGATATTTAGGATGTGACATCAATTCCAACAACGAGAATGATGTACAGAATAGAGCCGATAAATTTCTACGTGTACATCGAACTATAAATAAAAATATAAGTAATGAAGTGAGACAAGAAACGAAACTAAATATAGCAAAACACTGGTTGTGCCTGTGTTGCTCTATGGCCACTAGAGCGTCTCTTTTTTAAAAAAAAAAACATACAGCTTAATGAAAGTATATTTTTTAGATGTGACAGAGGCTCTTCACAGAGGGAATTCATAAGAAACGAGAATATACAAGAAGAATAAGAAACATTTAACTTCGAGAAATTGGAAGAATAATGGGTGAAACGGTAGCAAAATCTTCAATGTATAGATGAAGACATAGTTCCAGTTTTTATAAACTCAGGGAAAAGATACATCGAATGACGGAGAAATGTACGGTTTTAAAACTGCGAAGTCTGAACAGGCAAACCGTGGATTTGTAGGGAAAGAAGAGGAAACAAGAAGAAAAAACTAAAACAGGCGACCCTATAATTCTATTCCTTACTTCATATCAGTTAAAATCTGGAAGATATTCCGGTTTGTAATTATCAGCGTAGGTGTTGAATCATATAACTCCAAATTACAGATCTGAAGGCACGTCCTAATATGTTACTTGTATCACAATTTCTTGTTCGAAATAAATTCAGAGTCGCCAATTTTTACTTCCAAATAACACCACTAAAATTATAGCAAAGTTTATCAGTATACTCGTAGAAGAAGAGCTGAGGATTCGGATGCACGCGAATTATATGAATCTGCCAGTCATGACTGAAACTTACGAAACGGTGTGGAAAAGTGAGGCATCAGAATTTTTTACATGAAAACTCAAATCTTTTTAGCCACTAGGTGGCTCCGACTTGTAGCATGTAACAGGCGGTGTGTAATATATGTCTATGCCTGACAAACACTACTCAGTAATAGAGTTCCGAATTCGAACAGTTCGTCCACACATGGAACACCCACTTCTTCAGCACGGCAATGCCAGGCAAAAGACGAGCGCTACGAGATCTGCAACAGTCACTGTCATTCATCATCCTCTGTAGAGTCCGACTTGTCCACGTCTGATTTTATCTGTTTCCAAAACTTAAAAGAACACCTTCGAGGAAATCACTTTGATAGCGATGAAGTAGTGCAAGCAGAGGTGGTGATATTTCTCCAGCAACAAAGTCCAACATTCTACAGCGACGCTATCAGCAAACTGGTGTCTCGTTGGGAGAAACGTGTTCGTAACCAGGATGACTATGTTGAAAAATAAATTTGTAGATGTGAAGAACTATGATTTAGAATGTTAATAAGATTTCTTGTATTTGAACTGCTTAACAGTTTTCACGTAAAAATTCGGATGCATTACTTTTTAGCACACCCTCGTAAGTGCAATCTGCCGCCTCCATCCACGTAGTCCCTGAGTCCTTGAGCGCTGGCTGGCCAACCGTAAACAGCTCGTCACAGGGCTGTCATGCAAATGGTTCAAATGGCGCTAACCCCTATGGGGCTTAACATCTGAGGTCATCAGTCTCCTGGATTTAGAAATTCTTAAACCTAACTCACCTAAGGACACCACACACATCCATGCCGGAGGCAGGATTCAAACCTTCGACCGTAGCAGCAGCGCAGTTCCGGACTGAAGCGCCTAAAACCGCGGCCGGCTGGTTCTCATGCAGTAGCAACTGCGTCCTCCTCTAGTCTGGGCATTTACAAAGTGTCAGGGATTTTAATGGAGATGTAACTTAGTGCCGACTGTGAAAGGCAAACAAAACATTACTACCACGTGTCTAACCCGTGAGGACGAGAGAAACTTTTGCATGATGTGTTACTGCGAAGTAATATACAGGGTGTTTAAAAAACGACCGGTATATTTGAAACGGCAATAAAAACTAAACGAGCAGCGATAGAAATACACCGTTTGTTGCAATATGCTTGGGACAACAGTACATATTCAGGCAGACAAACTTTCGAAATTACAGTAGTTACAATTTTCAACAACAGATGGCGCTGCGGTCTGGGACTCTATACTACGATATTTCCGTCATATCCACCATGCGTAGCAATAATATGGCGTAGTCTCTGAATGAAATTACCCGAAACCTTTACCAACGTGTCTGGCCGAATGGCTTCACATGCAGATGAGATGTACTGCTTCGGCTGTTCAATTGTTTCTGGATTCTGGCGGTACACCTGGTCTTTCAAGTGTCCCCACAGAAAGAAGTCACAGGGGTTCATGTCTGGCGAATAGGGAGGCCAATCCACGGCGCCTCCTGTATGTTTCGGATAGCCCAAAACAATCACACGATCATCGAAATATTCATTCAGGAAATTAAAGACGTCGGCCGTGCGATGTGGCCGGGCACCATCTTGCATAAACCACGAGGTCTTCGCAGTGTCGTCTAAGCCAGTTTGTACCACCACAAATTCACGAAGAATGTCCAGATAGCGTGATGCAGTAATCGTTTCGGATCTGAAAAATGGGCCAATGATTCCTTTGGAAGAAATGGCGGCCCAGACCAGTACTTTTTGAGGGTGCAGGGACGATGGGACTGCAACATGGGGCTTTTCGGTTCCCCATATGCGTCAGTTCTGTTTACTGACGAAGCCGTCCAGGTAAAAATAAGCTTCGTCAGTAAACCAAATGCTGCCCACATCCATATCGCCGTCATCAATCCTGTGCACTATATCGTTAGCGAATGTCTCTCGTGCAGCAATGGTAGCGGCGCTGAGGGGTTGCCGCGTTTGAATTTTGTATGGATAGAGGTGTAAACTCTGGCGCATGAGGCGATACGTGGACGTTGGCGTCGTTTGGACCGCAGCTGCAACACGGCGAACGGAAACCCGAGGCCGCTGTTGGATCACCTGCTGCACTAGCTGCGCGTTGCCCTCTGTGGTTGCCGTACGCGGTCGCCCTACCTTTCCAGCACGTTCATCCGTCACGTTCCCAGTCCGTTGAAATTTTTCAAACAGATCCTTTATTGTATCGCTTTTCGGTCCTTTGGTTACATTAAACCTCCGTTGAAAACTTCGTCTTGTTGCAACAACACTGTGTTCTAGGCGGTGGAATTCCAACACCAAAAAAATCCTCTGTTCTAAGGAATAAACCATGTTGTCTACAGCACACTTGCACGTTGTGAACAGCACACGCTTACAGCAGAAAAGCGGCGTACAGAATGGCGCACCCACAGACTGCGTTGCCTTCTATATCTTTCACATCACTTGCAGCGCCATCTGTTGTTGAAAATTGTAACTACTGTAATTTCGAAAGTTTGTCCGCCTGAAAATGTACTGTTGTCCCAAGCATATTGCAACAAACGGTGTATTTCTATCGCTGCTCGTTTAGTTTTTATTGCCGTTTCAAATATACCGGTCAATTTTGAAACACCCTGTAGCTTGTCGAATCTTGGGCATCGAACAAAGTGCTATAGTATGCTACAATACAGAAGGTCAGTTAGAGAGTAAGCCATGAGGCGAACAGAAACGACATTTTTATTTAAAGATAATAATTACAGTGTGTTCACCGTGATTTATGATGGTAGCATGGACAATACAGAAGGCGAGGCATGGATCTTAATACGTGTGAATACCATGGATAGCAATGTATGCGCTCCCGTGTAAGATTGGTAAAGTGTTCTTACGGTGGGTCTTTCCACTCCTCCACCATGGAGGTTGAAAGTGGTTCAATAGCTGGTTGTGCATATGGACGTGATGCAAACGTCTCCCAACGCATCCCACAAGTGCGCGATGGGATTTGCGTCTGGGGAATGGACAGGCAAGTCCATTCACCGAACGTCTTGAGGGGTATGTGCTAAGGTCTGATCAGGGTGGATCTAGAAAATAAGGTAGATAGTTGCCAACCACAAGGTGGAATGAGTATAATATCTTGGCGTGTTTGTCGCTGTTAGTAGTACTTTATCCTGTAGTAAAGTGGAAGTGCATAGTTCCTGTGAATTATTATCGGTGGAGGTTACACTCAACAACCGAGCTAGGTTAATAATTGGCTCCTTTTACCGACCTCCCGACTCAGCAGCATTAGTGGCACAACAACTGTGAGGAAATCGGGAATATATTTCACATAAATTTTTTCAGCATGTTATAGTCTTAGGTGGAGATTTCAATTTACCAGATACAGACTGGGACACTCAGATGTTTAGGACGGGTGGTAGGGACGGAGCATCGAGTGACATTATACTGAGTGCACTATCCGAAAATTACCTCGAGGAATCAAACAGAGAACCGACTCGTGGAGATAACATCTTGGACCTATTGATAACAAACAGACCCGAACTTTTCGACTCTGTAAGCGCAGAACAGGGTATCAGTGATCGTAAGGCCGTTGCAGCATCCCTGAATATGGAAGTAAATATGAATTTAAAAAAAGGAAGGTTTATCTGTTTAGCAAGAGTAATAGAAGGCAGATTTCAGACTACCTAACAGATCAAAACGAAAATTTCTGTTCCGACATTGACAATGTTGAGTGTTTATGGAAATAGTTCAAGGCAATCGTAACATGCCTTTTAGACAGGTATGTTCCGAGTAAAACAGTGAGGGGCGGGAAAAACCCACAGTGGTTCAACAACAAAGTTAGGAAACTACTGCGATAGCAAAGAGAGCTTCACTGCAAGTTTAACAAACAGAAGCTAAACGATGTCAAAGTTAGCGAAGAGAGGGCTATGCGTGAAGCGTTCAGTGAATTCGAAAGTAAAATTCTATGTACCGACTTGACAGAAAATCCTAGGAAGTTCTGGTCTTACGTTAAATCAGTAAGTGGCTCGAAACAGCATATCAAGACACTCTGGGATGATGATGGCATTGAAACAGAGGATGACAGGCGTAAAGCTGATATACTAAACACCTTTTTCCAAAGCTGTTTCACAGAGGAAGACCGCACTGCAGTTCCTTCTCTGAATCCTCGCACACACAAAAAAATCGCTGACATCGAAATAAGTGTCCAAGGAATACAAAAGCAACTGGAATCACTCAACAGAGGAAAGTCCTCTGGACCTGAAGGGTACCAATTCGATTCTACACAGAGTAGTCGTGTACCGCAAGTCTCTAGAGGAACGGAAGGTTCCAAATGATTGTAGAAGAGCACAGGTAGTTTCAGTCTTCAAGAGGGGGCGTCGAGCACTTGTAGACCTATATCTCTGACGTCGATCTGTTGTAGAATTTTAGAACATGGTTTTTGCTCGCGTATCATGTCGTTTCTGGAAACCCAGAATCTACTCGATCGTGTGAGACCCAACTCGCTTTATTTGTTCATGAGACCCAGAAAATATTAGATACAGGCTCCCAGGTAGATGCCATTTTCCTTGACTTCCGGAAGGCTTTCGATACAGTTCCGCAGTGTCGCCTGATAAACAAAGTAAGAGCCTACGGAATATCAGACCAGCTGTGTGGCTGGATTGAAGAGTTTTTGGCAAACAGAACACAGCATGTTGTTCTCAACGGAGAGACGTCTACAGACGTTAAAGTAAACTCCGGCGTGCCACAGGCGAGTCTTATGGGACCATTGCTTTTCACAAAATATATATAAATGACCTAGTAGGTAGTGTCGGAAGTTCCATGCGGCATTTCACGGATGATGCTGTAGTATACAGAGGAGTTGCAGCATTAGAAAATTGTAGCGAAATGCAGGAAGATCTGCAGCGGATAGGCACTTCGTGCAGAGAGTGGCAACTGACCCTTAACATGTAATGTATTGCGAATACATAGAAAGAAGGATCCTTTATTGTATGATTATATGATAGTGGAACAAACACTGGTAGCATTTACTTCTGTAAATTATTTGGGAGTATGCGTGCGGAACGATTTGAAGTGGAATGACCATATAAAATTAATGGTTAGTAAGGCGGGTACCAGGTTAAGATTCATTGGGAGAGTCCTTAGAAAATGTAGTCCATCGACAAAGGAGGTGGCTGACAAAACACTCGTTCGACCTATTGTGGAGTATTGCTCATCAGTGTGGGATCCGTACCAGATCGGGTTGACGGAGGAGATAGAGAAGATCCGAAGAAGAGCGGCTCGTTTCGTCACAGGGTTATTTGGTAAGCATGATAGCGTTACGGAGATGTTTAGCAAACTCAAGTGGCAGACTCTGCAAGAGAGGCGCTCTGCATCGCGGTGTAGCATGCTGTCCAGGTTTCGAGAGGGTGCGTTTCTGGATGAGGTATCGAATATATTGCTTCACCCTGCTTATTCCTGCAGAGGAGATCACGAATGTAAAGTTAGAGAGATTCGAGCGCGCACAGAGGCTTTCCGGCAGTCGTTCTTCCTACGAACCATACGCGACTGGAACTGGAAAGGGAGGTAATCACAGTGGCACGTAAAGTGCCCCCCGCCACACTCCGTTGGGTGGCTTGCAGAGTATAAATGTAGATGTAGATGATTAGGAGGTTCTTTGGTGGTTAAGAGAGCCCAGGGCGCGCAGTAAAATACTCAGAAATCGCAGCTACGCGCCCAGAGGAAGCAGACGTGTGTTGACAGCTTTAAGGTAGGATTCGCGCTACACAGTTTTCAGGTTGTACACCGAGCAAACTTTAGCACGTTAATGGGAGAAGACACAAAATAATTTCAAAATGGTTTTTGTTAGATAATGTTCAGAGTTAGGATTTATATGCCCAAGTTTGACGAATTAGGCCTCTTAAAACTTTTTGTAACAGTCATTCGTGCTACAAAAATGTTGGAAATGGTAGTTTTTGTATACGACTTAATTTTTTAACGATATATATATATATAGTATATTGAGATCAACATTGTGTTTAAATCTAACAGCCTGAATCATAATCCACATTCTTTGCTTGTATTGAATATGAAAATGAGAAGTAAAGTAAAGTTTCCAGCCAAATGAAAGAACGTAAAGAAAATGAGGTCTCTATACAATATATACGTTCAGTTCGTGATCTGAGATCGATTTTGGTATAACTACAGTTATCAGAGAAAAGTTATTCCAAATAACTAATTTTATGCCATTGCACAACTGGCATTATTCAAGTCAAGATGTAATTTCATTAAGTAAATATCAGGGCCAAAAGTTAATTTTTCAGTACCAGCTTAACGCCATTGCACAAATGGCATTATTCTCTTAAACTTGATTGCTGAGTCAAGTACATGTTTCATTACTGGCAGAACGGAGGAGTGCACGAAACAAGTTAGCAGACGCAATTAGATACAGGTTTGTTGAATAATTATTTTGGAACAATTTTTTCTTTGATACTTTCAGTCCTTTCGTTTCTACAGCCCCTCCACCTGCGCCGTACGTTGCGGTAGCGCACTGTCACCTATAAAATTAAAAATTAAAAACGCAGCCCTGAAAAGGTGCACATGAGGAAGGAACACAGCGTGACATTTGCGTTGCCACGTTGGGTGTAAAGTGTTCAAAAATTTGGAGATCAGTAATCCCATGCAATATTGTGCCTCCCCAAACCAAACTACCTGGGCCACTAGTAAGATCATGTTCGACAATGTTCCTGCTTGCATAAAGTAACCTCAAGTGTAGAGAGGTGCGAACAAGTAATGTACCCGGGAACGTTGACGAACACGATCGTTTTGGTAGCCCAGGTGGTATGATGTGCGGAGGCGTAATGTTGGAAGAGTGTACTGACCTCCAAATCTGCGAACACAGTACTCCGAGCGGTCAACGCTATTAAGACTCTGTAGTCCTTCTCAGCGGTGCATTCGGCCATGACTTCCTTTACACACAGTCGTCAGGCGCATTTACTCTGGAGTTTTGGCAGATATTTGCAATTTTTTTTTTACATGCCCCTTCGATAGTGCCGTAGACATAAGTCTAGTGCGGTATTTGTTTTGTGGATATGAATTAACAGGGAAAGTAAAACACGAAGAATAACTAATACTCAAGCCGTAACAACATCATCCTCACCCGTTCTGAGTGTTACAGCCATGCAGCAACGCGCTGGAGTACTGTTTAATCTTGACGTCACCGCTAGTATATAACCGTAAAATAAACACCGCACTAGACTAACTTTGGGCCGCACATATATACACTACTGGCCATTAAAATTGCTACACTACGACGATGACATGCTACAGACGAGAAATTTAACCGACAGGAAGAAGATGCTGTGATATGCAAATGATTAGCATTTCAGAGCATTCACACAAGGTTGGCGCCGGTGGCGACACCTACAACGTGCTGAGATGAGGAAAGTTTCCAACCGATTTCTCATACACAAACAGCAGTTGACCGTCGTTGCCTGGTGAAACGTTGTTGCGATGCCTCGTGTAAGGAGGAGAAATGCGTACCATCACGTTTCCGGCTTTGATAAATGTCGGATTGTAGCCTAACGAGATTGCGGTTTATCGTATCAGGGCATTGCTGCTCGCGTTGGTCGAGTTCCAATGACTGTTAGCAGAATATGGAATCGGTGGGTTCAGGAGGGTAATACGGAGCGCAGTGCTGGATCCCAACGGCCTCGTATCAATGGCAGTCGACATGACAGACATCTTATCCGCATGGCTGTAACGGATCGTGCAGCCACGTCTCGATCCCTGCGTCAACAGATGGAGAACTTTGCAAGACAACAACAATCTGCACGAACCGTTCGACGACGTTTGCAGCAGCATGGACCATCAGCTCGGAGATCATGGCAGCGGTTACCCTTGACACTGCATCTCAGACAGGAGCGCCTACGATGATGTACACAACGACGAACCTGGGTGCACGAACGGCAAAACGTCATTTTTTCGGATAAACCCAGGTTCTGTTTACAGCAGCATGGTGGTCGCATCTGTGTTTGGCGACATCGCGGTGAACGCACATTGGGAGCGTGTATTCGTCATCGCCATACTGGCGTATCACCCGGCATGATGGTATGGGGTGCCATTGGTTACACGTCTCGGTCACCTCTTGTTCGCATTTACGGCAATTTGAACAGTGGACTTTGCATTTCAGATGTGTTGCGACCCGTAGCTCTACCCTTCATTCGATCCCTGCGAAACCCTCCATTTCAGCAGGATAATACACGACCACATGTTGCTGGTCCTGTACGGGCCTTTCTGGATACAGAAAATGTGCGACTGCTGCCCTGGCCTGCACATTCTCCGTATCTCTCACCAATTGAAAATGTCTGGTCAGTGGTGGCCGAACAAATGGCTCGTCACAGTACGCCACTCACAACTCTTGATGAACTGTGGTATCGTGTTGAAGTTGAATGGGCAGCTTTACCTGTACACGCCATTCAAGCTCTGTTGGACTCAATGGCCAGGCGTATCAAGGCCGTTGTCACGGCCAGAAGTGGTTGTTCTGGGTACTGATTTCTCAGGATATGCACCCAAATTGCTTGAAAAAGTAATCACATGTCAGTGGTAGTATAATATATTTGTCCAATGAATACCCGTCTATCATCTGCATTTATTCTTGGTGTAGTAATTTTAATGGCCAGTGGTGTATGTATATAGATATATAAGTAAGTAACAGTTTAATAAATACCGCACTACACTAACTTGGGGCCACACACACACACACACACACACACACACACACACACACACATATATATATATATATATATATATATATATATATATAGGCTGAGTCATAAATCAGGAAAAATACGTCGACGACCGCATGCTGCTGTGCGTAACACGTGACGCACCGTTGTTAATTGCGGTCGAGTGTTCTCCTCGGTGTACTGTGTACGTAAAACAAAAACACCTGTAACCATTGAACGAGATACCGACGAGCCTTAAGATCACAACATGTCATTCACCCATAGATACAACACATGACACACCAATGAGCTGATGTGTATCTGCCAGCGTTTGAAAGATACGAAAAAGAATAAATCCCATCCTAATGTATGTGAATTTTTATCAGAACTTGTGAATCACACGCTGCCGGAGGTAACGGAGTGTACAGTCCCATGTTAGGGAATGTGTGTCCTGTAAGCGGAAGGAGTGGTCGACGGCGGAACTAAAACGGTGGCGTGCATAACGTGTTTACAACACATCTGCGAGGCTAACCGTGCCCAATACTCGCCGTGTCGACAGCTGGCAAGTTTCACAAACGAGGAATACGCCGACATCCACTTCACCTACGGGCTTGAAAATGGAAGACTGGCTCTGAGCACTATGGGACTCAACTGCTGTGGTCATAAGTCCCCTAGAACTTAGAACTACTTAAACCTAACTAACCTAAGGACATCACACACATCCATGCCCGAGGCAGGATTCGAACCTGCGACCGCAGCGGTCGTGCGGTTCCAGACTGTAGCGCCTTTAACCGCTCGGCCACTCCGGCCGGCCCAAAATGGAAGAGCTGGCGTTTCAAGGCAGCAGTATCACGAGAGATTTCCTAGCCGGCACCTTCCATCCGCTAATACGTTTTACTCTGTGCACAGGCGCTTGAGGGAGTACTGTGCATATGTAGTACCTCCAGGACTTAGTGGTCGTGGCCGACCGTCGAAGTACAGTGCGGATGATGAAGAAACAGTGTTACAAACTGTTGCGGAGGTCCGGACAGTAAGCACCAGGTCTCTCGCCACTGCTGTGGGAATGTGACAATCTACTGTTATGCAAGTACTCCATAGAAACCATTACCATCACTTTCGCATGCAGAAGGTACAGACATTATTGCCGGATGACTACCAGAGGTGGCTGGAATTTGCAACTTTATCCTACGGCGTCAGACCAACGATGTAATGGTACTTGAATTACGTAACCATTACGGCACCTCACCTCAACCTCTCGATACCAGCAATATTCTACTGTGTTTCTGTAAAATAGTTAATATATTTCTGTGACAACATTCAGATTTAATTTCATTAATGTAGAGGTACTTCGAAACATCGATATGTATGTATTGCAGTGATATTATTCTTATGTGTATTCTTTTTTTTTGTCACTATGATCTTTGATGTACTTGTAACTCTGATTTTTGGGTGCGTAAGCGGTTATTAGAGAGTCAAGCTTTGGTCGTCATGTTAAAAAGACGCAGATTGTAGCCAGTGTATGAAATGTGAACTTTACTAGTGAGGAAGATATTTTCAAGCATGTTTTATATTATGAAGTGATGTTTTGGAATGAGTTACGTGATACTGCAACAAAAGTAATAAAAAAGAAGTGTAACTTAAATTCGGAGTGCTGATTGCTTTTTTACATCACCATTGTCCTTACTTGCAAAAGTTTAACATTCAAGAATGGTTTATGAAACACATCTATAAAACTTGTGAATATCGCAGAATAGCACCTAGGCCTCTTTGCATCCGAGCTTGGAATCATTTTCGACGGTTGAGCCATGAGTTCACAACGAGACCAGCGTGGGAAACACGAAAAGATGAGTGCATAGTTTGTCCATTATTTCAAGAAATGACTATATTAACTGTGCTCTAATGACACCTACCCCACAATATAACTTTGTTGTTGCCTGAAAATGCAATATTTTGCAGCGTGAACAGCACTACAATCATAATTAATTTTTGACCTTTGATGTGGTAGGGTTATTAGAACGACCAGCATTGTTTACCGACTAAGCCTATTTTACAAAAGGAGGGTATAGTGAATTCGCATAACTGGCTTGAGTGGGTGGAGGAAAACCCCCACAGCACAGTGATACAAGGGTACCAACAACGATGCGGTGTCAATATCTGTTGTGGTATTGTTGATCACCATCTCATAGGGCCACATGTGCTACCACAAAGGCTTACAGGAGAGCGGTATCTGCGTTTCCTGGATGCTACATTACCGGAACTGCTGGAAGACGTTAGTATAGCCTCTCGTATGAACCTGTGGTGCATGCATGATGGTGCCCCCTCTCACTTCAGCGGCACTGTGCGACGCCACCTGGACAATGCCTTCCCTTCGAAATGGATCGGTCGTGCAGGCCCTGTAGCATGGTCAGCAAGATCGCCAGTCCGGAATCCACTTTATTTCTTTTTGTAGGGTCATTTGAAATGTCTGATTTATGAAGGAGAGGTTGTTGATGTCAAAACCCTTCAGCGCGGAATACAACGTGCCTGTGATATTACGCAAGGAGATATAGACATGTTGGATCGTATTCAGCAATCCTTCCCGCGAAGAGTTCAACTTTGCCACACACATCGCGGCCGTCATTTCGAACAGTGCTTATAAACCGCCACTGCAGCTTCTGGTCATGTGTTTCTATGTTAGTTTCGATTTGTACAGCTGTACTGTATTCGTTTGTATTAACTGCCACACACTGAAACGTCCCCTTTGAACAATTTATACACGACTGTGCTTAAACTGACACACAATAATTTTTAGCGCAACGCAATCTGACTTTCACAAATCCCTACAAAGGAATGGCCCTGACTAACATTAACCTATACGTTTCACAAATCACTTACCTCACAACAATCTTCGTTACTCGAACTACTGCAATACGGCGAGCGCCACTACTGCCAGATAAATAAAAGATTCAAACTACGGAAGGCACTAACTACTGATAGGGATAGTTAGCAAATGAAAGATTTTAATAGAGAACAAACAATGTATTTACCTTAATATCATCAAAAGCCATAATATATGTAATTTCAAAACTCCGCCATTTCCTTCCACACATCCACCACTGCTGGCGGCTCACCTCTAACTGCGCAACGCTACGCGCTGTTCACATCCAGCTGCCGCTGCCCAACACTACAATGGCAGACAACAATGCAAACTAGCCAGAGACTGCACACAGCACAGCCAGTGATTTTCATATAGAGCGCTACGTAACGTTTCCAATAAGAAAACATAAACAGCCTACTTACATAAAGAAAACATAAACAGCCTACTTACATAGCCCCCATGCTCCCCACAAAAAATTTTACAAATTGTTTTGGCCAGTGGCCAATATTGATTTGAAAATTTTTTTGATAATTACTATAACAAAGATATCAAATGTACACACTTATTAATACAATGGTGGTCAAAAGCTAAAATTTTCTCACAGTCCATAAAGACAGTCCTGATCATTCATCACAGTAAAACTGCCGTTTCTTTTATCAAAGTCTGAGCAGTAAAAGACAATGCACACGGAAGTAATGGATGTCCATGCAGTCTTGAAGAAGCAGTGTTGTCCTTCCAACAGAAAGACAGTGCTGACTCTTGACATGCTGACAGGTAATGGGCCACAACAGAGCAAACCCACAGCAGAGTCAGTCGAAGTTGATGAATATTAGTAGGTAGGTCATCACAGAGTAGACCCACTGTAGTCCTGGTACAGATTGTGGTATTGGTGGGCCACCAGAGGTGCAGACCCACTGCAGTCCTTGTAGAAATAACGGTATTGGTGAGTCAGCAAAGGTGTAGACCCACTGAAGTCCTTGTAGAGATGGCCAGCAGCCATCTGTTGTGACTGTGCAGGTGCACAATCACCATTGAAGAGTCTTGCAGTTAATATAGCAAGTACATAATCACCACTTGTGCACTCAAAAAGTTTTTGGAATTGTCCTTAGAACCAGCAATGCTGTTATCCAGTCCCTTGCTGAATTATTAACACACATGCGAACACAACAGTCCCAACTTCTCACATATTGTGCATTACTGTGACCAACAGAAACGTGTGCAGTGAAATGTAACGTACAAGTTACTTAAATCGATGAACTGGTGTCAATTACAATATTATAACATTAGAATAAAATTACAAAAGTACAAAATACATCATTAAAGAACATAACAATACAGATAACATTTGTAGTACAGGCTTTACAACAGAATAGAAATAAACATATACATCAATGTTACAGGAATTATGAGATAAGTAGATACATAAACGATCAGAATAACTTTTGAAACATCAACTTTACACATGAGCATTAAAACAAAACAGAATAAATAATGTCTAAGCATCTTTACAAGGTAAATAACATATTATTATTGGCAATTATATTTGAGGATAACAGTATTCCTCATCATAGTGAATGTAGCGCCCCCTTCCTTTCCCTATGCCAGCTACCCACGATACATGATACTGGCCAGCCTAACCGGTACGAGAGAGATGTGAGCGCTGTCATTGCTCGCAGTGTCACGCAGACCGCCGTTCGACGCCGCATGCCTCGCCTTCTCGTGAGCGGGTGGACTATCTGCACCACTGGCGTGTTGTGCCGTGTTGCCGATCTGTCCCCTTGGCCAATGTCGGCGCACAATAACACCCAGAAGTCCACTTCATATTTCAACATTTTTAGCATTCAATTGCATTATAATTTATTGACATACTAAAATGCGGGAAACGAATTTACGTTTGTAGGTCAGTGTGAGACAATTTGTAAGACATTTTTTTCCCCATTTATGACTCACCCTGTACATACAGGGTGGTCGATTGACACTGACCGGGCCAAGTATCTCACGAAATAAGCATCAAACGAAAAAACTATAGAGAACGAAACTTGTTTAGCTTGAAGGGGGAAAACAGATGGCGATATGGTTGGCCCGCTAGATGGCACTGCCATAGGTCTAGCAGCTAAAACACCTACTTGTGCATCATCATTTGTTGCAGGTCGTGGTTGACGTTTCACATGTGGCTGAACGCTTCCTGTACTAACGTGCTATCCGGCAAACGATCCGGACACTTGGATGATGTCGTCCAGGTTACCGAGTAGCATACATAGCACACGCCCCTTGGGAATTTGATTACAATAGCCATACATAAACACAATATCGACCTTTTCCGCAATTGGTAAACGGTCCATTTTAACATGGGTAATGGATCACGAAGCAAATACTGTCCGCAGTGGTGGAATGTTACGTGATACCACGTACTTATTCGTTTGCGACCATTGCAGCGCCATCTATCACAAAGCGAGAAAAGTGGTCCAACTAAAACATTCATATTTCCTTACGTATTACACGAATATGTAATAAAAATGGGAGTTCATATTCGAAAAAACGCAGTTGATAACCATTTGACCTATGGCCATCAAGCGGGCCAACCATGGCGTATCTGGTTTCCCCCTTCAAGACAGACAAGTTTCGTTCTTAACAGATTTTTCAAAAAAATGGCTCTGAGCACTATGGGACTCAACTTCTGAGGTCATTAGTCCCCTAGAACTTAGAACTAGTTAAACCTAACTAACCTAAGGACATCACAAACATCCATGCCCGAGGCAGGATTCGAACCTGCGACCGTAGCGGTCTTGCGGTTCCAGTCTGCAGCGCCTTTAACTGCACGGCCACTTCGGCCGGCAACAGTTTTTTCGTTTGACGCTTATTTTGTGAGATATTTGGCCCGGTCACGATCTTTCTGTTTTTTTTTTTTTTTGAACTGACTGCAGCTACAAAAAAATGTAAATATGCGGTCGTGCGGTAGCGTTCTCGCTTCGCACGCCCGGGTTCCCGGGTTCGATTCCCGGCGGGGTCAGGGATTTTCTCTGCCTCGTGATGACTGGGTGTTGTGTGATGTCCTTAGGTTAGTTAGGTTTAAGTAGTTCTAAGTTCTAGGGGACTGATGACCATAGATGTTAAGTCCCATAGTGCTCAGAGCCATTTGAACCATTTTTGTAAATATGCATCGAAACACTAGAGAAAATGCACTTGACGACTATTAAGAGAGAGACCCTTTTGGATGACAATGCGGAAATGCGTAGAACAGCTTAGGTGGAGGAGCTCTTTAGCGAGTGATTTTTCGACGAACGGATTGGCGATACATAAGAGGGTGCAGCTATCAATTCAGAATCCGGAATGAAAACTGCAATTGAGTGATACGTAGCATAGCGCAGTTGCAAATGATTATAGAGAAATGCAAGTCAATTCTGGGACTAACAGTTCACACAGGAATGGCTTTTATTGAACTTGTAGACAATTTGGCGAAGATTAATCAGTTGTTTCTCTCCATAAAAAGATTATCAATCCGCAGTCAGACTATGTACTGCGGGGCTGCGGTGCCGTCTTTTACGTGAGCCTGGAAACTATTTTTGTGGTCAGCCAGAAAGCGGTGAAGAATATACTGACCGTAGTTTTCAGCCTGCAAGTTCGCATTTTCGTCTTGCCCACTGAAAGAAATGTTTCTACTCTCCGTTTACTCAGTGGAATCGGGAACTGTAATTCTAAATTGAAGTTTAGATTTCTAACTGATTCAATTATATCTAAGAAAAGTTCAACGCAATACATAGTAATATTCCTGATAATACTAACAGTAATGGTCCCCATCATGAACATCACCATGAGCAGTTCAGAGGCGACTTCTACGCTAGCTTCCCATTAAATGGTCTTTCGTTCTGGCTTTTAATAATCAAAGTTAATTGTTCGCCATAAAGTGGAAAATAATAATACCACTTGCCACGCGATTTTGTTAAGACTACGGGCGGCAAACAAACAGTTGCTTCCGCGAAATCTAAGCAATCCAGAACGGTGTACAGTCCTTGCGATTTAACTTTTTATTTGTGCCAGAAACATGCGTTTAGCATCAACATAGCTCTGACGTCATCCGAGACAGCGCCTAAGCCGGCGTTATTGACGCGGACTGATTGATATCTGGGTGCGAAGTGAAGTCCCGTCATTGCCTCTCGGGTCGTATTTATTTATGGGCGCAGCGGACGGCCAAAGGGAACACCTGTCGTCATCCGCTCTATCCCCAAGTAGCAGCAGCCAAATGGCCGCTTTCCATGACACATACCATTTTTGAACAATCTCTATAATTTTTGTATGAATGGAATAAAGTTGGCTTTAATTAGAGAGAAAGTTTCAGATCGACTGCATTTAAACGGTGCCGGCTAGAATTTTTAGAACGGAACCGACAGTAGAACATGACCCCTGAACTACGCCTTTAAGAGGGCTTGTATTGATTGTTATTTACACCAGACTTGAAACTTGGTATATCTTCATTATTTAACGGGTTACATCACGTGCTGTAATGAGAAATTTCCAGCATTGACGTAACTGGTACTTAAGGACGTTTCTGTTCCAAATTTAGTTTTCAGTAAATTACACGAAAGCTCTTAGAAGTACCTCACTCGGGTCGCATAGTTATGGTTTTCATATCAAACTGACGCTTCATACCAAAAAAATGGTTCAAATGGCTCAGAGCACTATGGGACTTAACATCTGAGGCCATCAGTCCCCTAGAACTTAAAAGAACTTCAACGAAACTAACCTAAGGGCGTCACACACATCCATGCCAGAGGCAGGATTCGAACCTGCGAGCGTAGTAGTCGCGCGGTTCCCGACTGAAGCGCCTAGAACTGCTCGACTACCGCGGCCGGCGCTTTATACAAATTTTGATCTCTCTGTTATTTAGCCCCTTCAGTTTTTCGTAAAATCAGCGACTCTTAACTAGCTTTGACTTGTCACAGTTATTTTTGACAAACATTTGTACATTCTTACCGATTTTTGGTTTTATAGCTTTATTATTTACCACCAGTTGTTTTCTATTTAAAACCAAATATTTAGGGACACATTCATCTGATCACTCTGAGATTTAACAATTTCAACGTTAATAATATACTAAAGTATATGTTGACACAGTTTGCAAAAACTACTTGTATGCTACGCCTAGACGCATTATGGTGACGTGGCGCTAGTAGCAGTGAACTGGGGAAGTTCCGGCACACACGCTTGCGTGTGTATCTCCCAAATGGTACAGCACTTGCTTCGTCACAGTAGCATGGATGAAGAGAAAACTTGAATGACGATAGTGTCATAAAAAACAATACGTATTTCACTATTCAGACGGAAATTCATGAAAAACTTCATTTCTCCTACGACAATATCAGCAGATGTCTCGTCATAAATATAACAGGAATTAAGTACTAACACACAGTTTTCCATCTCATCTCTTCAGAAGCGGTGTTTCGAAAAAACCCCAATATGGGATATCCCGTAAACCTAAGGGAGAGGTAGACCATAAATGAGCAAGACGAAAGTTATGAGATGTCAGAAACAAGAACAGCGAGAAATTTGACATCAAAATTGTGGTGACGAAATAGACTAAGTGAATTCCGCTAACATGGAAGCAAACTAACCATGGCGGACGAAGCAAGTAGATAGAGGAAAACCGTTTAGGCTAAAAATGGCTCTGAACACTATGCGACTTAACTTCTGAGGTCATCAGTCGCCTAGAACTTAGAACTAATTAAACCTAACTAACCTAAGGACATCACACACATCCATGCCCGAGGCAGGATTCGAACCTGCGACCGTAGCGGTCACGCGGTTCCAGACTGAAGTGCCTTTAACCGCACGGCCACACCGGCCGGCCAACACCGTTTAGGACAAACAAAGAGAGCCTTCCTGGCCAAGAGAAGGCTACTGGTTTCAAAAGCAGGACTTCATGTGAGGAAGGAACTACTGAGAATGTGCGTTTGGAACGCAGCGCTGTACGGTGGTATCATGGACAGTGAGAAAAACGAATCAGAAGAGAATCTAAGCGTTTTAGATGTGAAGCTACAGAAGAATGTTGAAAATGAGGTGGATTAATAAGGTAAGAATCGAGTCGATTCTCCACAAAATCGGCGAGAGAAGGAACATATGGAAAACACCGACACCAAGACGGGACAGGACATGTTTAAGGCCGTCAATAAATTAACTCATTGATACTAAGAGAGAAAGTAGGCAGTAAAAACTGTGCGGGAAAACAGATCTGGAATGTATCCAACAAAAAATTGATGACGTAGGTTGCAAGTGCTCCTCTAAGGTGAAGAGGTTATGGAATTCATGACGAGCCACATAACACTATACAGAAGACTGCTGAGTCAAAAGAAAGTGCACATATTCTTCACATGCTCTAAACAGTAAATGTGTAGAAGGAAACAAGTCCGGCCACTGAAGAATTAGTCCAATTTCCTTGTAGTACGACTTGCTTGCTATTCGGGAACTTTGTACACTTGAATCTGAGTTAGGTTTTGTACGTAACCACGATACGCAGTTTTGGTGCACACGTAAACCACGTAACATTGATCTAAGGAGAAACAGGGGAGATAAGCCGCTTAAATTCCTACGTATTTTGTATCTACGCGAGCCTCAATATAACCGACAATTTTGCGGTGTAATGAGGGATTGTGGGTCGACTTGATACAAAACTAGTTTTAGTGAAATATCGCTATCATCAATGGTTTTTTTATTTAAAAATATGCAAAATTAGCTTCGTTACGAAATATTAGTACAGAAATTATTATGTGCGTACTGTTTGGTTACAGGTACTGCATTGTGTGAATAGTTTTATAACTCCGTTGGCCTTTTGTGTCATTGCATCATTTCTATGTTTGGTTGCCGTTTTTTCGGCATACAGCACGTCATCAGCAACGGAATTCGTGGCTGTTATTAACAAATAAGAAAATGCTAATTTATACAGGGCGCTTCAGTAAGGGCGTGCAAAAATTTAACAGGCCATAGACGATGCTCCATTGAATAATTTGAGGTAGGGAACCTGGGTTCGGCGAAGCCAGCTTACGGAGATAATAGGAACAAAATCACATTACTGTGTGCTCTCTTATTTACATTAGCTACAGTTAACTGCAAATACCGCCACTGGCACAATGAACATACCACATGTACTGTACCTTACAAAATGTGCTGAACTGACTGCCATTAACCTCAGTGCAAGCATGACTTCGGTGAACAAAATTCTGACTCGCCCTGACAATATCCCTGATGTATTTCGAATCACATCAGAGGCAGCTAAAATTCTGATTCCGTCTCCGTATCCACTGGGCTCTCATACGCAAGGTTCAAATGGCTCTAAGCACTATGGGACTTAACATCTGAGGTCATCAGTCCCCTAGACTCAGAACTAATTAAACCTAACTAACCTAAAGCCGTCATACACATCCATGCCCGAGGCAGGGTTCGAACCTGCGACCGTAGCAGCAGCGCGGTTCCGAACTGAAGCTCCCAGAACCACTCCGCCACAGCGGCCAGTGGACTTAAGATATCCCTATAGGGGATTCTGGCCACGTGATCTCGCAGGGCATGGAACAGGACTTCCCCTTACAATCCAGTGACCAGGAAATACTGTACCGGTACTGCTGCACTGTATTGTGCTGTACCTCTCTGAATAGCATTCAGCAATGAGTGGGTCTGTCGTTGATTCATAGCACGTTCTGTCATGGGACAATGTAAATACGATACGACAGAGCCACCCCATGGACAAATTACGTAAACAAAACCTGTATCGTAACTTCCTGGCAATCAGGCTCGCCATTCTCGTTCCCTCGCACGAACTAAAGAACGTAGATGTAAATACAGGGTGTTTCAAAAATGACCGGTATATTTGAAACGGCAATAAAAACTAAACGAGCAGCGATAGAAATACACCGTTTGTTGCAATATGCTTGGGACAACAGTACATTTTCAGGCGGACAAACTTTCGAAATTACAGTAGTTACAATTTTCAACAACAGATGGCGCTGCAATTGATGTGAAAGATATAGAAGACAACGCAGTCTGTGGGTGCGCCATTCTGTACGTCGTCTTTCTGCTGTAAGCGTGTGGTGTTCACAACGTGCAAGTGTGCTGTAGACAACATGGTTCATTCCTTAGAACAGAGGATTTTTATGGTGTTGGAATTCCAGCGCGTAGAACACAGTGTTGTTGCAACAAGACGAAGTTTTCAACGGAGGTTTAATGTAACCAAAGGACCGAAAAGCGATACAATAAAGGATCCGTTTGAAAAATTTCAACGGAGTGGGAACGTGACGGATGAATGTGCTGGAAAGGTAGGGCGACCGCGTACGGCAACCACAGAGGGCAATGCGCAGCTAGTGCAGCAGGTGATCCGACAGCGGCCTCGGGTTTCCGTTCGCCGTGTTGCAGCTGCGGTCCAAATGACGCTAACGTCCACGTATCGTCTCATGCGCCAGAGTTTACACCTCTATCCGTACAAAATTCAAACGCGGCAACCCCTCAGCGCCACTACCATTGCTGCACGAGAGACATTCGCTAACGATATAGTGCACAGGATTGATGACGGCGATATGCATGTGGGCAGCATTTGGTTTACTGACGAAGCTTATTTTTACCTGGACGGCTTCGTCAATAAACAGAACTGGCGCATATGGGGAACCGAAAAGCCCCATGTTGCAGTCCCATCGTCCCTGCATCCTCAAAAAGTACTGGTCTGGGCCGCCATTTCTTCCAAAGGAATCATTGGCCCATTTTTCAGATCCAAAACGATTACTGCATCACGCTATCTGGACATTCTTCGTGAATTTGTGGCGGTACAAACTGCCTTAGACGACACTGCGAACGCCTCGTGGTTTATGCAAGATGGTGCCCGGCCACATCGCACGGCCGACGTTTTCATTTCCTGAATGAATATTTCGATGATCGTGTGATTGCTTTGGGCTATCCGAAACATACAGGAGGCGGCGTGGATTGGCCTCCCTATTCGCCAGACATGAACCCCTGTGACTTCTTTCTGTGGGGACACTTGAAAGACCAGGGGTACCGCCAGAATCCAGAAACAATTGAACAGCTGAAGCAGTACATCTCATCTGCATGTGAAGCCATTCCGCCAGACACGTTGTCAAAGGTTTCGGGTAATTTCATTCAGAGACTACCTCATATTGTTGCTACGCATGGTGGATATGTGGAAGATATGTGAAGCCATTCCGCCAGACCCGTTGTCAAAGGTTTCGGGTAATTTCATTCAGAGACTATGCCATATTGTTGCTACGCATGGTGGATATGTGGAAGATATCGTACTATAGAGTTTCCCAGACCGCAGCGCCATCTGTTGTTGAAAATTGTAACTACTGTAATTTCGAAAGTTTGTCTGCCTGAAAATGTACTGTTGTCGCAAGCATATTGCAAGAAACGGTGTATTTCTATCGCTGCTTATTTAGTTTTTATTGCCGTTTCAATTATACCGGTCATTTTTGAAACACCCTGTAAATAAACAGCACAGTGCGTGTAAACTTATACGGATGTTATAAATAAGCTGGAAAACAGTAATGCTAGACAAAGCGGTGGACAAGTTTACTTCCACATCATCTTAAGCTAGCTTCTCGGACCCCAGGTAAGTTTTGTTAATTTGTGTTAAGGTCTTGCGGGACCAAACTGCGTAGGTCATCGGTCCCTAAGTCTACACACTACTTAATGAAACTTAAACTGTAACGTCCCCTTAGAACAATTATACATGACTGTGCTTAAACTGACACACAATATATTTAGCGCAACGCAATCTGACTTTCAAAAATCCCTACAAAAGAATGGCCCTGACTAACATTAACCTATACGTTTCACAAATCACTTACCTCACAAAAATCTTGGTTACTCGAACTACTGCAATACAGCGAGCACCACTACTGCCAGCTAAATAAAAGATTCAAACTACGGAAGGCACTATCTACTGCCCGTATCTCGTGGTCGTGCGGTAGCGTTCTCGCTTCCCACGCCCAGGTTCCCGGGTTCGATTCCTGGCGGGGTCAGGGATTTTCTCTGCCTCGTGATGGCTGGGTGTTGTGTGCTGTCCTTAGGTTAGTTAGGTTTAAGTAGTTCTAAGTTCTAGGGGACTGATGACCATAGATGCTAAGTCCCATAGTGCTCACAGCCATTTGAACCATTTGAGCACTAACTACTGATAGGCACAGTAAGCAAATGAAAGATTTTAATAGAGAACAAACAATGTGTTTACCTCAATAGTGTTCAAAAGTCATAATGTATATAGTAGTTCATGATATCCAGTATTACAAATTTCAAAACTCCATCTCTCTCCTCACATCCACCACTGCTGGCGGCTCACCTCCAACTGCGCAACGCTACGCGCTGTTCACTTCCAGCTGCCCAACACTACAATGGCAGACAACAATGCAAACTAGCCACAGACTGCACACTAGAGATGGGCAAACTGAAACACGTAAATGTTTCGAAACAAATGATACAGTACAATGTAATGTTTCGATACAGTGTTTCGAAACAGTGAAACAGTTTGTTTTGTAATCTAATAAACCTACACATTTTGTCATCTTGAATGTCTACTGTATAAGTATGTCCATATAAAAACAAATGAGGTGCGAGAGCGCTAATCATATCGCAGAAAGTATGAAACTATCACTTAGGCGTCTTGGCAGTTTCGTATTTCCTGCAGCAAATGCGCTGCTTTTGTGTGATGTGACTTTCATACTTTTCAATTGGCTGAGGAAAGCCTTAGCTGAAGACAGAAGAACCACCACGAACGGAACTGGAGGTTGGAGCAAACTGCAGAAACAACAGATATGCTACTGGGATTCCCACATTCCATTAGTATGGCTAATATACCCATCCTGCTAATTTCCATGCACACAAAGGGAATTATTGTGGATAATAGACACAGTGACTATAGACTCACAAATAACGCCAAATAATTCGAATAAATAACTAAATATAACAGAAAAAAAATTGTTTCAAGGTGTTTCGAACCGTTACTATGAATTTACGATGCTTCCCGTTCACCATTACACTATCAGTGATATATCAAACAGATTGCTTGCAATTATACCTACAACAAAATATATACATGTCTAATAACTGTCACTCTACGCCTTTTTTTATTTAAAATGTTGTAGTCTTAGTTGCGTTTCTTAATATGATTACTGTACATGAACAGAGAAGCGTATGTTATAAAAAAAGTGTAATTTAACTGAATGATTTTCACATATTTATTATTTTGAATGCGAATAGTATGCGTTGTTTTATTGTTTGGTTAGTGTTTATAAAGCAGATGTTACGTCATTTCGGAATAGGACAGTCAGCTAGAAACGAAGCTTTATTTTCGGATATCTTGAGCTTCATGCTATTGCTTGTCAAAAGATTTCGACACTCTTGAAAGTGTTTCATGAAGTGGTATGTTGTGTTTCAGTACCTGTGCCGAGCCCGAATCTCGTCCGACACAGAGCGGAATGAAACATCACTGTTTCGATACTATTAGTCCGTTCCAGGCGCAGGTGGACTGAAACAGTCTTATTTTGAAACAACGATACAGTTTCTGTGTCTTGCTCGAGATCCGAGACAAGGGCGGAATGAAACACCCCTGTTTCGAAACAGTGAACCATAGCCGTTCCGAAACACTGAAACAGTTCCAGGTATCGATACACTGTATCGAAACATAGAAACAGTGGCCAAGTCTACTGCACACAGCACAGCCAGTGATTTTCATACAGAGCGCTACGTGGCGTTACCAATATAAAAAACCTAAACAGCCTACTTACAAAACTACCTTATGCTAAGGACGACACACACACCAGTGCCCGAGGGCTGACTCGAACCACCGACGGGGTGACCCGCGCGGACCGTGGCACGACGCCTGAGACCACGCGGCTACCCCGCTCGGTGACCCCACATTCCCCTCATCGATTTATTCAGTGCAGCATTCTCTATCATCATCATCATCATCATCATTTAAGACTGATTATGCCTTTCAGCGTTCAGTCTGGAGCATAGCCCCCCTTATACAGTTCCTCCATGATCCCCTATTCAGTGCTAACATTGGTGCCTCTTCTGATGTTAAGCCTATTACTTCTAAATCATTCTTAACCGTATACAGGTACCTTCTCCTCGGTCTGCCCCGACTCCTCCTACCCTCTACTGCTGAATACATGAGTCTCTTGGGTAACCTTGCTTCTCCCATGCGTGTAACATGACCCCACCATCTAAGCCTGTTCACCCTGACCGCTACATCTATAGATTTCATTCCCAGTTTTTCTTTGATTTCCTCATTGTGGACACCCTCCAGCCATTGCTCCCATCTACTAGTACCTGCAATCATCCTAGCTACTTTCATATCCGTAACCTCAACCTTGTTGATAAGGTAACCTGAATCCACCCAGCTTTCGCTCCCATACAACAAAGTTGGTCGAAAGATTGAACGGTGCCCACATAACTTAGTCTTGGTACTGACTTCCTTCTTGCAGAAGAGAGTAGATCGTAGCTGAGCGCTCACTGCATTAGCTTTGCTACACCTCGCTTCCAGTTCTTTCACTATGTTGCCATCCTGTGAGAATATGCATCCTAAGTACTTGAAACCGTGCACCTGTTCTAACTTTGTTCCTCCTATTTGGCACTCAATCCGTTTATATTTCTTTCCCACTGACATTACTTTCGTTTTGGAGATGCTAATCTTCATACCATAGTCCTTACATTTCTGATCTAGCTCTGAAATATAACTTTGCAAACTTTCAATCGAACCTGCCATCACAACTAAGTCATCCGCATATGCAAGACTACTTATTTTGTGTTCACATATCTTAATCTCACCCAGCCAGTCTATTATTTTCAACATATGATCCATAAATAATATGAACAACAGTGGAGACTTACCCCTGAAACTACTCTGAACTTTGAACTCAATTTACCGTCGACTCTAACTTCTGCCTGACTATCCATGTAAAGACCTTTAATTGCTTGCAAAAGTTTGCCTCCTATTCCATAATCTTGTAGAACAGACAATAACTTCCTCCAAGGAACCCGGTCATATGCCTTTTCTAGATCTATAAGGCATAGATGCAATTCCCTGTTCCATTCATAACACTTCTCCATTATTTGCCGTAAGCTAAAGATCTGGTCCTGACAACCTCTAAGAGGCCTAAACACACACTGATTTTCATCCAATTGGTCCTCAACTAATACTCGCACTTTCCTTTCAACAATACCTGCGAAGATTTTACCCACAACGCTGATTAAAGAGATACCTCTGTAGTTGTTACAATCTTTTCTGTTTCCATGTTTAAAGATTGGTGTGATTACTGCTTTTGTCCAGTCTGATGGAACCTGTCCCGACTCCCAGGCCATTTCAATTATCCTGTGTAGCCATTTAAGACCTGACATTCCACTGTATTTGATGAGTTCCGACTTAATTTCATCCACCCCAGCCGCTTTATTGCACTGCAGTCTATTGATTGTCCTGTTAAATTTTTGCGCTTTCTTACGGATACACCCTGTATACGTCAGTGTTATGCTATTGGGCAATATGGTAGTGTTGTGGATACAATTTTGGTAGGCACTAGGCTGTAATGTAATCTCTCACGTACGTGGGTTGTTCGGCTTGTAGCTGCTCTAAGAACGCAGCAAAACGTAACTTATCGTCATAGCCGTAATTTACGCCATCCCCCTCCCCACGCGGGAAAGTTGTAAAAGCTGTAGCGGGAGTTCTGACGGCTTCTGTTCCTTACTTACGTCTCTGTGTGTGATGCATGTGATAGTGAATATTGCTTTACGCAGAAACGGGCCAACAGAAATGTTTAGAAGTTGCAATGAATATTTCAGATGGTGTTCATGGACATTGGAGTAATTTGATTCCGGCGATCCTTGGTCTTGGCTGTTAATTACAGTGTTATTGCATTTAGTTTGACCTCTTACCTTCATTTATCTTTCCTTCTGTACTTCACTGATATTATCTGGACAAGTGGGGACAACAATGCAAATGTCGGCGCTGTGCGCTGTTTGTCATGTCTGCAAGCCAACTCGTCCCGTTTGCTCTCCGTCCTTGCTGTTTACAAAACACTAGCGCCCATTTTACTGTTCGCGTTCAAGCTCGCATTGAGTATTGCTCGGTTCTCTCCCGTGTTAGTGGTACTAACAGTGATTCACAGTAGTACTGCGGATAGGTTTGCTGATGAAGAGTTCGCCGACGTGCACCTCATGTGTGGATTCACTAAACGTAGTGCAAAAGAGGCGCGACGACTCTATGCCGAGCTAATTACTGTTGTATGTATATGTAGACAACTACAGGAAACCGAAAACTTGTGCACTAGTATGATTGCGTACAGCGAATCACAGGCTTTTTCAGTCCTATTAAGGTATTTTCATAGAAACAAAAGTAACTGGATAACAAACCGAATAAATCTTAATTAAATTTCTATTCTGTTACGAGCGACCAGTGACCACACATCCCCTATACCAAAATACTCAGAAAATATCTCCGGACAACAACCAAAATTTTACAGAACAGCTTTATTTTTCTGTCTGACCACTGAACTTTTTATTTTACAACGACCCGTTTTTTCAGAACCATTAAACAGCGATATTCAATTATCACTGGTTTCTTCTTCTTGTTTCGTTTTGGCCGTCTTAGGACCGTGTTAATTCGTTGCAGCTTCGTTTCTTCTGGTCTTTCTTCTCCTACATCTACATCTACGTGATTACTCTACTATTCATAATAATGTGCCTGGCAGAGGGTGCAATGAACCACCTTCAAGCTGTCTCTCTCTACCGTTCCACTCTCAAACGGCACGCAAGAAAAACGAGCGCTTAATTTTTTTCTGTGTGAGCCCTGAATTCTTTTATTTAATCGTGATGATCATTTCTTCCAATGTAGGTGGGCACCAATAGAATGTTTTCGAAATCGAAGGAGAAAACTGATGATTGAAATATCCAGAGAAGATTCTGTCGCAACGAAAAACGCCTTTGTTTTAATTATTGCCACTGCAATTCACGTATCATATCTGTAACACTATCTCCCCTATTTCGCGATAATACGAAACGAGCTGCCCTTCTTTGTACTTTTCCGATGTCCGATGTCATCCGTCAGTCTCACCTGATGCGGATCCCACACCGCACAGCAATTCTCCAGAGTAGGGCGGACAAGCGTGGTGTAAGCAGTCTCTTTGGTAGACCTGTTGCATCTTCTAAGTGTTCTGCCAATGAATCGCTGTCATTGGTTTCCTCTACTCACAATATTATCTATGTGATCGTTTCAATTTAGGTTATTTGTAATTGTAATCCATAAGTATGTAGTTGAATTTACAGCCTTCAGCTTCCCCACATCCTGTCATTCTCGTACTTTGCAACCATCTTCGCTCTTCTGTCAACGATGATTTTGTTCTGAGTCTCGCCGGCCGGAGTGGCCGAGCGGTTAAAGGCGCTACAGTCTGGAACCGCACGACCGCTACGGTAGCAGGTTCGAATCCTGCCTCGGGCATGGATGTGTGTGATGTCCTTAGGTTAGTTAGGTTCAAATGGTTCAAATGGCTCTGAGCACTATGGGACTTAACTTCTAAGGTCATCAGTTCCCTAGAACTTAGAACTACTTAAACCTAACTAACCTAAGGACATCACACGCATCCATGCCCGAGGCAGGAGTCGAACCTGCGACCGTAGCGGGTTAGTTAGGTTTAAGTAGTTCTAAGTTCTAGAGGACTTATGACCACAGCAGTTGAGTCCCATAGTGCTCAGAGCCATTTGAACCATTTGTTCTGAGTCTCATTACGTCCTCGAAAGCTTTGAAGGCATGAATTTTTTATTTAAAAATCACAGTGTTGCCTATCTCTGGTTTCTGTATTCTCATTTCCTCCATATCTCTTTGTATCTCTTGGATCCGGTGTACTTTGGTTTTCTTGCTCATGCCGGCCGCGGTGGTCGTGCGGTTCTAGGCGCTCCAGTCCGGAGCCGCGCTGCTGCTACGGTCGCAGGTTCGAATCCTGCCTCGGGCAAGGGTGTGTGTGATGTCCTTAGGTTAATTAGGTTTAAATAGTTCTAAGTTCTAGGGGACTAATGACCACAGCAGTTGAGTCCCATAGTGCTCAGAGCCATTTGAACCATTTTTTATCTTGTTCATCAGAAATTGCGTGATTCGTTGTGTTAACCTCCCCTGGGTCGTTCTAAGAATGTGTATGAAGTACTTGCTCCTATTTCTCTTGATGAAATCAGATATTCTTTCCATCTTGGTATACAGATCCTGGATATCTCGGTTTCTAAATTTACCGACTTCTGTTCTTCGAGGTCCTTATATTCTCGTGAGAATCTTTCATCAGTTCTAGCCTCTTGATCACTCCGCTTCGTGCTAAGTTGAGAGTTCTGCTGCATATAGAGCTTCAGGGCGGATTTATGTTTGGTTATGTTTCAATTTTGAATTTATCGAAATATTATTCTCATTGTAGATGTTGACAGTTAGTTTATATGCTGAGTTCAATTAATTGATTCGTGCTCCCATTGCTTATTTTTCGGTCAGTCCAATGTCTATCCATTCTCCAAGGTATTTGTATCGCTCCACCCTCTGAATTTTCCCTCCTCCTATTGTCGTCTATCAAGGAGCTGTCGTGATGTTTGTTATATATTGTGTCTTCTCGATACACAGAACTGTCTCTGCAGTTCTGTGGTTTGGTTATCTGCCTCTTCTAGTCATTTGGACAAGATCACAATGTCATCTGTGAATGCTAGACAATCTACCTGTGACGGCCGGAGTGGCCGTGCGGTTCTAGGCGCTACAGTCTGGAACCGAGCGACCGCTACGGTTGCGGGTTCGATTCCTGCCTCGGGCATGGATGTGTGTGATGTCCTTAGGTTAGTTAGGTTCAATTAGTTCTAAGTTATAGGTGACTGATGACCTCAGAAGTTAAGTCGCATAGTGCTCAGAGCCATTTGAACAGCCAAGCTACCTGTACTTTTTTATTCTTACACTCCAGTCGTATTTCACCCAATCCTTTCATTCCTTGTTGCCACTCTCTGATCACCTTATCGAGGACACAGATTTATACAAAGCTAAATAACTATTTAATCTAATTACAACGAAAAGCTATGTAATATACCATACCTCGTAGTTACATGATCACCAGTCCCAACAGAACTGTCAGTTGCGCTGTTACATACCATGATTGTACTTCCACTTTGTCGCTTTATATTAAAATTAAAAAAAAAGAACAAATGGTGTAAACCACCAGTAGTGCTAAAGAGTGACCTTCACACTGGCTAGCACATTAAACATTCAAAACTATAATACCATATACATAAAACATTAATGAGCATTTCTTGGGTTAAAAATCAACCTTACTACGGGGCAAAACTTAAAAACTTCAGTAATTGTGTTCTTTCTTCTGTCCATAACATCGCCGAAGAGGGAGCTGTTTATATAGATTCCTCATTGCCTTGTACAGAGCTGCTATAAACGATTCATTACTTTTGAGAACCTCATATTTTCCTAGATATTACATGTAAAAAATATGATTGATTCATGAACAGAACCGAAAAATCACTAAATTTTTGCACTACACTGTGGGTGTCCTTCTGCTCACATGACAAACGTCCAAGCGGTAGTCCGTTCCGTACCTAATCTAGTAACAAACTACCAGTGCTCATCTAAGCAGCATTGACCCTTTTCCTGACCTATTCACCGAGCGAGGTGGCGCAGTGGTTAGCACTCTTGACTCGCATTCGGGAGGACGACTGTTCAAAAACACGACCGACCTTTTTTATCCCGCCTGGAGGGTAGGGCGTTGGTCTGCACCTGAAAGCTGTAACATAGGCCGAATGTAGGAGGCGAGTAGGAGCAGGTGAGGTAAAGCTTTCGGTACTGCAAGTAAAGTAAAAGTGTTTTTACTATAGTCCAACACGAATTATACAAAAAATGGCTCTGAGCACTATGCAACTTAACTTCTAAGGTCATCAGTCGCTTAGATCTGTGAACTAATTAAACCTAACCTAAGGACATGGAGCCCGAGGCAGGATTCGAACCTGCGACCGGAGCGGTAGCTTGGCTCCAGACTGCAGCGCCTAGAACCGCACGGCCACTCCGGCCGGCACGAATTATACACTTTGATACATAACTTGGTACAGGTGAGCATATAGGTGCGAAGCCAAAGTCCAGATAAGAAAGTCTCAATAGCAAGTTAAGCTAAAGCGACGGTTCTCGGCCGACTGCTCTCCATGAACTGGGTGAAAGTCGAGCAACGCTACACAGCGTCGGCTACAGGACGCTGTGGTCGGGGAAGATCTTCCGCTCTCGTAGAGCCAACGTACGTTGTGGCATCGGAACTATCGGTACCACACGACCATACTCATTCCGGTATTCCGTGATTTCCCTACATCGCTTCAGGCGAATGCCGGGAAGGTTCCTTTGGAAGGGCACTGCCGACTTCCTATACCATCATTTCCTAATCCGATAGAATCCATGACCTAGCTGTTTAGCCCCCTCTTTCAAATCAACCAACCAACCATCTGGCGGGGGTATGTAAATAAAGCCCTTAATGTACCCGAAAAGAAAAAGTCAGGTGATCTGGGAGGCCAAACGAACAGAGTACACCATCTTCATCACTACGTCCATTCCAGCGAAGCAGAAGTTCGTCGTTTAGATTGAGACGAACATCGTTGCTCCAGTGAGTGTCTTGTTGAAAGATGAAATTCGCCTTATCAGCTGTTATGGCAACAACCACAGCCGCAACATATCAAGGTAAGGTACATCCTTCACCATATTCTCAAAGAAAGTGAAAAGCTGGCCTGGTTTGAGTAGGACTAGCGCTCTGAGGGTCCCCTACAAACTTAATGAAGAATGTAGACAGGTTCCGGGAATTCCAAGACTTTCGAGAAGGTTTTCATTTTATCTAAACTACGTTATAAATTTTAGAAAATCGTCAAAGTAACAATATTAATTTCCTTTATTATTTGATGACTAGATTCGAGCCTAAGCTCATATCAAGTCATCAAACAAACTATGCAATAACGTACATTACGACAGCAGCCAGATTGTTGGTTGTAGTTAAACACATCTTTAATATGAAGCAGTAGAGGGCTGAAATTTTGTCACCTAACTGAATTTTAAGTTTGAAGTCGGATAAAAAATGAGAAAGAAATATTTTTTCGTGTCACGTAAGTGCAAATTCACAATTTCTGATTTTTGTAGCCACTTGGTCTGATGAGGCGCCTTGGCGCCTTGTCACGCTCCGTGCGGCACCCCCCTCCCTCCCCCCGGAGGTTATTGTCCTACCTCGTACAGGGTGTTTCAAAAATGACCGGTATATTTGAAACGGCAATAAAAACTAAACGTGCAGCGATACAAATACACCGTTTGTTGCAATATGCTTGGGAGAACAGTACATTTTCAGGCGGACAAACTTTCGAAATTACAGTAGTTACAATTTTCAACAACAGATGGCGCTGCACGTGATGTGAAAGATATATAAGACGACGCATCTGTGGGTGCGCCATTCTGTACGTCGTCTTTCTGCTGTAAGCGTGTGCTGTTCACAACGTGCAAGTGTGCTGTAGACAACATGGTTTATTCCTTAGAACAGCGGATTTTTCTGGTGTTGGAATTCCACCGCCTAGAACACAGTGTTGTTGCAACAAGACGAAGTTTTCAACGGAGGTTTAATGTAACCAAAGGACCGAAAAGCGATACAATATATCTGTTTGAAAAATTTCAACGGACTGGGAACATGACGGATGAACGTGCTGGAAAGGTAGGGCGACCGCGTACGGCAACCACAGAGGGCAACGCGCAGCTAGTGCAGCGGGTGATCCAACGGCGGCCTCGGGTTTCCGTTCGCCGTGTTGCAGCTGCGGTCCAAATGACGCCAACGTCCACGTATCGTCTCATGCGCCAGAGTTTACACCTCTATCCATAGAAAATTCAAACGCGGCAACCCCTCAGCGCCGCTACCATTGCTGCACGAGAGACATTCGCTAACGATATAGTGCACAGGATTGATGACGGCGATATGCATGTGGGCAGCATTTGGTTTACTGACGAAGCTTATTTTTACCTGGACGGCTTCGTCAATAAACAGAACTGGCGCATATGGGGAACCGAAAAGCCCCATGTTGCAGTCCCATCGTCCCTGCATCCTCAAAAAGTACTGGTCTGGGCCGCCATTTCTTCCAAAGGAATCATTGGCCCATTTTTCAGATCCGAAACGATTACTGCATCACGCTATCTGGACATTCTTCGTGAATTTGTGGCGGTACAAACTGCATTAGACGACACTGCGAACATCTCGTGGTTTATGCAAGATGGTGCCCGGCCACATCGCACGGCCGACGTCTTTAATTTCCTGAATGAATATTTCGATGATCGTGTGATTGCTTTGGGCTATCCGAAACATACAGGAGGCGGCGTGGATTGGCCTCCCTATTCACCAGACATGAACCCCTGTGACTTCTTTCTGTGGGGACACTTGAAAGACCAGGTGTACCGCCAGAATCCAGAAACAATTGAACAGCTGAAGCAGTACATCTCATCTGCATGTGAAGCCATTCCGCCAGACACGTTGTCAAAGGTTTCGGGTAATTTCATTCAGAGACTACGCCATATTATTGCTACGCATTGTGGATATGTGGAAAATATCGTAGTATTGAGTTTCCCAGACCGCAGCGCCATCTGTTGTTGAAAATTGTAACTACTGTAATTTCGAAAGTTTGTTTGCCTGAAAATGTACTGTTGTCCCAAGCATATTGCAACAAACGGTGTATTTCTATCGCTGCTCCTTTAGTTTTTATTGCCGTTTCAAATATACCGGTCATTTTTGAAACACCCTGTACAAAGGTGTGTGTTTTTTCCATACCGTAAGTTAGTTTAAGTTAGAATAAGTAGTGTGTAGGCTTAGTGACTGATGAACTCAGTAGTTTGGTCCCATAAGACCTTACCACAAATTTCCACTTTATGAGCTTTCCTTGTATTTGTACTGTCATGATTCTAGATCAAAGAGAAGTGAGCTATACGTTGTGATGTGCGAGTTTGCGAAATCGAAGTACTGGCTGTTTCAAAGAGAATCGTCCGATTTCGAACGTCTGTATTTCTGAAATTAATATACATGTACAATGAATTTTGTTTTTTTGATGAACGGGAAACTGAAATAGTTTTTTATTTCATACCTCTTCCTAGATGTTCAGTATGCCCCCTTGACATGCACGGCGTATGTCAACACGGTATTCGAATTGTTCCCACACTGCAGCGAGCATGTCATGAGTTACAGCTTCCACAGCTGCTGTTATGCGTTGTCTCAGTTCATTCATTGTTGTTGGTAACAGAGTCACATTAACAGAGTCTTTTGTAAGCCCCCACAAGAAATAATCACATACAGTCAAGTCCGGTGACCTTGGAGGCCAGTAATGGAAGGCTGAATCATTTCGTCCAGTGCGACCGATCCATCGTTCAGTAATCCTTTGATTTAAAAATTCCCACACTTTCAGATGCCGGTGTGGCGGTGCAAATCCTGTTGCTAAGCGACGTCGTTCGAATTAGTTTCCAACTGTGGGAAAAGAAAGTTCTCTTGCATATCGAGATATATGCTTCACATTAAATTTTGGAGAGTCCCTCTCATGTTATAAAATTTCATGTAGTTGTTGCGTACCCCAAATTCTCACATTAAGACGGTTCACCGTTCCGTTTAAATGGAATGTCGCCTCGCCACTAAACACTAACCGTGGAAAAAAACTATCATCCTCCATCTCGCCAAGAACGAAATTACACAACTCCATACGTTGTTGTCGGTCACCTTAACGAAGAGCTTGCAGTACCTGAATTTTGTATGGTTTCATGTGTAAACGTCGACTTAACACACTCCAGACGAACATTGGGGAGCTGTCGAGCTGTCGAGCTGCACGGCGAACGAATTTCTGCGAACGCCTTTAAGGGGCTCCGGAAAGGCTCAAAATCATGAAAAGTTCAATTTTTACTTTTTTGCGTTTTCTGAATCTGCAGACTATTACCTTTTAATAGATATATAATTTATTCAATTCCGAAGACTACAACTATTTTTAAATTTTTTTTGAAATGTGTTCTACATGGGCGTGACCCACTGTGGCGCTGTTAAACTGCTGTCAAATGGTGTTATTATTAACGTCCGTGTTCATCAGGTACACTTCAGTGATGTGAGATAAAGTATGTGTTGTGGCTAACCTGTGATGGTTCAATATATATCGCTGGTGTGATTGTCGATTGTTTCATGTTTATTTACTATGTCGTTATCTCGAAAATATTCGTAATTAATTCTGTTTCTTGAGTCTCTGTTTTGTTGAAGTATAATAATGAGTAAAAGTAAAGTTGCTGTTGCGACTTTCAATGATGGCAACATTGTAAGGTGCAAGGTATTTAGAAATATGGGTATGAAGATAAGTTCTAACATGGTACGGGCGATGCTTGCTTTAGACAAGGAACGCCTTCGGGCTGCAGACAGGGCTGTAAAGAGTCTAGAAATACAAGCAAGAGCAAACAGGAGGAGGAACAAGAGGAAGCTGGAGGAGGAGTTTGCAGAGGATGAAGATAATCCATCCTATGGACCTGGAATGCACTAAAAAGTTAATCCAATCTTTGTCGCTCGGTTCCCAAAACTTTTATTTTCTCATACTAATTACATGTTTTCTAAGGATCTTCCAAACATATTTGTTTCAAACTTTCAGTAAATGTTACACAGTACCTTCTGCATAATTTAACACAGCCTTTTTTCCAAAAAACTGTATATTTTGAATATATAAATAAAAAATTGCAAAAAAATGTTGTGAATTTTCATTACAATTGAAAAAAAATCATCTTTAATAACTGAACTAAAATTTTGTAAAATCCCTGTGTTAAGTTGTAGCCCATATTCCAATAAATAATCTGTAAAAAGTTCAACTTCCTACCTCAAATACTTTGTGAGGAAAGATGTAATTTATAAGCGTTATTTTAACATTGAAAGTATAGGGCGTTCCGGAGCACCTTAGAAAATATGGCGGATGCGTTCGACGTCTGTGTCAGACACTCGTGGACAGACCAGCGATTTGCCTTTATACAAAGAACCTGTATCTCGGAATTGTTCATACCTTCGTCTAATGCTCTGTGCCGTAGGAGGATGTACACCACACCTAGTACGAAAGTCACTCTGAACCGTTATTACTGACCCGCACTCCGCAAAACGTACAACACAAAACGTACGACACAAAACGCTTTCTGTTGTCCCGACACCATTTTCAAATTGAAGTCGGCGGACACTGCTGCTGCCTAGCGGGAACCATGTACTGGAGAGTTTCTTCTTCCCAACAGTACTAGCCGGACGTGTGGCCGAGAGGTTCTAGGCGCTTCAGTCCGGAAACGCTCTGCTGTTACGGTCGCAGGTTCATATCCTGCCTCGGGCATGGATGTGTGTGATGTCCTTAGGTTAGATAGGTTTAAGTAGTTCTAAGTCTAGGGTGTAATGTCGTCAGTCAAAACGACCACACCGCCGCCTGAGAGATCGATCCGCCGGATGCGATTCTCTCGATAAACGGAACAGAAGAAAGGCTTGTAACGGAACTGAAATGATGGTGGGCTGACAGTATTTTGGAGCCCGTGTGTCGGAAACGTGCGCGCTTGTGTGAGACTGCCGGGGAGTGCACCCTGATGCCATCTATTGGCGAAACTGGCAATTAGCGCTACCTGTCAGACAATGTACTAAGCTCTCGGAGTAAAATGTATTCTTTTTCTTGGTAATTATAAGTTATTACTGTATGATTTAATGTTATAAAGCGCTAGTAGTAAATTATTATGACTGGTATGAACTCCAGGGTAATAAATATAAATATTCTTAAATACTAAATGATTTCGGTAAAAAGGTGGTAGGGGAACGACCCCACTCTTGGTGATACGAGCGTAGCTAGAGGTAGCTGGAGACACAGGGACTGAACAATGGAATGGCCTGGGGAGTGTTGACGTGATCGGACGTGCGTAACTGTGCTCACGCAAAAGTGATTGTGCAACAGAGAAGAGGCGAATATCGTCGCCGTTTTTGGAGTGAAAAGCGACGAATGGTTGTTGAAGCCGCCTCTATGCCACTGGGGCTGATTGTAATAGTTCCTGCGCCCAGATTTTATGGCGGACGTGCAGTAGCTTATACGAGTGCTACGGCTCGTAGTTCCAGCCGCCATTAAGGGCATGATGCGTGAAGAGCTGCGTTAGCCACATGCATCTCACCACCAGCACCGACACGTCGACCCAAGGCAAGACTGCTTGCAATTGTTAAGTCGAACTTTGTATACATGTAAAAGGAGAATACCAGTTTTCTTTTATGCAAGTGCAGAGGACAGAATATAGTAATGAGTAAAATTACGACGCATGTTGTTCGTTGTAAAGCGTAGTAACCTCAAACATAGTATAGTGAAATCAGACTGAGGCCACCATCGCCTCTTTCATTTACAATTCTTAGGTTGTAGAATATTTTAGCGTATAAGAATGTTGAAAAGAGCAATGGTCACACCAGAATGAGTCGCCTATTTATAGTTACTTAAATTTTTCTGAGTAACCTTTCAAGTAAAGTCACTTAACTAATTCTGTATCAATTGTCCAAAGAGTAATATCCAAAATCATTAAATAAGTCGAAGGATAGAATTTTGTTAACCCAAGTTGCATAAACTGTCTTGGTAGTTTACCAAGCCAACTCACAGAAATTGAGAGAGTATTTGCTTTGTAGAATCATCTAGAATGATCAGAAATAGTAATATTCAGAATGAAGTTTAAATTCAACTCAAGCCATTTCACTTTGAAACGAGCCAAAAATTGATTTATTCTTTTGCTCCTTCAGAGCTGGCGACCGTAGTTATAAGTATTTTCAGGAGGATTCGACGGTAAGTCTGCTGCTCTCGTCGTGCTGATAGGATTATCCACTGCTGCTAGCAGTGGTGATTGGATACATAAGCTCACTACCAAGTTAAGTGGGTCAGGTAGGCAGTGTTACCGTGTGAACTGTAGGGCACTGTAGTCCGTGGATCGAACCCGTTCAATCATCACAGCTCTTAGGGAAATAGTCCGGTTAGGAGTGTACTAATCATTAGGTAAATACTGGCGAGTAACGGTCAAAAATGTATACGCAAGTGAGTTTAGCAAGGTCCACGTAGCACCTAGTTAATGTGGTGCAATGGCGAGGGTAAGAGTGGAGTAAAAGTGAGCTGAGCTTGTGGCAGCTGTGCTGTATTCAGATATTAACAACGTGAATTCACTACTACCTCTTACCATTAGGACTGAGCTATTTATAGTTAAAATACGTAGCAGTAAGCGCAAAGGCGTGACAACTACAAGTTCGTATTGGTTTTATACATACGGAATTAGGAAGCGGGTCATTCCGTCAGTGGAGGGGGTTAAAACAACCGAGTCAGTTGAGAACATACCCCATTTACTGATGGAAAGATTCGGCGGTTCGGTCGCAGGCTGTGTCAGCCAAAGAGTACACAGCCTGTCGCAGTTCTTATGTTCGTCGCGAGGCGCCGCTACGCCACTTCATGTGCAGCAGGATAGTAGTACAGTTGTGCTAGTCTACAGTTCGTAGCCGCGATCAGAGGTCAGACAGCGCCGATGTTAGTCACCGGCTGCAGCTCAGTCATTGCTGCCATCAAGTCATTGTAGCCCGGTTCCAAGTCATTCCTCAAAGTCACCTGATTCGACATTCAAGATTACGAGAGATTAATTCGTCACTGCAAGAATTCTGACTTATAAATTGTGTCATTCTACAGACGCTTAGTCTAGTCGCGTCTTCTATCACTGTCAACCAACTGATCATGGACTACAGCAAACTTAAGTAATAAATACTTTCTTGTACTTCCGCTAATTAATTGTGTTTTCCTGTTGGACCTACCAAGCAGTCTTTGCATAGTAGAACCCACATTCCACCTCCTTGGCTACTTCATATTTTCCACATCATCATGTTGATGGATTCGATTATGGTGGAAGATCGAGAGCAATGATAGGGAACTGATGACCTCAGATGTTAAGTCCCATAGTGCTTGGAGCCATTTGAACCATTTGAACCAACAGTACTTTGATCAAGCAGACATCTCAATAACACAATAGTTCGGAATTTTTTTAATCGGATGATTCCTTTGATACGCCACATGTAACTTAAGTGGCCTTATATTTTTATTACATTGACTTAGAAACTTCAATTTTGACACTCCCAATGGACTGCAGTCTTCAGTATGTGACAATGGTTTCCACTCCATACGTTTACCCGTTACTAACAAGAGAACCTCCCCATCGCACCCCCCTCAGATTTAGATATAAGTTGGCACAGTGGATTGGCCTTGAAAAACTAAGCACAGATCAATCGAGAAAACAGGAAGAAGTTGTGTGGAACTATGAAAAAATAAGCAAAATATACAAACTGAGTAGTCCATGTACCAGATAGGCAACATAAAGGATAATTTGGGCTCAGGAGCGCCGTGGTCCCGTGGTTAGTGTGAGCAGCTGCGGGATGAGAGATCCTTGGTTCAAATCTTCCCTCGGCTGAAAAGTTTTACTTCTTTATTTTCGCAAAGTTATGATCTGTCCGTTCGTTCATTGACGTCTCTGTTCACTGTAATAAGTTTAGTGTCTGTGTTTTGCGACCGCACCGCAAAACCGTGCGATTAGTCGACGAAAGAACGTGCCTCTACAATGGGAACCGAAAACATTTGATCGCAAGGTCATAGGTCAACCGATTCCTCCACAGGAAAACACGTCTGATATATTCTACACGACACTGGTTATGGCATTTGCGTCACATGACAGGAATATGTTGTCGACCCACCTAACTTGTACACTTGGCGAATGGGTAAAAAAATTCTTCTGCCTTGCCCGATTTAGGTTTTCTTGTGGATGTGATAATCACTCCCAAAAAAGTGATAGAAACACAAGCGTTTGTCACATAAACTGAAAATAAAAAGTTACACTTTTTAACTGAGGGAAGGCTTGAACGAAGGACCTCTTCATCCGCAGCTGCTCATGCTAACCACGGGACCACGGCACTCCTGCTCTTGCTCTTTCCATGTTGTTGCCTATCTTGCGCATGGTCTACTCAGGTTGTATATTTTGCTTATTTTTTCATAGTTCCACACAACTTCTTCCTGTTTTCTCGATTGATCTGTGTTCAGTTTTTCAAGGCCTATCCACTGTGCCAACTTATAACTAAATCTGAGGGGGTGCGATGGGGAGGTTCCCTTGTAAGAAAAGGGGTTTTAATAGTCGGACAGACAGGTAATTAGACATACAACAAAGCCGTCCTATGAGAGTTCCATTTTTACCGATGTAGGTATGGAACCCTACAAAGGCTGAAAATTTGGTTTTCCAGTAAGTGGGACAGACGTCTGCAAGATTGTTTATTATTTCACTGAAACCTCTTGTGCAGGTCGCAAGTAGAATTAACAGAATAAAAATGCTCGTTCTGAGTCACTTAAAGGATGAGAACAGAAACGCTGCTGAAGAGAAGAGCGAAAAAAATGTTTTGAGAAGAGTGAAAAGAAATGTTTTGAGATAAAAATGTGCTCAAAAATGTAGGAGCTGACCTTCGCCAAGTGAAGATAATTCGTTGAAGATGACAGTGAGGACTAATGTATGGTGTACTATGCGTTTAATACAGGATGATTCAAAAAGAATACCACAACTTTAGGAATTTAAAACTCTGCAACGACAAAAGGCAGAACTAAGCACTATCTGTCGGCGTATTAAGGGAGCTATAAAGTTTCATTTAGTTGTACATTTGTTCGCTTGAGGCACTGTTGACTAGGCGTCAGCGTCAGTTGATGCTAAGATGGCGACCGCTCAACAGAAAGCTTTTTGTGTTATTGAGTACGGCAGAAGTGAATCGACGACAGTTGTTCAACGTGCATTTCGAACGAAGTATGGTGTTAAACCTCCTGATAGGTGGTGTATTAAACGTTGGTATAAACAGTTTTAGAAAATGGGTGTTTGTGCAAAGGGAAACGTTCTGGACGGCCGAGAACGAGTGATGAAAATGTAGCACGCATCCAGCAAGCATTTGTTCGCAGCCCAGGAAAATCGACTCGCAGAGCTAGCAGAGAGCTGCAAATTCCACAATCAACTGTATGGATTTATCCTTGCTCACATGGAAACAGATGAATCTTTCGTTTGAAAGATTGTGTTTAGTGATGAAGCAACTTTCCACACTAACGGGAAAGTCAACCGTCACAATGTCTGTATATGGGGCACTGAGAATCCGCTGGAAACAACTCAGTATGAACGTGACACGCCTAAGGCGAACGTTTTCTGTGCCATTTCAGCCAATAAAGTTTTTGGTCCCTTTTTCTTCGAAGGTGCTTCTGTAACTGGACTACAGTATCTGGAGATGTTAGAGAATTGGCTGTTCCCTCAGCTCGAACAAGAAGCACAACAATTCATATTTCAGCAGGATGGAGCGCCACCATATTGGCACTTATCTGTCCGTAACTACCTGAACGTCAACTACCCGAGGCGATGGATCGGCCGCCAGGCAGCCCGTGACAGAGCACTTCATCACTGGCCTCCAAGGAGCCCTGATCTTACCCCCTGCGATTTTTTCTTATGGGGGTATGTTAAGGATATGATGTTTCGACCACCTCTCCCAGCAACCATTGATGATTTGAAACGAGAAATAACAGCAGATATCCAAACTGTTACGCCTGATATGCTACAGAGAGTGTGGAACGAGTTGGAGTATCGGGTTGATATTGCTCGAGTGTCTGGAGGGGGCCATATTGAACATCTCTGAACTTGTTTTTGAGTGAAAAAAAACCTTTTTAAATACTCTTTGTAATGATGTATAACAGAAGGTTATATTATGTTTCTTTCATTAAATACACATTTTTAAAGTTGTGGTATTCTTTTTGAATCACCCTGTATTTTTCAGTTGAACATTATTATTTCGTGTCTATTACAATTTCACCAGGCGTAGGGGAAGAAATTCAAATGTTCATGACCAATTTAAGTAATCTGGATGGGATTCTAATTCTCTGGTCCTTGTACGTATGGCATATTTTGCTGCGGAGCAGAAAAACTCCGTTCGATTAAAAACACAGAAAACATGACAAATATAGGATATCCTTTAACATTATTATATGTAGCTCTTCTTGGAACACGTTAGTGGGGAGGCACATAAATTTCAGTTAAATATTTTCATATAATAGCAGTCCAAGTAAACTGACAAGCTTCAACGGTGTCGGTTTTACGTAATGACGGAACAAATCGTTTTATGGTCTTGTTAGTCTCATATAAGAAACAGAACTAATTTATCTCTCTGGGTTCACGTTTTACCGACTGGGATACGGAATCCTATACGGTTTCATCGGGGTAACACTGCGTAGAAAACACTAACATTCGGTCAATTTCGTGCATAGTCCACAATTTCATGAAATTTTTCAGCGTCCCTACCTCTCACATTCTGGTGATTAATCTTTCCAATCAAAAGGATAGTTGCATCGCTGCAGAATGTGAACATCTAGGCAAAATGTTGAGTCTCACTGGCTTGCTGCATTGTTGAGTGGTACTTAAGTAAATAAATTAGTGAAATGAAAGTGAAGTAGAAATTAGAATATAAATAAAAAACTTGGTTTAGTTTAGAGAGTTACATACTGGCAAACAGCGGGCAGAACAGCAGAGACAATGACGGTGAAGTCAGCAAGTTCCACATAAGCGGGCGCTGTCGATTCAGCCGTCAGGGCATTGCCCAACCGGCTCACGTGTTTCTCAGTTGCCGCATGTGAGCAAAGGCCCTCGCCTACATCCCAAGAGCCAATGACCGACGTCAAGAAGAGTCTTCGAGAAACTTTTCAACGTGACAGAAGAGGCAATGACCGGCTCACGTGTTTCTCAGTTGTCACATGTGAGCAAAGGCCCTCGCCTACCTCCCAAGAGCCGATGACCGACTTTAAGAAGAGTCTTCGAGAAGCTTTTCAACGTGACAGAAGAGACAATGGCCGTGAAGTCGTTCACCTCCAGTGAACTGAAGTGAATAAATACGCGAGACGCGGTGGGCCCGACAGACGGAGACGGAGACGGAGACGAAGACGGAGACGAGCGATGAAGAAGACGAAGAAGTGAAGAAGCGTAGCAGTTGTTTTAAGTCAGTTTCGGTGCTGAAGACCGTCATGCAAGAAGAGACTACATCATGCACAGACGCACCAAGTCCGCCGCTGTAATGGAATAGCAAGCAGCAGCCTCAGCGCCAGAAGGCAGAAGTTAAAAGGTATTTGAAGTCTGATCTTTACGTACCCGGGTGACTCGTGAGGACGGGAAGGAGACGGCCTCACATCAGCAGTCACCTGTGAGCTGGGATGAAGACCTGAAAGCCGAAGACTGGCAAGCGGGAGTCCGTTGTTCGAGTCCAGGACACTGGCCTTCCCCCGCCGTGCCGCTCCGCTGGCCGACGCACAACACACGCTGCCGCTTAGAGAAGAGAAACACTGGGACGCCACACCCAAGGTATCACCATCCGATGCACGACTTCGCTCGCAATAATTAAACGGGCCACCTCGCGCTGCGCGTGTCCGGTCAGCTGGGCGAGACGGCGACACGAGATACACACCGCTACGCGTAATCAGACGCCGCCGCCGCTGCCGCAGCAGAAGGCTACGCAAACGACACAGCTGCCGTTCTCCGAACCAGAACACCCAGTAAGATACAGTTGTAGGAAACTTTCAATAAAAGTTATCTCATGTAAAAATGCTGTTTCATTCTACCTCATACCCGAGCCAAGGAAGAACCCACCCTGGCCACATGTTGTTAAGAGAGAAAAGTTAATTTATTTAATATTTTCACCCTGACAGAATGCTTTAGAATGCTCATCCTGACAAATGACAGCATCAAAAGAAAAAAACCCAGTTACATTTAGTGACAGAAATGTTGCATTTAGTATCACAACTGTTACAGCATTGTGATGTGAAATTGATAGCGCCGATCATAATCTTCCGGTTTAAATTGCAGTGCGGGCTATGGACGGTACTGTTTTAAATGCGATCGCCATCGAAAAGTCTTCCACACAGCTTGCTGCGGTGTTCAAAGTTCGTGGCTTGCACTAACCGTTGATTTCTTGGACTCCGTTCGAAACATTCCCATCTTCTCCACGGATGCATCAGACACACTAGGTCAGCTGATACTGTTCTGTTTACAGAGACAACCAGTGTGTAGTTCTTTTCTGTAATTCCTTCTGAATGCACACTGCACTATTGTAGAAGATATACGTCTCGCATATTCCCGCACACAAAAGCTCTTTTGTCGCTTGTCGCCATTTTGTCATGGAGCTCCACTCGTAACGCCAACAGGTAAGAACAAAGCAAGCTTGGTGAGTGAACGGTCCCATTCATCCATCAGTTGTATCTATACACGTCGAACTCCGTAAAATACTGCATCAACTATTTATGGCAGCCATGTGTATTGATACTGAAGCATTGTGTGAAGTACTGAGCAAGAAATTTCAAATAAATAAAAATATCGTGGTGATCTGAATATATTTTCGGAGGCTAATTATGCAAAAATAGACATACTTCTTCGCCTATTATTTCATCGATTTAGTGCCGGTTACATATATGAAACTTATCGTCCAATTTTAGAATTTTGTTTCAAATTTTAAGGGGCTCCGGAAAGGCTCAAAATCATGAAAAGTTCAATTTTTACTTTTTTGCGTTTTCTGAATCTGCAGACTATTACCTTTTAATAGATATATAATTTATTCAATTCTGAAGACAACAACTATTTTTAAATTTTTTTTGAAATGTGTTCTACATTGGCGTCACCCACTGTGGCGCTGTTAAACTGCTGTCACATGGTGTTATTATTAACGTCCGTGTTCATCAGGTACATTTTAGTGATGTGAGATAAAGTATGTGTTGTGGCTAACCTGTGATGGTTCAATATATATCGCTGGTGTGATTGTCGATTGTTTCATGTTTATTTACTCTGTCGTTATCTCGAAAATATTCGTAATTAATTCTGTTTCTTGAGTCTCTGTTTTGTTGAAGTATAATAATGAGTAAAAGTAAAGTTGCTGTTGCGACTTTCAATGATGGCAACATTGTAAGGTGCAAGGTATTTAGAAATATGGGAATGAAGATAGGTTCTAACATGGTACGAGCGATGCTTGCTTTAGACAAGGAACGCCTTCGGGCTGCAGACAGGGCTGTAAAGAGTCTAGAAATACAAGCAAGAGTAAACAGGAGGAGGAACAAGAGGAAGCTGGAGGAGGAGTTTGCAGAGGATGAAGATAATCCATCCTATGGACCTGGAATGCACTAAAAAGTTAATCCAATCTTTGTCACTCGATTCCCAAAACTTTTATTTTCTCATAATAATTACATGTTTTCTAAGGATCTTCCAAACATATTTGTTTCAGACTTTCAGTAAATGTAACACAGTACCTTCTGCATAATTTAACACAGCCTTTTTCCAATAAACTGTATATTTTTGAATATATAAATAAAAAATTGCAAGAAAATGTTGTGAATTTTCATTACAATTGAAAAAAAATCATCTTTAATAACTGAATTAAAATTTTGTAAAATCCCTGTGTTAAGTTGAACCCCATATTACAATAAATAATCTGTAAAAAGTTCAACTTCCTACCTCAAATACTTTGTAAGGAAAGATGTAATTTATAAGCGTTATTTTAACATTGCAAGTATAGGGCGTTCCGGAGCCCCTTAACAATTACTCCACTCGTATAGTTCCACCACAATAAATGAAGAATGTTACAACAAAAATCCCGGAGATGATATAGATGCCAGATGTGTCACGGCCAGTGTAGATGGCGCAACAGACGCGTATAAATTCTGTTTAGCTGCTTCTGACGCAAATCGTCGCCGGCCATTCTGCACGGCGATGACAGACGGCGCTTAACCGGGCTTTGGCTCTCCCGACGATGTATGGGGGGTCAGTAGGCCCACCTATCTGGCTGATGGATCAAAAGCAGGCCACGTCACCGCGGGATCGGACCGGTGATATATACCAGGTGCGCTCGGAACTCTTTCTCGCGAGCGACAGTACAGTAAACCCATGAGCAGTCTATCCCATCTAAAAATATCACCTTCCTACAAGTATTAGTTGAAAAAAGGAAGAGTTTGCAAGGGAGGAAAGACAGGGGTTATAATTTAGGAAGCAAGGAAAATGACACGTGGAGTTTCTTAATGATCGGCAATGGGGTCACTCTTGATCTTAACCTACAGGGCTATTACAAATGATTGAAGTGATTTCATAAATTCACTGTAGCTCCATTCATTGACATAGGGTCACGACACACTACAGATACGTAGAAAAACTCAAAGTTTTGTTCGGCTGAAGCCCCACTTCAGGTTTCTGCCGTCAGAGCGCTCGAGAGCGCAGTGAGACAAAATGGCGACAGGAGCCGAGAAAGCGTATGTCGTGCTTGAAATGCACTCACATCAGTCAGTCATAACAGTGCAACGACACTTCAGGACGAAGTTCAACAAAGATCCACCAACTGCTAACTCCATTCGGCGATGGTATGCGCAGTTTAAAGCTCCTGGATGCCTCTGTAAGGGGAAATCAACGGGTCGGCCTGCAGTGAGCGAAGAAACGGTTGAACGCGTGCGGGCAAGTTTCACGCGTAGCCCGCGGAAAATTGGTTCATGCCACAACTGGAGACCGACAGCGCCGACTTCATCTTTCAACTGGATGGTGCTCCACCGCACTTCCATCATGATGTTCGGCATTTCTTAAACAGGAGATTGGAAAACCGATGGATCGGTCGTGGTGGAGATGATGATCAGCAATTCATGTCATGGCCTCCACGCTCTCCCGACTTAACCCCATGCGATTTCTTTCTGTGGGGTTATGTGAAAGATTCAGTGTTTAAACCTCCTCTACCAAGAAACGTGCCAGAACTGCGAGCTCGCATCAACGATGCTTTCTAAATCATTGATGGGGACATGCTGCGCCGAGTGTGGGAGGAACTTGATTATCGGCTTGATGTCTGCCGAATCACTAAAGGGGCACATATCGAACATTTGTGAATGCCTAAAAAAACTTTTTGAGTTTTTGTATGTGTGTGCCAATCATTGTGAAAATATCTCAAATAATAAAGTTACTGTAGAGCTGTGAAATCGCTTCAATCGTTTGTAATAACCCTGTACTTACGAGGGTTTTTGTTGGGTTGTTTTTGGGGGAGGAGACCAGACAGTGAGGTCATCGTTCTAGTCGGATTAGGGAAGGACGGGGAAGGAAGTTGGCCGTGCCCTTTCAAGGGAACCATCCCGGCATTTGCCTGGAGCGATTTCACGGAAAACCTAAATCAGGATGGCCGGACGCAGGATTGAACCGCCATCCTCCAGAATGCGAATCCAGTGTGTTAGCCACCACGCCACCTCGCTCGGTACCTACTTACGAGGGACGTTCAAGTACTGTAATTTTTTTTCTGAAAGCAGGATGGTTTTGTTCAGCATTCCAGTACGCCATATTATTCCCCACTCAACTTGCTAAGAAACTCTGTTTTTCAATACTATCTACGTTCAAATCGACGGCCTACCCCACCATACTCAGATGTATGCCCGCATGGTACCACTCTTCTGGTCAGAGTTGGAACCAAAGTCTTGCTGCATCAACAGCCTCCCTACTATCCACATATTGCTTCCCGCGGAGTACATCCATCATTGTACCAAACAGGTCTAAGTCGCAAAGTGCGAGAGTTTCTGTCTCATTGAAATACGTTTTCATTGTTCAAACTTTTATTTCATTGTAATTCTCATCCGATGTAAATGTTACGTTTTCTGCTCAGCTACAAAGGAGCGCTGCCCTTAGCGCTATTGATCTACAGCGCGGTTTATTGGTAAATGCTGAATAATAAGCGATTAACATTGAGAAATAAGCAGAATCGATAAGTGATTGCCGTATGTTAGCCGCCATGTTAGTGAAATATTAAATCAGCAGTTTTAATTTTTTTTCTATATGGACATAAGTGTTGTTGGTCATAATTGCGATAATAATTGTGTATTGATAGCCCAGAACCCACTTTGAGGAAATAAATTCGACTTAGATTGTGAATAATCTTTAAATATAGTGCAAATATCATCTTACGTGATATCTTGTTGTATGAAGCCTGGCTATTTCGTAACAACTGTTATGAAATATTTTGACAGGAAAAATACATTAGTGTTGTGTGCTTGTAGTATTGCATGACTAAATTGTTCATTTTGCTTAAAGAAAAGCGCTGCCAACTCGAGTAACAATAGCGTTAAATTCGATAAATGGTCTGCAACTTAGTGCCATTTACACTGCGTTACAGACAACATTGCTACACATTCCCAGGTGGAGATTTCTTTAACAAAATAACGATCATTAGCCGGGAAACGCAAAGTTTAAATAAAACCTCATGTTACATTGATAATAAGTAACTACTTTTATTGTAATCTTGCTGAAATTCTACAACACGCAATCAAACCATAATACGCCAAAGTGTTAATGGTTGATAGACCAATCAACAAATTCAGCTCAATTCGTTTTGCTCATGGAAGTATTTAATTTTGAGTTGATCTAAGGACCAGTGTGTGGGTTTATTTTGCATATTTATAGTCCTTTTAGTTCACCGGAAATATCTTCTGAAGCAGAGCATCTAAAGTACATAAAGTGTTTGGTCAGCAGAAACGAACATTGAGTATACTGTGTAAAGTAGAGAACCGTACACTTTGCATAGGAACATATATAGGTCTTGAAATGCTTACACTGACTGCCAAAGTTTTTCTTGGGTCACAATAAAAATATTCGTGATAATGGATACAATATTAATTTTTATGTTGACTTTTCCTCTTTACCTGGGTTTCAAAACGGAATCATTTACTCTGGTACGCAGATGCTCAGCAAGTTTCCATGTACCATAAAGGCAAAAAACTGGATATCCCATCTAGTGAAAAGCGAAATTCAAATCATATCTTACTAGTAACTCTTGCTAGAAATAGTATGAATATTCCTATTAAAGGCGAGTAGCGCTGTTTAGTGTAAAACTGCAGTAAAACAGTTGGTAACGTATCGTAAACAAGTATCAATATTTACAAATTCGGGCAATTACTTTCTTTAGACAATAACAGTGCAAAAAGGTAAAGTAAATGTATCTGACTTCTACTTTCGCAGTCAGTTGACTTTGCTTCACAACACCGCAATGTAAGCTGTACTCGTCTTTCATATTTTTACTGTTCATGTACTGTAGATGTGAAAACTGCCACTTATATTATGACGAAAGACATGTTACGCAAATTATTAGATCGTTACCTACGTCGAAACAAGGTCCCGGAGTAGACAACATTCCATAGAACTATTGACAGCCTTGCGAGAGCCAGACCCAACAAAACTCTACCATCTAGCGAGCAAGATGTATGAGACAGGCGAAATACCCTCAGACTTCAAGAAGAATATAATGATTCCAATCCCAAAGAAAGAAGGTGTTGTCAGATATGAAAATTACCGAACTATCATTTTAATAAGCCACGGCTGCAAAATACTAACACGAATTCTATACAGACGAATGTAAAAACTGATAGAAGTCGACCTCGGGAAAGATTAGTTTGGATTCCGTAGAAATGTTGGAACACGTGAGGCAATGCTGACCCTACGACTTATCTTAGAAAATAGATTAATGAAAGACAAACCTACATTTCTTGCATTTGTAGACTTAGAGAATGTTTTGACAATGTTGACTCGATCACTCTCTTTCAAATTCTGAAGGTGGCAGGGTTAAAATACAGGAAGCCAAAGGCTATTTCCAATTTGTACAGAAACCAGATGGCAGTTATAAGAGTCGAGGGGCATGAAAGGGAAGCAGTGGTTGGGAAGGGAGTTAGACAGGATTGTAGCATATCCCCGATGTTATTCAATCTGTATATTGAGCAAGCAGTAAAGGAAACAAAAAAATTCTGACTAGGAATTAAAATCCACGGAGAAGAAATAAAAACTTTGAGGTTCGCCGAAGACATTGTAATTCTGTCAGAGACAGCAAAGGACATGGAAGAGCAGTTGAGCGGAATGGATAGTGTCTTGAAAGGAGGATATAAGATGAACATCCACAAAAGCAAAACGAGGATAATGGTATGTAGTCGGGTGATGCTGAGGAAATTAGGTTAGGAAATGAGACACTTAAGGTAGTAAAGGAGTTTTGCTATTTGGGGAGCAAAATAACTGATGATGGCCGAAGTAGAGAGGATATCAAATGTAGACTGGCAATGACAAGGAAAGCATTTCTCAAGAAGAGAAATCTGTTAACATTGAATATAGATTAAAGTGTCAGGAAGTCGTTTCTGAAAGTATTTGTATGGAGTGTAGCCTTGTATGGAAGTGAAACGTGGACGATAAACAGTTTAGACAAGAAGAGAATAGAAGCCTTAGAAATGTGGTGCTACAGACGAATGCTGAAGATTAGATGGGTAGAGCACATAACTAATGAGGAGGTATTGAATAGAATTGGAGAGAAGATAAATTTGTGGCATAAATTGACTAGAAGAAGGGATCGGTTGGTAGGGCATATTCTGAGACATCAAGGGATCCCCAATTTAGTATTGGAGGGCTGCGTGGAGGGTAATCGCAGAGGGAGACCAAGAGATGAATACACTAAGCAGATTCAGAAGGATGTAGGCCGCAGTAGGTACTGGGAGATGAAGAAGCTTGCCCAGGATAGAGTACCACGGAGAGCTGCATCGAACCAGTCTCTGGTCTGAAAACCACAACAACAACAACAACAACAACAACTTACAACACTTCTTTACCCTTACAATGTCAGATTAAGATGCATGTAGAAGAACGCTTTAGTATAAAAGCCTGAACCGATTCTGTAGCACACTAAGGAAAGTTCTAATCACTAGCTGCTCAATAATTCAGAGCTCAGTTGCGAAGCAGCAGTACGTACGTCGCACGACGCTGCTGTCACAGGTTCGAATCCTGCCTCGGGCATAGATGTGTGTGATGTCCTTAGGTTAGTTAGGTTTAAGTAGTTCTAAGTTCTGGGGGACTGATGACCTCAGATATTAAGACCTATAGTGCTCAGAGACATTTGAACAATTTGAACGTCGCACCATATGTCCACGCAGAAGTCATACAACTTCCTTAAACAGCTGGCCGCTGATTTGTGTTAGCGTTGATGGCGCGTGATAGCGACCGAAATGGACACCACTGGATTCACATCAGGTGAATTTCGTGTCCAAGACATCAGCGTGAGTTTGCTGTCATGCTCCTCAAATGACTGTAGTACGGTTCTCGTCTTGAAACGCGGACAACTATTGTGCTGGCAGACGACATCGCAGGCTGGGGAAGACATCAAGCATGAAGGGATGCAGGTGGTTCACAGCTGTCTTTGATTACTACCACGGGTTCCATGCGAGTGCAGCAGAATGTCTTCCATAACATGATACCGCTCCACCATAGTGCGTCCTTGGCGCGGTGGACATTTCGAAACGCCGTTCGCTTGGATGACGTTTGTGGAGACGAGCATCGACCTCGTGTAGTGAAAACGTGATTCACTCGACGAGACAACGCGTTTCCATTGATCCACTGTCAAACAGTGACGATCCCGTGGCCACTGAAATCTTAACTGACGATGACGCTGGGTCAACACGTGAACACTTAGGGGTCGTTTGCTGTGGAGACCCACGTTTATCAATGTACAGAGAACGGTGTGCCCCCAAACACTTGTGCGTGCACCAGCTTTGGTAGTTTCACTAGCGTTCTACCACTTTTCACAGGTGTTCTGTAAGTAGGCTGTTTATGTTTTCTTTATGTAAGTAGGCTGTTTATGTTTTCTTATTGGCAACGTTCCGTAGCGCTCTACATGAAAATCACTGGCTGTGCTGTGTGCAGTCTGTGGCTAGTTTGCATTGTTGTCTGCCATTGTAGTGTTGGGCAGCGGCAGCTGGATGTGAACAGCGCATAGCGTTGCGCAGTAGAAGGTAAGCCGCCAGCAGTGGTGGATGTGGGGAGAGAAATGGAGGAGATTTGAAATTTGTAACACTGGATGCTATATATATTATATTAAGGTAAATACAATGTTTGTTCTCTATTAAAATCTTTCATTTGCTAACTATGCCTACTAGTAGTTAGTGCCTTCCGTAGTTTGAATCTGTTATTTAGCTGGCAGTAGTGGCGCTCGCTGTATTACTGTAGCTTGAGTAACGAAGATTTTTGTGAGGTAAGTGATTTGTGAAAGGTATAGGTTAATGTTAGTCAGGGCCATTCCTTTGTAGGGATTTCTGAAAGTCAGATTGCGTTGCGCTAAAAATATTGTGTGTCACTTTAAGCACAGTCGTGTATAATTTTTCTAAGGGGACGTTTCAGTTCACTACGCTAGGACGTGAAAATCCGACTAGCTACGCCGTTTTAGAGATACTCGTTCATAGGCTCTGAGTACTAATAGTACCAACTTTGTCAAGGTCGCTTCTCTCAGTAGAGCTCTCCATTTGTGGCCAGCGTCATCCATCTTTGATCCACTTATGTACTTTCTGGTGTGTTGGCAGAAGAGCCAACACCGTGTTGCTAAAGGAGGCCGAAATGCACGCGCTTAAGGTCACGCAGACTGGCGTGAGGTCTGGAACAGTTAGAGGAGTTGAGTCTAATAAATAAAGTACGAAGCTCTTGGAATACTTAACTTTATTCCATAATTGGTGAACATCGGTCTGACGGTACAGGCTTTATAAGATAACCAGCAAAAGATAAATGGCGCCTTGCTAGGTCGTAGCAATTGACGTAGCTGAAGGCTATGCTAACTATCGTCTCGGCAAATGAGAGCGTATTTGTCAGTGTAGCATCGCTAGCAAAGTCGGCTGTACAACTGGGGCGAGTGCTAGGACGTGTCTCTAGACCTGCAGTGTGGCGGCGCTCGGTCTGCAGTCACGGACAGTGGCGACACGCGGGTCCGACGTATACTAGCGGACCGCGGCCGATTTAAAGGCTACCACCTAGCAAGTGTGGTGTCTGGCGGTGACACCACACTTTCCTTTCCGTGTCATTTACCTGCAGTGCCACCAGACGCCATCCAGTTTCGCAGTGGGCACTGGTGTTCAAATTTGTGTGAAATCCCATGGGAATTGACTGCTAAGATCATCAGTCCCTAAGCTTACGCACTACCTAACCTAAATTATCCTAAGGACAAACACACACACCCATGCCCGAAGGAGGACTCGAACCTCCGCCGGGACCAGCGGCACAGTCCATGACTGCAGCGCCTTAGACCGATAGGCAGTGGTCATAATGTTTTGGCTTATCAGTAACGCTTGTTTATTGCCTTTACAGGACGTGTGGACAACTTCCATATTGCAGACATTCTTACCAACGGTAATTTCCTACGACGTAGCTGTAAACCTTTATGTAACAAAAAATGTAGTAATTAACAAGCTGTAACTTTGCGCTACTCAGTTATGCACAATATCTGATGAAAGTATCCGGGCACTCCTACGTAATGCACAACTCGCCATTAAATGTCACGAGAAGTGGACCCTCCAGTATAAACTAAAGACCCAAAGAAACTGGTACACCTGTGTAATATCGTGTAAGGCCTTCGCGAGAACGCAGAAGTGCCGCAACACAACGTGACACGGAGTCGACTAAAGTGTGAAGTAGTGCTGGAGGGAACTGACACCATGAATCATAAATCCGTAAGAGTGTGAGGGAGTGGGGATCTCTTCTGAACAGCACCCTGCACGGCATCCCAGATATTCTCAATAATGTTCATTTCTGGAGAGTTAGATGGACAGTGTAGGTGTTTACACTCACAAGAGTGTCCCTGGAGCCACTCTGTAGCAAATTTCGACGTGTGTGGTGTCGCATTTTCCTGTTGGAACTGCCCAAATCCGTCGGAATGCACAATGGATATGAATGGATGCATCTGAGCAGACACGACACCCTACGTACGCGAAATCTGTCAGAGTCGTATCCAGACGTATCAGGGCTCCCATATTACTACAACTGCACACACCCCACACCATTACATAGCCTCCAGCAGCTTGAACAGTCCCCTGCTGACAAGCTGGGTCCATCGATTCATGAGGTTGTCTCCATACCCCTAAACGTCCATTCGCTCTATAGAGTTTGAAACGAGACTTGTCCGACCAGGCAACATATTTCCAGTCAGTTTGACGATCTAACGCCCCGAACAGAATCTGGCACGATGCGCCTCAGGAGACCATCCAACATATCTGTCAACCAATGGAAAGCCGAATAACTGCTTGCATAAGGACCAGACATGAACCACAGCGATATTGACTTGCTCAGCTTGTGAAGCTGTTTCTGTTGAATGAATCATAAAGATTTTATGAAATTGAAACAGTATGTTTAGGTGTTCTTTTAGCCTTAGAACATATTGAAATATCTCTGCAACTCAGTCGGATCATGACGTCCTCTGTTTAATTATGGCCAAAGATGAAGTTTTATTACAGAAGATGATAGAAACAGCACTGAAGCATAGCAGTGTATCAAGTATAGTGCTTGAATACATTATGACATTCCGCACAGGCTAGACCATACTGTACATGGAATATACAGTGCATGGAATAGTTTGGAATAGATAAAACAGAAAGAAGTATGGACAACAGTAAATACAATGTTTTATACATTATTTTACCTTATACTTGTATGTTACTGCTGAGATTTTGTATCGAAACGTCCGGAATGGAATAGTAACGCAGACTAGTATCAACTATAGTGCGAAAATACAAATTAATGGTAGAGATGTTTGGATTTCTACAAAACCGTCGACAGAACTGGATGCAGCCGTATAAACCTAAACTTTCGTTTTTTCTGTTGCTGTTTTACATTTTGACTGATATCCTAAACACTTGTTTAGCCAGTTGTTCTGGAACTAAGATGTCATTCGTGGGAAATATCTGATAGGTTAATAACGATACCTAAAATATATACACGTGTTAATGTAACAGCATAACATTTCAATGCCAGAAACTGAGATCACAAGAATTTGGGCTCCACTATCGACTCCTGAGAACCACACGGATGTTGAGATGTTCGTACTGTTAATCAGCTGCTTTAATAACCATACCCAAACAGAAGAGCTCGCTAGCGTAAGAATACTTGAATAGGAGGATCAGAGAATATGACAACTTGTATAACTGAAGAAGTAAATTTGGCTCCAGTACCGATAACTGTGGACCTACCATATGTTGAGATGCTCGCCATGCCAGACAACCAGCTGCATTAATAACCATAACGAAACAGAAGACACTAGTTAAAATAGCAGCACTTAAATTTCAAAAAACAAAGAATGCAATACATTACATAGCTGGAAAGTAACTTTGGTCCCAGTAGCGATCCCTGTGGGGTACACAGATATTAAGGTGTTCGTATTGTCAGACGACCAACTCCTTTAATGGCCACAGCTAAATGGCACAAACCAATTAAGCCAAAAACACTTCAGTGCTGGGCTAAGAGAATATAATGAAATGCAGAAAAATAATTTTGGTAACGATGTCGATCCCTGTAGGCCTACAAGATTTCGAGATGTTCTCGTTGCCGGACTGCCAGCTTGGAAGAACACTAGGGTAGTAGCGGGGTGGAAAGATAGAGTGGCGGGGAGGGGGGTATAGTGGCTGTTGTTGTGAAAGCAATCTGTGACGGTCTGGGATCCGACTCGCTCCTTGTTGCTGTAACTTGGCTCCGCTTCTGCCTTTAATGCGGCCCAAATCCGTTTACAATGCCACGCCAGCACAATGGCGGACCCCATCTCTCCTCTCTGCCGGGCGTGCTTTGAGCTCGGAATTTGTGCTCCCAGATTTCCCTCTGCGCCCGTCGTAAAGGGGCAGACTGGGGCGTCTCCTTCGCTTTCCTTTATACGTGAAAACCTGACTCCAGGTCTGGAATGAGCTTCCGTCTAGTGCTAAGTTGAAGCTCTCCTAGGAGCTCCTTGCTGACTTCTTGTTGCTCTGTCTGTGACGGTTTCCACAGAGAACATGAGTTTCGACCACTAAGTGTGGCTCATTTAAACAGAGTCGATAGCTAAGTACGAGATGCTGAAACTCGTAATCATAGAAACTAGCATGAAATACCTGGAAAATATCGATACTGAAACTAATATACAGCACGGGTTCACAAAGGATAGTTAAAAACTAATTTTGGTCCCAGTACCGATCCCTGTGGACCACCAATACATTTTAGATGTTTGCATTCTCAGCTGCATGGAACACCACGGCTAAACTGTACAAACTGCTTAATGTAACATCACTCGAATGGAGGGAGAATATAACGCAGTGGTTCTTTATTTAAGCGAAGTGCCGTCTGTAGAGGGTCTCAGGTTGAATCCAGATTTCTCGTCGTCCTGGCACCGTTCCTCATAAGGTAAGCCAATAAAAATGCATAACTATGCAATATTGCCTGTGTTGTGCGATTTGAATCCTAATTTCCTTTCAGAAATGTCACAGCTTTAGGCGTGGAGTCACCTAGTGAACCCCATGTGGTATGTGAGGCTCCATAAGGAAGTGTTGTAGAGGCACTGTTCTTCATAATGTGTGTAGACGATATTAGTTCCTGTCTGTCAGTTCACGGTTTATTGCCAGTTGCCCATATTGCCTTATGAAATAATTTTGATAACTGATTACGTATATTTCATTTTAACTACTGAATTTACAAATTTGGATTCTCATGTATCCTAGCATTAATGACCTCTACTGGGGTCAGTTATTTGTATAAATACAGGAAACACCCAGAAAATTACCAGCACTAACTACGTATCTGGATATATAGATACTAACGTTGATACATTACACATATTTTTTCTCTTATCTTTCGTATCACTACGCCTGTTGCAGATTTTACTTCTGATAACAGAACTTAGGTAGCCACACCGCAGTTTCTTTATTTGTAACAGATATGAAGATGGCAATGGCCGAAACCGCTAATTTTGATCAAAATGGACCTTTACGAACAAAGATTTATAATCAATTAGAGCCACTTTTACAATGCCCATAAGTTATCAGAAGATCAAAACAAACTGTAAAATGATTTACGGAAGATATGTGAGCGGTGTGAGAAGAGTCAGCCTGACCCTAAAGAGTAAAATGTGACAAGTTCCACATGACTATTAAAAAAAGTTTCTTCAATTTGAATTTCACCATGAACACCACAGCTTTAAATGTCATCTAGTCAACTCCAGTGAACAACGTCAATTGGAACCACTGCACAGGTGATGTTGCGAGGAAAACGAACCAAATTTTGCGGTTTATTGGCGGAACAACAGATCTATTGAAGAGAATGCATAAGCTACGCTGGTTCCCTATCTTCGGGATTGTTGGCGCGTTGTATTAGAAAAGGAAAGACTGAGAAAATCGAAAAAAATGAAAGAAGAGCATCCTCTTTGGTGTTACCGCGACACCGAGAGAGAGAGTCACGGACGTGATAAGCAGTTTTGGCTTGCCATAGTTAAGACAATGATGTTCCCCCTTTCGAGGAGAGGTTTTCCGAGTTTGGAGTTATTAACTTTCTCCTCGGAATTCCGAAAGACTTTGTTGTAAAGGCGGAGAGGACGGACCCGAGTACAGCGGACCTAGTGAAAGAGGCAATTCAGTAAGAAAAATAAAAATCCAAGTCGTATCAGCGTCTCTTTACACGTTCATGGCGTCTGCAAAAATCTGTAGCGTCAGTTACCAAAGTGGTCGGCTACGAAAGGCGGCTGTTCCCATATTGGGCAGCCTGTTAAGTCCCACCTGCGGGTTCAATCAGAGACGACGTAGCATCCCATGAAGGAGCTAACATACCTTCCTAACTTACTTTCAACCAAGACATGATGGTAAACACTGAATGGAAAAGTACTCCACGAAATAAACTATCCTTCGTCGTTGGAAACAGTGAAGCAACTAGGCCGTCGGATTCTGGAGAGCCTAGAACATCATGTAAGGAAGAGGTAGAGATTCCTAGAAATTCTCGCGTACGGCCTAAGAAGAAACATCTGCTAGGAACATTTGGAAACTTAAACATTTGATGGATGTGTTAAACAGACGCCATAAACTCATGATTGCACTCCAGGAAACCAGGTGATGAGAATGCATTTGAACCAGATGGCTACAGGAACTACAAAGGAAAACAGCTCGTAAAGAATAAACAGAAAGTGACTTTGCTTGGACCTTCCGTTCCCATCGGAGGGGATATCACTTCTCTCTTTTCGATCAGCAAACAAGGGCTATACCGTAATAACTCTACGTGCATCTACCAACAACGAAAACAGAAAAAATCCAGAAAAAGTCAAACAATTTTGGGATACGCTATAAAATGAGACATGAAAAACACCAAAGCACCACGTGAAACTACTCATAGGAGACTTCAAGGCACGGATAGGCAGAGAAGGGCAAGGCAATTGTGGGAAATTTTCCTGCACGCAAACGCATCAGTAAGAATGAAGAAAATCTCATAAACCTCTGCATACAACTTTAGACTTAGAACTAATGTCAGACTTTTTTCAGGAAATTACCAAGGAGACAGAAGACCTGATCTTCTCCTAATGCACATTTAGGCTCATATCAACTTGATCATACGGCAATAACCAGACAAAACCGTAGAGAAATCATGACCCTAAGGGTCACAATAGGACTATGCATAGATTTGGAACACTTTTTAACACAAATCAAAGCCAAAACTCAAACTAAAAGACCAAACCAGAAATTAAAAATGTCCATAGATTTGTCACAAAATTTCTCTCAGACAACTGGAACGAATTCGTTAAAAAGCTTCACACAAAGAAGATGATAAACTGGGTTGAAATCAGAGAAGCAGTGACAGAAATGGTGAAAGAACTAGAACAACCACGAAGAAGAAAGAAACAAGTATGGTGGAATAAAATATTTGACGAATCTATAGAGCATAGGCTAACTGCTTGGAAAAAAATGGAGCTCCTGCAAAAAAAAAAAAAAAAAAAAAAAAAAACTGGAACACATTCACTGAGATCAGAACACAGACATCAAAAATTAATCAAAGAAAGAAACGGAAAGCGACAAAAATCATTACAGGAGACGAGGTACTTGCAGAATTAAAGCTGTGAGGACGGGGCGTCAGTCATGCTTGGGTAGCTCAGTTGGTAGAGCACATTCCCGCGAAAGGCAAAGGTCCCGAGATCGACTCGCTGTCCGGCACACAATTTTAATCTGCCAGAAAGTTTAATTGCAATAAACAGATACACGTTTCAGACACAACAACACTAGGGACGTGTAGAAAGTTTACAAAGATAACAAGCCGATAAGACTACACTTCAATGATTTAACAGGCAAACTGATTACCAAGGACATAGAAAACTGTGCGTTATTAGCAAAATACTTAAAAAATTTGAACTGCGAGGAACCAACACAACGACTAATTTTGGGACCGTGTGAAAAGGAGAACCTAACTTCAAAACCATCAACACTGCATCAAACTGAACTATACATTGGCCAGCTGAAAAAGAAAAGAGCGCCAGGTGAAGACGGGATATTAGCTTAGATATGAAAAATGGAACGGAAGTGGGCAGCTAAAACCATTTATGCCATTGTTAAAGATTTCTAGGAGAATGAGAAAAGATCGAAAGACTGTAGACAATCCATAATCCATCAGATACGTAAGGAGGGTGACAGGAAATACACCAAAAATCACCGAGCCATATCTCTACATCCAGTCACCTGCAAAATTTTGCCCAAACCTCTACTAAATATGATATATGATCCAGAAGAACACACAATTGGCAAATACAAAGCAGCGTTCAGAAAAAAACAGATCGTGCCGAGAGCAAATTTTTAACTTCGTAGATATTCTCGCTATCAGAGCAATGCAGAGAAAGGCTTCTGCAATTGCTGGGTCTTGAACCCAGGTCTCCTTGTTTACTTTTTTATTAATCTCATTTTGTTCGTTATTGTTCGTTTCATTCATTCGGGGCGGATGTCCCATGACATCCATTCAGGATCGATGTTGACCCATTTACTCAGTTTTTTTTGTTTTTTTTTTTTTTGTTACAGAGGGTGACTAATCCATCTGACCGTACATACTGATCTACCGCGGCAGCTAATTGCTAGGTAGGTGTACTAGCCGTTACACCACAATAGAATTATAGCTAACAACCTGCAGAGACTACCCTAGTCCTATGCATTCCGTAACACAAACTTCAGTTGACATCTTTCAGCTGATTTTCCCCTTGCGTAATGGTTAGCATACCCGGCTAGTAAGGCAAGAGACCTGGGTTCAATTCCGGCCATCGCACCAATATTAATTCACGTCTTCCATCCATACCGTAGGTAAATATGAGACTCAAATTTCTGAACGAAAATTTAATTATATCAGATCTATAAATTTGAATAATATGATCCACACTGTATACTGATTGCCAATTAATAAATACTTAGATTTTAGTTTACTATGTTAAATAGTCCGTGTAGGTAGCTAGCTGTGGGAGCTAGTTGAACGCTGGGGAGGGCGAGGGCACGTTGTAGGCCATAAAACCCAGGGCAGTGCTGAACAGCTGCTCGTCTCTCTCTGTGTGAAGAAAACAAAACAGTGATTTGTTGAGCGGAGGAAAGAATTAATTAGCTGCACCGGCAAAACTCAAGTCATGTAGCTGCCGCTAGACAACGTAGAGAACATCTCAAGAATGTGGTGGACAACGCTTTCAACAAGCTGGTGTCCACGGGGTGAGTGCCGGCTATCGGCCCAGGTCCTAGAAGAACCGATTCTGTGGAAAGAAACAGCGGTAAGACAAACGTGGGCTACTGAGGTAACACCTTAGAGAGTGAGATAAGACCAGAAAGTTGGGACGTCTTTACAGTGATAGTAAGATTAAAAAAAAAAAAACAAATAGACATGGCCTGATTGTTCATAAAAATAATCTAGGCGTGGGAAAATACAGTATAACTGTCTTTACAGAGATCGTATTGGACAGTGCACGAAGGAGGGCATAGAGAGAGAGAGTAAGCTGTACACATTTGGAGCCCCAAGAGGAACAGAATTTTTACTGGTTAAGCACCTGAAATACAAATAAGAAAGGGAGGACAATGACTTGTAGGACTGATCAGCTCTCAGAAGAGAAAGTATTCCCCCAGTCAAAACTACACAACGCCGAAAAACAAACAGGTCAAACTTTTTCTTGTTGCAAGCGTTACGCAGATAGTCCCTTCAGTTCCAGACCTTCTCTTGCAGACTTCACCTTCACCTGCAGGCGCCTTCGAAACTTCTGTACGTCTGGGGCGAGCGACTCCCACCCGTCCGAGGTTCACCTTAGAAAGGCAGAGGTGGGTCGTTGGAACCGACGCAATGACTGATACAGCAGATACTGCAGCCGCAGCCAGTACATTCCAAGTATGATGAGGTACAACCAAAGCAGCGAAGCGAACTGTACGGAAAGACGAAGTATTCGTAACGATAACCAGTAATTTCAGTCTACTTATTTTGCAGTTAGAAGATCAACATGGTTTAAACTCTCTAAATGCATACGCGTACATATCCTTGTGTAGTATTTTCGATATCTATGTACCACGTACGGCAATCATAATATGATATCTCCGATTATATGTCTTTTGTCCATATACATGCCGTCTTTGAACTGACCTTCCAGATCCACTTTCAAGTGTCAAAAGGTATTATTTTATTGATTTCAGATATGTGTATATGTAGAATCGAGACAAATTTTCAAATACGTACGAAGGCCAGGGTTGGAACCCGGGTCTGCTGGTCACTAGGCAGATGCACTAACCACTACACTGACTTGGCACAATGGCTTTGCACAATTGCATGGACTACTTAGCGTGCCTCCTTCCTCAATACTAAATTGAAGCAGGCCGAGGTGGCGGCCGAGCGGTTCTAGGCGCTACAGTCTGGAACTGCGCGACTGGTACGGTCGCAGGTTAGAAACCTGTCTCGGGGATTGATGTGTGTGATATTCTTAGGTTGGACAGGTTTAAGTAATCCTAAGTCCTAGGGGACTGATGACCTCAGCCGTTAAGTCGCATAGTGCTCAGAACCATTTGAACTAATTTGAATTCGCGCCTCAACCAACTTGGCATTTCCCTAAGCTCGAATAACACTGAACAGGCTCTCCTACTATATTTGAATAGCAGCTCATCGTTGAACGAAAAGGAGGATCCTGCTTGAAAAAGAGACATAGGTGCTTTAATCAAATAAGACTATAACGTTCCTGTGATCCTTTTAAGTTTCAAACGTCTGTGCTGTATACACTACTGGCCATTAAACTTGCTACACCACGAAGATGGCGTGCTACAGACGCGAAATGTAGCCGACAGGAAGAAGATGCTGTGATATGCAAATGATTAGCTTCTCAGAGCATTCACACAAGGTTGGCGCCGTTGACGACACCTACAACGTGCTGACATGAGGAAAGTTTCCAACCGATTGCTCATACACAACGAGCAGATGACCGGCGTTGCCTGGTGAAACGTTGTTGTGATGCATCGTGTAAGGAGAAGAAATGCGTACCATCACGTTTCCGACTTTGATAAAGGTCGGATTGTAGCCTATCGCGATTGCGGTTTATCGTATCACGACGTTGCTGATCGCGTTGGTCGAGATCCAATGACTGATAGCAGAATATGGAATCGGGGGGTTCAGGAAGGTAATACGGAACGCCGCGCTGCATCCCAACGGCCTATCACTAGCAGTCGAGATGACACGCATCTCATCCGCATGGCTGTAACGGATCGTACAGCCACGTCTCGATCCCTGAGTCAACAGATGGGGACTTTTGCAAGACAACAACCAACTGCACGAACAATTCGACGACGTTGGCAACAGCATGGACTATCAGCTCGGAGACCATGGCTGCGGTTACCCTTGACGCTGCATCACAGACAGGAGCGCCTGCGATGGTGTACTCAACGACGAACCTGGGTGCACGAATGGCAAAACGTCATTGTTTCGTTTGAATCCAGGTTCTGTTTGCAGCATCATGATGGTGGCATCCGCGTTTGGCGACATCGCGGGGAACGCACATTGGAAGCGTGTATTCGTCATCGCCATACTGGCTTATCACCCGGCGTGATTGTATGAGGTGCCATCGGTACACGTCTCGGTCATCTCTTGTTGGCATTGACGACACTTTGAACAGTGGACGTTACATTTCAGTTGTGTTCTGACCGTGGCACTACCCTTCATTCGATCCCTGCGAAACCCTACATTTCAGCAGGATAATACACGACCGCATGTTGCAGGTCCTGTACGGGCGTTTCTGCATACAGAAAATGTGCGACTGCTGCCCTGTCCAGCACATTCTCCAGATCTCTCACCAACAGAAAACGTCTGGTCAGTGGTGGCTGAGCAACTGGCTCGTCACGATACGCGTCACTACTCTTGATGAACTGTGGCATCGTGTTGAAGCTGCACACGCCATCCAAGCTCTGTTTGACCCAATGCCCAGGCGTATCAAGGTCGCTATTACGGCCAGAAAAAAAATGGCTCTGAGCACTATGGGACTTAACATCTATGGTCATCAGTCCCCTAGAACTTAGAACTACTTAAACCTAACTAACCTAAGGACATCACACAACACCCAGCCATCACGAGGCAGAGAAAATCCCTGACCCCGCCGGGAATCGAACCCGGGAACCCGGGCGTGGGAAGTTACGGCCAGAGGTTGTTGTTCTGGGTACTGATTTCTCAGGATATATGCACCAAAATGCGTGAATGTAATCACATGTCAGTTATAGTATAATATGTTCGTCCAATAAGTACCCGTGTATCATCTGCATTTCTTCGTGGTGTAGCAATTTTAATGGCCAGTAGTGTATATATCACACACGTCCAACAGGAATAGTTGCTTGTTCAGGGAATTTTTTAAGGTATTGAAGGCGTAACTACCGCATGGGCAAAGTTAAGTACTATCGATATAATGTAGTGTTCTGTTATCCAGAACATCTCTTAATGACCAGACGCGAATTGGACCTCCTTACGCACTTAATTATATACAGTTCATCCGTTCCGGAAATCGGGAATGTCTGTTACCGATATTAATACCTGCAAGATATCAGTCAAAGTCTTTAGAGATTGACTTAATTTCAAGTTTGAAGTCGCATAACTAATGACAGCAGAAATATTTTTTTTCGTATAACTTGGTTAAAAATTAATAATTTTCGAATACTTTTGCTTTATTTGGCTGTGAAACGTTTCGTCTTGGCGAATTTCATAATTATACGTCAACGGGAAGTACCCTATAACATTTAATGAATGAGTTTGTGAGTATGAAAATGAGTGACACAAATGGCTGTATCTTTTGTTTGCATTGGCTTAGAAGCTTAACATTTTTACACGCCAAAAGAACTATAGATCTTAGTATATGACATAAATTTAAACTTGATACGTCTTTCCGTTCCTTAGAAAAAGGGCTCTTAACAGACAAACGGACAGAGAGTTTCTTTTCCTTTGGTTTTATTCGGAAACATTGCTTCTTGGCGAATCTCATTATTCCATGTCAATGGGACGTGCCCTGAATGTTTTGCTAAGTGAGTTCGCGAGTATCAAAATATGAGGCATAGATGGCAATATCTTTTGATTTCATTGCTTAAAAGCCTAACTTTTTTTACGTCAGCAAGGGACGGCAGATCTTAATATGTGTTTTGATACACCTAGTCATTGTTCAGAAAGAGTGCTTTGTGAATAGCTGGACAGCCCGACAGACAGACAGACATACGGACAACAAAATGAATCTATAAGGGTTAGATTTTTACCGACTGTGGTACGGAACCTTAACGAAGTCGTTTAGAGTGCCTCCACAAATAGCGCGTTAACAGGAGTTGACCCTATTGCACCAAACTAACTACAGATACAACCGCTTGTAGTATTTCATATAGGGATATAATTAACGCCAGTGTTACGGTAAAACAATGTCCTGGTCCTAATTGTCGTCCTGCGTATGGTCAATAAAACGCTGGAATTGGCGTACTATCACAGTTATCTATGAACAAAACACCGCGGAACCAAGAGAAATATTTCTGAATCGGCGTTTCGATCGAACTGTAGCACAACTAAATTTAAATAAATATCCATCAGCCCAAAGAAGAAATATTAAGTGGTAATTTATTTCTTGATCTGTTGCCTTACGAAGCCAACCTCAGCGTCGCCAGGTGCATTCAGGAATGGTCCCCACTTTTTAATTGCCCATTAACTGACAAAATGGTTCCTCGAATGGCTGTTCTTATTCTGAAATCTGATTACGTTAATTATCTCTCGGAATTGCCTGCTTTCCTTGGCTCACAGTGTCTAACTTCTGTTGCAGATAAAAATGTAAATGCAGCATTAAAAATCTAGCAATAAAAGTTACTGCCATAATTTTACGGCCAATTTCACTTACAGCTATTTCTAATGGTTTATGACGCCTGTAACAATTTATACGTTTGCAGGTGTGTCAGTCTAGATGATGCATCTGGTACAGCAAATGTTCTGCTATCTCCGCCATTATGTTTAAATTACACTAATAGAACATTAAAAAGTAAAGTAAAGCCACTGATTGTGCGATGATATGAATTCAGTTAACAAGCACGAACTACAGAAAATCATGTCAGTGAAAACTGTTCAGAAATGGTGAAATTGCGAATGCCATTACAATTTAAAATTTGTACTCTGTCATACGCGCTAATGGATCATCTACATAGTGGGAATAGGCACCTTAAATAAATTGACCATCCTTTTCTTTCATTTTACTTGTATTTCGCGTTTTGAAAATAAGTAATTGGATCAAATGTAAACAAGAGGGCAGTAGAACTGAGGCAGCAGAAATGAGATTTCTCAGGGTAATAACAGGATGTAGTAGATAACGTAAAATGAGGAGTGATGAAATTAGGATTCAATGTTACCTGTATAAATGAGAAAATATGCCTGAATGGTAGACAGATCAAAGTCAAATAAACCACAATATAATAAGCAAAAGAGCTGATTGATGGCTAGCTCTCCACATGTAAGAAGATAATTCAGCCATTACGGCACTGAACAACAAATTTGAGTGTGTTAGTTGATCCTTTCATCACTAACTGGTACGACAAAATCACTTTTGTAAATGAAAAGCACAAAAGATGTTGATATTCCACAGTAAAAATTTTTGTAGGTAACTAGTTTACAACTCTCAGCACCACCACACAGGGTTTCAAACAAACGTGTACATGATTTTAAAATTAAATACCGCGATAACAACTATTGACAGAAGAATGTAACGAACGGCACGTTTATTTTGAAAGCTGTCAGAATTTTGTACGGAAGTTTCCACGTAATCATGAGCAAAGCTGCTAACAGATGGCACCTAAATCGCAAGGTGTAATGCCTGTAAATACCACTTCGAAGACGAAAGCGATCCCTCGGCACAGTTTTCAATTGTTTATCGAAGTGTTCTTACCGAAGCCTACGTCGTGAGTCAGTTATCTCATTTTCGTGTGCTCGCGGACTTGATCTCGAAAGTACCTATACAGTTGTTTTTGTGAGGGAGGCGTTCACAGACGTGTGAGGGCGATTGCAGATTTGTACATTTCTGATCTGATGACGACTTGGCCCGCACCCCGGATGCTGGGATTAACGCAACACTGGGTGACAATTTACAGCAGTTGCCGGATGAAAATGACAAACAAAGATTAAAGCAATGTCCACGCCAGACACACAAGTGAAACACCGGAAGGAGAAATATGCAGAACAGAGACGTCAACGTGAACAAGTACTGGAGGAAATACGGAGTATTCTGCGACAAACACTTGAAGACACAGATGGAGTTTCTGAAGTTTCTTCCTCATCAGATACCTCTGCCGTCACCTCTGTGGTACCAAGAACACAGCGGCCCACCTTCTGAATTGCAAGAAGAAGAAGAAAGCTATCCGACTTCAGACAGCGCTAACCTTGAAGCAAACCACCCAACAACAATTGTAAATTGGCGATGGATATGGTACTTTGAGAGAAGATCTACCGCAGCAGTCTGCAATTGCCGAGACGGCACCCCTACTGACAGTCCAGCACAATGGACAACGGCGCTCAGACTGATGCCGTGTTCCTTAACTTCAGTAAGGCATTTGACAGCATCCCACACTGCCGTTTAATGAAAAAAAATACGAGCTTACGGAGTGTCGGAGCAGACCTGCGATTGGAGTCAAGACTTTCTTGCAGATAGATTTCAACACGTAGCTCTTAACGGAACTAAATCGACAAAGGTAAAGGTACTATTCGGAATACTACATGGAAGAATAATGGAATGTAGTCGAATTAAGTCGGGTGATGTTGAGGGTATTAGATTAGGAAATGAGACACTTAAAGTAGTAAAGGAGTTTTGCTATTTGGGGAGCAAAATAACTGATGATGGTCGAAGTAGAGAGGATATAAAATGTAGACTGGCAATGGCAAGGAAAGCGTTTCTGAAGAAGAGAAATTTGTTAACATCGAGTATAGATTTATGTGTCAGGAAGTCATTTCTGAAAGTATTTGTATGGAGTGTAGCCATGTATGGAAGTGAAACATGGACGGTAAATAGTTTGGACAAGAAGAGAATAGAAGCTTTCGAAATGTGGTGCTACAGAAGAATGCTGAAGATTAGATGGGTAGATGACGTAACTAATGAGGAAGTATTGAATAGGATTGGGGAGAAGAGAAGTTTGTGGCACAACTTGACCAGAAGAAGCGATCGGTTGGTAGGACATGTTATGAGGCATCAAGGGATCACGAATTTAGTATTGGAGGGCAGCGCGGAGGGTAAAAATCGTACAGGGAGACCAAGATATGAATACACTAAGCAGATTCAGAAGGATGTAGGTTGCAGTAGGTACTGGGAGATGAAGAAGCTTGCACAGGATAGAGTAGCATGGAGAGCTGCATCAAACCAGTCTCAGGACTGAAGACCACAACAACAACAACAACATTGAAGTGTGATAGGACCAATGCTGTTCACAGTATATATAAATGACCTAGTAGAAAGCGTCGGATGCCCTTAAGGCTACTCGCAGATGATGCATTTGTTTATATCAAAGTAGCAACGCCAGAAGATAGTAACAATCTGAGGAACGACCTCCAGAGAATTGATGAATGGCGCAGACTCTGGCAGTTGACCCTGAACGTAAATAAATGTAACATATTGCGCATACATAGTAAAAGAGATCCACTACTGTACAGCTACACTATTGATGACAAACAGCTGGACAGACCATCTGCCGTAAAATATCTAGGCTTAACTCTCCAGAGCGACCTTAAGTGGAATGACCATCTGAAACAGATAGAGGGAAAAGCTGACACAAGACTCAGATTCATCGGTAGAATCTTAAGGAAATGTAACTCCTACACGAAGGAAGTGGCTTATGAAACGCTTATTCGCCCGATTCTTGAGTATTGTTCATCTCTCAGGGATCCCTGTCAGATAGGACTGACAGAGGAGATAGAGAAAATCCAAAGAAGAGCGGCGCGCTTCTTCAAGGGATCGTTTAGCTGGCGAGGGAGCGTTACGGAAATGCTAAACAAACCCCACTGGCAGACGTTATAACAGGGGCGTTGTGCATCACGCAGAGATTTACTATTGAGATTTCTGAACAGCACTTTTCAGGAGTAGTGAGACAACTTAATACTTCTCCCCACACTCATCTCGCGTATTGACTACGAGGACAAAATTCGAGAAATTAGAGACGATACAGAGGCTTACCGACAATAATTATTCCTACGCACTATTCGCGAATGGAACAGGGTTGGAGGGATACGATAGTGGTACCGAAAGTATCCTTTCATACTTTTAGGACTATCGTAAGGTGTTTTCTTTCTGCCGGGAACGAAAATGACCTTTCTATGCGTATCACGGTATCAATAACGTGGATGTATCACTATCAGACACGGAAAAATGAGTTCAACAAAACTAGCAAGAGCAGGGTTTCACTATTAACGATGTACACCAGTGCATACGCAACAAGCAGAATAAACTACTCCCACAACGGGTATATGCAGTCGCACTACCGCAAGGAGAAAAGTCCACTACTACACTCCTGGAAATGGAAAAAGGAACACATTGACACCGGTGTGTCAGACCAACCATACTTGCTCCGGACACTGCGAGAGGGCTGTACAAGCAATGATCACACGCACGGCACAGCGGACACACCAGGAACCGCGGTGTTGGCCGTCGAATGGCGCTAGCTGCGCAGCATTTGTGCACCACCGCCGTCAGTGTCAGCCAGTTTGCCGTGGCATACGGAGCTCCATCGCAGTCTTTAACACTGGTAACATGCCGCGACAGCGTGGACGTGAACCGTATGTGCAGTTGACGGACTTTGAGCGAGGGCGTATAGTGGGCATGCGGGAGGCCGGGTGGACGTACCACCGAATTGCTCAACACGTGGGGCGTGAGGTCTCCACAGTACATCGATGTTGTCGCCAGTGGTCGGCGGAAGGTGCACGTGCCCGTCGACCTGGGACCGGACCGCAGCGACGCACGGATGCACGCCAAGACCGTAGGATCCTACGCAGTGCCGTAGGGGACCGCACCGCCACTTCCCAGCAAATTAGGGACACTGTTGCTCCTGGGGTATCGGCGAGGACCGCAACCGTCTCCATGAAGCTGGGCTACGGTCCCGCACACCGTTAGGCCGTCATCCGCTCACGCCCCAACATCGTGCAGCCAGCCTCCAGTGGCGTCGCGACAGGCGTGAATGGAGGGACGAATGGAGACGTGTCGTCTTCAGCGATGAGAGTCGCTTCTACCTTGGTGCCAATGATGGTCGTATGCGTGTTTGGCGCCGTGCAGGTGAGCGCCACAATCAGGACTGCATACGACCGAGGCACACAGGGCCAACACCCGGCATCATGGTGTGGGGAGCGATCTCCTACACTGGCCGTACACCACTGGTGATCGTCGAGGGGACACTGAACAGTGCACGGTACATCCAAACCGTCATCGAACCCATCGTTCTACCTTTCCTAGACCGGCAAGGGAACTTGCTGTTCCAACAGGACAATGCACGTCCGCATGTATCCCGTGCCACCCAACGTGCTCTAGAAGGTGTAAGTCAACTACCCTGGCCAGCAAGATCTCCGGATCTCTCCCCCATTGAGCATGTTTGGGACTGGATGAAGCGTCGTCTCACGCGGTCTGCACGTCCAGCACGAACGCTGGTCCAACTGAGGCGCCAGGTGGAAATGGCATGGCAAGCCGTTCCACAGGACTACATCCAGCATCTCTACGATCGTCTCCATGGGAGAATAGCAGCCTGCATTGCTGCGAAAGGTGGATATACACTGTACTAGTGCCGACATTGTGCATGCTCTGTTGCCTGTGTCTATGTGCCTGTGGTTCTGTAAAGTTGGCTCTGATAAGGACCGTTCATTTACTAGCATGCTTGTTTTCTTCTGGTGTGAGAGAATCAGCCGTCTAGGTATACATGCACATGTCGACATTGTGCATGCTCTGTTGCCTGTGTCTATGTGCCTGTGGTTCTGTCAGTGTGATCATGTGATGTATCTGACCCCAGGAATGTGTAAATAAAGTTTCCCCTTCCTGGGACAATGAATACATGGTGATCTTATTTCAATTTCCAGGAGTGTATGTTTTCTTATTGGCAACGTTACGTAGCGCTCTATATGAAAATCACTGGCTGTGCTGTGTGCAGTCGGGCGCTAGTTTGCATTGTTGTCTGCCATTGTAGTGTTGGGCAGCGGCAGCTGGATGTGAACGGCGCGTAGCGTTGCGCAGTTGGAGGTGAGCCGCCAGCAGTGGTGGATGTGGGAAATGAGATGGCGGATTTTTGAGTACAGAATTGATATTATGAATTGCTATGTATATTATGCTTTTTCAACACTATTAAGGTAAATACATTGTTTGTTCTCTATTAAAATCTTTCATTTGCTAACTATCCCTATCAGTAGTTAGTGCCTTCAGTAGTTTGAATCTTTTATTTAGCTGGCAGTAGTGGCACTCGCTGTATTGCAGTAGTTCGAGTAATGAAGATTTTTGTGAGGTAAGTGATTTGTGAAAGGTATAGATTAATGTTAGTCAGGGCCATTCTTTTGTAGGGATTTTTGAAAGGCAGATTGCGTTGCGCTAAAAAAAAATATTGTGTGTCAGTTTAAGCACAGCCTTGTATAAATTTTTCTAAGGGGACGTTATAAGCTGTGTGAGCGACAATGACGTTTAGCGCTGGCGAGTGGCCGAGTCGGTACGACGGAGGAGCGTGGTCAGCTGCTGCCGTTTCACCGTTTGAATGCAGATCTGTTGCAGAAGGTGATTGGGATTTCCTTGAGATGTGAAGGACAGATTTCTTTCGCGTCTGTTACGTTACTAAAAATAAATGAACCGGAGTCGTCAAATTTTTCCTTGGTGGGTTCTGTTCATGTTAATTGAATACACGAGTGTGCTGAAAACTGTCTTGGTTGTTTCAGTTACTTGTTACTCTATTTGATCTGGCCGCCTAATATGTTAATGGTATTCAAGGGAGTGCTAGCTATGCACATCCAATAGACATGAAGCCGTGCTTAATGCGTAGCTAGAGGTCATGTCAAGAAGTAAGTAAGTCTGTGCCTAACGTTCAAAAGCGGACCGAAGTAATTTTTCCTATTTCCATTTTCTATGTTATTATTTTATTTGTTTGTCTAGAGAACTGGCTAATCAAATTTTAAGAGCCGTTACTGGGCAAGTCTTCACGTAGGCTAGTTCTGCTTCGGTTCATTTGTGCCGTGTATAGTAAGAGGTCTATTTATAACCAGTTGGGCAGGCAAATATGTATTGTGTATCTGATGAGCCGGAATACTGTAAGACGCTGATGTATTTATGTTTCTGATAATTGGCAGTGGTCGACGCGAGCAAACCGCGATCGGGGTATCACGGTGGAAGAGGGAATTTAAGGACGTGGATCGGTGTCTATGGTTACATTGTTAGTGTCCTGCAGTTCCATATTTCCGTGGAGCGTTGTGGTTTTCTGGAAGTTTAATTGTGGCTAACAGTTGAGTATGGTTCTACTTTACCTTTTGGTCCATGAATCTCCTGTATCTGGTAGAACCATTCGGTCTCCTCGCGACCATCACTAAATTTCAACGTAAAATTGAAACGGCCCCATTTTAAGACTGTTTAATACGCTATTTTTATATTCTGGCCATGAAATGTATGTGAACCTCGTAACTGTAAGAAATACTAAAGAGAAGCTTAGTTGAGTGTATTAATCTGATAATATTTGTAATTTGTTACAACTGCTTAAGATCAGTCGATGGAAGATGTTAGTTGTTGGAAGCAGTTTTAGAATTTCATGTGAGTTATGTGAAAGCTACTTTCTATTTAAGTCATCAAGCATTCAATTATGTCAGTTAAATTTGATAAATGACGGTTTTATGGACATTGTTTTAATTAGTAAAAACAGGTTGAGCAAATTTTGAGAGATCTGTGTCCATCGCACTTAATAGCATTAATGTTCTAATCTGAGGACTGCTGCTGGTTCTCTAGGGCAGGTGCCTTTTATTAAGTCGTTGTAACTGTTGGTTTCATTAACAGCATTTGTTTGTAGTAAAGAAGTGTTGGCAACTACACTCACGCTCATAAATTAAGGATAATTGCAGAATGTGGTACCACACAACGTGGCACTACACAAAACTGGGACCAATAGCATAGGAACACACACGACACAGATCTGTAAGTCCATGGTATTGGTGATAAGTTGAGAAAATTAGCCGGCCAGAGTGGCCGAGCGGTTAAAGGCGCTACATTCTGGAACCGCACGACCGCTACGGTCGCAGGTTCGAATCCTGCCTCGGGCATGGATGTGTGATGTGTGTGATGTCCTTAGGTTAGTTAGGTTTAAGTAGTTCTAAGTTATGGGGGACTTATGACCACAGCAGTTGAGTCCCATAGTGCTCAGAGCCATTTGAACCTTTTTTTTTTTTTTTTTTTGAGAAAACCGTCCCGAAACACATGTGCTACAAAATGGTCCACTGTTTCCTGCACATGTACCCCAACATCAATGTGGGATGTTATCACCATGCACACGTACGCAAGCCACACAACGGGTTGGCATACTCTGGATCAGGTGGTCGAGCAGCTGTTGGGGTATAACCTCCCGTTCTTGCACCAGTGCCTGTCGGAGCTCCTGAAGTGTCGTCGGGGTTGGAAGACGTGCAGTGATACGTCGACCGAGAGCATCCCAGACGTGCTCGGTGGGGTTTAGATCTGGAAGACAGGCAGGCCACTCCATTCGCCTGATATCTTCTGTTTCAAGGTACTCCTCCACGATGGCAGCTCGGTGGGGCCGTGCATTATCATCCATCAGGAGGAATGTGGGACCCATTACAACCTTGAGAAGGCGGACATACTGGTGCAAAATGACGTCCCAATATACCTGACCTGTTACAGTTCCTATGTCAAAGGCATGCAGGGGTGTACGTGCACCAATCATAATCCCCAACACAATCTTACCACGACCTCCATACAGGTCCCTTTCAAGGATATTAAGGGGTTGGTATCTGGTTCCTGGTTCACGCCAGATGAAAACCCGGCGAGAATCACTGTTCAGACTATACCTGGACTCGTCCTTGAACATAGCCTGCGACCACTGTTCCAATGACCATGTACTGTCTTCTTGACACCAGGCTTTACGGGCTCTCCTGTGACCAGGGACAGTGGAATGCACCTTGCAGGTCTCCGGACGAATAAACAAAGTCTGTTCAGTCGTCTGTAGACTTTGTGTCCAGAGACAACTGTTCCAGTGGCTTGCTTGGATGGTGCGTACACGTACAGCTGCCTATGCAGCTTCAACACGATACCACAATTCATCAAGAGCAGTGACTGGCGTATTGTGACGAGCCAGTTGCTCAGCCACCAGTGAACAGACATTTTCAACTCGTGAGAGATCTGGATAACGTGGTGGCCAGGGCAGCAGTGGAACATTTTCTGTATCCAGAAAGACCCGTACAGGACCTGCAACATGCGGTCGTGCATTACCCTGCTGAAATGTAGGGTTTCGCAGGGATCAAATTAAGGGTAGAGCCGCGGGTCGTAACTTATCTGAAATGTAACGACCACTGTTCAAAATGCCGTCAATGCGAACAAGAGGTGACCGAGACGTGTAACCAATGACACCCCATACCATCACGCCGGCTGATACGCCAGTATGGCGATGACAAATACACGCTTCCAATGTGCGTTTACCGCGATGTCGAAAAACAAGGATGTGACCATCATGGTGCTGTAAACAGAACCTGGATTCATCCGAAAAAATGACGTTTTACCATTCGTGCACCCAGGTTCGTCGTTGAGTACACCATCGCAGGCGCTCCTGTCTGTGATGCAGCGTCAAGGGTAACCGCAGCCATGGTCTCCGAGCTGATAGTTCATGCTGCTGTAAACGTCGTAGAACTGTTCGTGCAGGTGATTGTTGTCTTGCAAACATCCCCATCTGTTGACTCAGAGATCGAATCGTGGCTGCACGATCCGTTACAGCCATGCGGATAAGATGCCTGTCATCTCGACTGCTGGTGATGCGAGGCCGTTGGGATCCAGCACGGCGTTCCGTATTACCCTCCTGAACCCACCGATTCCATATTCTGCTAACAGTCATTGGATCTCGACCAACGTGATTAGCAATGTCGCGATACGATAAACCGCAATCGCGATAGGCTACAGTCCGACCTTTATCAAGGTCGGAAACGTGACGGTACGCATTTCTTCTCCTTACACGAGGCATCACAACAACATTTCACCAGGCAACGTCGGTCAACTGCTGTTTGTGTATGAGAAATCGGTTGGAAGCTTTCCTCATGTCAGCACGTTGTAGGTGTTGCCACCGTCGCCAACCTTGTGTGAATGCTCTGAAAAGCTAATCATTTGCATATCACAGCATTTTCTTCCTGTCGGTTAAATTTCGCGTCTATAGCACGTCATCTTCGGGGTGCAGCAATTTTAATTGCCAGTAGTGTATGTTACCTCGACAAATGTAATCCAGAAATGTCATTACTCTCCATTAATTACGTTTTGATTCTGCAGTTTTTTGCAGACAGTAATCATAATGTTGTCGTAACGCTGAAGCTTTTCTTTTAACCCACCACGGAGCTTCCAGGGTGGAAGCCTTTTTGTATGAAACGGTTCCAACTCATCTGTTTCTGAGTAACCTCCAGATGACCGGTGTTAGCAGGGTGCTGTTTACGCCCTAGTCCTCTAGAGTGCCACCTCACTTCATACCTTTCTGCCTGATTAGAACGCAGGACCGACTACACCAGCGAGGAGAGGTGTGGAGGCTGGCAGCAGGCCTATTCCCGCTGGCCCAGCACGGCACCGATTCACTAGGCCGGTCCCTTTTGTTCCGTCTCTGCAGCCCGCACCGGGCCTGAGTTACCGCCGCGCTAAATCGCACAGTTATTGCCGGCCACACATCCATCCCGGCCCTCTGCCGAGCCAGCAGGAACTGGCGCCAGCAACCTTGGCAGGTATGTCTCCGCCCCAACCCTGCCCCCACCCGTATGTTCGTCAGCGCGAGATATATGCATTCTGGCCGGCGGACCAGCAGATAGAACTGGCAACCTTGATTCTAGTTCACAGTGCATCAGCGGACGATTTTCATTTCGTCGTGATTCGTAATCGATTATCAAACATTATGATTATGACATAACACACGTTGTTGTTGTTGTCTTCAGTCCAGAGACTGGTTTGATGCAGCTCTCCATGCTACTCTATCCTGTGCAAGCTGCTTCATCTCCCAGTAACTACTGCAACCTATATCCTTCTGAATCTTCTTAGTGTATTCATCTCTTCGTCTCCCTCTACGATTTTTACCCTCCACGCTCCCCTCCAATACTAAATTGGTGATCCCTTGATGCCTCAGAACATGTCCTACCAACCGATCCCATCTTCTAGTCAAGTTGTGCCACAAATTTCTCTTCTTCCCAATCCTATTCAATACCTCCTCATTAGTTACGTGATCTACCCATCTAATCTTCAGCATTCTTCTGCAGTACCACATTTCGAAAGCTTCTATTCTCGTCTTGTCCAAACTATTTATCGTCCATGTTTCACTTCCATACATGACTACACTCCATACAAATACTTTCAGAAACGACTTCCTGACACTTAAATCTATACTCTATGTTAACAATTTTCTCGTCTTCAGAAACGCTTTCCTTGCCATTGCCAGACTACATTTTATATCCTCTCTACTTCGACCATCATCAGTTATTTTGCTCCCCAAATAGCAAAACTTCTTTACTATCTTAAGTGTCTCATTTCCTAATCTAATTCCCTCAGCATCACCCGACTTAATTGGACTACATACCATTATCCTCGTTTTGCTTTTGTTGATGTTCATGTTATATCCTCCTTTCAAGAGACTATCCATTCCATTCAACTGCTCTTCCAAGTCTTTTGCCGTCTCTGACAGAATTACAATGTCATCGGCGAACCTCAAAGTCTTTATTTCTTCACCACGGATTTTAATACCTACTCCGAATTTTTGTTTTGTTTCCCTCACTGCTTGCTCAATATAGAGATTGAATAACATCGGGGAGAGGCTACAACCCCGTCTCACTCCCTTCCCAATCACTGCTTCCCTCTCATACCCCTCGACTCTTACAACTGCCATCTGGTTTCTGTACAAATTGTAAATAGCCTTTCGTTCCCTATATTTTACCCCTGTCAGCTTCAGAATTTGAAAGAGAGTACTCCAGTCAACATTGTCGAAAGCTTTCTCTAAGTCTAGAAATGCTAGAAACGTAGGTTTGCCTTTCCTCAATCTAGCTTCTAACATAAGTCGAAGGGTCAGTATTGCCTCATGTGTTCCAACACATACAGCCAATACGAATTCAGAAAAAATCAATCTAGTGACATATACCTATCTCTTTATTCTCAAGAAGTAATGAGTGCTATCTGAATGTGATGTCAAGTTGATTCCATATTTTTGGATTTCCGAAAGGCTTTTGACACAGTCCGCATATGGGACTTCTAATCAAACAGCATGCGTATGGAGCATCACATCAGTTGTGTGACTAGATTTTTGAGCTCCTGTCAGAAAGGTCGCATTGACGGAAAGTCATCTAGTAAAACAGAAGTCACATCTGGTTGTGACAAAATAAAACACCTACAGGCGTCCCTATGATTTTATTTTATTTTTTTGCTACCATTTTCAACGCTTCAATGCACCATCTTCAGGCTTTAATTGATGCGGTACGGGTTGATATGGACCCTATATATATCTATCACATCAGTTTCCATCATAACTGGATACGCATATAAGGTGTCAGCACTCCAACCATCAACTTGTTGGCAGTCGTTCCAAAGACTCCTGCCAAAAGGATGGTGTTTCCCATGGACTTCTTATAGACCCTATCCTGTCCCTAATCTATATAAACAATTTAGTAGACAAACTGAGCGTCATCCTGTAAAATCACCACATGGTCAGAATTAATGGCAAAATTATTTAGAAAAGATACCTGTATGGTGCAAAAAGTGGCAGTCGATTCAAAATAATGAGACATGTGAAGTGATCTACATGAGTATTAAAAGTAATCCGCTAAATTTCAGTTACACCATTAATCACACAACTCAAAAGGCTGTAAATTAAGATGAATACTTCAGGATTACGGTTACGAATAACTTAAATTAGAACGATCACATTTTGTGAGGATAGAGAACTAAAGACTGCGATTTATTGGCAGAACACATAAAATGGAGCAGAACTACTAAAGATACTGCCTATATTAGGCCTGTAAACCCTCTTCTAGAGTATTACTCAGAGGTGTGAGTTCCGCATCAGATAAGAGTGACGGAGGACATCGGAAAGGTTCAAAGAAAGACTACTCGTTTTGTATCGTCGTGAAAAAGGGGAGACAGTGGCACGGAAAGGATACGGGAATTGGGGTGGTCATCATTAAAACGAAGGAGTCTTTTGCAGCGGCAGGATCCTCTCATTAAATCTCCATCGCTATGTTTTTCCTCCCCATGCGAAAATATTTTGTTGGTGCTCACCTACATTAGGGAGAAACGATCAATCGTAATAAAATAAGAGAACTAAATCAGATGTCGCGCGGAATGATTTAAGTGTTCGTCGTTCCCAGGCGCTGTTCGAGAGTTCGAGAGTGGAATGATAGAGAAATAACTAAAAAATGGCTCTGAGCACTATGGGACTTAACATCTGTGGTCATCAGTCCCCTAGAACTTAGAACTATTTAAACCTAACTAACCTAAGGACATCACACACATCCATGCCCGAGGCAGGATTCGAACCTGCGACCGTAGCAGTCCCGCGGTTCCGGACTGAGCGCCTAGAACCGCTAGACCACCGCGGCCGGCTGAGAAATAACTTGAAGGTGGTTCGAAGAGCACTGTGTCAGGAACTTAATTGTGAATTTGCAGAGTATTCATTTAGATGTCTAGGTGGATGGCACAAAACGCTAACTGGCTACAACAAGGAAAGCATCTCCGAAAGAGAAGACGTTTTTAACAGTGAATATAAATTTAAGTGACTGAAAGTTTCTGAGAATATTTGGAGTGTTCTAAACGATAATTACTTCAGACAAGAATAGACTAGAATTCTTTTTTGTTTCTTTTTTAACGTAATGCTACAGGGTAAAAATATTAAATGATACACCGTGTAACTAATGAGGAGGTACTGTATTGATCTGGAACGGAAATAAATTTATGCAACGACTCAATAGAAGAATCAGTTGTTAGGACACATTCTGAGTCCTCAAGTAATCGTCAGTCGTATTGGAGTCATCAAGTAATTTTATTGGAAGGAAATGTAGAGGAAATAAAATTTGTAGAGCTATATGAAGAGAGGAATACAGTAAGTAGGTTAAAATGGTTGTAGGGTGTAGTATTTATTCGGATTATTGCAACGGACAGAATAACTTGGAGAACTGCACTAAGCCAGTCTTCGGACTGAAGATCACATCAGCAACAGTTTCGGCATTGAAAGTTCTCGCGTCGCAATGCGCAATTACGTGAATGGGCGCGTCGCACGCGACCGTCCACCGGATATGAAACCCAATAACTGGAGAACAAAATGGGACATCTTTCTGTTCTCAGTTATAAGCAAAATTTCGAGACTTTTTCTAAATTTCAATCATTGAAATGCATGAGCTAAAATCAGCCATACGGAAATACTACGCAATGCCTTTTTACCTCTGCGAACTCTTGGCGATTTAATGAAATTACTTAATTTGACGCAGCGCAGTAAATACACTATGTGATTGAAAGTATCCGGACACCTGGCTGAAAAATACACTCCTGGAAATTGAAATAAGAACACCGTGAATTCATTGTCCCATGAAGGGGAAACTTTATTGACACATTCCTGGGGTCAGATACATCACATGATCACACTGACAGAACCACAGGCACATAGACACAGGCAACAGAGCATGCACAATGTCGGCACTAGTACAGTGTATATCCACCTTTCGCAGCAATGCAGGCTGCTATTCTCCCATGGAGACGATCGTAGAGATGCTGGATGTAGTCCTGTGGAACGGCTTGCCATGCCATTTCCACCTGGCGCCTCAGTTGGACCAGCGTTCGTGCTGGACGTGCAGACCGCGTGAGACGACGCTTCATCCAGTCCCAAACATGCTCAATGGGGGACAGATCCGGAAATCTTGCTGGCCAGGGTAGTTGACTTACACCTTCTAGAGCACGTTGGGTGGCACGGGATACATGCGGACGTGCATTGTCCTGTTGGAACAGCAAGTTCCCTTGCCGGTCTAGGAATGGTAGAACGATGGGTTCGATGACGGTTTGGATGTACCGTGCACTATTCAGTGTCCCCTCGACGATCACCAGTGGTGTACGGCCAGTGTAGGAGATCGCTCCCCACACCATGATACCGGATGTTGGCCCTGTGTGCCTCGGTCGTATGCAGTCCAGATTGTGGCGCTCACCTGCACGGCGCCAAACACGCATACGACCATCATTGGCACCAAGGCAGAAGCGACTCTCATCGCTGAAGACGACACGTCTCCATTCGTCCCTCCATTCACGCCTGTCGCGACACCACTGGAGGCGGGCTGCACGATGTTGGGGCGTGAGCGGAAGACGGCCTAACGGTGTGCGGGACCGTAGCCCAGCTTCATGGAGACGGTTGCGGTCCTCGCCGATACCCCAGGAGCAACAGTGTCCCTAATTTGCTGGGAAGTGGCGGTGCGGTCCCCTACGGCACTGCGTAGGATCCTTCGGTCTTGGCGTGCATCCGTGCGTCGCTGCGGTCCGGTCCCAGGTCGACGGGCACGTGCACCTTCCGCCGACCACTGGCGACAACATCGATGTACTGTGGAGACCTCACGCCCCACGTGTTGAGCAATTCGGCGGTACGTCCACCCGGCCTCCCGCATGCCCACCATATGCCCTCGCTCAAAGTCCGTCAACTGCACGTCCACGCTGTCGCGGCATGCTACCAATGTTAAAGACTGCGATGGACCTCCGTATGCCACGGCAAACTGGCTGACACTGACGGCGGCGGTGCACAAATGCTGCGCAGCTAGCGCCATTCGACGGCCAACACCGCGGTTCCTGGTGTGTCCGCTGTGCCGTGCGTGTGATCATTGCTTGCACAGCCCTCTCGCAGTGTCCGGAGCAAGTATGGTGGGTCTGACACACCGGTGTCATTGTGTTCTTTTTTCCATTTCCAGGAGTGTAGTTACAAGTACGTGGCGCCCTCCACCGGTAATGCTGGAATTCAATATGGTGTTGGCTCACGCTTAGTCTTGATGACAGCTTCCTCTCTCGCAGGCATTCGTTCAGTCAGGCGCTGGAAAGTTTCTTGGGGAATGGCAGCCCCATTCTTCCCGGAGTGCTGCACTGAGGAGAGGTGTCGATGTCGGTCGGTGAAGCCTGGCACGAAGTCGGCGTTCCAAAACATCCCAAAAGTGTTCTACAGGATTCAGATGAGGACTCTGTGCAGGGGATGTTACCATCGTGTAACCACTCCACCACAGGCTGTACATTATAAGCAAGTGCTCGATTTTGTTCAAAGAAGCAATTGCTCTTCAACAGTGAGAAGCAAGAACGTGCTTGAAACATGAATGCAGACCTGTGCTGTGATGCTGCCATGCAGAACAACAAAGGTGCAAGCCCCCTCCATGAGAAACACGATCACACCATAACGCTACCGCCTCCGAATTTTACTGTTGGCAGTATACGCGTTTCCACTTCACTATCACATCGGAAACAGTGGAGCTAGGGATTTTTAGGAGTGTGGAAATCTCGCGTACAGACGTACGACACAAGTGACCCCCAATCACCACGTTCGAAGCCCGTGAGTTCCGCGAAGCGTCTCATTTTGCTCTCTCACGATGTCTAATGACTGCTGACGTCACTGATATGGAGTAACTGTCGGTAGGTGGCAGCACAATGCACCAAATATGAAAAACGTATGTTTTTTGGGATGTCTGGATACTTTTCATCACATAGTGTATGACACAAACGAAAATACATTGAGTTTATTATCGAGTGAAGATATCAGATTGTAACATAGAAAAAACTGTTTTTTGACCTAATTGTTTTCGAAAGATCGGATGATAACTATTTCATACCGACCGGAACGCCGTGCCTCCGCACATGATTTGGTGAGCAGTACAGTCATTACAAAAGCCGCTACAGCATGGGATACAAATAAATGGATTTAGAGGGAAGTGTTTATGACCACACTCTTATGATATCCTTTTTCTTCGTCTTTCTGATGTAATTTTTCAAAGTATCCGTGTATCTTGAAATTGAACACGTAATGGAAGTATGGTCTTCCGGTAGCGTTCTCGCTTTCAGCGCACGGGCTCCCGGGTTCGATTTCCGGCGGGGTTAGGAATTTTTCCTGCCTCTTGATGACTGGGTGTCGGTGTGTCGTTTTTATCATCATTCATCCCCATTGCGGTCGGAGTAAGGCAATGGCAAATCACGTCCACTAGGACCTTGCCTAGTACTGCGGTGCGGGTCTCCCGCGTCGTCCCCAACGCTCCTTGAAGTATGGGACATCATCATCCTCATTAACTGTTTGAAAAGATATATACCTCAGTTTCTTGTTTTACAAATCTATTCAATTTTTGACTTACACCTTTTCTAAAAGGTTGTGGCAGAGACGGCAGCAGAAGTAGTGATTCATCTTTAGACGCCACTTTATGTGCCCTTGATATATGTCATTCGTTGCAAATCAAACTTTTCTCTGCCTTTCCGCTGTTGTAAGAGGACTCTTTCACCTGTGCTCATACTGGGACCGCCCTTGAGCCTGACGCAAAAGTTACTTATAAACAACATAGCGATCGGTTTCATGTTCAACATCGGTAAATTCAAAATTTCAGACATAATTATTACTCCGAAACTAGAAATCGATTTTTTTAGAACGGAACGCCGATGAACACGTTTCATTTCATAGCTGCGATATTAAGAAGCAGAAGTAACTATAGATCTAACCATAGCGTGTAGCCTTTCACGGCCGGCGTCTTCAGTAATTAAAACTTCCGGGCTAAGAGACCGTGGTCCAATAGTAGAAATACTTCTCCCTGACGTTTCTTTGCCAGCTGCGGGTAACATCATCTGAGGTGAGTCTACGACTGGCTGCTAGGCCGTGGAGGTCCTGTTTATATAGAGCGCGTAGAGGGCGCCACCACTCTTCACGTGTTGTCAACAGTAAAACTATCTCTGGCTTGCGTCATTACTCTCGATCGAAGGTAAGCGATTGCACCAAAGTCGACCGCCATACCTTATCTAACTTCAAGCCGTCTTCTTTCCTGTTAATATCATTGTGGTGTTTAAAAATCTCTACAGCGTCTCTATACATACGTGCATAATAACGCGATGTCTTAGCAAGCACGCTCGTCTCACTAAATTTTATTTCATGGTCACCCGTTTCAAAAACATGTTCCACTACAGCCGATTTGTCCGTGTGTCCCAGTCGACAGTTCAGTTAGGCGAGTATTGATACTTCTTTTTGTGGTTCCAGTGTAAACCTTCCCACAACTACACGGAATTTTATACACACCAGGAGTAGCTAAAGGGTGTCGTGCATCTTTCGCCGATCTTAAGCATTCACTAATCTTCTTGGTGGGTCTGAAGATTGTTTCAACTCTGAACTTGGCCAGCACTTTCCCGATACGGTCCGTAATATTGTGGATGAATGGAAGAAAAACTTTCCCCACCGATGGTTGTTGTTGTTGCACGTTTTCGGACATTTCTCTTCTGGGATGGAGTGCTCGATCTACACTCCTGGAAATGGAAAAAAGAACACATTGACACCGGTGTGTCAGACCCACCATACTTGCTCCGGACACTGCGAGAGGGCTGTACAAGCAATGATCACACGCAAGGCACAGCGGACACACCAAGAACCGCGGTGTTGGCCGTCGAATGGCGCTAGCTGCGCAGCATTTGTGCACCGCCGCCGTCAGTGTCAGCCAGTTTGCCGTGGCATACGGAGCTCCATCGCAGTCTTTAACACTGGTAGCAAGCCGCGACAGCGTGGACGTGAACCGTATGTGCAGTTGACGGATTTTGAGCGAGGGCGTATAGTGGGCATGCGGGAGGCCGGGAGGACGTACCGCCGAATTGCTCAACACGTGGGACGTGAGGTCTCCACAGTACATCGATGTTGTCGCCAGTGGTCGGCGGAAAGTGCACGTGCCCGTCGACCTGGGACCGGACCGCAGCGACGCACGGATGCACGCCAAGACCGTAGGATCCTACGCAGTGCCGTAGGGGACCGCACCGCCACATCCCAGCAAATTAGGGACACTGTTGCTCCTGGGGTATCGGCGAGGACCATTCGCAACCGTCTCCATGAAGCTGGGCTACGGTCCCGCACACCGTTAGGCCGTCTTCCGCTCACGCCCCAACATCGTGCAGCCCGCCTCCAGTGGTGTCGCGACAGGCGTGAATGGAGGGACGAATGGAGACGTGTCGTCTTCAGCGATGAGAGTCGCTTCTGCCTTGGTGCCAATGATGGTCGTATGCGTGTTTGGCGCCGTGCAGGTGAGCGCCACAATCAGGACTGCATACGACCGAGGCACACAGGGCCAACACCCGGCATCATGGTGTGGGGAGCGATCTCCTACACTGGCCGTACACCACTGGTGATCGTCGAGGGGACACTGAATAGTGCACGGTACATCCAAACCGTCATCGAACCCATCGTTCTACCATTCCTAGACCGGCAAGGGAACTTGCTGTTCCAACAGGACAATGCACGTCCGCATGTATCCCGTGCCACCCAACGTGCTCTAGAAGGTGTAAGTCAACTACCCTGGCCAGTAAGATCTCCGGATCTGTCCCCCATTGAGCATGTTTGGGACTGGATGTAGCGTCGTCTCACGCGGTCTGCACGTCCAGCACGAACGCTGGTCCAACTGAGGCGCCAGGTGGAAATGGCATGGCAAGCCGTTCCACAGGACTACATCCAGCATCTCTACGATCGTCTCCATAGGAGAATAGCAGCCTGCATTGCTGCGAAAGGTGGATATACACTGTACTAGTGCCGACATTGTGCATGCTCTGTTGCCTGTGTCTATGTGCCTGTGGTTCTGTCAGTGTGATCATGTGATGTATCTGACCCCAGGAATGTGTCAATAAAGTTTCCCCTTCCTGGGAGAATGAATTCATGGTGTTCTTATTTCAATTTCCAGGAGTGTATCTCCTTGCCAGCGTACCCATTTTTCTGGAAAGCGGTTCGCAAGTGGTTTAGTTCCTCTTGCAAATAAGCTGGGTCACAGATTTTATTATTCCTGTCCACCAATGTCTTGATAATACCTCCCTTCTGCCTGGGATGATGGTTCGAATCCTTATGAAGATAACGATCGGTATGCGTATCTTTCCTGTAGACTTTGTGACCCAAAGTCCCATCTGCTCGTTTAATTACTGAGACGTCCAAAAAATTAATCTGCCCTTTACTCTCTGTCTCCATAGTGAATTTTATTTTTGAATTGATGCTATTCAAATGCTTCAAAAAACGGTTCAGTTCTTCTTCACCGTGATTCTATATGACAAAAGTGTCGTCCACATACCGATACCACTTCAAGAGGAACTAAACCACTGAGAAATATTGCGGCTGCGTCGCGTTTCTAAAACTACAGATACTTCGTCATTATGAATTTCCACTAACGGTGCCCTACATTCACCAAAATATCTGTAGGAAATGAGAAAGTGTCGCTTGTCATTCTAATTTCCTCCTCCGAATGAAAATGTCACGAGGGAGCTGAAAACAGATCATCCGTCCGCTTCCCCTCTCGCACTATTAGTTGCTTTACAGGGTTGTTAAATTATTTTCCGATATCTTTTAATACTCAAAGCGGAGCAAAGTCCTAGTGCAGCGTTTCCCCGCATTTTATATACAGCTCGGTTTTTCACCAATTAAACTAACTCGTAACAACATGACGTATAATTAGGTTATGTTATCGGGAACGTCAGAATACCAATCGACTGTGTTTGTTATGATTATTCTGTGTATGACATCGCGACAGGAGATATTACTTCTACAAATGAATTCGATTTGATATTTTCGACACTTTACAGCAAATTCATTGTTATATACCATTAAAAACGGACAGCAAGCGTCGACGCGCAAATATGCAAACGGCAGAATATTGCAAATGTGAGAGTTACTGCCAAACGTTGATGGATCGTTCGTGTTCATCAGTTCCAACTGATTTCTCGAGCCAGTAACTCTTGTAATGTCGCCAGTCTGTTTTCCTGCCAATTGGTGTGACAGTGAATAATGGCGTGTCGACATATTCATATCACCTCGTTAGCCGATGAGTGTGGTGAAGGATTAGATTTATCATTGCACGACACCAGATGAACTCTGAATTTCCCAGTCCACTCCATGGGGCGGTATATCCTGACGTAAATGAACACGAGTTTTAGCTTGCTTTCTTTTTCCACACACAAAAACGCATGATACAAATGAATATTCCGTCTTCGTATACTTCCAAAAGGCTATCGATACTTTATCACACATTCTTCTGACCGTGGAGGTATGGGGTATCTCCTTACAATGCCTAACACAGAACGTGAAGCAGCGGAGATGGAAGTGAGCTGTAATTTATTGGGTTGAGAGAGCGTATGATTTTATTTCAGTGACTAAAAAATCAAGTGAAAGTGAGAAATAACTTGGCACTTTGAGCCCACTTATACGTACTACACGTTAACTGATTTGGTTGGGAGTAGTAGCAGTACGGTATTCTGCCTTACGGCAGGTCCTGTCATGGGTTAAGCCTCTTCCACTTTTTTCTGCCCATAGCCAATCTTTCCATTTCTGAATATTTGTCTCCTTTGATATTGTAGAGCATTTGATATCTTCTTTTTCCTCTTCCCCTTTTTCCCTCCACCATTCTTTCTATTCTTTCCTTAAATAAACAGTCCCTCCTTAAACAATGTCCAATCCAGTTCCGTTATCTCTTTCTGATGACTTTCAGCATGTTTCTTTCTTCTCCAACTCTTCTTAATACTTCTTCATTCCTCACTCGGTCTTCCCATTTCACTTTCTCCATTCTTCTCCATATCCACGTCTCTAGTGCCTCCAATCTTCTTTCATCTTCCTTCCTCAATGTCCAGGTCTCCTCACCATATGGTGCAAGGCTCCAGATGTAACACTTGGCAAGTCTTTTCCTCAGATCTTCGTTCAGCGGTCCACAAAGTAATTTCTGTTTCCTCTTGAATCCTTCTTTTGCCATTGCAATTCGTTTCATAATTTCTGTTGAGCAATACATATCATCCATTATTACACTTCCTAAGTAACTGAAGTTATTCAGTTGCTCTATTTCCTTTCCCTCTATTTTCGTACGGTATTTTCTCCCCTTTCCTCCAATTACCATGCTTTTCGTTTTCTTCTTGTTAATTTTCATCCCATATTCTTCTAATTTTGTATTTAGATCACCTAACATTTGTTCCATCTCTCTTGCGCTCTCTGCCATCACAACCATGTCGCCTGCAAATCTTATACACTCCATTCTCCGAAGACCTATACAAACTCCTCTCCTTCCATCACATATTCCACTAATAATTTCCTCCATATATGTATCGAACAGTGTTGGTGATAAACAACAACCTTGTCTTACACCTCTTCCCCGTTCCATTTCTTCACTCATCACACCTCCTATTCTTACTCTTGCTCTCTGGTTCAAATATAAATTTCTAGTTAGCCGTCTATCCCTCCAGTCAACTCCATGTTTTCTTAGGATTTCCATCAATTTGTCCCATCTGGCACAGTCAAAAGCCTTCTCAAAATCAATGAAAACAACATACACCGTCCTTTTCTTCTCCATGTACCTCTCCCCTATCACTCTCAGTAGCCCAATGGCATCTCTAGTTCCCACTCCTCGCCTGAGACCAAATTGTTCATCTCCGATTACGCAGTTCAGCTTCCCATATGCCCTTCTGTTGAGCGTCCTCAGCAAGACTTTGGCTACATGAGATATCAGTCTCACTGTTCTATGTTCCTCACACTTTTTGCTGTTCTTTTACTATTGTATAGGTATTAAGAAATCTTTCGTAAAGTCCTTTGGCCATTTTCCTGTCATGTATATTTGATTACACAATTCAGTCAACTCCCTTTTCCCTTCTTTCTCCAATGACTTTAACATTTCCGCAAGAATCTCGTCAGTTCCCATTGCCTTTCCATTTTTCATCTCCTTAATAGATACTTCAATCTCACCAGTTAGTATTGCATATCCTAAGTCATTATCTGCCACTTTATCTCCTTTTTATATCCCAAGGTCTTCTTCACTTGGTTGGCTGTCTGTAGCGTATAGCCATTCTATATATTCTTGGTTGGGAAGGATGTCATAAAAGCGTTGCACGAGGGGAGAACTAGAAATATGTTTCAGGAGCTATATATTTTCAAATTGTTTACAAAACAATCTTAACCCCTACTTTCCATTACAACTAACATATTTGTCCCTACGGTACTTTCACCGTCAAAAACATTTCTTGTAGTCATCTTTAGAAATGGCTGACAGCTCCTACCTCGTTTTCTTCTTGACTCCTTCAATGTTGTCAAATCGGTGTCCTTTCAGGCCCCTTTTCATGCGTGTAAATATGAAAAGGTCGCACGGAACGAGGTCAGGCGAGTAAGGTGCGTGAGGCAGTGGAACCAGGCCACTTTTAGGCAGTAACTGTCTAAAAGAGATGGCTGTGTGTGTAGGTGCGTTGTAGAGGTTGGAGAACCAGTCTCGTGTCTGCCACAAATCGGGTCTCTTTTGAGGAACACCGAGCTCCAAGTTAACCAACTAATCTCTGGTAATCAACTGTTTGCCGACGGTCAGTGAGCACAAGATCTCGAATTTTTTCAATATTTTCGTCGCTTCGGGCAGTTGATGGACGTCCAGAACGAGTTTTGTCATCAATCGACTTATCGTCATTCAATGGAGCGAACCACTCGTACACTTGAATTTTCCCCATAGCGTCATCTTGGTAAGCTGTTTTCAACATTAAAACAGTTTCAGCAGCATTTTTACAGAGTAGAAAACTGAGTTTCACAGCTGCATGTTGTTTACTTAAACTAGTCATCCCAAAAAACGAAACAAGATTAAAACAGGGCTTACAAAAACAAACAAACAAACACGAATTCTTTACAGACGAATGGAAAAACTAGTAGAAGTCGATCTCGGGGAAGATCAGTTTGGATTCCGTAGAAATACTGGAACACGTGAGGCACTACTGACCTTACGACTTATCTTAGAAGAAAGATTAAGGAAAGCCAAACCTACGTTTCTAGCATTTGTAGACTTAGAGAAAGCTTTTGACATTGTTGATTGGAATACTCTCTTTCAAATTCTAAAGGTGGCAGGGGTAAAATACAGGGAGCGAAAGGCTATTTACAATTTGTACAGAAACCAGATGGCAGTTATAAGAGTCGAGGGACATGAAAGGGAAGCAGTGGTTGGGAAGGGAGTAAGACAGGGTTGTAGCCTATCCCCGATGTTATTCAATCTCTATATTGAGCAAGCAGTAAAGGAAACAAAAGAAAAATTCGGAGTAGGTATTAAAATCCATGGAGAAGAAATAAAAACTTTGAGGTTCGCCGACGACATTGTAATTCTGTCAGAGACAGCAAAGGACGTGGAAGAGCAGTTGAATGGAATGGACAGTGTCTTGAAAGGAGGATATAAGATGAACATCAACAAAAGCAAAACAAGGATAATGGAATGTAGTCGAATTAAGTCTGGTGATACTGAGGGAATTAGATTAGGAAATGAGACACATAAAGTAGTAAAGAAGTTTTGCAATTTGGGGAGAAAAATAACTGATGATGGTCGAAGTAGAGAGGATATAAAATGTAGACTGGCAATGGCAAGGAAAGCGTTTCTGAAGAAGAGAAATTTGTTAACATCGAGTATAGATTTAAGTGTCAGGAAGTCATTTCTGAAAGTATTTGTATGGAGTGTAGCCATGTATGGAAGTGAAACATGGACGGTAAATAGTTTGGACAAGAAGAGAATAGAAGCTTTCGAAATGTGGTGCTACAGAAGAATGCTGAAGATTAGATGGGTAGATCACATAATTAATGAGGAAGTATTGAATAGGATTGGAGAGAAGAGAAGATTGTGGCACAACTTGACCAGAAGAAGGGATCGGTTGGTAGGACATGTTCTGAGGCATCAAGGGATCACCAATTTAGTATTGGAGGGCAGCGTGGAGGGTAAAAATCGTAGGGGGAGACCAAGAGATGAATACACTAAGCAGATTCAGAAGGATGTAGGTTGCAGTAGGTACTGGGAGATGAAGAAGCTTGCACAGGATAGAGTAGTACGGAGAGCTGCATCAAACCAGTCTCAGGACTGAAGACCATAACAACAACAAAAGCAAAAGCAATCACTGCAGATGAACAGAACAAGCCAAGTCGAAACACAAGCGGCACTGATTGGGAACGAGTTACGCTATACAATCCTAGCGGTATAAATGTGCGCTACAACGCTATTCCGGTTTCTTTTGCGTACCGGCGCTGATAACCACGCAGTTGAGCGCCCCACAAACCAAAACATCTTTTGCGTACCCCCTTATATCCTCTGCTGCTGGGGAAAGCTGGTGCGCAACTGTCGCTAACATACCAGTGATATACTGAATACCAACAATACGATGGTGTTGACATCCGAGCCGCCCCAACACATACTATATCAGCGACGATTATGGGGACTTTACTGATCACAGCGATACGTCAACATCAAAGTAGAGAGAGGCACATGTCACGTGTGAAGGAGGATTCTCCTACTGAAAAATGGCAGTGTTATACTTTCGCTTTAGAAGTCACACATGAGGACCACAGATTTCTGTGGTGCATTGTACTATAGTCGATGAACCCCCTCCCCCCCCCCCCACTACCATGACAGCAGGAGTAACATCGTTCTACCTCTCCAAAACATTGTAAGGACGAGACCACGCCTCTCCATTCGTCACCAATCGCCATTTGGGGTTGGCAGAACCGCGATTTACCACTGAACAAACATACTGCGACGCTATTCGTAGCTGCCCATGATTCCCGGTCATGGCTCGTCTGCAAATGTAGCTGTCTGTGTTCTGGTGTTAACGGCAGCTTGCACCAGACTGAGCAGTTCCACATTCGCCAGCTGCCAATCGTCTACCTTCGGTTTGAGACAACACAGGATGTTCCAGGGAGTGCGTAACTTTTTCTCAGATATGAAGATGGTAGGTTGTGCTTGGTGCACAATACGGCGATATTACCATGCCATTTGGGGGTGATTGACTAGAATCTTGTTGACGAATATGAATGCTCTCACGTGTCTAAACATTTCAACATCGTTCAATTGTCACTCCCAAGCGCCCCAAAAATCTGGATATTATAGAGTTCGACGAGTGTTCTACGTAGAGAACTGTCATCAGGATATTCCCGACTCTCTATGGTGTTAATGACATTGTCTCACACGAGGATGTGACACCTCCATATGCTTTACGCCGAACACATTCTACTTGCGAATTTTAAAATTTTCCCGGCGAATTGACTGTTCAAACGAATTTCGGGCTTGCAGCTGGTCGTCGTTCAATACTTGGCACGATATTTCAACTGGGCACCTGCCAGTCATCTTCAGGTGAGCCGTCGCAGACTGGCGAAAACGTCCTCCGTTCCGCAGTATACAGCGCACTGTAACTATTCTGCGCATACGTCGAAAATTTGATAGATGAACCACGCTCCCCGCCGGCAGCGCCCTCGCTGGTGGAATAGCGGAACTCAGTCGCCCTCTGCGTTGCTGTTTGCCGCGGCCGTCGACGCACTCTGTCGTCTTCGATTAGAGTAAATCGTGGTGATGATGGGATTCCTTGCACTGTCCAGCTCGTAGCCGCTGTCACAGTTCAACAGATTTTCCGCCAGTCGTATTTCTACGGATTATTTGATAATGGAGTCCCAGAAAGCCGTTGCAGTGGACAAAGACATTGTTTTCTCATACTCCATTGAACGCCCAGTAGAAATACATTTTTCAGCAATAGTGGACTTGCTTGGCTGCAAAAGGCGGGTGTAACGTTGATGTTCAGTGCAGCGTTCTTTCACGGTTGGTGTGGTTTGACCTATGTAAGCCATACCACACTGGCACGGTGTCTTGTGAATTCCGTCCTTTCGTAGTAACATGGTAGTACATAGTCGGGTACAATACTTCACAATTTAAGTAGATAGTGCAACAAATTATCGGATTATGGGTTGCTATGTACATCAGGTGGCGTTGATACCTTAATACCCATATCATACCGCTGTCTTAGTTGCTGTCACACTATTTTATACGTTTGCCGCTTTAACGCTTTTGGAGCTACAGTAGATGAAAAACTTTTATTCGAGTACTTATTCATGTCATTGTCCAATTATGAAACTTTATTTTATAATAATCATTCGTGACAGCTATATTGACAGGTGTGTCAGCTGTGCTTATGATTACGGACAGTTTGCTTCTTTGGTATTCTCTATGTTATATTATTGTTCTTATCAGCTACATGTTCATTATACTGCTTGTATGATTCGTGTTTATGTGGTTCTACGATCCTAATGTTAATCCTACTGTTGTTACGCAAAAAAATCTATTCCTTAGAAAACAATAGGATTAAATACATATTACCGTCGAAACACAAAAACGAATAGTTTTTTATGAAACTGATTTTTTTTTCGTGAAACCACATTATTAAATACGTACGATCGTAGACGCACAGAAACACAAATCGCACGAGTAATACGATATATCTGATAAGAAGAAAGATATGAGCTAGAGAAAACTAAAGAAGCAAACCGCCTGAACTAACACAACTGTCAATATAGCTGTCACCAATCATTATTATGAAATAAACTTCCATAAATCGACGCTTACGTATATAACTATCATAATCATCATCATCATCATCATCATCATTTAAGACTGATTATGCCTTTCAGCGTTCAGTCTGGAGCATAGCCCCCCTTATACAGTTCCTCCATGATACCCTATTCAGTGCTAATTTTGGTGCCTCTTCTGATGTTAAACCTATTACTTCAAAATCATTCTTAACCGAATCCAGGTACCTTCTCCTCGGTCTGCCCCGACTCCTCCTACTCTCTACTGCTGAATCCATGAGTCTCTTGGGTAACCTTGCTTCTCCCATGCGTGTAACATGACCCCACCATCTAAGACTGTTCGCCCCGACTGCTAAATCTATAGGGTTCATTCCCAGTTTTTTTTTGATTTCCTCATTGTGGACACCCTCCTGCCATTGTTCCCATCTACTAGTACCTGCAATCATCCGAGCTACTTTCATATCCGTAACCTCAACCTTGTTGATAAGGTAGCCTGAATCCACCCAGCTTTCGCTCCCATACAACAAAGTTGGTCGAAAGATTGAACGGTGCACAGATAACTTAGTCTCGGTACTGACTTACTTCTTGCAGAAGAGAGTACATCGTAGCAGAGCGCTCACTGCATTAGCTTTGCTACACCTCGCTTCCAGTTCTTTCACTATGTTGCCATCCTGTGAGAATATGCATCCTAAGTACTTGAAACCGTCCACCTGTTCTAACTTTGTTCCTCCTATTTGGCACTCAATCCGTTTATATTTCATTCCCACTGACATTACTTTCGTTTTGGAGATGCTAATCTTCATACCATAGTCCTTACATTTCTGATCTAGCTCTGAAATATTACTTTGCAAACTTTCAATCGAATCTGACATCACAACTAAGTCATCCGCATATGCAAGACTGCTTATTTTGTGTTCACATACCTTAATCTCACCCAGCCAGTCTATTGTTTTCAACATATGATCCATAAATAATTGAACAACAGTGGAGACAGGTTGCAGCCTTGTCTTACCCCTGAAATTACTCTGAACCCTGAACTCATGTATATAACTATTCCAACATGTATATAACTATTCCATCAAAAATTTAACATCTGCTATAGCTCCAACAGCATAAAGGAGCAACCGTATATGGCATTGTGACAGAAACTGAATCATTGGTGTCTTAGTGAATTCAACACCACTTGGCGTACGTTGCAAACCATAATTATGCAACGCATTAAATTAGCTGCTTAAAATTTTAAATATTGTACCGAACTAAGTACTTTTCACAGACAGCCTGCAGATGGAAACCACGCCGATATAGCCCTATTCTAATAAACAACACAGTCAAACACAGCAAACGTCTCACAACATATTATGGTTATATTGTTATATGACATATACGACGCAGCGCGGCCATATGACTGCATTCCGGTGCCGCCCTAGTTCCCACCAGCGACAAAATCCCTACAAAGACGAGGTCCATCCGTCGCCACACTTGCCATCGAGCTTAAGGAGATCTCAGCTCGGCTAAATAAAGCAGCAGGAGGGAAAATTTTAATGAGCGACACCGTTGAACTCTGACCTACACACAGCTGCATTGTCAAAACGTTTCACTGAGTCACGGAATTATAAAGCTAAAGACAGGAAAATCTCTTCAGTGCTGCGATTTACAGCTTAAAAGAGGATCCGCTTGGCACATAGCAGAAGTGCGAGGAAAACGCGATACCAGCGCGTCACACGGTCATTACAGAGATCGTGTCTAGTGGCACCGAGAGCATATAGCAGCGGGTATCCGCAGTGTTATGTTGTCGAGTGGCTCTTCTAAGAGGGTTATTAGTCCCCCAACACAAAACTACGAATTTTGCGTATTCCTCGAACATCTACCTAATTACTCTGCAATTCACACCCACCGCCCATAAACACAATTTCGCCAAACCCGTTTGTAATACGCAACAACTTCAAAATTCCGGACCCTACATATATTCCGTAGCTCGACCATGGGAGGAGAACTATAGTCGCAGCTACGTCTATCAACAGGGGACTAAACGACGAAGTTGCCGCAGCGTCTCCGTAAGCTTCACTAAATAGTACACTGACTTCACCAGCGAAACTCCTTCCCCTCTCATAAGCCTTAAACAATTATTGCGGTGCCCGTCTGCAACACGCAGACTGCAACCTAGGCCAACACCGAGGTTATCTTTATGTAAGAGGTCTGCTAGGGAATTAACTATTTTCTGATACCATATAATGGTAACTATTTACATGATTAAACACCCAACTCCACGCCAACTTTTGACAGTTTTATTGTTTTCTTGTTGGCTGTCGGGTAACACCGATAGCGGCCGGCTGCATCGCGTCGGTGACGCAGTATCACTGGAATCAGCTATGGCGAGTTTTTATATCGCTGTAGCCGGACGCGTTCACCACATTTTTTTCTCTGCTGCTCGCTAGGGACATTTAGAACATGTTTAATCGACTTTTAATACATCATACACATATGATTATTCACCAGGTGTTATTGGCCATTTAGCAGATCGGATGCTCAGCAACTGTAATGACGAACGAAATCTATGCTTCTGACACAGCAGAACCATTCAATGAAATTAAAAGCAAGGTTGATAACTTTAAGAGTGCAATGGGATTCCACCGTTAAATGCAGAGTGGAGAGCGGGTAGGTGGAAAGAGTACGTGAAGGCCTTTGTCAGGGGGAAGACTTGTATGATCCAACAGAAGAAGAAACACGTGTCGATATAGAAGAGATAGGAGATCCTGTATCAGAATCAGAATTAAAAAGAGCTTTGGAAGACATAAGATCACACAAGGGATAGATAATATTCCACCAGAATTTTTTTCGGAAAAATATCATCCACAAAATCACAAAGAAGGCAGGATCTGAGAAATGTGAGAATTATCGCAGAATCAGCTTAACAGCTCAGGCATCCAAGCTGCTGACAAGAATAATATATCGAAGAATGGAAAACAAAATTGAGGATGAGTTAGATGCCGATGACTTTGGTTTCAGGAAAGGTAAAGACACCAGTGACGCAGTTCTGACGTTGCGGCTGGTAATGGAAGCAAGACTAAAGAAAAATCAAGAGACGTTATAGGATTAGTCGACCTGGAGAAAGCGTTCGACAATGTAAAATGGTTCGAGATGTTCGAGATTCTCAGGAAAATTTGGGTAAGCTATAAGGACAGACGGCTAACAAACAAATTGTACAAAGGACAACAGGGAAGAATAAGATTGTATGACCAAGAACGAAGTGCTCTGATTAAAAAGGATGTACGACAGGAATGCAGTCTTTCTTCCGTGCTGTTCAATCTGTACATCGAAGAAGCAGTGATGGAAATAAAAGAAAAGTTCAGGAGTGGCATTAAAACTGAAGGTTAAAGGATATCAATGATAGAATTCGCTGATGACATTGCTATCCTGAGTGAAAGTGAAGGGGAATTAGATGATCTGCTGAATGGAATGAACAGTCTAATGAGTACTGAATATGGATTGAGACTAAATAGAAGAAAGACGAAAGTAAGGAGAAGTATCAGAAATGAGAACGATGAGAAACTTAAGATCAGGACTGAAGGTCAAGAAGTAGATGACGTTAAGTTCTTCCGCCTAGGCGGCAAAATAATTTTTGGCGGAAGAAGCAAGGAGGGCACCAAAATCAGACTATCACTGGTAAAAAGAGTAGTCCTGCCCAAGAGGAGTCTACTAGTATCAAATACAGGGTTTAATTTACGGAAGAAATTTCTGAGAATGTACGTCTGGAATACAGCACTGTTTGCGACTGGGAAAAAATCGGAGCAGAAGAAAGACGAAGCATTTGAGATGAGCTGCTAAAGAGGAAAGTTGAAAATTTGCTAGACTGATAAGGGCCGGCCGTCGTGACCGAGCGGTTCTAGGCGCTTTGGTCCGGAACCGCACTGCTGCTAGGCCGCAGGTTCGAATCCTGCCTCGGGCGTGGACGTGTGTGATGTCCTTGGGTTAGTTACGTTGAAGTAGTTGTATGTCTAGGGGACTGATGACCTCAGATGTTAAGTCTCAAAATGGCTCTGAGCACTATGAGACTTAACATCTATGGTCATCAGTCCCCTAGAACTTAGAACTACTTAAACCTAACTAACCTAAGGACAGCAAACAACACCCAGCCATCACGAGGCAGAGAAAATCCCTGACCCCGCCGGGAATCGAACCCGGGAACCCGGGCGTGGGAAGCGAGAACGCTACCGCACAACCATGAGATGTGGGCCGTTAAGTCTCTTAGTGGTTCAAATGGTTCAAATGGCTCTGAGCACTATGGGACTTAACATCTGAAGTCATCAGTCCCCTAGAACTTAGAACTACTTAAACCGAACTAACCTAAGAACATCACACACATCCATGCCCGAGGCAGGATTCGAACCTGCGACCGTAGCGGTCATGCGGTTCCAAACTGAAGCGCTTAGAACCGCACGGCCACACCGGCCGGCAGTCTGATAGCGCATAGAGCCATTTGAACCATTTGACTGATAAGGTAACAAATGAGGAAGTTCTGCGCAGATTCACAGGGGGAAGGAATGTGCGAAAACACTGACAAGGAGAACGACAAAATTATAGGACACCTGATAGGACGTTAGGGTATGATTTTCTTGGTTCTAGATGGAGATGAAGAGGGCAAAAATATAGACGGAGACAGAGATTGCAATACATCCAGCAAATAACTGAGGAGGTAGTTTGAAGTGCTCTGCTGAGATGAAGAGGTTGGTACGGGAGAGGAATTCTTGTCTGGCCTCATGAAACCAGTCAGAAAACTGATGGCTCAAATCAAAAAGAACAAAAAAAAAGGTAAAGCGGGAAAACGTCATCCGCTAAGCCACAATAAGGATGGGACTGCGTGATGAGTGTTCGTTATAGGCGATCATTGTAGACGACTGTGGCGAAACATCAGAAGACTGGAGCTGCTGCTGCACTGTCGCACTCGCCTGTCATCACCGAAAGAACCCCGAGGGCTCTCCAGATGCAGGGAATTGCAGGGAGTGCTGGAGTCCTAGATGCACACATCACTTATGCAAATGACAGTAACAAAAAAAAAATGGTTCAAATGGCTCTGAGCACTATGGGACTTCAATTCTGAGGTCATCAGTCACCTAGAACGTAGAACTACTTAAACCTAACTAACCTAAGGACATCACACACATCCATGTCCGGGGCGGGATTCGAACCTGCGACCGTTGCGGTCGCGCGGTTCCAGACCGTAGTGCCTAGAACCACTCGGCCACCCCGGCCGGCCGACAGTAACAGGAAAACGTTGTACCGAGGCCATAAAATCTGGACAATGGAGCAATGGAAGAAAGTCGTTTGGTTGGATGAATCTTTTTTGATACTGTTTACTACGTCTGGTCGAGTTCACGTCTGCTGTACGCCGTTCCATTGCCAATGATTCCGCCTGCTTGCGGCCAAGAGTGAAACATGGCGGAAGTTCAGCAATGACTTGAGCAACCGTATCATGGTAGTCCATGAGTCACATGGTTGCTCCGCTAGGTCACATTAGTGCCAATGATTATGTGACGACTCTGTCTGACGAAGTCCATCGTGCAGTACACTACTGCCAATTAAAATTGCTACACCAAGAAGCAATGCAGATGATCAACGGGTATTCATTGGAATGTATTATACCATAAATGACATGTGAATCCAATCTCACACAATTTGGGTGCATAGATCCTGAGAAATCTATACGCAGAACAACCACATCTGGCCGTAATAACGGCCTTGATACGCCTGGGCATTGAGTCAAACAGAGCTTGGAAGGCGTGTACAGGTACAGCTGCCCATACAGCTTCAACACGATACCATAGTTCATTAAGAGTAGTGACTGGCGTATTGTGAGGACCCAGTTGCTCGGCCACCATTCACCAGACGTTTTCAATTGGTGAGAAATCTGCAGAATGTGCTGGCCAGGGCAGCAGTCGAACATTTTCTGTATCCAGAAAGGCCCGTACAGGACCTGCAACTTGTGGTCGTGCATTATCCTGCTGAAATGTAGGGTTACACAGCGATCGAATGAAGGGTAGAGCCACGGGTCGTAACACATCAAAAATGTAACGTCCAGTGTTCAAAGTGCGTCAGTGGGAACAAGAGGTGACCGAGACGTGTAACCAATGGCACCCAACACCATCACGCCGGGTCATACGGGAGTATGCCGATGACGAATACACGCTTCGAATATGCGTTCACCGCGATATCGCCAAACACTGATTTAACCATCATGGTGCTGTAAACAGAACCTGGATTCATCCGAAAAAATGACATTTTGCCATTCGTGCACCCAGGTTCGTCGTGGAGTGCACCATCGCAGGGGCTCCTGTGTATGATGCAATTCCAAGGGAAACTGCAGCCATGGTCTCCGAGCTGATAGTCCATGCTGCTGTAAACGTCGTCGAACTGTTCGTGCAGATGGTTGTTGTGTTGCAAACGTCCCCATCTGTTGACTCAGGGATCGAGACGTGGCTACACGATCCGTTACAGCCATGCGGATAAGATGCCTTGCATCTCGATTACTAGTGATACGAGGCTGTTGGGATCCATCACGGCGTTCCGTATTACCCTCCTTAACCCATCGATTCCATATTGTGCTGACAGTCATTGTATCTCGACAAAGGCGAGCAGCAATGTCGCGATACGATAAACCGCAATCGCGATAGGTTAATATCCGATCTTTACCAAAGTCGGAAATGGGATGGTTAGCGTTTCTACTCCTTACACGAAGGATCACAATAACGTTTCACCAGGCAACGCCGGTCAACCGCTGCTTGTGTACGAGAAATCGGTTGGAAACTTTCCTCATGTCAGCACGTTGTAGGTGTCGCCACAGGCGCCAACCTTGTGTGAATGCTCTGAAAAGCTAATGCATATCACAGCATCTTCTTCCTGTAGGTTAAATTTCGCGTTTGTATCACTTAATCTTCGCGGTGTAGCAATATTAATGGCCAGTAGTGTATAATACCTGTTTCGCAGTGGTGATACTCAGTTGCAAGACAACAGGGTGCTGTTCACACAGCTCTAAACACGCAGTACTGGTTTAGTGAGAACGAGGGTAAACTGTGGGATGTGCCTTGGCCACTACAGTCATCAGATATCAATGTTATTGAGCCTTCACGGTCTGCTTTCAAGAGAAGCAGCTCGATCGTCGTAAAGTGGACATGCCACTGTTTTGTGGTAGAATGATATAAGATTCCTGTGAAAACCAAACGGTGCACACATTTATTCATTCTGAGACAACTGTAAGGGTGCGCTGAGTTGTTTGCGCGGTTTAGGCTCCATGTCACAAATTGCGCGGACCCTCCCGCCGGAGGTTAGCATCACCCCTTGGGCGTGGGTGTGTGTGTTGTCCTTAGCATAATTTACTTTAAGTAGTGTGTAAGTCCTGGGACCGATGACCTCAGCAGTTTGGTCCCTTAGGAATTGACACATATTTGAACATTTGAACCACTGTAAGTTGTTTTGAATTCCAACAGTTTTCCTGCACCATATTTGGCATTGTGTTACGTTTCTGGTGTTTCCATATTTTTTCCAGTGCCTCTAAATTGTGAAACGTCCCCTTAAAAGAATTATACATGACTGTGCTTAAACTGACACACAATATTTTTAGCGCAACGCAATCTGACTTTCAAAAATCCCTGCAAAAGAATGGCCCTGACTAACATTAATCTATACCTTTCACAAATCACCTACCTCAACAAAAATCTCCGTTACTCGAACTACTGCAATACAACGAGCGCCACTACTGCCAGCTAAATAAAAGATTCAAACTACGGAAGGCACTAACTACTGATAGGGATAGTTAGCAAATGAAAGATTTTAATAGAGAACAACCAATTTATTTACCTTAATAGTCATAATATGTATAGCCGTTCATGATATACAGTATTGCAAATTTCAAAACTCCGCCATCTCTCTTCCCACATCCACCACTGCTGGCGGCTCACCTCCAACTGCACAACGGTACGCACTGTTCACATCCAGCTGCTGCTGCCCAACACTACAATGGCAGACAACAATGCAAACTAGCCACAGACTGCACACAGCTGGAAACTAGATATCAAATGAAATAAGCAACTATGGAAAGCAAAGCATAAAAATATCATTCAATAGTCATGTAACATTTCATAAGTTAGTAGAAATTCTCTCAACTCTCGTAGAAAGACGCTCATCATAATCAGGTGTGCAGATGTAAGTATCTTTCCAAGTAATGAAGGTGTCGTATTTGCGATGCTATCTCTAAAGGAATGTCAATGGCGAGGATAATGGCCTCTTTTTTTTTTCTCCACCTAATGGCCTTCTTTTGTCAGACGACTACCTCTCAGCTGGGCATCCAAAACGCATTATGTCAAGGTCACTTACCTTTCTTACTGAAATATTTACGACAGCAGTTTCTGCTACAGTGACAGTCTCATATAAAAATATTTCACAGGTCAAGAATTTGCGTTACAAATCTGTAGAAACAAAATGCTATTGATATAACAGTGTCCAAAAAATTTTCGTCGGTATTGTAATACATTTACCCATTTACATACATTTCATAACCCTTAAAGTACGATTCTTGGATCCAACATCCTTTTTCACAAGCCAGAGTCCATAACTTCTATTCATTATTCATATACAATTTTTGGTGAGGTAAGTGATTTGTGAAAGGTATAATGTTAGTCAGGGCCATTCTTTTGCAGGGATTTTTGAAAGTCAGATTGCGTTGCGCTAAAAATATTGTGTGTCAGTTTAAGCACAGTCATGTATAATTTTTTTAAGGGGACATTTCAATTGCTCTTGATAAACGTTAGTGAGCCGTGGTAAAATTGAAATTGTTTTGAAAAGCGCGGCGCAGCGCGTAGTGTAAAGCAGTCGCCTTCCGTTTCTGGCCGTGGAGCCGCTGTGGCAATCGCAGCTTTAGTGTCTCTCTCCGATGGGAAAGGGGGAAAGTTGCCTGTTCACGTGCATTCAGGGGGCGTTATGAGCTTGCCAGTTGGTTAGTCTGTCAGTCTCGGCGAGTCTGGTCAGTTGGTCAGCCGGGTCAGTGTGGGGCAGTCAGTGTCTGTCTGTCGTCCGGAGTGCTAGTACGTGTTAGGCCGCCAGTCTGCTCGAGAGCCAGCCGCGGTGGTCTCGCGGTTCTAGGCGCTCAGTCCAGAACCGCGCGACTACTACGGTCGCAGGTTCGAATCCTGCCTCGGGCATGGATGTGTATGATGTCCTTAGGTTAGCTAGGTTTAAGTAGTTCTAAGTTCTAGGGGACTGATGACCATAGATGTTAAGTCCCATAGTAAAAAAAAAAAAAAAAAAAAGTCTGCTCGAGTTTGCTCAGGCAATGGTCATTGGCGGTTGGATCGATCGGTTGGTCGGTCGCGCACTGGGACACGAAATGACTTGTCCGTTTTGAGCGTCCGCGCATGTGAAGTCACCACGTCAGTCCAATGGGCCGCGCCGTACAGCGAGGGATAGTGGCTTCGCGGCCGACACGACAGCAACAGGAGCCAACCGCGACATCGGTCTGGCCGGTGCGAGCTGCGACGCCGTGAGACGGGAGATCGGCGCGCCTTCCTGCATCCGTTGGAGCGGCTGGCAGCGGACGTTTCGGGAGAGCGTGCTGCGCCAGGTCTTCGCCAGACATCGCAGTTTATTAGAAGTTAAGTGATTCGTGATATGTTGTTTGATATACTTGTTAAATTCTACTTGTTTTCTTAGTCAATCTCTCGTCCCCCAGCTTGCTCGTCTGTCTCCCGTCCGCATCTGTTAGGCAGTTAGTGTCTGTCTGTCGGTCCTTAGGTCTGCCGTACGTTGATAGCTGCCTCTGTCATGTTTGTCGGATTCGGTGATAACGAATTTATAGAATTAAGGTAAAGCCCGAACTCCTGAAATATGTTTTTATCTTGCCTATCATCTTGCGAGGCGGTATATGTGTAATGTAGGGCATGTTGTACACTTTATGTAAGTCTGAATTTCAAGGGTTTCACTTGAATAGTCATTTTTATAAAGTTGCCACCCTTCCACCGTAAGAGCCCTTTTAAAAACAAATTGCACTTTTGGTGGCAAATAATTTCTTAGTGTGAGTGTTTTTACCATTTCCATCCCTATTACGGGGTGCATAGTTAATGTGTTTGTGTGAGTTGTTAAAATTTTTAGTTTAAAGTAATCTGGTGTGTTGAGATTTACACCAGTGTAGTTTTTCAGAGGTTGTTGTGAGCGGTCGTGACTACGGCCGTGTTGAAAGGGGGCGGAAGCTTCTCAGCCCGAAGGCTCATACTGTACGTGTTATTTAGAGGGTGCTTTCTGATTGTAATTTTAAATCTGTTTTTAAAAAGGCTTTTAGGAATAAAATTCAGATTTGTTAAAGGTAATTTTATTTTCCATCAGTTACTTCCTGGCAACTACTTCCACGCTCGCCTAGTGTGATTAAATCTGTCAAAAATGGTTCAAATGGCTCTCAGACCTATGGGACTTAACGTCTGAGGTCATCAGTCCCCTAGAACTTAGAACTACTTAAACCTAACTAACCTAAGGACATCACACACATCCATTCCCGAGGCAGGATTCGAACCTGCGACCGTGGCGGTCGCGCAGTTCCAGGCTGCAGCGCCTAGAACCGCTCGGCCACACCGGCCGGCCAGTAAATTTGTTAATGTTCTTGGTGAATAGCAAGTAAATAAAGTAAATTCTTTAAGAAAAGATTTTGAAAGTTTAAAATTACTGTTCAATTAATTTAATTCACTTACAGAAGATCTCCAACATCAGCTTCCATTCATTTTATTTAGCGCCAGATAATGGCTGTGGCAGTGAACCATCAGCACCGGCTCTACTTCAGTCGTGTTGGCAGGGATGATTGGCGACTACGTCATGGGAGGAGTCACCCTTCTGCAAGCCTGACAGGCAGGGCATATCTGCACGTGCAGAGGATGACCCACCCTGCCTTGCTGGAGGACGTGCCTTTAGTGATACGAAAGATAATGTGGCTATTATATGATAGTTATCCAGCCCACAGACCTGTTTAGTGTGGATCTGAAACACTGGAGCAGTCAGGTGGTCGCTACATGCCTACTGTGTTCTCACGTATGCCTTCAGTCATTGAAACCTACACTCTCAAAAACCTTTATCTCTACTGTCAAGTGGATGTACATACCTTGGGCCGCATTTCCGGCTATACACAATTTCTCCTGCAGCAGAATCTCACTGTGTAAGAGGAGCAGAGACGAATAGGGAAGCGTTCTAAGGATGATACGTGCCGCAAATGTTGGAGTTCATTGACATAAAGGACTTTGACAAAGGGCAGATTTTTATGGCCCAGTCCTTGGGAATCAAAGCTTAGGAAATGGAGAAGCCGGTTGCTTGTTCATGTCATACGGTTGTGCGCTTCACAGAAAATCTTTCCAAGGATAATAAAACGACGTTAAGTCCCCAAGGCGATGGATGTTTACACCTTATCGTAGGCTGTGGACGCCAGAAGTTTGCTCTGTCTGTTGAGTTGGATAGGCGGAAACCTGTGATAGATATTACCACAGAGTACGCTACTGGCGCTGGGGTAGCAAACTGGGTGCGTACTTTTCAGCGCAGATTGTTGAAAATGCGGCTCTACGACATTGCAGCGGGCACGGCGTAGTCGAAATTGGACAATGGATGATTGGAAACAAGAAGGCTCGGTGGATGAATCACCTTTTTCCTGTTGCGCCAGGTCTCGGAGATGAAATCACCTGAATAACAGCTGCCCGAAACATGGACACACCAGTGGAGACAGTTTTATGCCATGGGGGGACGTTCCCTCGCAAACAGGATGATTTACAGTGTCACGAGGCCAGAATCGTACTACAGTTGTCTGAAGAGCATGACAGCGGACTCGTGTGGATGCGTCGGCTGCCAAACTTGTCTGATCAGAGTCCGATGGAGCACGTCTGGAATGATATCAAGCGCCAATTCAGCACCAACAAAATACTGCGTTCATAAATTATAGGATCAGTGTGAACTATGCATAGGTAACTGGATGGACTTGCGGATGCAACGCTGAATATCTGTTGTATTGCAGTCCAAATGTGAACCGATGCAGTATTAATCAGTTGATGTTTTTCATTCATCAGTGTACTCTGCTCACAGTGCGTTAGCGCATAATAGTGAAAAACTCTGAAGATTTTATGTACACAACTGGCCATTAAAATTGCTACACGACGAAGATGACGTGCTACAGAGGCTAAATTTAGCCGACAGGAAGAAGATGCTGTGATATGCAAATGATTAGCTTTCCAGAGCATTTACACTAGGTTGGCGCCTGTGGCGACACCTACAACGTGCTGATATGAGGAAAGTTTCCAATTGATTTCTCATACACACACAGCAGTTGACCGGCGTTGGCTGTTGAAACGTTGTTGTGATGCCTCGTGTAAGGAGGAGAAATGCGTACCACCATGTTTCCGACTTTGCTAAAGGTCGGATTGCAGCCTATCGCGATTGCGGTTTATCGTATCGCGACATTGCTGTTCGCGTTGTTCAAGATCCAAAAACTGTTAGCAGAATATGGAATCGGTGGGTTGAGGAGGGTAATACGGAACGCCGTGCTGGATCCCAACGGCCTCGTACCACTAGCAGTCGAGATGACAGGCATCTTATCCGCATGGCTGTAACGGGTCGTGCAGCCACGTCTCGATCTCTGAGTCAACAGACGGGTACGTTTGCAAGACAACAACCATCTGTACGAGCAGTTCGACGATGTTTGCAGCAGCATGGGCTGTCAGCTCGGAGACCATGGCTGCGGTCACCCTTGACGCTGCTTCACAGACACAAGCGCCTGCGATGGTGTACTCAACGACGAACCTGGGTGCACGAATGGCAAATCGTCATTTTTTCGGATGAATACAGAATCATGATGGTCGCATCCGTGTTCGGCGGCATCGCGGTGAACGCACATTAAAAGCGTGTATTCGTCATCGCCATACTGGCGTATCAGCTGGCGTGATGGTATGGGGTGCCATTGGTTTCACGTCTCGGTCATCTCTTGTTCGCATTGACGGCACTTTGAACACTGGACGTTACATTCCAGATGTGTTACGACCCGTGGCTTCCTGAGAAACCCTACATTTCAGCAGGATAATGCACGACCGCATGTTGGAAGTCCTGTACGGGCATTTCTGCATACAGAAAATGTTCAATTGCTGACCTGGCCAGCACATTCTCCAGATCTCTCACCAATTCCAAAGGTCTGGTCAATGGTGGCCGAGCAACTGGCTCGTCACAATTCGCCAGTCACTACTCTTGATGAACTGTGGTATCTTGTTGAAGCTGCATGGGCAGCTGTACCTGTACACGCTATCCAAGCTCTGTTTTACTCAATGCCCAGGCGTATCAAGGCCGTTATTACGTCACAGAGGTGGTTGTTCTGGGTACGGATTTCTCAGGATCTATGCACTCAAATTGCGTGAAAATGTAATCACATGTCAGATCTAGTATAATATAATTGTCTAATGAATATCCGTTTATCATCTGCATTTCTTCATGGTGTAGCAATTTTAATGGACAATGGTGTAGATGTCGAGTGAGTGGCTTCAAGACGTGCAAATCTGTAGTTTAATATGTTGTTAAAAAAGCAGGGTGGTATCCATGTCTGACACCCGAACTGTCGGTGAATCCCTTCGCCGTGTCGCGTCTGATTTATATACTGTGCGGACCAGCATAGACTCGTTTCCAATTTTGGCGCTGTCGGAGCTGATTAAGTGTTGGATGGGCGAGCGCACGTATCAACACACGCAGCCCTCTCCCCCCCACCTCCCCACCACGCGTCACACCTTCCCACCCTTGTCATCTGCAGTTGGTTAGCACTGGGGCCAGCGGGATTTTGCGATCCTGTAGTCGCCAGGGTATACAAACACACACACACACACACACACACACACATACACACACAGCACCGACAGCCGCGTCGGTGCAAAATGAATGGGGCCGTACTAATTGGGGCGACAGTTCGATGCTTATTGATTCCCGGGGCCGTTCAGTGGCAGGCGGGCGAATGCACACCGTGTACCCCCAAGCTAAAAACTGGGGCTGCAGAGCAAGGTGTGAGGTAGATTCTGGCGGACACATCACTCGCTACGCACCTGTTTCTCACCTGTCAGGCCCACATGATGATGTTGGTCCTACTGTAAGTGTAATATGTATGTTGAGTAGTTCCGCAGAACACGATTCCCGTCCATTAAACTGCACTATACCATATGATACTTTTTAGAACTTACGTTATGTAGAAATAAATGATACATAATTTAGGAGAGCCGACAGTAGGTTAGTACCGAAGAACACGATTCATGTCTACTAAGGCCGGCTGATGTGACCGAGCGGTACTATCGGCGTCAGTCCGGAACCGCGATGCTGCTGCGGTTGCTGGTTCGAATCCTGCCTAAGGCATGGATGTGTGTGATGTCCTTAGGTTAGTTAGGTTTAAGTAGTTCTAAGTCTAGGGGACTGATGACCTCAGATGTTAAGTCTCATAGTGCTCAGAGCCATTTGTACCAAGTCTACTAAACAACATGATATCTTGTGTAATTGTTAGTACTTACGTTAGTCAAGAAGGAAATTATTCTGAGTGACAATTCGTAACTTACCTCAAACACAACTTTTATTGATATGAGTTCACAAGATTGATGACTGAACATACAAACGAGAGGTAACAACAACGAAAAAATATGTCCCCTAATTGAAGCAAACAAAGGTTCACTTCTCATTTTCCACAAAGTTTCGTGGTAGCACACTCACACACTACTAACAGTCCAATTCCGAGACGAGGACGTAATCTTTAACGGACGCAGTACACTAGGTCGGCATCCAGCGTGAACTGCACTTCGGGACTGGTTCTAGCCCCTAAGTAGCTGTCTCCAGCCAGTCAGGTTTTGGCATTGTCTTGTGACAGCCAGAGCGAGAGCACCAGCAGCAGCGAGTACTGTTTGTATAAAGCGTTTATTTTGCATTTTGTTTACGACCTTCCACTAAGGAAGGGATTCTATTTGTGTTTATCTGCTCTGCATAGTAACTAACAGTTCTTGATAAAACTTTACGTAGTTTTCGTGTTAGATTTCTTAGTGTTTTCTTGATCGTTTAGAACAGAAAGCGCCCTAAAACCGTCTTTGTTTGTTTCGCGGCCGTTAGCCACTAGTCACTTGAATCAGCAGTTGTCTTGTGACAGCCAGAGCGAGAGCACCAGCAGCAGCGAGTACTGTTTGTATAAAGCGTTTTTGTACTTATTTGCTGCGCTTAGCTTTTAAATAGTTTTTCTGGGAAAACCTAGCGTAGTTTACGCGTCTCGTATTTCAGTGAGTGTTTCTTGATTATCAGAGTAGCTCATCAGAAGATTATCTTGGGAATTTGTCACCGTATAGGTTAGGGTAAACATAGTCATGTGTAGGGACTGTGGTTGTTGTGAGCGGACGCAAGGAGAATTGGTCACTCTTCGGGGGCAGGTGGAGGCTTTGTCTGTTAGGCTCATCGAGCTCGAGGCGCAGGCGTCGGCTCGTAGTGGCGTTGGGGCAACTGTGCCTACTTCGGTGGCCTTGGAATCACATGGAACCCCTGATGTCGCTGCGTCTTCCGGCAGTGAGCATCTTACCGGTCAGCCATCACTCCAGGGTGAATGGCGGACAGTGGTTGGCTCGCGCGTGCCTGGCCGAAAGGCGAAGGTGGGATCTGGCCGCGTGGCAGCTGCCTTACCCCTTTCCAACAGGTACGGGGTGCTTCCTAGTGGTGATGACATCGTTTCCGAGCCACCACAGGATGCCTCGCCTGTTGGGCCAGTGGCCGATTCTCGGGCAAGGTCCCGACAGTCACAGAGGGCGGGCCTATTAGTTATAGGGAGCTCCAACGTTAGGCGGGTTATGGAGCCCCTCAGGAAAATAGCGGGTAGGTCGGGGAAGAATGCCAGTGTGCACTCGGTGTGCTTGCCGGGGGGTCTCGTCCGTAATGTGGAGGAGGCCCTTCCGGCAGCTATTGAACGCACTGGGTGTGACCGGCTGCAGATAGTAGCACATGTCGGAACGAATGACGCCTGCCGCTTGGGTTCTGTGGCCATCCTTGGTTCCTTCCGGCGGCTGGCTGATTTGGTGAAGACAACCAGCATCGCACGCGGAGTGCAAGCGGAGCTTAATATCTGCAGCATAGTGCCCAGAGTCGATCGCGGTCCTCTGGTTTGGAGCCGTGTGGAGGGTCTAAACCAGAGGCTCAGACGACTCTGCGACTATAATGGTTGCAAATTCATCGACCTCCGTTATTGGGTGGAGAACTGTAGGGCCCCCCTAGACAGGTCAGGCGTGCACTACACACCGGAAGTAGCTGCTAGGGTAGCAGAGTACGTGTGGCGTGCACACGGGGGTTTTTTAGGTTAGAGGGACCCCCCATTGGGCGAAACGATAAAATACCTGACGGCTTACCAGAGAGGACATTATCATCGTTGATAAAGAACGTCCGTCCTCAGAGACCAAAAACAGGAAAAGTAAACGTAATATTGGTAAACTGCAGGAGTATCCAGGGCAAGGTTCCTGAATTAGTATCTCTTATTGAAGGAAATAGTGCGCATATAGTATTAGGAACGGAAAGTTGGTTAAAACCGGAAGTGAACAGTAACGAAATCCTAGACACAGAATGGAATATATACCGCAAGGATAGGATAAACGCCAATGGTGGAGGAGTATTTATAGCAGTAAAGAATTCAATAATATCCAGTGAAGTTATTAGCGAATGCGAATGTGAAATAATCTGGGTTAAGCTAAGTATCAAAGGTGGGTCAGATATGATAGTCGGATGCTTCTATAGACCACCTGCATCAGCAACCGTAGTAGTTGAGCGCCTCAGAGAGAACCTGCAGAACGTCGTGAAGAAGTTTCGTGATCATACTATTGTAATAGGGGGAGACTTCAATCTACCAGGTATAGAATGGGATAGTCACACAATCAGAACTGGAGCCAGGGACAGAGACTCTTGTGACATTATCCTGACTGCCTTGTCCGAGAATTACTTCGAGCAGATAGTTAGAGAACCAACTCGTGAAGCTAACGTTTTAGACCTCATAGCAACAAATAGACCGGAACTTTTCGACTCCGTGAATGTAGAAGAGGGTATCAGTGATCATAAGTCAGTGGTTGCATCAATGACTACAAGTGTAATAAGAAATGCCAAGAAAGGAAGGAAAATATATTTGCTTAACAAGAGTGATAGGGCACAAATCGCAGAATATCTGAGTGACCACCATCAAACGTTCATTTCTGAGGAAGAGGATGTGGAACAAAAATGGAAAAAATTCAGAAACATCGTCCAGTACGCCTTAGATAAGTTCGTACCGACTAAGGTCCAAAGCGAGGGGAAAGATCCACCGTGGTATAACAATCATGTACGAAAGGTACTATGGAAACAAAGAAAGCTTCATCATAGGTTTAAGAGTAGTCGAATCATAGCTGATAAGGAAAAGCTGAACGAAGCGAAAAAGAGCGTAAAGAGAGCAATGAGAGAAGCATTCAACGAATTCGAACATAAAACATTGGCAAACAATCTAAACAAGAACCCTAAAAAGTTTTGGTCATATGTAAAATCGGTAAGCGGATCTAAATCCCCTATTCAGTCACTCGTTGACCACGATGGCACCGAAACAGAGGACGACCGAAGAAAGGCAGAAATACTGAATTCAGTGTTCCGAAACTGTTTCACTGCGGAAAATCGTAACACGGTCCCTGACTTCAGCCGTCGCACGGACGCCAAAATGGAAAATATTGAAATAAACGATATCGGAATTGAAAAACAACTGCTATCACTTAGTAGCGGGAAAGCATCCGGACCAGACGAGATACCCTTAAGATTCTACAGTGATTATGCTAAAGAACTTGCCCCCTTTCTATCAGCAATTTATCGTAGATCGCTGGAAGAACGTAAAGTACCTAGCGACTGGAAGAAAGCGCAGGTCGTTCCCATTTTCAAGAAGGGTCATAAATCAGATGCGAATAATTATAGGCCTATTTCGCTTACGTCAATCTGTTGTAGAATAATGGAACATGTTTTGTGTTCTCGTATTATGACGTTCTTAGATAATACAAATCTCCTTCATCATAACCAACATGGATTCCGCAAACAGAGATCATGTGAAACTCAGCTCGCCCTATTTGCCCAAGAAATTCACAGTGCCGTAGACACTGGCGAGCAGATTGATGCCGTATTCCTGGACTTCAGGAAGGCATTTGATACGGTTCCGCACTTACGTTTAGTGAAAAAAATACGAGCTTACGGAATATCGGACCAGGTTTGTGATTGGATTCAGGATTTCCTAGAAGAAAGAACACAACATGTCATTCTTAACGGTTCAAAATCTGCAGATGTAGAGGTAATTTCGGGAGTACCGCAAGGAAGCGTGATAGGACCTTTATTGTTTACAATATACATAAATGACTTAGTTGACAACATCGGTAGCTCCGTGAGGCTATTTGCAGATGACACGGTTGTCTACAAGAAAATAGCAACATCAGAAGACTCGTACGTACTCCAGGAAGACCTGCAGAGGATTAATGCATGGTGCGACAGCTGGCAGCTTTCCCTAAACGTAGATAAATGTAATATAATGTGCATACATAGGGGCAGAAATCCATTCCAGTACGATTATGCCATAGGTGGTAAATCATTGGAAGCGGTAACGACCGTAAAATACTTAGGAGTTACTATCCGGAGCGATCTGAAGTGGAATGATCACATAAAACAAATAGTGGTAAAAGCAGGCGCCAGGTTGAGATTCATTGGAAGAATTCTAAGAAAATGTGACTCATCGACGAAAGAAGTAGCTTACAAAACGCTTGTTCGTCCGATTCTTGAGTATTGCTCATCAGTATGGGACCCTTACCAGGTTGGATTAATAGAAGAGATAGACATGATCCAGCGAAAAGCAGCGCGATTCGTCATGGGGACATTTAGTCAGCGCGAGAGCGTTACGGAGATGCTGAACAAGCTCCAGTGGCGGACACTTCAAGAAAGGCGTTATGCAATACGGAGAGGTTTATTATCGAAATTACGAGAGAGCACATTCCGGGAAGAGATGGGCAACATATTACTACCGCCCACATATATCTCGCGTAATGATCACAACGAAAAGATCCGAGAAATTAGAGCAAATACGGAGACTTACAAGCAGTCGTTCTTCCCACGCACAATTCGTGAATGGAACAGGGAAGGGGGGATCAGATAGTGGTACAATAAGTACCCTCCGCCACACACCGTAAGGTGGCTCGCGGAGTATAGATGTAGATGTACTTCCTGCAGGCCGTGGCTCGAGCTTCCCCTGCAGGAAGTAGTTCTCGGTTTGTTTGTTTCCATTATCTTGTATGTAAACAGCCAATGTTTGGCATGGTGCTTTTGGGTACGCCTTGGGCATAGACAACCTCATCCTCTGTGGTTTTATGTGGATTGCTGACCATCAGGGGCAACCTTGGCTCCTATATAACAGAAATGATGCTTTATTTTGCCATGATGAATGTTACGTAGTGCAGGACAACATATTTCCCGGGTACTAATAACACCACGATATTATGTGTACTTGTTTTCGTACTTACGTTAATCTAAAAAGACAAAATTGTACATGTTACCATGTTGATGTACGACAATTGATGACTGGTATTTATGGATGTTCATCCTACTGCATGGAATGATTCCTCTACGATTTGTATTAGTTTTCGCTAATATCTGTCTCATAGTACACTCTCAGACAAAAAAATTACGTACCACGAAGAAACTGTCCCAATGATGAGCAAACCGGTAGATGATACGTACATGTACAGACAAACAAATGATTACAATCTCAGAAAAATTTGGTAATTTATTCAAGAATATGAGCTTCAAAAATTGAGCGAGTCAGAAACGCGTTGGTGCATCTCTGCAGCAATTATTCGGCTTGGTATTCAATGATAGAATTGTCGCATATCCTTCTGATGGAACCGTGCCCAATTCTGTCAAACAGGCGCCCTTCTTCATTGTGCTCCATACGTTCTCAGTTGAGGAGAGATTCGACGACCTTGCTGGCCAAGGTAGGTTTAGGCGAGGACGAAGACAAGCTGTAGAAACTGTTGCTGTGTACGATCGGGCATTATCTTGCTGAAATATAAACCCAAGGTGGGACTGACATGGAGGGCAACAAATCGGGGCGTAGAATATAGTCGACGTGTGGCTGTGCTGTAAGGCTGCCGCAGATGACAACCAAAGGGGATCTGCTATGAAAAGAAATGGTACCTCCCGCTGGAGGGGCGTCTACAGACAGGTATTCGGCCTGGAATCTCATTGACTGGAGTAGAACTGTCTTCAACGATGAGCCCAGCTTCACCACGATGACCGGCAAGGGCTTCCTTAGAGTCAGCCCGGATTCGAGCACGGAGAGATGTATATCACTCATTAATCAAATATATTGGCATATTTTACTGTAACATTTCACCCATAGGAGGAAGTTATTGTCTGTTCTACAAGATTATGGAATAGGAGGCAAACTTTTGCAAGCAATTAAAGGTCTTTACATGGATAGTCAGGCAGCAGTTAGAGTTGACGGTAAATTGAGTTCATGGTTCAGAGTAGTTTCAGGGGTAAGACAAGGCTGCAACCTGTCTCCACTGTTGTTCATATTATTTATGGATCATATGTTGAAAACAATAGACTGGCTGGGTGAGATTAAGATATGTGAACACAAAATAAGCAGTCTTGCATATGCGGATGACTTAGTTGTGATGGCAGATTCGATTGAAAGTTTGCAAAGTAATATTTCAGAGCTAGATCAGAAATGTAAGTACTATGGTATGAAGATTAGCATCTCCAACACGAAAGTAATGTCAGTGGGAAAGAAATATAAACGGATTGAGTGCCAGATAGGAGGAACAAAGTTAGAACAGGTGGACGGTTTCAAGTACTTGGGATGCATATTCTCACAGGATGGCAACATAGTGAAAGAACTGGAAGCGAGGTGTAGCAAAGCTAATGCAGTGAGCGCTCAGCTACGATCTACTCTCTTCTGCAAGAAGGAAGTCAGTACCAAGACTAAGTTATCTGTGCACCGTTCAATCTTTCGACCAACTTTGTTGTATGGGAGCGAAAGCTGGGTGGATTCAGGTTACCTTATCAACAAGGTTGAGGTTACGGATATGAAAGTAGCTAGGATGATTGCAGGTACTAGTAGATGGGAACAATGGCAGTAGGGTGTCCACACGAGGAAATCAAAGAAAAACTGGGAATGAACTCCATAGATGTAGCAGTCAGGGCGAACAGGCTTAGATGGTGGGGTCATGTTACACGCATGGGAGAAGCAAGGTTACACAAGAGACTCATGGATTCAGCAGTAGAGGGTAGGAGGAGTCGGGGCAGACCGAGGAGAAGGTACCTGGATTCGGTTAAGTAATAGGTTTAACATCAGAAGAGGCACCAATGTTAGCACCGAATTGGGGATCATGGAGGAACTGTATAAGGGGGGTTATGCTCCAGTCTGAACGCTGAAAGGCATAATCAGTCTTAAATGATGATGATGATGATGATAATGATGATGATATCACCCATAATCTAGGAGTAGGGTCTCTGAAAATAGTACAAACGTCATCAGGCGCAGGATCGAATCCAGCCACCGCCTAAATTTTGAATTAAAATCAGCAACATACGCGGCCCAAATCTTCCAGCATGAGAAGTCACCCTCATGCTGCCAACGACCTTGTCAAGAGGGCTTAGGAGCCGACAGAGCTTCCGGACACTCTCTTGCCCTTGAGATGGGAAACTCTGCCGCATGGTTGGAGAATCAGCAGTGATAAACGGCATATAGATGCAGAAGGCAGTGGAAACCACTGCATTAAAGACACAGGAAATACGACTGTAATTGAAAACGTGTCATGATGATCTCTTTATTGGCAAAAGATTCTGCAACAGTCTCTCAGTCGGATCGGAGTGGACTGGCAAGGGGAAGTAACCATGAGAAAAAGGTTTGTATAACCAACGATAGGAACGTTCTACGTGCTGAGCCGTTTAACGTCAGGAGTCTGAACGTGTTACGTGACCTAGGAAATCCTTAAAGGAATATGCGACCGCTGAGTCTAGATATTAGTGGCTGTCAGTGAAGTGAAGTGGATGGAAGACAAGGGTTTCTCGACAGATGAGTGCAGCGTTACATCAACAGCAGCAGAAAGTGTTATAACGGGAGTAGGATTCGTTGTGAAGAGGAAGACAGGGGAGAGGGTACGTTGCTGTTAATAGACCAGTAATAGGGTTGTTCTCATGAGACTTGACACCAAACAAACACCACCAACAATATTTTAGGTATAGATGCCGACATCGGAATTTGAAGATGAAGCGGTAGAGTAAGTATATGAGGATACTGAACGGGTAATTCGGAACGTAAAGGGAGATGAGAATCTAATATCCATAGGGCACTGGAATGCGGTTGTAGATGAAGGAGTAGAAGAAATGCTTGCTGGAGAATAAGGGTTTGGGGCAAGGAATGAGAGAGCAGGAAGACTAACTGAGATCTACAACAAATATCAGCTAGCAATAGCGAATACTCGGTTCAAGAAGCACAAGACGAGAAGGTTTGCTAGGAAAAGGACCGGAGATACGAGAAGAGTTTAGATTACATCATGGTCAGGCAGTGATTACAAAAGCAGATACTGGATTCTAAGGCGTACCCAGGAGGAGATACAGACTCAGATCACAATTTTTTTGTGATGAAGAGGAGGCAAAAAATTAAGGGACGAATCGGGAAGGACCACTACGCAAGGAAGTGAAATACGTAAGTACTAAGGAATGAAGAGGTAGGCTTGAAGTTCTCTAAGGCTAGAGGTACACTATGTGATCCAAAGTATCCGGAAACTGCCAAAAACAAACGGTTTTCATATTATCTGCATTGGGCTGCCCCCTACTGCTAGGTACTCCCTATCGGCGACCTCAGTAATCATTAGACATCGTGGGAGAGCAGAATGGAGCGCTCCGCGGAACCCACGGACTTCGAACGTGGTCAGGTGATTGGGTGTCACTTGTTTCAAACGTTTGTATGCGAGATTTCCACACTCCTAAACATCAAGAGGCCCACTGTTTTCGATGTGATAGTGGAGAGGAAAAGTGAAGGCACACATACAGCGCTGAAGCTTACAGGCCAATCTCGTCTGTTGACTGGCAGAGACCGCCGACTGCTGAAAAGAGCCGTAATGTGTAATAGGCAGACATCTATCTAGACCATCATGCAGGAATTGCCAACTGTATGAGGATCCGCTGCAAGTACTATGACAGTTAGGCTGGAGGAGAAAAAACTTTGATTTCACCGTTGAGCTCATAAGCCACACTTCACACCTGTAAATGCCAAATGACGACTCGCTTGTTGTAAGGAGCGTAAACATTGGACGATTGAACAGTGGGGAAGCATTGTGTGGAGTGACTAATCACGGTACATAATGTGGCGATCCGATGGCAGGGTCCGCCGCTCGTGGTCTCGCGGTAGCGTTCTCGCTTCCCGAGCACGGGGTCCCGGGTTCGATTCCCGGCGGGGTCAGGGATTTTCACCTGCCTCGAGATGACTGGGTGTTTGTGTTGTCCTCATCATTTCATCATCATCCAGGAAAGTGGCGAAATTGGCCTGAGCAAAGGTTGGGCAATTGTACGGGCGCTGATAACCACGCAGTTGAGCGCCCCACAAACCAAACATCATCATCATCATCCGATGGCAGGGTCTGGGTATGGCGAATGCCCGGTGAACGTCACCTCGCAGCGTGTGTAGCGCCAAAAGTGAAATTCGGAGGCTCTGGTGTTATAGTGTGATCGTGATTTTCATCGATCCCTTGCTGTTCTGCGTGGCACTATCACAGGCCTACATTGATGCTGTAAGCACTTTCTTGCTTCCCACTGTTGAAGAGCAATTCTGGGATGGCGATTGCATCTTTCCACACGTTCGAGCACCTGTTGATAATGCACGGCCAGCGGCGGAGTAGTTACACGACAATAACGTCCGTGAAATGCTCAGGCCTGCACAGAGTCCTGAGCTGAATCCTATACAACACCTTTGGGATGTTTTGGAACGCCGAATTCGTGCCAGGCCTCACCGACCAACATCGATACCTCTCGCCAGTGCAGCACTCCGTGAAGAATGGGCTGCCATTCCCCAAGAAACCTTCCAGCACCAGGTTGAAAGTTGCCTGCGAGAGTGGAAGCTGTCATCGTGGCTAAGGGTGGGCCTACACCATGTTGAATTCCAGAATTACCGATGAAGGACGCCACGAATTGTCAGATAGGTGTCATTGTCAGATAAGTGTCATTGTCAGATAGGTGTCCGGATTCTTTTGATCACCCAGTGTTGTACGATAAGGTGAAGAGAGATGGACTGTCAGAACGGAAATCCAGAAATGGAAAGAAAAACATAGGTACAAAGAAAGTAACAGTGAAGAAACCATGGGTAACAGAATACTTCAGTTGATCGAGGAAAGAAAGTAATACAAAAATATTCAGGAGTACAAGTCCATGGAGTCCGCAGCTCGTGGTCGTGCGGTAGCGTTCTCGCTTCCCACGCCCGGGGCCCCAGGTTCGATTCCCGGCGGGGTCAGGGATTTTCTCTGCCTCGTGATGACTGGGTGTTGTGTGATGTCCTTAGGTTAGTTAGGTTTAAGTAGTTCTAATTTCTAGGGGACTGATGACCATAGATGTTAAGTTCCATAGTGCTCAGAGCCATTTGAACAAGTCCATGAGGACTTAAATAAATATTAAGTGCAGTAACCTAAGCAAAATGGCTGCATAAAATATGAAAAAATTGAAAAAGAGATGGTTATAGGGTGAACTGGTTACACATATAGAAAATGTATAGAACCGTTCGGTGAAATTAAAAGAAAGGGGGCTAATATTAGGACGTAAATGGAAATTCCTCTGTTGAATCCACAGGTGAGATCGGATACGTGGAAAGAGTACAATGGAGGCATGTGCGAGAGGAAGACTTGTTAGATGTGACAGATGAGTCGATATACACTGCCAAAGAAAGTGGTACACCTGCGTAATATCGTGTAGGGCCCCCACGAGTGACAGGACGTGGCGTGGACTCGAATAATGTCTGAAGTAGTGTTGGAGGGACTTGACACCAACAATAACGCTGCGCTGTCCATAAATCCGTAACAGTACAACGGGGTGTGGATCTCATCAGAATGGCAAGGCATCTCAGATATGCTCAATAATGTTCATGTCTCGGGTGTTTGGTGGCCAGCGGAAGTGTTTAAAAAAGAAGATTGTTTCTCGAGCCACTCTGCAGCAATTCTGGACATTGAAGGTGTCGCATTGTCCTGCTGGAATTTGCCATGTCCGTCGGATTGCACAATGGACATGAATGGATGCACGTGACGATACAGGATGCTTACATTCGTATCACCTGGCAGAGTCGTATCTAGACGTATAAGAGGTCCCATATTACTCCGACAGCATACGCCTCACATCATTACAGAGCGTCCACCTGCTTGAACAATTCCCTGCTGACATGCAGGGTCCTTGGATTAATGAGGTTGTCATCATACCCGTACACGTCCATCCGCTCGATACAATTGAGACTCGTCCGGCTAGGTAACTTGTTCTCACTCATCAACAGTTCAATGTCGGTGTTGACGCTCCCAGGCGGGGCGTTAAGCTAAAAAAAATGGTTAAAATGGCTCTGAGCACTATGGGACTTAACTGCTGAGGTCATCAGTCCCCTAGAACTTGGAACTACTTAAACCTAACTAACCTAAGGACATCACACACATCCATGCCCGAGGCAGGATTTGAACCTGCGACCGTAGCGGTCGCGCGGTTCCAGACTGAAGCGCCTAGAACCGCTCGGCCACCAGCGGCCGGCGGGGCGTTAAGCTCTCTGGCGTGCTGTAATCAAGGTTACACGAATGGGCCTTCGGCTCCGAAAGCCCATTTCGTTGAATGATTCGCACGCTGACACTTGTTGACGTCTCAGCATTGAAATCTGCAGCAATTTACGGAATTGTTGCACTTCTATCATGTTGAACGATTCTCTTCAGTCTTCGTTGCTCCGCTGCTTGTAGGATCCTTTTCCGGCCGCAGTGACGTCGAAGATTTCATGTTTTACCGAATTCCTGATACTCACGGAACGCTCGTGAAATAATCTTAAGCGAAAATCCCTACTTCGTCGCTACGTCGGAGATTCTGTGTACCATCGCTCGTGCGACGACTATAACACGACGTTCGTAGCAGCAGTGCCATTGCAACAGCAGTAACCGATCTAACAACGCGCCAGACACTTGTTGTCTTATGTAGGCGTTGCCAACCGCAACGCCTTATTCTGACTGTTTACATATCTCTGTCTTTAAATACGCATGCCTATACTAGTTTCCTTGGCGCTTCAGTGTAGGAAAGGCAGGAGATCCAGCGTTAAGTCAGAATTTTAAAGAGCGCTGGAAGAGTTAAAATCAAAAGACAAAGAAAGGAAAGATAACATTCCATCAGAATTTCTAAAATCATTGGTGGAAGTGGCAACAACTCGACTATTGACGTTGGTGTGTGGAATGTATGAATCTGGCGTCATACTATTTGACATTCGGAAAAATATCATCCCCACGATTACCTAGAGTGCTGGAGCTGACAGTTGTCGGAATTGTCTCACAATCTGCTTGACAGCTTAAGCATGCAACTTGCTGACAAGTATAATATACAGATGAATTGAAAAGAAAATCGAGGATGTATTAGATTACGATCACCGTGTCTTTAGGAAAGGTAAAGGCACCAGGGAGACAGTTATGAGTTTGCAGTTGATAAAGGAAACAAGACTAAAGAAAAATCAAGACATGTTCATAGGATTTGTCAACCCGGAAAAAGCGTTGGACAAATTGCACCATGTTAAATGGTGCAAGATGTTCGAAATTCTGAGGAAAATAGGGGCAAGCTGCAGTGACAGACGGATAATACACGACTTGTACAAGAGTCTAGAGGGAATAACATGAGTGTAGACCTACTACGAAGTACTCGGGTTAAAACAGGTGGAGGTCAGGGATATAGTCAATCGACCATGCTATGCAGTGTGTACAGCGTGATAGGTAACATCAGGACTGGTGATGACGAAGTTGGTGAAATTAGGAAATTCTTCTATGTAGGCAGCAAAATAACCAACGGCGGGTGAAGCAGGGAGGGTGCATCAAAAGCACCTGGCAAACTGGCAAAAAGGGCATTCCTGGCCAAGAGAACTTTTCTGGTATCAAACTTGGACTCTAATTTAGAGAAGAAATTTCTGAGAATATAGGTTTCGGAGTGAAACACAGATTGTGGGAAAACCGGAACTCAAGAAAATTGAAGCATTTGAGATGTGGTGCTACAGAAGAATGCTGAAAATTACGTGGCCTTATAAGAAAAAAATTACTTGAGTGTTCCATTTGGTCTGAATATTTTATCAAATACTCCTATAATGGTGAAATATCTGCCAGCTCATTTGTCAACAAGTACATTGTCATTGAGGGTGTTGTATTTCTCCCCAGCAGCGTATTTTGTGTGACAGAGACTTCGAGTATTGTTTGTTTATTATTGTTCGGTACAATAACAAGGATACCATCACGATGCTTTGAAGTATCCCGCTGCTTCAGTGTTCCCACCTTCACACCTTCAACGTAAGTAAAAACAGCGTGGCGCCATCCTGAAGACTTGCACGTCCGTAGCTGTGAAAGCGCCTGCTTGCTAAAACAATCGATACCGTGCTGTGAATGTCACCACAACTTCCCAAGTCTTTGCAGATGGAGCTATTTCTACACTAGTGGCTTATGACGCCATTCACATGCCATCAAACAAGCTCTATGTTTGAAATATGACGTGTCTTATTAATCGCAACGACTTTGATACATTTGAAACAACGCTGGTTGCTTATTATGCAGACAGTTCTGTGCATCGAGTTTTTATTGGTAGCCCCTCGCAAACTAACGGTTCTGATTGTATGCGAATCGTAGCCGGCCGCAATGGTCTAGCGGTTCTGGCGCTGCAGTCCGGAACCGCGGGACTGCTACGGTCGCAGGTTCGAATCCTGCCTCGGGCATGGGTGTGTGCGATGTCCTTAGGTTAGTTAGGTTTAAGTAGTTCTTAGTTGTAGGGGACTTATGACCTAAGATGTTGAGTCCCATAGTGCTCAGAGCCTTGTATGCGAATCGTGTTTATAGCACATCACGGAACCGGTCTGAAAAGTGTTGAAATGGTTAGAACTTGTTGCTGTTGTCGTGGTCTTCAGTCAGATGCTGCCGTCCATGATACTCTGTCCTGTGGAAATCTCGTCGACTACTGTATCGTACATACATTTGAACCTGTTTACTGGATTCTTCTGTACGTCTCTCTCTACAATATTTAACGCAACAGTTCCATCCAGTACGAAAATGCCTCGGAGTGTGTCCTGTCAAGCGATGCCTTCCTTTCGTATGGCTGTGCCGCATATATATTTTCTCCCAAATTCTCTTCAGTAAGCCTTCATTAGAATCAGCCGTCAATCATCATCAGTTTTCTTCTGTAGCACCACATTCGTCAAAAACTTCTGTTCTCTACTTGTCTGCCCGCAACTCGTGGTCGTGCGGTAGCGTTCTCGCTTCCCGCGCCCGGGTTCCCGGCGGGGTCAGGGATTTTCTCTGCCTCGTGATGGCTAGGTGTTGTGTGATGTCCTTAGGTTAGTTAGGTTTAAGTAGTTCTAAGTTCTAGGGGACTGATGACCATAGATGTTAAGTCCCATAGTGCTCAGAGCCATTTGAACCATCTTTTTCTACTCGTCTGAACTGCTTATCACTCACATTCCCTTTCCGTATTCTCCAGAAAAATACGTTCAGAAAACTCGTCCCGACACTTAAATTTATATTCGATCTTAACAAATGTATTTCCCTCAGTAAAGCTTTGCTTGCCATTGCCAGTCTACGTTTTACACCTTTCGCACTCCAGATATAGCCAGCTATTTAACTGCTCAAATAGCAAAACTTATTTACTGTTCTAATAGCTCGATCTGTAACATATTTTCTTCAGTGTGACCAGATTTAATTCAACTACATTTAATTACCCTTGTTTGTTTTGTTGTAGTTCACCTTATATTTTCCTTTCAAGTATTCATGCGCCAAACCAACGTCAGTTGCAGTGAAGTCGAGACAAATTTAAGTCGCACTACACAGCGAGGTATACCCATCATCGAAATCAACTTGCATCAAAACAGATATCGAAAACGACTTATTTTCTTGATATCTGTATACGTACTTGCATTAGAGACTTCTGGTTTAATTGCAGTTGACAAAACACACGAACACACAGGCGCGCGCGCATACATACACACACACACGCACGCACGCACGCAATATGATACACTGTACCTCCTGTCATCCTTAATATACACTTCTTTACACCCATTCTAACATCTTTATCTGCCTGAAGATACTTATACCGAAGTTGAAACGCAAGTTAGTCCAATTAACACTGCTGTAATACTAATAATAATAAGTATTACAAATAAACATTCGGAAGTTTACATTATTGATAAGATACGTGAAGTTACCAAATTAGCAAGCCTGTAATGAGTAATTAACAGTTACTCATTAAATCATTCCGCCTTCAAAAAAGTAATACTTCGATGAGATAGAGGTGCTGCTCTTTGCTAAGTTAACAGATCATGCAAAAATCTGGTGATTTCATACTCACAGAAAAAAATATACAAACCAGAAAATTCCTTCGTTTCCTTCAAATTTCACGACCTATTTGAAAACAATCTATTCTATTTCGCTTATTATTTCATTTACCTCGCTTAAGTACTTATATTTGTAACACATCCTCAAAGGGAATTTGACCTTTGGGCTCTACAAAAATAAAAAAGGAAGGGTACAGCATTCGCCGGGACAACGAGTTCCCTGACGTGATTGACTGACATTTCATGCAGTAAATAATTTTTTAATGAGAGTTGAAAGCTAACTGTCTTATTCGCCATGTCGATTTTCCAGAAGTGCTGCTCACAAAAGTCAATAAAATTGTGACTGTGATAAAGATATTCAACCTCTGTAGTATCGATAGAACCATATTATTTGTAGATCTGTTCCTGAGACCGCAGATGTTGGTTACTTCATTTAAAGAGTGTAGCAAGCAGTGTGTGTTAGACAGTCTGGCGAAGTACTTGATTCGAAAAGGATGGAAGCTGACTCGCTGTGCAATATTTGCAAAGGATTTTGCAATAACATGTTGTTGATGAAAAATACTTAGTAAGTGGGATTGTATTAATGGAGGAATTATGTAAGCCAACGTGTAAGTTAATCCAGTTTTTTACATTTGTAATCGTGTAATTTCGTATTGCTGGAGCATTGCTTATGATTGAAGTTTGGTGTCAAAAGCTTTGTAATGCTACATAGGCTTTTGTCTTACGTTTGAAACGACTGTCAAGGAAAGTAATTATACACGGGCAAGATATTCAGAAATATTTTGCCAATAGGTATCGTTGTGAGAATTTTATGAAAGGGTGTATCGTTACTATTTAATAAAGCATAGTTTATCTTGGTGTCTTTGTTCTAGTTTATCGGCCGTCAAGTTTAGTCGTCAAGTTTACATCCTCTTTCTTTCATTCTTTACCTTTACAAATGTGTTTGCGTACTCGCATTACATATCGAGAATTTTGTGCTGCAGAAGCATTTTGTGAAAATTGGTAAGATACCGTCTTGCATTGCACATCGCAAGTACGGCAAATGAAATTTGGTTTCGGAGAGTCAGATCAATATTTCTAATAGTATCAGTTTGCAGAACAAAAGAGATTTTCTTGCGCACAGGGAGGCCATTGAATTTAATTATCATTACAGTTCATGTTCATTCTAAGGCACAGTGATTGGCAGAATGCATTTGTGAAAATATCATACAGTTTAGAGGCTTAATAAGAGTAGAAGATCACAGTAAAGTGCTACCTTGTGAATTTTCAAGTAGTTTAATCATGCCGTCAGATGCGTTAGTTTTTATTTTAATTTGCTCTGTAATTACAATAACAAATCAGATACAGTGATTGCTTGCCAAAGTAAAGATAAAGATTGACAAAATTCAGAGCCGACATTTTAATTTGAATGACTTTATTTTCCAATTAGATATGATGCCTAAATTCTACTGCAGATGGATTGCTTTCTAGCAGGGGAATTGTTTGAATTGCTGGCTGGTCTGGATTTTCCATAGTGTAGCGTAAGCTTCACAAATCTCCGGTCAAAATTTTATCTTAACAAAGTTCTGTTGCCCTAGACCGAGATTTGCATACGAGGGTTGGAACTTAAATAGTGCCAACTGCTTATTCACAACCGATACAAAAGAGTTACCTGTTTGCAACTGTTACTGTCCTTCAGAGTAACCACCAGCGTTGTGTAGAACCCGTTGCCAGCGATCTGGAAGGCGTAGTATACCGTTAGCAGAGCCTGTTCTGTTGATGGTGCGAATGGCGCGGTCTGCTACCTGTCGAGTCTCTGGAACAGTTACGAAGCGAATGCCACGAAGTGGTTCCTTCATCTTCGGAACCAAATCAAAGTAACAAGGACTTACGTCCGGGGAGTATGGTGGATGGTTCAGTACTTCCCAGACCCATCGACCGAAAACAGCAGCCACAGCTTGCGCTGTATGCGCCCGCGCATTGTCGTGCAAAATGATGAGTGGGTTGCCCAGAAAGTGTCGCCGTTTCTTTCGCAAAACGCATCGCAGCTGATGCTCCAAAAACGAACAGTAATACAAGAGGAGGAGGTATACTTGGAAAAGGCCGGGAGATACGGGAAGATTTCAATTAGATTACATCATGGTCAGACAGAGATTCCGAAATCAGATACTGGGTTGTAAGGCGTACCAAGGAGCAGATATAGACTCAGATCACAATATAGTAGTGATGAAGAGTAGGCTGAAGTTCAAGACATTAGTCAGGAAGAATCAATACGCAAAGAAGTGGGATACGGAAGTACTAAGGAATGACGAGATACGTTTGAAGTTCTCTAACGCTATAGATACAGAAATAAGGAATTGCGCAGTAGGCAGTACAGTTGAAGAGGAATGGACATCTCTAAAAAGGGCCATCACAGAAGTTGGGAAGGAAAACATAGGTACAAAGAAGGTAGCTGCGAAGAAACCATGGGTAACAGAAGAAATACTTCAGTTGATTGATGAAAGGAGGAAGTACAAACATGTTCCGGGAAAATCAGGAATACAGAAATACAAGTCGCTGAGGAATGAAATAAATAGGAAGTGCAGGGAAGCTAAGACGAAATGGCTGCAGGAAAAATGTGAAGACATCGAAAAAGATATGATTGTCGGAAGGACAGACTCAGCATACAGGAAAGTCAAAACAACCTTTGGTGACATTAAAAGCAACGGTGGTAACATTAAGAGTGCAACGGGAATTCCACTGTTAAATGCAGAGGAGAGAGCAGATAGGTGGAAAGAATACATTGAAAGCCTCTATGAGGGTGAAGATTTGTCTGATGTGATATAAGAAGAAACAGGAGTCGATTTAGAAGAGATAGGGGATGCAGTATTAGAATCGGAATTTAAAAGAGCTTTGGAGGAATTACGGTCAAATAAGGCAGAAGGGATAGATAACAAATGGCTCTGAGCACTATGCGACTTAGCTTCTGAGGTCATCAGTCGCCTAGAACTTAGAACTAATTAAACCTAACTAACCTAAGGACATCACACATCCATGCCCGAGGCAGGATTCGAACCTGCGACCGTAGCGGGTAGATAACATTCCATCAGAATTTCTAAAATCATTGGGGGAAGTGGCAACGAAACGACTATTCACGTTGGTGTGTAGAATATATGAGTCTGGCGATATACCATCTGACTTTCGGAAAAGCATCATCCACACAATTCCGAAGACGGCAAGAGCTGACAAGTGCGAGAATTAACGCACAATCAGCATAACAGCTCATGCATCGAAGCTGCTTACAAGAATAATATACAGAAGAACTGAAACGAAAATTGAGAATGCGCTAGGTGACGATCAGTTTGGCTTTAGGAAAAGTAAAAGGACGAGAGAGGCAATTCTGATGTTACGGCTAGTAATGGAAGCTAGACTAAAGAAAAATCAAGACACTTTCATAGGATTTGTCGACCTGGAAAAAGCGTTCGACAATATAAAATGGTGCAAGCTGTTCCAGATTCTGAAAAAAGTAGGGGTAAGCTATAGGGAGAGACGGGTCATATACAATATGTACAACAACCAAGAGAGAATAATAAGAATGGACGATCAAGAACGAAGTGCTCGTATTAAGAAGGGTGTAAGACAAGGCTGTAGCCTTTCGCCCCTACTCTTCAATCTGTACATCGAGGAAGCAATTATGGAAATAAAAGGAAGGTTCAGGAGTGGAATTAAAATGCAAGGTGAAAGGATATCAATGATACGATTCGCTGATAACATTGCTATCCTGAGTGAAAGTGAAGAAGAATTAAAAGATCTGCTGAACGGAATGAACAGTCTAATGAGTACACAGTATGGTTTGAGAGTAAATCGGAGAAAGACGAAGGTAATGAGAAGTAGTAGAAATGAGAACAGCGAGAAACTTAACATCAGCATTGATGGTCACGAAGTCAATGAAGTTAAGGAATTCTGCTACCTAGGCAGTAAAATAACCAATGATGGACGGAGCAAGGAGGATATCAAAAGCAGAGTCGCTATGGCAAAAAGGCATTTCTGGCCAAGAGAAGTCTACTAAAATCAAATACCGGCGTTAATTTGAGGAAGAAATTTCCGAGGATGTGTGTCTGGAGTACAGCATTGTATGGTAGTGAAACATGGACTGTGGGAAAACCGGAACAGAAGAGAATCGAAGCATTTGAGATGTGGTGCTATAAACGAATGTTGAAAATTAGGTGGACTGATTAGGTAAGGAATGAGGAAGTTCTACGCAGAATCGGAGAGGAAAGGAATATGTGGAAAACACTGATAAGGAGAAGGGACAGGATGATAGGACATCTGCTAGGACATGAGGGAATGACTTCCATGGTACTAGAGGGAGCTGTAGAGGGCAAAAACTGTAGAGGAAGACAGAGATTGGAATACGTCAAGCAAATAATTGAGGACGTAGGTCGCAAGTGCTACTCTGAGATGAAGAGGTTAGCACAGGAAAGGAATTCGTGGCGGGCCGCATCAAACCAGTCAGTAGACTGATGACCAAAAATAAACACTGTGCACTGACGGTCTGCCGTGGAGGAACGTAATGCGTTAGGATAACACCATCTCAGTCGTACACGAGAATCACCGTTAACTTTAGACCGCTCCATTCGCACGATCAACAGAACAGGCTCTGCTAACGGTATACTACGCCTTTCACATCACTGGAAACGGGTTCTATTCAACGCTGCTGACTACTTTGAAGAACTATAACAGGTGCAAACATGTAACTCTTCTATATCGGTTGTGAATAAACAGCTACCAGTATTTAAATTCCTCATATATCTATATGAGGTAAGTCTTATCAGTTTCTCAGATACCAACCAGACACTTACAAAGAAGAGTTTAGAAGAAGCAGTTGGAATATTATGCTTTCAAAGTGTTAAAAATTTTAACGATAAAACTAAGTGAAAAATCTAATATCCCGCTGTTGCAAGTTAATTATAGGCGTATAGTGGGATTTATAGATGAGTCTATAATTGGCCTGAATAAATTCGGCTCCAGCGGACTACTACACTTTTCATTCAGTTTGTAAGTAGGCTGTTTATGTTTTCTTATTGGCAACGTTACGTAGCGCTCTGTATGAAAATCACTGGCTGTGCTTTTTGTAGTGTTGGGCAGCTGGATGTGAACAACGTGTAGCGTTGCGCAGTTGGAGGTGAGCCGCCAGCAGTGGTGGATGTGGGAAATGAGATGGCGGATTTTTGAGTACAGAATGGATATTATGAACTGCTATGTATATTATGCTTTTCCAACACTATTAACGTAAATACATTGTTTGTTCTCTATTAAAATCTTTCATTTGCTAACTATGCCTATCAGTAGTTAGTGCCTTCCTTAGTTTGAATCTTTTATTTAGCTGGCAGTAGTGGCACTCGCTGTATTGCAGTAGTTCGAGTAACGGAGATTTTTGGTGGGGTAAGTGATTTGTGAAAGGTATAGATTAATGTTAGTCAGGGCCATTCTTTGTAGGGATTTTTGAAAGTCAGATTGCGTTGCGCTAAAAATATTGTATGTCAGTTTAAGCACATTCATGTATAATTGTTCTAAGGGGAAGTTTTATCCTGGCAGGGTCGCCATATGAAACGTCCCCTTAGAACAATTATACATGACTGTGCTTAAACTGACACACAATATTTTTTTAGCGCAACGCAATCTGACTTTCAAAAATCCCTTCAAAAGAATGGCCCTGAGTGACATTAACCTATACCTTTTACAAATCACTTACCTCACAAAAATCTTCATTACGCGAACTACTGCAATACAGCGAGTGCCACTACTGCCAGCTAAATAAAAGATTCAAACTAAGGAAGGCACTAACTACTGATAGGCATAGTTAGCAAATGAAAGATTTTAATAGAGAACAAACAATGTATTTACCTTAATAGTGTTGGAAAAGCATAATATACATAGCAGTTCATAATATCCATTCTGTACTCAAAAATCCGCCATCTCATTTCCCACATCCACCACTGCTGGCGGCTCACCTCCAACTGCGCAACGCTACACGCTGTTCACATCCAGCTGCCCAACTACAATGGCAGACAACAATGCAAACTAGCCACAGACTGCACACAGCACAGCCAGTGATTTTCATACAGAGCGCTACGTAACGTTGCCAATAAGAAAACATAAACAGCCTACTTACAAGTTTAATATCTAATAATCATAACAGCTGTATAAAAATGTTGTTTACTACATGAATTCTCCATTAATCATGTGTAACTCTTATAGCTGTCGTTGCCACGGTTTTAAAATTATCTGCTTCCCGACAGACAGACACCTGACTCTTCGTTTCGATATCTCTTATACCGCCAAAAGTAACATCAAGGGTAGAAGCTCTTTACCCCCAGAATCTGTGATCCCCTACTGGGACCTCTCGTTCGCCCAGTGCGCACTCCAGAACAGTAGCATCCCCCGATATTGTCTCCGTTCTCCCTGAGCGGGCTGTAATATTACAAGCTGCACACCGCGCGCGGAGAGGGCGAAGGAAACGTACGGCGTATCCATCACGCGAGATTCCGACTCAAAGGCCCCCTGCGCCTCGGTGCACCGTCGGAGGTGCCCTCTGCGCAAGATCGATGTCTGCGTTATTGCTGCCCCCTGTCACTGGCTTCACGGCAGAGGGCTTCGTAAGTACCACTGGAGCGATATTGCTCCGGTGGTTGGAGTGTTGGACGTCCGAGCGCAGTAGCGACGAGTGAGGCGTTCTCGCAACAGATGACACACGAGGGAAGAACTTGCTCCCCACGTTCCGTCATACTCATTAATTCCTTATACCAGGGGCGGGCAGGAATCCTGCATGTGTGCGGTGCACTTGCACGCGTGCAGTTAACAGGTGTTCTGCGTGCACAGAGGGTCAAGCTGGTCATCCGCTAATCTCCCCTCCCCACCATACCTTCTGTCCGCTCCTTCCTCTGCAACGCGTTTTGTTTCCTAGCTTGCCTTATTGAATGTAGGAATAAGATTAGTAGTAGTAGTGCTTGAAAGATATCGTGGTTTCAAAGAGTACCTATTACCTAAGATACGTTTTATTTAATTATCACAGGTGGAGTGGAGGAAAATAAGGTTAGTAGGAGTGCTTGAAAGATGTCGTGTTTTGAAAGAGTACCTAATACCTAAGATGCGTTTTATTTAATTATCACAGGTGGAGCGGAACAAAATTTCTACATACAGACAAACGCAAGCAGTTACTTAAATTTTCATCACTGATGTTTGCTCTTAACCGACACTTACTAATTCAGCAAATGGTTTTCCAGCTCTCGCTATATTAAACTCCTACAGCTGGGCTACTATTGTTGTCGTCCTGAAAAATTGAAAACGGTGCTCCGTAAAATGTTAAATCAGTTGCATGAGAGACATGACGAAAGGAAGTCGCAGATCTCTCGTGACCACAGCAACTACGACAGATTCATCTAGTATCGTCAGATCGCTCTTCTTAAGCTCACTCAATTTCCCCATCCGCTCAGAATCCGACAATAAATTGTAGTCGTCCTTGTGAAATTTTTTATAATGGCCTTCAATACTAAACTTCCGCTGACCAGCGAGAATACTGCCACATATTAAATATTTTGAATTTTCACGTTTTTGCACAAAGAAAAAATGATTCTCCCATAACTTTTTAAAAGGTAGCAAATCTCCACTTCTCCGTTTCCTTGTTTCACTCTGCATTTTCAGTTTCTTGAAATACAACGTTGACTACGTAGTGGTCGCTACGCATCAACGTCCGCAGCTTAGCCTGGCACTACACTGCCGCAACCTGCCGGCTGTCGTCGCTGTCCCGTTTGACGATTGCACGCGTGCAGCACACGTGCAGCGCTGTGCGCTCATGAGCGACGTGAAACGTTTGCCCGCCCCTGCCTTATACTATAATCACAGAACGGCCAGACGTGTCTTTGGGTACCATTGTAAGTAGGCTGTTTAGGTTTTTATGTTGGTAACGCCACGTAGCGCTCTGTATGAAAATCACTGACTGTGCTGTGTGCACTCTGTGGCTGATTGGCATTGTTGGAATATTCGCTATTGTAGTGTTGTGCACTTGAATGTGAACAGCGCGTAGCGTTGTGCAGTTGCAGGTTAGCCGCCAGCAGTGGTGGATGTGGAGAGAGAGATGCAAGAGTTTTGAGAGGTTACTATAAGCGGACGATCTGGACTTGTGTCCGCCAGAAAAAGGGAAATTTGTAAAGATGGATGTCATGAACTGATATATATATATATATATATATATATATATATATATATATATATATATATATATGAATATAATAGAGGGAAACATTCCACGTGGGAAAAATATATCTAAAAAGAAAAATATATCTAAAAAGAAAGATGATGAGACTTACCAAACAAAAGCGCTGGCAGGTCGATAGACACACAAACAAACAGAAACATACACACAAAATTCAAGCTTTCGCAACCAACGGTTGCCTCATCAGGAAAGAGGGAAGGAGAGGGAAAGACGAAAGGATTTGGGTTTTAAGGGAGAGGGTAAGGAGTCATTCCAATCCCGGGAGCGGAAAGACTTACCTTAGAGGGAAAAAAGGACAGGTAAACACTCGCACACACACACATATCCATCCGCATATACACAGACACAAGCAGACATTTGTAAAGGCAAAGAGTTTGGGCAGAGATGTCAGTCGAGGCGGAAGTACAGAGGCAAAGATGATGTTGAAAGACAGGTGAGGTATGAGCGGCGGCAAATTGAAATTAGAAATTAGCGGAGATTGAGGCCTGGCGGATAGCGAGAAGAGAGGAGATGCTGAAGGGCAAGTTCCCATCTCCGGAGTTCTGACAGGTTGGTGTTAGTGGAAAGTATCCAGATAGCCCGGACGGTGTAACACTGTGCCAAGATGTGCTGGCCGTGCACCAAGGCATGTTTAGCCACAGGGTGATCCTCATTACCAACAGACACTGTCTGCCTGTGTCCATTCATGCGAATGGACAGTTTGTTGCTGGTCATTCCCACAAAGAACGCTTCACAGTGTAGGCAGGTCAGTTGGTAAATCACGTGGGTGCTTTCACACGTGGCTCTGCCTTTGATCGTGTACACCTTCCGGGTTACAGGACTGGAGTAGGTGGTGGTGGGAGGGTGCATGGGACAGGTTTTACACCGGGGGCGGTTACAAGGGTAGGAGCCAGAGGGTAGGGAAGGTGGTTTGGTGATTTCATAGGGATGAACTAAGAGGTTACGAAGGTGGCGCTCGCTGTATTGTAGTACTTCGAGTAACGAAAATTTTTGTGAGGTAAGTGATTCATGAAAGGTATAGGTTATTGAAACTTCCTGGCAGATTAAAACTGGGCGCCGGACCGAGACTCGAACTCGGAACCTGGCTGAAGTAAGGCTGTGAGGACGGGGCGTGAGTCGTGCTCGGGTAGCTCAGATGGTAGAGCACTTGCCCGCGAAAGGCAAAGGTCCCGACTTCGAGTGTCGGTCCGGCACACAGTTTCAATCTGCCAGGATGTTTCATATCAGCGCACACTCCGCTGCAGACTGAAAATATCATTCTGTATAGGTTATTGTTAGTCAGGACCATTCTTTTGTACGGATTATGGAAAATCAGATTGCGTTGCGCTAAAAATATTGTGTGTCAGCTTAGAGATGATCAGAATAAGTTTAGCTTTGCTCAGGTGTTTGAAAATCAAATAACGTAGCACAGTCATTCATAATTTTTCAGGCCGGCCGTTGGTGGCCGATCGGTTCTAGGCGCTTCAGTCCGGAACCGCGCGACCGCTACGGTCGCAGGTTCGAATCCTGCCTCGGGCATGGATGTGTGTGATGTCCTTAGGTTAGTTAGGTTTAAGTAGTTCTAAGTTCTAGGGAACTGATGACCGTAGATGTTAAGTCCCATAGTGCTCAGAGCCATTTGAACCATAATTTTTCAAAGCGGGCGTTACACAATGTCGGATGTGAAACAGAGATTCGGCGCTGTGGTCCGTTTGGAGAGGGACTTAAATTCCAATCCTGATTTCCAAGCTGCAGCCATCACCGTCACACATTCCTCATCTGGACTTTCTCCGAAGACGCATCAACCATAGATCACCTAATTGAGAGGGGAACCTTCACATACCGTGAAAACCTATTGGTGCCACGTTCATGTCGACCATTACGAAAACTGCCTCATCGACACTTAGCATCTAGCTCCAGATCGTAAAAAACCACTTGCACCAATATTGTCCTTTCAGTTTCGGTGTCGCTGTAACGCCTGCAACCACTTCCAACTCATCTCCTCCCGTATAAGAAAATCTAATTTACCGTCACCATCCGCATTATCGACATAGCATTAAAACCAAACAGCTCCCTACGTCATCGTCCACACTGCTGAAGACATGATCAGCTTAATTATCAGTATCCTCCAAAACATTCACCTATTTCAGTGCCATTACATCATTCATCAAGTAACCCTAGCTGTTCACTCCACGTTATGTTTTAATAGCACTGCTACCGATTCCCAACATCACTCTCCGTTATTAGTTTGCTGACCAGACACCCACATCTCATATCTTCCCACTCAGTGCTGCACGTCCAACTCCATTGCACTACATCCCAGCCCAAAGCATTGGTAGATCCGTCGCACCACAACAGCCCTCTCAATATACTACGATTAACGACCTTTCCTCACTTCCTATAACTCCAGTTCCTCATTCTTCGTGGACTCTCCACCACGATCTCCTCGTATGTATCCATTTCATGGGATAGTCGTCGTCAGAAGCTCATCATCACTAAGCAATCCACTGAACAAAGTCAACACCACTGTATCATCATTTAAATCTTGTACCTATACAAGTTGTGACGACATTTTCTTGTATTTTATCCCTGCAACCTTCATAACTTCAAAGAGAGTAGTCAAATAAAAACTGTCAAAAGGCTTCTATAAATCTAGAAATGTAGTAAATGTAGTTATGATTCTCTTCAGTCTATCTTCTAAGGTAGGTCGGAGGATCACTAATCCCTGTTGCACCCTAACTTTTCTTTGTCGACGTCGGCTTCTAGCAGTGTTTCCACTCTTCTGTTAACGAATCATGTGTATATTTTGCAAGCATTACTCACCCTTCTCATGGCTCAATAACACCTGTCAGTAGCGACCACCTTTTTACAGTGAGAATTCTTAAACTGCTATTGAAGTGTAATAATAGTTGCCATATCTCATATATCTTGCCTATCAGTAGGGTTGACATTGTCCTGATATTTCCTCACAAAGGTACTCAATAATTTTTGAGAAATTTCACATTATATTATTTTGTTTGTCCTAGTTTTTCTCCGAGTATCATACTCGCCTCTCATCCTTATCACCTTCTTTTTCTAAAATATTGTCCTCAAGTTTATTTTCCTCATAAGGAGCCACTTATGGCTCATTCTGGAGACTGAATGATTTTGGGACAAGGTTACAACAGTCAACGTCTGAAGAAATTATGAAAATAGAGAATGATCCATAGGGGTAGAGGATCAGTGGAAGAACGAGAGGAAAACGCAAAAGCATACCTGGAATTGCTAGCAGATGTTCCTCCCGAGAATAACTGATGCCAGCATCCAGCAGTTGGGCAGTGGCATTATTCCCAAAATTCCCTCCTTCTCCCCCATCCCCTCCCTCACCCCCTGTGGCCAATGGCACTACACGTTGTTGGAAAATTACATAAGGGCCCTAGAGCCCCAATGGGGTGCAACCACAGTCTCCCACCCTTAAAGCAATATTAATATCGATAGTTCAGTTGCTCAAGTGCTGTTATTTGTTTGCTAGCTGAACTTTGCAGATGAAGGGGGTACCACTGCTTTAGAGCAATATGTTCCCTATTCTAGTTCAGTGCTCAGATATTTGTTACGACACCTTAAGTTTTATTTACCCAAAGGCATCTGAACAATCTGACAGTGCCACAGCACCATATGCAATGTATGAGTGGCTTCATGATAGTGTTACACATGCACCATGTTGGCAGCATGATGACATCACACATGGCATCAACTCAGTATTGTGATGGCATGACACAGGATCACATCATTGTTGTGGCAGCATCACACATACACCATGTTGGCATATTCATGGCATCACACATGCATTACATCGGCATTGCGACTGCATCACACGTGTGTCATGTCGAGGTCATGTATATGTGAATGTGTCAATGACCATAATGAATTTAATGCTTAATTTACCTGTGTTACACTCCTGGAAATTGAAATAAGAACACCGTGAATTCATTGTCCCAGGAAGGGGAAACTTTATTGACACATTCCTGGGTTCAGATACATCACATGATCACACTGACAGAACCACAGGCACATAGACACAGGCAACAGAGCATGCACAATGGCGGCACTAGTACAGTGTATATCCACCTTTCGCAGCAATGCAGGCTGCTATTCTCCCATGGAGACGATCGTAGAGATGCTGGATGTAGTCCTGTGGAACGGCTTGCCATGCCATTTCCACCTGGCGCCTCAGTTGGACCAGCGTTCGTGCTGGACGTGCAGCCCGCGTGAGACGACGCTTCATCCAGTCCCAAACATGCTCAGTGGGGGACAGATCCGGAGATCTTGCTGGCCAGGGTAGTTGACTTACACCTTTTAGAGCACGTTGGGTGGCACGGGATACATGCGGACGTGCATTGTCCTGTTGGAACAGCAAGTTCCCTTGCCGGTCTAGGAATGGTAGAACGATGGGTTCGATGACGGTTTGGATGTACCGTGCACTATTCAGTGTCCCCTCGACGATCACCAGTGGTGTACGGCCAGTGTAGGAGATCGCTCCCCACACCATGATGCCGGGTGTTGGCCCTGTGTGCCTCGGTCGTATGCAGTCCTGATTGTGGCGCTCACATGCACGGCGCCAAACACGCATACGACCATCATTGGCACCAAGGCAGAAGCGACTCTCATCGCTGAAGACGACACGTCTCCATTCGTCCCTCCATTCACGCCTGTCGCGACACCACTGGAGGCGGGCTGCACGATGTTGGGGCGTGAGCGGAAGACGGCCTAACGGTGTGCGGGACCGTAGCCCAGCTTCATGGAGACGGTTGCGAATGGTCCTCGCCGATACCCCAGGAGCAACAGTGTCCCTAATTTGCTGGGAAGTGGCGGTGCGGTCCCCTACGGCACTGCGTAGGATCCTACGGTCTTGGCGTGCATCCGTGTGTCGCTGCGGTCCGGTCCCAGGTCGACGGGCACGTGCACCTTCCGCCGACCACTGGCGACAACATCGATGTACTGTGGAGACCTCACGCCCCACGTGTTGAGCAATTCGGCGGTACGTCCACCCGGCCTCCCGCATGCCCACTATACGCCCTCGCTCAAAGTCCGTCCACTGCACATACGGTTCACGTCCACGCTGTCGCGGCATGCTACCAGTGTTGAAGACTGCGATGGAGCTCCGTATGTCACGGCAAACTGGCTGACACTGACGGCGGCGGTGCACAAATGCTGCGCAGCTAGCGCCATTCGACGGCCAACACCGCGGTTCCTGGTGTGTCCGCTGTGCCGTGCGTGTGATCATTGCTTGTACAGCCCTCTCGCAGTGTCCGGAGCAAGTATGGTGGGTCTGACACACCGGTGTCAATGTGTTCTTTTTTCCATTTCCAGGAGTGTATTTATCAGCCTTTTGCTACTGCTCTCTATTCGAGGCCTCTGGTCAAAAGTGAGGGGATGGGGTGCTGGTGCTGTAGTGAGGTAAGATACTTCGACAGTATAAAGAAATGACTTCATAGCATTCTCTACAGAACGTTAGCTGAGTGGTACCTGGTCTGGTAATTGGCAAAAAAGCTGGTTGGATACACCAAAACGCAGATGTATCAGCCAAAACATCAGCACTTAAGATGTATGTATGTACATTTGCCTACTATTTAAATGCAGATAGAGATGCATGCAATGTAAATAATTAACTGCCTGGGGTTAAACGTAAGTAACCGCCTAAAACAGCACTTGAACAAGAGCCACTAACAATGTCGCATTTTAGCCCGTAGCCAAAACGTATCTGAATTGACAGGTATCAATCAAGGGGTTTTTTTTCCACTCCTTTTACGCAGTTTGGTCAGCAATATAGGTCTGTGCTCCCTGGTGAAAGGATTACGGTGTGGGTGCGTTAAACATGTATTGTGCTGCCCTCAGTGTGATTCTACATTAAATATACGGCAGAACTTGCATTTCTGCCGGTCTCAGCCTGTCCCTACACACAGGCATTTCTACCGAGTAAGTATTGACTATATAGCACTTTTCAAGATGGTGAGCTACGAAACTATGCACTTAGGAACGGCAGAACGCTACCATGCTGGGCGCTACACGAGGTATGTCGTCCATGTTTTGGGAGATAGAGGCAGGAAAACTGGTAAGAGAAATAATCAATTCCGGCGGCTTCTAGGTAGCCGCTAAATCATTTATGTGATTATTATTTATGTATGGCTACGTTATAGACCATAAAGCAAGAAGTAAGAGTGATATAAAATATTGTAACATTTCTTTGACCAGTTTCCCCTACCGATCTTGAAGGTATACTACAGGAGAAAATGAATGCGATGACAGGGATGATTAGCAATCAGAAGAAGATTCTCCATCAGAATTACTCATTCAAAACAAACCAAATAATTTAAGTCGTAACTTGAGTCTGACAAAGAATAGAATTGCTTGGGTCCAAACTGAAAGCTAAACTTCTTCTACTACCTGGAGTATCATTTTCTTGGCACAGGAACATAGAAAAGGAATTAATAAAATTCTTTAAAGAAGAAGACCATATTGTTCTTGTTGTGATATTGAGGGTTCATTTGATTTCTTTAATATTTTCATCGACTATTCAAAACGTTCCCTTATAGGTGTAGTTTTATATAATGAACATTTGTTTGTATCAGTACCTGTTGCCTATTGCATACACCAAAATAATGCGTACGAAAACCTCAAATGAGTGTTGAAGTACATGAAATACGAAATCCTTTCTTGGGAAATATGTGGGGATTTGTAGGTGGTTGACGTGTTACTTAGTAAACAATCCAGCGTCACGAAAAAATTCCTTATTTTATTTGTGAATGGGACATCAGAATCAGAGACAAGCATTGGAGGATAACTAACTGTCTCGAATGAAAAACCACGAATTCCGTTCACATAATATAATAAGTGAACCAGTTATTTGCTTAACCAAGTAAGATACCAAGTTTGGATCAATGAAACCGTTCACTGCATCACCCCTGATTCTTGTACCTGGTAACAAGATTTCCAGAGTATCGTGACTATTTTGTGCAGCGGAAGGTCTGAAATTTTAAGAAAGACAGTTTATATGAAAGTGCAATAAATCCAATGGAAGAAAAGTAAAGAAGTGGTGACTAACTTTTTGAACAAAAACAAGCATCCAACCTATAAACCCATGACTACAACAAACATCCAACCCATAAAACCATGATTACAACGTTTTGTGAACTTAGCATGTAACACGATGGGGAAATTTATTATCCTAAATTCGTATGTCGATATTTTTCCCGCCAAATTTTAACCGTAGCAGTGATGAAGAACAAGAAGAACGGTTTCATCAGTACATCCTGGAGGTAGAAGACGGATATTACGAAAGTGCAACGTAGACATGATGCCCGAATACCGTTTTAAGCTAAAGAGACATGGTATTGGTGATGGGAGAGAGTCAACAAAGGGAAGTTTGGCCCATGTCAGGAAAAATCCTTGATGCCATGAAATCAGGGAAATGATATTAAATTATCGTATATGTGTTGTGTTTTTATAATCACTATTAGCATTTTTAGGCAACGGCGTTGCTGCAAGTGGACACAAGGGTTCCCGTCAAATCACCGAGGTTAAGAGCAGTCGGGCGTGGCCGGCACTTGGATGGGTGACCATCCTGGCCGACATGCTCTGTTGCCATTTTTCGGGGTACACTCAGCCTCGTGATGCCAATTTATGAGCTACTCGACCCAATAGTAGCGGCTCCGGTCAAAGAAAACCATCATCACGACCGGGAGAGCAGTGTGCTGACCACACGCCCCTCCTATCCGCATCCTCAGTAAGGATGACACGGCGGTCGGATGGTCCCGATGGGCCACTCGTGGCCTGAAGATTTAGTGATATAAATAAAAAATAAAAATTAGCATTTTAAGTGAATATATATCACTTTGTAATGCACTGTGTAGTTATTCTATACAAGGTCACGAAACAATTTATTTTTAATGTAATTAAAAGAAGTTTCCCCTTAGAAGGGAAATGTTATTTCACATAAATCTTTAAACGCGATTTGAGTAAAAGTTTGACGTGATATAGAAAGGCCGAGATCAAATTTGAAATCATAATAGAAAATACCTTAAACATCTTTCCAAAAGTTTTAAAATGCAGCATTGTGTTACTGGTCCCCCCCCCCCCCCCCTTCCACCCAACCGCTACCCTGCGGTTATAGTATATGTTAACTGTCTTTCCATATTGCTTACTCCTCTTTTCCTCATTATTTCGAACATCTCACACCATTTTACAAAGCAGAACGCTTTCTCTACGTCAAAAAATCTAATGTGTATGACTTGATCGTTCCCTGTACCGTTCCTAAAGCCGAGATCGTCGTCATCTAACAGATCCTCAATTTTCTCCTCCATTCCTCTGTAAATTATTGTCGTCAACAACTTGTATCTGTTAAGATGATTGGGTGACACTTCTCGTCCTTATCTTCCCTTGCTATCTTCGGAATTGTGTGGATGGAAATTTTCTCAAAGTCTGATGGTACATCGACAGTCTCATAGATACTACACACCAACAGTCTATTAGTTACCACTTCCTCTAATGATTCTAGAAATTTCTGTTGAATGTCACCTTTCCGTTCTGACTTATTTGATCTTAAGGGGCTCCGGAACGCCCTATACTTGCAATGTTAAAATAACGCTTATAAATTACATCTTTCCTCACAAAGTATTTGAGGTAGGAAGTTGAACTTTTTACAGATTATTTATTGGAATATGGGCTACAACTTAAAACAGCGATTTTACAAAATTTTAGTTCAGTTATTAAAGATGATTTTTTTTCAATTGTAATGAATATTCACAACATTTTTTTGCAATTTTTTATTTATATATTCAAAAATATGCAGTTTTTTTGGAAAAAGGCTGTGTTAAATTATGCAGAAGGTACTATGTAACATTTACTGAAAGTTTGAAACAAATATGTTTGGAAGATCCTTAGAAAACATGTAATTAGTATGAGAAAATAAAAGTTTTAGGAATCGAGCGACAAAGATTGGATTAACTTTTTAGTGTATTCCAGGTCCATAGGATGGATTATCTTCATCCTCTGCAAACTCCTCCTCCAGCTTCCTCTTGTTCCTCCTCCTGTTTACTCTTGCTTGTATTTCTAGACTCTTTACAGCCCTGTCTGCAGCCCGAAGGCGTTCCTTGTCTAAAGCAAGCATCGCTCGTACCATGTTAGAATGTTATTATTTACAGTAATAACACATACCTTTGGCTTTCCAACATTTCTCCTTTTCTTAAAAGCCTTCAAGGATTTCTAATAACTTTACTTTTACTCATTATTATACTTCAACAAAACAGAGACTCAAGAAACAGAATTAATTACGAATATTTTCGAGAGACAGAGTAAATAAACATGAGACAATCGACAGTCACACCAGCGATACATATTGAACCATCACAGGTTAGCCACGACACATACTTTATCTCACATCATTAAAATGTACCTGATGAACACGGACGTTAATAATAATACCATTTGACAGCAGTTTAACAGCGACACAGTGGGTCACGCCCATGTAGAACACATTTCAAAAAAAATTTAAAAATAGTTGTAGTCTTCGGAATAGAATAAATTATATATCTATTAAAAGGTAATAGTCTGCAGATTCAGAAAACGCAAAAAAGTAAAAATTGAACTTTTCATGATTTTGAGCCTTTCCGGAGCCCCTTAAGTCTTCCAGAGCTGTTTTACATTCTGACAATACTGCATCCCAAATATCTTGCACACCTGCTCCAAATTTACCTCCTATAACGTCCTCAGGCCATTCTTCACTCTTGTAGAGGCCTTGAATGTAGTCTCTGTCCATATAATATAAGACGCGATCAAATGCTTTCCGTTTGAAGGTGTTGCTTCAGCCTGTATGCAACGTAGAGAGACCACGATACGTGATAAGTACGGACATGTAGGGAAGGGTTTAGTGTGCATTCATGTCCTGCCGACGTGCGTGTGTTAAATGCCGGAACGGGAACTCCTAGCAAATACGTCTAAACAGAACCTACAGTTGTTCTTTTCTCGGCTGTCGGAGGACAAGCACGGGTACACATCCATCGGAGGATGAAGATTGAGTATGGGGCAGAGTTTCTGTCAGAGATTACCGTTTTGTGACAAGAAATGTTGCTGCTTCACGATACTGCACGTCGCTAATGTCGTAACGCAGAAGCTACGCCAACTGAAGTAAGAAATACTCCAGCACTCTCCCTATAGTTCTGATCTGTCCACATGCGATTATCACGTAATCAGTCCATTAAAAAAGGCCTTGATGGGTCAACGATTCCAATCGGACGAGGATGTGCAGCAGGCAGTTACGGGCTTCTTCACGCAGCGGTACACGATTTTTCACCAAATGGGTGTCTTCAACCTGGTACGTTGGTGGGATGATTACCACAATGCTCAGGACGATTCTGTCTGATTTTCATAGACATTCTGGACTGTTTGCAACTACGAGGGCTACTCGGAGGATAAGGAACAATAGGTCGCGAAATGGAAACCACAGAGAAAATGAAAAATGATTTATTTGCAACGGTTAGCTACACCTTCCAGCTACACAGTCGCGGCTCAGACTTAGACACACGTCGTAGCGTTGTACTAACTTTTCAATTCCCTCGTTATAGAAGACAACCGCCAGTGCTTTTCGACAATTTTCTACTCTGGACTGCAGCTCGTTGCTGTGTCGAATTATTGTCTTCTTAGCCAGCTGTTCATTCGAACATCAGGGGTAGCCAATTACGGCTGTATTGTGGGTGATCAAACACTTCCCATCGAAAACGTTGCGGGAGCATCTTCATAGCCCCTGCAGAGTGCGACCGAGAATTGTCGTGCAGAACGAACCGCATGACAGTTCTGTTGTGTGGATTGCATAGCTTCAGGCGAAATCTTACGCCAGGCCCTCATGCTTGGTTGGAGACGCTAATTTCTAACCAGTATTATGTTCTCACTGTGATCTCAGAACTGAAAAGAGCGGCATGACACCATCGACGGACATTCTAGACTCAGTGCCCAACGCATCTGCGCAAAGTTTCATCAGATTTTCATTGTATTTTGAATTTCGCGACCGATCGTTCCTTACTTTCCGTATAACCCAAGTGTAATCAGGGAAAAGAGAGACGACTCTAAGACTAGACGACTTATGAATTCATTACACTTCAATGTAAAAGCATCAGTGAAATAAGAGGAGGACATACGAACTGAACAGAGCTAGGAAGAGGAGTAGGACAAGGCTGCATTCTGACTCCTACCCTTTACAAACTTTGCTTAGAAAATTTGATTGACCACTGTCCTCTAGATTGCAAGGGGGTAAAAGTTGGAGGATGAAGAATATGATGTTTGACATAAGCAGATGATATGGTCCTCCTATGAGTTATGAAATGAAAATAAACGCCAAGAATAGAAAAGTAATGAAGGAAATAAAAATGTAAAGGTAATGCTGAATGGAAAAGTCTAACTTATGCAAAACATTAAATAACTCAGAAGCAAGATAGAAATGGACTGGAAGTGCAGTATATAAATAATGCCGAAAGAGGCATTTTATAAGGAAAGGAGAATTTTTTGCAGCAATATGGACAAAGATTTAAGAAAAAGACTAATAAAATGTTCTGTAAGGAGTGTTCTCTTGTATGAAGCGTGATTTTAATGAACAAAGTAAGAGCATATGGACTATTAGACCAATTGTGTGATTGGATTGAGGAATTCCTAGATAACAGGACGCAGCATGTCGTTCTCAATGGAGAGAAGTCTTCCGAAGTAAGAGTGATTTCAGGTGTGCCGCAGGGGAGTGTCATAGGACCGTTGCTATTCACAAAATACATAAATGACCTGGTGGATGACATCGGAAGTTCACTGAGGCTTTTTGCAGATGATACTGTGGTGTATCGAGAGGTTGTAACAATGGAAAATTGTACTGAAATGCAGGAGGATCTGCAGCGAATTGACGCATGGTGCAGGGAATGGCAATTGAATCTCAATGTAGACAAGTGTAATGTGCTGCGAATACAGAGAAAGGTAGATCCTTTATCATTTAGCTACAAAATAGCAGGTCAGCAACTGGAAGCAGTTAATACCATAAATTATCTGGGAGTACGCATTAGGAGTGATTTAAAATGGAATGATCATATAATGTTGATCGTCGGTAAAGCAGATGCCAGACTGAGATTCATTGGAAGAATCCTAAGGAAATGCAATCCGAAAACAAAGGAAGTAGGTTACAGTACGCTTGTTTGCCCACTGCTTGAATACTGCTCAGCAGTGTGGAATCCGTACCAGATACGGTTGATAGAAGATATAGAGAAGATCCAACGGAGAGCAGAGCGCTTCGTTACAGGATCATTTAGTAATCGCGAAAGCGTTGATAGATGATAGATAAACTCCAGTGGAAGACTCTGCAGGAGAGACGCTCAGTAGCTCGGTACGGGATTTTGTCAAAGTTTCGAGAACATACCTTCACCGAAGAGTCAAGCAGTATATTGCTCCCTCCTACGTATATCTCGCGAAGAGACCATGAGGATAAAATCAGAGAGATTAGAGCCCACACAGAGGCATACCGACAATCCTTCTTTCCACGAACAATACGAGACTGGAATAGAAGGGAGAACCGATAGAGGTACTCAAGGTACCCTCCGCCACACACCGTCAGGTGGCTTTCGGAGTATGGATGTAGATGTAGATGTAGATTACCGAGGAAGAAAGATAGAGAAAGAGTGGAGGTTTTTGAAATGTGGGTGATTGAAAGACTAAGGTGGGCGGATAAAGTAAAGAACGGTGAGGTGTGGGAGGGCAAAGACAATTATTGGACTGCAAATCTATTAAGAATGAAGGAGGGGGTCAGGAAAACGTAGAAGATTAAGTGGAAAGGAAGAGGATGCGACAGACGAAGGGATTTCTGATCATGGATGACGTTATGGACAGCAGCACATACACTGGCATTAAGAAGGAAGCAGTGGGTGGCATGAAATGGAGACCCAAAGGACCTGCTAATACAGCAGAAAACGTAGTAGTTGTTGACGATGATGTAGATGATGATCATGATGATGACTTTATGTTTATCCATCTGTTCTCGATTTACAAGCGTGCCTTCACACCTAAGGACCACCCCAAGCATTTGATGAACTACCACAGTAGTTGTGCTCTTCGGTTCTTCATTGCTTGCTGACGTAACGCTTCACGCTGGGGGCCTCTGATCTGCGCCAAGTTCTTGGGAGCCATCCGCTGCAGCTGCCGTGGACATGCCGGAAATTGCCAGATGCTGTGGAGGGGGTGGCAGAGAGGTACGGCGCACAGGGTGGGGGGACGTGCTCGGGGAAGGGTCAACATCCGCGACGCAAGGCCGAGTGGGAGGCTCCGCATCCTGCAGTCACCACTTTTCGCGACACTTTGCCGTGCGTCTAAACTAGAGCCGCCCTCTCACTGGACGGATCGCCCGACCACAAGAAAGACAGCGCCATCGGCACACGGGACGAGCTCTCAGCGCAGCGGCCGTTGTCGGCTTTATTTGACTCGCAAACCACACAGGTCCCTCACTAAAACGGACGCGCGTAAAATAGCTGTGCTAACTGTAGTGGCGACTGATGAAGAAAAGTGGAGGAAATCATGAAGATGATTTTAGACTCATTGATGGCTTGAACAGCAAATTGCTGATCCAGGTACACTACATAATGCAGTACAACGATCTGAGATACACACCAGTACAGAAAAGCACTCCGTCTTCAGGCCACAAGTGCCCCATCGGGACCATCCGACCGCCGCGTCATCCTCAGTTGAGGATGTGGATAGGAGGGGCGAGTGGTCAGCACACCACTCTCCCGGTCGTTATGATGGTTTTCTGTGACCGGAGCCTCTACTATTCGGTCGAGTAGCTCCTCAATTGGCATCACGAGGCTGAGTGCACCCCGAAAACAGTGGAACAGGAATGGGAGGTAATGACAGTGGCACGTAAAGTGCCCTCCGCCACACACCGTTGGGTGGCTTGCGGAGTATAAATGTAGATGTAGATGTAGAAAAATGGCAACTGCGCATGGCGGTCCAGATGGTCACCCATTCAAACGCCGGCCACGCCCGACAGCGCTTAACTTCGGTGATTGGGCGGGAACCGGTGTGTCCACTGCGGCATGGCTGTTGACTATACCAGTACAAGGTATTCGTTAGTTCAATTGAATTTTCATCCCATGCCGGTTTTAGATAGAATACTGATAAGGTATAAAGTCCAATGTCAGTTTCCGAATACATAATATCCATTTTCTCAATGTTTCATAGAATTTTATAGGGATGGAAAAAGGGGATTTTTTTGTTTTGTTTTGGAAACTGCTCACATCATTAGAAAAGTTATTCACCGATAAGATACAGACCTCAGCTGTGTTGTTTTGGGACCCATCTTGCACAAACTTTACGAAATCCAAGTCTGTTGTGGCTAATTTCATGGGCAGAACCGTGACTAATTTGCATACGTTGTGCTACTTCGTCAATAGTTAATCGTCTGTCTAGGAGAATCATTTCACGTGAACGCTCAATGGTTTCTTCATTTGTGGCGGTAAATGGTCGTTCGGCTCCTTCATCGTGCGTAACATTTATGGGACCATTTAGGAATTTTTCAATCCATTCGTAGACACTCCGTTGTGGCAAATCACTGTTCCCGTACTGAACCGAAAGTGTTCGATGAATTTCAGCCACTGATATGCCCTACGACCACAAAAAAACGGATCACTGAACGTTGCTCTTCTTTGCTACAAATAGACAGCGGAGCAGCCATGATTAACAGCACCGCAGCGATGACGAAACTAACCTATCGGCTTGAAAGTAGCAAAGATATAACAACACATAAACAAAGTGTGCGTCATCAACGTAAAACGACAGTACTACCAAAATATAACTAAATTGATGATAATAATGACTTACTGTCGTATAAGACAGGGTAAAAGTACTGTTGAAGTAAACATGCTCATTCAAGTTCACAAAAACCGGAATTACTGGTCCCAAGTCAGGGTACGAAAAGCACCTGAAAACATCGCAGAAATAGCTCTGACTGAAACTACACTTCCCATACTCTACGGATTGAAAGCATAATTGGCCATTGGGATTGGTATAGACAAGAAACCGAGACAGAAATTGAAAGTGTACGTGAGATTGTTTGGGCAAGACTCAAGTATCAAGTGTGAGCGTGAAGTAATAAAAGGGACCTTCTACCGTCTACCAGACTCATCTCCAGACGTAACCGGACACTTTAGAGAAAGCCTCGGTTCACTTGTATACAACTGCTACCCTAAAGTGAAAAATGAAAGAAGAATTGCTTACTTCTTTTTCAAGAGATCCTTCGCAAAGGAAAACCCAGGAGTATGGTCCCAATTTAATTCTCGTACCACTGAGAAGATTAGTGAAATACACTCCTGGAATTGGAAAAAAGAACACATTGACACCGGTGTGTCAGACCCACCATACTTGCTCCGGACACTGCGAGAGGGCTGTACAAGCAATGATCACACGCACGGCACAGCGGACACACCAGGAACCGCGGTGTTGGCCGTCGAATGGCGCTAGCTGCGCAGCATTTGTGCACCGCCGCCGTCAGTGTCAGCCAGTTTGCCGTGGCATACGGAGCTCCATCGCAGTCTTTAACACTGGTAACATGCCGCGACAGCGTGGACGTGAACCGTATGTGCAGTTGACGGACTTTGAGCGAGGGCGTATAGTGGGCATGCGGGAGGCCGGGTGGACGTACCGCCGAATTGCTCAACACGTGGGGCGTGAGGTCTCCACAGTACATCGATGTTGTCGCCAGTGGTCGGCGGAAGGTGCACGTGCCCGTCGACCTGGGACCGGACCGCAGCGACGCACGGATGCACGCCAGGACCGTAGGATCCTACGCAGTGCCGTAGGGGACCGCACCGCCACTTCCCAGCAAATTAGGGACACTGTTGCTCCTGGGGTATCGGCGAGGACCATTCGCAACCGTCTCCATGAAGCTGGGCTACGGTCCCGCACACCGTTAGGCCGTCTTCCGCTCACGCCCCAACATCGTGCAGCCCGCCTCCAGTGGTGTCGCGACAGGCGTGAATGGAGGGACGAATGGAGACGTGTCGTCTTCAGCGATGAGAGTCGCTTCTGCCTTGGTGCCAATGATGGTCGTATGCGTGTTTGGCGCCGTGCAGGTGAGCGCCACAATCAGGACTGCATACGACCGAGGCACACAGGGCCAACACCCGGCATCATGGTGTGGGGAGCGATCTCCTACACTGGCCGTACACCACTGGTGATCGTCGAGGGGACACTGAATAGTGCACGGTACATCCAAACCGTCATCGAACCCATCGTTCTACCATTACTAGACCGGCAAGGGAACTTGCTGTTCCAACAGGACAATGCACGTCCGCATGTATCCCGTGCCACCCAACGTGCTCTAGAAGGTGTAAGTCAACTACCCTGGCCAGCAAGATCTCCGGATCTGTCCCCCATTGAGCATGTTTGGGACTGGATGAATCGTCGTCTCACGCGGTCTGCACGTCGAGCACGAACGCTGGTCCAACTGAGGCGCCAGGTGGAAATGGCATGGCAAGCCGTTCCACAGGACTACATCCAGCATCTCTACGATCGTCTCCATGGGAGAATAGCAGCCTGCATTGCTGCGAAAGGTGGATATACACTGTACTAGTGCCGACATTGTGCATGCTCTGTTGCCTGTGTCTATGTGCCTGTGGTTCTGTCAGTGTGATCATGTGATGTATCTGACCCCAGGAATGTGTCAATAAAGTTTCCCCTTCCTGGACAATGAATTCACGGTGTTCTTATTTCAATTTCCAGGAGTGTAGATATTAGTGTTAGTGGCGTTGAAAAACAGCTGAAATCGTTAAAACTGGCCAGATGAAGTTCTTACCAGATTCTACACCCAACTGGCAGTAGAGTTAGCCCTTCTGTTAACTATTACCTGACGTAGATCACTTGAATAGCAAGCCGTGCCCACTAGTTGAAAAAAAGCACTAGAGACATCTGCCTACAAGAAGGATACCACAAATGATCAACAAAACAACAGTCCCACATCACTGACATCCATTTTGTTGTAGAATCTCAGAATATAATAGGAGCTCAGACATAATGAGGAATATCGAACAGAACGACCTCCTCCATGAAACCTCTACGGATTTCGAAAACATACATCATGTATGTTTCTCATATGATATCCAGGAAGCCATGGATGAAGGCCACAAGGTAGATACAGTATTGAAGGAAAAATCTTCTGTGTTACAAGGCAACGTCATATTTCTTCTAAATTAATGATCGACGTTATGACCCCGCTGCTGGGAAGATCACAGAAAAGAGGTCGAAACGTCGATGAGTTTGCAGGAAATGTTATGCGGCCTAGTAACACAGAAGATTTGAACTTGATTGACAACGGCCACGAAAGCCTGCAAATTTACATAGATAGAGCATTTCTCGATTTCCGAACAACATTATACTCGATACTACATCCACAGTTATTATCTGAAGTACGATCGTATGTGACATCAAACGAACCTTGTGGAGGGACTCAGCATGCTATTTTTGATGGAGTGTCATCGACACATGTAGAAGAGGATGCAGGTGTACAAAAGGAACTATTTGGGTCTTTTGCTGTTCGTGTTGGATATTATTAATGTCGCGGACGATATTAATGGTAACATCAGAGATTTCACAGATGATGCAGTTAATTGCAGCGAAGCACACAGTAAACGAAGCTGTACTAATATTAAGTCAGAACTCGAAAATATTTCAAAGTAGTTCAGTGACGAGGGTTAGGAGTGGCCCAGGGAAGCGTGTTAGGTCCACTGTCATTCTCTATATAGATAAATGATTAGGTGGACATGGTGGACAGCAATCTGCGGTTGTTTGCTGATGATGCCGTGATGTACGGTAAGGTGTCGAAGATGAGTGACTCTAGTAAGATACGATTCCGACGAAATTTCTAGTTGGTGTGATGAACGGCAGCTAGGTCTAAATGTGAAGAATTGCGGTTCGGCGTGGGTCTGCATCAGTTAGGATTGACGGAGGACATCGAAACATTCAAAGAAGGGCAACTCGTTTTGTACTATCGCGAAACACCTAAGAGGCAACAAGAGTAACAATAACCTCAATAAACATCCAAATTATAATAAGAATTATAGCTGTTAAAAAGCCAAGAATGAGGAAGTATTGAAGCCGCATTGCTATATAAAGGTGTTTCTGACATAGAAAATGCCGCGGGGGAAGCAAACCAAAGACTGATTTATTGGCAGGACAAGTAGATAATACAACTGGCCTACTAAGAGACAGTTTACACGAAGCATATCCGCCTACTGCTGGAGTATTGCTGTACGGTGTGGGATCTGCATCAGTTACGACTGACAGAGGACATCGAAAAGTACAAATAAGTGCAGCTTGTTTTGTACTATCGCGAAACACGGGAGAGACAATAAGAATAACAACACTCAATAATCTGGCCGGCCGGGGTGGCCTAGCGGTTCTAGCCGCTACAGTCTGGAACTGCACGATGGATGTGTGTGACGTCCTCAGGTTAGTTAGGTTTAAGCAGTTCTTAGTGAACATCATTCGACGATTTCGCAATACAGCACTAATAGGAACGGTAAGACTAGTACCGTCGAATCAAGTGAATGTGAATGATGTATTCTTCGAAGACCCAGTCGATACAGCCGGCCGGGATGGCCGAGCGGTTCTAGGCGCTACGGGCTGGAACCACGCGATCGCTACGGTCTCAGGTTCGAATCCTACCTCGGGCATGGATGTGTGTGATGTCGTTAGGTTAGTTAGGTTTAATTAGTTGTACGTTATAGGGTACTGATGACCTCAGAAGTTGTCCCATAGTGCTCAGAGCCATTTCAACCATTTTTTTTTTCAACTCAATAACCATTCAAATTATTATAAGAACTATAACTGCCAAAAAGCAAAGAATAACGAGGTGTTTCCTGAAGCCGCATTGCTCTATGTAGGTGCTTTATTTGCAACCACAGGTTTCAGGTCAGTATAAAAGCATCCTCTGATTTATAACGACTATCTTACCATAATGTAGATGTACAGAGACCCACCTTTATGGAAGTTATCCAAGTTAGGAGTGAAACTGCATTGGTGGGTTGTCATAGTTGATAACTAGTGTTTCACACTAACGAAGATGAAAAAGTGTTCATAGTTCTTGAAGTATGTCTTATGAAGCCCATGTATTTTTTTCCTGTTTTGGTCAATAATTCCTCCTAGCAAGATATGGGAAGCAATGACCATAGAGCAGAACAAATTTGTTTCACAGTATCAAAGACGAACAAATGCTCATACTTCTTAAGATATGCATTTTAGATCCCATCTCTCAGTAGACAATTTTTACTTATTTCGTATAATGAAACCTTAAGGTTTGTCGTTGTTTTTTCGGACACCGTGTACACACACACACACACACACACACACACACACACACACACACACACACACAAATGACCGGGCCGGGCGGGATGGCCGAGCGGTTCTGGGCGCTATAGACTGGAACCGCGCAACAGCTATGGTCGCAGGTTCGAATCCTACCTCGGGCATGGATGTGTGTGATGTCGTTAGGTTAGTTAGGTTTAAGTAGTTCTAAGTTGTAGGGTACTGATGACCTCAGAAGTTAAGTCCCATAGTGCTCAGAGCCATTTGAACCATTTTTTTCAACTCAATAACCATTCAAATTATTATAAGAACTATAACTGCTAAAAAGGCAAGAATAACGAGGTGTTTCCTGAAGCCGCATTGCTCTATATAGGTGCTTTATTTGCAACCACAGGTTTCACGTCAGTATAAAAGCATCCCCTGATTTATAACGACTATGTTACCATAATGTAGATGTACAGAGACCCACCTATATGGAAGTTACCCACGTTAGGCGTGAAACTGCAATGGTGGGTTGTCATAGTTGATAACTGAGTACGTTAGAGGCTTGACTTTTTATTGTTATAATTTTATGATGATTTGAATGGTTATGAGTGTTGAGTGCCGAAATTGTCATTCATAATGTCTTTGAGCTGTGGTTCTCCTTCTGAGGAAGTTGTTTGTCGGGGGAAGAGTGCCACGTATGTGATAAGCGAATTAGGGTGGCAATGAGTAAAACATAGGCGTTTCTCGTTGCGGCGGATCTTCTCATGAAATTTCAGTTACCATTTCCTCAGGGTGTAAAAATATTTTACTGGTGCCCCCATAGATGTGGAGAAATGATAATCACAGTAAAATTTGAGAAATCAGAGTTCGCACCGCAAAATTTAAGTGTTAGTTACTCTCGCGCGCTGTTCGAGAGTGCAACGCTAGAGATATACACTCCTGGAAATTGAAATAAGAACACCGTGAATTCATTGTCCCAGGAAGGGGAAACTTTATTGACACATTCCTGGGGTCAGATACATCACATGATCACACTGACAGAACCACAGGCACATAGACACAGGCAACAGAGCATGCACAATGTCGGCACTAGTACAGTGTATATCCACCTTTCGCAGCAATGCAGGCTGCTATTCTCCCATGGAGACGATCGTAGAGATGCTGGATGTAGTCCTGTGGAACGGCTTGCCATGCCATTTCCACCTGGCGCCTCAGTTGGACCAGCGTTCGTGCTCGACGTGCAGACCGCGTGAGACGACGATTCATCCAGTCCCAAACATGCTCAATGGGGGACAGATCCGGAGATCTTGCTGGCCAGGGTAGTTGACTTACACCTTCTAGAGCACGTTGGGTGGCACGGGATACATGCGGACGTGCATTGTCCTGTTGGAACAGCAAGTTCCCTTGCCGGTCTAGGAATGGTAGAACGATGGGTTCGATGAAGGTTTGGATGTACCGTGCACTTTTCAGTGTCCCCTCGACGATCACCAGTGGTGTACGGCCAGTGTAGGAGATCGCTCCCCACACCATGATGCCGGGTGTTGGCCCTGTGTGCCTCGGTCGTATGCAGTCCTGATTGTGGCGCTCACCTGCACGTCGCCAAACACGCATACGACCATCATTGGCACCAAGGCAGAAGCGACTCTCATCGCTGAAGACGACACGTCTCCATTCGTCCCTCCATTCACGCCTGTCGCGACACCACTGGAGGCGGGCTGCACGATGTTGGGGCGTGAGCGGAAGACGGCCTAACGGTGTGCGGGACCGTAGCCCAGCTTCCTGGAGACGGTTGCGAATGGTCCTCGCCGATACCCCAGGAGCAACAGTGTCCCTAATTTGCTGGGAAGTGGCGGTACGGTCCCCTACGGCACTGCGTAGGATCCTACGGTCTTGGCGTGCATCCGTGCGTCGCTGCGGTCCAGTCCCAGGTCGACGGGCACGTGCACCTTCCGCCGACCACTGGCGACAACATCGATGTACTGTGGAGACCTCACGCCCCACGTGTTGAGCAATTCGGCGGTACGTCCACCCGGCCTCCCGCATGCCCACTATACGCCCTCGCTCAAAGTCCGTCAACTGCACATACGGTTCACGTCCACGCTGTCGCGGCATGCTACCAGTGTTAAAGACTGCGATGGAGCTCCGTATGCCACGGCAAACTAGCTGACACTGACGGCGGCGGTGCACAAATGCTGCGCAGCTAGCGCCATTCGACGGCCAACACCGCGGTTCCTGGTGTGTCCGCTGTGCCGTGCGTGTGATCATTGCTTGTACAGCCCTCTCGCAGTGTCCGGAGCAAGTAAGGTGGGTCTGACACACCGGTGTCAATGTGTTCTTTTTCCATTTCCAGGAGTGTAGCTTGAAGCTGGTTGGATGAACCATCTGCCTGGCACTTAATTGTGAACCCTATCATCCGCTCTTACCAACTGAAATCTGGACTCATCTTCCTAGACCACTGTTTTACAGTCGCCTAGGGTCCAATCGATATGGCAGCGAATCCTGGAGCGCCGCTGCAGGCGATGGCGTGCTGTTAGCTAAGCCACTCGGCTCGGTCATCTGCTGCCATATCCCATTTACGCGAAGTTTCGCAGCACTTTCCTCATGCATATGTTCGTCGTACGTCCCACATTAGTTTCTGCGGTAATTTCACTCAGTGCCATTTGTCCGTTAGCAAACTCCACTGATGTCGGACGTTAAGAGGTGGCTGTCGGCCTCTGCGTCGTCTGCGGTGAGAGGTAGTGCCTGAAATTAGATTCTCTTGGGGCACTTTTGTCACTGCGAATCTCGGAATATTGAATTCTCTAATGTTTTCCTAAATGGAAATGCGTCTAGCTCCAAATAATATTCCACCTTCAATGTCTCCCCGTCGTAGGGCCATAATCAGTCACCATTTCACATGAATTAGCTGAGGAAACATAACAGCACCGCTAATGCATTGCCCTTTTATACCTTGGACACACGATACGACCGCCTTCTATACAGGGTGGTCCACTGATCTCACGAAATAAGCGTCAAACGAAAAAACTACAAAGAACAAAACTGGTCTAGCTTGAAGGGGAAAACCAGATGGCGCTATGGTTGGTCCGCTAGATGCCATAGGTCAAACGGACATCAACTGCGTTTTTTTTAAATAGGAACCCCCATTTTTTATTACATATTCGTGTAGTACGTAAAGAAATATGACTGTTTTAGTTGGACCACTTTTTTCGCTTTGTGACAGATGCCGCTAAAATAGTCACAAACATATGGTTCACAGTTTTACACGAACATTTGGTAACAGGAGGATTTATAAATTAAAATACAGAACGTAGGTACGTTTGAACGTTTTATTTCTGTTGTTCCAATGTGATACAGGTACCTTTGTGAACTTATCATTTCCGAGAACGCATGCCGTTACATCGTGATTACCTTTAAGTACCTCATTAACGCAATAAATGCTCAAAATGATGTCCGTTAACCTCAATGCATTTGGGAATACGTGTAACGACATTCCTCTCAACAGCGAGTAGTTCGCCTTCCGTAATGTTCGCACATGCATTGACAATGCGCTGACGCATGTTGTCAGGCGTTGTCGGTGGATCACGATACCAAATATCCTTCAACTTTCTCCACAGAAGGAAATCCGGGGACGTCAGACCCGGTGAACGTGCGGGCCATGGTATGGTGCTTCGACGACCAATCCAACTGTCATCAAATATGCTATTCAATACCGCTTCAACCGCACGCGAGCTATGTGTCGGACATGCATCATGTTGGAAGTACATCGCCATTCTGTCATCCAGTGCAACATCTTGTAGTAACATCGGTAGAACATTGCGAAGGAAATCAGGATACATTGCACCATTTAGATTGCCATCGATAAAATGGGGGCCCATTATCCTTCCCCCCAAAATGCCGCACCATACATTAACCACCACGGTCGCTGATGTTCCACTTGTCGCAGCCATCGTGGATTTTCCGTTGCCCAATTGTGCATATTATGCCGGTTTACGTTACCGCTGTTGGTGAATGACGCTTCGTCGCTAAATAGAACGCGAGCAAAAGATCTGTCATCGTCCCGTAATTTCTCTTGTGCCCAGTGGCAGAACAGTACACGACGTTCAAATTCGTCGCCATGCAATTCATGGTGCGTAGAAATATGGTACGGGTGCAATCAATGTTAATGTAGCATTCCCAGCACCTACTTTTTTGAGGTTCTTGATTCTCGCGCAGTTAGACTGCTACTGATGTGCGGATTAGCCGCTAAAGCAGCTAAAACACCTACTTGGGCATCATCATTTGTTGCAGATCGTGGTTGACGTTTCACATGTTGCTGAACACTTCCTGTTTCCTTAAATAACGTAACTATCCTGCGAACGGTCCGGACACTTGGATGATGTCGTCCAGGATACCGAGCAGCACGCCCGTTGGGCATTTCGATCTCAATAGACATACATCATCACGATATCGACCTTTTCCGCAATCGGTAAACGGTCCATGTTAACACGGGTGATGTATCACGAAGCAAATACCGTCCGCTCTGGCGGAATGTTACGTGATACCACATACTTATACGCTTGTGACTATAGCAACACCATCTATCGCAAAGCGAAAAAAGTGGTCCTACTAAAACATTAATATTCCTTTACGTACTACATGAATATGTAATAAAAACTTGGGGTATCTATTTAAAAAACTCAGTTGGTATTCGTTTGACCTTTGGCAGCGAAATCTAGCAGGCCAACCATAGCGCCATCTGGTTTCTCCCTTCAAGTTTCGTTCTTTGTAGTATTTTCGGTTAATGCTTATTTCGTGAGATATTTGGCCCGGTCACTACCAATGGACCACCCTGTATGTGTGCATACCGCTATCGCATCATTTTTGTCACTTCATTGCACAACAGTGTAGCAACAATAGTTCTAGGTGTAGGTTTAGTTGTAGTAACTTGGAAAAACTCGAGTTCTTCCGAGGTTGCCAGACGTCTCTACAGTCATATCACTCGTTCAAGTCCGGAGGCTATGAAAAACACAGAAGTTACTCTAGTGTACATGTGACAGACATAACAGGTTCAGACACATGATCACATGCATATGGAATGCTGGCGGAAGGTTCTCCATTTAACCTGTTCATAACCTGTTCAGCCGAAAGACAGTGAGGGCTGTTTTCTGAGGTTAATGTCTGCCTCAGGCTGCCGACCATTTGTTCAAATGGTTCAAATGGCTCTGAGCACTATGGGACTTAACTTCTGAGGTCATCAGTTCCACAGACCTTAGAAATACTTAAACCTATCTAGCCCAAGGACATCACACACATCCATGCCCGAGGTTGGATTCGAACCTGCAACCGTAGCTGTCGCGCGGTTCCAGACTATATCGCCTAGAACCACTCGGCCATCCCGCCCGGCCCGGTCATTTGTGTGTGTGTGTGTGTGTGTGTGTGTGTGTGTGTGTGAGTGTACACGGTGTCCGAAAAAACACCGACAAACCTTAAGGACAGTTTCATTATACGAAATAAGTAAAAAATGTCTACTGAAACATGGGATCTAAAATGCATATCTTAAGAAGTATGAGCATTTATTCGTCTTTGATACTGTGAAACAAATTTGTTCTGCTCTATGGTCATTGCTTCCCATAGCTTGCTAGGAGGAATTATTGACCAAAACAGGAAAAAATACATGGGCTTCAGAAGACATACTTCAAGAACTATGAACACTTTCTCATCTTCGTTAGTGTGAAACACATGTCTTCTACTGAACAAATGCTCGTAGCTCTTTAGGTATGTATTTTACGGACCATGTACATCTACATCTACATCTACATCTACATCTACATCTACATCCATACTCCGTAAGCCACCTGACGGTGTGTGGCAGAGGGGACTTTGAGTACCTCTATCGGTTCTCCCTTCTAGTCCAGTCTCGTGTTGTTCGTGGAAAGAAGGATTGTCGGTATGCCTCTGTGTGGGCTCTAATCTCTCTGATTTTATCCTCATGGTCTCTTCGCGAGATATACGTAGGAGGGAGCAATATACTGATTGACTCCTCGGTGAAGGTATGTTCTCGAAACTTCAACAAAAGCCCGTAACCGAGCTACTGAGCGTCTCTCTCGCAGAATCTTCCACTGGAGTTTATCTATCATCTCCGTAACGCTTTCGCGATTACTAAATTATCCTGTAACGAAGTGCGCTGCTCTCCGTTGGATCTTCTCTATTTCTTCTATCAGCCCTATCTGGTACGGATCTCACACCGGTGAGCAGTATTCAAGCAGTGGGCGAACAAGTGTACTGTAACCTACTTCCTTTGTTTTCGGACTGCATTTCCTTAGGCTTCTTCCAATGAATCTCAGTCTGGCATCTGCTTTACCGATGATTAATTTTATATGGTCATTCCATTTTAAACCACTCCTAATGCCTACACCCATATAATTTATGGAATTGACTGCTTCCAGTTGCTGACCTGCTATATGGTAGCTAAATGACGAAGGATCTTTCTTTCTATATATTCGCAGCATATTACACTTGTCTACATTGAGATTCAATTGACATTCCCTGCACCATGCGTCAATTCGTTGACGATCCTCCTGCATTTCAGTACAATTTTCCATTGTTACACCCGCTCGATATACTACAGCATCACCCACAAAAGCCTCAGTGAACTTCTAATGTTATCCACAAGGTCATTTATATATGTATATTGTGAATAGCAACGGTCCTATACGACACTCCCACTGCGGCACACCAGAAATCATTCTTACTTCGGAAGACTTCTCTCCATTGAGAATGACATGTTGCGTTTTGTTATCTAGGAACTCTTCAATCCAATCACAAAATTGGTCTGATAGTTCATATGCTCTTATTTTGTTCATTTAACGACTGTGGGAACTGTATCAAGCGCCTTGTGGAAGTCAAGAAACACGGTATCTACCTGGGTCTCGTGGGCGAATAACGCGATCTGGGTTTCACTTGATCGTCTTTTAGAAACCCATGCTGATTCCTATATAGTAGATTTCTAGTCTCCAGAAAAGTCATTATACACGAACGTAATAGGTGTTCCAAAATTCTACAACTGATCATGTTTACTTGACACGATTTTCTAGTTTTTGTTGGCATTACCCCATCCCAATATATGGAAAGCAAAGAGCTTTAAGTAGAAGAGATGAATTTCGCAGTAGCGAAAATCAACAAGTGGTCGTAGCTCTCAACGTATGGAATTTAGAGCCCATGCTTAGTAGGCATATTTTCTTGTTTCGGTCGACACTAGCCCCTCCCAAGATAAGACAAGCAAAGATGAGTTTTATAACATCGAAGCTGAACAAGTCTCATATATCTGTTGGTGCACTCCATAGAGCCCTTGATTATTAGACATGTTTTCTTGTTTTATTGTTAGGAACCTGCTCCCAAAGTATAGTGCAGGTACCTCTTGAAGAGCAATAGGTATTGAAAACCGACTTTCACGGGTATGAATGTAAGGCTGGGGCTCATGACAGTACATACTATGAGACACACTAAATTTTATTTTCAAAACAAAGTTACGCAATCAAGAATGTGAAAAATGACAAAAAGAATGACATTGGTTGCATCGAACTACGTCAGTTACATCCTAAGAAAACGCAAGGTGAAATGAAAATGTGCCGCTGTTGCATATCCCGAGATGCTAGTGTGAAACACACGTTGGTCGTAATAGCGATGTGATTCATGTACTACGATACAAAAAATTGTGTACGTGTTGCTATTTACTGTAAACAGTACAAATATCCAGTCACACAAAATAAAAATTAAGGATAAGATTTATTCGTTCGTGCTTTACTGATCTTTATTACAGTACTAGAATTGATATGGTACTAACGAAATATCTGGTATCACCGGGCAGATCAAACACAATTAATGGCTGACCAAGGACCTAACAGAGGTATAAATGCTAGTTTTACGTAAATTACGTAATGGTACATGACAATTGTAGGATATGTCTGTCAAACGTTTTGGTTTTTACGTGAGAAATGAATTTTTAGACGTTGTGAAATGATTACATAAGTGTATAATAGTACTTACAAAGCAAATACGGGCCGGCCGATGTGGCCGAGCTGTTCCTAGGCACTTCAGTCCGGAACCACGCTGGTGCTACGATGCAGGTCCGAATCCTGCCTCGGTCATGGATGTGTGTGATATCCTTAGGTTAGTTAGGTTTGAGTAGTTTTACGTCCAGGGGACTGATGACCCCAGATGTTAGGTCCCATAGTGCTTAGAGCCATTTGAACCATTTGAAAGCAAAAATGTCTTCTAGAAACACATAAAATTTATGGCAGTATACTATCACAGTTCTCATGAGAGAAACGCTACAACCGATGTTTGAAGAGATACCCTTTTACATGTCAACAGCGCTATGCGCTCTCCGACACCAATCGACTCAGTGCTGTCAGTGTTTCTGGGGTGACTGCGGCACATGCAGCGGTAATCCGGGCTTTCATGATATTCACTGTCGGGCGAAACTTCTGATGCACAACTTTCTTCACATGTCCCCAGACAAAAAATTGCCATGGATTTGAGATCTAGCGACCGAAGAACTGCTACGTGCTATCCTTAAATTTAGGAATAATTTTTAGTTTAATACACCGACCGGTACGGTTTCGTAGTGTGTACGTAGATACATAAAACACGCAAGAGGGAAACGAGTGTTTGAGGCAGGAAACCCTATTATTACTTTCGGCCCTCGTGATAACACTGAAAGTAAGATTACGTATCTCAAACAAATCACGATTACGAGCAACTTGCGGTTCACTTTTGCATCTCCGGATGTGCAATAGCGACGTGTTTCATTTATTTCCAGTGTCAACTTCGCTTTGGAATTTCTTGGGATGTAACTGACGCATTGCGATGCAACCGATGCTGTTATATTTGTAATTTTTCACAGTATTGACTGTGTAAGAAATAATACGCGGCATCCATTTAAAATATAGTTTGCGTTGAAAATAGTATGTATAGTTTCAAAATGTCTCGTAGTATTGGCTTTCATGATCCCATGATTTTTATTCACACTTGTGGAAGTCGTTCTTCAGTACCCTCTGTTGTTCCAGAAATATTTGACTAAAATGTTTAGGAGGACCACCCTTTATATAAAGGTAAATTGTTGTTGTTGTGGTCTTCAGTCCAGTGACTGGTTTGATGCAGCTCTCTATGCTACTCTATCCTGTGCAAGCTTCTTCATCTCCCAGTAGCTACTGCAACCTACATCCTTCTGAATCTGTTTAGTGTATTCATCTCCTGGTCTCCCTCTGCGATTTTTGCCCTCCGCCCTGCCCTCCAGTATTAAAGTGGTGATCCCTTGATGCCTCAGAATGTGTCCTACCAACCGATCCCATCTTCTAGCCAAGTTGTGCCACAAATTTTTCTTCTCCCCAATTCTAGTCAATACCTACTCATCAGTTATGTGATCCACCCATCTAATCTTCAGCATTCTTCTGTAGCACCACATTTCGAAAGCTTCTACTCTCTTCTTGCCCAAACTATTTATCGTCCATGTTTCACTTCCATACACGGCTACACTCCATACAAATACTTTCAGAAACGACTTCCTGACGCTTAAATCTATACTCGATGTTAACAAATTTCTCTTCTTCAGAAACGCTTTCGTTGCCATTGCCAGTATACATTTTATATCCTCTCTACTTCGACCATCATCAGTTATTTTGCTCCCCAAATAGCAAGGCTCCTTTTCTACTTTGTCTCATTTCCTAATCTAATTCCCTTAGCATCGCCCGACTTAATTCGACTACATTCCATTATCCTCGTTTTGCTTTTGTTGATGTTCATCTTATATTCTCCTTTCAAGACACTGTCCATTCCGTTCAACTGCTCTTCCAAGTCCTTTGCTGTCTCTGACAGAATTACAATGTCATCGCCGAACCTCAAATTTTTTATTTCTTCTCCACGGATTTTAATACCTACTCTCAATTTATCTTTGGTTTCCTTTACTGCTTGCTCAATGTACAGATAGAATAACTGATGTTCAGGAACAACGTAACACCTTCAGAAATGGTAAGCATTCCAACTATGCCGGACTACGGGTTCAAAGTCAACATATCACGGAGCAACACCACACACTGGTAAAATATACCTGTTATAAACCGAAGGTAATGGATCAGTGAGACTAGAGCAGACGTGCTGGATGACTCGCAGGCGTATGCGCGAACAGTACTGTAAAATCAGTGAGTGTGCATTATTGGTATGAGAGAATGTGGAAATTGCTATTCGTGTGGGACTAAGTGCTGCGGCAATGCAGTGGGTGGGTGCAGAATGGTTCATAGAAGGTCGTAGAACGCGACGAGATGGATCAGGTAGCATCACCCAGACCAACCCACAAGATGATCGACATCTGATCCGAATGGTATTGCAGGACAGATCTGTGTCATCCTCGGCTCTGGATCACCAGTGCATCAGTATAACACCTGAATTATTTACGGACTCTTCGTACACTTATCCGCCTGCCTTTGATGAATGTGCAGAAACGTGCCGGACAGTAAATCTGTATGGAAGACGTCACTCAGGACCGGAATGGCATCAGGTAGTCTTTTCCTACGAATCCAGGTTCAAGAAATGGCTCTAAGCACTATGGGACTAAACAAAAGAAATGGTTCAAATGGCTCTGAGCACTATGAGACATCGGAGGTCATCAGTCCCCTAGAACTTAGAACTACTTCAACCTAACTAACCTAAGGACATCACACACATCCATGCCCGAGGCAGGATTCAAAACTGCAGCCGTAGCAGCAGCGCGGTTCCGGATTGAAGTGCCTAGAACCGCTCGTCCACAGCAGCCAGCAATCCAGGTTCCGTTTGTTTGAAAATGATGGCCGCATTTTGGTTCGCAGCAGACAGGGGTCGCAGCTTCACAGTAACTGCATTCGCAAAAGACGTACAGCGCCAACTCAAGGCCTTATGGTGATGGTGCGCGTCCAGGACACTGCGAATAGTGTGGCCTACGTGATTGACGTCCTGCAACAAATAGGCATACGGTTTCTGCACAACACCCCAGAGGCCATTTTCCAGCAAAACAATGCCCGATAAAATGTTGCTGCAAGAACACGTGCCTTCTTGGTGTCTCAGGATGTTATCCTTTTGCCAGAATTATCGCCAATCGAAAATGAGTGTGATACGATGAAACGACTGATCTAGTGCTGTGACTCACTGCCAACCACGAGAGACGAACTTTGGAACGGGATGAATGCAGCATGGACTGTGGCCATTCGCACCTTATGAGCGTCGTTCTGAACGGAAGTAATTGTCAGGGCCCATGGCAAACCCTGTGCCTACTAGGCAACAGGACACTTGCTGAACCGAGGTGAATGAAATATGAACGTCCTATCTCTAGTCGTTCAACGTGTTCTGTTTTTTTTTCTGATCGTGAGTGTTTTTATTCATGATCACGGACCATGTACACAGCCGGCCGGAGGGGCAGTGCTGTTCTAGGCTCTACAGTCTGGAACCGAGCGACCGCTACGGTCGCAGGTTCGAATCCTGCCCCGGGCATGGATGTGTGTGATGTCCTTAGGTTAGTTAGGTTTAATTAGTTCTAAGTTCTAGGCGACTGATGCCCTCAGAAGTTAAGTCGCATAGTGCTCAGAGCCATTTTTGAACCACCTACATACCTCAAAACACGCGTAGCTGCTACTATCGTGTCGCCGAATTTGAAACAGCCCGGAACTGTTCAGTTTTCGATGTATGCCTGGCGATCGGTAGTGCTGTTTTGGAACTTGGTTTCGCAATCTACTTTCGTCGTCGCAACTCCGCTACTGGCCATTAAAATTGCTACACCACGAAGACGCGAAATTTAACCGACAGGAAGAACATGCTGTGATATGCAAACGATTAGTTTTTCAGAGCATTCACACAAGGTTGGCGCCGGTGGCGACACCTAAACCGTGCTGACATGACGAAAGTTTCCAACCGATTTCTCATACACAAACAGCAGTTGACCGGCGTTGCCTGGTGAAACGTTGTTGTGATGCATCGTGTAAGGCGTACCATCACGTTTCCGACTTTGGTAAAGGTCGGATTGTAGCCTATCGCGATTGCGGTTTATCGTATCGCGATATTGCTGCTCGCGTTGGTCGAGATCCAATGACTGTTAGCAGAATATGGAATCGGTGGGTTCAGGAGGGTAATACGGAACGTCGTGCTGGATCCCAACGGCCTCGTATCACTAGCAGTTGAGATGACAGGCATCTTATCCGCATGGCTGAAACGGATGGTGCAGCCACGTCTCGATCCCTGAGTCAACAGACGGGGACGTTTGCGAGACAACAACCATCTGCGCGAACAGTTCGACGACGTTAGCAGCAGCATGGACTATCAGCTCGGAGACCACGGCTGCGGTTACCCTTGACGCTGCATCACAGACAGGAGTGCTTCCGATGGTGTACTCAACGACAAACCTCGGTGCACGAATGGCAAAACGTCATCCAGGTTCTGTATACAGCATCATCATTGTCGCATCAGTGTTTTGCGACATCGCGGAGAACGCACATGGGAAGCGTGTATTCGTCATCGCCTTACTGGCGTATCACCCGGCGTGATGGTATGGGGTACCATTGATTACACGCCTCGGTCACCTCTTGTTCGCATTGACGGCACTTTGAACAGTGGACGTTACATTTCAGACGTGTTATGACCCGTGGCTCTACCATTCGTTCTATCTCTGCGAAACCCCACATTTCAGCAGGATAATTCACGATCGATGTAGCAGGTCCTGTACAGGCCTTTCTGGATACATAAAATGTTCGACTACCGCCCTGGCCAGCACATTCTCCAGGTCTCTCACCAACTGAAAACGTCTGGTCAATGGTGGCCGAGCAACTGGCTCGTCACAAAACGCCAGTCACTTCTCTTGACGAACTGTGGTATCGTGTTGAAGCTGCATGGGCAGCTGTACCTGTCTGTACACGCCATCCAAGCTCTGTTTGACTCAATGCGCAGGCTTATCGAGGCCATTATTACGGCCAGAGGTGGTTGTTCTGGGTACTGTTTTCTCAGGATCTATGCACCCAAACTGCGTGAAAATGTAATCACATGTCAGTTCTAGTATAATATTTTTGTCCAATGAACACCCGTTTATCATCTGTATTTCTTCTCGGTGTAGCAATTTTACTGGCCAGTAGTGTAGACTTTAAGTTGGTCCACCACGAGCAGGTCTTGGCACAGTTCGGGACGCGCCGCTGGCAGCGCCGCGGGCGGCGGCCGCGGGAGTTTGTCCGCGGGTGCTGACACTGGCATCCGTCAATACGTGGAGAGCGCGGGCCGGCCAGGAGCGCTCCAATTACCGCGCACGCCGCTGGAGGACATCTCCATCAGCCGCCGGCTGCACGCCACGGCCACATACCCACGCGCGCACCCCTCCCCCGCGGCCGGCTGCCGGGGGCTATTGTTTTTGTGCTCCATTCCGCCCGCCGGCGTCACAGCGCGTTTCTGAAACTCTGTTCTTTCCGTCCTAGTCCAAACGGTTTCTTCATTCCAGCCTGAATGGGGTACACATTAATTTAGAAAGGCACTCAACTATGATGAAGCTGATGACTCTACAAGCTATTGTTTTAGGGCATATTTAACAATCACAATGAAAAACCTACGCTGATTAGTTCTGTGTAGGTAAGACAGAGGATCTTAGTTACTAGGAAGGTCTCACGAAATAAGTCCCACAGGGCTGAAATCTGGGTCCGCTCGTATTACTCATGCATGTGAACGACTTTCCACGTCTACATCTACATGATTACTCTGCAATTCACATTTAAGTGCTTGGCAGAGGGTTCATCGAACCACATTCATACTATCTCTCAACCATTCCACTCCCGAACAGCGCGCGGTAAAAACGAACACCTAAACCTTTCTGTTCGAGCTCTGATTTCTCTTATTTTATTGTGACGATCGTTCCTACCTATGTAGGTTGGGCTCAATAAAATATTTTCGCATTCGGAAGAGAAAGTTGGTGACTGAAATTTCGTAAATAGATCTCGCCGCGACGAAAAACGTCTTTGCTTTAAAGACTTCCATCCCAACTCGCGTATCATATCTGCCACACTCTCTCCCGTATTACGTGATAATACAAAACGAGCTGCCCTTTTTTGCACCCTTTCGATGTCCTCCGTCAATTCCACCTGGTAAGGGTCCCACACCGCGCAGCAATATTCTAACAGAGGACGAACGAGTGTAGTGTAAGCTGTCTCTTTAGTGGACTTGTGGCATCTTCTGTCCTGCCAATGAAACGCAACCTTTGGCACGCCTTCCCCACAATATTATCTATGTGGTCTTCCCAACTGAAGTTGTTCGCAATTTTAACACCCAGGTACTTAGTTGAATTGACAGCCTTGAGAATTGTACTATTTATCGAGTAATCGAATTCCAACGGATTGCTTTTGGAACTTATGTAGATCACCTCACACTTTTCGTTATTTAGCATCAACTGCCACCTGCCACACCATACGGCAATCTTTTCTAAATCGCTTTGCAACTGATACTGGTCTTCGGATAACCTTACTAGAAGGTAAATTACAGCATAATCTGCGAACAACCTAAGAGAACTTGTGTCTGCAGTTGTACTAGGTGGTTATGACATGTACATTTTTAAAAACAAACAGAAAAATGTACAGTTGCATGGAGAAAAATTACACATGTTTTTTATTCCAATCTTTGATCACGATGTAAATTCTTTAGACGATGACCGGTTTCAGTCCGTAATGACAATCCTCAGATTTTTTTACACCATGTCCTACACTGGTGAAAAAAAGATCTGAGTATGGTCATTACTAACTGAAATCGGTCATCGTCTGACGAATTTATATTTTGATCAAAGACTGGAATAAAAAACATTTGACAGTATTGGATCACTGTTTGTATATGCGACCATGTGTTGGTGGAAAAATTACACATTTTTAATTATCGTATGCTGGCCACTGTGGCCGAGCCGTTCTAGGCGCTTCAATCTAGAACCGCACGACCGCTACTGTCGCAGGTTCGAATCCTGCCTCGGGCATGGATATGTGTGTTGTCCTTAGGTTAGTTAGGTTTAAGTAGTTCTAAGTTCTAGGGGACTCATGGTCTCAGATGGTAAGTCCCATAGTGTACACAGCCGTTTGAACCATATTTGAACATCATAATACAAATAGCAGAGCTTGGAAAAGCAATGAAAGAAGGTTATCATACACTCCTGGAAATTGAAATAAGAACACCGTGAATTCATTGTCCCAGGAAGGGGAAACTTTATTGACACATTCCTGGGGTCAGATACATCACATGATCACACTGACAGAACCACAGGCACATAGACACAGGCAACAGAGCATGCACAATGTCGGCACTAGTACAGTGTATATCCATCTTTCGCAGCAATGCAGGCTGCTATCCTCCCATGGAGACGATCGTAGAGATGCTGGATGTAGTCCTGTGGAACGGCTTGCCATGCCATTTCCACCTGGCGCCTCAGTTGGACCAGCGTTCGTGCTGGACGTGCAGACCGCGTGAGACGACGCTTCATCCAGTCCCAAACATGCTCAATGGGGGACAGATCCGGAGATCTTGCTGGCCAGGGTAGTTGACTTACACCTTCTAGAGCACGTTGGGTGGCACGGGATACATGCGGACGTGCATTGTCCTGTTGGAACAGCAAGTTCCCTTGCCGGTCTAGGAATGGTAGAACGATGGGTTCGATGACGGTTTGGATGTACCGTGCACTATTCAGTGTCCCCTCGACGATCACCAGTGGTGTACGGCCAGTGTAGGAGATCGCTCCCCACACCATGATGCCGGGTGTTGGCCCTGTGTGCCTCGGTCGTATGCAGTCCTGATTGTGGCGCTCACCTGCACGGCGCCAAACACGCATACGACCATCATTGGCACCAAGGCAGAAGCGACTCTCATCGCTGAAGACGACACGTCTCCATTCGTCCCTCCATTCACGCCTGTCGCGACACCACTGGAGGCGGGCTGCACGATGTTGGGGCGTGAGCGGAAGACGGCCTAACAGTGTGCGGGACCGTAGCCCAGCTTCATGCAGACGGTTGCGAATGGTCTTCACCGATACCCCAGGAGCAACAGTGTCCCTAATTTGCTGGGAAGTGGCGGTGCGGTCCCCTACGGCACTGCGTAGGATCCTACGGTCTTGGCGTGCATCCGTGCGTCGCTGCGGTCCGGTCCCAGGTCGACGGGCACGTGCACCTTCCGCCGACCACTGGCGGCAGCATCGATGTACTGTGGAGACCTCACGCCCCACGTGTTGAGCAATTCGGCGATACGTCCACCCGGCCTCCCGCATGCCCACTATACGCCCTCGCTCAAAGTCCGTCAACTGCACATACGGTTCACGTCCACGCTGTCGCGGCATGCTACCAGTGTTAAAGACTGCGATGGAGCTCCGTATGCCACGGCAAACTGGCTGACACTGACGGCGGCGGTGCACAAATGCTGCGCAGCTAGCGCCATTCGACGGCCAACACCGCGGTTCCTGGTGTGTCCGCTGTGCCGTGCGTGTGATCATTGCTTGTACAGCCCTGTCGCAGTGTCCGGAGCAAGTATGGTGGGTCTGACACACCGGTGTCAATGTGTTCTTTTTTCCATTTCCAGGAGTGTATATCTGTGTTGAAAATCGATATCCCGAGATCCAATTCCAGTTGCACGTTGCCGATCACACAGCTTCCAAGAGAGAAAAAAATTATTTTAAATAATTCGCGTAATGTCCGCCCCTGGTAGCTGAGTGATCAGCGCTACGGAATGTCATACCTAACGGCCCGGGTTCCGTTCACGCCTGGGTCGGAGGATTTCTCCGCTCAGGGACCGGGGCTTGTGTTGTCCTTATCATCATCATTTCATCCCCATCGACACGCAAGTCGCCGCAGGCGAACGGTCCACCCGACGGGAGGCCCTGGACTCACGGCCTTCTATATATTTGCGTAATGAACTAAATTTAAAAATTTAAAAGGTTATAGTAATCGGTTCAGTAAGAAATATACACAAAAGTTCAGCGCAACAAGAAAATTATTACACTTGCAAAATGTGAGTTAGCTTAAAGGAAGCGTAACTGATGGCACGCAAATAACAGATTGCGAAAAACTTAGCGACTTCCAATAGACTTTTATACAAAACGGCAAACCGTTCCTACATTTTTCTGTAGCTTACAAGCTTCAAGTCCTATATTTGACACAACGAAATACACTCCTCTCTTTTGGATCATCCTAATTTCCTCTATCAGTTCTGTCTCGTATGGTTCCCATACTGACGGGTAGTAGGCACAGAGTATGATGTGACAGTGCTTTATCCAAAACTTATCTTTTACCTACTGGTGAGAGCAGTACAACGAAATACACTCCTCTCTTTTGGATCATCCTAATTTCCTCTATCAGTTCTGTCTCGTATGGTTCCCATACTGACGGGTAGTAGGCACAGAGTATGATGTGACAGTGCTTTATCCAAAACTTATCTTTTACCTACTGGTGAGAGCAGGTGAATTCAGCGTAAAGAGAGCAATGAGCCACATATGAACCGTTCAACGAATTCGAAAGTGAAAGTCTCTCCACCACGTTTATAGAAGGTTCTAAGAAGTTCTGGTCTTCTACTAAAACAGTAAAGCGATAGAATCCATCTGAAAAGACCCACTATAACCAAAAACCTATGCAAACAGAGGATGACACCGACTAGGTTGAAATACGAAAACATAGTTTTCCATAACTGTTTCAGAGAGGAAGATCGCACCCTAGCTTCTCCTCTAAATCGTCACAAGGACGACAAAATGGCTAAGTGACCATGGGATAGAAAAGCGGTCATGGGATAAAGTCGTTCAACAGACAGAGATCCACTGGGCCTAAGGGGATACCAGTACGATTCTACGCACAGTAGGCGAAAGAACTTGCCCCACTTGTAGAAGCAGTGGACCGAGGGTCATGGAGGGGCCAAGTATTCCTCATGACTGGACAAAAGCTCAGGTCAATACCATTTCCACGAAGCGTCGTTGAATTGACGCAAAAATTACAGGTCTGTATCTCTAACATCGGTCAGTTGCAGAATTTTTGAACATATTTTATGCTCGTGTATTATGTCATTTCTGGACGTCAAAAATGGCCTCTGTAGGAACCAAAATGACTTTGGAAAATAGCGATGGTGTGAAATTACGCTCCCTGTGATGCTTCACGAGATCCAGAAAGCAGTAGATGCAGGCACACAGGTAGATGCCGTATTCATATGTACAGGGTGGTCCGTTGATAGTGACCGGGCCAAATATCACACGAAATAAGCATCAAACGGAAAAAATTCAAAGAACGAAACTCGTCTAGCTTGAAGGGGGAAACCAGACGGCGCTATGGTTGGCCCGCTAGATGGCGCTGCCATAAGTCAAACGGATATCAAATGCGTTTTTTATAAATAGGAACCCCGATATTTTATTACATATACGTGTAGTACGTAAAGAAATATGAACGTTTTAATTGGACCATTTGCAGCAGTAGAGCACTGTGTAAGAACAGTGGTCGGAAACAGGTACTAATCGACACGGTACAGAGACGAGCATTACGCGCTTGCAATGACAGCACGTTTCAGACCCCAAAGGCAAAGCTGCTCTTCGAAAGTCCATCTGAACAAGTTCGTAACGGAGCGGTAGGCTTTGGACAGTTGATGTCGTATACCTCGCAACAGCCCATTTCTCCCCACATTAAGCTGAGCGTCTTTAGTGGCGCAAGCAACGCGGAAACTTGAGAGCAGCTGGCGAGGACCGAGAAGTGGGCTTCGATGTTGGTGATTTGGCCTCTTTTGAAATGATGCGTGGTGTCGTCTACAGGGAGGGTACAATGAGACAAAACAAGTAGTGTGTGTAGGATTCAGTCAGGTCTGGTGCTTTTCCGTACCATGTACCCATGAAGTTTATAACATTTATCATCACCTAGAGCTGCCCTTCCTTCTACGCCTTCATGATGAGCATGCAGTGGACACTCAAGTGTCCACAGAGCTGTATGCATATGTGCCTGGTCTGAAGAACACCGCCGGTTGCGGAGGCCGAGCGGTTCTGGGCTCTTCAGTCCGGAACCGCGCGACCGCTACTGTCGCAGGTTCGTATCCTGCCTGGGGCATGGATGTGCGTGATGTCCTTAGGTTAGTTAGGTTTAAGTAGTTCTAAGTTCTAGGGGACTGATGACCTAAGATGCTAAGTACCACAGCTCTCAGAGCCATTTGAACCATTTGAAGAAGGCACCATATCGCACATTATCGCACTTCGACTGTCCCGCTAGATCGCCCGACCTGCCTATCATATGTCAGGGATAATTTGGAAGAGCACCTGAAATTGTCCAAACATCAAACTCTCAATTTGGTAGCCTTCTACGATTCATTTAGTTTGATGCGACATACCTATTCAGAAACATGTGGGTCTCCTCCCCTCTCCCTCATCCCAAACCCTTCCACCTCGCAGGACCATTGTCAAGCTAGTTCGATATTCAAAGTATTCACAGAGCAACTCAGACTTCCTGTAACACGATGGTACTCTCAGAATCGGACGTCCTGCCGTCAGAACCGCCTCTGGTTCCTTAGATTACCTAACGCAACACTGACTGTCATCTAACGGAGCTTCACGTTCTATTTCACTCACCTGTATATTATTCTTGCCAGCAGCTCGGATGCATTAATCGCGTAGCCTGTTCTAAGGACAAAAAGTGAGAACCATTACTATCGTATGGGCAAAACTGTGTAATGAAGACGTGAGTAATGAAGTACCAGCAAGTTATTCTGCCACTCGACGTCATTTAGTAGAAAATACTCCTCTATTTGCATTGTGTGGATCTGGCGATGCATTCATGTCGGTGGGGCTGAAAGCGCCCTCTACCTAAGGCAGGAAATCTTTATTCCACGGAGCGGCACTAACTGCGATTTATCTACGGGAGCGCAGAAAGGAAGGCGAGCAAATAGCAGCGTTATACTCCTCGGACGCTGATGAAAGACCGTCCCGTTTGCCTGCGAGGTCCGGCGCGGACTAGAGCGTCCTTTCCAGATAGCGTCTGTCGGCAAATTAAGGAGGCATTACCTGGACCACTATTAATATTCATTAGCGCACGCTTCGTTATGGAAAAAAAGAAGCTAATTTAGTTTTTAAATGGAAACAGAGGAGCTGTTTTAGCTGCTGTCCGCACCCTCTTCTAGATTATTTATCTCCATCAGTTCCAGTCACGTCTCTTCAGAGGCCCTCAGAGACAGCAGCTGTCGAGAACGAATGTGAGGCAATCCTGATTAAACCAAGGACGCACGCGCAATGAGCTACTCTAGCGGAACTAGTAAAATGATTTGGGCCATCATCAGCGTCCTTATTGCTTGACAACATGTATGTCTGCTGAAACGCGGACGGGCCGGTGTCTGTTTTCACACTCAGAATTCTTCATAATGTCTAACAATCTCCCTAACAGTTGCAAAAATCCCCAATACACCACACCGAAATGGCTAAATCACTCAGTTTGAGTTACAGGTTGCCTCTGAGACCTGAGTTTCTCCTGACGTATACAACTTCCAAATAACTCCCGGGAATTCAGCCAGGTAACTCTTTCAGCGATCGCCGATATTTTGGCGGGAGAGCACACCGCCATTTTCAAGGCAAACTGCAACGGACAGGCGACAGACATGCAAATTCAAAACCTCGGTTCACGGATTGATGCAGGAAAGATAAAACACACTGAACCCTAGAGCCACCAAAGATGACCAAACTCAGAGCTATCGATAGTGAGACTACAAACTCGCAGGTGAGGTAGCACTGACTCTGTTTTTTGACAAGGGAGAGAGCCAGATTCGAAACAGAGTTTAAACAGAAACCTCCATCCCTGTTAACGAGGTAGCTCGCTAATTTTACCTCAACTGCCTCCTTAATAACACTGTCCAAGTAGCTGGCCGTGCGTGCCAATATCTCGGTATAACAAGGTGTGACCAGTATCCAAGCATGTGTTCGGCAATAGCAGATCTACTTGGCTGCTGCAATCGTGTGTGCCGTTTATGCTCAGTACATCGGTCCTCCACGGTCCTGATAGTTTGACCGATGCATGCCATGCCACAGCTACAAGGAATACGATATACACCCGCCTTAGGCAGACCAAGGTCATCTTTAACAGAACTCAAAAGCTCTCTAATTTTAGATGGAGGTCGGAAAACACATTTCACATCGTATTTCCGTAAAATACGACCGATCTTGTTGGATGTATTTCCTACGTAAGGCAAGAAGGCAGTAGACATAGGTGTTGACTCAGAATTATCATCAATCACCCGATGTACAGTTGGTCGATAGCGCAACGCACGTTCAATCTGTGTATCACTATAACCATTTTCACGAAACGTATCTTCAAGATGGGACAGCTCAGGTGGCAAAGTCTCGGCGTCAGAAACGACGTGTGCCTTGTGTACCAAGGTACGAAGTACCCCTGCACTCTGAGCCGGATGGTGACAACTATTAGCCTGTAAGTCTGTGTGAGTACGTTTCCTGTAGACTGCATGTCCCAATGATCCATCATCCTTCCTTCTAACCAAGGGAAGGTAACCATCCTCTTCCACCTCCATCGCAAAACGAATGTTCGGGTGGATCGAGTTCAGATGTTCTAGAAAGGCATTCAAATTCTCCCTACCATGAGGCCAAATGACAAACGTATCTTCAACATATCTAAAGAAACAGGCGGGTTTCAAAGGCGCCGACTCCAATGCACGTTTCTCGAAGTCTTCCATAAACAAATTTGCGATCACAGGAGACAACGGACTACCCATCGCAACTTCTTCTGTCTGCTCGAAATACTGGTCATTGAATAAGCAGTAAGTGGATGTCGACACATGCCGAAAGAGATTAGTTAATTCAGCACCAAACCTGGCCTCAATTAACCGCAACGGATCAGACAGACGAAGACGAGTGAACAGAGTGACCACATAGAAACTCACTGAAATATCAGATTCATTCAACCGCAGTCCCTCCAAATGACGTAAAAAATCATCTGATTTCCTGATATGATGTTCACAACGACCTACTTGTGGACTCAAAAGAGAAGCCAGATGCTTGGCTACACGAAATGTCGGAGCGCCGATGTTACTATCGGCGGTCGCTGAAAGTGTTACCTGACTGAGTTCCCCGAAGTTATTTGATACAGGCTGCCTATCTAACGTGTTATAGGGCCACCAAGAGCCTTACAGTATTTCCAATAATTTGTGTCGTCTATGCCACATCTCCACATTTGTTGTTATGCTTTAATGTACAGCGTAAACGTCCAGTCTAGAAATATTCATACTGCTGTAAGCTAGCAACGTTCGTAATTGTTGTGTGACGCAACAGAAGGTCTCGGAGAATCGAGGGTGGCGGGAGGGGGGGGGGGGGGTTGTGTAAAGGCTGATGGAGACAATAGAAACAACCTGGACTCACCTACCAGGCTTGCAGCAAAGAGCCGAATCATTATTTCGATTTACTGCTCGTTAATATACGGAGTGTTATTCGTACAAAATTGACCTTCGATTGTGAAGATTGTAGATAACGTATAGGAATGTTTGACACAGAACTGAATGCAATTTATCTTCAAGTTTTGTTCCCACCGAACACTGTGACATGCCTATCTTCCCACTAGGTGGCATGCGCGAGTGAGTTATTCCAACAGTCATCCTATAGTCCTATAACAGTGCAGAGCCTAGCCACCAAGGTCAGCTGATTTAACCCCAACGGAATTCTGTGTACTGGGTTACAGTCGTATGTAGGCTGTTTAGGTTTTCAAGTTGGCAACGCCACGTAGCGCTCTGTATGAAAATCACTGACTATGCTGTGTGCAGTCTGTGGCTGGTTGGCATTGTAGGGGTATTCGCTATTGTAGTGTTGGGCAGTTGGATGTGAACAGCGCGCAGCGTCGTGCAGTTGGAGGTGAGTCGCCAGCAATGGTGGATGTGGGGAGAGAGATGGCAGAATTTTGAGAGTGGACCATCTGGACGTGTGTCCATCAGATAAATTTGTAAGACTGGATGTCATGCTTTTGAACACTATTGAGGTAAATACATTGTTTGTTCTCCATCAAAATCTTTCGTTTGCTAACTATACCTATCAGTAGTTAGTGCTTTCAGCAGTTAGAATCTTTTATTTAGCTGGCAGTAATGGCGCTCGCTGTATTACAGTAGTTTGAGGAACAAAGGTTTTTGTGAGGTAAGTGATTCATGAAAGGTATAGGTTATTGTTAGTCAGGGCCATTCTTTTGTAGGGATTACTGAAAGTCAGACTGCGTTGCGCTAAAAATATTGTGTGTCAGTTTAGTGATGATCAGAATAAGTACAGAGAGAAATGTCTGAGTTCGTTCAGCTTTGCTCAGCAGTTTGAAAATCACATAACGTAAGAGGTTTACCAGCACAGTAATTCAAAAACTTTTCTAAGGGGATGTTTCACAGTAAAGAGAGAGTGTTTGTTCCTCCGCTTCTGGAAAACATCTACAAGCAGTTGCCACGACACAGCAAGGCTTGCTCAATAGAATTTGGCACGAAAGTGATAGCAGACGATGCATTAGTCCTGTTACGAAAGGTACCTAGATCGAATATTTGTAAATAAAAGTTGAAGATATACTGTATTATTTACCTCTTCCCCAGTTAAAGGATACTTTTCTATAACCAATTTATAAACACCCTGCACAGTACATCTCCAACCAGGTTGCTGACATTACCCGCTCTGATAACGTCTTAAGGGGAGGTTCACTATCTTTCGCCTGAAAAAGCATGTCTTTTGAGAATTTTACAGATGCCAATGTCAAATTTGGTCATAATGTTTATTGACATTTCCTCTTCAAACCGGAATTTTGTCAACCGTAAATGTCGAAGAGCAAAGGCGGAAGTGCCGTCGTAACGAAACAAAATTTCGATGTAGACCTCTACCCGCAGAATGTCACAGGTCAGCCGGCTCGTCTGAAATCGAAATTAAGTTGACGTTAGCGAATTATGTAAGATTATTTAGGAGTTGTACCTCGCTTAAGTTATTTGGACCATAGGAAACAAACTAGCGGGCATTTGAAAAAAAATAGGGCTTATTTTTCATCGATTTTTCGACTTCGTCGGCCAAGTAAAAATATTTCTAGTAGACGGGTCGGAATACATGTGGTACAACTCCTAGACAATTGTGTTAGCTTCGTCGGAAACAAAGAATCATGCCAATCTGTTCAGTAGATTTGAAGTTACCATACCACGTGATAAAAAGTCGTCATTTCGAGAAAAACGTGTTTGTAGTTTTGACTACATATAAATGCAATACTATGCAACGTACAGTCACGCTGATATTCCGGGCCCATAAACTAGTCCTTCCTCTTCCTCATAGAGGGCGTTCTGCTCCATCTTGGCCATTCTGCGCTGCTCCAGAGCCGCTCGTACGGTCGGTGCCAAACGGTTTTCGGCCGCCTGAATCCGGTGGTCGTACGAATGCTTGGTGAACTGCGTCGAATAGAGTCCCAGGGTGACGTCCATCGTTGTCATGGTCTTCAGAATTGCTGAATATCCTTCGTTGAAGCTGCTCACTGCCAGGAAAGTCGCAATCTCCACAGTCAAATGTTTAAAATGGCTCTAAGCACTATGGGACTTAACATCTGAGGTCATCCGTCCCCTAGACTTAGAACTACGTAAACCTAACTAACTTAAGGACTTCACACACATCCATGCCCGAGGCAGGATTCGAACCTGCGACCGTAGCAGCCACGCGGATCCGGACTGATGCTATTAGAACCGCTCGACCACAGTGGCCGGCCTACCATCCTATTAGTAATGAATCCTACTCCCGTTGTACCATTTTCTGCTGCTGTTGATAATACCCTAGGCACATCTGACGAGTAACTCTTATCGTCTTCCCATGGGACTTTGCTGATCCCTACTATACATAGACTGAGCCTTTTCATTTCCCTTTTCGGATTTTCTAGATCCCCTACCATGTTAGAGCATCTGACATTCAACGCCCTGACTCGTAGAACGCATTTCTTTCCCTCGTTATTCAGTCTTATTTTGATAGTCCCTCCCTCCTCCAGGATATGTGAATGGATAAAAGAATATTAGGAAATCTTTTGCCAATGACAAGATCATTCATTTATAGACCACATGTCCTGTCGATACACATTATGTGTCTTTTATGCAGTGGGCTCCACTGCCTTCAGCATTCTCAGTCCGTTGACCATTGCTGATACTTCCGCCTTTAGGGGCAGTTTTCCGCCTCAAGGAGAAGAGAGTGCCTTGTAGCTCTGCCCGCCCCTCCGCCCTCTTTGACAAAGCCGTTGGCAGAATGAGGGTGATTTCTTATGCCGGACGTCTTCGACCGTCAGTGCAGCCGCACACAACTGTGGCTCCATCAATATTGGCACGTGTTTCAACTCTCACTGGATGTGGTCGACGGATCACAGACACCTTGCTTCCCAACGGGACGTCTCCGTTGATAACGCTGGTACTCTCGTCCACCAATTTGGGTACTCAAATGGGTTTGCCTGCTGGGTTCCCCTCTGCCTAACGAGGAGTCTCCATCTGTTTGTCTCGTTGAAAGATGCACTCCATGGGAAGCAACACGTCGATTGTGGTGAGGTTTTTGAAGCAGCAAGACGTTCAGGACACATCTATAGCAGGTATTCTCAAGCAACTCCGTCGTGCTTCACTTCTTAAATTATCTTGACACCCCAACCCCACATATGTTGGTTTCCTTCCTCAGCAACCTCTCATAATACTCATAAGAGGGACAAAAACTGCTCACCAAATCTACTTGCTCTTCTTGCTGAACTGGGGCAGTCATTCCGAGTCTGCACCCAAAAGCTTTTACAAGGGAATTTGATTTAAATTCATTTCGAAGTGTTCTTCCAGCTGAGAGTTCTATTAGCATATCCTGTTCCACTGCTGACATGTAGTTTTTTATAATCGTATCAAACAGATTGTTGACGAAATTTTTCGAAATCTACTACTCTAATTGTGCTAACTTCACCTACATCGATTGCCTCCACGAAATGGTTCAGACAAAAGTCATCTCATAGTTACCCTTCTTCATCTGCGTTTTCTAAGATTTCTCTTAAACGCGTCACAATTACCCTTATCTGTGTGTTGTTTCCCAAGATTTCTCTTAAACGGAAGCTCAGAAAGATGATATTGCTATTTCGGCCTTGAAGTGATATGTTAAGACAATTATCGTCATTCAGTTACTCAACAACGTCGACCAAGTAGCGCAATGTTAGTAGCCATATTTCGCCTATAGATAGAGCCGTGAGTTGGGACCCCTGTTCAATAGGAAAAGACGACGATCATCCTTCAGCTCCACAACGCAACGAAGAACTTTACAGCGAGACAACCAACGTACCTCCAACTGCAATGCAAGCGCATCATTAGCACAACCCATCTCCTCATAAAGCATGGCATATAGCCTACTGTTTACAACTCCACTCGTGTGTTTTCGATCGTACTACTTTAGAAGCCAATGCTTCCCAATGTACTGTGCAATGTGTTTATTTTAGAGAAGGAGAAACAGTGCACATTAGTGCCTGAACTCTTAGCTGCTGTAAATGATGCCACCCACCAACTCCCACCCCGGCGGTACACATACAAAGAAAACTTCTCAACGACACATTTATGTAGACAGAAAATACACTCCTGGAAATGGAAAAAAGAACACATTGACACCGGTGTGTCAGACCCACCATACTTGCTCCGGACACTGCGAGAGGGCTATACAAGCAATGATCACACGCACGGCACAGCGGACACACCAGGAACTGCGGTGTTGGCCGTCGAATGGCGCTAGCTGCGCAGCATTTGTGCACCGCCGCCGTCAGTGTCAGCCAGTTTGCCGTGGCATACGGAGCTCCATCGCAGTCTTTAACACTGGTAGCATGCCGCGACAGCGGGACGTGAACCGTATGTGCAGTTGACCGACTTTGAGCGAGGGCTTATAGTGGGCATGCGGGAGGCCGGGTGGACGTACCGCCGAATTGCTCAACACATGGGGCGTGAGGTCTCCACAGTACATCGATGTTGTCGCCAGTGGTCGGCGGAAGGTGCACGTGCCCGTCGACCTGGGACCGGACCGCAGCGACGCACGGATGCACGCCAAGACCGTAGGATCCTATGCAATGCCGTAGGGGACCGCATCGCCACTTCCCAGCAAATTAGGGACACTGTTGCTCCTGGGGTATCGGCGAGGACCATTCTCAACCGTCTCCATGAAGCTGGGCTACGGTCCCGCACACCGTTAGGCCGTCTTCCGCTCACGCCCCAACATCGTGCAGCCCGCCTCCAGTGGTGTCGCGACAGGCGTGAATGGAGGGACGAATGGAGACGTGTCGTCTTCAGCGATGAGAGTCGCTTCTGCCTTGGTGCCAATGATGGTCGTATGCGTGTTTGGCGCCGTGCAGGTGAGCGCCACAATCAGGACTGCATACGACCGAGGCACACAGGGCCAACACCCGGCATCATGGTGTGGGGAGCGATCTCCTACACTGGCCGTACACCACTGGTGATCGTCGAGGGGACACTGAATAGTGCACGGTACATCCAAACCGTCATCGAACCCATCGTTCTACCATTCCTAGACCGGCAAGGGAACTTGCTGTTCCAACAGGACAATGCACGTCCGCATGTATCCCGTGCCACCCAACGTGCTCTAGAAGGTGTAAGTCAACTACGCTGGGCAGCAAGATCTCCGGATCTGTCCCCCATTGAGCATGTTTGGGACTGGATGAAGCGTCGTCTCACGCGGTCTGCACGTCCAGCACGAACGCTGGTCCAATTGAGGCGCCAGGTGGAAATGGCATGGCAAGCCGTTCCACAGGACTACATCCAGCATCTCTACGATCGTCTCCATGGGAGAATAGCAGCCTGCATTGCTGCGAAAGGTGGATATACACTGTACTAGTGCCGACATTGTGCATGCTCTGTTGCCTGTGTCTATGTGCCTGTGGTTCTGTCAGTGTGATCATGTGATGTATCTGACCCCAGGAATGTGTCACTAAAGTTTCCCCTTCCTGGGACAATGAATTCACGGTGTTCTTATTTCAATTTCCAGGAGTGTAAATTGAGAAGAAAGAAAATATCTTCACTTGTACTCCGTAGCAGACTTTACACAATGTGATTAACTTTTCCCATTTGGATTATTAGGAGCGATCTGTTTTACTTCATAAAAAAAATTTTAGAGTCTAGATGGCATAGATTATTCCCCATTTTCTACAACTGGTTTCGTAAGATACAGCTGTCACCTTCTGGCCTTAAAAATTATTCGGTCACAAAACGCGTTCTTTGTAATTTGGAAGCTCATACCATCATGTCACAATGCTGGATAAAATGTATCACATTATACAAAGTTTTGTAAGAAAAAAATTACAATTAAAAAGCACACGGACATGTCCGCATAGGTAGCACTCACGGATCATTGTCAAGTCTTAAAAATCACAATATACAGTACAATGCACATTTTCATAAATTTCTTCGTTTGATTGACATGTTCCATTCATTGATTATAATTATCCCCTTAGACGAGGCATGTGGTACAACTGAAAATGAAAGTCCTCGTACATTTCAATTTTCGTCACATTAGCGTAAAAAAAAAGAAGCTGGGAAAGATTTTCGATACCAGTACCATCATCTGGTTGCAGGGTGAGTTTCGGACTGTCACAAAGACCTAGTGACAACTGATCAGCTGAGGATGATGTCGACGTCATAATCTCGCCAAAACTTACTCCATCCATGTTTTTGCACGCTTTGATAACTGCGGGAAGAAGTAATTTCTCACCAATAATGTGTGCTGATTTGGAATTTTTAATTAAGTAAGATAACTCTAAGAATTTTCATATGACTTTCTTAGAAAATGATACCTGGGTTTTGAAGAATCTGTGACTTCCATTTAGTTGTTGCTCTCGATGCTTAAACAAAATGTGTGGGTTCACTTACATGGTCAGAATGTTTTGTCTGCAGGTGTCTCTTTAGTTTTATAGGTTCCATACAATCGTTGGCGAAAATCTCCAAATGAATAACGCATTGTGCTAGTATCTCATTATTCAACAGAATTCTGGTAAAGCCTCATGTCAGACGATAAACTTGATAGGTACACACTTTGGTTTCGCGTTTAGAACTAACGTTACTGACAGCAAAAAGGGAATGTGATTAAACACATGTCTCTTTCCTTATAAGAACCTTTGAAGGGGAACAGGCACTAGGTGAATCGCTTCCAGGGAATCTGTTCTTACTGCTGTGTATCAGCCACTTATTCATGGCACTGTTGGAATTTATATCAGTTTATTTTAAATGCGGTTAACTGCTCTCCCTAAACAGGGACTAGAACTCAACTCCTGGCAACTTTAGTTACACTCAGATTATTCTTATTTACATACTAAATTTTTTATACTTCTTCTTGTGTAAACATGCTTACTCACACCAAATAGATTTGCTTTCCAGTGGGCGACAGAGAACGTAACGTACCTGAAAAAGAAGAAACATTGATTTAGAATGTGAAAACGGATTGTGGAGACATAGGAAACAAGACTTGATGTTTAGGATTTGACAGACACTGACAGTTAAAGGAAGCTAAAAATTCTTTGTAACACAATATCTACCCAAAAATGTATGGAACTGCCATAAAGCCGCTATTCAGCATATCCAAATATCACTGAAAAATGAATTCAACAGAACTCTTTTCAACAAATATAGGATAGAAAATGTCAATTTACAGAAATGTCTACAAAGGTCTTACCATGTTTATTTTACTCTACTGCTAAAATTTCAGAATGTTGTTGTAATATCAAATGACGGAAGAAAAATGTAATGCAGAATAAGTATTTTGCATAAGAGTGTGATCTTCATTCCACAGGTCACTACTGAACAGTTTCTCAATAAGAATAATTATTTTCAGAATATTAATTTAAAAATTGGTACACGGTTGGTCATAAGGGAATAAATATGTATACGGTAAAGCGCATAAAAAGTGCTTGTGTTAATTCTCAGTATTTTCAGACAAGAAAATCCTTCACTCCTTTTACATAGAGTGTTTCGTCTGCCCCTACCCGTGGGCTTCATGCAACCCACAAAGTCTTATGAAATGATGCGCAAGATTTTCATATTCTCTTGCTCACTACGTGCAAACTGTTAGCCCTACTGGAAAAATCAACAGAACCATTTTCTATGAAATTTTATGAAGGTCAGTTTTGTACTGGGACACACTTTGGCTGGAGGCCACAGTTTTCCAGTTGTTCAAGCAAAACTTGTTTAAAGGTCACTTTAGTATGTTTCTCTCGAATAACTCGAAAATCGTAGCCCTCTCGGAAACTTGTCCCAGTACAAAATTTAGCTATATTAAATATCTTACAGAAAGATCCTCTTCGTTTTTTCTTGTAGGCCTAACAATTTGCTTGTAGCAAGCGAGAGATTATGATTATTTACTTCATGGTTTTTCAAGAACTTGGAGGTTGCGTAAAGCCCATAGGAAGGGGCAGGTCAATCACCTTGTATCTATTGATCACACTACTTAGGAGCAGTACACAGCACTCCTTTGGATATCGGTTGTCGCAGTTTTGAACCCACCAAGTGTTCGTTGGAACTGGTAATTCTGTATTTGGTTGAATTAGCAGAACAATATTGACTAGTATCCACACTGGAATTATGAAATTATGAATCAAAATACTGAGGTAGAACAACCAGACAGCAGTTACCACAACCGTCAGGCATTAGAGACGATGACTGAGAAGTGGGTGAGTCAGGTCTGAATCTGTCTTACAGTGAACAGTAAAGGAAGCCCAACTGAAAACGGAATCAAAGTTCAAAGCAAAGTTTTAAGACTTACCGATGACGCCATAATTCCGTCAGAGACTGCAGAAGACTTGGGAGACCGACTGAATGTGAGGAATGGTACACTCCTGGAAATTGAAATAAGAACACCGTGAATTCATTGTCCCAGGAAGGGGAAACTTTATTGACACATTCCTGGGGTCAGATACATCACATGATCACACTGACAGAACCACAGGCACATAGACACAGGCAACAGAGCATGCACAATGTCGGCACTAGTACAGTGTATATCCACCTTTCGCAGCAATGCAGGCTGCTATTCTCCCATGGAGACGATCGTAGAGATGCTGGATGTAGTCCTGTGGAACGGCTTGCCATGCCATTTCCACCTGGCGCCTCAGTTGGACCAGCGTTCGTGCTGGACGTGCAGACCGCGTGAGACGACGCTTCATCCAGTCCCAAACATGCTCAGTGGGGGACAGATCCGAAGATCTTGCTGGCCAGGGTAGTTGACTTACACCTTCTAGAGCACGTTGGGTGGCACGGGATACATGCGGACGTGCATTGTCCTGTTGGAACAGCAAGTTCCCTTGCCGGTCTAGGAATGGTAGAACGATGGGTTCGATGACGGTTTGGATGTACCGTGCACTATTCAGTGTCCCCTCGACGATCACCAGTGGTGTACGGCCAGTGTAGGAGATCGCTCCCCACACCATGATGCCGGGTGTTGGCCCTGTGTGCCTCGGTCGTATGCAGTCCTGATTGTGGCGCTCACCTGCACGGCGCCAAACACGCATACGACCATCATTGGCACCAAGGCAGAAGCGACTCTCATCGCTGAAGACGACACGTCTCCATTCGTCCCTCCATTCACGCCTGTCGCGACACCACTGGAGGCGGGCTGCACGATGTTGGGGCGTGAGCGGAAGACGGCTTAACGGTGTGCGGGACCGTAGCCCAGCTTCATGGAGACGGTTGCGAATGGTCCTCGCCGATACCCCAGGAGCAACAGTGTCCCTAATTTGCTGGGAAGTGGCGGTGCGGTCCCCTACGGCACTGCGTAGGATCCTACGGTCTTGGCGTGCATCCGTGCGTCGCTGCGGTCCGGTCCCAGGTCGACGGGCACGTGCACCTTCCGCCGACCACTGGCGACAACATCGATGTACTGTGGAGACCTCACGCCCCACGTGTTGAGCAATTCGGCGGTACGTCCACCCGACCTCCCGCATGCCCACTATACGCCCTCGCTCAAAGTCCGTCAACTGCACATACGGTTCACGTCCACGCTGTCGCGGCATGCTACCAGTGCTAAAGACTGCGATGGAGCTCCGTATGCCACGGCAAACTGGCTGACACTGACGGCGGCGGTGCACAAATGCTGCGCAGCTAGCGCCATTCGACGGCCAACACCGCGGTTCCTGGTGTGTCCGCTGTGCCGTGCGTGTGATCATTGCTTGTACAGCCCTCTCGCAGTGTCCGGAGCAAGTATGGTGGGTCTGACACACCGGTGTCAATGTGTTCTTTTTTCCATTTCCAGGAGTGTATATTGAGAAGAGATTAAAATATGAATTTCAATAAAAGTAAATCAATGGCAGCGGTATGTGATCGAATTAAATGAGCTGATGCTCGAGGAATTATACATTAGGAGATGAGGCAGTAAAAGTAGTGCTATTTCGTCATCAAAATAATTGTCCAGGTTCGAAGTAAAGAGGATGCAAGAACCAGAGTGGCGGGGGTACGAAAGGCGTATGTCAAGGAAAACACACTCAACGGTCGTGCCGAGGTTGATACGCCGGTTCCCCCCAGATCACCAAAGTTAAGCACCATCTCATAATCGGGTGTGGCCAGTATTTGGATGGGTGACCCTTTGGGTACTCTGCACTCTGATGATAGTTTTCCATTGTCTTTACGGAACAGGGGAAAGGAAGGTCGTTGCTAAAGTCCCTGATCATCAGTCTTTTGGGCAATTTCCTGGATTAAATTGCAAACCTCTCCGCAAAGTCCCATGAAGTGAGTGCATGTGACTCTACTGATGTTGATCCGTCCTTTGGATGAGGAACTTAAGCTCCGCGTTCACGTTGGTGTTTTTTGAGAGCAGTAGATTATATACCAGCAACTGGCCTCAAACTCTCCCTTCGCCTTATGACTTCAACACGAACATGACACTAAACTAACCCGCCCGCCCCCCCCTCCCCCGGCTCCTCGCCCTGCATACACACACACGCAACATACATACATACACTTCATTCACCTATACTTAACAAGTACGCTTAGGCACACAGGTGTTCGGGAAGAAAAGGTGCCGGCGTGCTCGTAGGGAAAACATTTCCAATCAGGTGGATGACGCTGTCCTTTGGCGTCTCCCAGTCATTCTTACTCAGCGTTCACAGCCTCTTTTAAGTATTACCTATTTTTATACATTACAAAAGAAACTGCTTCAAGGATCTTACGAGAGAAGTTTCTACGAAGGCCACAGCATTGTAAGACATGGGGGAAACCGTTCAAGATGTTGACTGAAGAGGTTGCGGGGTCTACAACCAAGCCCACAGTTCGTGAAGAGGATGGCTCAACGACGGCTGGCTGGAAGCCTAAAGGAGAATTGTCTGCTAGCCATCCTGTATCCTCATGATAACACAAACTCAGGTAGTGAAATACACGCACAATCTTCGACTGAACTAGATTACGAATACGACAGTCAGCTTTTGGTATTACCTTTCGCTCAAGAAGGAGCTGCTGTCACATTTACCAAGCTCGAAAATGATAAGGTGCATGGTCCAGATGGCGTAAGACTAAGGTCATGCGAATGGTAAGTCCACTATAAGCGTCATCCGTGACAGAATTACTAAACGAGGCTTTGTCAATAGGTGAGATCCCTGCGATAACGAAAAGAGCTAGAGCAGTAGTGATTAAAAAGGGGAAGGGTAGATACCGGGTATCACTGAAAGTCTACTGCCCAATTTCCTTAGTAAACGTCTCTGCCAAAGGTCATGAACGTCAGCATTGTGACAAACTGCAGACGCACAGGGAACTATTTCCTCTAAACCAGTCTCAATACGAGTTCAGAAAAGGCAAGTACACAGATGACGCGGCTGATAAGAGCCTTTCAGACTGCAGAAAATTCCACAGAGAAGCGTGCAATAGCGCTCATTATCGACATCGTCTTTGGTGACGTGTGATGTTCTACACGACTCCGAGATCTCAGACTCCCTAGTTACCTGTATAAGAGCTTTGTCGATTACTGTAATGGACATGGGGTCCAGTGCCTTGTGGGTGAAAGCAATGTAATAGAAAATTACCCAGGTCTGTCCTCAAGGGTCCATAAGTGGTCCACTCTTCTGGACCGCTGTCACATCTGTTAGACGGGTCAGATGCTACTGAGGATGTTGTTTCATACGCAGACGACATCGTAGTAATTGCGCCTGCAGACTCCAGGGCGAGTCTTGAGAAAAAAGGATGTGCTTGCTCAGAAGCACCATTGTTGCGAGGGCAACAAACTGACGAGCTGACGATAGCTGATCATAAAACCACGTGTATACATGTGAAAGGAAGACATTCTCTTCCCTGAGTCTTGACCGAATCCCCCTAAGCCGCAGCTCTGTTTTCATGGTATTCAGCCATTGTTCTAGACGAGAAATGAACATTTCCAGAAAATATAAAGCTGTTAAAATTATGCATAAGGTCCCCAGTGGTGGTACCCTTAAAACTAAAACTGCTGCTGCACGTGGTTTGGTCACGTCTCGAAGGTATCTTCAACGCCATTGCGGACTCCGCAGCTAATGTCTGGACGCATCGTCTTCGAATAGGCAGCTACAATATTGCTACGAATTCAGCAGAGCGTACTTCTGAGGCTCACTGGTGCCTTGCACACTACACCTGTCAAGGGCTTGCTGCTGAGTAACGGGATATGTTCGTTGGATATCGTGGCACCTTGCAGAGCAGGGGTGCATTGGTTGGGACGCCAAAATTCACGTGCATGTGATCACAGGAACTCATACAACTGATAAGTCATCCTGGAACACTTAAATCACTGCAAGACTGGTATACAGCATTATCCTGGTTAGGCAGAGGCTCAAAGGACACGACCTTGGGTATGGTTCACCTATTAACAGGTCACAGTAAATATCCCAAACACTGCATCGAATGGGATTGAGTAATACACCAAAAATGAGAGAAGGTTCCGCTGATTAGGACATTTTCAGGTGCTCCCATTTGCAGGTAGAGAGAGACTCCCTCCGTGTAATAGGCGCTGCTCATGCATGATACCAAAGATAATAGCTTAACCCTGTGATACAGCTTGCAACATCGCTGCTCGCTCACATGTAATAGCTCGAGAGCGAAGACATGCCATTACTGTACTTTCGATTAATACTGAAATGACACCTATCAACTGCATTAAGGACGCTTAACGTGTAGCCACAGGACATGTGGCCTGTAACTGAGGAAGTGTCATGATGATCACTCCATAGGTAAAAGATACCGGACCTGTTCCCCATTCGGATCGCCGGCAGTGAGCTACCAAAAGAGAATTGACCATAAGAACAGGATTGAATAACCAACGAAATGAAAACGTTCTAAGAGTGGGTAGTGGAGACTGAACAGCTTCAACATGGTAAGGAAGCCAGTAAACCTGAAAAGGGAAATGCAAAATCTCAGTCTAGGTATAGTCGGGGTCACGGAATTTAAATGGCAAGAAGACAAGGATTTCTGGTCAGGTGAGAATAGGGTAATATCAACAGCAGCAGAAAAGGGTATAACGGGAGTAAAATTCGTTAGGAAGAGGAAGGTGGAGGTGAGAGTGTGCTATTGTGAACAGTTTAGTGATAGGGATGCTCTTATCAGAATCGACACTAAATCAACACCAACAACGATAGTTCATGTGTACATTCCGACGACGAAACATGTAGAGGGAGGGATAGAGAAAGTATATGATGATACTGAAAGGTAATACAGTAAGTAAAAGGAGATGAAAATCTAAAAGTCACGGGGGACTGGAATGGAGCTGTAGGGGAAGGAATAGAACAGAAGGTTCCAGAGGATATGGACTAGAGACAAGGAGAGAGAGAGGAGAAAGACTAATAGAGCTCTGTAATAAATTTCAGTTAGTAATAGCGAATCTGTTCAAGAATCGCAATAGGAGGAGATGTACTTCGCAAAGGCCAGGTGATACGGGAAGATTTCAATTAGACAGAGATTCCGAAATCAGATACTGGATTTTAAGGCTTACCCAGGAGCAGATATATACTGAGATCAAAATTAGTAGTGCTGAAGTGTAGGTTGAAGCTTGACATTAGTCAGAAAGAAGCAACACGGAAATAAATGTGATACGGAAGTACTAAGGATTGACGAGTAACGCTTGAAGGTCTCTGAGTCTATAGACACAGCCATAAGGAATAGCTCAGTATCCAGTACACTTCAAGAGGAACGTAAATCTCTAGGAAGGACAATCACAGAGGCTGGAAAGGAAACCGCAGGTATAAGTAGGATAATTGCGAAGAAACCATGGGTAAGTGAAAAAATGCTTGCGTTGATCGACGAAAGAAGGAAGCACAAAAATGTTCAGGGAAATTCACTAATATAGATATACCAGTAGCTGAGGAATTAAATAAAAAGAAAGTGCAGAGACGCTAAGAAAAATGGCTGCATGCCTAAGAAAAAGGTCTAATCTTGACACTAAAAAGGTTTTCATGTGATTTTTACAGAATTACCTTACTTATTCCCCCACAGTAAACATAAAATGTCCTCGATCGACATGTAAACACTTGTCTCCTAGCCCTGCATCAACTGAGCAGCTGCAGTTCCGATGAGCGCACACAGTTTGTGTTTGCCGAAACAACAAGGAAAGAGCAATCTATACCACAAGCGGCACCTTTGCAGCAAGGAAATATACAATGGGCAAGGAAAAGACTGGACGAAACCATTTTTTATTGGCATCACCGACATCTGGCATCATCTCTATCATGACATTAGCTATAACATTATGACAATTGCAGATAACCTACTCGCATGGAAGACTAGGATCTGTGAGACAATAAGGGCCAATAGCGGATTTTCACCTGAGTTTCAACTGCTGTTACCAGTCCCGAGAAAGGGAAACCGTATCGGTAGGACAAGTGGGTGGTGTGAATGGTAAGCACTGTACACCCAGCTATGATGAAGAGCTTAGGAAGTAGGAGACGTGTTGGGAAGAAGCCTGAACGTATCTTTCATTACAATAATTACATGAAGTGTGTGGACAGAGTAGACCTGTATTTGTCGTAGTGCTTAATCATGAAAAAGACTATCAAATGGAGAAAGGAGGTAGTCCTCAAGTTTATCAGTCATGCCATGTTCAATGCCTTCATTGTGTACAGAACTCAGAGCCCTGAAAAGAAGATGAGGTACAAGTCACTTCTGTTGCAGACAGCTAGATACTGCGTACCAAATCAGCAGCCAGAGGTGAATGACCAACGGGATAATGGAAGAGAAGACGAAGACTCGAGGAAAACTCCCACATCTTGAACACTTAAACAGTAGCATCCTCAAAGACTATCAGGGGATATGAGGCAACAGAAATTGGAGGCAATTGTGGGATCAGGGACCAGGAAATATCCTTCCAAGCACTGCAAACATTGCAGCACACACTAGTTGAGGAAGGATCTGCAAGGTACCTCTTTTTACAACGCAGTGTGCTTCGAGAAGTGCCAAACACTGAAGAACTACTATAATGTCTCGTGTGTAGCGATTCTAAGTCTGAACATAATATGATCAATAGAACTGAATAGTAATTACAGCCTGAAATCATCCTGTCCATAGTGGGGCTGACTGAGACATCTGTCTGGTGGATTATGGTGATTATGAACTTCAATTTTAGAATTTCAACACAATTTTAGTATATAAAAGTAGAAATTTTCTGCATGCTTTAAAAGTTATTGTTTCATAATGAGTAGAGCGTTTTCAGTTTAAACACTAACAATGTAAAATAGAAAGGTGATAAGTTTATGAGATTTAAATTGGTTTATGTGTAGATGCAAAAACTCGACAGCTAGCAAATACTCTCCTGGAAATGGAAAAAAGAACACATTGACACCGGTGTGTCAGACCCACCATACTTGCTCCGGACACTGCGAGAGGGCTGTACAAGCAATGATCACACGCACTGCATAGCGGACACACCAGGAACCGCGGTGTTGGCCGTCGAATGGCGTAAGCTGCGCAGCATTTGTGCACCGCCGCCGTCAGTGTCAGCCAGTTTGCCGTGGCATACGGAGCTCCATCGCAGTCTTTAACACTGGTAGCATGCCGCGACAGCGTGGACGTGAACCGTATGTGCAGTTGACGTACTTTGAGCGAGGGCGTATAGTGCGCATGCGGGAGGCCGGGTGGACGTACCGCCGAATTGCTCAACACGTGGGACGTGAGGTCTCCACAGTACATCGATGTTGTCGCCAGTGGTCGGCGGAAGGTGCACGTGCCCGTCGACCTGGGACCGGACCGCAGCGACGCACGGATGCACGCCAAGACCGTAGGATCCTACGCAGTGCCGTAGGGGACCGCACCGCCACTTCCCAGCAAATTAGGGACACTGTTGCTCCTGGGGTATCGGCGAGGACCATTCGCAACCGTCTCCATGAAGCTGGGCTACGGTCCCGCACACCGTTAGGCCGTCTTCCGCTCACGCCCCAACATCGTGCAGCCCGCCTCCAGTGGTGTCGCGACAGGCGTGAATGGTGGGACGAATGGAGACGTGTCGTCTTCAGCGATGAGAGTCGCTTCTGCCTTGGTGCCAATGATGGTCGTATGCGTGTTTGGCGCCGTGCAGGTGAGCGCCACAATCAGGACTGCATACGACCGAGGCACACGGGGCCAACACCCGGCATCATGGTGTGGGGAGCGATCTCCTACACTGGCCGTACACCACTGGTGATCGTCGAGGGGACACTGAATAGTGCACGGTACATCCAAACCGTCATCGAACCCATCGTTCTACCATTCCTAGACCGGCAAGGGAACTTGCTGTTCCAACAGGACAATGCACGTCCGCATGTATCCCGTGCCACCCAACGTGCTCTAGAAGGTGTAAGTCAACTACCCTGGCCAGCAAGATCTCCGGATCTGTCCCCCATTGAGCATGTTTGGGACTGGATGAAGCGTCGTCTCACGCGGTCTGCACGTCCAGCACGAACGCTGGTCCAACTGAGGCGCCAGGTGGAAATGGCATGGCAAGCCATTCCACAGGACTACATCCAGCATCTCTATGATCGTCTCCATGGGAGAATAGCAGCCTGCATTGCTGCGAAAGGTGGATATACACTGTGCTAGTGCCGACATTGTGCATGCTCTGTTGCCTGTGTGTATGTGCCTGTGGTTCTGTCAGTGTGATCATGTGATGTATCTGACCCCAGGAATGTGTCAATAAAGTTTCCCCTTCCTGGGACAATGAATTCACGGTGTTCTTATTTCAATTTCCAGGAGTGTACTACTCTTAGGTACAGACAACTGACGGTACCGAGATGAGAGTAAAGGACCTGCCAAACAGCTCTGCTTTGCGGGCTGCATGCATGTCAGGCAGTATACAATACCTGGCCACTGCGCAATGTTGGGACAAAACTGAACCTTAAAGCTATATATTCCTGATACAGATGCTCTGTGATCGTAGTGTCAGCGATATCGTGACTGATGTTCAACATGAGCCGAATGTCTTCCACTGTCCGCCTACGGTCATTGCTGACGGGAGTATCTACCACACCAATGACAGAATGTGTAAGGACACGATTAGCATGTCCTGACCGATTTCTGTCGTCAGTGAAACCTGACGACCTTCGAGAAATCGTTCATTCCAGCAAAAACATGCACACCAGACATGCTTTGTTCGCCATACAAAGCAGACAATCGGGCATGAGCTTTGACCCATTTCAGAAAGAAATGGGACAAAATCTTCAAAAGTTAAACACAATGGAACAAAATCAGAGACAAACACAGCGACAGCTTCAAAAGTTACACTCAGTGGAACAAACGCTTGAACAAACACATGAAGGTTTAACTGCAGAGTTACTTAAAATCGAATGTAAATGTCAAAAAGTCTGTAATGACGTAAAAACACAAATTTGTGAGCATTTTCAACCTATTTTTTCGCGTCATGAAAATGCATTACAGAATCACGAAGCAGCCATAAAAGGACTGCAAACTATTGTTTATGAAAATCACGACACCTTGCAAGCTAAAATTGACTCAGTTGCATATACCGATTCAGTTACGCAACTTGCAAAAACTCAGGAAAACTTAAAGGACACAGTAGATACGATTTCAACACAAATGGACACTCTGAAAATTGGTTCAGAAAAACACACTGAGAAAATCTGTTCACTGTCGGAGAAAGTAGCCGAACTTTCGGATCAGTTCACTAACTTATCTAGAAAGGTAGATGATGATCTGAATGACACAAGATCCATAGCCTTCACTGACACAGAAGAGTATGAACAAATTAGAAAATTCAAACAAAATCAAAGTCAAATCAATACACAGTACAAAAGAGAAATCCGGGAAGTACAAGATCAGTTGATGCAGGTAATACAAGAATTACATATTTCAGAGGACACTCGCGCTCCAATATGGGAAGAGGGACTTAGAAATACGGAACAGCCACAAAATAATAACACGGGGCACTTCGGAAATTATGAAAGATATTGGCAAGGTACACCGAATGTTGAGATGGAACCGCCGAAACGAAGTAACAATGACCGATATGCGACTTGCCGACATGATGATTTTGACTATAAGCTGTTTATTACTACACGTGAATTTACAACATTTAATAATTCCGGCAACGACATTCATTCACAAGCGTGGCTTCATCAATTCTCTCATTGTTTTCATCCCAACTGGTAATTAGAGCACAGATTAGAATTTATGTGTGGCTATTTAGAGAATGAACCAGCTGTAAGAATGCGATCGGTCATTCACCATTGTCACAGTGAAGGAGAATTTTATCATGTCTTCCTCTCAGCATATTGGTCTCAAGCTACACAAGACCGAGTAAAACATACCATCATAATTATGAAACATTTCGAACAATCTGAATTTTCCAGTCTTGTCAAATATGTCGAAGATATGTTACATAAGGAGCAGTATCTATCAAACCCATACAGTCCCACAGAACTCATACGGATTTGCTTAATCAAATTGCCTGAACATTTACGACGTATTATTTTGGCAGGACGTTGCAAAGACGACATTGAAGCTTTTCAAGGGACTCTTAAAAGAATTAGAAATTGACACAGACAGTCACGGGATGCGAAAACAGGAAAACAATCATTACAGGTCAATTGTAACGATACAATTCCGGAACGAAAGAAATAATAACAGGACATGACAAGGCTATTCTTACAACAAAAATCGTAACCAAAACAGACACCTCCCATATGACAACCGTTGGCAGAATAATAGTTACAGAGAAAGATCGCATTTCCGTAGTAATGAATATGACAGAGATAACCATAGAAACAGACAATATGGGAACCAAAAGAATTATTATTAAGGCAGACAGAATAACTTCAGACGCAAAAGTCCACCGTGCAGTTACGATTCCAGGAGAAATTCTCCACCACATGACCAACAGAAAAGAAACTACAGACAAAACGACACACCTGAATTTCATCAGAACTGGCGTGGTTCAAACAGGGCAGGGCCATCTCGAGAAGGTGAATTTGTAGAAGTTAGATCTCCAAACCCCTATAACGACACGCGCCAACAAAGAGACAGACAATGACTCGCACCGCAGGCAGCGACGTGCTCCGGCTGTCTCAGAGAAAAATAACATAGACCCTAACCTTGAGAAAAATTTTAGTATTCCTTACCGACGTATACCACATGATAATTGCGTTCAAGTTGAAACTCTGCATAGTAGTAGGAGTAAAGGTTTACACCACATTCCACATGTAAAACCGTTTCTTGAAAGATAATCTGCTTTTTAACTTAGTCTTTGCCATAAAACGTTTCACTTCAAGCTACTAGTATGCTTTGTCACACTTAGAAACTGTTAACATACAACAATGTTTTTTAAGTTAACTACCCAGTCTAGAACCTAGGGAATATATTTAGACAGTAATTACGAATGCATTGTTATAGTGAACAGACTCACAGTGTTGTTATTAGTACATTCTTGCTTGTTAGTTGCACGATTACGTAACGAATATATGGCTTACATACTTAGAACATATGATGCTAATGAGATTTTAATGCAACATTTTGGTTTACATGAGAAGATATTCTTTATTTGAAGAACATTCTGTGAGATTAAAGATGAGTTAGCATTTGGTTTCTTTGACAGCTACATGATTATATCACAACGCTACTAATATGTGACACAATTTACATTGTTGCTTTTGCGGTGTATCTGTTTTATATCTGCACAGTTTTTCTGAATTATTCTGCAAAGTAAAACTTGTTTTAGTAGTAACTTTGTGGTATAGCTACAATGAGACAGCCATTTTCGTTGCACAACAATACATTACAGTATAGTACTTTCTTGATCACAGTACTGTACGTAATAACTAAGATATATATACGCATAGCATTTCACTTTTGTTTATTACGAGGTAGGTATAAGTACATTGACTTCTACAGAACTTTGCTTACAGACGACGATAATTACTACACTTGACACCTTTTTACCGTTAAATAATGACAGAGATTATCTTACAACAAGACACACAGTTTAATGCTGCAGTACATGTACTTGAGTGATTAATTTTGTACTTAAAACATTTATTTTTAAAGATTTTTGACTTAAAATGATACAAAGGTTTTCCGTGATACATTTCATTCCATTCCTGTAATCTGTAGCACCTGATGGTATAATTACGTTAATCCTCAGGGGGGTACACGCTTACTTCGTGTACCATGTGTTTGGCAAGCACAAGGAACCCTAGCTAATGTGGTATTTGCTTATACACCTTTACACATCGGTACCATATTTCTGTAACACAGAATTACACAGCTATCTGATCATTTAACTGAGAGAGGCAAACATTTTTTTACTACATCAGTGACATATGTTTACGTAATTACACAGTTGGATAACTTCACACTTATGAAATTGTATTTTGTCTGTACTTTGTGAACTGTTCATATTTTTTTTTGGAACCATTGTGAATGATGTATTTGGTATGGGATCATGATTTTTAAAGTACATTTGAGGTAGATGACACTATTGAAATAAGCAGAGAATTATTTTTAAGTTTTGAAATTATTGCAGAAAGCTACGACGTTTTTGAGACTTGGCTGAGATTTTATGATGTTATTATTATGATGACAACGTGTATTATGCTGTTGAGGTATGTTTATGCTCAATAAGCTGATGCTATATGAGGAATGTGATTACGTGTTTATATGTATATGAATAATGAATAGAAATTAGTGACTCTGGTTTGTGAAAAAGGATGTTGGAAACCAAGAATCGTACTTTAAGAGTTCTGACTTGTGTGTCCATGCATGAATGTATCACAACACAGCTATTGATAAGATTTCGTTTCTATGCATTTCCACTGTAATTTTTCCATCTGTGAAATTTTTTCATATGAGACTATCACTGTAGCACAAACTGCTGTCGTAAATATTTCGGTAAGAAAGCTGAGTGACCTTGATGTAATGCATTGTGGGCGCCCAGCTGTGCCAGCCGCCTGGAGAAACAGCCATTAGGTATAAAAAAAAATGCCATTATCCTCGCTATTGACATTTCTTTGTAGAACTCATCGCAAATACGACATGCTCAAACTTGAAAACATATGATTAGACTGTGGAGCTCTTAATTTATGATATTTACTAAAATGCTTAATGAAACGATGAGAAACATTTTACATCTATGGTCTTTCAAGTTGAGAGATTGCTCATTTTATTTAATATCTAGTTTCTAGCTGCACTGCAGCATTGGTTAAAATCAAATTAAATAGATGTACTAATATAAACTCCTGGAAATTGAAATAAGAACACCGTGAATTCATTGTCCCAGGAAGGGGAAACTTTATTGACACATTCCTGGGGTCAGATACATCACATGATCACACTGACAGAACCACAGGCACATAGACACAGGCAACAGGGCATGCACAATGTCGGCACTAGTACAGTGTATATCCACCTTTCGCAGCAATGCAGGCTGCTATTCTCCCATGAAGACGATCGTAGAGATGCTGGATGTAGTCCTGTGGAATGGCTTGCCATGCCATTTCCACCTGGCGCCTCAGTTGGACCAGCGTTCGTGCTGGACGTGCAGACCGCGTGAGACGACGCTTCATCCAGTCCCAAACATGCTCAATGGGGGACAGATCCGGAGATCTTGCTGGCCAGGGTAGTTGACTTACACCTTCTAGAGCACGTTGGGTGGCACGGGATACATGTGGACGTCCATTGTCCTGTTGGAACAGCAAGTTCCCTTGCCGGTCTAGGAATGGTAGAACGATGGGTTCAATGACGGTTTGGATGTACCGTGCACTATTCAGTGTCCCCTCGACGATCACCAGTGGTGTACGGCCAGTGTAGGAGATCGCTCCCCACACCATGATGCCGGGTGTTGGCCCTGTGTGCCTCGGTCGTATGCAGTCCTGATTGTGGCGCTCACCTGCACGGCGCCAAACACGCATACGACCATCATTGGCACCAAGGCAGAAGCGACTCTCATCGCTGAAGACGACACGTCTCCATTCGTCCCTCCATTCACGCCTGTCGCGACACCACTGGAGGCGGGCTGCACGATGTTGGGGCGTGAGCGGAAGACGGCCTAACGGTGTGCGGGACCGTAGCCCAGCTTCATGGAGACGGTTGCGAATGGTCCTCGCCGATACCCCTAATTTGCTAGGAAGTGGCGGTGCGGTCCCCTACGGCACTGCGTAGGATCCTACGGTCTTGGCGTGCATCCGTGCGTCGCTGCGGTCCGGCCCCAGGTCGACGGGCACGTGCACCTTCCGCCGACCACTGGCGACAGCATCGATGTACTGTGGAGACCTCACGCCCCACGTGTTGAGCAAGTCGGCGGTACGTCCACCCGTCCTCCCACATGCCCACTATACGCCCTCGCTCAAAGTCCATCAACTGCACATATGGTTCACGTCCACGCTGTCGCGGCATGCTACCAGTGTTAAAGACTGCGATGGAGCTCCGTATGCCACGGCAAACTGGCTGACACTGACGGCGGCGGTGCACAAATGCTGCGCAGCTAGCGCCATTCGACGGCCAACACCGCGGTTCCTGGTGTGTCCGCTGTGCAGTGCGTGTGATCATTGCTTGTACAGCCCTCTCGCAGTGTCCGGAGCAAGTATGGTGGGTCTGACACACCGGTGTCAATGTGTTCTTTTTTCCATTTCCAGGAATGTAGTTATTTTATGCCTACAGATCCAGTAAATAATAATTTTATGATCTACATCCAAGAAAATGAGGGAACATAAATAGACATCTCCCTTCACAGGAATTGCATAAATATTTTTTTTTACGACTTGGTAACCTGTCTGCTAGAGTAAGATCTCATGATGCACCACTCTACTGTTAAGATGTGACATAGGTATTAAACATGGCCATTTTTACTGTAATATTTTTTCTGCTTGAGCTATGTCATATTTAGGTATAAGTTATTGCATTTGCTGCTGTTGTTTGCCAGGTACACTTCTACTGAATTTTACATTGTATTAAGCCAGTTTTCCTACTGATTTATTTATATTTTTTTTTTTGCTGCACATTGGCTCATATTAGTTGTAATGTTGCATTTGCTTTGCTAATTTAGATATACTGCTGCTTGCTTCGCCAATTTGCACTTTTTTGTCATTGATGTTTGTGTTAATTGTTTTGCACTGCTGCATTGCCTCATCCCTTAGTGTATATATGTGAGCTCAGTAGATTTAAGTTAACTTAAAAGGGAGAAGACTATATAAGAAACTAACTATGGAGAATAGGAATACAGAAAGCATGCTTGGATAGGTTTTTTTTTTTGCAGGAGCAAATGTTAAAATAAGAGGAAGATCTATGGAATGAAGTTTTGGGTTGGGCTGCAGTACCAAATGTCACACTGAAAACAAACCCTGTCCTGTCCTTTTGTGTTATTCCGCTATGTGTTTGTGTACCCTTGTGTATTTGTGTTTTTCCTGTCTTTATGTGTTTAGCTAATAAGATTTATGTTGTAGAACTTTTCTAATACTAAGCTGCATTCACTATGATGAGGAATACCATTATCCTCAAATATAATTTGCATTAATAATATGTTATTTACTTTGTAAAGATGTTTAGACATTATTTTCGATAGCTATTCATATCTTTTATGTATTTACTTATGTCATAATTCCTGTAACACTGATGTATATGTTTATTTCTATTCTTTTGTAAAGGCCATATTACTACAAACGTTATCTGTATGTTCTTTATTGGTGTATTTTTTACCTTTGTAATTGTTTTCTTATGCTGTAAATTTATAATTGTATAGACACTAGTTCTTCAAATTAAGTTACATTTCCCTGCACACGTTTCTGTTGGTCATAGTATATGCACAATAGATGAGAAGTTGGGACTGTTAGTGTTTGCATGTGTGTTAATAATTCAGCAAGGGACTGGTTAACAGCATTGCTGGCTCTAAGGACAATTCCAAAAACTTAGTGAGTACACAAGTGGTGGTTTATGGACTTGCTATATTGTCCGCTAGACTCTTCGATGGTGATTGTGCACCTGCACATTCGCAGCAGTAGGCTGCTGGCCGTCTCTACAAGGACTGCAGTGGGTCTGCACCTTTGGTGGCCCACCAATACCATGCTCTCTCTGAGGACTACATTGGATCTGCTCTGTGATGACCTACCTACCACAATCCTTCAAAACTTCGACTGACTCTGCAGTGGGTCTCCTCTGTTGTGGCCCTTTACCTGTCTGCAGTTCAAGAGTCAGCACTGTCTTTCCATTGGAATGACAACACTACTTCTTCAAGACAGCATGGAACTCCACTACATCCGTGTGCATTTTCTTTTACTGCTAAAACTTTGAGAACAACACTGCAGTTTTACTGTGATGAATGATCAGGACTGTCTTTATGGACTGTGAGAAAATTTTAGCATTTGACCAACATCGTATCGATAAGTGTGTGCATTTGACTTCTTTGTTACTGTAATTATGAAAATTTTTTTCAAGTCTGTATTGGCCGCTGCCCACAACAATTTGTAAAATTTTTTGTGGGGAGCATGGGGGCTATGTAAGTCGGCTGTTTAGGTTTTTATATTGGTAACGCCACGTAGCGGTCTGTATGAAAATCACTGGCTGTGCTGAGGGCACTCTGTGGCTGGTTCGCATTGTTGTTTGCTATTGTAGTGTTGGGCAGCTGGATGTTAACAGCGCGTAGCGTTGCGCAGTTGGAGGTGAGCCGCCAGCAGTGGTGGATGTGGGGAGTGAGATGTCAGAATTTTGAGAGTGGACGATCTGGACGTGTGTCCATCAGAAAGAGTAAATGTGTAATATTGGATACCATGGACTGATATATATATATTATAACTTTTGACATTATTAAGGTAAATACATTGTTTGTTCTCTATCAAAATCTTTCATTTGCTAACTATGCCTATCAGTAGTTAGTGCCTTCAGTAGTTTGAATCTTTTATTTAGCTGCCAGTAGTAACGCTCGCTGTATTGCAGTAGTTTGAGTAACGAAGATTTTTGTGAGGTACGTGATTCATGAAAGGTATAGGTTATTGTTAGTCAGGGCCATTGTTTTGTAGGGATTATTAAAAGTCAGATTGCCTTGCGCTAAAAGTACTGTGTGTCAGTTTAAGCATAGTCATGTATAATTTTTCTAAGGAGACGTTTCAGCTTCACTTCCTGACATTCCTTCTGTAGTCAGAAACCGCATAACACATCGCTACTCTTTTTTCCCCTCTGTATTGCCGATTCGTACACGACTTTCTGACTTGACTTTGAGCGCGTTTAATAACCATACTGATTCAGCAGTGAATTTTAGCGCTGTTCTTTTCTGAGTGTTTATGGAGGGCTTGGAGGGCTATTCTACACACACACACACACACACACGCACACACACACACACACACACACACCAGCGTTAACTACGTCCCGGTCATGCTCATTCTGCAGTATGCCACGTTTTCATTTGACTGCCCCTTATATTTAGATTAAATAAGGTAATCGGTATTTACTAATCAGTCGGGGTGCATACATAGTACATAAATGGAAAGAAATTTTTTTTTTCGCGAAATGTACTTGGTGGGCAACTACTGATATACATCACCTGTTTTTGTTGAAGTAAACAAAATGGTTCAAATGGCTCTTAACACTATGGGACTTAACTTCTGGGGTCATCAGTCCCCTATAACTTAGAACTACTTAAACCTAACTAACCTAAGATCATCACACACGTCCATGCCCGAGGCAGAATTCGAACCTGCGACCGTAGTGGTCGCACGGTTCCAGACTGTAGCGCCTAGAACCGCTCGGCCACACCGACCGGCTGTTGAAGTAACCACTTACAGATACTCCGATCCACAAGTCACTCATTCTTCTCTTATGACTGTACTTGCTGGTAGGTTAACCATTTGTGGTTATCGATAAGCCAATAAAAACGTGTATTTTCCGATTCAAATGACGTGTCTTTAAATTTACGCTCAATATAGACATTTCTGATACGGAATCAGTGAGCCAACTGCCTGAAAATGCACTGAAGAGCGAAAGAAACTGGTACACTTGTCTAATATCGTGTATGCTACCCCCACTCCCAAGCACGTGGCACTGCCGCAACACGACGTCACAGAGGACTCCACTAATGTCTGAAGTAGTGCTCGAGGAAATATGAATCCGGCAGGGCTGTCCACAAATACCTAATTGTACGAGGAGGTCGAGATCCCTCCTGAACAGCACATTGTAAGATATCCCAGATACGCTCAGTAACGTTCATGTCTTGGGAGTTTGGTAGCCACCGGAAGTGTTTAAACTCAGAAGAGTGTTCTTGGAGCCACTCTGTAGCAATTATGGATGTGCAGGGTGTCGTATCGCCCTGCAGGAATTGTCCAAGTCAGTCGGAATGTATAATTGACATGAATGGATGCAAGTGATCAGAGAGGCTGCTTACGCACGTTTTAGAGTCGTATCTAGACGCATCAGGGTCCCATATCTGTCCAACTGCACACTCCCACACAATAAAGAGCCTCCACCAATAGTCCCCTGCTGACATGGGGAGTCCATGGATCGATGAGATTGTCACATTAATGCCACCACCCGCCAAAAACGTGGATAATTCTCTTTTCCATCGCGGACGTTAAGGAAGAGTGGAGTTACATGTGCGAAAGAACAGATCCCATTTCGATATAGATATAAATAAGGCTTACCGGCCTAGATCTTCTTCAGTGCGGATGCACTCACGTTGCTGAAACTCTTACGGGAATCGGTAGATTGACTTCCACGAGTAATGAGTATAGTGGGCAAGGGCACTACACAAGTAGTGTGTGCACAGTCAGCGGGAAATGTGGGTTTCATGAGGAGTGTGCCAGAGGTAAGTCCCTGCAGTCGTAATATGCTCTGTGTCCTCGATGGCTCAGTCAGATACAGCAGATCACGGGTTCGAATCCTAGCCGGGACACACATATTCACCTGCCCCCGTTGATATTTATCAACACCTGTAAGCTGCTAAGGGTCTGGATTTCTTTGTAATTTCATTCTTCGAGAGCAGTAGGATCATCAATGGTGCCTGTCCTGTAACTTTTGTGTTGAGTGAGACAGTCTGGCGATATTAATTATGGAGTTAAAGGAAGTTGTCCACTTCCTCCCAACGATTTCATTGTTTATATTGACGATATTCTTAACAACATTAAGAACTGAAATTATAATGTCCTAAAGAACCGATACAATCTTCATATAGTTAAGGAAGAGAGTCAGCGAATATGTGGAAGATATAGACAGGGACGTGAAGCCATGCCAACTAAAGTGTCCTGGCCAGCAGTGGTACGTTTCCCGTATCCATGGAGCGAACAGGTGGACATACATATTGTCTACTGGTTTTGAACACAGGGTGTTTGGTGGCCAGTTGAGTATCGTAAGCTCATATTGGTGCTCTTCGAAACACGCACGTACTATACGAGCTGTATGGCACGTTGTATTGTTCTGTTGGTAGATGCCATCGTGACGCGAAAAACAAACTACAGGTAGAGGTAGACATGGTTCCCAAGGAAAGATGCATACTTGTTGGGATCCATTGTGTCTTCCAAATTGAGATCAAATCCCGCAGACCATGACGCTCCCTCCTCGGTGGGATGCTTCCGACATTTGCTGCAGGGCCGTATAAGCGTGTTCTGTGGAAAATAAAACCAGATTCATCTGAAAAGGCCACCTGCCACCACTCAGTTTTTTTTTTTTTGCAGTGTCGGCGTGTGAATACCAGCTCCGTAGCCAATGAAACGGACACGGGTGGATGAAAAATACGCCTGCTGCAGAGGCTCGGACGCAGGAACGTTCACTGAATGGTTGTTGAGGAGACGGACGGTTGGTTGCTCAATAGTTGCACATCTATTCGCCCGTACACACTTCCGCAGCCGTCATTAGTGCTTTTCATCTATGGCCTGCAGCCACCATAGTTGTCTCGGCGCCGTTTCTGGATAGCGCCATTTTGCCATGCACGGTAAACCTTAACACACACCCCGTAGTTTCCAGCGGAATGTGAACAGCTCATATAGGCCGCAGTTTCGGAAATTCTTCCACCTGTAGCGAAAGCCAATGATCATTCCCTTTCGGACATCAAATGTATCGCTCCATTTTTGCATTACGACAATAACTACACTCATTTACGCGTCATCCTGAAACGCTTTATATACTCCCCCGAGCAAATGCTGCCACGAGTTGTTTTTGCACGTTGACATCGAACGTGACTGGAACGTGTACTGAACGCTTGGGTTGGATAATTTCTCCAAAATATGATACCACATGAGTTTCCGGGACAATACTAAGCACAGTACGCCAGTTTTTATACTTTTCGTGTCTTGTTCTTGATGCTCTGTTTCTACCTTCCTTCGAAGTTGTTCACCACTATTCTGTGGTTCAGGAGACGCTAGTCACGCTGCTTACAAAACACTCCCGTCTGAGGATACTGTTCTACTGAGTGACAAATACGCAATGTAGGACTAACAGGGAATATTAAACACATAGAAAGAAGGGTAGCATGATTGGTAACAGGTTTCTCTGACCCGGAGGAAAGCGTCACGGAAAATCTGAAACAAAACTGGACTTACTGATGCTTGAAGAACTATCCGGCGAGAACCTATTTATAACGTTCCAAGGCTCTGTATTCCTCTAAGAAATTATGAATACGTAGGAAAGCAAGAGAAAAATACTAAACAAGTTCAAACACCCTGCCAGGTTGGACAGATAATAATAGTGTTTTCGCATTGGGACGCAGAGAGTTAATTAACTTTCAGATATCTTCCGTCTCGTCTTTTGTACCTGTTATTCATCTGTACCACTGCTCACCTTTTTCCCGACCCAGCCTCCGTATTTTAAGGAATCAACCTCCCTCGTATAAAACGGCTTCAAATGTCTGAGCACACTCCAAAAAGTTGATCTGTTAAATCACTAACGTTAGATTTGTAAAACTATCGTCATTGAAGACGTAAAACCCTAATTATGTGGTTTTTATTAGTTTTGGATTATTCACCCATAGATAAATGAAAAAGTCAAGAATTCATTACCCATAACCGGATGAATACATTCTGGGTAATGTGGGCACTGTCTTAAGAAAACTTAGGTTTTTCACCACATCTCGATGTTTATGTTGTCTTTATCTCCTAAGTTATGAGCCATACTCTGATATAATATTTCTGGTGCAGTCACTGCTATATGTCTATAACGTCTGCTAACTCTTTGGCGAACAGAGGACGTAGTAAAGTGCTTTCATCATTTTTGTAAGAGTAGAATGTGTGTCAGTCAGGAAAAGTTTCGCTAAAGTTTGAAGTTATCAGTAAGGTGGTCGTGGAACTCACTAAGTACTCTATTTCTCAAGTGCTCAATGAATATAGTCTGAGCACTTTTAGCGTCTTGAGTTTCGTGTCAAGATACATACACAGTTTCAAACTTTGATGCTTGACGTATTGTAATAAACATTTAACTGAAGATTGTATCTGTTAGTGAGCAAACTATGGTAGCGTTTTAAATTGTTAAATCTGACGAATTACAATATAAAATAATGTTATTAGAAATCACGATGTCAGCCTCTTACAGGCACTGAAATAAATCTTGAACATTTCAAATCTGCGTCAGACCAGATGTTGAATCAGGACGTTCTGCCGCTCTAAAACTGTTGCCTTAACTGCCTCGGCCATCCAGACACGCTTCCCGTCGCACACAGACTCCCAACAGGTGACGAGCAACTGGTGCCCCCTTCCATTAGTCCCAATGCTACTAGCATTCACTAAGTTCAGCAGGGTTTCTGGAGGTATGGTGCAATTACACTGGAAGTACCTATAACCGTCCTCCTTCATATATATAAGGGTTGGAAGTTAAATAGTGGCAACTATTAATTCACAGCCGATACAGAAGAGTTACTTGTTTGCACCTGTTACTGCCTTTCAAAGTAGTCAGCAACGTTGTGTAGAACCCATTGCCAGCGATATGGAAGGCGTAGTACACTGTTAGCAGAGCCTGTTCTGTTGATGGTACGAATGGAGCAGTCTACTGCCTGTCGAATCTCTGGAACAGTTCTGAAGCGAGTGCCACGAAGCCAAAACTGAAACGGCAGTCCAACGAATGGCGTCATTATGGGTCGCCGCGAAAGTCGGAAGAGGGTCAGAGCCCCAGTATGGTGAAAGTTATGGTGATTCACGTGTACGACTGTGATGGTGTTATCCTAACGCATTACGTTCCTCCACGGCAGACCGTCAGTGCACAGTGTTACTGTTCGTTTCTGGAGCATCACCTGCGGCCAGCTTTGCGAATGAATTGACGAAACATTCTGCGCAACCCACCCATCAGTTTGCACGACAATGCGCAAGCTGTGACTACTCTGTTCGGTCGAGGGGACTGGGAAGTACTGTACCATCCACCATACTCCCCGGACTTAAGTCCTTGTGACTTTGATTTACTTCCGAAGATGGAGGAACCCCTTCGTGGCATTCGCTTCAGACCTGTTCCAGAGATTCGACAGGCAGTATACCGCTCCATTCGCATCATCAAAGAAACAGGCTCTGCTAACTGCATGCTACGCCTTTTACATAGCTGGCAACGGGTTCTACACAACGCTGGTGATTACTTTCAAGGACAGTAACAGGTGCAAACATGTAACTCTTGTGAAACTAGGTAACCTGGAACCGGGATAAGGCGGTCAAATGACCACCTTAGTCGTCTATCAATGAACGTAATAGTGTAGCGCGACTGCGTATTGCTGCGTATTGCACCTGGAGGGATTACACTTCTTATGACGAGCCCAGATATATATTATCTAATCGTTTTGTTCGCGCTACATACGAAATAGAGATGATGCACAGACCCTAGTATGTGGTACATACAGAAAGTACCCTTGGCTACGGACATCAGTTTCCAGATGTAGATGATAGTGTCCTCTAATGATAACCGCAAAAATAGTTCAGGAATTAAGTACCGTAGAATATCCGCAATATAATCGCTTAAAATTATGAAATCTATCTATCAAATAGCGACGGAAAACTCGATACCATGGTTACACATATTTTTAACGAGTCACTCGTTATTTAAGCTCAAAGTATGAAGCATCTGAATTAACATCTTTACAATGGCATTTAATACGGAAATTTATAGGGACTGATAATCAGAAGGACCAGAAATAAACACGAACACCAGTGGCTCTGTAGATCTGATAACATTGGAAGAACTTCAAAAAGTGATCATAGCAACGAAAAACGAAGAGCCACCGGACACTGATAATATAACCATGGAGCTGATTAAATGTGCATCTGTTCAAGCCTCGACTTTTAAATTTTGTGAATGTTTGCTGACTGAAGGGACATATACCAAACTAATTGAATGAGACTTTGATATACCCTATCAGAAAGGTAAAGCGATAAACCAGAATGCACCAACTACCAAGGAATATGTCCACTAAACATCTGCTACAAACTGCAAGCGAAAGTCTATAAATTTGCTGACGATCAACGAAGTGGAAGCTCGTATGTTGGCGGTACAACGTGGCTTTAGAAAAGGTTACATATTTTCGTATTGTCCCATAACAATGCCGCAAGTAGCACAGGAAAGGAAGATATTTTACGTTATCAAATTATTATGTTATTACTATCAAAAAGGGATTGACAAGGTAAAACTTAAAATTCTAAGGGAATCACTGAAATAAATGGGAGTTCCAAAACATGTGATTACGGCAATTTAGTCATTATACAGCAATAACAAAATAAGGATCCTTCTTGTGGGGAATGAGACAGTCTAGAGATATCAGTTATGGAGTTAAAGGAAGTTGTCCACTTCCTCCCCTTTTATTGTTTATATTGACGGTATTTTTAATAAATGGTCGATAGTATTAACAACATTAAGAACTGAAATTTTAATTTCACAACGGGGGTATTTGTTGACGTTCAACATACACTTTGAAATACCCAACAAACGTCTCCAATTACCGCGTATCTCTTGAGTGATATTGGCGCTAAATACGGAAGACAACCACTACAGATACAAAAATAATTGGATATTAGCGTTTGGTACCCATAAGAACCAACATTTATTATGATCGGCAGATAACTCAACAAGTAAGACAGATGATTTAGAGCTAAAATTGGTCATGATTAGAGATTTTTGTGGAATCACATAACATAAAATAAAATGGAACCATATACGGAAAGAAACATTAATTAAAGTGTACAAAGTATTAGCCTTGATTTTGCTGCTCTATTGCAGCTAATGTTGAATCCTAAAATCAGATTAAATACGAGCACTCAAAACATCAGAGATGAAGTTCCTTCGCTTTCTAGGGGGATATTCATTACTGGATCATAAAAGAAACAAAGATATTACACAAGTAGTAATTGTAGATCCCATTGCAAAAAAATGGTTCAAATGGCTCTGAGCACTATGGGACTTAACATCTGAGGTCACCAGTCCCCTAGAACTTAGAACTACTGAAACATAACTAACCTAAGGACATCACACACATCCATGCCCGAGGCAGGATTCGAACCTGCGACCGTCGGTCTCGCGATTCCAGACTGGAGCGCCTAGAACCCCTCGGCCACACCGGCCGGCGGACCCATTGCAACCATAACTGCAACAGACAGGTTAAATTACAAAGGGCACGTCCAAGTTGTGTCTGATAATGGGATAACTAAGCGGCAATATCATATAACGCAACGGGAAAGCGAAACATTTGACATCCTTTAAAGAAATGGCATGAACCATTCTGAGTCAGAACCGGCCAAAAGTCGAACCTTTTGAAGACGATCATGATGACGATGAAGAGTTAACACTTCAGCTTCTATGATAGAATATGCTAGTCCCACCTCTTACGGTTGAAATGCTTGTCTTCATGTAGCACATTTTGGAATGTAATTAACGAATTTATTTATATAATTTGGATACATGAATTGTACTATAGTTGGTCATTACTATTGCCTACCCAAATACTGAGCTTTCTCTCTGTGAGACTTTAGATAAAACATGGATTTTAATGTGTCATGCTTCACTACAAAGCTTATATGCTGCTCCTGAAGGATTCGACACTTGTATCTGATTAGAACAATGGAATTAATAAGCGCGTCTCTGGCTTCGCGAAAGACGAGAAACGTGATGTTTCGAGATATTGACCCACAGGAGCGTTAAATGGCTGGAGCCTGAGACATATACCGTTGACATTAACAAACGGCGTTAATGAGACCACGCGATTTGTTTCTGTTCCTTCGATTTCGAGCAATCTCCTTTTGGAGAAACTTAATTAATGAGTCCAAAGGCTGTTATTACAGCGAGCTAATTACGATTTCTTAACGTTGATCAACAGCCATTTTCTTCTTCTGCTCTGGATAAAACAATTTAAATTTTCTGTAAAGCAAATAATATTTTCCGCCGATTTTCATTGAACGAAAATAAATTGTCTCATTACGAAGAATTAATTCCTCCGCCTTTATATCAATTAATGAGGCTCTGATTGGCAGAAATTCACGTAGATTGTGAGTGGAACTTTTCGTGGAAAACAGGAACAAAATTTGCCGTACTTCGAGCCAGCATTTCGATGTTAGCAGTTACTAGAAAATCGCATCTACACTATTTCTAAACTTCCTTTCTCCAAGATTTTCTAGGAAATGATGTTATCATATAAAATTTGTAAAAATTATGCAACTAACCCCATCGTATATCGTGTGTCGAAGCAGTATCCATTTGAAGATGATTGACGAATTCTGCCGTAACAGTACTGAAAACAGTTGGAGGTTTCATGGGTGTGAACATATACTGTTAAGGCACTTTCTTGACGTAGGGAAGAGTCACTTTGGTACTTCATGCACACTGAAGAAGCAAAGAAATTTGAGACCTGCCCAATATACAGTATGGACCCAGCGAGCACACGTGGCATGGTCTCGACTAACTCTTAACTAGCGAATCATGAATACTGCAGGGCTGTCCATAAATCCGTAAGGGGTTTGGAGATTTCTGATCAGCACTTTGCAAGGCATCCCAGATATGCTCAATGATGTTCATGTGGCCAGCGGAGGTGTTTGAACTCAGAAGAGTTCAAATGGTTCAAATTTCTCTGAACACTATGGGACTTAACATCAGTCCCCTAGAACTTAGAACTACTTAAACCTAACTAACCTAAGGAAATCACACACATCCATGCCCGAGGCAGGATTCAAACCTGCGACCGTAGCGGTTACGCGGTTCCAGACTGAAGCGCCTAGAACCACACGGCCATACCGGCCGGCCTCAGAAGAGTGTTGCTGGAGCTTCTCTGTAGCAATTCTGTACGTGCAGGGTGTCGCATTGTCATGCTGGAATTGACCAAATCCGTCCGAATGCACAACGAACGTGAATGGATGCTCGTGATCAGACAGGATGCATACGAACGTGTCACCTGTCAGAGTCATTCGGCTTGTTGACTACCACTGGTAGCAGCTTCATACACGCTTCTTCTGAATCCCAAAGCGGAACGCAGCTGGTACGCCATCCTGAAATATCGAGGACGTAATACAAACGGGCCAATACTTGCCACCTAAAATGTAAACAAAATTCTGACTGACAAGTACAATGCCATCGTTGTTTTTCCGTTGCCAACTTGTGTACAAGCCTATATTTTTGACAACCCTGACTGGGAGACCTCACTGAACGTGAGGCCATTTTCTAGGATGGCCTACGGCTGTGTGTCTGAGAAGGACTTTGAGATTCAACTAATGTGGCTCTAATAAGTGTACCATAGAGGCCTATGGTACTTGCGCCAAGGAACGCCTGAAGAACGTTCAGGCCTTAAACTAAAGGGACCTAACTTATTACTACAAGCAAGCCTTACTTTCTCCAATGCACCTTGATCCTCGAATATTTTCTTATTTGCTCTGTCATCAAGTGTTAGTCTCTCTACTCTTACATTAATCTTATAGACATATGTTACTATCTTATTAATAATTACAGAAGCATATTTAGTTGCAAAGAAGTTAAACTCATCCGTAATGTCATAATGTTTAGGTGTAGTAAAATCAAGAGCATTTTCATCATATTTCTCTGTAGCTCCCATTTTCCCATATTCGAATCGAAGACCGTCGGACTGCGTGTATTCGGTACGCCATTTACACATCCTCCCGAAATATGGCCTAGTCAAAATGTTCCGTCGGCGTATCCAAAGCCTCGGGCGTGCACGGCGAACCCGGGTCATCATCCTCGTCCGACAAAATGCATAGGACCTCCTCCTCGGCCTCCACGTCCGACGTGTCCGACGCCACCTCCTCCTTCATTTGTAAACTATGAATAATGTGGCAATCAGTATGAACAACGTTTAAACGCGATATTAAAGCCTCATGACCGATTGAAAATTCGTTAGACACAAATATAACCAACCCTCTTGCCAGCGCACCTACTCGGAGCTCCAGGACCATCCGCGTTTAATAACGCGAGTTCCATATCACTGCAACTGCACACGCCCCACACCATTGCAGAGACTCCACCAACAGCCTGCTGATATTCAGGGTCCATGAAGACGTCTCCATACCCGTACACGTCCATCCACTATATACAGTACGAAACGAGACTCGCCCGTCCTGGTAACATGTTTCCAGTCATCAACAGTCCATTGTCGATGTTGACAGGCTCAGACGAGGCGCAAAGTATTGTGTTGTGTTGTGCAGTCATCAAAGGGTACACGAGTGGGCCTTCGGGTCCGACAGCCCGTAGCGATAATATTTCGTGGAATGGGTCGCACGCTGACACTTGTTGATAGCCCAGCATTACAGTCAGCAGAAATTTGTAGTAGGGTTGCACTTCTGTCACGCTGAACGATTCTCTTCAGCAGTCGTCGTTCCGTTTTGCCGGATCTTTTTCTTGCCATAGCGATGTCGAAGCTTCGATGTTTTACCGGATTCCTGACATTCATGGTACTCTCGTGAAATTGTCGTACAGGAAAATGAACACTCCGATAACAGAGAAATGGCGTGTCGCATCGCTTTTGCGACGTCTATAACACCGCGTTCAAACTCACATAGATCTTGATAACCAGCCATTGCAGCGGCAGTGGCAGCTCTTACAATGCGCCACACACTTGCTGTCTTACATAAGCGTTGTCGACTGCAGCGCAAAATTCTGCCTGCTTACATATCTCTGTATTTGAATACGGATGCCTATACCAGTTTATTTGGTGCTTCAGTGTATTTAGACATGCATACTGATGTGCACAGCTGAAGGCCGAAAATAACTGATGTGTCGTTACCCAAGTGATATACGTCGCTGAAAATTAGAATACACGTAGGGAGAAATACTATGGTATGGTATAGTCGATGACTGAAAAAAATACACTACTGGCCATTAAAATTGCTACACGACGAAGATGACGTGCTACAGACGCGAAATTTAACCGACAGGAAGAGGATGCTGTGATATGCAAATGATTATTTTATCAGAGCATTCGCACAAGGTTTGCGCCGGTGGCGACACCTACAGCGTGCTGAGATGAGGAAAGTTTCCAACCGATTTCACATACACAAACAGCAGTTGACCGGCATTGCCTGGTGAAACGTTGTTGTTAACCCTCATGTAAGGAGGAGAAATGCGTACCATCACGTTTCCGACTTTGATAAAGGTCGGGTTGTAGCCTATCGCCGTTGCGGTTTATCGTATCGCGACACTGTTGCTCGTGTTGGTCGAGATCCAATAACTCAGAATATGAAATCGGTGGGGTCAGGAGGGTAATATGGAACGCCGTGCTGGATCGCAACGGCCTCGTGTCACTAGGAGTCGAGATGACAGGCATCTTATCCGCATGGCTGTAACGGATCGTGCAGCCACGTCTCGATTTCTGAGTCAAAAGATGGGGCCATTTGCAAGAGAACAACCATTTGCACGAACAGTTCGACGACGTTTGCAGCAGCTTGGACTACCAGGTCGGAGACCATGGCTGCGGTCACCCTTGACGCTGAATCACAGACAGGAGCGCCTGCAATGGTGTACTCAACGACGAACCTGGGTTGCACGAATGGCAAAACGTCATTTTTTCGGATGAATTCAGGTTCTGTTTACAGCATCATGATGCTCACATCCGTGTTTGGCGACATAGCGGTGAACGCACATTGGAAGCGTGTATTCGTCATCTCCACACTGGCGTATCACCCGGCGTGATGGTACGGGGTGCCATTGATTACATGTCTCGGTCACCTCTTTTGCATTGACGCTACTTTGAGCAGTGGACGTTACATTTCAGATGTGTTACGACCCATGGCCCTACCCCATCTTTCATTCCCTGCGAAACACTACACTTCAGCAGGATAATGCACGGCCGCATATTGCAGGTCCTGTACAGGCTTTTCTGGATACAGAAAATGTTCGACTGCTGCCCTGACCAGCACATAATCCAGATCTATCACCAATTGAAAACGTCTGGTCAATGGTGGCCGATCAACTGGCTCGTCACAATACGCCATTCACTACTCTTGATGAACTGTGGTATCGTGTTGTAGCTGGATGGGCAGCTGTACCTGTACACGTCATCCGAGCTCTGTTTGACTCAATGCCCAGGCGTATGAAGGCCGTTATTGCGGCCGAAGGTGGCTGTCTGGATTCTGATTTCCCAGGGTCTATGCACCCAAATTGCGTGAAAATGTAATCACACGTCAGTTCTAGTATAATATATTTGTCCAATGAATACCCGTTTATCATCTGCATTTCTTCTTGGTGTAGCAATTTTAATGGCCAGTAGTGTACTTAGTGAGACGGACAGAAATGATTCTTTTCTTACAAGAGAATATTCGCAATGTACTCACCGTGACTGGCGATTCATTGTTGTCTCCTGGTCATTACAAAAAAGGCAAAAAGGGACATTGTTATTAATAAAGTGTGGAAACACCACAGAAGGCAGCGCATGCTCTGCAACGTCCTTCGTCGTTGACCATAAGGCTAGTAAGAATTTATTGTGGTACGGTGTTTCATTCCTTCTTTAGCGCGTTTGACTTCTGCTGGAAGGCAGCTGGTACACGTGCACTTGTTACAGTGCGCGTTACACAATGTATCACACACGTGCTTGGTGGAACGGGAGCGTCATTCCATTCGCCGAATATCGGTTCAAGAGCTCCTCCACATGGATTGATCGATGCGGTCGTGATTTGGCTTCCATGCAAATGAAGTACTGATGGACGAATACAAACCTTAAAAGATACACGTGGAGAAAGAGAACATGGCCACAATAACGTTGACCGGCCATGTAAGTTCTTGAGTCACCACAACACATCAGCCATCAAAACGATCATGCTCGACAACGTTCTTGGTGCACTGCGTGTACTCATCTCTATCCGCATTACTAGTGACCCTATGACTATCAAAATTAATCACAGTAGGAATATTAGCATTAGTATCAGTGTTAAGTAACATAATTATCACTATTAGTTGTTGTAGAAAAGAATGGCGATGGCGGTAGCACCAGGGAATTTCTGTACCTGTAACATTTACACTGTTTGTTACGGTAGCAGCAGTAAATACTGTTGTAACAGTATGGGTAGAGGTGGTATAATGGGACCCCGCTTTGTTTTTTATGGTTTATGCCTCAATTTCTTTCCTGTCTTCAGTCTCGCTGAGCACGTACTGTGACACGTCTTTCATTTATTGATCACACTGTTGTTAAGGTATTACGTATGACATGGTAAAGTAAACAACCTTATGGAATTTTACGCAGCCTGCGAAAAAATTGAGCTTGTAATATGATTCTCATCTGATAAATTCAAACACTTAAACAAAAAACTACAAGAAAGTCATAAGATTTTGCATTGTACAAATCTTGTTGACGATCGTCTCCATATTTTGTTCCCTTCTCTACGCCAATTCTTTACCCCATTGTTCTTTTAACCCTCTGAGTTTCCACAATATATAAAAAATATTAATTTTAAGTTGAAACTTACTGGAAGATTAAAACTGTGTGACGGACCGATAAGTTTGGAAGGTAGGAGACGAGGTACTGGCGGAAGTAAAGCTGTGAGGACGTGGCTTGAGTCGTGCTTGGGTAGCTCACATAGTAGAACACTAGCCCGCGAAAGGCCAGGTTCGGAGTTCGAGTCTCGGTCCGGTACACAGTTGTAATCTGTCAATAAGTTTCATATCAGCCCACACTCCGCTACAGAGTGAAAATCACATTCTGGAATTTTGAAGTTTTTTTCACAAAAGTAGCCTTATTGTCTTAATAAGCAATCAATACAGGGAGAAATCAGCCCAAAGTGAACCGTCAGTTGTTTTAAGACAGTGTTTTCACTTTGGAATATATTTTGAAAATATTTCACAAAATAAACCTATATCATCATGGAAGAAGTAGACAACAAGTAAGCAATCAATTGTTTTAAGAAGGTGGTTCGACTTTCGAAACGCTTCAAGACACCAATTAATTCATGTGATATAGATTGACGTTTCACAACACAAAAAATAATTAATTTAGAGTAGTGAAATTAGGGGAATAAATTTGTACAGGTAACATATTTAAGTGATAAACGAGCTGCGACATTGTTGCGAATAAAACAGTGACCCGTATGTACAAAAAGTTTCACTTAATTTACGTCTATGGTCACAAACTTTCTGTTAACAGAGTACCGGTTTCGGTCTATAATGACCATCATCAGAACTGTTTTATAAAAACAAAGTCTTAATGTACTGCAGCCATTGTGGCATTTAATATTTAACATTTGACTGTGCTAAGATGAACAAGGTGTTCTTCAAAGGTGCAACTGTACGTAACTACGTCATCTAAATAGTTTTAGACTAACTTCAAGTCCCCTAAGATCACATCCAACGAACGGGAGAACACAGCCTCACCAGTGGCCAACCCAAAAGGGTCCCTGTTGAAATCAAATAAATTCCAGTCTGCTCAAAACTGTGTCACAGGCTTGGATGATTCGGCATGGGGGCTCTGCTAATATGCCTGATTGACACCTAAGATGGTGATCACATTAGCACCTGCAAACCAGGTAAAGCAAGGGAACCGACTCCAAAAAATGGTTCAAATGGCTCTGAGCACTATGGGACTTAACCGCTGAGCTCATCAGTCCCCTAGAACTTAGAACTACTTATACCTAATTAACCTAAGGACATCACACACATTCATGCTCGAGGCAGAATTCGAACCTGCGATCGTAGCAGTCACGCGGTTCCAGACTGTAGCGCCTAGAACCGTTCGGCCACTTCGGCCGGCGAACCGACTTCAACACCACCTTTTTGTTAAGCCTCCGGTAATCAACTACCATACGAAAATCGCTGGTCTTTTGGCATTAGAAATGCAGGCGAAGCTTGGGGCGAAGTTGATGGTCTAATCACCCCCTCTTGTAGTACATTATTCTACCTCTGTAAATCTTTATCTCCGGTGGAGACAGCGTATAAGGGGCCTGACGGTCGGGCACACTGTCAGTTAATTGGATGTCATGCTTAAGAATATCTGTCTCCCCCAACATATCCGAAAAGACCTGAGGATAGCGGTCCAAGACCTGGTTGAGAACCTGCACTCGATGCGCCGTAAAACAACCTAAACTATTGCACAAGACAGCTGGCACGAACACAAAGGGAGACGGTGGTGAGGCGCAAACTTAAAATTAAAGACACTCCCGGCATAATAGAATACCAAACCAGCATGCTGTATGAAAACACACCCGAGCAACAAATGGTCCCTCAAATTCTTATCTATGAAAATTCTATGAGGCCATAAAAATTTCTCGACGTTCACCCACCACCGCACCTGCCACACTTAGAGCAAACGCCACGGCGTGTTACACGAAACCTCCGTCAACACCAAGCAATTTATGACCGAGAGCAGCCATTGCAACATTGAGGTCGATTGAAGCGTTATCCGATAAACAACTACAGCAATGCGCTAAATGCACCTGCACGCGACAAATTTGTTTATACGTCGGTTGAGTAGACGCCAGAAATTCAATCGTCTGATCTACATGACTTAAAGCTGTTTCAGTATTTCACAACAAGTCACCTACCTCGTTCACGATGAATGTCGGTAGGGCGACGCGAATGTCAACCGCTATACGCAGCGTGGGAACCAGATGAGAAACAAATCCGTCTATGGGCAGCCCGCGCGCACGGACTTCTTACACTACTGGCCATTAAAATTGCTCACAACGGAGATGACGTGCTCCAGACGCGAAATTTAACCGACAGGAAGGAGATGCTGTGATATGCAAATGATTAGCTTATCAGAGCATTCACACAAGGTTGGCGTCGGTGGCGACACCTACAACGTGCTGACATAAGGTAACTTTCCAACCGATTTCTCATACACAAACAGAAGTTGACCGGCGTTGCCTCGTGAAATGTTGTTGTGATGCCTCGTGTAAGGAGGAGAAATGCGTACCATCACGTTTCCGACTTTGATAAAGGTCGGATTGCAACCTATCGCAATTGCGATTTATCGTATCGCGACATTGTGCTCGCGTTGGTCGACATCCAACGACTGTTAGCAGAATATGGAATCGGTGGGTTCGGGAGGGTAATACGGAACGGCGTGCTGGATTCCAACGGCCTCTTATCATTAGCAGTCGAGATGATGTTATCCGCATGGCTGTAACGGATCGTGTAGCCACGTCTAGATCCCTGAGTCAACAGGTGGGGACGTTTGCCAGACAACAACCATTTGCACGAACAGTTCGACGACGTTTGCAGCAGCATGGACTATCAGCTCGGAGACCATGGTTGCGGTTACCCTTGACGCTGCATCACAGACAGGAGCGCCTGCGATGGTGTACTCAACGACGAACCTGCGTGCACGAATGGCTGAACGTCATTTTTTCGGATGTATCCACGTTTTGTCTACAGCATCATGATGGCCGCACCCGTGCTTGGCGACATCGCGGTGAACACACATTGCAAGCGTGTATTAATCATCGCCATACTGGCGTATCACGCGGTGCGATGGTATGGGGTGCCATTGGTTACACGTCTCGGTCACCTCTTGTTTGCATTGACGGCACATTGAACAGTGGACGTTACATTTCACATGTGTTACGACCCGTGGCTCTGCCCTTCATTCGATCGCTGTGAAGCTTTACTTTTCAGCAGGATAATGCTCGACCGTATGTTGCAGGTCCTGTACGGGCCTTTCTGGATACAGGAAATGTTCGACTGCTGCCCTGGCCTGCACATTCTCCAGATCTCTCACCAATTGAAAACGTCTGGTCAATGGTGGCCGAGCAACTGGCTCGTCAGAATACACAAGTCAGTACTCTTGATGAACTGTGGAATCGTGTTGAAGCTGCACGGGCAGCTGTACCTGTACACGCTATCCAAACTCTGTTTGACTCAATGCCCAGGCGTATCAAGGCCGTTATTTCGGCCAGAGGTGGTTGTTCTGGGTACTGATTTCTCAGGATCTATGCGCCCAAACTAAGTGCAAATGTAATCACATGTCAGTTGTAGTATAATATATTTGTGCAATGAATACCCGTTCATCATCTGCATTTCTTCTTGGTATAGCAATTTGAATGGTCTGTAGTGTAGTAATATAACTTCCTCTGTCTCTAAGTGCACATCGATAACTGACAGCAACCAAAATGACATGCCCACCTTACAGCTGATGTGTGAATAAGGTCCTGACTCTGAAAACTGGAGAGAGTTGTATATACTATTGTTACTAAAATTTTTGGGTTAAGTTTATCTGAAAAGTGTGAAGCACTTATGGAATCTACAGAATAATTCATTAAAAGCAATGAGTAGTTCTTTGAGAATATTAAAATATAATGTTAACGATTAACTTAAAAATTTCCAAATGTAGGGTATTACGTCGTCTTCGCAACCCTGTGAGGGTTAATGTCCAGCAGTGCACATTTTGGTCGCAGTAAGTGTTTCCTCACTGCCCGGTAGACTTTTCCTGTCGAATATTTGCCACACCCCGGATTATTCAGCTTACAACGTAGCGTAATCCTTCATTTCATCTTTGACCGTATACTGCCATGCCCTCTGTTGTTCTGCGTGTTATGAAACGCGCGGACTGTTGCCCGGTGTACGGCCGCTCTCTACAGAAGCGGGCTCGCGTTTAATGCTTTGTAATCAGAGGCCATCGCTTCCGCCCCGGCTATCACGATATGTGGTGCGGTCGGGTCGCGTGTGTGTGGGAGGCGGCGAGGCGGTCTGCACGCCTCGTTGGCGACACCCGCTGGAGGGCGGCAGAAAGTAGCGCAGTCACGCATGGCGGGGCCCAGTATGTGGCGGTTTCCCTAGGCCACTCCTACGGCTGCGTAGCGCAGGCAGTGGCGCAGCAATAGAGGTTCACAGCAGAGTCATAACCGCTGACCGAAATTTCCTGTGTCCTGTATTCTCAACCGCTTTGGCTTCGACTGTGCGTTTGCCAGCGAGAGAGACGTACACTGCGTGGTGTCCCCGCCACAACCGATGGTTTTTATGCAACACTCAACACCTCCAAAAGGCAGGCGCGCAGTTTCATATTCTCTGGTTCACTATGTGCAAACTTTTAGCTATACAGAGAAAGTGAACGGGACCCTTTTGAAGGAAATTTAATGTAGATAAATTTTACACTGGGATTCGTTTTCGCTGGGTACCACTGTTGTGGTTATACCTTCCCTCCGATGTTATTCAATCTGTGTACTGTGCAAGCAGCAAAGGAAGCAAAAGAAAAACTTGGAGTAGGAATTAAAATCCATGGAGATAAAAATAAAAACTTTGAGGTGTGCCGAAGACGTTGTAATTCTGTCAGAGACAGCAAAGGACCTGGAAGAGCAGTTGAACAGAATGGACAGTGTCTTGAAAGGAGGATGTAAGATACACAACAACAAAAGAAAAACGAGGATAATGCAATGAAGTCAAATTAAATCAGGCGATGCTGAGGGAATTAGATTAGGAAATGAGACACTTAATGTAGTTGATGGCTTTTGCTATTTGGGCAGCAAAATAACAGATTATGGTCGAACTAGAGAGGATATAAGATGTAGACTGGCTATGGCAAGGCAAGTGTTTCTGAAAACGAGAAATTTCTTAACCTTGAGTATAGATTTATGTGTCAGTAAGTCCTACTGAAAAAAATTTGTATGGAGTATAGCCATGTGTGGAAGTGGAACATGGGCGACAAATTGTTTAGACAAGAAGAGAATAGAAGCGTTCTAAATGTGGTTCCACAGAAGAATGCTGAAGATTAGATGGGACGACGTAGAATGTTAATAGCGTCTGTTTGATATAAAAAGCCTCAAAGGTATCCACATAAAAACTCGGAGGCTCCCTTCTCAGCACGCTTTCCTAATTAGAGGATGTCATAAGCGTTTGACGAGAACGTTTCCCATAGGTCATAAGAAACTATGACCTTTCTTTCCGTTTCTTTTACACCTTCAATATGCACTCTGAGACGTATCTATTACGGGCGCCATACACTTGAGCAGGATGGTAGGATGAATCTCACGGCCGTATTGTAAACAGTCTCCTTTACAGAATGATTGCATTCCCCGAATTCTATCGATAAACTGAAGACCACCACCTGCTTCACCTACGACTGAGCCTATGTGATCGTTCCATTTCATATCAGTGCAGATTGTTACAATCCTGGTATTTGTACTGAGTGACAGATTCCTTAGTGATTCGTTATTATAGTAGTCATATGACGGACACTGCTTTATTTCGTTTTGTTGTGAAGCGCACCGTCTTATACGCTACTGGCCTTTAAAATTGCTGCACAACGAAGTTGACGGGCTACAGATGCAAAATTTAACCGACAGGAAGAAGATGCTGTGATATGCAAATGATTAGCTTTTCAGAGCATTCACACAAGGTTGGCGCCGGTGGCGACACCTACAACGTGTTGACATGAGGAAAATTTCCAACCGATGTCTCACACATAAACTGCAGTTGACCGGCGTTGCCTGGTGAAACGTTGTTGTGATGCCTCGCGTAAGGAGGAGAAATGCGTACCATCACGTTTCCGACTTTGATGGTTAAAATGGTTCAAATGGTTCAAATGGCTCTGAGCACTATGGGACTTAACATCTATAGTTATCAGTCCCCTAGAACTTAGAACTACTTAAACCTAACTAACCTAAGGACAGCACACAACACCCAGTCATCACGAGGCAGAGAAAATACCTGACCCCGCCGGGAAACGAACCCGGGAACCCGGGCGTGAGAAGCGAGAACGCTACCGCACGACCACGAGCTGCGGACCGGACTTTGATAAAGGTCGGATTGTAGCCTATCGCGATTGCGGTTTATCGTATCGCGACATTGCTGCTTGCGTTGGTCGACATCCAATGACTGTTAGCAGAATATGGAAACGGTGGGTTCAGGACGGTAATACGGAACGCAATGCTGGATCCCAACGGCCTCGTATCACTAGCAGTCGAGATTAAAGGCATTTTATCCGCATGGCTGTAACGGATCGTGCAGCCACGTCTAGATCCCTGACTCAACAGATGGGGACGTTTGCAAGACAACAACCATCTGCACGAACAGTTGGACGACGTTTGAAGCAGCATGGACTATCAACTCGGAGACCATGGCTGCGGTTACCCTTGACACTGCATCACAGACAGGAGCGCCTGCGATGGGGTAATCAACGACGAAACCTGGGTGCACGAATGGCAAAACGTCATTTTTTCGGATGAATCCAGGTTCTGTTTACAGCATCATGATGGTCGCATCCGTGTTTGGCGACATTGCGGTGAACGCACATCAGAAGCGTGTATTCGTCATTGCCGCACTGGCGTATCACGCGGTGTGATGGTACGGGTTGCCATTTGTTACACATCTCGGTCATCTCTTGTTCGCAATGACGGCACTTTGAACAGTGGACATTACATTTCAGATGTGTGACGACCCGTGGCTCTACCCTTCATTCGATCCCTGCGAATCTTTTAATTTCAGCAGGATAAAGCACGACCGCATGTTGGACGTCCTGTACGGGCCTTTCAGGATAGAGAAAATGTTTGACTGCTGCCATGGCCAGCAATTTCTCCAGATCTCCCACCAACTGAAAACGTCTGGTCAACGCTGGCCGAGCAACTGGCTCGTCACAATACGCCATTCACTACTCTTGATTAACTGTAGTATCGTGTTGAAGTTGCATGGGTAGCTGTACCTGTACACGCCAAGCAAGCTCTGTTTGACTCAATGCCCAGGCGTATCAAGGGCGTTAGTACTGCCAGAGGTGGCTGTTCTGGTTACTGATTTCTCAGGATCTATGCACCCAAATTGCGTGAATATGTAATAACATGTCAATCCTAGTATAATATATTTGTCCAATGAATACCCGTTTATCACGTGCATTTCTTCTTGGTGTAACAATTAGAATGGTCAGTATTGTAAGTTGAGGGCCTGCAGCCAGTGTATATGCGTGGTGCTCACTGCTCTTCAACCAGGAATTATATTCAGAGGTACAGTTTCGTAGCGTATTTCTTAACATTTAAGTCACTTGGAAATTTAATCCAGATCTGACAATAATTTTGCACCTTTCCCCGATAGTATTCCTTTATATATATATATCTGCAGGTGATATCACCTGCAAGGTTACTAACATAAAAAAATTGACACCAGTCGACCCAACACGTAAAAGTACTTGAAAATGTGTCGATGAGCCTGGACCCGAGATAACTTGCCTCTTCCCCCAACGAAGAGTCCCTCACTCCATCTGACTATAAAAGTTACCTTACAGTTAAAACTACAGGCAAGACTTGGCTCGAACTCCGGCTCTTTGCTTACCATGGCGAACTATTCTAGCAATTCATCTCCTCACAGCTATACCTCAGTCACTACCTCATCTCATAGTTACAAATTTCACAGAGTTCTATGGCGAAACTTCGGGTAGGGGGAGGGAGTAACTCTCCTGTAAGGAAGGATATTACAGACGCATGGCATAGCCACAAGGCGGGAGATGTTTCCACGATGAATTTTTCACTCTGCAGCAGAGTAGCTTAAAATCGTTTGTCGGATGGGGTCTCGCACTCGGCCACTAGTTATGAAAGTTCGCAGAAGACCTTCTGTGAAGTTTGAAAAGCAGGACAAGACGCAATTGTCGCAATAAGGCTATGAGGACGGTTAGTTGGTCGTGCTTGGGTGGCTTCTTTGGTATTTGTATCCAATTTATATTTCATGAGATGAAAATCATTTAAACTGCTTACATGTTATAGAATAACACCATACAACAAATAAAATGAAGGTACACCCAAAAACGGAAGAAAGGGCAGATAGAGGTAGGCGTCATGTACAAGTAAAGAGAAACAAATGCTTGCAATTTCACGAAAAGTGGATGACTTACTCAAGAGCAAGAGCTTCACGAATAGAGCACGTCAGCAACACGTTAGTCCAGCTCTGGCCCTTAATTAAGGGGCTCCGGAAAGGCTCAACATCATGAAAAGTTCAATTTTTACTTTTTTGCGTTTTCTGAATCTGCAGACTATTACCTTTTAATAGATTTATAATTTATTCAGTTCTGAAGACTACAACTATTTTTAATTTTTCTTTGAAATGTGTTCTACATGGGCGTGACCCACTGTGGCGCTGTTAAACTGCTGTCAAATGGTGTTATTATTAACGTCCGTGTTCATCAGGTACATTTTAGTGATGTGAGATAAAGTATGTGTTGTGGGTAACCTATTTTCAGAGACTCAGCAGCACCTGAACTGTTGAAAAAGTGTATTCACGGAAAAACTCAAAACCCCAATGAAAGTGTAAATAGTGTTATATGGTCGAGAATCCCGAAGACTGTATTTGTTGGAATAGAAACACTTCACTTTGGTGTGTATGATGCTGTTGCGACTTTCAATGATGGCAACATTGTAAGGTGCAAGGTATTTAGAAATATAGGAATGAAGATAGGTTCTAACATGGTACGAGCGATGCTTGCTTTAGACAAGGCACGCCTTCGGGCTGCAGACAGGGCTGTAAAGAGTCTAGAAATACAAGCAAGAGTAAACAGGAGGAGGAACAAGAGGAAGCTGAAGGAGGAGCTTTGAGGATGAGGATAATCCATCCTATGGACCTGGAATGCACTAAAAAGTTAATCCAATCTTTGTCGCTCGATTCCCAAAACTTTTATTTTCTCATACTAATTACATGTTTTCTAAGGATCTTACAAACATATTTGTTTCAAACTTTCAGTAAATGTTACACAGTACCTTCTGCATAATTTAACACAGCCTTTTTTCCAAAAAACTGTATATTTGTGAATATATAAATAAAAAATTGCAAAAAATGTTGTGAATTTTCATTACAATAGAAAAAAATCATCTTTAATAACTGAACTAAAATTTTGTAAAATGCCTGTGCTAAGTTGTAGCCCATATTCCAATAAATAATCTGTAAAAAGTTCAACTTCCTATCTCAAATACTTTGTGAGGAAAGATGTAATTTATAAGCGTTATTTTAACGTTGCAAGTATAGGGCGTTCCGGAGCCCCTTAAGCAGTTCATCTACTTGACAGTGAGTAATATAGTTGTTGAATGTCCTCCTGAGGGATGCCGTGCTACATTCTGTCCAAGTGGCACGTTTGTTAATTGGAGGGCCCAGCCTATAATGTTCCAAACGTTCTCAATTGGGAAGATATCCGATGACGTTACTTGTCAAGGTAGGTTTTGAAAGGACGAAGACAAGGAGTAAAAACTCTTGAAGAGGGAAGACGGGCATTATCTTGCTGAAAATAAGCCCATGCTGGCTCGCCATGATGGGGCGCAGAATGTGATCGACGTATTGTTGCCCTGTAAGAGTGCATGGCATGACAGTGACAGTGGTTCTGCTTCGAAAAGAGGTGGCGCCTTCTGTATATCGGAAGCTCGGGCGGGCAGTAGTCACGTTTGTTTCCCACTGCTGTCCATGGCGCATCAAGACACGTCTTAGGGCTGGATTCTCGTCGAATGGAGTGGAATTGTGTTGAGTGATGACTCCGGAGTCAAACCGAGATCCGATGACCGGTAAAGACGTGTCTCGAAACGCTCCCGACAGCAGTGTGAAATCAACCTGAGTGTCGCCCGACATGTGGCCGGAGAATCAGATGAGATAGCCTGGGGTGCCATTTCGTTCCAAAGGAGGACCCATGTTATCTGCGGCATTCATACCGTAAAACGGTACGTCGACGTTGCTCCCCATTAAGGGGCTCCGGAACGCCCTATACTTGCAATGTTAAAATAACGCTTATAAATTACATCTTTCCTCACAAAGTATTTGAGGTAGGAAGTTGAACTTTTTACAGATTATTTATTGGAATATGGCCTACACCTTAACACAGGGATTTTACAAAATTTTAGTTCAGTTATTAAAGATGATTTTTTTCAATTGTAATGAAAATTCACAACATTTTTTTGCAATTTTTTATTTATATATTCAAAAATATACAGTTTTTTGGAAAAAGGCTGTGTTAAATTATGCAGAAGGTAATGTGTAACATTTACTGAAAGTTTGAAACAAATATGTTTGGAAGATCCTTAGAAAACATGTAATTAGTATGAGAAAATAAAAGTTTTGGGAATCAGGCGACAAAGATTGGATTAACTTTTTAGTGCATTCCAGGTCCATAGGATGGATTATCTTCATCCTCCGCAAACTCCTCCTCCAGCTTCCTCTTGTTCCTCCTCCTGTATACTCTTGCTTGTATTTCTAGACTCTTTACAGCCCTGTCTGCAGCCCGAAGGAGTTCCTTGTCTAAAGCAAGCATCGCTCGTGCCATGTTAGAACCTATCTTCATTCCCATATTTCTAAATACCTTGCACCTTACAATTTTGCCATCATTGAAAGTCGCAACAGCAACTTTAATTTTACTCATTATTATACTTCAACAAAACAGAGACTCAAGAAACAGAATTAATTACGAATATTTTCGAGATAACGACAGAATAAATAAACATGAAACAATCGACAATCACACCAGCGATATATATTGAACCATCACAGGTTAGCCACAACACACACTTTATCTCACATCACTAAAATGTACCTGATGAACACGGACGTTAATAATAACACCATTTGACAGCAGTTTAACAGCGCCACAGTGGGTCACGCCCATGTAGAACACATTTCAAAAAAAATTTAAAAATAGTTGTAGTCTTCGGAATTGAATAAATTATATATCTATTAAAAGGTAATAGTCTGCAGATTCAGAAAACGCAAAAAAGTAAAAATTGAACTTTTCATGATTTTGAGCCTTTCCGGAGCCCCTTAAAGGCAAGCCATCGAGGGCTAGCTTTTCAGCAAGATAATGCCTGCCCGCGCCAGGCTGGAGTTTCTAATGCTTGTCTTCGCGCTTGCCAAACCGTACATTGGCCAGCAAGGTCGCCAAGCTGAAAACGTTTGGAGCACTATAGTCAAAGCCCTCCAACCAGCGCAGGATTTTGACGATCTAACGCGCCAATTGGACGCAAGTGTCACGAAATGCCTCAGTACGACATCCTACCACTTTAGCAAAGAATAGTAAGCCGAATAACAGCTTGCATTAGAGCTAGAGTAGGACCGACGCGTTACTGATTTTCTCAGTGTGTAAATTTGGGTTTAGTGTCGAGCCATCCATCACATCATTCAGTGATAAGAGATGTAGCGGGTTTGCTGGACTTTTCAACTGCCATAACTACAAAACCAATGGATTAGAGTTACGAACAATGAACTCGAAATCCAATTCCTGCCTGTACCGATTTTCATGGATACGAAAATGGTTGGTCAGGTAGGTTCAGTCGTGTCTAAAGCTTGTGGCAGACCTCAGTTCATTTGTGATATACAGGGAAAATGACGTCACTCAGAAACGTAAACACATGTGCCTCCCACGTTACATGTCTAAGTGGTGTGCTGTATCAGAGCTGTTTGCGAGGTACTTGGTACGACGTCAGTAGTAGTAGCAAAAGCAAATAGTGAAGCGGTGATTTAAAATCACGACAAGCCGTATTATAGTTCAAACTGACGTGGCGTGGACATTTCACTAAGTTCCGACTCTCAAACAGAGACTGCGTCTAGTTAATTCAGGCATTTGCTCAGCGAATTCCATCTCTAGCAGGCAGGATGCACTTTCGCTCGCTCACACACACACACACACACACACACACACACACACACACACACAGAGAGAGAGAGAGAGAGAGAGAGAGAGAGAGAGAGAGAGATTAGCATCAGTAAATATGCGCCAGCCACATTTAGAAACCAACTCTGCGTTCATCGTAATATGCGAAGCATTCCAAATGCGCCATTTCGCTAGCGGGAACGTTATGGATTGCGAACAGGGGTAGTTGAGTAGGACGTGATCTGAAAACTCGTAGCGAGGGTAGCGAGAATTTAAGCGCCCTTTTAAAACGTGCTAATCTCCCTAAGTGGGGAGTGAAAGTCCCGTTAAAGCTGCATAGCGTACGAGGGGAGTACGTGTTTGGCCTTCCCTTACGTTTGTCTTCAATAGGCAGCTTACAGTATCACTTATAGCAGAAGATACCAATTCATTTAATTGTTTAATTTTCCTGTTGTTTTACGTGTTATATGCTTTATCAAACCACTCATGGGCCTATGGTTTCTTAGGCCAACTTCGAGTGACAAGTGAATGTGGCAACCAAAATTCACTGATGCAGTTACGGAATATACTCTAGTGTGCTAACCCTAAGGAATAGCGTAACTATCGCATTACGTGTCACTGCCAAGTAACACTGCTCGATGAAACTTCGACAATACTGTAATCTGCTTTCACAGAACAGAGCGGATCAGCTTGTGGAAAGGGGCCAAGGTCAATTACTGTTAGTTATACAAGAACACACAACGTCATTGCTCGAACCAATGCATAGTTTTCTCTTTAAAACAACTAATATCAATTCACGGCTGAGGGCCCAAGTAACTTCTGCAGAATAAGTTTAAATGATTCCTTTTAAAACACCAGAATTTAGAGTAACGACTGAAGGTATTTCTTAAGTAAAATTGCAACATCTTCTCGGCTAGAGGCCTAAATAATATTTAAGATCAGCTAAGGAAATTCTTTAGAAGCCAAGTATTTGCAATTTTCAGGTACAGGTCATATTAAGGAAAATTCAAATACATTCTTCGGTTGACAGCCCAAAACTTGAAGTATCTTGTCGGCTGAAGGCCCAAACAATTACTCGAGAATAATTAAAGACCACCTTACGATAAACATTTACAGAACATGGCTGAAGGCCTTTCCAAGAATTCAAGATAATTAAAGTGAAACCTTACAGACAAGGATTTATGTATTAAAACCACAGATTCAGAAAGAAACATGGCTGAAGGCCTAACAAGAATTTTAAATAAGACACGGCTGAAGGCCTAATCTCAAAATAGTTGTCATGAAGTCGGCTGAAGGCCATATACTAAACATAAAACGGAGGATATTAATACACGGCTGAAGGTCTGGCACAGTACCTGCGACCAAATAAAATGACAATCACAAACAACAAACAGTGGTGCTCAGAAGCGTTACAAGGGTCGGCCAGGGGAGGAAACAATAACAACAGTTTAGGTAAAGCAGGCAGCCAAGCGTAATACTAAATAATCAGGTGACAACACTACCTACGGACGGCTGAAGAACCAACCAACAACCTAATCAATTCCCTCTGTCGCAACCGACCAACTGACTATTCCAGTCCGCAGATAGCATTCATCTGATCAGTGGAAATCACAGAAGCTACACATAATACCACGTAAACACACTTGCACAAGAACTCGAACAATCGTAAAAGCAATCACTGTGCAAAAACAAGGACGAATCAGTTCGACACACAGAGAGTTTCCATAAGCTGTAGGCGACCAAATACATTTTACACTGAAATGAACACCCTTAGCTGCTTACAGGCGCTGACATACGTCAACGGGGACAGACGAAAATGTGTTCCCCGACCGCAACTCGAACCCAGGATCTCCTGCTTACGTGACAGACGCTCTATCCATCATTTATTTTATTTTATTTTATTTTTCTTTTTTCTTTTTTTTGTTGATCATTGTATTTGCTCGTTGCGGACGTCGCAAGACATCCTGCTCAAGTTCGGTGGTTGATCCTTCCTCTCAGTTTTTTATTACAGAGGCCAACCAGCCCTCTGACCGAACACGCTGAGCTACCGTGCCGGCGTCCATCTGAACCACCGAGGACACAGAGGACAGCGCGACAGCAGGGACTTATCTCTGGCACGCCTCCCGCGAAACCCACATTCTCAACGTATTGTCCCGCACTACATTCATAGTGCCCCCCGCCATGTAAGCAGGAGATCCCGGGTTCGAGTCCCGGTCGGGGCACACATTTCCATCTGTCCCCGTCGACGTATGTCAGCGCCTGTAAGCAGCTAAGGGTGTTCATCACATTGTAATTTCACTCTAACGAGCTGCATTGTCACCGATGGTATCTGTTGTTTCGGACATGTCCGAAAGAACACATCCCATCTTAGTATATATGACCAAACACGCCGTCCGATGAGACGACCGACCGAACGACCAACCCACGTCGTTCCCACTGACGTTACATGTGCCGGCAACGGTCGGCCGAGTCTTGGCTGTCACGGCGGTCAGATTGTCCCACTCACTCGTGGCCTGACGACGGAGTGAGTGCTATCAACTGCTGCGTCAGGTTCTGACTATGCGTTCTTGTGCATTACGTCTTGCATAACTTCTTAGGAGCTTTCTCTCTCAGCTAATATGTTTTCTGTGTCATCTTTCTGCTGAATGTGAACTTTGCGCCTGACAGGTGGTGACTGTGTTGAAATGTACATCCAGTTCTGATCCACTTACAACGTTACAGGTTTGTTTCCACTTAAGACTGTGTCTTAACTCTGCCTATGGCAATGAAATATGGTTTTCAAACAGAATATTCTAATTCCTTTCCTTTGCTATTCCGCGTCATGGCGGTACAATGCTGGTTCAGGTACCAGTGTCCTGGGGATTACCATTCAGTGAACATTGTTGAACATGGAGCTTTGCAGAGGACAATGTGTAGTAGTGCTTTTCCCGTGTTGAGACAACGTCATCATCAATCACGATTCCAACTGACATGGAATCAGCTAGCGTCGTTGTGTTTCTTTTCTCTCGATACGCTGTAATCCAGGCAAACTTCGGCTCGAAACGCGCGTCGCCTCACAGACGCAAGGTGGTCGTGGCTGTGGGGCCGGTTCACCTGGGCATTCTGTTACAAGCAGAAACCTCTAGCTGAGGACTAACCTAGAGGTCCATGTTTTCAACCACGATCTGAAGATCACATGACCTCTTATGGCAACCTGCATATAATTACTGTCTAGCTAATGTAGCGAACTCACATTCCATAGAAGTTGTTCTGCAAAATTGTTACAAAAATTTGTGGAAGAACTTTGTAATTAACTTCACGTCTACCTTGAAGATTAATTACCTTTGTTAAAATTTGTATTAGTTAATTTAACGGAATTATAAATACGATGGGATGAGGTCAGAAACTTCATTAACTGGAATACCTTCCCATCAGAAAATTTGCACGCGCCACGTAGCTTTGGTGGCACTTTTACTTCACGCCCGTTATTAAAACTTTCGGTTTTTGTCATTCGACGGTATGAGGGCTGATGCACTTTGTTTCTCGCTGATTTGATAATGTTACACTATCGTAAACTGAAACAGACAATGTATTAAATTATACTTACCTGTAATTATTTGGAACGGTTACTAAGAATTTTTTTTGCATCTACGGTTAATTACTAGTAATAATAGAAATAGAAAAGATAAGACGAAAATTTAGAAACTAGTCGAGTGTAATAAAGTAAGAAGTTACCAGTTGCATAAAAGAAATTTAATTTACAGGGTTATTACTAATGATTGAAGCGATTTCACAGCTCTATAACAACTTAATTATTTGAGATATTTTCACAATGCTCTGCACACGCATACAAAAACTCAAAAGGTTTTTTTTAGGCATTCACAAATGTTCGATATGTGCCCCTTTAGTGATTCGGCAGACATTAAGTCGATAATCAAGTTCCTCCCACACTCGGCGCAGCATGTCCCCATCAATGAGGTTCGAAAGCATCGTTGATGCGAGCTCGCAGTTCTGGCACGTTTCTTGGTAGAGGAGGTTTGAACACTGAATCTTTCACATAACCCCACAGAAAGAAAGTTTCGCACTGAACGCATCCTCTTCCATGAGCTGTTGCAACCGCGCCGAAAATTCAAAGCGTTTGACTTTGTCATCGGGTGTCAGGGCTTGTAGCAATTGTAAACGGTAAGGCTTCTGCTTTAGCCTTTTCCGTAAGATTTTCCAAACCGTCGGCTGTGGTACGTTTAGCTCCCTGCTTGCTTTATTCGTCGACTTCCGCGGGCTACGCGTGAAACTTGCCCGCACGCGTTCAACCGTTTCTTCGCTCACTGCAGGCCGACCCGTTGATTTCCCCTTACAGAGGCATCCAGAAGCTTTAAACTGCGCATACCATCGCCGAATGGAGTTATCAGTTGGTGGATCTTTGTTGAACTTCGTCCTGAAGTGTCGTTGCACTGTTATGACTGACTGATGTGAGTGCATTTCAATCACGACATACGCTTTCTCGGCTCCTGTCGCCATTTTGTCTCACTGCGCTCTCAAGCGCTTTGGCGGCGGAAACGTGAAGTGCGGCTTCAGCCAAACAAAACTTTTTGAGTTTTTCTACGTATCTGTAGTGTGTCGTGACTATATGTCAATGAATGGAGCTACAGTAAATTTATGAAATTTATGAAATCGCTTCAATCATTTGTAATAGCCCTGTATTTACCTGTTTCAGACAGTCAGTGCCCTTCTTCAGAAGGATGTAATTCACAGTGTCTGCATAAAACTAGTTTCATGCAGACACCCTGAACTACATACTTCCAAAGAAGGGCCCTATGTGCCTGAAATCATTAAATAAATTACTTCTTTTATTCAACAGGTTGCTTATTATTGCATCATCTATCATTACAGTTGCTGAAGGTGATTGAATCTTTATCTGTTATAAAAGAGTTACAAGTGGCCGTCTAATTCCTTCCAACTAGTGACTTGGCCAATGCAATAGGACACAAGGAATAAATGACATAAACAATGCGAATCACCAAAATACACTTTAAAAGGAGAATGACTGACTTCGGTGGCTAATTCATCTGTAAGGCGATTGTGTAGCTCTTGACAAATGAGTAAGAAAGATAAGCTGATTTCATGACATGAGCTCATGAACATGGTGCACTACCACCAGCCATTTCTTAACTTCTTATCTCCAAATTCCCCTGAAATATCTCACTGTGTTGCAGTCAGCTTAGGTAAAATCTGAGTCAATTTGATTACAAAGACGTAAACGGTCGTCCGCCTATTTTTATCTCTACGGAAACGAAGAGTGAGAGAGGTAAGTCAGTTTGGTTGCTTATTTGAGACTAACGTGACGTTATCATGATTTATTACGTCGTTATATAAAACCGAAACTATTGCAGTTTGGCAGCCTATTTCGGCGGCAATTATATAAAAATATCTAACCAACGGTAACATGCTTACTGAGTATTGTATTGCCAATTTGGAAATTTGTGGTAAGGTTTTATGGGACCAAAGTGCTGAGGTAATCGGTCCCTAAGCCAATACACTACTTAAACTAACTTACGCTATGGACGACACACGCACTCATGCCCGAGGGAGGAGTCGAACCTCCGAGGGGAGAGCCGCACGGACCGTGACAAGGCGCCCTAGACCGCACTGCTACCCCGCGCGGCTGTCTTGCAAGAAGTAGTAAATAAATCAAAGGATATCCTGTACTACAGCGTTTTCTGTGGTTTTAACCGAACAGACTTTTTATGCTCCAAAGCAGAATTTACGATACGTACCTGGACTGGAGAATGAGAAATATTAAAAACTGGTCATGGACAATGAGTCCGCAGCTCGTGGTCGTGCGGTAGCGTTCTCGCTTCCCGCGCCCGGGTTCCCGGGTTCGATTCCCGGCGGGGTCAGGGATTTTCTCTGCCTCGTGATGACTGGGTGTTGTGTGATGTCCTTAGGTTAGTTAGGTTTAAGTAGTTCTAAGTTCTAGGGGACTGATGACCATAGCTGTTAAGTCCCATAGTGCTCAGAGCCATTTTGAACCATGGACAATGAAATGTCTTTTTAGTACTATCTCAAGCGTATCATTTTGTATGCCACGCCCTGGTGAAACTTTAGCAGAGACGAAATAATGCTCTTCAATCGAAAAGTATTTAATAGATGACGCAGCATGAATTCGACCTTATTGTCATCTTCAACGTCATTAGTTTCCGCTTCACACTGAACCACTGTACTTTCATACTCTTTATTTGAACTTGGCTAAGGTCAGCCTCTGCAATTCTGACCACATATTTCCCCTATTATTTCTTTTCGTTCTTTCCTTTTTTTAGTTTCAGCCGTATGTGTGTCCTAGTCTTCTAAGTCAATCACCAATGGAAATTTTGTATCCGTTAATCGTGTTTGTGACTGGTACCTGGGGTTTAGATCTAATTACATCCAAGCTTCCGAACGTCGGTCATAGTTACAGAGAAACCGATATGTAGAACTAGCTTTCTGCATATGTTCCATCAACATAAATACCATACGAAAAATTGTTCAAATGGCTCTGAGCACTATGTGACTTAACATCTGAGGTCGTTAGTCCCCTTGAAGTTAGAACTACTTAAACCTAACTAACCTAAGGACATCACACACGTGTATGCCCGAGGCAGGATTCGAAACTGCGACCGTTGCGGCCGCGCGGTTCCAGACTGAAGCGCCTAGAACCGCTCGGCCACATCGGCCGGATAAATACCATGCATATACTACTTACTGCAAAGATAATATTTTTAATATTCCTCCCAATTGACTTTCTAGGAATGTCCTAATTTCGAGCAGCACCGAATACATATGAATAATTTCTGCCAGCTTCCATTGCATGTACCAAATGTTCTTCATGAAAGCATTCACAATCTGCAATTTCGCTTTTACATCCAGCAGGAATTTCACTCTACCGAATTTGAACAGTGGTCGGTGTAATAGTATGTGTAAAACGTGGATAGCCATCTATCCCATAGAGTTAGTGGCAACACCTCGAAAGTGCTCGCCAATGTGTCAGTCTAATCTTCAGCATAGTTATACGTCAAGAGATTTCTAGAGCAATTTTATTTTTGTTAGATTATCGTATATGTTTCATTTAGGTAAAGCTATACCTAAGACCAATACGTACGACTCAAGTTTATATTTTTTCCAGAAATTAGCTTCTTGCTAATGACTGTTCGTATTTTGTTAGTTCTCTATTGCGACCGTCGTAAGTTATTTGGCTGCCGAAGTAATAAAAGCTATATTCTAATTTTACCGTCTCATTTTCTGATTTAAATCCTTCGATACTGTCTGATTTAACTCTACAACTTTTCCATTACCCTTGTTTTACTTTTTCTGATGTTCATCTCATACCCTTCTTTTCAAGACACTGTCCATTCTGTTTAATTGCTGTTTCAAATTCTTTGCGTCCTCTGACAGATTTGCAATGTCACAGGCAGATTTCCAAGTCTTTATTTTTTCTTCCTGGCCCTTAATTTTCTGCCCAAATTTCTTGTTGATTGTGTTTATTGCTTACGCAATTTACAGACTGCAACACATCGGGGACACAGGATAACCCAGTCTAACTCCCTTCTCAACCACAGCTTTCCTTTCACGTCGTTTAAAACATAATGGCTGTCTGGTTTCGGTGCAAGTTATAAACAAATTTTCGCTCCTCGTATTTTATTCATGCTGCCTTCAGAATTTCATAGTGTAGTCCAGTCAGAATTGTCAAAAGCTATCTCTAAATAACAGAAACGTAGATGTTCTCCATGTAACACATCTTCCAAGCTAAATCGCAGGGTAAATATTGCTTTACGTGTCCGTACATTTCTTTGTGACCCAAACTGATCTTCCCCGAGGCTGGCTTCTATCAGTTTTTAAACTCTTCTGTGAACAATTGCTCTGAAAATCCTGAAACCCTTATGTATGAATCTGATAGTTACAAAAAGTGGTCAGAAACACTCTGAAGAGCTTGTAAGGGTGTCGCAAGGCACGTTGTGCTGAGAAGTAACTGTTGACAAAGAAATTCGATACGTTGCCCTTATTCCGAGTTAAATTTCGTTCAACTTTTGGCTAGTCCGGCCTCGGGGCCCGCAGGTTCAACTGGTCCGCTACATACGGTTAGAGTCAGTTGTTCCCATAGCGAAAATGACAGCGCCCGGGACTGCTCAGCCTGTGGCTCGGTCTTGATCCTTACTAGCGTCCCATGACCAATTTTTGTATCGCTTGCTCGTTCGGTTTTAGGAAACCAAACGAAGTACGCATCTAGCGACACACATATGAGCTATATGTCTTCATACAGACAAAGCTTACTAGCCAATGAGCTTCTTAGGTGCAGATGCACTGTAAGTAGGCTGTTTATGTTTTCTTATTGGCAACGTTACGTAGCGCTCTGTACGAAAATCACTGGCTGTGCTGTGTGCAGTCTGTGGCTAGTTTGCATTGTTGTCTGCCATTGTAGTGTTGGGCAGCGGCAGCTGGATGTGAACAGCGCGTAGCGTTGCGCAGTTGGAGGTGAGCCGCCAGCAGTGGTGGATGTGGGGAGAGAGATGGCAGAGTTTTGAAATTTGTCATGAACTGCTATATATATTATGTTTATTAAGGTAAATACATTGTTTGTTCTCTACAAAAATCTTTCATTTGCTAACTATGCCTACTAGTAGTTAGTGCCTTCAGTAGTTTGAATCTTTTATTTAGCTGGCAGTAGTGGCGCTCGCTGTATTGCAGTAGTTCGCGTAATGAAGATTTTTGTGAGGTAAGTGATTTGTGAAAGGTATAGTTTAATGTTAGTCAGGGCCATTCTTTAGTAGAGATTTTTGAAAGTCAGATTGCGTTGCGCTAAAAATATTGTGTGTCAGTTTAAGCACAGTCATGTATAAATTTTTCCAAGGGGACACTGCAATTTTACAGTGATGAACAATTTGGACTGTCTTTATGGACTGTGAGAAAATTTTAGCTTTTGACCAACATTGTATTAATAGGTGTGTGCATTTGATATTTTTCTTACTGTATTTATGAAAAATTTTTTCAAATCATTATTGGCCACTGCCCAAAACAATTTGTAAAATTTTTTTGTGGGGAGCATGGGGGCTATGTAAGTAGGCTGTTTATGTTTTCTTATTGGCAACGTTACGTAGCGCTCTGTACGAAAATCACTGGCTGTGCTGTGTGCAGTCTGTGGCTAGTTTGCATTGTTGTCTGCCATTGTAGTGTTGGGCAGTTGGATGTGAACAGCGCGTAGCGTTGCGCAGTTGGAGGTGAGCCGCCAGCAGTGGTGGATGTGGGGAGAGAGATGGCGGAGTTTTGAAATTTGTAATACTGGATATTATGAACTGCTATGTATATTATGATTTTCCAACACTATTAAGGTAAATACATTGTTTGTTCTCTATAAATATCTTTCATTTGCTAACTATGCCTATCAGTAGTTAGTGCCTTCAGTAGTTTGAATCTTTTATTTAGCTGGCAGTAGTGGCGCTCGCTTTATTGCAGTAGTTCGAGTAATGAAGATTTTTGTGATGTAAGTGATTTGTGAAAGGTATAGTTTAATGTTAGTCAGGGCCATTCTTTAGTAGAGATTTTTGTAAGTCAGATTGCGTTGCGCTAAAAATATTGTGTGTCAGTTTAAGCACAGTCATGTATAAATTTTTCCAAGGGGACGTTTCATAGCACCAAGATTGCTCAGATTCTTACGGGAATCGGCAGATTGACTGCCGTGAGTAATGAGTACAGTGGGCATGGGTACTAAAAATGTAGTATGTGGACAGCAAGGCCGGCCGGGGTGGCTGAGTGGTTCTAGGCGCTACAGTCTGGAACCGCACGACCGCTACGGTCGCCGGTTCACATCCTGCCTTGGGCATGGATGTGTGTAATGTCCTTAAGTTCGTTAGGTTTAAGTAGTTCTATGTTCTAGGGGATCTCAGAAGTCCCATAGTGCTCAGAGCCATTTGAACCATTTGGACAGTAAGTTGGAAATGTGGGTCTCACGGGGAGTGTTTCGTTGATAAGTTCCCGCAGTCGAGCTCTCTTCTGTGTCCTCGATAGCTCCGTCGGATAGAGCATCTGCCATGTAAGCAAAAGATCCTGGGTTCCAGTCCCGGTTACGGCACGCATTGTCAACTGTCCTCATTGATAATTATCAACTCCTGTAAGCAGCTAATGGTCTGATTTTCGTTGTGATCTCATTCTTCGAGAGGTGTAAAATCATCGGACGTGTCCGAAAGAACAGATACCATCTTCATACAGGTAAGGGTTACCGGCCAATGATCTTCAGTGCGGATGCATTCACATTGCTCAAACTCTGACAGGAATCGGTAGACTGACTGCTGCGTGTTATGAGTATAGTGGGCGGGGGCACTACAAATGTAGTGTGCGGACAGTAAGTTGGAAATATGAGTCTTACGGGGAGCGTCCCAGAGTTAAGTCCCTGCGGTCTCACTGTCCTCTGTGTCCTCCATGGCTCAGTCAGTGCCGAGATGGTGGCCCAGCGTGTTCGGTCAGAGGGTCAGCTACCCTCTGTAATAGGAAAACTGAGTTAATGGATGAACTTGAACAAGCATCATGGGACATCCAGCTCGATGAAAATACACACCTGGAAATTGAAATAAGAACACCGTGAATTCATTGTCCCAGGAAGGGGAAACTTTATTGACACATTCCTGGGGTCAGATACATCACATGGTCACACTGACAGAACCACAGGCACATAGACACAGGCAACAGAGCATGCACAATGTCGGCACTAGTACAGTGTATATCCACCTTTCGCAGCAATGCAGGCTGCTATTCTCCCATGGAGACGATCGTAGAGATGCTGGATGTAGTCCTGTGGAACGGCTTGCCATGCCATTTCCACCTGGCGCCTCAGTTGGACCAGCGTTCGTGCTGGACGTGCAGACCGCGTGAGACGACGCTTCATCCAGTCCCAAACATGCTCAATGGGGGACAGATCCGGAGATCTTGCTGGCCAGGGTAGTTGACTTACACCTTCTAGAGCACGTTGGGTGGCACGGGATACATGCGGACGTGCATTGTCCTGTTGGAACAGCAAGTTCCCTTGCCGGTCTAGGAATGGTAGAACGATGGGTTCGATGACGGTTTGGATGTACCGTGCACTATTCAGTGGCCCCTAGACGATCACCAGTGGTGTACGGCCCGTGTAGGAGATCGCTCCACACACCATGATGCCGGGTGTTGGCCCTGTGTGCCTCGGTCGTATGCAGTCCTGATTGTGGCGCTCACCTGCACGGCGCCAAACACGCATACGACCATCATTGGCACCAAGGCAGAAGCGACTCTCATCGCTGAAGACGACACGTCTCCATTCGTCCCTCCATTCACGCCTGTCGCGACACCACTGGAGGCGGGCTGCACGATGTTGGGGCGTGAGCGGAAGACGGCCTAACGGTGTGCGCGACCGTAGCCCAGCTTCATGGAGACGGTTGCGAATGGTCCTCGCCGATACCCCAGGAGCAACAGTGTCCCTAATTTGCTGGGAAGTGGCGGTGCGGTCCCCTACGGCACTGCGTAGGATCCTACGGTCTTGGCGTGCATCCGTGCGTCGCTGCGGTCCGGTCCCAGGTCGACGGGCACGTGCACCTTCCGCCGACCACTGGCGACAACATCGATGTACTGTGGAGACCTCACGCCCCACGTGTTGAGCAATTCGGCGGTACGTCCACCCGGCCTTCCTCATGCCCACTATACGCCCTCGCTCAAAGTCCGTCAGCTGCACATACGGTTCACGTCCACGCTGTCGCGGCATGCTACCAGTGTTAAAGACTGCGATGGAGCTCCGTATGCCACGGCAAACTGGCTGACACTGACGGCGGCGGTGCACAAATGCTGCGCAGCTAGCGCCATTCGACGGCCAACACCGCGGTTCCTGGTGTGTCCGCTGTGCCGTGCGTGTGATCATTGCTTGTTCAGCCCTCTCGCAGTGTCCGGAGCAAGTATGGTGGGTCTGACACACCGGTGTCAATGTGTTCTTTTTTCCATTTCCAGGAGTGTACATCGAACACTAACGAATAAAATGCAAAACGAGATGAAAAAGAGGTGGATACAGCATCTGCCATGTAATCAGGAGATCCCTGGTTCGAGTCCCAGTCGGGGCAAACATTTTAAAACGACTCCGTTGATATTTATCAACGCCTATAAGCAGTTAATGGTCTGGATTTCGCTTGTTCTATTATAGTGGATGTTGCCTCTCTGTCCATCTCGACTGAGATAGTGTCCCGTTTTTTTCTATCTTATCCATTATTAGATTTAATCCTGCATTATCTGAATTCATAACTTTCCACTTGTCTGACCAGAAGTCCTGATGATGGCCAAAGTAGAAAGCATATAAAATGATGACTGGCAGTAGCAAGAAAAACATTTCCGAAATAGGGGAACTCGTTTAACGTGGATTATAAATTTAAGTAGTAAGATATATTTTCGAAGGTATTTGTCTCCAATGCAGTCTTTTTTGAAAGGGAAATCTATGAAGGGCTTAATTCAATAGTGGTGCAAGTCCATTACCTCCACTTTTCTGTCTGTAATGCTTCTGAAAGTAATGAGTCAAACAAACAGAAAGAAAGGTTCATCTCTTGCAAGAAGCCATATGATTGATATTTCTGGTACCTCAACTGCAGATTTTTCAGCGCTCATTTAACTTTAGGACTGTATCTCAATATGAACAAAAGTGGACTTTTACCACTATCGAAATAAGCCCTTCATATACTACAAACAGTTCAGACCGAAAAAATAGAAGCTTTTGAAATTTCCCGCAACAGACCAATGCCGAAGATCAGATTGGTACATCGAGCAACTAATAGCACTGAATAGGATTGGAAAAAAAATTATGGTACATCATGACTGAAAGAATTGATCGCTTGATAGTACGAGTACTGGCACATCGAAAGTGGTTGGTAATGAAACGAAGTGTGTGGGGTTAAAAATTCTAGAGAGAGACTAGTACATGAAAACAGCCACGAAGCCTCAATAGTTACAGTTTGCAGTAGTTATTCCAATGTCAACAGTCTATTACGGGATATACCTGTACAGAGAACTGCTTCGGAGTGAAGACCACAAGAACAACAACCTCTAGAATTTCAAAATGTGTATTTCAGGCAACACCTAAATCTATAAGGCGCGTAAATACTCGACCGATTTCGGTTGAAAAAATGTGAAATTTGTTGTGGGAGATCGGGGAGTGTTCCTACTTCAGCTCCTTCCTATAGTAGCCTTCAAAGTGGCGTCTGTAACGGAGATCATTTCGAAGCACGAAGCTGTCATTGAGTTTCTTGTGTTGGGGGGCGGGGGGGGAACCAGAGCATACCAGATATTCAAAGGCGCTTGCGGAATCTCAACGGAGACTTGGCAGTGAACAAAACCACGGCGAAACGTTGTGAAAGGCGTCTGTCATTATAGTAACTAGGTTGCGCAAACCAGTCTGATCTCTCACTCGCCGCACAGCCGCACACAGCTGTGGCTCCTGGAATTATGGAGCGTGCGGACACTCTCGTTTTGGGTAACCAACGGATCACAATCATCTGGAGGTCTCTTTTGGTACTGCTGACACATTCTTCCACCAGCTGGGGTGCTGAAAGGTGTGTGCCACCTGGGTTTCTTGCTGCCTAATAGAACAACAAAGGACCATCTCTGTGGAATGTCTTCCCCGTTACGAGGCTGATCGTGACAATTTCTTTTTCTAACACCGTCACAGGCGATCAAACATGGATTCATCAATTCGAAATTTCGAAATTTGTGGTAAGGTCCCTGTGTGGCCGAGCCGATCTAGGCGCTTCAGTCTGGAACCGCGGGACCGCTATCGTCGCGGGTTCGAATCCTGCTTCGGGCATAGATGTGTGTGATGTTTTTAGGTAAGTTAAAGTAGTCGTAAGCCTAGGGGACTCATAATCTCAGATGTTCAGTCCCATAGTGCTCAGAGCAATTTTTTGTGGTAAAGTCTTATGGGACCAAAGAGTTCAGGTCATCTGTCCCTAATTTTACACACTACTTAATCTAACTTAAACTAAACTCATGCTCATAACTTAAGGATAATGTTGATACATGGTGAAACAACGCTCTCGTCGGCGGTTTGCGGGCTTAAATCACCTTGAGGTATGACCATGAGGTGCATTTGACCTGCAGTCGTCGCACGGTGGCGCTGGCAGCAGTCCACATACGCAAAGGTCTGTTGGTGCATGTCAGAGTACGGTGCAGCGAGTAAGTGTGCATACGTTTTCAGACGTGCTAATGGTGACTTTGTGTTGAAAATGGCTCAAAGAATACATATTGATGATGTTATGAGGGGTAGAATACTAGGGCGACTGGAGGCTCGTCAAACACAGCACGGACCCTCCGTGTGCCACAAACTGTGATCTCAAGATTATGGAAACGATTCCAGCAGACCGCAAACGTGTCCAGGCGCTACAGTACTAGACGTCCAGAGTGTACAACACCAGAAGAAGACCGATATTCACCATCAGTGCACGCAGACGGCCACGGAGTACTGCAGGTAGCCTTCCTCGGGACCTTACCGCAGCCACTGGAACAGTCTACAGACGACTGAACAGACATAGTTTCTTGCCTGGAGACCTGCAAGGTGCATTCCACTGACCCCTGGTCACTGGAGAGCCCGTAAAGCCTGGTGTCAGGAACACAGTAGATGGTCATTGGAACAGTGGTCCCAGGTTATGTTCACGGACGAGTCCAAGTATAGTCGCAACAGTGATTCTCGCCGGGTTTTCACCTGGCGTGAACCAGTAACCAGATACCAGCCCCTTGAAAGGGACCTGTATGGAGGTCGTGGTTTGATGGTCTGAGGTCGGATTATGATTGCTGCACGTACCCCTGCATTTTGACAGAGGAACTGGAACAGGTCAGGTGTATCAGGTCATTTAGCACCAGTATGTCCTCCTTTTCAGGAGTGCAGTGTGTCTCACCTTCCTCCTGATGGATGATAACGCACGGCCCCACCGAGCTGTCATCGTGCAGGCGTACCTTGAAACAGAAGATATCAGGCTAATGGGGTGGCCTGCCTTTTCTCCAGACCTAAACCCCTCCGAGCACCTCTGGGATGCTCTCGCTCGACGTCAGCTCTGTCAGGAACTGATGGAAGAATGGAAGGCTATACCCCAGCAGCTGCTCCATCACCTGATCCAGAATATGCCAACCCGTTGTGCGGCCTGTGTACGTGTGCATGGTGATCATATCCCATGCTGATGTCGGGGTACATGCACAGGAAACAGAGGGGTCACCAATACCGTGGACTTACAGATCTGTGTCGAGTGTGATCAATATGTGCCTAGGCTGTTAGCTCCAGTTCTGTGTAGTGCTACGTTGTGTGGCACCACATTCTGCAGTTATCCTTAATTGATGAGCATGAGTGTAACTTACGCTAAGGACAACGAACACACCCATGCCCGAGGGAGGACTCGAACCTCCGACGCGGGGAACCGCGCGAACCGCGACAAAACGGCCATCAATTCGAACTGAAAACAAAACGTCTGTCCATGGAAAGGCGCCACACCACCTGTCCTCAGAAGAACAAATCCGCACCCTCAACCGCTAATGACATAACGTCGGCATTCTGGGACTGTAAAGGAGTTATTCTGTTTAATGTCGTCCCTCATGGTGCAACGATCATCTCTGAAGTTCATTGTGTTACCCTCAGGATACTGAAGATGCGACTTCAGCGCGCTCGTCGCCTCAAAAATGCAAAAGATATTCTTCTCCTTGACAACGCAAGGCCTCACGCAAGTTTACACACTCGAAAGGTCCTCACGAAACTTCACTGGACTGATCTTCCTCATCGACCCTATAGTGCGCATCTCACGATTCCATGTGGTTGGTGATGAAGGATACACTGTGCGGTTCAAGTGGCTCTGAGCACTATGTGACGTAACATCTGGTCATCAGTCCCCTAGAACTTAGAACTACTTAAACCTAACTAACCTAAGGACATCACACACATCCATGTCCGAGGCAGGATTCGAACCTGCGACTGTAGCAGCAGCGCGGTTCCAGACTGAAGCGCCTAGAACCGCTCGGCCACAGCAGCCGGCTCACTCTGCGGGAAGCAGCACGTGTATGGGGGGGGGGGAGTTTACTGATGCAACACAACGTTACCCCCCTACTTCGGACAGTAGTGTGGCACCGTGAGGGCATATAAGCCGTCCCAGTAAGATGGCATAAGTCGGTAGCATTGACCGGAGGTTATATTTAAAAACAGGGAATTTGTAGCCAAAAGAGTGGGGAATAACATTATTAATTTAAATCCTGTATAAAGCCAAAAGTACTTCTGAAAGAATCTGTATTCCATTTGTGGTGTCACCGCCAGACACCACACTTGCTAGGTGGTAGCTTTAAATCGGCCGCGGTCCGTTAGTACATTTCGGACCCGCGTGTCGCTACCGTCAGTGATCGCAGACCGAGCGCCACCACACGGCAGGTCTAGAGAGACTGACTAGCACTCGCCCAAGTTGTACGACGACTTTGCTAGCGACTACACTGACGAAGCCTTTCTCTCATTTGCCGAGAGATAGTTAGAATAGCCTTCAGCTAAGTCCATGGCTACGACCTAGCAAGGCGCCATTAACCATTTCTAGAGAGAGTCTCACTTGTATCATCCAGAATGCTGTATACAAATGATGGATTAAAGTTAAGTATTCCAGCAGCTACGTACTTTTCTTTATAGCATTCATTACGTATCCCGTTTCAGACCTAACGCCAGCCGGCGTGTGTAAACGCGTGACTTTCGGTTTCCCGTCACTATGGACTGGCTGTCCTGTCAGTCCACTACACCATTACTTCCTGATCGCCCCTCATACTATTAATATTATAGCACATTTGCCATTCTTCGATCTGTCTAGTTAGATGAGCCATGTGGTTAATACTTCTTCTCGTTTTCCTATTCAGTAAAATAAAAAAAGCATTTTCAACACTTCGTATTGAATTTTATAAATGTTCCCGTGCTGTGTTAACATAAAAGTAGTCTCACAGATGTGGCGTTCGTGAAGCAACTAATGTTTAATTCAAAATACGCTGTAGCGTGTGCGCCCGAATTTTAACGCGCGCATAAGCGTGAAGATTCCAACGCGACAGTTTCCCTAGTTACGAACGCAAACGTAGATAATTCTCTAGCGATATGGCGCTCAATGCGTGCAGTGTACTTCGACGTACACATGGCTTACGAAATGACGCTCGTTTGCCGTACATGCGCTTACCTTGATACGTTTAAAAGGCTCAAGCAGGGAATTTTTCGAAACTTTCTCTCGCCTTTCCGGTGGATTAACACGCTGTAAACGGCCGCTTAGCGTTCCATAGCTGCACTTTGTCCTGAGATACGGGTGGGCAACAATAGTCAGCCGATACTAAAGATACCGTATCCGCTGATGGCGTACTTGTCCGTAGGGGCGTAGTCATCCCGAACCCGATCGAAAGAACTTGAGGCTTCTCGATTCCGCTTGTAGACATGAAAGCTAACCGTTGTCTTTCACTCTTGCTTGGATGCCATATAGACACCCTGAGATCGGTTTAGAATGATTCATGGGCATTTTTCAGGCATGACCCTGTGTCACAGGACTCCAGCGACAAACGGGTAAACGCTCACACGCGCAACGTGGTTTCGTAGATAACATTCTGATGGAAACTGATTCATAGTCTTGGTACGGAATTCACCATGACCTAATAAATGCTTTGTGTAAAGAGTGTCATCTTACAGACAAAGACTGGTGCAGTGAAAATCTAGTAGTTTGGACTATCTGCAATTAATTCGGCAATAAAATGAATTTTTAGGGCCTAACACCTTTCGAGGACATTACGTAGTGACCTGATCTCTGGTTGCTCGTGCAAACTGCATTCAGGAACAGCTAATACGAGGGCTATTCGGAAAGTAATGAACGATACGTCGCGAAATGGAAACCACAGTGAAAATCAAAACTGTTTTATTTGAAACAGTTAGCTACAACTTCCAGCTACTTATCTCCATAGTCGCCTATCCGACTTAGACATTTGTCGTAGCGTTGTACTAACTTTACAATACCCTAGTTATAGAAGGCAGCCGCCAGTCCTTTCCGCCAATTCTCTACCCCGGCCTACAGCTCGTTGTCTGTGCCAAAATATTGTCTTCATAGCCAGCAGTTCATGTGAGCAGGTACGAAACTCAGGGAGGGACAATTACGGGCTGTATTGTATGTAATCGAAAATTTCCAACTGGAAACGATGCAGGAGCATCTTCATTGCCCCTGCAGAATTCGGCTGTGATTTGTCTTGAAGAAGAAAACGCACGACTGTTATGTAATGTTGGTTGCATAGCTTCAGGCGAAATTCCTCACCAGGCCCTCTTACTTGGCGGGAGACACTATTGTTCTGGGTATCTTTATGTGCTCCTTGTGTGCTCAAAACGAAAAAGAACGTCGTAACGCGATCGACTGGCGTACTAGAGACACTGCCCAACACACCTGTGCAAAACTTCATCGGATTTTCAAAGTGTTTTCCATTTCGCGACTGATCGTTCCTTACTTTCTGAGTAACCCTCGTAAATAGCATTCGAAAAGTCGCTGTCCAGTGGACAACATAAGTAGACTGCGTTAGAGGTTCGCACTAGTTTACATGACAGTTTTTTCATAGATATGCGACTGTTGTTTAACCTGTTCTGCTGGTATGTAATATTAATGGTTTTAATCAGTTGAAGAATGTTATTGAACGGGTTGTATGGTTCTTAGAGGTTCCATATTTGTTTATTATTTCAACTTCTTCTTAACATGTGTTGCAACAAGGTGGTAAATTCACGGAATTGATGAAGCCGGCATTTTGAAAGGAATTCCTGGAAACAGCTGCACCTCGCATCGTGGTTCACCGACTTATTGCGAGGAACATTCTCAGAGTCAGTTGTCGGATGAACTTGAAGACCGTCCAAAGAAATGAACAGAAATTGTTGTGTATTTGACTGTACGCAGCTGAACCTAGCGAAATCATTGCAGAATTTGGAACAACAAAAAGTTACCGGACCTGCAATAGCTAATAATGAGGTTAGGTAAACATGCATGCACGTGCAAAAGAACTATGCCATCGTAATTCAGAATGAGACAGGCACTGCAATATCGTATTTATCCGTTGACACGAGACAAGCAACTATCAAGTAAAATGTCTCACGTGGACGGGAATACGCAGAGTGGATGTAGGAATATAGGATGCAGACAGATGGCTGACTATACATGGAAGTTTGGGTATAGCTGTGGGTCGTGCACGGATAGCTAAATGGTAAGACGACCGCTCGCGATGAGCGAGAAATCCAGGCTCGAGCCTCAGTCCGCCACAAATTCTCCTTGTCATTCCATTCTACAGCTGATGGTTGTCCATATTCGCAACTGTGAACACATTTAATGCATTTCAGTAAGTACGTACAGGGTTATTACAAATGACTGAAGCGATTTCACAGCTCTACAATAACTTTATTATTTGAGATATTTTCACAATGCTTTGCACACACATACAAAAACTCAAAAAGTTTTTTTATGCATTCACAAATGTTGATGCGAGCTCGCAGTTCTGGAACATTTCTTGGTAGAGGAGGTTTAAACACTCAATCTTTCACATAACCCCACAGAAAGAAATCGCGTGGCGTTAAGTCGGGAGAGCGTGGAGGCCATGACATGAATTGCTGATCGTGATCTCCACCACGACCGATCCATCGGTTTTCCAATCTCCTGTTTAAGAAATGCCGAAATGACGGAAGTGCGGTGGAGCACCATCCTGTTGAAAGACGAAGTCGGCGCTGTCGGTCTCCAGTTGTGGCATGAGCCAATTTTCCAGCATGTCCAGATACACGTGTCCTGTAACGTTTTTTTCGCAGAAGAAAATGGGGCCGTAAACTTTAAACCGTGAGATTGCACAAAACACGTTAACTTTTGGTGAATTGCGAATTTGCTGCACGAATGCGTGAGGATTCTCTACCGCCCAGATTCGCACATTGTGTCTGTTCACTTCCCCATTAAGAAAAAATGTTGCTACATCACTGAAAACAAGTTTCGCACTGAACGCATCCTCTTCCATGTGCTGTTGCAACCGCGCCGAAAATTGAAAGCGTTTGACTTTGTCATCGGGTGTCAGGGCTTGTAGCAATTGTAAACGGTAAGGCTTCTGCTTTACCCTTTTCCGTAAGATTTTCCAAACCGTTGGCTGTGGTACGTTTAGCTCCCTGCTTGCTTTATTCGTCGACTTCCGCGGGCTACGCGTGAAACTTGCCCGCACGCGTTCAACCGTTTCTTCGCTCACTGCAGGCCGACCCGTTGATTTCCCCTTACAGAGGCATCCAGAAGCTGTAAACTGCGCATACCATCGCCGAATGGAGTTAGCAGTTGGTGGATCTTTGTTGAACTTCGTCCTGAAGTGTCGTTGCACTGTTATGACTGACTGATGTGAGTGCATTTCAAGCACGAGATACGCTTTCTCGGCTCCTGTGGCCGTTTTGTCTCACTGCGCTCTCGAGCGCTCTGGCGGCAGAAACCTGAAGTGCGGCTTCAGCTGAACAAAACTTTATGAGTTATTCTACGTATCTGTAGTGTGTCGTGACCATATGTCAATGAATGGAGCTACAGCGAATTTATGAAATCGCTTCAATCACTTGTAATAGCCCTGTATATCCGACCCGTGGGTCACCACACATTTCCCATGCCTGTTCTGTTTTACAAATACAACTCGGCCCTTGGTCTGCCGTCCTCCATTGCTTTATCCGTGTGCTCGTTACAACTTAAGTTTTTCGTAATTGTAATCCTGAAGTATTCAGTTAAATTGACAGCTCTTAGATTTGTGTGATTTCTCGTGCAACCGACATTCAGAGATTTCAGTAGTCACGTCGATAACATCACAGTCATTATTTTCCACAGCCACTTTTTGCAGCATTCAGCTATAGTGTCTAAATTTTTGCATCTGTCATCTTCCGATGAGACGGTACGGCAAGAAGCATCCGGAAGCCCTGCGTATTTTTTGCAATAAGGATTAGTAAAAACGAAATAGAGTGAAACAAACACAATTATAACGCATGTGTTAATATTGTAATCAGTTTCATTGCGGCCACTATGCAGTCAACGTATACCTTCCAGCATGAATTAAAGTATTTCAATCCGCGGCCGGTATCGTACTTGGTGCTAGACTCAACTGAAAAAATTAGTTATCAGTTGTGTTACCATGAGTATCGAAATCATGATAGCCGATTCAGAAAAAAAAGTGATTGCATCAATGGATTTTACCAAAGGTGGAAGAAATCAACGTCTTTGATATTGGAAGCAGAGCGAAGAAATGTGGTTTTACACGAGCAACAAGTTTTTTATAGAGCAGTACAAACGTTGCTGTAAAGCGAGAGAAATAAAATATTTAGTGGTACTTTTTTTTAATTCATTTAATATCAATTTGACTGGCAGCGTAAATACAGAGATCAGGCATATTTTCGTCATATATATAGTCTATTTCATTTATAATGGCTTTTCCTGTCTGGTTTCAGAATATCGGAGAACAGAAAAATAATGATAGGTGATAATAATAGTATGTGAGCAATTTACAGAAACTTTGGGTACTTGACAATGACTTTTTCCGTAAGATCCGTTCATTGTAAAAAATGATCGTAAGTAGTTTTTCTGAAAATATTGGACTTCGTAGATTGAATAATTCCAAAGCTTTGGTTCGTACTGGACATTTGATATAATTTGTAACACGGAAACTTTAGCCTTTTCAAGATGCCGTTTAATTGGAACAATAGCTTGCAATATAAATGAAACACAAGATTAAATAATATCACTGTATTCACAATATATTATGCTAAATTAAACTGCATAGACACGTTAATTCTATTGCTGTGTGCAGCTATGAGTACGCCTGGAATGGCGGTGAGCCAAATAATTATCTGCAGCGATGGCAGACACGCGTCCGATCAGGACGGCTTCCAGAACAAACAAACAATCATCATCATCATCATCATCATTTAAGACAGCGTTCAGTCTGGAGCATAGCCCCCCTTATACAGTTCCTCCATGATCCCCTATTCAGTGCTAACATTGGTGCCTCTTCTGATGTTAAACCTATTACTTCAAAATCATTCTTAACCGAATCCAGGTACCTTCTCCTCGGTCTGCCCCGACTCCTCCTACCCTCTACTGCTGAATCCATGAGTCTCTTGGGTAACCTTGCTTCTCCCATGCGTGTAACATGACCCCACCATCTAAGCCTGTTCGCCCTGACTGCTACATCTATAGAGTTCATTCCCAGTTTTTCTTTGATTTCCTCATTTTGGACACCCTCCTGCCATTGTTCCCATCTACTAGTACCTGCAATCATCCTAGCTACTTTCATATCCGTAACCTCAACCTTGTTGATAAGGTAACCTGAATCCAACAAGCTTTCGTTCCCATACAACAAAGTTGGTCGAAAGATTGAACGGTGCACAGATAACTTAGTCTTGGTACTGACTTCCTTCTTGCAGAAGAGAGTAGATCGTAGCTGAGCGCTCACTGCATTAGCTTTGCTACACCTCGCTTCCAGTTCTTTCACTATGTTGCCATCCTGTGAGAATATGCATCCTAAGTACTTGAAACCGTCCACCTGTTCTAACTTTGTGCCTCCTATTTTGCACTCAATCCGTTTATATTTCTTTCCCACTGACATTATTTTCGTTTTGGAGATGCTAATCTTCATACCATAGTCCTTACATTTCTGATCTAGCTCTGAAATATTACTTTGCAAACTTTCAATCGAATCTGCCATCACAACTAAGTCATCTGCATATGCAAGACTGCTTATTTTGTGTTCACATATCTTAATCTCACCCAGCCAGTCTATTGTATTCAACATATGATCCATAAATAATATGAACGACAGTGGAGACAGGTTGCAGCCTTGTCTTACCCCTGAAACTACTCTGAACCATGAACTCAATTTACCGTCAACTCTAACTGCTGCCTGACTATCCATGTAAAGACCTTTAATTGCTTGCAAAAGTTTGCCTCCAATTCCATAATCTTGTAGAATAGACAATAACTTCCTCCTAGGAACCCGGTCATATGCCTTTTCTAGATCTATAAAGCATAGATACAATTCCCTGTTCCACTCATAACACTTCTCCATTATTTACCGTAAGCTAAAGATCTGGTCCTGACAACCTCTAAGGGGCCTTAACCCACACTGATTTTCATCCAATTGGTCCTCAACTAACACTCGCACTTTCCTTTCAACAATACCTGAGAAGATTTTACCCACAATGGTGATTAAAGAGATACCTCTGTAGTTGTTACAATCTTTTCTGTTTCCATGTTTAAAGATTGGTGTGATTACTGCTTTTGTCCAGTCTGATGGAACCTGTCCCGACTCCCAGGCCATTTCAATTATCCTGTGTAGCCATTTAAGACCTGACATTCCACTGTATTTGATGAGTTCCGACTTAATTTCATCCACCCCAGCCGCTTTATTGCACTGCAGTCTATTGACCATTTTTTCCACTTCCTCAAATGTGATCCTATTTCCATCATTATTCCTATTCCATTCTACCTCGAAATTTGAAACATTACTGATCGTATTTTCACCTACATTGAGCAACCCTTCAAAATATTCCCTCCATCTGCCCAAGGCATCCACAGGATCCACCAGCAGTTTTCCTGACCTGTCCAGAATACTTGTGATTTCCTTCTTACCTCCCTTTCGAAGACTGCTAATTACACTCCAGAATGGTTTTCCAGCAGCTTGACCCATAGTCTCCAACCTGTTTCCAAAGTCTTCCCACGATTTCTTCTTGGATGCTGCAATTATCTGTTTGGCTTTGTTTCTTTCTTCAACATAACTTTCTCTGTCAACCTGGGTTCTGGTATGTAGCCATTTTTGATACGCCTTCTTTTTCCTTTTACAGGCTGCCTTGACTGCATCATTCCACCAAGCTGTTTGCTTCATCCTACTTTTACAGACTACTGTTCCAAGACATTCTTCAGCCACTTCTAGTACTGTGTCCCTGTACCTTGTCCATTCCTTTTCCAATGACTGTAATTGACTACATTCAACTAACTGGTACCTTTCTGAGATCGCTGTTATGTACTTGTGCCTGATTTCCTTATCCTGAAGTTTCTCCACTCTTATCCTCCTACATATGGACCTGACCTCCTGCACTTTCGGCCTCGCAATCCCAATTTCACTGCAGATTAAATAATGATCAGTGTTATCAAAGAATCCCCTGAATACACGTGTGTCCCTCACAGCCTTCCTGAATTCCTGATCTGTTATTATATAGTCAATGACAGATCTGGTTCCCCTGCCTTCCCAAGTATACCGGTGAATGTTCTGATGTTTAAAAAAAAGTTTAAAAAAGTAAAAATTCCCTCTTCCTGGCAACATAATTGAACCACATAATTGTTCTAATGTTTCAGCGGTTGCACGCCACAATCGATACAACCGCTCATATTTATTATCTTATTTAGTTCTTTATTTATATTCTGAACTTATATCTACATTTCTGCTATATATCCACGCGCATCCTGCAGATGTGCCTTTAAATCTGCTTTGGTGTAATTAGGGAAAGGAATTCCACCGGTCAGCACATGATTAAAAATTCTTTACATTTCTGGTTTGAGTTTTATATACATATGTGACGAAAAGGATGATATGAGAGGAGAATTAACATGTATCTTCATTTTGTGCTCTTGTGACGTTTCGTGACAGCCATATTGTAATTAGGCATCTTTGGCTGGCCCTTTCTGACAGCTGGAGTTCGATATCCAGATAGTATAGAGATCATGGGGTGAGAGCTGTAATAAACGTCGGAGGTTGCAATAGCATGACGCCCAACAATAGAGTAAAATAGTAAGAACTTTAGACGAATCTACAACAAGAATATTCGGAAAAAAGTACAATACTGATCAGAAGTAGCCAAACAGTTTCATTAGAAGTGTCGAATGAAAATTTATTACGACACAAAAATACGTTTACGCTATTTACACGGGTCGTAGGGGCTTTAAGTGGCACTGGAGAGATTGTTTCCCACGAAGAAATCACTTAATTAAGTCTAGTAAATAAGCAAAACCCTATTATTTTTTCCTGTGATACCACTTACGATGGAGGTAATAAAATGATAATTTACGGCGTCGTGAGTCGGATAAAGCGGAATAGAGACGAAACGATGTTGCGCGATTTTGCTTACAGGGTTATGTTGCGACATAATTTGCTACGGAGCCAAACGTGTGAGTTTGGCAAACAGAAGCAAGGACGCCGGAACAAAAAGACATGTGCCGGCCGAGTGCAGAATTCCACTCAAGCGAGAAGCGATGGTCCAGAGAGCAAAGGGACAGTCGTGAGTAGGACGTCGGCGCATGGCCGTGGGTGGAGTTAGCAGCGGCCAGTAGTGGGGCTAAGCCGCAGGCGGGGCGAAGCAAGTGGCAACAAGCCCAGGGCTGGCAGAGGTAAGAGCAGTCTCCCTGGTTGCTGAACAACGTGTGCTTCATATATTTTTTATTTCGGTTTTGGACAAAACGTCTGTTGAGGTGATCAAGGTGAAACGTCCCCTTAGAAAATTGTACAAGACTGTGCTTAACCTGACAGACTGTGCTTAACCTGACACACAATATTTTTAGCGCAACGCAATCTGACTTCCAATAATCCCTACAAAAGAATGGCCCTGACTAACATTAACCTGTACCTTTCACAATTCACTTACCGCACAAAAATCTTCGTTACTCAAGCTACTGCAATACAGCGAGCGCCACTACTGCCAGCTGAATAAAAGATTCAAACTACTGAAGGCACTAACTACTAATAGGCATAGTTAGCAAATGAAAGATTTTAATAGAGAACAAACAATGTATTTACCTTAATAGTGTTGTAAAACCATAATATACATGTTCATGACATCCATTTTTACAAATTTCCAAACTCCGCCATCTCTCTCCCCACATCCACCACTGCTGGCGGCTAACCTCCAACTGCTCAACGCTACGCGCTGTTCACATCCAGCTGCCGCTGCCCAACACTACAATGGCAGACAACAATGCAAACTAGCCACAGACTGCACACAGCACAGCCAGTGATTTTCATATAGAGCGCTACGTAACGTTGCCAATAAAAAAACATAAACAGCCTACTTACATAAAGAAAACATAAACAGCCTACTTACATAGCCCCCATGCTCCCCACAAAAAATTTTATCAAACCATTATTGGGCACTGCGGATCAGAAGATTCCAGGTTCCAATCCTGGCAGGGTCGCCATATGAAACGTCCCCTTAGAAAATTGTACAAGACTGTGCTTAACCTAACAGACTGTGCTTAACCTGACACACAATATCTTTAGCGCAACGCAATCTGACTTCCAATAATCCCTACAAAAGAATGGACCTGACTAACATTAACCTGTACCTTTCACAAATCACTTACCACACAAAAATCCTCGTTACTCAAGTTACTGCAATACAGCGAGCGCCACTACTGCCAGCTAAATAAAAGATTCAAACTACTGAAGGCACTAACTACTAATAGGCATAGTTAGCAAATGAAAGATTTTAACAGAGAACAAACAATGTATTTACCTTAATAGTGTTGAAAAACCATAATATACATGTTCATGACATCCATTTTTACAAATTTCCAAACTCCGCCATCTCTCTCCCCACATCCACCACTGCTGGCGGCTAACCTCCAACTGCTCAACGCTACGCACTGTTCACATCCAGCTGCCGCTGCCCAACACTACAATGGCAGACAACAATGCAAACTAGCCACAGACTGCACACAGCACAGCCAGTGATTTTCATATAGAGCGCTATGTAACGTTGCCAATAAGAAAACATAAACAGCCTGCTTACATAAAGAAAACATAAACAGCCTACTTACAAAGGTAAATGGGATTAGATAGCTATGAGGTGCGTTTGTTAAGTAAATGAACACTTTTTCTCTGAAAGCAAGTTAGATTCATTCAGTATTCCAAAGCCCCATATTATTCCCCACTCATTTGCCTACAGACTAATACATTTCAATATGAGCTCCGTTCAACGCGGCGATATCATGCCACCTTACTGGGAGGGCCCATATGGCGGCATGGTACCATTGCAGTGGTCAATGTCGCGGTGCAACCTCCCAATCATCCACCTAATTCTTCACACGGAGTGCATCTTTCATTGGGAGGAACAGATGGAGCTCGGAAGGAACGAGATTCGGGCTATAGGGTGGATGAGTCCAACGACGTACTGTGAGCTCCTGTTGGGTGTGCCGACATGAATTGTGTGAGGCCTTTCGTTGTCATGAAGAAGGAGAAACTGGTTTGAATATTAGTGGCTGTCACATATGTTTCATCGATTGTTGCGATGTGGAAAAAAAATTTTTTGTAGTAAGCCTCGTAAAGGACGATCAACTGCGCACTGATGGTCCTTCACTGATTTTTATTATCTTTCGTTGTGCTACAAGGGGCCCAGAGGCACACATCTCTGAGTACCCCCATTGGTGGAAGAGCGTCTCACCGCTACGAACAGAGACGTCCAGTCGTGCAGCGAGATGTTTGACTGTGATTCGTCAATCACCTCGCAACTGCGTGTTCCAACACACCTGTGTGTGGCTGCCCGGCGGATAGGAGATCGGGCAGATCTGTGACGCCTCGTGGCGATGATAACAGATGCCACACTATTGTTCACTGGCACTTACCCGTAGACATTCTGCAAGTTGTAACACCTCCGTTTTATTATTTCGACCCGATCTGATCTGACCGAATAGCAGCCCAATAATTACACTCCTGGAAATTGAAATAAGAACACCGTGAATTCATTGTCCCAGGAAGGGGAAACTTTATTGACACATTCCTGGGGTCAGATATATCACATGATCACACTGACAGAACCACAGGCACATAGACACAGGCAACAGAGCATGCACAATGTCGGCACTAGTACAGTGTATATCCACCTTCCGCAGCAATGCAGGCTGCTATTCTCCCATGGAGACGATTGTAGAGATGCTGGATGTAGTCCTGTGGAACGGCTTGCCATGCCATTTCCACCTGGCGCCTCAGTTGGACCAGCGTTCGTGCTGGACGCTTCATCCAGTCCCAAACATGCTCAATGGGGGACAGATCCGGAGATCTTACTGGCCAGGGTAGTTGACTTACACCTTCTAGAGCACGTTGGGTGGCACGGGATACATGCGGACGTGCAATGTCCTGTTGGAACAGCAAGTTCCCTTGCCGGTCTAGGAATGGTAGAACGATGGGTTCGATGACGGTTTGGATGTACCGTGCACTATTCAGTGTCCCCACGACGATCACCAGTGGTGTACGGCCAGTGTAGGAGATCGCTCCCCACAAAATGATGCCGGGTGTTGGCCCTGTGTGCCTCGGTCGTATGCAGTCCTGATTGTGGCGCTCACCTGCACGGCGCCAAACACGCATACGACCATCATTGGCACCAAGGCAGAAGCGACTCTCATCGCTGAAGACGACACGTCTCCATTCGTCCCTCCATTCACGCCTGTCGCGACACCACTGGAGGCGGGCTGCACGATGTTGGGGCGTGAGCGGAAGACGGCCTAACGGTGTGCGGGACCGTAGCCCAGCTTCATGGAGACGGTTGCGAATGGTCCTCGCCGATACCCCAGGAGCAACAGTGTCCCTAATTTGCTGGGAAGTGGCGGTGCGGTCCCCTACGGCACTGCGTAGGATCCTACGGTCTTGGCGTGCATCCGTGCGTCGCTGCGGTCCGGTCCCAGGTCGACGGGCACGTGCACCTTCCACCGACCACTGGCGACAACATCGATGTACTGTGGAGACCTCACGCCCCACGTGTTGAGCAATTCGGCGGTACGTCCACCCGGCCTCCCGCATGCTCACTATACGCCCTCGCTCAAAGTCCGTCAACTGCACATACGGTTCACGTCCACGCTGTCGCGGCATGCTACCAGTGTTAAAGAATGCGATGGAGCTCCGTATGCCACGGCAAACTGGCTGACACTGACGGCGGCGGTGCACAAATGCTGCGCAGCTAGCGCCATTCGACGGCCAACACCGCGGTTCCTGGTGTGTCCGCTGTGCCGTGCGTGTGATCATTGCTTGTACAGCCCTCTCGCAGTGTCCGGCGCAAGTATGGTGGGTCTGACACACCGGTGTCAATGTGTTCTTTTTTCCATTTCCAGGAGTGTATTAATTAATGTGACCGTGTACCTAATGGGTCTGGCAATCGGAATTGACTGCTACGGAGTTGTTACTTTCCAGTTTGTCCTTCTCAGTTGCTGTAATAATGAAATATCTGGTAACACGAAGAACACCAACACAGCTCCACTAATCAAGAGCCTATATTCGTCGCAAAAGCACAAAAACAAGGAGACAGCCACTGCCTTCGTCATACACATCTAATTACGGCTAATCTCAGCACAGGCTTCTTCGTTATTCATTATCGTCACACGCTAATCCAATCACTGCAATCCAACACTGCAATCCAACACTGCAATCCAAATGATTCCGGCGCGGTAGACGCGAAACCAAAAATACCGGCACTACAAATATCACTGATCACTCTCGTAACTATACTTCTTCACTTTCCCGGTATTATTCTAGCACAAAGGGGTTAAACCGCGGCGATGGCCACTCCCTTTTTCGGTAAAGCCTTGCATTACAGCAACAGGCCTCCACACCGCTCGGCCCGCAACATGGTACTCACACAACTCTACACTCGCTCTCGCAACACGACACTATCGATTGTTTACCCTATCGACCTGTGCCGAGTGCAAACTTATAGTAAGGGCCTACGGACCCCTTACAATGTGCTTATGAATATTTACGACGCTCTGTTTTTCCGTCAAAAGAAACTCTGCTTGCAACGCACTTTCCCAACATTATAAGGGCTCAAGCAGGAATATTCAGCGATGTCCAGCAACTAATTCCTCATTTTCTCAACCGAAATTGGCCGGGAAAAAAAATTGTGTTTTGTTGCGTGTGGTAAGGCCTCGTACGTATCACATACAGGAGGCGTTGAGTGATTAAAGAGGGAGGTAGAAAAGCTGGAACTTCCTGGAAAATTAGAACTATGTACCGGACCGAGATTCGAACTCGGGAAATTTCCTTTCTTTCAGAAGAGCTTCTGTGAAACTTGGAAGTAGGAGACGAGGTACTGGAAGAACTGAAGCTGCGCTCAGGGGTTTTGGGTCTTGCTTGGTTAGATCAGTTGGTAGAGCAAAGGTCTTGAATTCGAGTCTCGGTCCGACACACAGTTTTCATCTGCCGGGAAGTTTGATATCGGCGCACACTCCGATACAGAGTGAAAAGTTCATTCTGAAAACATCCCCCAGGCTGTGGCTAAGCCATGTCTTCGCAATATCCGTTCTTACAGGAGTGATAGTTCTGCAAGGTTAGCAGAAGAGCTTCTGTGAATTTTGGAAGGTAAGAGACGAGGTACTGGTAGATATGAAGCTGTGATAAAGGGTCGCGAGTGGTGATTAAGTAGTTAAGTTAGTAGAGCAGCTGCCCGCAGAAGGCAAAGGTCCCGAGTTCGAGTATCGGTCTCGCACACTGTTTTAATCTGCCGGGAAGTTTCATATCAACATACACTTCGTTGCAAAGTTCATTCTAGAATGAGCTATAGAACAACATCCTTCAGCAGACACAGGAAAACGCACACACAGTCACATACACACAACTCAAACACGCGTCTGTCGGCGCTGAGGCTCGCATGACTCTCAGAGATGGACCAAAATAGTAAACATGCCATCTGCTATAAGTACCTTAAGAGTTATGGGCACTTGCTCATCATCGATTCTGTGAAAAATATCTCTTCTAATGCAAGCTTTCGTGTTTTCATCATTTGGGGTGAGGCGGTGTGGACTGAAATAAGAAAAAAAGTCCAGTAAACATGGGAAAAATGAACAAGTGCTCATAGTTCTAAGGTATATACACTCCTGGAAATGGAAAAAAGAACACATTGACACCGGTGTGTCAGACCCACCATACTTTCTCCGGACACTGCGAGAGGGCTGTACAAGCAATGATCACACGCACGGCACAGCGGACACACCAGGAACCGCGGTGTTGGCCGTCGAATGGCGCTAGCTGCGCAGCATTTGTGCACCGCCGCCGTCAGTGTCAGCCAGTTTGCCGTGGCATACGGAGCTCCATCGCAGTCTTTAACACTGGTAGCATGCCGCGACAGCGTGGACGTGAACCGTATGTGCAGTTGACGGACTTTGAGCGAGGGCGTATAGTGGGCATGTGGGAGGCCGGGTGGACGTACCGCCGAATTGCTCAACACGTGGGGCGTGCGGTCTCCACAGTACATCGATGTTGTCGCCAGTGGTCGGTGGAAGGTGCACGTGCCCGTCGACCTGGGACCGGACCGCAGCGACGCACGGATGCACGCCAAGACCGTAGGATCCTACGCAGTGCCGTAGGGGACCGCACCGCCACTTCCCAGCAAATTAGGGACACTGTTGCTCCTGGGGTAACGGCGAGGACCATTCGCAACCGTCTCCATGAAGCTGGGCTACGGTCCCGCACACCGTTAGGCCGTCTTCCGCTCACGCCCCAACATCGTGCAGCCCGCCTCCAGTGGTGTCGCGACAGGCGTGAATGGAGGGACGAATGGAGACGTGTCGTCTTCAGCGATGAGAGTCGCTTCTGCCTTGGTGCCAATGATGGTCGTATGCGTGTTTGGCGCCGTGCAGGTGAGCGCCACAATCAGGACTGCATACGACCGAGGCACACAGGGCCAACACCCGGCATCATGTTGTGGGGAGCGATCTCCTACACTGGCCGTACACCACTGGTGATCGTCGAGGGGACACTGAATAGTGCACGGTACATCCAAACCGTCATCGAACCCATAGTTCTACCATTCCTAGACTGGCAAGGGAACTTGCTGTTCCAACAGGACAATGCACGTCCGCATATATCCCGTGCCACCCAACGTGCTCTAGAAGGTGTAAGTCAACTACCCTGGCCAGTAAGATCTCCGGATCTGTCCCCCATTGAGCATGTTTGGGACTGGATGAAGCGTCGTCTCACGCGGTCTGCACGTCCAGCACGAACGCTGGTCCAGCTGAGGCGCCAGGTGGAAATGGCATGGCAAGCCGTTCCACAGGACTACATCCAGCATCTCTAGGATCTTCTCCATGGGAGAATAGCAGCCTGCATTGCTGCGAAAGATGGATATACACTGTACTAGTGCCGACATTGTGCATGCTCTGTTGCCTGTGTCTATGTGCCTGTGGTTCTGTCAGTGTGATCATGTGATGTATCTGACCCCAGGAATGTGTCAATAAAGTTTCCCCTTCCTGGGACAATGAATTCACGGTGTTCTTATTTCAATTTCCAGGAGTGTATTTTACAGCCCTAGTTTACTATACTTTTTTCATCCTTTGTTCCATACTACGACGCGTGAAAGTTTGTGTGTGCAGTTATAATTCACCATGCATTTATGCTATAGTTGCAAACATGCACAGAGCAACACTGTGATGTCCATGCGGTGACACTTCAAAGTGAACCGGATCAACGAACGTGCTAGACATCAGTAGGCAGGTTTGTTATTGAATCACTTTACAACGTTTACTGTAGGGCATAGCAAACTTAGTGACCCAATAAACTTGGCCACCGCTATTCAATCGATCTCTTCTATCCATCGCCATCACAACTAATTTATTATAACTCATTCTGTTGTCGCAGCACTGCGCACATCGTGACAGAGGAAGCGAAACGCCCACAGGACAATACGGATGGCTGTGCACACATTGACCGATCTACAAATGATTACCCGTAATTATATTGCCGAACCACGGGCGTCAGCTATTGCGCCACGTAACAGGACAAGTCGACACAGATGCCGATTGCATCCCATTAGTCCTGCGGGGCTGAACAACAGCAGTGACGTCACTGAATCGCAAAGTGACGCATCAGTAGTTAAACAAAAGTACCTTTACAGCACCAAACACGTCATTACAATTGGGAACAATATCTTCGCGAAACTTCCTGGCAGATTAAAACTGTGTGCCGGACCGAGACTCGAACTCTGGACCTTCGCCTTTCGCGGGCAAGTGCTCTACCATCTGAACTATCCAAAAACGACTCGCGACCCGTCCTCACAGCTTCAATTCTGCCAGTACCTCGTCTCCTACTTTCCAGCATTCAGTTTTAATCTGACAGTAAGTTTCATATCAGCGCACACTCCGCTGCAGAGTGAAAATCTCATTCTGGAAACATCCCCCAGGCTGTGGCTAAGCCATGTCTCCGCAATATTCGTTCTTCCAGAAGTGCTAGTTCTGCAAGGTTCACAGACGAGCTTCTGTGAAGTTTGAAAGGTAGGAGATGAGAAACTGGCAGAATTCTAACTGTGAGGACGGGTCGTGAGTCGTTGTCGGGTAGCTCGAATGGTAGAGCAGTTGCCCGCGGAACAAAAAGGTCCCGAGTTCGAGTCTCGGTCCCGCACACAGTTTTAATCTGCCAGGAAGTTTCATATCAGAGCACACTCCGCTGCAGAGTGAAAATCTCATTCTGGAAACATCTCAACGTTTGATTGGCACTTCTATCATTCTGCTGTTCTTTCACAGAAAAGAGAAAAAGGTAGGAGGATTAGATTTAACGTGTTGAAGACAGTAAGGTCAGTAGAGGTAAATCGTAAAGTATCGTAACAATGCTACCCAGACCCACAGGCGAGAGACAACAGTAGCACAGCAGTACTGAGAAACAATCCGTGGGTGCCTGAGAGGGCGGTGGCTAGGTTCACTGAACCAACTACTGATTCTGTTCTTAAGTGTCTGCCCAAGTAAATATCATACAACATTTTAACTTTGAACTATAGTTTATTGAATATTTTCAGAAGCTTTAGTGCCAATAAATTTTGTGGAGAAGTCCCCCTTTGAAAGACAAAAAAAAAAAAATACCTTTAATAAGTGTTCAGAAAACCCCTCCAATGATTTTCACGTACAGAAAAAGTTTCTCTGTAAGGTTTATTATTTTCCATCGCTACAACAATGAAAGTCTGTATTCCATGTTGGTCGGCATTCTTGATATTCTCAACAATCAGTTTATCTTCAGGTGAAGTCATTATTGGTGACATTGATCTGCTATTTACCTTGTATACTTCCAGTACTAACGAGGAGTGGAAACAAATCAAAGAAGGCATACATAAAGCAGCAGAAGAATTTATTGGGAAAGCCAAACCTGTAAACAGGAAAGAGTGGATAACACCTGAAATAATTTGTCTAATGGAAGAAAGAAGACTATACAAAAATGCCTTTGACGAGCAAAGCGAAAACAAATATAGAAAGCTTAGAAACCAAATAAACAGAGAATCTAGGAAAGCAAAAGAAAATTACCTCAACAGCATTTGTAAAGAGGTGGAGGAAAACATGGTTAAAGGAAAAACTGACTTGGCCTACAGAACAATAAAACAAAACTTTGCTAAACGGAAAGTAAAATCTTCAGGAACTATAAAGAACAAAGAGGGCAAGGTACTATTTGGATATGACACGCTGAAGAGATGGCAAGAATACATTGAAGAGCTATATCAAGGAGACCCTCTAACAGATAATATGATAGAATTAAGCGAAGAAGTAGAGAAAGAAGAACTAGGGGACACAATTCTGAAAGATGAATTTGAAAAAGCACTAAAAGAACTACCAGATAAGAAAGCGGCAGGTGTTGATGATATACCTTCTGAACTAATTAAGAAATCAGGAGACAAAATGAAAGCTACATTACTACAACTCATACAGAAAATATACAAAACAGGTGAAGTTCCTGAAGACTATCAGAAATGCATCATATTCCCCATACCTAAGAAAGCATCTACTATGGACTGTGAAAACCATCGAACACTCAGTCTTCTTTCACACGCATCAAAAATTCTAATAAGAATAATTTTGAAAAGAGTTGAAAACCAATTGAATAGCACTCTAAGTGAAGACCAATTCGGTTTTAGAAGCGGTGTAGGGACGAGGGAAGCAATCTTATCTTTAAGACTAATAATTGAGAAACAAATTTCCAAAAACAAACAAGTATTTATAGCCTTCGTAGACCTCGAAAAGGCATTTGACAATGTTGTATGGCCAGAAATGTTTAGAATTCTGAAGAAGGCTGGTCTGAAATATAATGATAGAAGGATAATCTTTAAAATATACCAAAATGAAACAGCCTTAGTTAAGAAGGAAAACAAAGAAGAAACAGCAAGAATAAGGAAAGGAGTGAGACAGGGATGCCCACTATCTCCAGTAATTTTCAACGCATATATCCAAGAAGCAATAGACAAAATAAGAGAGAATATTGAAGTAGGAATAAAACTTAACGGAATGAAAATAGATATGTTGCGATATGCAGATGATATCGCCATAATTACAGAAAGGAAAGAAGATTTAGAAGCCGCACTCAATGAAATGGAAAACACCTTAAAAGAACAGTATGGAATGAAAATAAATAAGAAAAAGACTAAAGTGATGGTGAGTGGCGCCCTGAACTACAATGAACCCATACGAATAACAATAAAGGGAGAGAAACTAGGGCAGGTTACAGAATTTAACTACTTAGGTAGCAAAATAACAGCAGATGGAAGGAGCAAAAGTGACATTAAAAACAGAATACAACTTGCCAAAATAGCATTCAATGGAAAAAGAAACTTACTGACGAGTAGAAATGTTAGTTTAGACGTAAGAAAGAGAGTCATGAAAACCTATGTGTGGAGTACAGCCCTTTACGGATGTGAAACTTGGACTTGTGGAAAAGAAGAAAAGAGAAGATTAGAGGCATTCGAAATGTGGTGCTACCGGAGAATGGAAAAAATCAGCTGGCGAGACAAGGCTACAAACGAAGATGTCCTCAGAAGAGTGAAAGAAAACAGATCTCTTTGGCGAAATATACAGAAAAAAAGAATAACCTTCATAGGTCACATTTTACGGCATAACAATTTCATTAAGAGAATATTAGAAGGAATCATTGAAGGAAGAACTCGCCGAGGACGACCTAGATTAAGCTACATCCAACAAGTAATAAATGACATCGGGTGCCAGACCTATGCAGATATGAAGAAGAAAGTTGACAAAAGAACGGAATGGCGTGCTGCTGCCAACCAACCTGTGGGTTGATAACCGAAGAAGACTTCCAGTGAGCTTAATTACCTGCTGTTGACATCGAGATGCAGAAATACCTAAATAATAAGTGAATCATCTTCAGAAAAAGTTTGGATGAAGGTGGATCTGGGTGCCGGTCTTTCAATTTGACGCCACTTAGGCGACCTGCAGCCGATGAGGATGATAGGATGATGATGAGGACAGCACAACACACACTCCCTGGGCGGAGAAAATTCCCCAACCCAGCCGGGAATCGAAACCGGGCCCAATCCGTCACGCTGACCATTCAGCTACCGGGGGCGGACATCTGGAGTATGATTCGGGTCAGGAAAATGATGTGGAAGTTAGAGGCAACGAAGAGAATGTAGCAAAAGAGGAATCACGCGAGTTGAGAGCAATTCAAGGCAGTGAACGATAGGCTGCCAGTACTGTACAAACCACGACTGGGTCTTATCACTGATGAGAGGATGCTATTCCTTCAAAGTATTTATTAAGGTGATGATGCCAACGGGTGTTAGGCGAGCTGTGGTAGTTTTATCTGGTTACTTCAGTTTTATATTTTATGGAAAGAACGACCATGAGAGCAGTTCTTTTTTATTATTTTTATTGGTTGTGACAATGATTTTATCAGATGGTCTGCCTCATATGCTATGATGTCCATATGGTTTTATAAATGTTAATCCACGTTTCAGAACTGATGATGGCACCCTGAGAGTGCTGAAACCGGTCACGTAATAAACGATTGAAACGATCGTGGCTTTTCAGTTATTTAAAAGTATGGCATCCGTACACACTTGACGTCAGATGTAATAAACAGATTCGTTGTGACTCATACAAACGCAACTTATCCTTCCCTTCCCCCTAAGACTCAGGTGCAGAGGGTGATTGGAATGATATCTGAAAGTTATGTTGAGCCTCAGCACGTATGCGCAACTCTGGGATGGCATTCTCCTTCTGTGCAGGTCTAAGATGGAGTCTTCATTCTCCATAGTTCATAGGTGTACTCAGATTTATAGCTAATTCTTTCCGACCAACGAAAAGTTTATGGCAATAACAACAATTTTCCTTCTCCTCAAGGATCTGCTGTGATTAACCAGAAACGTGTGTACCTGTCTCAGGGAGGGACAGATATCAGAACTTCACTCCTACCATCAGAGTGGTTTCATAATTCTGCCAGTGACAAGGTCTGTATGCATTCTCTCGCAGGTCTTCTTCCGTGCTACGAAAATAATATTGGTGAACAAACCCGCAAAGTGAATTGCAGTGACGCAGTCACTGCACAGTGGAAATTTACTGGCTCACCAACACAGTTAGACCGCAACAGACCGGTGATGCTGTATTGTAACCTATCACCCCGGACTACAAGTCCATTAAAAAAAAAAAAAAAAAAAGCGTCTACATTAAGAAATTCAAGCAACAGCTCCCACTTGTCCAGTGACAGTTTACGGCTGATGAACGTCACCCTTAGGACTCTGCGAGATTTTAATCTGTACGTGGGACATTGTCTCTGACAACAGCCATCTTCCCAGAATATCTGCTTTAGGTTCCAGCCTTCCAGCTAAAAACACTTTTGTGACACTCTGGCCATTCGATGTCAGCACCCCTCACGTTCCGACAGTCTGTCAGCGGGCCCGATATCGAAAGAGACAATCCATGTCAGTGTCATCGAATCGAAATGATGTTGAGAAGTACTTACTAGTTTTGAAATCACATATGTTTCTTTCATTAATATTCGAATTTTCATTTAATTTTGGCGGGGCTATTAATTATGCCATGGAGCAGTTGTGGAAAAACTGTCCTCTAGTAATGGGACAATCACATATGATCAGTGCTACAGAAGGCAGATATAAGGCTTAGTTTTACTGGAAGTGTTCTGTCATGTGTAGTGCATAGTATAGGAAAGAGGTGTATCTTCACTTCGTAGCATCTGTGTCAGCTATCACTGCACGTGATATTAGTATAAAATCAGGATATTCGTTGTCGTTGACTGGCACTAGGAGGATACAGAATGCCTTGGGCAAAATTTCTATGCTGTGTGATGAGTGGTAGTTTGCTGTAAATGTCAAGAAATCTAATTTAAAGCAAATTGTTAAGAATAGTTCCCGTTGACCTAGATTCATGAAATTCTAGAAGATGTAGAATTTCATAGTACAAGTAGAGAAAAATCAGAAAATTGTTAATTTCTAATTGTGTTGTTGTTGTAGTTTTCACTCCACAGACTGATTTGATGCAGCTCTCCGTGCTACTCTACCCTGTGCAAGTTTCTTCATCTCCAAGTAACTACAGCAACCTTTATCCTTCAGAATCCGCTTAATATATTCATCTCTTGGTCTCCCTCTACGATTTTTACCCTCCATACTCTCCTCCAGTACTAAATTGGTGATCGCTTGATGCCTCAGAACATGTCCTACTAACCGATCCCTTCTTCTAGTCAAGTAGTGCGACAAATTCCTCTTCTCCCCAATTCGACTGAGTACCTCCACAGTGATGAGTGGTAGTTTGCTGTAAATGTCAAGAAATCTAATTTAAAGCAAATGGTTAGCAAAAACAGACCCGCATGTGCTGCTTGGCACAGCCACGACGATTAAATATCCAGGCGTAACGTTCGAATGGGACATGAAATGGAATAATCACGTAAGGTCGATTTTATGGAAGGCTAACGGTAGATTTTTGTTTGTTGGGAGGTTTTCTGGAAAGAGTAGCTCGTCTGTAAAGGCGACTGCTTACACAACGCTTGTACGACCAATTCTTGAGTACTGCTCCAGTGATAGGGACCTCTATAAGGTCGGATTAAGGATCACATCGAATCAGTTAACTGGCATGCCTCTAGATTTGTTATCTGTAGCTCCAATCAACGTGCAAGTGTTACGGAAATCTACGCGAAATCAAATAGGAATATCTGGAAGGTTGAAGACATTCCTTTGGCGAAGTACTGTTTAGAAAATTTAGAGACTGCAGAACGATCTAACTGCCATCAGTATATGTCAAGTAATGAGAGTGAAGATAAGAGAAATCAGAGCCAGCCGGGTTCGAATCCTACCTCGGGCATTGATGTGTGTGACGTCCTTAAGTTAGTTGGGTTTAAGTGGTTCTAAGTTCTAGGTTACTGATGACCTCAGATGTTAAGTCCCATAGTGCTGAGAGCCATTTAGAAATCAGACTCGTGTGGAAGCATATAGACTTTCACATTTCATTCGATGGATTTTCCAGTAGAACAGGAAAGGGAATGACAAGGAACAGCACAAGATACACACAGCCAACCACCGTATGGTAGCTACTGGAGTACCAATTTTTTAGATGTAAATTTAAAACGTATGCCTCGACAGTAATCAAGCTGTGTGATTTTCCGTGTATTTACTGAAAGTGAAGCAATTCATCTACCATTACGCTCACAATTTCGACCGAAACGTGTTACCAAACGAAACCAATACCGTTCACATCTCCATTCTAGAGGATTTGCAGATATCAAAGCGGTGGGCGCTTCCATCGCCCATCCCGTGGCAACCGCCGCTTAATCAGGCTACGGGGATGCCACCCCTCACCCCCCCCCTTATCCCACCAGGGCGGGAATAGGTAGAGCGGTGTTTGTGCGCCGAGGGGTGGGGGGTGGGAAGTTGAAATCACGCCGCGGTATCGTAATTGACGGGGAAACAGCGGTTGCGCGTGTTGCCTATCTGACGGGCGCATCGGTCCGCGTTCAGCCGGGATTAGTGTACACCGCCATAGGCGACGGGATTTTGGAGGCGGATTTTTCCCCACCACGCTAGCTGTCACTACACGTACACAGCGCTGCTTATCGTTTCGGTCGCTACAGAAGGTACGCGTAGTGGTAAAGGGCAGTCTTCTGTAGTGACATCAACGTGGTTCATAAAACGGATGAGGATTCTTTACATCTGCCTTAACTAAGATTGTACATCATCTGATCAAGAGTATGTGGACGCCCAATTGTATTACGGACTTGAACTTTATACGACATGAGCAGCGAACCCGTCGGTATAAAGGATGATGATGATGATGTTTGGTTTGTGGGGCGCTCAACAGCGTGGTTATCAGCGCCCGTACAATTACCCGATCTTTGCTCAGTCCAATTTCGCCACTTTCCTGGATGATGATGAAATGATGAGGACAACACAAACACCCAGTCATCTCGAGGCAGGGAAAATCCCCGACCCCGCCGGGAATCGAACCCGGGACCCCGTGCTCGGGAAGCGAGAACGCTACCGCGAGACCACGAGCGGCGGACGGGTATGAGTCAGGCAGTAATGACAGACTGGTTGTTCAAGAGAGCTCTTCGACTTCGAACGTAGACGATGTGACGTCCCCTCTCCCATTTTGTTGTCGCTGCTGATGTTGAGCCGCTGCTGCTACAGCTCGGTCGGTGGAATGGAGACGCGACGTGCAGTAATGGTTGTCTCTCCCCGTCGGATAACGTGGAACGGCACCTGAAAATCTCTAAAGAAAATTGTTCGCCGTGTAATGTATGAAAGTCCATTTGCGAGTCCACACAGTCTTCTTAGCGATGCGAACTGCTGATTTTAATTTGTTATGGTTTTATGATGATTAGCTATTCCCGGTTAGTTATTTATAGCAGTATTGGGTGAATCATTCATAACCGGCGTCGTTTCACACCACTGAAGCAAGGAAAAATTCATTTGCGGTTCAGTATCAGTAGTTGTTGTTACGTTGCTAGGCAGTGATGTTCACTACGGCACGACGCAAATCCAGAGATATTATTTCGGCAAAACACTCTTTTCAATATTCAAGTCACTCTTTCATTTGAAATGTTCACAGTTAATTAATTATGATAATCAACTATCACACTGTTCAATTAATGATGGAGCCAACACGTGAGATTTCCAGTACTGACGAACAATTTTATTGATCCTTCTTAGTTTATAATCATCACACCACACGCACACCGATGGACAGATCAATCGCGATTCTTTTCAATTCGGTGATCGTGACAATTAGGACAACTTTTACAATCTGCGTATTTCCATTACCTTCGTGTGGTCGTATTAATGTTTCCTACTCCAGGCTAATCAGGTATTGCAGTCTTCGATACTATATCCATTCTTCGTTGTAACTGTTCACTTTGATGAAGGTTGAGTCCAACAACAATATCTCCAATAATTAAAGTTCATTAACTCGTACTACACTATCAGAATATCACTTCAGTTCAAGTTCTGAAGTCAGAATAACCGAGAACACAGTCCGCTCATCTCTATCACACAATATTACTTTTTTATTTTTTTATAGGAAACAATCTCGTAGCGTTCCGTTTGTAGTACTACAACAAACGGTGCTCTCTCACGAGTTGATAGCAAGCGAGCTAGCAAGCGACTAACATTTCCATGATCGAGCATTGTAGACACATTGAATTTCCTTGTCGCCGCGTTTACAACTCTCTTTCACAGTAAGTGTTATCTCTGACCGACATATTATTTTGGACTTAACTTTCGTCGTACTGATTTGCAGTTATTACTAAGATGTTTGATAGCTAATTAAAATAAACTTTTTTTCTTTCTAGCTTTATATCATGACATACTCAGTAATTATTTAGAAATTGGTGTTCATCAAAACTTTAAGGTGTTGTATTATTGTCAAATATGTTGAACCTGTCAGGATAAAACTGTTCCGTACTTTAAATTATCATGACATTCTTATTTGGGTATTCGGGTTTCTTGGGGTGTTACAATGAGTAATTGGATGTCAGCTAAGTAACTAATCTGTCAGGGATGTTTCATTTCGACAGCTGCCGAAATCGACTGTTGTGTGAAGTAGAAACGCGAAGGGACAACTCCAACTGAACTAAGACAAGGCAGACAGCATAATTGACAGGGAGTACTGAGCATTGCAGAGAACGGTTGTAAGAAACTCGTTGTATTTGGCGGCAGGTATGAATCGTGCGATACAAATTGCTACCGCCTCTTCAGCTGGCGCAGTGGCTATGCGTGGGGAGTTAAGAAATGGGGTACAATGATCGAACATCCCATAATAAGCGAGTTATTTTAGTAGCCAATGCAATGCGGCGATTGGGTTTTGTAAAAAACGACACCTTTAGACAGTGGATAACTGGTAACGAGTGATTTCGAGTGAGGAAGCGCACTGAACCTTCCAGCAGTCCGATGGAGGGGTTTGGGTTGGGTTGTTTGGGGAAGAGACCAAACAGCGAAGTCGTCGGTCTCATTGGATGAGGGAGGGATGGGGAAGGAAGTCGGCCGTGCCCTTTCCAAGGTACCATCCCGGCATTTGCCTGAAGCGATTTAGGGAAACCACGGGAAACCTAAATCAGGATAGCCGCGCACGAGATTGAACCGTCGTCCTCCCGAATGCGAGTCTAGTGTGCGAACCACTGCGCCACCTCGCTCGGTGAGGGGTTTGGGTTTGGCGAATACTTGCCATGATGTATGGAAGTGCTGATTTTACAGTTTGAGGATGTATTAGCTGGTTAGAATGTGTTCCCTTTACTGCGATTAACCGAACGCTTAATGCGAAAGCACAGTGGTCACCCATAACATTACGACCACTGCCCACCACGACGGTGGATGACACTCAGTGGGTGTTGCGGGCACGTGACGCAGCAACGAAAGTTTGTAGACGGAGCAAACACGGAAGGGGGATCACCCTAGCGAAGGTATGGGCTGCAAATGGGAAATGCATTGAGATAAGCGTCTTTCACAACGGGAAAATTATTATTAAGCAGAACTAGTGAACGAATATCTGGAAAACGACGAAGCTGGTCGAATGTTCACCTGCCTGAACCGTAAAATTACCACTGGTTCACCAAAGGTTATTAATCTCAATCAGTACACAAAATGTAAAGAGTAAGTGGGTGCCAAGGAATAACTGGTGAAATGACACACAATTTTCAGTAAGAATCTTTATTCAAATCTGGTGCTAGATTTTACGATATTAAAAAAAAAATCATTTAAGAAATAAGTCACAATTTACGATAGGAAAGGACTTTTAAATTATTAAATTATTATAATATATTTCACGCCAGTAAAAGGCAAGTACACGCAAGCAATCTAACTTATACAACGCGACGCTGTATAATATTTCTAACTCAGCTAAATTACAGGTGAATTTCACTCCATTCACTAAATGGCGCAATATCTAACTTGTCTGCAACATATAAAGACTATCCTGTTTACAAAAGTTATCAAAACGGAAAAACCAAAACGCACGAGTCGTGCACACGGGGGGGGGGGACATTCACAGTTAATAACATTAACATTTCCAAAATATATGAAAAAAAAAATTTTGAAATTTTTCAAATTTCTGCCAGTTACCTTACGGCAAACAAATACGCTCGCCAGGTAGGACTTGCGAACTTTTATAACATTCTGATTCAAGGCAACAATTTCTACCCGTAATGAAATGACAAACTTTTGCATGGCAAGAAAACCCACTAATAACCAACTACCTGCATAAAGCACATAAGCACGTTGGGTAAAGGCCTTAAAAGGTATTGAATTGGAAAAACACAGAACAGTTTTTGCTGACTGGAAACCGTACAAAAAATCCAAAACGGCGTACATTAACCTTGCTTGATTATAGCCAAATATACATAAACACAAATTTACATAAGTTACACCTTCCAGATGAGCAGGAATTCTTTATGCAATTAACTAGTTCTTACCACAGGGCAAAAGGAATTTTTCTTCTTTCTTAGAGTACCTTTCACACGTGAGTAGTAATACCAATTATGGCAGGCGAAAGAATGGATCAGGTCGTAGTGCGTTGCATTTTAAGCAGTACAGTCATTGGTGCCTTAGATTTTCACAGACATAGGAGAAGCTAACAGTCAAATAAACCCATAGGTGGCCTGGGAGGCGAAAGAAGCAATCCGAACCACAGATTTTCTCTCACTCGCCCCCCCCCCCCTTTCGTCCTCAAAAGGGCCAAACGGACCACCCTTTCTAATATTACCACCTTCCCGCGGGTGGGCAGACGAGAATGATTGGCGGGAAACCCCAAAAAATACGGCTGGTATAATTAAAAATAATAAGTAAATTGCATTCAATTAAACTTCATTAAATATGTTAACAATCAATACTCAACTTCTGAAGCGTTACGACTCCCAGGACAACCAACGCAGCACCTGCAAATGCTCTGCCGAGCCGCCCGCTGCCAGCCGTTTCAACGGACGCAGGAAGGCGCGCCGACATTCAGAACCTCCTCGCCGGTCGACAGCATACGGCCGAACTGCAGAACAGGACCCTTGCGGACCCACGATCATGAAGATTCCTTTCACGACGAGCAGTTAACGCCCAGTACACGGAGCCGCTGCTCGCGTCGCTTACGCTGATGCCGCGGTCTTCGTGCTGTCCCCCTAGCACAGGCAGAGAAGTTGCTTCTCGATGTCCCGACTGCCAACTCTCCACGAGAGCTCATATGGCCATTTCTTAAACCCACGCTAACCGCCCACTTTTCCCCTTTCCCGCTAGAGGCAGACACCGAAGCCTTCAATTACGACAAAGGAGCCTCCGCCAGAAAACGGAAGGCGACTGCTTCACGCTACGCGCTGCGGCGCGCTTTTCGAAGCTGACTTTACTACCGCTCACTGCCATTGTCACGAGCTTCTACCGAAAGAGGTACGATAGTGAAACTACCGCTGGCGCTAAACGGTTAGACCTCTACGACCCTCCACAGACTGTGCTTCAGACGTACATTATCAGAAATATCTTCCTCAAATTAAGGCCGATATTTGATTTTAGTAGACTTCTCTGGACCACGAATGCCTTTTTGGAATTGTTAGTCTGCTTTTGATGTCCTCCTTGCTCCGTCCGTCATTGGTTATTTTACTGCTAAGGTAGCAGAATTGATTACCTTCGTCTACTTTTTGACCATCAATCCTAATGTTAAGTTTCTCGCTGTTCTCATTGCTGCTACTTCTCATTACCTTCGACATTCTTTGAGTAACTTTCATTCCATATTCTGTACTCATTAGACTGTTCATTCCGGTCAGCCGATCGTGTAATTCTTCTTCGCTTTCACTCAAGATAGCAATGTCATCAGTGAATCGTATCACTGATGTCATTTCACCTTCAATTTTAATTGCTCTCCTGAACCTTTCCTTCAATTCCATCATTGCTCCTCGATGTACAGATTGAACAGTATAGGCGAAAGGCTACATCCATGTCCTACACCCTTTGTAATACGAGGACTTCGTTCTTGGTCGTCCACTCTTATTATTCCCTCTTGGCTGTTGTACATATTGTATATGACCCGTCTCTCCCTATAGCTTACCCCTAATTTTTTAAGTATTTCGGACATCGATCATGGAAGATTGTCGAACGCTTTTTCCAGGTCGACAAATCCTATGAAAGTGTCTTCATTTTTCTTTAGTCCTGATTCCATTATTAACCGCAAGGTCAGAACAGCCGCTGTCGTGCCTTTACCTTTCCTAAAGCCAAACTGATCATCATCTAGCGCGTCCTCAATTTTCTTTTACATTCTTCTGCATATTGTTCTAGTAAGCATCTGGGATGCATGAGCTGATAAGCTGATTGTGCGATAAAGTTTGCACTTGTCAGCGCATGCATCTTCGGAAATGTGTGGATGATACTTTCCCGAAAGTCAGATAATACGTCGCCAGACTCATACATTCTGCACACCAACCTGAATAATCGTTTTGTTGGCACTTCCCGCAATGATTTCAGAAATTCTGATGGAGTGTTATCTATTCCGTCTGCTGTATTTCATCTTAAGTCCTCCAAAGCTCTTTTAATCTCTGATTCTAATACCGGATCACCTATCTCTTTCAAATCGACCCCTTTTGCTTCTTCTATCAAATCGGACAAATCTTCCACCTCATAGAGCATTTCACTGTATTATTTCCATCTATCCGCTCTGTCCTCTGCATTTAACACTGGAATTCCTGTTGCACTCTTAATGTTATCACCCTTGCCTTTAATCTCACCAATGGTTGTTTTGATTTTCCTGTATGCTGAGTCTGACCTTCCGAGATTTATCTCATTTTCGATGTCTTCACATTTTTCCTGCAGCCATTTCGCCTTAGCTCTCCTGCACTTCCCATTTATTTCATTCCTCAGTGACTTGTATTTCTGTAATCCTGAGTTTCTCGGAACATTTTTGTACTTCCTCCTTCCATCGATCAATTGAAGCATTTCTTCCGTTACCCATGGTTTCTTCGCAGTTATTTTCTTTGTATCTATGTTTTCCTTCCCAACTTGTGTGATGGCCCTTTTTAGAAACATCCATTTCTCTTCAACTGTGCTGCCTACTGAGCTATTCCTTATTGCTGTATCTATAGCCTTAGAGAACTTCAACCGTATCTCGCCATTCCTTAGTGCTACCGTATCTCACTTCTTTGCGCATTGATTCTTCCTGACTATTGTCTTAAACTTTAGTCTACTCTTCATCACTACTAATTTGTGATCTGAGTCTACATATGCTCTTCGCTACACCTTACAATCCAGCATCTGGCTTCCGAACCTCTGTCTGTCCATGATGTAATTTAACTGAAATCTTCTCGTATCACCCTGCCTTTTCGAAGTATACCCCCTGCTCTTGTGATTCTTGAACAGAGTATTCGCTATTACGAGCTGAAACTTGTTTGAGAACTCAACTAGTCTTCCTCCTCTCTCATTCCTTGTGCCAAGCCCATATTCTCCCCAAACCTTTTCTTCTACTCCTTCCCCTACAGCTGTATTCCAGTCCCCCATGAGTATTAGATTTTCAACATCCTTGACATACTCTATTACCCTTTCAATATCCTCATATACTTTCTCTATCTCTTCATTTTCAGTGTGCGACGTCGGTATGTATACCTGAACTATCGTTTTCGGTGTCGGTTTGTTATCGATTCTGATAAGAACAACCCTTTAACTGAAGTGTTCACAGTAACACAATCTCTGCGCAACTTTCCTATTTATAACGAATCCAACTCCAGTTATACCATTTTCTGCTGCTGTTGATATTACCCTATAGTCATCTGACCATAAATCCTTGTCTTCTTTCCACTTCACTTGACGGACCCCTACTATATCTAGATTGAGACTTTGTATTTCCCTTTTCAGATTTTCTAGTTTCCCTATCACGTTCAAGCTCCTCACATTCCACGCCCCGACTCTCAGAACCTTACCCCTTCGTTGACTATTCAATGTTTTTTTTATGATAACCTTCCCCTTACCAGTCCCATTCTGCAGATCCGAATGGGGGACTATTCCGGAATCCTTTGCCAATGGAGAGATCATCATCACATTTCTTCAATTCTGCAATTTATTTGAATACGCATGCCTGTGCCACTTTCTTTGGCGCTTCAGTGTAAGTAAAGTGATAGTTATGAGGCACTGTTTTATTGTGTTAAACGTTGACTTCGCTCCAAATCCCAGTGGCCAAACTTGATATCTTCTGTGGCTTCGGCTGACGAGAAAGAATGGCCTACCATTCCTCTGCAGATATTCACACATCTGATTGAAGGTGTGCCCAGCGGAGTTCACGGCGTCATGAAAGCGAAAGATAGATACACCTTATGTTAATTTCTACCAATATGTGTCCGGATTCTCTTTGAAGAGATAGTGTTCTTCATTATATCCATTTCCTTGTGACACAATGCTGACAAAGGGTTTCACATTGAAATTTTCGAATTACAAGGGTTTTACATATACAAGCTAAAAATTGCAGAGTCGAGACCTGCAGCAAGCTCAGATATTACAGATACTCGGTGGTGACTCTAAGCTTCATTCTGAGGATAATAACGATAAAATGGTTTTTATTGATTCATTAATCTAGGGTTGAATAACTCAAAACTAATAAAACCAATCCTACTATGACTTCGGGCAACGGCCTTGCCGCAGTGGATACACCGGTTCCCGTGAGATCATCAAAGTTAAGCGCTGTCGGGCGTGGCCGGCACTTGGATGGGTGACCATCCAGCCGCCATGCGCTGTTGCCATTTTTCTGGGTGCACTCAGCCTCGTGATGCCAATTGAGGAGCTACTCGACCGAATAGTAGCGGCTCCGGTCAAAGAAAACCATCATAACGACCGGGAGAGCGGTGTGCTGACCACACGCCCCTCCTATCCGCATCCTCAACTGAGGATGACACGGCGGTCGGATGGTCCCAATGGGCCACTTGTGGCCTGTAGACAGAGTGCCTGCCTGCCACTATGACTTCGCGTCTTTAATGGTAAAGGTATTACTTGCTTAACGTCAAATATTTAACACATTAACTCGTTTGTGACGTAATCACACCTTTGAACCTACTTTTTTAAATCGGAGTTTGATTGATTAAATAAGGTGTGGTGGTTACTTGATTCGAACTGAAACAGTTGCTGGCTCCACTTCCCTCTAAGCGAGAAAGCGTTAGGTGAGGTATTTGTACCCCAGCGGGTAATGTGATCGCGGGCAGGTGAATGGGCGACGCGTTTGCTGAATGCCGCCGAGTGAATGGCTAATAAAGCGTGCGAAGCGGTGATTGCATCCGCAGTGGTGCCCGCCTGCCACAATGAAGTACCGCTGTGTTAGTTTCACTTCCTTCAGCGGACAAAAGCGCGTGATTAGCGCGATGTCGAGATGATAATGTCGCTGTTTGAAGCTGGACGTGAATTGTCTCTGCGGTAAATAACACTTTCCGAGAGTTCCTACAGTGACTATTACAAGTGCTCTGTAGGGCGGTGGAACTGTACGCTGCATTACATCAGTCATATTACATGGTTCTCGCAGAACGATTCCTCTGACGTGTAGTAAGAAATCAGAGACGTACATTTCATTTATGCGCAACTCAATGCCGTAACTAAGCAATGTTGTTGTTGTTGTTGTTGCAGTCTACAGTCCGAAGACTGGTTTGATGCAGATCTCCATACTATTCTGTTCTGCGGAAGCCTCTTCATCTCCCTGTAAGTACTGCTACCTACATCCTTTTGAATCTGCTTACTGTGTTGATCTCCTGGTCTCCATTTACGATTTTTACCCACCACGCTTCCCTCCAGTACTAAATTGGTGATCCCTTAATGTCTTAGATTTTGTCGTACCAACCGATCCCTTCTTCTAGATGGGTTGTGCCTCTAATTTTTCCCCCAAGATTCTATTCAGTACTTCCTTATTAATCACTTGATCTACCCGACTAATCTTGAACATTCTTCTGTAGCACTACGTTTCAAAAGCTTTATTGTTTTCTTGTATAAATTGTTTATCGTCCATATTCCACTCCAGACAAATACTTTCAGAAAAGCGTTCTTCACACTTGAATCAATACTCGATGTTAACAAATTTCACTTCTTCAGAAATTCTTTTCTTCTCATTGCCAGTAAACATTTTATATTCTCTCTACTCCTCCCATCATCCGTTACTTTACGGCTAAAACAGCAAAACTCATCTACTACTTTAAATGTCTCATTTCCTATTGTAGTTCCCTCGGCATCACCTAAGTCGACTACATTCCATTACACTCGACTTGCTTTTGTTGATGTTCATCTAATACCCTCCTTTCAAGACACTGTCCGTTCCATTCAACTGCTCTTCCGAGTTGGTTACTGTTTCAAATCGAATTACAATCTCATCGGCAAACCTCAAAATTTTTATTTCTTACGCTTGAACCTTAATTCGAACTCCAAATTTTTCTATTGTTTCTTTACTGCTTGCATAGTATGCAGATCGAATAACATCGGGGATCGGCTACAACCCTCCCTTCTCGGGCACTGCTTCCCTTTCATGCCCCTCGACTCTTATAAACACCGTCTGGTTTCTGTACTAGTTGTAAATAGCCTTTCGCCCCCTATATTTTATTCCAGTCAACATTGTCAAAAGCTTTCTCTGAGTGTAGAAATGCTATAAATAACATCTCTCGTACTGAAGTTAACAATATAAAATTAAACTTGCATCTGTATCAATTCTTCGCAAGTCGCCCGTAGGTGTGTCGCGGGAAGTAATATTGTCCTACTCTTTCCGGAGCGTCCTCTCTCGAAATTTCGAAAGGAAATTTCTCCTTCATGAAAAATGCCTCTCTTGCAGCGTCTGCCACTGTAAATCTTCTAGAATCTCTGCAACGCTCTCGCGCCGACTAAAAGATCCCATGACGAAACTCGCCGCTCTTCGTCGGATCTTCTCTACCTCTTCTATTAGTTCTACCTGATAAGGATTCCCGACTGATGGGCAGTACTCCATAATAGGTCGAAGAAGCGCATTATGTCCCTTCTTTCGTGGATGAGTTACATTTCCCTAAGATTCTTCCTATGACTCTCAGCCTGGAATCTGATTTTCCTGCTACGAGGTACATTCAAGTTCTAAGGCCTTCGATTTTTTTTCTAATTAACTACTCACCCGAAATGGATGAAACTGGCGTTACTTCTCGATGTAATCGCCCTCCAGACGTACACATTTTTCACAACGCTGACGCCATGATTCCATGGAAGCGGCGAAGGTTTCTTTAGGAGTCTGATTTGACCACTGGAAAATCGCTGAGGCAATAGCAGCACGGCTGGTGCATGTGCGGCCACGGAGAGTGTCTTTCATTGTTGGAAAAAGCCAAAAGTCACTAGGAGCCAGGTCAGGTGAGTAGGGAGCATGAGGAATCACTTCAAAGTTGTTATCACGAAGAAACTGTTGCGTAACGTTAGCTCGACGTGCGGGTTCGTTGTCTTGGTGAAACAGCACACGCGCAGCCCTTCCCGGACGTTTTTGTTGCAGTGCATCATTTTTTCAGCACTGGCGGTTAGCCGAACTTTTTTTGCTGGCGGTGAATCTGTGTGCTTCCATTGAACTGACTGGCGCTGTGTTTCTGGATTGAAAAATATCATCCACGTCTCATCCATTGTCACAACCGACGTAAAGGAAGTTCCATTCATGCTGTTGCTGCGCGTTAACATTGCTTGAGAACATGTCACACGGGCAGCCATGTGGTCGTCCGTCAGCATTCGTGGCACCCACCTGGACGACACTTTTCGCATTTTCAGGTCGTCATGCAGGATTGTCTCCTTCAACTGTCGATGAATTTCAGTTGGTTTCACACCACGCAAATTCAGGAAACAAATGATTGCACGCTGTTCAAGCAAGGAAAACGTCGCCATTTTAAGTATTTAAAACAGTTCTCATTCTCGCCGCTGGCGGTAAAATTCCATCTGCCGTACGGTGCTGCCATCTCTGGGACGTATTGACAATGAACGCGGCCTCATTTTAAAACAATGCGCATGTTTCTATCTCTTTCCAGTCCGGAGAAAAAAATCTGAGGCCTTAGAACTTGAATGCACCTCGTATTTGCTTTAGGCGGTCACTCCATTTCAGGTCTCTGAGGATCCCTACCCACAGATATTTACGGTAAAAGTTGTTCAAAAAAAGGTTCAAATGTGTGTGAAATCTTATAGGACTTAACTGCTAAGGTCATCAGTCCCTAAGACTACACACTAAATAACCTAAATTATCCTAAGTCCAAACACACTCACCGATGCCCGAGGGAGGACTCGAACCTCCGCCGGGACCAGCTGCAGAGTACATAACTGCAGCGCCCAGTAGACCGCTCGGCTAATCCCGCGCGGCGGTATAAGTTGTTTCCAGCAATTTTTCATCGGTGGTAGTCGATTTGTTTTCCTGTGTGCGCGCTATATTTTACATTTATTGTCTGCGAACAGCCTTATGGAGCTTCCGCCATTTTCTTTTAGATCATTTATGTAGCCTGTATACAGTAACTGTCCTCTCACACTTCTTCGGTATGCTCCTGATATTATCGTTAGGTTTGTCGATTTTGTTACGTCAGTAGCAGCATTGTGTTCTCTCTGCAAAGTAGTCTCGAATAAAGTCGAGAATCTAGTCCGGCACTCGATAAGCTCGTATTTTATTCTGTAAACGGCAGTGAGGGGCCTCCTGAGATCACTATCTATGCTAGCATTGCGATATTCAAGCACTTGTTGACAACTAGTGCCTCCAAATTTATTCTGTAAAGCTCTTTACGATTTTTGAATAAAAAAGAAAATTATCAAAATACTACACTTTGCACAGTTCATTCTTCGTGCCTATATACGAGGGCTATTCGGAAAGTAAGGAACGATAGGTAGCAAAATGGGAACAACAGTGAAAATAAAAACTGTTTATTTGCAACAGTTAAATGGTTCAAAAGGCTCTGAGCACTATGGGACTTAACTTCTGAGGTCATCAGCCCCCTATAACTTAGAACTACTGAAACCTAACTAACCTAAGGACATCACACACATCCATGCCCGAGGCAGGATTCGAACCTGCGAACGTAGCGGTCGCGTGGTTCCAGACTGCACTGCCTAGAACCGCTCGGCCACCCTGGCCGGCTGCAACAGTTAGCTACGAGTTCCAGCTACTTATTTCCATAGTAACCGATCTGACTTAGACGTTCGTCGTAGCGTTGTACCAGCTTTCCAATACCTTCGTAATAGAAGGCAACCGCCAGCGCTTTCCGCCAATTCTCTACGCTGGCCCACAGCTCGTTGCCTGTGCCCAAATGTTATCTTCATAGCTAGCGTTTCATGTGAGCAGAGATGAAGCTCAGAGGGAGACAATTACGGGCTGTATTGTGGGTAATCACCATTGAAAACGATGCAGGAGCATCTTCGTTGCCCCTGTAGAATGTGGCTGGGAATTCTCTTAAAAAAGAAAACGCACAACAGTTATGTAATGTTGGCTGCATAGCTTCAATAGCTTCGGGCGAAATTTCTCACCAGGCCCCGAATAGCCCTCGTATATATACACTCCTGGAAATTGAAATAAGAACACCGTGAATTCATTGTCCGAGGAAGGGGAAACTTTATTGACACATTCCTGGGGTCAGATACATCACATGATCACACTGACAGAACCACAGGCACATAGACACAGGCAACAGAGCATGCACAATTTTCGGCACTAGTACAGTGTATATCTACCTTTCGCAGCAATGCAGGCTGCTATTCTCCCATGGAGACGATCGTAGAGATGCTGGATGTAGTCCTGTGGAACGGCTTGCCATGCCATTTCCACCTGGCGCCTCAGTTGGACCAGCGTTCGTGCTGGACGTGCAGACCGCGTGAGACGACGCTTCATCCAGTCCCAAACATGCTCAATGGGGGACAGATCCGGAGATCTTGCTGGCCAGGGTAGTTGACTTACACCTTCTAGAGCACGTTGGGTGGCACGGGATACATGCGGACGTGCATTGTCCTGTTGGAACAGCAAGTTCCCTTGCCGGTGTAGGAATGGTAGAACGATGGGTTCGATGACGGTTTGGATGTACCGTGCACTATTCAGTGTCCCCTCGACGATCACCAGTGGTGTACGGCCAGTGTAGGAGATCGCTCCCCACACCATGATGCCGGGTGTTGGCCCTGTGTGCCTCGGTCGTATGCAGTCCTGATTGTGGCGCTCACCTGCACCGCGCCAAACACGCATACGACCATCATTGGCACCAAGGCAGAAGCGACTCTCATCGCTGAAGACCACACGTCTCCATTCGTCCCTCCATTCACGCCTGTCGCGACACCACTGGAGGCGGGCTGCACGATGTTGGGGCGTGAGCGGAAGACGGCCTAACGGTGTGCGGGACCGTAGCCCAGCTTCATGGAGACGGTTGCGAATGGTCCTCGCCGATACCCCAGGAGCAACAGTGTCCCTAATTTGCTGGGAAGTGGCGGTGCGGTCCCCTACGGCACTGCGTAGGATCCTACGGTCTTGGCGTGCATCCGTGCGTCGCTGCGGTCCGGTCCCAGGTCGACGGGCACGTGCACCTTCCGCCGACCACTGGCGACAACATCGATGTACTGTGGAGACCTCACGCCCCACGTGTTGAGCAATTCGGCGGTACGTCCACCCGGCCTCCCGCATGCCCACTATACGCCCTCGCTCAAAGTCCGTCAACTGCACATACGGTTCACGTCCACGCTGTCGCGGCATGCTACCAGTGTTAAAGACTGCGATGGAGCTCCGTATGCCACGGCAAACTGGCTGACACTGACGGCGGCGGTGCACAAATGCTGCGCAGCTAGCGCCGTTCGACGGCCAACACCGCGGTTCCTGGTGTGTCCGCTGTGCCGTGCGTGTGATCATTGCTTGTACAGCCCTCTCGCAGTGTCCGGACCAAGTATGGTGGGTCTGACACACCGGTGTCAATGTGTTCTTTTTTCCATTTACAGCAGTGTATTTCTGAACGTAGTCGCTTCGGCGACGAACGCAATTCTCCCAACGAAACACCCTTTTTTATGCCGTTTCTATAACACGTTTGACTCTGTTGACCAGGGCACGACCTCACCCCTGCCTGCCACGCTTCATCACCGTCGAAGTGAAGTCGTCGAAGGTGTTTTCAAATGGACACAGATGAATGTCGGATAGGTCCAAGTGGTGACTGTGTGGAGGATGTTGGATGTCAGTGAACCCAAGGCGTCGCATTGCTGCAGATGCTGTCCGGCATTGCGATGCTGAAGGGGAGTGTGTGTTCCGTGTGTAGGCGGAACTCTTCGAATTTGAAATTCGGTTAGAGAACGCATTTTCTCAGGCAACGACAAAGATAACCTTACACACAACCACATTACACGCTACAATTTGAAGCAGGTGCTGAAAATGTGTTGACATGTAGAATAAAGATATACAGGTTGCTCCATGTGAATCTTCAGGTTTTCGCGGCGCAAAGACTGCTCCATTAAGTTTCGGGAATGCAGCCGCATGAATTCTGCTTCTTCTTCTAATATTTCGGCTGTATACCTTTCAGCCATCTTCAGAGAGAGCCGTACGACTGACGCTCCAGCGCTCGCTCCATCCTTTTAAACTCGCGGACCGCGCCACTGCGCATGCGGCCACAGATAAACAAGGCGCCAGTGATGTTGATCGGCGGCAAAGACGTACAATATGCATGAGTTACGTCTGTGGCTGCGCAATCGATCTATGCTGGGAGGTCGATGTATTACTGGGAGCTGAACCGTAGCGACGTCTTTGTAAGTTCAATATTGAAAGTGCCGGATTCCATGATTTATCTAATGTGAAACCGCTGTCTCTATTAATTACATTCTTCGTTAAGCGGATTTCTGGGACTCCGTAGTAAAAGAGGCCATTGAAATCCGCTTAACGAAGAATTTAATTAATAGAGACAGCGGTTTCACATTAGATAAATCATGGAATCCGGCACTTTCAATATTGAACTTACAAAGACGTCGCTACGGTTCAGCTCCCAGTAATACATCGACCTCAAATGGCTCTGAGCACCATGGGACTCAACATCTTCGGTCATAAGTCCCCTAGAACTTAGAACTACTTAAACCTAACTAACCTAAGGACATCAGACACACCCATGCCCGAGGCAGGATTCGAACCTGCGACCGTAGCAGTCCCGCGGTTCCGGACTGCAGCGCCAGAACCGCTAGACCACCGCGGCCGGCAATACATCGACCTCCCAGCATAGATCGATTGCGCAGCCACAGACGTAACTCATGCATATTGTACGTCTTTGCCGCCGATCAACATCACTGGCGGCTTGTTTATCTGTGGCCGCATGCGCAGTGGCGCGGTCCGCGAGTTTAAAAGGATGGAGCGAGCGCTGGAGCGTCAGTCGTACGGCTCTCTCTGAAGATGGCTGAAAGGTATACAGCCGAAATATTAGAAGAAGAAGCAGAATTCATGCGGCTGCATTCCCGAAACTTAATGGAGCAGGTTGCTCCATGATCGTGACCGAGCCGAACATCTCACGTAATAAGCGTCAAACGAAAAAACTACGAAGAACGAAACTTGTCTAGCTTGAAGAGGGAAACCAGAGACGCTATGGTTGGCCCGCTAGATGGCGCTGCCATAGGTCAAACGGATATCAACCACGTTTTTTTTAAAATAGGAAACCCCATTCTTAGTATGTGTTCGTGTAGTACGTAAAGAAATACGAATGTTTTAGTTGGACCACTTTTTCCGCTTTATGATAGATGGCAATGTAATAGTCACTGACGTATAAGTATGTGGTATCACGTAACATTCCGCCAGTGCGGACGGTATTTGCTTCGTTATACATTACCCATGTTAAATTGGGCCGTTTACCAATTGAGGAAAAGGTGGATATCGTGTTGATGTAAGGCTATTGTGATCAAAATGCCCAACGGGCGTGTGGTATGTATGCTGCTCGGTATCCTGGACGACATAATCCAAGTGTCCGGAGCGTTCGACGGATAGTTACGTTATTTAAGGAAACAGGAAGTGTTCAGCCACATGTGAAACGTCAAACAACTGCGAAAGCAAAGAGAGCTTCACTCCAAGTTTAAACGCAGCCAAAACCTCTCAGACAAACAGAAGCTAAACGATGTCAAAGCTAGCGTAAGGAGGGCTATGCGTGAAGCGTTCAGTGAATTCGAAAGTAAAATTCTATGTACCGACTTGACAGAAAATCCTAGAAAGTTCTGGTCTTACGTTAAATCAGTAAGTGGCTCGAAACAGCTTATCCAGACACTCCGGGATGATGAAGGCATTGAAACAGGGGATGACACGCGTAAAGCTGAAATACTAAACACCTTTTTCCAAAGCTGTTTCACAGAGGAAGACCGCACTGCAGTTCCTTCTCTAAATCCTCGCACAAACGAAAAAATGGCTCACATCGAAATAAGTGTCCAAGGAATAGAAAAGCAACTGGAATCACTCAACAGAGGAAAGTCCACTGGATCTGACGGGATACCAATTCGATTCTACACAGAGTACGCGAAAGAACTTGCCCCCCTTCTAACAGCCGTGTACCGCAAGTCTCTAGAGGAACGGAAGGTTCCAAATGATTGGCAAAGAGCACAGATAGTCCCAGTCTTCAAGAAGGGTCGTCGAGCAGATGCGCAAAACTATAGACCTATATCTCTGACGTCGATCTGTTGTAGAATTTTAGAACATGTTTTTTGCTCGAGTATCATGTCGTTTTTGGAAACCCAGAATCTACTATGTAGGAATCAACATGGATTCCGGAAACAGCGATCGTGTGAGACCCAACTCGCTTTATTTGTTCATGAGACCCAGAAAATATTAGATACAGGCTCCCAGGTAGATGCTATTTTTCTTGACTTCCGGAAGGCGTTCGATACAGTTCCGCACTGTCGCCTCTTAAACAAAGTAATAGCCTACGGAATATCAGACCAGCTGTGTGGCTGGATTGAAGAGTTTTTAGCAAACAGAACACAGCATGTTGTTATCAATGGAGAGACGTCTACAGACGTTAAAGTAACCTCTGGCGTGCCACAGGGGAGTGGTATGGGACCATTGCTTTTCACAATATATATAAATGACCTAGTAGATAGTGTCGGAAGTTCCATGCGGCTTTTCGCGGATGATGCTGTAGTATACAGAGAAGTTGCAGCATTAGAAAATTGTAGTGAAATGCAGGAAGATCTGCAGCGGATAGGCACTTGGTGCAGGGAGTGGCAACTGACCCTTAACATAGACAAATGTAATGTATTGCGAATACTTAGAAAGAAGGATCCTTTATTGTATGATTATATTATAGCGGAACAAACACTGGTAGCAGTTACTTCTGTAAAATATCTGGGAGTATGCGTGCGGAACGATTTGAAGTGGAATGATCATATAAAATTAATTGTTGGTAAGGCGGGTACCAGGTTGAGATTCATTGGGAGAGTCCTTAGAAAATGTAGTCCATCAACAAAGGAGGTGGCTTACAAAACACTCATTCGACCTATCAGTGTGGGATCCGTACCTGATCGAGTTGACGGAGGAGATAGAGAAGATCCAAAGAAGAGCGGCGCGTTTCGTCACAGGGTTATTTGGTAACCGTGTTAGCGTTACGGAGATGTTTAAGAAACTCAAGTGGCCGACTCTGCAAGAGAGGCGCTCTGCATCGCGGTGTAGTTTGCTCTCCAGGTTTCGAGAGGGTGCGTTTCTGGATGAGGTATCGAATATATTGCTTCCCCCTACTTATACCTCCCGAGGAGATCACGAATGTAAAATTAGAGAGATTAGAGCGCGCCCGGAGGATTTCAGACAGTCGTTCTTCCCGCGAACCATATGCGACTGGAACAGGAAAGGGAGGTAATGACAGTGGCACGTAAAGTGCCCTCCGCCACACACCGTTGGGTGGCTTGCGGAGTATAAATGTAGATGTAGATGTAGAACCACGACCTGCGACTAATCCACACATGAGTAGCAGACAAATTGGCCGAAAATCGGGTATATCAAAAACGTTGGTGTTGAGAACGCTACATCAACATCGATTGCACCCGTACCATATTTCTATGTACCAGGAATTGCATGGCGACGACTTTGAACGTCGTGTACTGTTCTGCCACTGGCCACAAGAGAAATGGCGGGACAATGACAAATTTTTTGCACGCGTACTATTTAGCGACGAAGCGTCATTCACCAACAGCGTTAACGTAAAACCGGCATAATATGCACTATTGGGCAACGGGAAATCCACGATGGCTGCGACAAGTGGAACATCAGCGACCTTGGCGGGTTAATGTATGGTGAGGCATTATGGGAGGAAGGATAATTGGCCCCCATTTTATCGATGGCAATCTAAATGGTGAAATGTACGCTGATTTCCTACGTAATGTCCTAGCGATATTACTACAAGATGTTTCACTGCATGACAGAATGCGATGTACTTCCAACATGATGGATGTCCGGCACATAGCTCGCGTGCGATTGGAGCGGTAGTGAATAGCATACTTCACGACAGGAGGATTGGTCGTCGAAGCACCATACTATGGCCCACAGGTTCACCGGATCTGACGTCCCTGAATTTCTTTCTGTGGGGAAAGTTGAATGATATTAGCTATCGTGATCCACCGACAACGCCTGACAACATGCGTCAGCGCATTGTCAATGCATGTGCGAACATTTCGGAAGGCGAACTACTCGCTGTTGAGAGGAATGTAGTTACACGTATTGCCAAATGCATTGAGATGGACGGACATCATTTTGAGCATTTATTGCATTAATGTGACATTTACAGGTAATCACGCTGTAACAGCATGCGTTCTCAGAAATGACAAGTTCACAAAGGTACATGTATCACATTGGAACAAGCGAAATAAAATGTTCAAACGTACCTGCGTTCTGTATTTTAATTTAAAAACCTACTTGTTACCCACTGTTCGTCTAAAATTGTGAGCCATATGTTTGTGACTATTACAGCGCCATCTATCACAAAAAAATGGTTCAAATGGCTCTGAGCACTATGGGACTAAACATCTTATGTCATAAGTCCCCTAGAACTTAGAACTACTTAAACCTAACTAACCTAAGGACAACACACACACCCATGCCCGAGGCAGGATTCGAACCTGCGACAGTAGCAGTCCGGCGGTTCCGGACTGCAGCGCCAGAACCGCTAGACCACCGCGGCCGGCGCCATCTATCACAAAGCGAAAAAAGTGGTGCAACTAAAACATTCATATTTCTTTACGTACTGCACGAATATGTATTAAAAAATGGGGGTTTCTATTTTAAAAAAACGCAGTTGATATCCCTTTGACCTATGGCAGTACCATCTACGCCGGCCGTGCGGTTATAGGCGCTACAGTCTGGAACCGCGTGATCGCTACGGTCGCAGGTTCGAATCCTGCCTCGGGCATGGATGTGTGTGCTGTCCTTAGGTTAGTTAGGTTTAAGTAGTTCTAAGTTCTAGGGGACTGATGACCACAGTAGTTAAGTCCCATAGTGCTCAGAGCCATTTGAACCATTTGAAGCCATTACCATCTAGCGGGCCAACCATAGTACCATTTGGTTTCTCCCTTCAAGCTAGACAAGTTTCGGTCTTTGTACTTTTTCCGTTTGACGCTTATTTCCTGAGATATCTGGCCCGGTAACGAAGAATGGACCACCCTGTTGAATGTCAATAACATTCCCTGGATTGTAACAGTTTTAATGGTTTTTCTACAAAAATGTATGCATTGCTTTTCAGCACACCCTCGTACAACGCGCACTGTTCCCAACGTGGCTGTAACTACTCGTATTCTAGTCACGTGACGACCATGTGGCCCGGTCTGGTTAGCCTTGATGACGAATGCAAGTGTCACTAAGAAGCATTTTCAAAGGCAGTCTTTCGGACACAGTTTTTGCAGTCAACACTTCCACAAATACAAAGGAAAAACACCTGTACACATCTCCTAAAATTTGACTTAAGCACTGAAGTGCGTACATGCAATGTATATGAGCGTTCATCAGAGTAATAAACGCACTGGCCAGTTACATTCCGCCGTCAGTTACTCCTTCTCCTGTATTCATGGGCGACGGAGATGCAAAGTGCTCTCGCCGTAGCAGTCCATTTGCGCATATATGAGAGATGAGGCATGTGTGCAGTCCAGCTAACCAATCCATACTACGTCAGTCTTCAGGGGGATAGAACCAGGTGTTATGTACTCGGCTACAACTGCGGGTACCGCAGTACCGGGACCGATGTGGTACTTTTATTTGTCTCTTTAAGTTTAAAGGCTAATAAGACATCGTAACCACTCTGTAATGCTGTACATTCTTTAAAGCTGCATATGCATAAAAACTTGGCAAGCCGCCATAGGATTTGCGGTAGATGGTATACGGCTTGATGGGCTAAGCAATTCATCTCAAATAAACTACCTGACCGAAAACGTAAAGCCCCAGAAGACATGGCTGAATGTGTATGTAACTTGCTACACGTACACTCTTGATGCGAACATGTAAATCATTGAGTTAGCACCGTGAGACATGTGATATGGGTGCCAGATTGCTTTTGTTTGTTCGAGTGCAGTGTTGTTACCAGGTCTTGTGGGGTGTATAAGGGGCGATGAGAGCGCCAGATATTGAGTGATCACTGTTACTGCTTCTCCATACCAATATGTAATGATATTACAAAGTGTACAATTTTGCCTCCGCCGTTTGCCGATTGGTGGTGACAACGGTAAGCAGCGGTCGAAAGAAACAGATCGCAGACGTCAGGCAGTTAGCTTGGACCTCGGTCAACATAACCTCATTCAAACATTAGTCGATATGTGTCTGCGGCATAAAGTTGTTCTTGATTTAAAATGTCAGTTTACGAGCCTAATACTTGTCATTTGCGGGAGGTGTTACTGGTTTGTCTCAATACGAAGTAAACAGCGGCTGTCTCATCGTATGCTCTCAAGCACGTATGGTAAGGACGCTATTGGTGAAAGAATATGTCGTGAGTGGTTTCAACTCTTCAACAACGGTGATTTTAAAGTCGTAGACTTGCATAGTGGTGGAAGAGAGAATGTTTTCCAAGATGCAAAATTGGAGACATTGCTGAGTGTAGACTCACGTCAAACTCAATAAGAATTGGCACGATTAGTGGGAGTGACATAGAAACCCTTTTCAAAACGTTCAATGCTGTGGGCATGATTCAGAAAGAAGGGTCCCGTATGAGCTGAAACCAAGAGACGCTGAACGGGCGCACTGTGACCGGTGTCGGGAAATGGGTTCATTATGATAATCCTAAACGCAAAAACTCATTGGGATATCCCGGCCATGCATCCACGTCGACGGGCAAACTGAATATTCACGGCTCCAAGATCATGCTCTGCATTTGGTCGGACCAGCGCTGCGTCGTGTACAATGAGGTGTTAAAACCAAGTGAAACAATCACAGGTGCTCGTTATCGAACGCAATTAATGAGACTCAGCAGATCATTAAAAGACAAACGGCCGCAATACAGCGAGAGGCACGACAAAGTGATTTTGCAGCACGACAACAGTCGATCCCACGTTGCAAAAGAGGTCAAAACGTACTTGGAAACGTTAAAATGGGAAGTCCTACTCCACCCGCCGTATTCTCCAGACATTGTTCCCTCTGACTTTCACCTGTTTAGATCAATGGTGCATGGCCTGGCTGAACAACACTTCCGATATCATGAAGAAGTCACAAACTGGAACGATTCGTGGATCGCTTCAAAAGATGAACAATTTTTTCGAAACGGAATTCGTACACTGATCGAAAGATGGGAGAAAGTAGTGGCCAGCGACGGAAAATAATTTGAATGATACGTGCGGGACCAATCTGTTTCATTAAAGCCTCAAATGTTGCGGAAAAAACGGCGGAAGCGAAGTTGTACACCTTATAATTTTTGCATGTGGAGAGAGACGTACAACCACTATTACGAAAGTAGTGTTTTACAGGGACAGTTACGCAGATTAATAGCTAAAAAAAGACAGAAATGATGTATTTGAAAAACAAACTATATCATTTTACTGGTATGTATTCATATGCTGTCTTCAAATTCAAACGTGTGTGAAATAATCTTATTGGACTTAACTGCTAAGTTCATCACTCCCTAAGCTTACACACTACTTAACCTAAATTATCCTAAAGACAAACACACATACACACCCATGCTCGAGGGAGGACTCGAACCTCCGCCAGTGTGGTCTTCAACCGATTTATATATGTAATTATTCTCTCTCTCCGTCTCTCTCTCTCTCTCTCTCTCTCTCTCTCTCTCTGTGTGTGTGTGCGTGCGTGTGTGTGTGTGTGTGTGTGTGTGTGTGTGTGTGTGTGTACTGTACACTGCTGTCTATAATGTAGTGCAATTTACTGATCTGATATAAGTAGATAATAGCTTAACGTGTCACTTGAGTTTTACTAACAAAAGTGTTAAACCTGTGTAAAATGATCCCAGTTTTGTCAATTATAGCACTGCCTGCAGCGGAGCGAAAACAGGATCGTTGGAACGCTACAGCCAGCCGCCATTACTCGGCATACTTAAAATTTACATTACTGCTTTGCATGTGCGCTACCATCAGCGCATATTGTTTAATAATTTTTCTTCTAGCAAAGCGAAAGACCTGGACCAGGCTGTTTAGTGACGATTTGCCTGTCATTTTAAAGTATTGCGAGGGATTAGGCCCTGTAATGTACTACACCTAAAGGAGGACGACTATCATTACAAGAGTGCACATTGCACACTGAACAGCCGAAGAAACTAGTACACCTGCCTAATATCGTGTAGGGACACCGCGAGAACGCACAATTGCCGCAACACGACGACGCATGGACTCGATTGATGTCTGAAGCAGTGCTAGAGGGAATCGACACCACCAATCCTGCAGGGCTGTCCATAAATCTGTAAGAGTACGAGGGGCTGGAGATATGTTCTGAACAGCACATTGCAATGCATCCCAGATATGCTCAATAATGTTCGTGTCTGTCGAGTTTGGTGGGCAGCGGAAGTGTTCAAACACAGAAAAGTGTTCCTGCAGCCATTCTGTAGCAATTCTGGACGTGTGGGGTATCGCATTGTCCTGCTGAAATTGCCCAAGTTCGTCGGAACGCACTCTGGAAATCATTGGACGCAGGTAATCAGACAGGATGCTTACCTATGTGTCACCCGTCAGAGTCGGAACGCGCGATGGACAGGAATGGACGCAAGTGATCAGACATGTGCTAACGCACATGTTACATGAGAGTCACATCAAGATTGCAGTGTCTCCACCAGGTTGAACTGCACCCTGCTGACATACAGGATCCACGGATTCATGAGCTTGTCTCCATACCCGTACACGTCCATCCGCTCGATACAATTTCGAACGAGACTCGCCCGACCACCCAACATGTTTCCAGTCACCATCAGTCCAATGTCGTTGTTGACGGGCCCAGGCTAGGCGTAAAGCTTTGTATTCTGCAATTATCAAGGGTACACGAGTGGGCCTTCGGCTCCGAAAGCTGTCACTTGTTGATGGCTCACCATTAAAATCTGCAACAGTTTGCGGAATGGTGGCACTTCTGTCACGTTGAACGACTACCTTCAGTCGTCGCTGATACCGTTCTTGCAGGATCTTTTTCCAGCCGCAGCGATGTCGGAGGGTTGATGTCTTATCGGATTCCTGATATTCACGGTACACTCGTTGAATGGTCTTACGGGAAAATCCCCACTTCATCACTACCTCGGAGACGCTGTGTCCCATCGTTCGTGCGCCGACTGTAACACCACGTTAAAACTGACTTAAATCTTGATAACCTGCCATTGCAGCAGCAGTAACCGATCTAACAACTCCGCCAGACACTTGGTGCCTTATATAGGCACTGTCGAGCACAGCACCGTATTCTGTCTGTTTACATATCTCTGAATTTGTATAAGCATACCTATACCAGTTTTTTTCGCGCTTAAGTGTATTCGATCACGCATGTGGAAAAGCAAAGTGTCAGCTAAAGGCAAATTTATTTTCACGAATAATTGTGAAGTTCCTTTTGGTCATATTTTAATGTGTTTGTAAGATATCGATCATTCAAATGGTTCAAATGTCTCTAAGCATTATGGGACTTAACATCTGACGTCATCAGTCCTCTACACTTGTAAGTAGGCTGTTTATGTTTCCTTATTGGCAACGTTACGTAACGCTCTGTATGAAAATCACTGGCTGTACTGTGTGCGGTCTGTGGCTAGTTTGCATTGTTGTCTGCCATTGTAGTGTTGGGGAGCTGGATGTGAACAGCGCGTAGCGTTGCGCAGTTGGAGGTGAGCCGCCAGCAGTGGTGGATGTGGGGAGAGAAATGGCGGAGTTTTGATATTTGTAAGAATGGATGTTATGAACTGCTATATATATTATGACTATTAAGGTAAATACATTGTTTGTTTTCTATTAAAATCTTTCATTTGCTAACTATGCCTACTGGTGGTTAGTGCCTTCAGTAGTTTGAATCTGTTATTTAGCTGGCAGTAGTGGCGCTCGCTGTATTGCAGTAGTTCGAGTAACGAAGATTTTTGGTGAGGTAAGTGATTTGTGAAAGGTACAGGTTAATGTTAGTCAGGGCCATTCCCTTGTAAGGATTTCTGAAAGTCAGATTGCGTTGCGCTAAAAAAATATTGTGTGTCAGTTTAAGCACAGTCTTGTATAATTGTTCCTAAGGGGACGTTTCATACACTTAGAACTAGCTAAGCCTAACTAACCTAAGGACATCACACACATCCATGCCCGAGGCAGGATTCGAACCTGCGACCGTAGCAGCAGCGCGATTCCGGACTGAAGCGCCTAGAACCGCTCGGCCACAATGGTCGGCACATATCGATCTCATATGGCTTAAAATTTGCATCGTTGCTGTATGTTTTTACTGTTTTATCAGTTGTATCGATTATATGCCACATACACACAATTTCACTGAAAAACTAATATTTTATTAACGTAATAACATTTTCAAAGAGTATATAAAGTATAGTTGAATCAGAGAACGGGCACATTAAACTGTGATGAATGCGGAGATGGCGTGTACTTGCAATAGATAGCGTTATGAGCATCTTACAGTCTGAAAGAGTTCTCTATTTGGCCGGCTGTTGGAATCGTGAAACATCCAGATTTGTCGGGCCCTCGAAAGTGACAGTGGCTCAGACTGCACTGGAACGTGAAGGTAGACCCACTCGTCTCAAGGTACCCCTCTGGACAGCGCGCCACGGCAGTTCCGCTATACTCCCGCTCAGCTGTACCGGCCCTGCGTCCCTGCACCCGCTCAACGACGGTGCGTCGTTTCAGGGGGGAGGGATGTGGTATCGATAGCTACGATGCCACGGCGTATGTACAAGTTCTTAGGTTGGCACTAAGACACACAGCGAAGACAGCGCCCTCTGGCCGGCGCTGAGCAGCTCTATGAGCTCCGCTCCAGATCCAACCAATTTGATCGAGAGGGACACTTCGCTTCAGCTTCATATAGAGACTTAGCACTGCTTACAACGGGTCTAAGGCTTCGCAGCCACGTTCTCATCTGTACAAAGTTATGTATGCCTCTGTAGCTACGAGGGCAGTTCAATAAGTAATGCAACACATATTTTTCCTGAAACAAGGGTTGTTTTATTCAGCATTGAAATACACCAGGTTACTCCCCAAACTTTTAGCTACACAACACTATTTTTCAAAGTAATCTCCATTCAATGCTACGGCCTTACGCCTCCTTGAAATGAGGGCCTGTATGCCTGCACGGTACCATTCCACTGGTCGATGTCGGAGCCAACGTCGTACTGCATCAATAACTTCTTCATCATCCGCGTAGTGCCTCCCACGGATTGCGTCCTTCATTGGGCCAAACGTATGGAAATCCGACGGTGCGAGATCGGGGCTGTAGGGTGCATGAGGAAGAACAGTCCACTGATGTTTTGTGAGCTCCTCTCGGGTGCGAAGACTTGTGTGAGGTCTTGCGTTGTCATGAAGAAGGAGAAGTTCGTTCAGATTTTTGTGCCTACGAACATGCTGAAGTCGTTTCTTCAATTTCTGAAGAGTAGCACAATACACTTCAGAGTTGATCGTTTGACCATGGGGAAGGACATCGAACAGAATAACCGCTTCAGCGTCCCAGAAGACTGTAACCGTGACTTTACCGGCTGAGGGTATGGCTTTAAACTTTTTCTTGGTAGGGGAGTGGGTGTGGCGCCACTCCATTGATTGCCGTTTTGTTTCAGGTTCGAAGTGATGAACCCATGTTTCATCGCCTGTAACAATCTTTGACAAGAAATTGTCACCCTCAGCCACATGACGAGCAAGCAATTCCGCACAGATGGTTCTCCTTTGCTCTTTATGGTGTTCGGTTAGACAACGAGGGACCCAGCGGGAACAAACCTTTGAATATCCCAACTGGTGAACAATTGTGACAGCACTACCAACAGAGATGTCAAGTTGAGCACTGAGTTGTTTGATGGTGATCCGTCGATCATCTCGAACGAGTGTGTTCGCACGCTCCGCCATTGCAGGAGTCACAGCTGTGCACGGCCGGCCCGCACGCGGGAGATCAGACAGTCTTGCTTGACCTTGCGGCGATGATGACACACGCTTTGCCCAACGACTCACCGTGCTTTTGTCCACTGCCAGATCACCGTAGACATTCTGCAAGCGCCTATGAATATCTGAGATGCCCTGGTTTTCAGCCAAAAGAAACTCGATCACTGCCCGTTGTTTGCAACGCACATCCGTTACAGACGCCATTTTAACAGCTCCGTACAGCGCTGCCACCTGTCGGAAGTCAATGAAACTATACGAGACGAAGCGGGAATGTTTGAAAATATTCCACAAGAAATTTCCGGTTTTTTCAACCAAAATTGGCCGAGAAAAAAAAAAATGTGTTGCATTACTTATTGAACTGCCCTCGTATTTATGCACCAGTTAACCACTTATACTTACTTGCAGTACCGACGTGTTTTTCCTCTCCTATTCCTACTCGCTTCCTTCATTCGGCCAACCTTTCAGTTTTCAGGGGCAGACACACGCACCGCCTTACAGGCGGGATACAAAACCCTCGCCCACGACCGACCTTGACAAGCGACGATCGTCGCATAGTGCAGAAGGTGCATCGGACATTGGCATCTGCGCTTGCCATGCGAAAACACGTGTTGGACACCTGCACTATTCTACGCCGTCCCACATCACTGGTGACAGACTAGCAGCTGCCGTGCTAGGTAATTAGCGTCCGATGCTTAGGCTGTCGTTAACACCACGACTCATATGGCTGCGTTTGGATTGACTCCATGATCTGGATGCTGGAACTGCTGGTAAACGGGGTCGTGTTGGTTTCAGTGATTAATCTCGGTTCTGCATTACATTGGTTGAGCATCGAGGCTGAGTCTGGAGGTGACCTGAGAGCAGGTTCTTTTCTTAAAATGTTCTTGAGGGACAACGCAGTGTTACAGCTGGTGTCATGGGGTGGAGAGCCACGGGATAAGACTTCATGTCAAGGGTGATGCACTATGTGATCAAAAGTATCCGGAAAGCCTCCAAAACATACGTTTTTTTTCAAATTAGGTGCACTGTGCTGCCACCTGCTGCCAGGTATTCCATATCAACGAACTCAGTAGTTACTTGACATAGTGAGTGAGCAGAATGGGGCGCTCCGCGGATCTCACGGACTTTGAACGTGGTCAGGTGATTGAGTGCCACTTTTGTCATGCGTCTGTACGCGAAATTTCAACACTCTTACACATCCCTAGCTCCACTGTTTCCGATGTGATAGTGAAGTGTAAACGTCAAACGACACGTACAGCACAGAAGCGTACTGACCGATCTCGACTGTTGACTGACAGAGGCCGCCGACAATTGAAGAGGGTCGCAATGTGTAGCAGGCAGACATTTATCCAGACCATCACACAGGAATTCCAAACTGCAGCAGTATCCGTTGCAAGCTAGGTGGCAGGTGACAAGACTTGGATTTGATGGTACAGCGGTTGCTCATAAGCTACACATGACGATAAATGCCAGACGACGCCTCGTTTGGTGTGAGGAGCGTATACATTGGACAATTGAACAGCACACAATGTGATGACCCGATGGCAGAGTGCGGTTATGGCGAATGCCCTATGAACGTCATGTTCCAGCGTTCGTAGTGCCAACAGTAAAATTTGGATGCGGTGGTGTGGTCGTGATTTTAATGGACGGGGCTTGCACCCTTTGTTGTTGTGCATGGCACTATCACAGAAAAGGCCTACATTAATGTTTTAAGTACCTACTTGCTTCCTACTGTCGAAGAGCAATTCGGGGATTTCAATTGCATTTTTGAACACTTTCGAGCACCTGTTCGTAATTCACGGCCTGTGGCGGAGTGGTTACACGACAATAACATCCCTGTAATGCACTGGCCTGCACAGAGTCCTGACTTGAATTCTACAGAACACGTTTGGTATGTTTTGGAACGCCGACTTCGTGCCAGGCCTCACCGACCGACATCGATACCTATCCTCAGTGCAGCACTCCGTGAAGAATGGGCTGGCATTTCCCAAGAAACCTTCCAGCACCGGACTGAACGTATTCCTGCGAGAGTCGACTCTGTCAGCGAAGCTAAGGGCAGGCCAACATAATATTGAATTCCAGCATTACCTATCTAGCTATCATGCGTCGCTGCAGTCTGCGGTGGCAGTAAACTAGAATTGAAAGCCATTTCTGTTATCGGTAACAGTTCAATATTTTTGTCAGTAGCTAGTTTCGTAATGGAAAAAAGAGACATACGTATGATGCAGTTTATAAATTGAAAGTAGCAGCTATGCAGGAGTGCATGGAAACAGCAGCTGAAAGGCATTCCACCCCTCCACCAACACCAAAGAACCATTCGCAATTTGGGGTCTAGTAAAGCAGAACTGAAGAAAATAAGTCAGGGAGACTAAATGTGCAAATAAAGAAGTCAATCCAACGTGGCCAAAACAAGAAGACATAAATGGATTCGAGGACACCGTCGAGATGGCCCTGGAGTTAATGCAAAAATGATTCAAATTTTCTACCCCCCCCCTCCCCCCCCCCCCGCCCCCTAGCTAGCGCTGCATTGGAACTTGACTTTTAAGGGTGGAGGTGGATGATGCTACAGGTCTATGAGGCTACATGTACTTGGCAGGCGAACCAAAACCTTGATATCTCAGAAAATGACACAAGAGTAGGAAAAAAAATATATTATCTTCCCATCGCTGTATTATTCAACTCCGAACGATAATCTGTGTCGAACGAGGACTACTAGTGAATATGGATGAAACTTCTTTCACAATTTGTGTAACGAGTAACGGTAAAACTGTAACTATGAAACCAAGTTCACATGAAGAATTTCACTACACTATTGTTCTTACATGTTGTGCTGGTGGTGCTAAACTTAATCCAATGATCATTCTGAAATCTATAACAATGCCAAAACCTTCTGAAATACCTCCAGGTGTCGTTGTTTACGTACATGACAAAGCATTTCTTCTCTCTTATTCAACAACTAAGCCTACAGTCTCCCGTATCTCTCTATTCTATTCCTACTATAGCAATCCAATCACCATTAATTATTGGAGTCTCTTCTTGTGAACTATACGTCCCACATTCCCACATACTTTATTTCTCTCTTCATCTTCTACTTGTGAAGTTGACAAATACGTCTGAATTCGCATGTGAGATCAATGCCGAAATCTTTGTTCGTTAGCCGTCGGCTTAGGAAGCCTCACCCTAATGACCTCGCTCAGGACGCTTCATTGAACGCCACACTTGTTTCCCTCATCAGAAGTTCTGTTGTAAACTCTATTGGTAATTTGTAATTCTTGTTACCACCTCCTTAAGTTTCACTGTGTTTATCGCAGTACGTAACTGAGGAAATCTCCGAAATATCCAAGCACGTAAAAAAAAAAAGTGTAAATATCGCCTCTTGGGTAGCAGCAATTTCCTGTTACGGCGGACCGCCGAGGAAATTACGCCCTCAATTTCCCATGGATCCGGCCTAAATTTCCTCCGGCGCTATCTCCTTTTAACCGGTTTTTAATGTCGGCTTCTTGAATCTATGGATCCGCTACACAACTACCTTCCTCTTGGAAACCGTAACTACTACAGGCACATTCTTAGCAGAATAAAAGCAAGATAAAAAATGCAGGTGATCATACGAATAAATCAGGAATAATGACATCAATATGTTCGTAATTTTGTAGCACTCTGAAACACACTTCCGAATAAAAAAAAATCACCCTTCTAGAGGTTTGCAATTTATGAATGGTAGGCTTCATCTGGTCCCCAAGTCGTGCAGCGATCGTACACCATAAAATTGCCAAATATTCAGCAACCAGTTACAAAACCATGTGATACAGTCTTTGTACAGAAAGCAGATGGCAGTTATAAGAGTCGGCGGACATAAAAGGGATACAGTGGTTGGGAAAGAAGTGAGACACGGTTGTAGCCTCTCCCCGATGCTATTCAATCTGTATATTGAGCAAGCAGTAAAGGAAACTAAAGAAAAGTTCGGAGTAGGTATTAAAATCCATGGAGAAGAAATAAAAACTTTGAGGTTCGCCGATGACATTCTAATTCTGTCAGAGACAGCAAAGGACTTGGAAGAGCAGTTGAACGGTTCAAAATGGCTCTGAGCACTATGGGACTTAACAGCTATGGTCATCAATCCCCTAGAACTTAGAACTACTTAAACTTAACCAACCTAAGGACATCATACACACCCAGTCATCACGAGGCAGAGAAAATCCCTGACCCCGTCGGGAACCGAACCCGGGAACCCGGGCGTGGGAAGCGAGAGCGCTACCGCACGACCACCAGTTGAACGGAATGGACAGTATCTTGAAAGGAGGATATAAGACGAACATTAACAAAAGCAAAACGAGGATGATGGAATTTAGTCGAATTAAGTCGGGTGATGCTGAGGGAATTAGACTAGGAAATGAGACACTTAAAGTAGTAAAGGAGTTTTGCTATTTGGGGAACAAAATAACAGATGATTGCCGAAGTAGATAGGATATAAAATGTAGACTGGCAATGACAAGGAAAGCGTTTCTGAAGAAGAGAAATTTGTTAACATTGAGTATAGATTTAAGTGTCAGGAAGTCGTTTCTGAAAGTATTTGTATGGAGTGTAGCCATGTATGAAAGTGAAACATGGACGATAAATAGTTTGGACAAGAAGAGAATAGAAGCTTTCGAAATGTGGTGCTACAGAAGAATGCTGAAGATTAGATGGGTAGATCACATAACTAATGAGGTTTTGAATAGAATTGGGGTGAAGAGGAGTTTGTGGCACAACTTGACTAGAAGAAGGGATCGGTTGGTAGGACATGTTATGAGGCATCAATGGATCAGGAATTTAGTACTGGAGGGCAGCGTGGAGGGTAAAAATCGTAGAGGGAGACCAAGAGATGAATACACTAAGCAGAATCAGAAGGATGTAGGCTGCAGTAGGTACTGGGAGATAAAGAGGCTTGCACAGGATAGAGTAGCATTGAGAGTTGCATCAAATCAGTCTCAGGACTGATTTGGACCTTAAGCATAAGGCAAACATAAAGTGACTTTATGTTTGACCTCTGCTTAAGACAGTATTACTACTCAGGCCACATATTGGTTGAAAGCACCGATGATGGCTATTAATAAGTTGAAATCGATTTGCAAAAGTCAATAAATAAAAAATGATTTTGCGACTAGGTTGCTGCATATTTGGTAAGTTTCCAATTTACTCAAGATGTATTGTTTGTTTGAACAGTGCATATGGAGTACACGGAAGGATTACATTTGTAGGTCAAAAGCACAGCCGGTTGTGAGGTACCTGGTATCGACTCATGCCGAACCACCCATATTAGTAAACGGTGCGGACTCCACGGGCGGCAATGCAGTCGATCGTACAGATGGCTAATGCTGTCCCGGGATACGTTGAGCGACGCCTGTTCGACCTGTTCACGCGGTTCTGTAAGAGTTGTTGGTTGATGAGTCACGATAGTCACTTCTCCTCCCATGATATCCCTCACGTGCTCTATTGGAGACAATTTCGGATATCGTGCTGGCTAGCGATGTTGCTGTACGTCTTGCGGAGCACTTCGAGTTTTACAGGCAATGAAATATTTCAACCGAAATGAATTATCATAATCATTGCTTGAACAATAGGGATCTTTTTATATTAACATTAATTACTGTAGACACAATAATACGAGGGTAATTCAGAAAGTAAGGAACGATCGGTCGCGAAATGGAAACCACTGTGAAAATCAGATGACGTTCAGCACAGGTGTGTTGGGCAATGTCTCTAGTACGCCCGCCGAACGCGTTACGTCGTTCCTTTTAGTTGTGAGCACACAGGGAGTACATAAAGATACCTAGAACAATAGTGTCTGCCGCCAAGGGCCTGGTGAGAAATTCCGCCTGGAACTATGCAGCCAACATTACATAACTGTCGTGTGTTTTCTTCCTAAAGACTGTGGTATCAACGTTCGATACCACACTCGCTAGGGGTTGTAGGTATGGACCATGGTCCGTAATACTAGATATCCGTTGACCCGCTAGTCGCGACTAGCGCCGCTCCGCGGCTTGAGAAAGGATCTAGCGAGGTCTCGTCCACTCTTGCTCGGGACGTGAACTAGGAACGATGCATAGCGTTCAGCTGATAGGAAGCAACCCCTAACAAGGTGCTTAGTCAAGTATGGCATAAGTAATCCTTCTCGAGATATCTGTTTGTAATTATATGTATGCAGCATATAAAGAAGCTTGTAACACAAGTTAAGTACAGTAAACAGGGTGGTCCATTGACAGTGACTGGGCCAAATATCTCACGAAATAAGCATCAAACGAAAGAACTACAAAGAACGAAACTCGTCTAGCTTGAAAGGGGAAACCAGATGGCGTTATGGTTGGCCCCCTAGATGGCTATGGCTCTGCCATAGGTCAAACCGATATCAACTGCGTTATTTAAATTAGGAACCCCCATTTTATTACATATTCGTGTAGTACGTAAAGAAATACGAATGTTTTAGTTGGACCACTTTTTTCGCTTTGTGATAGATGGCGCTGTAATAGTCACAAACGTATAAGTACGTGGTATCACGTAACATTCCGCCAGTGCGGACGATATTTGCTTCATGATACATTACCCGTGTTAAAATGCACCGGTTACCATTTGCGGAAAAGGTCGATATCGTGTTGACGTATGGCTATTATGATCAAAATGCCCAAAGGGTGTGTGGTATGTATGGTGCTCGGTATCCTGGACGACATCATCCAAGTGTCCGTACCGTTCGCAGGACAGTTACGTTATTTAAGGAAACAGGAAGTGTTCAGCCACATGTGAAACGTCAAGGCGACCTGCACAAATGATTGTGCCCAAGTAGGTGTTTTAGCTGCTGTCGCGGCTAATCCGCACATCAGTAGCAGTCTAACTGCGTGAGAATCAAGAACCTCAAAAATGTCGGTGCTGAGAATGCTACATCAACATCGATTGCACCCGTACCATATTTCTATGCACCAGGAATTTCATGGCGACGACTTTGAACGTCGTGTATAGTTCTGCCAGTGGGCATAAGAGATATTACGGGACGATGAAAGATTTTTTACACGCGTTCTATTTAGCGACGAAGCGTCATTCACCAACAGCGGTAACGTAAACCGACATAATATGCACTATTGGGCAACGGAAAATCCTCGATGGCTGCGAGAAGTGGAACATCAGCGACCTTGGAGGGTTATTGTATGGTGCAGCATTATGGTAGGAAGGATTATTGGCCCCCATTTTATCGATGGCAATCTAAATGGTGTAATGTATGCTGATTTCCTACGTAGTCTTGTCCCGACGTTACTACAAGAAGTTTCACTGCATGACAGAATGGCGATGTACTTCCAACATGATGGATGTCCGGCACACAGCTCGCGTGCGGTTGAAGCGGTATTGAATAGCATATTTCATGACGGGCTGATTGGTCGTCGAAGAGCCATACCATGGCCCGCATGTTCACCGGATGTGACGTCCCCGGATTTCTTTCTGTGGGGAAAGTTGAAGGATATTTGCTATCATGATCCACCGACAACGCCTGACAACATGCGTCAGCGCATTGTCAATGCTTGTGGGAACATTACGGAAGGCGAACTACTCGCCGTTGAGAGGAATGTCGTTACACGTATTGCCAAATGCATTTGGGCATTTATTGAATTAATGTGGCATTTACAGGTAATCACGCTGTAACAGCGTGCGTTCTCAGATATGATAAGTTCACAAAGGTACATGTGTCACATTGGAACAATCGAATTAAAATGTTCAAACGTACCTACGTTCTGTATTTTTATTTAAGAAACCTACCTGTTTCCAACTGCTCGTCTAAAATAGTGAGCCATATGTATGTGACTATTACAGCACCATCTATCACAAAGCGAAAAATGTGGTCCAACTAAATCATTCATATTTCTTTACGTACTACACGAATATGAAATAAAAATAGGGGTCCTATTTTAAAAAAAGCGCAGTTGATATCTGTTTGATCTATGACAGCGCCATCTAGCGTGCCAACCATAGCGCCATCTGGTTTCCCCCTTCAAGCTAGGCAAGTTTAGTTCTTTGTAGTTTTTTCGTTTGACGCTTATTTCGTGAGATATTTGGCCCGGTCACGATGAATGGACAATCCTGTATATTATTTTTTACCCATGACTACTAATTATTTCAGACGCAGCAGATACAGACTATGCAGCCAGCTCCTTACCGACGTCACTGCCGAACCTGCGATGTATGTTTGTATTTTGCATTGGCCACCTGTCATCATAAAAACTGACGACGAGAATCATAACAAAGACAGTTCTCAGCCGCGTTCTGCAGGGGCAATGAAGATGCTCCTGCATCTTTTTCAATTGGAAATGCTTGATTACCCACAATACAACCCGTAATTGTCTCCCTCTGAGCTTCATCTCTGCTCTCATGAACAGCTGACTATAAAGACAACAATTTGGTACAGACAACGAGCTATAGGCCAGCGTAGACAATTGGCGGAAAGCCCTGGCGGCTGCCTTCTATAACGTGGGTATTGGAAAGTTGGTGACTATGGAGATAAGTAGCTGGAAATTGTAGCTGTTGCAAATAGAACAGTTTGGTTTTCACTGTGCTTTCCATTTCGCAACCTATCGTTTCTTACTTTCCGAATAACCCTCGTATTTATAGACTTTTTCTAAAATATCGAAAGTATAAATATTAATATTTCATTTAATTACCAGCAAATAACAATCTCTTTAGAAAAAGTATATAATTACTCATCATTTCTGCACGTACCAAGAACTGGTTTCGGTCCCTTCCAGAAGCACCAAACGAGAGAAGTAGCTTATTGCACCACTGAATATAAGGCTTGGTGTGGTGCCAGTGAGTCTTGAACGAATGCACGGTTCGAGTAGGCGCTCACCAGACCCACATCGTAGATGCAGAGAACAATCACTTGTGTGCAGGCGGAATCTGCTTTCACTGCTGTAGACTATGGTGCGTCATTCCATCTTCCAAGTGATATTCTCACAGGACTAGTCGAGCCACGCACGTCAATGTTGTGGTAGGAGTGGAAGACGGGCTACAGTTGTGCAGGCCCATAGTCTCACTGGGCAACGGCCGTCAGTTAAGCGCTGTCAGTCGTGGCCGGCACTTGGATGGGTGACCATCCTGGCCGCCATGCGCTGTCGCCATTTTTCGGGGTGCACTCCGCCTCGTGATGCCAATTTAGAAGCTACTGGACCAAATAGTAGCGGCTCCGGTCGAACAAAACCATCATAACGACCGGTAGAGCGTTATGCTGACCACATGCCGCTCCGGGTCTGGTGCAGCAGGGGATACAACCCGTCTGCTTTGAACAATGACGTCACAAGGCGCCAGAGACCATGTATTACAAAGATGAAAGAGCTGAGGAGAATGTTGAGAAACAAAGGAATGCGAGAGAGATAAACATTGATCTTGTCAAAAGCCGAGAAGCGATTCTTCTTAGTGTTGTAGCTCCCTTCAGTAGCTAATAAGTGTTTTTTGGCTTTAAAAAAAAAATCTCACGAGATAGAATACACTGATCCTACTTTATTAAGGGGCTCCGGAAAGGCTCAAAATCATGAAAAGTTCAATTTTTACTTTTTTGCGTTTTCTGAATCTGCAGACTATTAACTATTAATAGATATATAATTTATTCAATTCCGAAGACTACAACTATTTTTAAATTTTTTTGAAATGTGTTCTACATGGGCGTGACCCACTGTGGCGCTGTTAAACTGCTGTCAAATGGTGTTCATCAGGTACATTTTAGGGATGTGAGATAAAGTATGTGTTGTGGCTAACCTGTGATGGTTCAATATATATCGCTGGTGTGATTGTCGATTGTTTCATGTTTATTTACTCTGTCATTATCTCAAAAATATTCGTAATTAATTCTGTTTCTTGACTCTCTGTTTTGTTGAAGTATAATAATGAGTAAAAGTAAAGTTATTAGAAATCCTCTGAAGGCTTTTAAGAAAAGGAGAAATGTTGGAAAGCCAAAGGTATGTGTTATTACTGTAAACAATGAAGATAGGTTCTAACATGGTACGAGCGATGCTTGCTTTAGACAAGGAACGCCTTCGGGCTGCAGACAGGGCTGTAAAGAGTCTAGAAATACAAGCAAGAGTAAACAGGAGGAGGAACAAGAGGGAGCTGGAGGAGGAGTTTGCAGAGGTTGAAGATAATCCATCCCATGGACCTGGAATGCACTAAAAAGTTAATCCAATCTTTGTCGCTCGATTCCCAAAACTTTTATTTTCTCATACTAATTACATGTTTTCTAAGGATCTTCCAAACATATTTGTTTCAAACTTTCAGTAAATGTTACACAGTTCAACTTCCTACCTCAAATACTTTGTGAGGAAAGATGTAATTTTTAAGGGTTATTTTAACATTGCAAGTATAGGGCGTTCCGGAGCCCCTTAAGCAATAGTGTTTTTTGGCTTTTTTTAAAAAAAATCTCACGAGATAGAATAAACTGATCCTACTTTATTAAGCAATATCTTGTCAAAAGCCGAGAAGTGATCCTTCAGTAGCTGATAAATGTTTTTTGGCTTTTTAAAAAAATAAAAATCTCACGAGATAGAATAAACTGATCCTACTTTATTAAGCAATCAGTAAAAAAACGAAATTGAAACATAACAGCAAAAGCTGTTATGTTTTAGTTTAGTTTTTTATTGATTGCTTAATAAAGTAGGATCAGTTTAATCTATCTCGTGAGATTTTTTTTTAAAAGCCAAAAAGCACAATCCACATTAGCTCAATATCATTACGAAAAATATTAAGTACCGGCCGAATAAAAAACAAACAATTAAGTTAATTAAATCACACGTTTAATGATGTACCGAAAATCAAGCGATCGCTTTTAGATTAACATTCAATTATTTTAATGATAGTGCTTATTAGAACACAGAACTGCTTTATTATCTATGCCTCGAAGTGAAGACATTACGATCTATGACTAAGGAATGCCGTCATTGTTCAAAGCCGACGGGTTGTATCCCCTGTTGCACTAGACCCGCCGCTCCTATCCGCTTCCTCGGCTGAGGACTCGGCGGTCGGATGGTCCCGATGGCCACTTGTGGCCTGAAGACGGAGTGCTTCTTATAGTCTCACTGCTAGTAAACGGTTTGCAACCCGTCTCTCTTATCTGTGTTATGGTAGCTATACAATCTACCTGCCGCTGCTGCCCTTATAATACGTACCACGACGCTGGGCGTTTGAGTTGGGTGGATGTCCAGAATCTCGTCTACAGGTGTGAGAATGCTCACGTGACCTTGATACCAGCTCCGGTGCACAAATGGCGCAGCTCGTCTAGTTCGTGTGGCAATTGTCCGAAAAGTAGTCACTCGAGAAGGAACAATTTTCCCCCTTTCACACTGGTCTCACTTGGCTGTAGGAGGCACGAATCTGTCTCCATGGCGTGACTGCATGCTTGTCTCATAGGTTTGCACCACATTGAGCCTTCTGGCTGTGAGTGCTACCTATTAAATGGTAGACACAGGAGACGCTGTAGTAGCTGTGCCACTACGCTATCTGTTGGCTGACGACGTTCAAACAATTGTCGTTACACATACTACACCACAGTTCTCATATGCCATCATTGGATCAAAATCGACGTCGTTGTCACAGGTGCACTACATTTTTTTCCCACAAGTGTATATTGACGTACTTCTGAAACACATTTCGAGAGAAATATACACTCCTGGAAATGGAAAAAAGAACACATTGACACTGGTGTGTCAGACCCACCATACTTGCTCCGGACACTGCGAGAGGGCTGTACAAGCAATGATCACACGCACGGCACAGCGGACACACCAGGAACCGCGGTGTTGGCCGTCGAATGGCGCTAGCTGCGCAGCATTTGTGCACCGCCGCCGTCAGTGTCAGCCAGTTTGCCGTGGCATACGGAGCTCCATCGCAGTCTTTAACACTGGTAGCATGCCGCGACAGCGTGGACGTGAACCGTATGTGCAGTTGACGGACTTTGAGCGAGGGCGTATAGTGGGCATGCGGGAGGCCGGGTGGACGTACCGCCGAATTGCTCAACACGTGGGGCGTGAGGTCTCCACAGTACATCGATGTTGTCGCCAGTGGTCGGCGGAAGGTGCACGTGCCCGTCGACCTGGGACCGGACCGCAGCGACGCACGGATGCACGCCAAGACCGTAGGATTCTACGCAGTGCCGTAGGGGACCGCACCGCCACTTCCCAGCAAATTAGGGACACTGTTGCTCCTGGGGTATCGGCGAGGACCATTCGCAACCGTCTCAATGAAGCTGGGCTACGGTCCCGCACACCGTTAGGCCGTCTTCCACTCACGCCCCAACATCGTGCAGCCCGCCTCCAGTGGTGTCGCGACAGGCGTGAATGGAGGGACGAATGGAGACGTGTCGTCTTCAGCGATGAGAGTCGCTTCTGCCTTGGTGCCAATGATGGTCGTATGCGTGTTTGGCGCCGTGCAGGTGAGCGCCACAATCAGGACTGCATACGACCGAGGCACACAGGGCCAATACCCGGCGTCATGGTGTGGGGAGCGATCTCCTACACTGGCCGTACACCACTGGTGATCGTCGAGGGTACACTGAATAGTGCACGGTACATCCAAACCGTCATAGAACCCATCGTTCTACCATTCCTAGACCGGCAAGGGAACTTGCTGTTCCAACAGGACAATGCACGTCCGCATGTATCCCGTGCCACCCAACGTGCTCTAGAAGGTGTAAGTCAACTACCCTGGCCAGCAAGATCTCCGGATCTGTCCCCCATTGAGCATGTTTGGGACTGGATGAAGCGTCGTCTCACGCGGTCTGCACGTCCAGCACGAACGCTGGTCCAACTGAGGCGCCAGGTGGAAATGGCATAGCAATCCGTTCCACAGGACTACATCCAGCATCTCTACGATCGTCTCCATGGGAGAATAGCAGCCTGCATTGCTGCGAAAGATGGATATACACTGTACTAGTGCCGACATTGTGCATGCTCTGTTGCCTGTGTCTATGTGCCTGTGGTTTTGTCAGTGTGATCATGTGATGTATCTGACCCCAGGAATGTGTCAATAAAGTTTCCCCTTCCTGGGAAAATGAATTCACGGTGTTCTTATTTCAATTTCCAGGAGTGTAGAAAGCATTTGCAATCTGTAATGCAATTCAACAATCGCTTATCGAAGCGAAGTCCATTACGACGACACCGAACAGCAAAATCTTCGAATCCGGCCAAAATTGTTTATCATTTCCGTTTGTTATACACATAATCAATATCAATAAAGAGCAAAACAATGTTTTGATTGGGCCGATTTTATTCATACTATATAATGCTTGCGAAGTTGTATTTTATGTCACCGGAATATAGTTCATATTTAGAATAATGAAACCGCTTTAATACGCTTAATATTTGGAACCATGCACTGGGAAGCTACGTAACCTAAGATATTAATGTTGTTGTGGTCTTCAGTTCAGAGACTGGTTTGATGCAGCTCTCCATGCTACTCTATCCTGTGCAAGCTTCTTCATCTCCATGTACCTACTGCAACCTACATCCTTCAAGAATCTGCTTAGTGTATTCATCTCTTGGTCTCCCTCTATGATTTTTACGGCCCACGCTGCCTCCAATACTATTGATGCCTAAGAACAAGTCCTGTCAACAGATTCTTTCTTCTAGTCAAGTTGTGCCACAAATTTCCCTTCTCCTCAGTTCTGTTCAGTACCTCCTTATAAGTGGTCTACCAATCTACTCTACAACATTCTTCTGTAGCACCACATTTCGAAAGCTTCTGTTCTCTTCTTGTCTAAACTATTTATCGTCCATGTTTTACTACCATACAGGGCTGCACTCCATACAAATACTTTCAGAAAAGACTTCCTGACACGTAAATCTATACTCGATGTTAACAAATTTCTCTTTTTCACAAACGCTTTCCTTGCCACTGCCAGTCAATATTTTATACCCTCTCTATTTCCACCATCATCAGTTATTTTGCTCCCCAAATAGCAAAAGTCATCTACTACTTTAAATGTCTCGTTTCCTAATCTAACTCCCTCAGCATAAACTCATTTAATTCGACTACACGCACATGTTGTTGTAGTCTTCAGTCCTGAGACTGGTTTCATGCAGCTCTCCATGCTACTCTATCCTGTGCAAGCCTCTTCATCTCCCAGTACCTACTGCAGCCTACATCCTTCTGATTCTACTTAGTGTATTCATCTCTTGGTCTCCCTCTACGATTTTTACCCTCCACGCTGCCCTCCAATACTAAATTCCTGCTCCCTTGATGCCTCATAACATGTCCTACCAACCAATCCCTTCTCCTAGTCAAGTTGTGCCACAAACTCCTCTTCACCCCAATTCTATTCAAAACCTCATTAGTTATGTGATCTACCCTTCTAATCTTCAGCATTCTTCTGTAGCACCACATTTCGAAAGCTTCTATTCTCTTCTTGTCCAAACTATTTATCGTCCATGTTTCACTTCCATACATGGCTACACTCCATACAAATACTTTCAGAAACGACTTCCTGACACTTAAATCTATACTCGATGTTAACAAATTTCTCTTCTTCAGAAACGCTTTCCTTGCAATGGCCAGTCTACATTTTATATCCTCTCTGCTTCGACCATCATCAGTTATTTTGCTCCCCAAATAGCAAAACTCCTTTACTACTTTAAGTGTCTCATTTCCTAATCTAATACCCTCAGCATCACCCGGCTTAATTCGACTACATTCCATTATCCTCGTTTTGCTTTTGTTGATGCTCATCTTATATCCTCCTTTCACGACACTGTCCATTCCATTCAACTGCTCTTCCAAGTCCTTTGCTGTCTCTGACAGAATTACAATGTCATCGGCGAACCTCAAAGTTTTTATTTCTTCTCCATGGATTTTAATACCTACTCCGAATTTTTCTTTAGTTTCCTTTACCGCTTGCTCAATATACAGATTGAATAACATCGGGGAGCGGCTACAACCCTGTCTTACTCCCTTCCCAACCACTGCTTCCCTTTCATGTCCCTCGACTCTTATAACTGCCTTCTGGTTTCTGTACAAATCGTAAATAGCCTTTCGCACCCTGTATTTTACCCCTGCCACCTCTAGAATTTGAAAGAGAGTATTCCAGTCAACATTGTCAAAAGTTTTCTCTAAGTCTACAAATGCTAGAAACGAACATTTTCCTTTCCTTAATCTTTCTTCTAAGATAAGTCGTAAGGTCAGTATTGCCTCACGTGTTCCAGTATTTCTACGCAATCCAAACTGATCTTCCCCGAGGTCGGCTTCTACTAGTTTTTCCATTCGTCTGTAAAGAATTCGTGTTAGTATTTTGCAGCCGCGAATTATTAACCTGATAGCTCGGCATTTGTCATACCTGTAAACACCTGCTTTTTTGACATTGGAATTACTATATTCTTCTTGAACTCTGAAGGTATTTCGCCTGTCTCATACATCTTCCTCACTAGATGGAATAGTTTTGTCATGGCTGGCTCTCTCAATGCTGTCTGTAGCTATAACGGAATGTTGTCTACTCTCGAGGCCTTGTTTCGACACAGGTCTTGCAGTGCTCTGTCAAACTCTTCACGCAAAATTTATATCTCCCATTTCATCTGGATCTACGTCGTCTTCCATTTCCACAATATTGCCCTCAAGAATATCGCCCTTGTATAGACCCTCTATATACTCCTTCCACCTTTCTGCTTTCCCTTCTTTGCTTAGAACTGATTTTCCACCTGAGCTCTTGATATTCATACAGGTGGTCCTCTACTCTCCAAAGGGCTCTGTAATTTTTCTGTATGCAGTATCTATCTCACCCCTAGTGATATATGCCTCTACATCCTTACGTTTGTCCTTTAGCCATCTCTGCTTAGCCATTTTGCACTTCCTGTCGATCTTATTTTTGAGACCTTTGCCATCTCTTTTGCCTGTTTCATTTACTGAACTTTCATATTTTCTCCTCTGATCAATTAAATTAAATATTTCTTCTGTTACCCAAGGATTTCTACTATCCATCATCTTTTTACCCATTCGATCCTCTCTGCCTTCAATATTTCATCTCTCAAAGCTATCCTTTCTTCTTCTACCGTATATCTTTCGCCCGTACATTCTGTTGTTCCCTATGCTCTCTTCGAAACTCTCTACAACCTTTGGTTCTTTCAGTTTATCCAGGTCCCATCTCCTTAAATACCCACCTTTTTGCAATTTCTTCAGTTTTAATCTACAGTTCAGAAACAACAGATTGTGGTCAGAGACCACATCTGCCGCTGGATATGTCTTAAAATTTGAAACCTGTTTCCTAAATCTTACCATTATGTAATCTATCTGAAACCTTTCAGGCCTCTTTCACGTATATGACCTTTTTTCATGATACTTAAACCAAGTGTTAGCTATGATTAAGTTATGCTCTGTGCAAAATTCTACCAGGTGGATACATCTTTCCTTCCTAAACACCATTCCATATTCACCCATTTCTTTTCCTTACTATCGAATTCCAGTCCCCCATGACTATTAAATTTTAGTATCCCTTCACTATCTGAATCATTTCTTTTATATCATTGAGCCGTGGCTGGCTCGCATCATGCCTTTTTTTTAAATTATTGGTTGCAGTCCAGTGGTGTCTTATTTCTTCTTCGGTTACCGCCATAACGTTGCTGAGTTCTCTCCGTGAGTGGCAGCAGCAGCGTGTATCGACACTAGTACTGCTGTACTTCTTTGGTGCGGCGGATATATTTTCCGGGTGAGCTGTGTGTGGCAGTCGGTCGGTTGAGCCAGGGCAGCGAGTAAGTTTCCGTGGCGCGTAAGCAGGCCGGAGCCGCTGGTTGTGTGCACGCGAGACTGGAGTTGTGAGGCGCTTCTTGCGAGGGTTACGAAGTTCGTCGCCCAACGATCATGGACACTACAGATGAGTGCTCATTGAACGTACTATCAAGCCTCAACTGCTATCACATTACTTCGTTTGATCGTGCTTGTCTTGTTTCTGGGAGATTACTTTAAGAACAGAAAGCAGAGGGTAATTCTTCGCAATATTGAGAGTGGTAGTGATGTTCAGTCCCAATGGGGCACTGTTAAGTAGGGTGTTCCCCAAGGGTCGGTGCTGGGGCCACTCCTGTTTCTTATTTATATAAATGATATGCCTTCTAGTATTACAGGTGATTCAAAAATATTTCTGTTTGCTGATGACACCAGCTTGATAGTGAAGGATCTTGTGTGTAATATTGACATAGTAACAAATAATGTAGTTCATGAAATAAGTTCGTGGCTTTTGGAAAACAATTTGATGCTAAATCACAGTAAGACTCAGTTTTTACAGTTTCTAACTCACAATTCAACAAGAACCAATATTTTGATCAGACAGAATGGGCATATTATAAGCGAGACGCAACAGTTCAAATTCCTAGACGTTCGGATAGATAGTTAGCTGTTGTGGAAAGCCCATGTCCAGGATCTTGTTCAGAAGCTAAATGCTGCTTTATTTACCATTAGAACAGTATCTGAAATAAGTGACACTTCAACACGAAAAGTAGTCTACTTCGCACATTTTCATACGCTTATGTCGTATGGTATTATTTTTTGGGGTAATTCTTCTGATTCAAAAAGGGTATTTTTGGCTCAAAAACGGGATGTTCGAGCTATATGTGGTGTAAGTTCGAGAACCTCTTGTCGACCCCTATTCAAAAATCTGGGAATTCTGACATTGCCCTCACAGTATATATTTTCTTTAATGTCGTTTGTTGTTAGCAATATTAGCCTATTCCCAAGAGTTAGCAGCTTTCACTCAGTTAATACTAGGCAGAAATCAAATCTGCATGTAGATTGCACTTCCTTGACTCTTGTGCAGAAAGGAGTGCAGTATTCTGCTGCATCCATTTTCAATAAGCTACCACAAGAACTCAAAAATATTAGCAGTAGCCCAAGCTCTTTTAAGTCTAAAACTGAAGAGTTTCCTCATGGCTCACTCCTTCTATTCTGTTGAGGAGCTCCTGGAAGAGCTAAAAAATTAATCAAATTCCAGTGTTACATTGTTGATTGTCTTCATTCAAACTTACGACTTGTCACCTGAATATGTTTTTTTTTTATATTTCATTTTATCTGTTTCTAATATCGTGTTATAATTTCATGTATTGACTCGTTCCATGACCATGGAGACTTCTCCTTAATTTGGTCCCACGGAACAATAAATAAATAAATAAAAAGCAACAACGTGTGTGCATTGAAGTCGACTAGAATTGCAGCCGTCTTCCTGTGCGGTGTTTAACTTAATCTAATTCATTCCTTCATTAATGAAGTGTACCAGCGGTATCTTCTGCCTTGTGGCCGTTGACGTTTCGGTGACCTGCCCCGGTCGTTGACGCAGTTTTTGGCAGTGTGTTTTTCTCGTCGTGTTGATACTGCCCAACATGGCGTGTAGTTCTGCAGCTGAGGTTTTGTTGGTAGTTTTGGGCATTTATTCTGACTTGGCTGGATTGGGCACCAGTAACCAGAACATTAACATTGTGCTGCTGACATCTTGTTGCTGTTATGCTGGTCGGGTGGAGCAGAACTGATCTTGTTGGTTGGTTCGTTGAATGGCTTTCGGTTGGGTTGCCTTCCGACGAAGAGGTTGTCTCACCTAAACGTGCGTTAGTGTTACCTTCCCAGGCTTGGAACCTTCTGAGCGCCGCTCCTTGTGTTATACATAGTGATTTCGCCGGCCAGTGTAGCCGAGTGGTTCTAGGCGCTTCAGTTTGGAACCACGCGACCGCTACGGTCGCAGGTTCGAATCCTGCCTCGGGCTTGGATGTGTGAGATGTCCTTAGGTTAGTTAGGTTTCCGTAGTTCTGAGTTCTAGGGGACTGATGACCTAATATGTTAAGTCCCATAGTGCTCAGAGCCATTTGAACCATTTGAACCATAGTGATTTCCTTATTAGTCTTAAGTACTTTGTGTGGCCTTCAACCGAGTTTTAGCTTATTAAAATTGCAAGACTTTTGTTCTTAGGCCTTAAGCCATAAAAAAAATTGTTTCTTCTTTGGTATGTGCCCTTCAGCCGAGTTTCTGCCTTTCAAAATTAAAATCGAAAATTCCTTGAGCCTAGGCCTTAAGCCGTAAATTGGTTTCAAGTTGATATGTGGCCTTCAGCCGAGTTTTCAGGCTTTTCAAATCAAAAGTTGAAAATTTTCTCTAGGCGTTAAGCCGTTAGAAATATTTTCTCGTTTTTATGTGTCCTTCAGCCGTTTTTTCCAGCTTAAATTAAAAATTGGAAATTTCTTTGTCTTGGCTTTAAGCCGTGAGATTGTTTGGGTCTCGTACGTGGCCTTCAGCCGAGAGTTATGTGAAGCATTTTGGGATAAAGCCTTTAGCATATTTTAATTGAAATTTATAAGCGCTTCCCTTTAGGCCTTAAGCTGTAGAATTGTTTTCTGCTTGGTGTGTAAACTTCAGCCGAGTTTTAGTCTCTCTTGAATTCAAAATTCAAAATTCTTATCTTGCCCTTAAGTAATAAGATTGTTATTCTTTTGTATGAGGCCTTCAACCGAGTTTTACACGAAATATTTTAAGATAAGGCCTTCAGCTTTTTCAAATTGAAAGCTCTTCCTCCTAGGCCTTAAGCCGTTAAATTGTTTTGCTGGTATGCGGCCTTCAGCCGAGTTTTCAGCCTATTTAGACTAAACATTCAAAATCTTTGTCTCGGCCTTAAGCCGTAACACTGTTCTTGATTGATGTGAGGCCTTCAGCCGAATTCTATGGGAAAAAAATTTAAGCTAAGGCCTTCAGTCTATTGATATTGAAGATGTATTCTTTTTCTAAAGAAGTGAAACCTGCAGAAAACTCCTGTACCTCAATTCCTTGTTTAGGCCTTGTGCCTTGGATTTTCGATGTGACCTTCAGCCGATTCAAATTAAATCAAAGGAGGTCTTCCATTAAAACATTGCATATGTGACTGTGTGTTTTAAGAAGTAGAGTTTATATGTTCAGTGCAACTGACAGTAACTTATTTCGGTCCGTTTCCACAAATATAACAGCATCCGCTCTGTCCTGGTAGCTCAGGGATTTAAGTCATCGTACATTTCTTCGATCTCTTCGTCATCCTCGGAGCTAATTGTCACATAAACTTGTACTACTATGGTAGGCGTGGGTTTCGTGTCTATCTTGGCTACAATAATGTGTTCACTTTGTTGTTAATAGTAGCTTACTAGTGTTCCTATTTTTTGATTCGTTATCAAACCTACTCCTGCATTACCCTATTTGATTTTGTATTCGTAACCCTGTATTCACCTGACCAGAAGTCCTGAGCTCCTGCCACCGAACTTTATTAATTCACACTATATCTGTCCTATCCATTCCCCTTTTTAAATTTTCTAACCTACCTGCCCGATTAAGTGATCTGACATTCCACGCTCCGATCCGCAGAACGCCAGTTTCCTTTCTCCTGATAACGTCCTCCTGAGTAGTCCCCGCCCAGAGATCGAATGGGAGACTATTATTTTATCTCTGGAATATTTTACCCAAGAGGACTCCATCATCATTTAGCCATACAGTAAAGCTGCATTCCCTCGGAAAAATTGTAAGTAGGCTGTTTAGGTTCTTATATTGGTAACGCCGCCGCCACGTAGCGCTCTCTGTATGAAAATCACTGGCTGTGCTGTGTGCAGTCTGTGGCTAGTTTGCATTGTTGTCTGCCATTGTAGTGTTGGGCAGCTGGATGTGAACAGCGCGTAGCGTTGCGCAGTTGGAGGTGAGCCGCCAGCAGTGGTGGATGTGGTGAGAGAGATGGCGGAGTTTTGAAATTTGTAATACTGGATATTATGAACTGCTATGTATATTATGATTTTTCAACACTATTAAAGTAAATACATTGTTTGTTCTCTATCAAAATCTTTCATTTGCTAACTATGCCTATCAGTAGTTAATGCCTTCCATAGTTTGTATCTTTTATTTAGCTGTCAGTAGTGGCGCCCGCTTTGTAAATATGCTTAACCATTATTTATTCTGTTTTGTTTTAATGCTCATGTGTGAAGTTGATGTTTCGAAAGGTATTCTGGTCTTTTATGTATGTACTCATGTCATAATTCCTGTAACACTGATGTATATGTTATTTCGATTCTTTTGTAAAGCCTGTACTACAAATGTTATCTGTATTGTTATGTTTTATGATGTATTTTGTACCTTTGTGATTGTATTCTCATGTTATAATATTGTAATTGACACCAGTTCATCATATTAAGTAACTTGTAAGCATTCATTTCACTGCACACATTTGTGTTGGTCATAGTAATGCACAATATGTGAGAAGTTGGGACTGTTAGTGTTTGCACGTGTGTTACTAATTCAGCAAGGGACTGGATAACAGCATTGCTGGTTCTAAGGACAATTCCAAAAACTTCGTGAGTGTACAAGTGGTGGTTTATGGACTTGCTATATTGTCTGCAAGACTTCTAAGGACAATTCCAAAAACTTTGTGCGTGAACAAGTGGTGGTTTATGGACTTACTATATTCTCTGCAAGACTCTTCGATGGTGATTGTGCACCTGCTCAGTCGCAGCAGATGGCTGCTGGCCATCTCTACAAGGACTACAGTGGGTCTACACCTTTGATGACCCACCAATACCATTATTTCTACAAGGACTACAGTGGGTTTACACCATTTATGACCCACCAATACCATTATTTCTACAAGGACTGCTGTGGGTCTGCACCTCTGGTGGCCCACAAATACCACAATCTCTACCAGGACTACAGTGGGTCTACTCTGTGATGACCTACCTACCAATATTCTTCAAAACTTCGACTGACTCTGCTGTGGGTCTGCTCGGTTGTGGCCCATTACCTGTCTGCATGTCAAGAGTCAGCACTGTCTTTCCGTTGGAAGGACAACACTACTTCTTCAAGACTGCATGGAAATCCACTACTTCTGTGTGCAATTTCTTTTACTAATGAGACTTTGTGAAAAAAACTGTAATTACTATTATGATGAATGATCAGGACTGTCTTTATGGACTGTGAGAAAATTTTAGCTTTTGACCAACATTGTCTCAATAAGTGTGTGCATTTGATTTTTTTGTTATTGTAATTACGATTATGACAAATTTTAACAAATATGTATTGCCCAGTGCCCAAAACAATTTGTAAAATTTATTGTGGGGAGCATGGGGGCTATGTAAGTAGGCTGTTTAGGTTCTTATATTGGTAACGCCGCCGCCACGTAGCGCTCTCTGTATGAAAATCACTGGCTGTGCTGAGGCAGTCTGTGGCTAGTTTGCATTTTTGTCTGCCATTGTAGTGTTGGGCAGCTGGATGTGAACAGCGCGTAGCGTTGCGCAGTTGGAGGTGAGCCGCCAGCAGTGTTGGATGTGGGGAGAGAGATGGCGGAGTTTTGAAATTTGTAATAGTGGATATTATGAACTGCTATGTATATTATGATTTTTCAACACTATTAAGGTAAATACATTGTTTGTTCTCTATCAAAATCTTTCATTTGCTAACTATGCCTATCAGTAGTTGGTGCCTTCCGTAGTTTGAATCTTTTATTTAGCTGGCAGTAGTGGCGCTCGCTATATTGCAGTAGTTCGAGTAACCAAGATTTTTGTGAGGTAAGCGATTTGTGAAACGCATAGGTTAATGTTAGTCAGGGCCATTCTTTTGTAGGGATTTCTGAAAGTCAGATTGCGTTGCGCTAAAAATATTGTGTGTTAGTTTAAGCACAGTCTTGTATAAATTTTTCAAAGGGGACGTTTCAAAATCACGACTGTAGTTTCCCCTTGCTTTCAGCCGTTCGCAGTACCAGCACAGAAAGGCCGTTTTGCTTAGTGTTACAAGGCCAGATCGGTCTATCATCCAGACTGTTGCCCCTGCAACTATTGTTAAGGCTTCTGACCCTCTTCAGGAACTACACATTTGTCTGGCCTCTCAATAGATACCAATCCGTTGTGGTTGCACCTGCGGTACGGCTACTTTTATCGCTGAGGCGTGCAAGCCTCCCCACTCCCCACCAACAGGAAGGTCAATGGGTCATGGGTGGGAGAGGATGGGAAGGGAGGGGGGGGGGTAAGACATCAATATACACTGAACAGCTAAATAAACTGGTGTACCTGCCTAATATCGTGTAGGGCCACTGCCAGCACGCAGAAGTGCCGCAACACGACGTGGCAGGGACTCGAGTAATGTTTGAAGTAGTGCTAGAGGGAACTGAAACCATGGATCCTGCAGGGCTGTCCATAAATCCGTAAGAGTACGCGGGGATGGAGATCTCTTCTTAACAGCACGTTGCAAGGCATCTCAGATATGCTCAATAACGTTCACGTGGTCAGCTAGAGCCACTCTGTAGCAGTTGTGGAGGAGTGCGGTATCAAATTGTCCTGTTGAAATTGTCCAAATCTGTCGGAATGCATATCGGTCATGAATGGATGCAGGTAATCAGACAGGACGCTTACGAGCGTGTCACCTGTCACAGTGGAATCTAGACGTATTAGAGGTCCCATATCACTCCAACTGCACAAACCCGACACCGTTACAGAGGCTGCAAGAGCTTGAACAGTCCCCTGCTGACATGTAACGTCCATGGATCTATGAGGTGGTCTTCACAGCCGTACACGTCCGTCCGCTCGATACAATTTAAAACGAGACACGTCCAACATGTTTCTAGTGATCAACAGTCCAATGTCAATGTTGACGGGCCCATGCAAGGAGTAGAGCTTTGTGTCGTGCCTTCGCCATCGAAAGCCCTTATCGGTGATGTTTCGTTGAATGGGTCGCGCTGACACTTGTTGATGGCCCAGCGGTGAAATCTGCTGCAATTTGCGGAAGGGTTGCACTTATGTCACGTTGAACGATTCCCTCCAGTTGTCGTTGGTTCCGTTCTTGTAGGATACATTTCCGGACGCACCGATGTCGGAGATTTGATGTTTTACTGGATTTCACGGTACGCTCGTGAAATGGTTGTACGGGACAACACCTACTTCATCGAAACCTCAGAGATGCTGTACCCCAACTCCGGTGTGCCGATTATAACGCCACGTTCGGACTCACTAACGTATTGATAACCTGGCTGGCATTGTACCAGTAGTAACCGATCTGACAACTGCGCCAGACATCTTATACTGGCGTTGCAGACCGCAGCATCGTATTCTGCCTGTTTACGTATCTTTGTATTTGGACACGTAGGCCTATACAAGTTTGTCTGGCACTTCAGTGTAGATGTAACACGTCAAGGATAATCGTTGTTGGGAAACATCTCGAAAAATTCTTGACCAATTGATTTGAAATTTTTACACATGGTCGGACAGACGTAGGCTACATATTTGTTGAATATATCAACATATAAATACACTCCTGGAAATGGAAAAAAGAACACGTTGACACCGGTGTGTCAGACCCACCATACTTGCTGCGGACACTGCGAGAGGGCTGTACAAGCAATGATCACACGCACGGCACAGCGGACACACCAGGAACCGCGGTGTTGGCCGTCGAATGGCGCTAGCTGCGCAGCATTTGTGCACCGCCGCCGTCAGTGTCAGCCAGTTTGCCGTGCATACGGAGCTCCATCGCAGTCTTTAACACTGGTAGCATGCCGCGACAGCGTGGACGTGAACCGTATGTGCAGTTGACGGACATTGAGCGAGGGCGTATAGTGGGCATGCAGGAGGCCGGCTGGACGTACCGCCGAATTGCTCAACACGTGGGGCGTGAGGTCTCCACAGTACATCGATGTTGTCGCCAGTGGTCGGCGGAAGGTGCACGTGCCCGTCGACCTGGGACCGGACCGCAGCGACGCACGGATGCACGCCAAGACCGTAGGATCCTACGCAGTGCCGTAGGGGACCGCACCGCCACTTCCCAGCAAATTAGGGACACTGTTGCTCCTGGGGTATCGGCGAGGACCATTCGCAACCGTCTCCATGAAGCTGGGCTACGGTCCCGCACACCGTTAGTCCGTCTTCCGCTCACTCCCCAACATCGTGCAGCCCGCCTCCAGTGGTGTCGCGACAGGCGTGAATGGAGGGACGAATGGAGACGTGTTGTCTTCAGCGATGAGAGTCGCTTCTGCCTTGGTGCCAATGATGGTCGTACGCGTGTTTGGCGCCGTGCAGATGAGCGCCACAATCAGGACTGCATACGACCGAGGCACACAGGGCCAACACCCGGCATCATGGTGTGGGGAGCGATCTCCTACACTGGCCGTACACCACTGGTGATCGTCGAGGGGACACTGAATAGTGCACGGTACATCCAAACCGTCATCGAACCCATCGTTCTACCATTCCTAGACCGGCAAGGGAACTTGCTGTTCCAACAGGACAATGCACGTCCGCATGTATCCCGTGCCACCCAACGTGCTCTAGAAGGTGTAAGTCAACTACCCTGGCCAGCAAGATCTCCGGATCTGTCCCCCATTGAGCATGTTTGGGACTGGATGAAGCGTCGTCTCACGCGGTCTGCACGTCTAGCACGAACGCTGGTCCAACTGAGGCGCCAGGTGGAAATGGCATGGCAAGCCGTTCCACAGGACTACATCCAGCATCTCTACGATCGTCTCCATGGAAGAATAGCAGCCTGCATTGCTGCGAAAGATGGATATACACTGTACTAGTGCCGACATTGTGCATGCTCTGTTGCCTGTGTCTATGTGCCTGTGGGTCTGTCAGTGTGATCATGTGATGTATCTGACCCCAGGAATGTGTCAATAAAGTTTCCCCTTCCTGGGACAATGAATTCACGGTGTTCTTATTTCAATTTCCAGGAGTGTACTTATAAATGATACGCACAGATGACACGTAGGTCAGCAAAAATCTTCAAAAGTTCCTGAGTGATTTAATTCAAATATTCTCGGGATTAATATAGGTTCGGTTGAATGTAGCCTACATAATTCTTTAATATATGTTGTATATAAATGTGTATACAGTACGTAAAGGGGAAACATTGTTAACATAAAGCTCAAATGATTCCCGAGTGATTTACTTGGAATTTTTTACACGATACTCTAATAAACTTTGTTACCGACATAAGTTACTAATTTTTAAATATATTTGTACTTTTAAAGTAAAGATAAAACGTTGACAGCAAACTATTGTAATGTTCTTCACCGACTTTTTTCTTATTTCTCCACGATACTTTAACGTACTTTCGGTCGGACATTCGCTACATATTTTTACCTATATATGTAATGCATAAATACATATTTATATGCGTAAAGGAGGAACGTTGTCAACAAAAATCTGGGTTAGTTCTCGATGTTTTTATTCAAATTTATACATGATACTCTAACATTCAAATCGACTTAAGCTATATATTTTTCAGATAACAGTGTACATTGTTAAAACAACTGCGAGACAAAAATGACGAACGTTCTCCTTCTTGCTGTCAGTTTTAACTTACATATTTGAAACTTTAGACAAATAATTCCTGACACATTACATTTTTCTCTTTACATACAATTTTAAACAAAATCTGCATACAGCTTTTTTCCTTGCAGTCAGCTTGAAGAGGAAAGAGGAATGGTGTATTCACAGCTTACAGATTTCCAATTGTTAAACTACTGTACTGTGGACACTTTGCTCCACAGATTAAAACATGAGAGTCATTGTAAGTGCTATGGTAACAGATTCAGCAGCTGGAAAGGTCTCTTCTGTACGCCACCGATTTAGCCATTCGTTTTAAGTGACTACATTTCCCAATCGAGGTTTCGTTTGTATTTACAATGAACAAGACTCAAGGCCAGGGAGAGATAGAAAAGGAGATGGGCAGAAAGGGGGAGGGCCAGAAATGTGACACAGAAGTGTGGGGGGGGGGGGAGACGAAGATGGACAGAGAGATGGGTAAAGAGAAAATCGAGAGCTATTAAGAGAGAGAAAGATAGTGAGAGGATGGAGGAAGAGGAGGAGTAGGAATAGGAGTCGCACAAAGGGAAGGGGGAAGAGGAGCAGATGGAGAAAGAGAGGGAAGAGGGAGATGGAGAAAGACAGGGGAGAGGAGTAGATTGGACATATATATAATTCCCATACATATTTAGCAATTGCGAATAATAGCCGACTTCGATAAGTATTAGTAAAGAGATACTGAATCGAGTAGGGGAGAAAAAAAAATTATGCAAAATTTAAGTGAATCGAGATATCATGATACACACAGATCCTGAGGCACCAATATTTTTTTGTGAATGGAAGGCAGTGAAACGTTTAAAACTGCACACTAAGCTTGTTCAACGGATACAGAGTGCAATAGTTGTGCAGAAATGAACAGGCTTACACAGCGTAGTGTGAATAGCTTCTGACTGAAGACCAGAAGAAACATTAAACCCGCTCATTACATTGGTCGTTGGACCTAATTCATGATGTACAAAAAGAATCACAGGTAGGACGCTCTCTATGTTTTATTACCATGACAACGAGTAATATTGTGTCAGATTGTGTATACATTTCAGCCACACCAAAGATATTACAAACTTTGGTTTCACGAACGATCCCCCGGTCTGTTGCACGCATGAGTGGACGTCGCTAGAAATACATGCAATTTCCAAAATATGTGAGTTTGATTCGCTCGGAAAAATTGGAGGTTGCGGGAAATTACACGTACATTATTTTATTTTGTCTATTTCCCACTAGCTTCGCGCGGTGTGCACCGTTTCTATGTGGCGCACATCAGACAACGCCAAAAAATTTCGTCGTGTCTGTTGAAAGTGGGTCTCTCCAGTTGGCGCGAGTACTGCACGCGCGGATGGGAGATTCTCACTCCGAAACGTTCGCGTGACGTGAAGCGTACTATCAGCACACGTTTCGCTACCATATAGGGAGTGAACAAGCTGAGTTATACCACGAACGCAAGCGTTCCTCGAAGCTAGAAATAGGACAGGCTATGCAGTAGGACTGCTATTTCAGTCTGACGTCCCAAAAAGAAAACTGCGAATAACTGGAGCAGAATTGGGGGAATTGCATGAAAAGTAAAAAAAAAATATAAGTACGAAGGAACCGTTTACACACTGGATGAAGTAAATGTCTGCTGGATGCGACAGCGTGGGCTGGCGGCCTTTGTTATGGCTACAGTGATCATAAGCGAACGTAAATTATTGACAAGTGCGACATGAAAATAGCCTTCAAAAAACCTGGTCACCATTTGAAGTTCTCTTGTCCACATTTCACTTCACTGTGTCAGAAAAATTAAATATTACTTGGAACTTTAAGGGGCTCCGGAAAGACTCAAAATCATGAAAAGTTCAATTTTTACTTTTTTGCGTTTTCTGAATCTGCAGACTATTACCTTTTAATAGATATATAATTTATTCAATTCCGAAGACTACAACTATTTTTAAATTTTTTTTGAAATGTGTTCTACATGGGCGTGACCCACTGTGGCGCTGTTAAACTGCCGTCAAATGGTGTTATTATTAACGTCCGTGTTCGTCAGGTACATTTTAGTGATGTGAGATAAAGTATGTGTTGTGGCTAACCTATTTTCAGAGACTTCGCAGCACCTGAACTGTTGAAAAAGTGTATTCACGGAAAAACTCAAAACCCCAATGAAAGTGTAAATAGTGTTATATGGTCGAGAATCCCCAAGACTGTATTTGTTGGAATAGAAACACTTCACTTTCGTGTGTATGATGCTGTTGCGACTTTCAATGATGGCAACATTGTAAGGTGTAAGGTATTTAGAAATATGGGAATGAAGATAGGTTCTAACATGGTACGAGCGACGCTTGCTTTAGACAAGGAATGCCTTCGGGCTGCATTCAGGGCTGTAAAGAGTCTAGAAATACAAGCAAGAGTAAACAGGAGGAGGAACAAGAGGAAGCTGGAGGAGGAGTTTGCAGACGATGAAGATAATCCATCCCATGGACCTGGAATGCACTAAAAAGTTAATCCAATCTTTGTCGCCCGATTCCCAAAACTTTTATTTTCTCATACTAATTACATGTTTTCTAAGGATCTTCCAAACATATTTGTTTCAAACTTTCAGTAAATGTTACACAGTACCTTCTGCATAATTTAACACAGCCTTTTTCCAAAAACCTGTATATTTTTTAATATATAAATAAAAAATTGCAAAAAAATGTTGTGAATTTTCATTACAATTGAAAAAAAAATCATCTTTAATAACTGAACTAAAATTTTGTAAAATCCCTGTGTTAAGTTGTAGCCCATATTCCAATAAATAATCTGTAGAAAGTTCAACTTCCTACCACGAGGCAGGATTCGAACCTGCGACCGTAGCGGTCGCACGGTTGCAGACTGAAGCGCCTAGAACCGCTCGGCCTTCACGGACAACACTCGCAGAAGTGCCGCAACACGACGGAGGATGGACTCGACTGACGTCCCAAGCAGTGCTGGAGGGTCCGTCCATAACCGGAAGAGTACGAAGGGGTGGAGATCTCTTGTGAACAGCACGCTGCAAGGCATCCTAGGTGTGGTCAATAATATTCATGTCTGGGGAGCCTGGTGGCCAGCGGAAGTGTTTCAACTCAGAACAGTATTCCCGGAGACACTCTGCAGCAATTATGAACGTGTGGCGTGTAGCATTGTCCTGCTGGACTTGCCCATGTCCGTCGGAATGCAAAATGGACATGAATGAATGCACGTGATCAGACAGGATGCTTACGTATGTGTCACCTGTCTGAGTCGTATCTAGACGTATCACGAGTCCAAAATCACTCCAATTGCACACGTCCCACACCATTACAGAGCCCCCACCAGCAGGGTCCGTGGATTCACGAGTTTGGCTCCATACCTATAATACCCATACACGTCCATCCACTCGGCACAATTTGAAACGAGAATCGTCCGAGCAGGCTACATGTTTTCAGTCATGAACAGTCCAATATCCGTATTGACGGGCTCAGACTAGGCGTAAAGCTTTGTGTCGTGCGCTCATCAAGGGTACACGAGTGGCTCTTCGGCTCCGAAAGTCCATATCGATAACGTTCCATTGAATGGTTCGCACACTTGTAGATGGCCCAGCATTGAAATCTGCAGCAATTTTGCAGAAGGGTTGCACTTCTGTCACGTTGAACAATTCTTTTCAGTCGTCGTTGGTCCGTTCTCGCAGGCTCCTTCTACCGGTCGCAGCGATATCGGAGATTTGATGTTTTACCGGATACCTGATGTTCACTGTAGACTCGTGAAATGGTCGTACGGGAAAATCCCCACTTCATCGCAACCTCGGAGATGGTGTATCCCATCGTTCGTGTGCCGATTATAACACCACGTTCAAACTCATTTTAATCTTGATAACCTGCCATTGTAGCATTCGATCGACGACAGCGCCTTATTCGGCCTGTTTACGTATCTCTGTATTAGAATACGCCTGTCTATACCATTTTCTTTGGCGTTTCAGCGTAGGTGAGTTGGGTGAGTCCCGTGTTACCGGGGTCCCTATTCATTTGTCCCAAGGGATGTGCCCACAGCGGGTTAGTAATTGTATATTACTGGCACGCTCAGTACATCGGCGAACTAATCAAGGTCGCAGTGAGGAAGGCAAAGCCGCACTGAGTTGCAGTGCGCGTCCTTGAGAAGGAGTGGCTGAACTGCGTTGGTAGTTACACCCCGGTTCTCTGTTAATTAGCACAGACTTGCCAATTAGCAGAGACATGCCTTACATCTCCAACGTGGTGCGAGAAGCAGCACACGCTTAAATACCGAAGTAGATTACACAGGCCAATGTAACAAGGGAACTAATACATGCACGTTCGAATTTGCCATAATCTGAAGGCTGCAATTGGAGACCGTGGCTTGTCGCGTTCGTATTAGCATTTCATTATGCAAGGTGCTCCAGAATTCCCCCTACAGACGTCTAGGACTATTTTGAACTGGAATCCATGTCCCTATCCTTCCTCTCTGACGTGATTCGAGCCTCGTTCACGTGTGTGTTACAGCAACGTGACTAAGTACAAGTTTTCACAATATACCAGCCTGAGCCATGTGTAGTGTGAAACTCACGGTAATACGAGAGCCACTCCGCGCCCTAATCAGGATCGTTATTCACAACGACCGATGTCACGAGAAACCCTTTACGCGGTAAATTCGTAACTGCTTCGAGAAAGAGTAATTTCATCATCAGTAGGCATGGCTGCGGTGCTACAAGTAGACGCCACGTACCAGAATTGGAGGAGGCTGTACTTGGTTATTACACTACTGGCCATTAAAATAGCTACACCAAAAATAAATGCAGATGATAAACGGGTATTCAATGGACACAAATATTATGTACTAGAACTGACATGTGGTTACATTTTCACGCAATTTGGGTGCATAGATCCTGAGAAATCAGTACCCAGAATAACCACCTCTGGCCGTAATAACGGCCTTGATACGCCTGGGCATTGAGTCAAACAGAGCTTGGATGGCGTGTACAGGCACAGCTGCCCATTCAGCTTCAACACGCGACCACAGTTCATCAAGAGTAGTTACTGGCGTATTGTGACGAGCCAGTTGCTAGGTCACCATTGACGAGACGTTTTCAGTTTGTGAGAGATCTGGAGAATGTGCTGGCCAGGGCAGGAGTCGAACATTTTCTGTATCCAAAAAGGCCCGTACTAGACCTGCAACATGCGGTCGTGCATTATCCTGCTGAAATGCAGGGTTTCGCAGGGATCGAATGAAGGGTAGAGCCACGGGTCGTACCATTTGAAATGTAACGTCCAGTGTTCAAAGTGCCGTCAATGTGAACAAGAGGTGACCGAGACGTGTAACCAATGGCACCCCATACCATCAAGCCGGGTGATACGCCAGTATGGTGATAACGAATACACGCTTCCACTGTCCGTTCACCGCGACGTCGTCAAACACGGATGTGACCATCATGATGCTGTATACAGAACCTGGATTTATCAGAAAAAAACATCACAGGCACTCCTGTCTGTGATGCAGCGTCAAGGGTAACTGCAGCCATGGTCTCCGAGCTGATAGCCCATGCTGTTGCAAACGTCGTCGAACAGTTCGTGCAGATGGTTGTTGTCTTGCAAACGTCTCCATCTGTTGATTCAGGGATCGAGACGTGGCTGCACATTCCGTTACAGCCATACGGATAAGATGCCTGTCATCTCAACTGCTAGTGATACGATGCCGTTTGACTTCAGCACATCGTTCCGTATTACCCCCCTGAACCCACCGATTCCATATTTTGCTAACAGTCATCGGATCTCGACCACTGCGAGCAGCAATGTCGAGATACGATAAACCGCAAGCGCGATAGGCTACAATCCGACCTTTATCAAAGTCGGAAACGTGATGGTACGCATTTCTCCTCCTTACACGAGGCATCACAACAAAGTTTCACCAGGCAACGCCGTTCAGCTGCTGTTTGTGTATGAGAAATCGGTGGGAACTTTCCTCATGTCAGCACGTTGCAGGTGTCGCCACCGGCACCAACCTTGTGTGAATGCTCTGAAACGCTAATCATTTGCAGATCACAGCATCTTCTTCCTGTCGGTTAAATTTCGCGTCTGTAGCACGTCATCTTTGCGGTGTAGCAATTTTAATGTGCCAGTAGTCTGTATTTGCTCAGCAAGTGTGACGGGATACAAATTTCAGAATTTCTCAGCAGTCAGCTTGAAATTATCGGTGATGAGGGCGAAGATGTGCAGAACAAATGGAAAAAATTCAAATGCATTGTTCAATATTCCCTAGAGAGGTATGTTCCGAGTAAGATTTTAAGGGATGGGATGGATCCACCACGGTTGAATAGCCGTGTGGGAAAAGCGTTACCGGCCGGAGTGGCCAGGCGGTTCTAGGCGCCACAGTCTGGAGCCGAGCGACCGCTACGGTCGCAGGTTCGAATCCGGGCTCGGGCATGGATGTGTGTGTGATGTCCTTAAGGGGCTCCGGAAAGGCTCAAAATCATGAAAAGTTCAATTTTTACTTTTTTGCGTTTTCTGAATCTGCAGACTATTACCTTTTAATAGATATATAATTTATTCAATTCCGAAGACTACAACTATTTTTAAATTGTTTTTGAAATGTGTTCTACATGGGCGTGACCCACTGTGGCGCTGTGCGATATGTTAATTAGCTTGGTGACGGTGATTCTAAAAGTTTCAAACATGTTCAAGGACTGAAGCCCTATGGTGATGATGATATAGTGCAGAAATTTGAGTGTATTGGACACGTACAGAAGCGAATGGGAACAAGACTTCGGCGACTGAAAGCTTCGTACAAAAAACAAGAACTCAGTGATGGTAAAGGGTTGGATGGGAAGGGAAGGTTAACTGACAGTGTAATTGACAAAATACAGAACTATTATGGAATGGCTATTAGGCAAAATACACAAAGTGTCGACGAAATTAAGAAGGCTGTTTGGGCTGTTTTCTTTTCATACTCCTTCAACCGATGACAATCCCCAACATAGCTTGTGTCCCAAAGAAGAAGACAGTTGGTGTAAATATAACAAAGGATTGCTAACTGGTGAATTGTACACTCATAAGAATAGTCTGCCTCATGCAATAATGGAGGTGATAAAACCTATTTTCAGAGACTTAGCAGCACCTGAACTGTTGAAAAAGTGTATTCACGGAAAAACTCAAAACCCCAAAGAAAGTGTAAATAGTGTTATATGGTCGAGAATCCCCAAGACTGTATTTGTTGGAATAGAAACACTTCACTTTGGTGTGTATGATGCTGTTGCGACTTTCAATGATGGCAACATTGTAAGGTGCAAGGTATTTAGAAATATGGGAATGAAGATAGGTTCTAATATGGTACGAACGATGCTTGCTTTAGACAAGGAACGCCTTCGGGCTGCAGACAGGGCTGTAAAGAGTCTAGAAATACAAGCAAGAGTAAACAGGAGGAGGAACAAGAGGAAGCTGGAGGAGGAGTTTGCAGAGGATGAAGATAATCCATCCTATGGACCTGGAATGCACTAAAAAGTTAATCCAATCTTTGTCGCTCGATTCCCAAAACTTTTATTTTCTCATACTAATTACATGTTTTCTACGGATCTTCCAAACATATTTGTTTCAAACTTTCAGTAAATGTTACACAGTACCTTCTGCATAATTTAACACAGCCTTTTTTCCAAAAAACTGTATATTTTTGAATATATAAATAAAAAATTGCAAAAAAATGTTGTGAATTTTCATTACAATTGAAAAAAAATCATCTTTAATAACTGAACTAAAATTTTGTAAAATCCCTGTGTTAAGTTGTAGCCCATATTCCAATAAATAATCTGTAAAAGATCAACTTCCTACCTCAAATACTTTGTGAGGAAAGATGTAATTTATAAGCGTTATTTTAACATTGCAAGTATAGGGCGTTCCGGAGTTAGTTTTCATTAGTTCTAAGTTCTAGGCGACTGATGACCTCAGAAGTTAAGTCGCATAGTGCTCAGAGCCATTTGAACCATGTGATTTAGAAAAGCGTTACGTAAACAAAGAGCACTTCATCTCAGATTTGAGATAAGTAAAAACCTAGCTGTCAACAAAAGCTGGACGAAGTGAAACTGAGCGTAAGGTGAGCAATGAGAGAAGCATTCGATGGTCTCGAAAGTAAGACGTAGTCAACCAACCTCAGTAAAAACCCTAAGAGATTTTGGTCGTATGTAAAATCAGGGGTCCAAATCATCTATTCATTTTCTCAGCGACCACACAGGCACAGAAACGGAAGATAAGTGGTAGAAGGCCGAAATACTGAATTCGGTGTTCCGAAGTTGCTTCACCGCGGGAGATCGTAACACTTTCCCTCCTTTCAATCGTCGTGCAAACGTCGAAAAGACAAATATTTGGATAACCGGTCGCGGAATAGAAAAGGAGCTACAATCTCTTAGTTGTGGAAAGGCTAAAGCGCAGGTCATTCCCGTTATTAAGAAAGGCCGTAAGACAGGTCCACACAATTGTAGACCTATATCGTTGACATCAATCTGTTGTATAACTATGGAACATGTTTTATGCTGAAGAATTACAACGTTCCTGGAAAATGAACAGCTCCTCTATAAAAATCAACACGGATTCCGCAAACAGAAATCTTGTGAAACTTAGCTCGCTCTGTTCCTCTATGTGATCCACAGCACAGTGGACAACGGCGGTTAGCCTGATGCCGTGTTCCGCCGGCCGTGGTGGCCGAGCGGTTCTAGGCGCTACAGTCTGGAACCGCGCGACTGCTACGGTCGCAGGTTCGAATCCTGCCTCGGGCATGGATGTGTGTGATGTCCTTAGGTTGGTTAGGTTTAAGTAGTTCTAAGTTCTAGGGGACTCATGACCTCAGAAGTTAAGTCCCATAGTTCTCAGAGCCATTTGAACCATTTTTTTTTTGCCGTGTTCCTTGGTTTCAGTAAGGCATCTGGCACCGTCCCGTTTAATGAAAAAACAAATACGTGCTTACAGAATGTCGGAGCAGACCTGTGATTGCATTTAAGACTTTCTTGCAGACAGAAAACAACACGTCGCTCTTAACGGAACTAAATAGACATGTAAAGGTAATATCCGGAGTACAACAGGGAAGTGTGATAGGACCGTTGCTGTTCACAATATATACAAATGATCTAGTAGGAAGCGTCGGATGCTCTTTAAGGCTATTCCCAGACGATGCAGTTGTTTGTACAAAAGTAGAAACGCCTGAAGATACTAAGAATTTGCAGAAAGACCTGCAGGGAATTGATGAATGGTGCAGACTCTGGCAGTTGACCCAGAACGTAAATAAATGTAACATATTCCGCATACATAGGAAAATCCACTGCTGTACAGCTGCACCATTGATGACGAACAGCTAGAGCCAGAGGCTGCCGTAAAGTATCTAGGCGTGTCTATTCAGAGCAACCTTAAGTGGAATGACCCTTGTAAGACGTTATGGTCTCCGGACCTTCATTTGTTACACATTCCACACTCACAATCATATTACACACATCAAGACGCTTCATTCGAACCCAAACTCTATAAGATAAAGTCAATGTTTTATGAATTCACGTAAAGATATGCAGTTAACAAGTAAGCGCACCATGGTTGAAACACTCGAGGCTGGCGTACACACAAACATTCCAGACACGATGGTCACAGAAGCTTTTAGTTTGGGAGAGAAACCACACAACGGGACACCGGTCCCTTCAGAGGATGACCCAGCCTATGTCGGCCGGTGACCGCCCGTGTAGCAGACAGCGTGGGCCCGAGTGAAAGGGGGGAACAACCCCACATTCAGCTTAAAAGCAAATTCCGCTACATTGTGTGGGAGCAGCCAGCCTATGCATTCTTTACACATAGCACGCAGGGAGACAGCAAACGCCAAACGCCAATGCTACAAGTTTCTGGATTGGTCGCCTTAAACGAAACGTCATTCTCCCGTTTTAGAAGAGCAATGCTGATTGGCAGATGATATTTCTGACGCCTTGGGCTGAAGGAATAATGGAAGAGACCGAAAGATATACCCCTTCATGTCTGGGGTGGAGAGGCTCCATTCCGCTGTTGTTCTTGGAGCGAGGAACAAGTCTCTCCTCAGTACTTCACTGGGAGAGCACCTCTGTCGAGAGCGAATCGAAGTGCTACTCTATACTGAGTCCTTGCGACTAAGCGTTGTTCACTGTGTTGGCCGACACACTTATTGTGTGGTGTGAACAGACAGAGTAATAGTTAAATGCCTGCGAGGGAATTATTGAGTAGCATCGCGGTGGACTGGTTATCTGACCGGTGTACCACGCCAATAGTTAGGCTAGGAGTGAATAGGAGTCCTTGACTTCATCATTACGTAGGGTTTGATTGGCGAAGGTCAATCCAGATAGAACGAGAGTTATCTTATTTGTCAGCAGCGAGCGGCGCAGACAGCAGTCATCGCAGGTTATGGTATTGTGCGCTACAGCTATTGCGAGCCCCATATTTCCTCCACAACCGTACACTTCACTGCATTTCGCACACAACAGCCTCGAACGTACCTAGCAACATTTTAAAAGATAATTATTCAAGTTGAGTAGGCGCGCCTCTCAGCCATTCTGCCATGTCAACGACCATCTTAAACTTTGTATAGAAATTAATTAGCGAATCCTATCCTTGAGAGGTAACTTCACATTCCGGAAAGAACCAGGATATAACTTGTTCAATTCATAACTAAAAGTGCCATTGTGATTTCTCAGAATTTTTGCAAAATGAATAACAACTTCCGTTAGTTTCATGTTTTTCTTACACTAACTAGCACTTCTCCAGTACCCAAGTATTCCACTACTTACGTAAGAAATTTTGTGAATTTTTGTGTCATCTCCTTACAGCGGACGACTCTAGAAGATATTTATTGCTGAGAGTTTTTCAGGCATTTCTCTTTAGAACGTTAGGAGCGTCTGTCTGACTTCTGTAGTAGTGTTGGAGTGGAAATTGCATCTTTCAGGAGCCACAGGGTAAAGTGTACATATCAGATTAATCCTGTGCGCAGAATAACAGATCAACCCCACACCTCAAACCCTATAAAACAGATAATGGGAAAAGCAGATATAGATTCATCGGAAGAATCTTAAGGGAATGTAACTCATCCACGAAAGAAGTGGCTTATAACGAGCTTGTTCGCGGGATTCTTGAGCATTGTTCATCTATCTGGGATCAATATCAGGTAGGACTGATAGAGGATATAGATCCAACGAAGAGCGGCGCGTTTCGTCACGGGATCGTTTAGCTGGCGAGAGAGCGTAACGGAGATGCTAAAACAAACTCCACTAGCAGACGTTACAAGAGAGACGTTGCATATCAAGGGGAGATTTACTACTGAAATTTTGGGACAGCAATTTTCAGAGGAGTCAGACAACATATTACTTCCCCCCACATACATCTCGCGTATTGACCTTGAGGAGAAAATTCGAGAAATTAGAGTCAATACAGAGGCTTACCGACAATCATTCTTCCCAGGGACTATTTGCGAGTGGAACAGGGTTGGAGGGACCATGTAACGTCTACGCTCTGGCGTACGTTAACTCTTTAAAGCCGGTACTATGGTAAGTTGACGGGCTTCACCTTGTAAGAAAGGATTTTAGTAACTATGTTGACCGCGTGTACCTGAATGGAGGCAAAATCAGACTTACACCCACTCAGTAACAACATCTACAACGTCTAAAATGCAACTACACGTTAGGACGGGCAAGAAACATACACAGCAGATGCTACCAATTGTTAATGATACGGTCGCCAGCCTAATTAGGCATTAAGTGAGATTTTTCCCTGTACAATTGGATGTACGTGTAAGCATAACAACACGTAGTAATACTGCATTATATGGTAAATTTTAGAACCAGAAAAATCTACTGAACTAATATTTTCACTTTCTGTACTAATTTGGACAAGCTATAAATACACAACATTACACTATAATGATTACTACAGACTGCGTTTTGTCTATTGATCCGACTGAAATCGGGCATAGGTTAACTGAAATTGGGCATAGGTTACCCTAGAAATAGCACTTTTGAAACACATATACAATGTCAATTTTAAGAAGGGTAAAACACTGATAAATTTAGGTTTTATATTGACTATAACTTTGCTGGTCAAATCAGTTCAGTACACTTCAGAATTCAAATGAATAGAAAAGTAAAAAGGGGGGGGGGGACCCTGAAACTATTATGAGCACTGTAGTGAAAGTTTGGTTATTGAGAGCATTAAGCATTCAAGATTTCCAAAATATGATTTACCACTCTTTTTGTCTTATTTCCTGCTCATTTAACTACCGTTATTTTTGTCTCAATTTAAATAAACTTCATTACTAAACTAATTTCAACATTATCTTCCAACTTTGTCATACCTTTATTATTCGTCCAGTATTCATTAACAACAAAGTTCTTTAAACATCTTTCTAACATAGATAGGTCTGCAGGTAATTATTATTAACATAAACTTTAAATCTTCATCTTGGGACACTTGGATTGCACAACATGTGGAAACGACCCTGTCGCCCGCATCTCGTGGTCGTGCGGTAGCGTTCTCGCTTCCCACGCCCGGGTTCCCGGGTTCGATTCCCGGCGGGGTCAGGGATTTTCTCTGCCTCGTGATGGCTGGGTGTTGTGTGCTGTCCTTAGGTTAGTTAGGTTTAAGTAGTTCTAAGTTCTAGGGGACTTATGACCACAGCAGTTGAGTCCCATAGTGCTTAGAGCCATTTGAACCATTTGAGCCAAGGACCCTGTCTAGGTTAGTTGTGAGGATAATTAACTGGATGCACAGTTCTGGTAAAATTTAAGTTGCTATTGAACAGTATGTAGCAAAAGTAACACTGGTCCACACGAATACAGTACAAAAATTTTCAACCTGTTCGTATCGATGAGGTTGTTGGCAGGCGGCGAGTCGGCGAGGCACAAAGCACACATGCAATTACAGCAATGGCTCTTGAAATATTGGCACTTCACTTCTTCATAGCGTCGCAATACTTTTCCATTTAGTGCCTATTGAATATTGCTATGCTGTATAGGCGTTGGAAACAGCGCATCCGAGGCTCAACGAAACCACTTTTTCCAGGAGAGCCTCCTCGATCCAGCACGTGTTTCTCAGATCGATGCCCAACTCCGACTACTACTGCTGAGCTCGTTATGCCGTACCGCGCCCATGTGTATTTTCCCACGCTCGCCTGCCTCCACCTTTTACCGTTCCCCTACAGACAGGGTATTCACCAAAGGTTTTGCATTCCACATATTCTAATACATTGTCTACGTATGGGCCAGGCGTACAATTACAACTTTCATATCTTACAATAGTTTCAACATTAGGTACACTTCACTTCGATTACAACATTGCTTGAAATTTGACATAAATATTAAAATTTACATCGAAAATTGTTTATAGCTTCTTTAACATAATGGCATGAAACAAAAAAAAATTAAGTCAGAACATCGATTATACTAATTTATTGAAATTCAGGGGAAAATTTTATTATAAGTACAATAGTTTAGTGTTATTGTTGTTACAACCAGATACTGCTACCGAAGGTACCCTCCGCCAATCATCATTAGGTGGCTTGCGGACTATTTTGTAAATGTGGAGGTGTCAGTGATGTCCGTGTGCTGGTTAGTAGGAGGCTAGCTGAGGGCCTGCAATCAACCCGTCTGCGGACTGGACAAAGTAGTCCTACATTTGGAGTTACAGTCTGGGATGCGGTTTAGAATGATAGCGGGAGCACTGTCTTGGTTATCCCACGCAGCCTGACCCAGTCTGGTGATTCGACTTGTTGTGCTGCTACTAATGACCAGCATTCCACGAGGCGTTTTTCAGCAGGATAACGTTCGCCCACACAGCGCTGTAGTAGCTCAATATGCTCTACAGAGTGACGATATGATGCTCTGGCCTACTCGATCACCAGATCTGTCTCCAATTGAGAATAGATAGAACATCATTGGGCGATAGCTCAAGCTCCATCCATAAACAGCATTAGCCAGTCTTGTATTGACCACGTGCAACAGGCATGGAAATCCATCCCATAAACTGATATCCGGTGGTTATACAACACAATGCATGCACGTTTACATGCTTCGATTCAACATTCTAGCGGTCACACCGGCTATTAATGTAGCAGCAATTCACATTTTCAATGGATATCTCGCGCTTACATTGACCTGTGATCATGCAATGTCGATCACTTACATATGTTACCTAGACAAATATATTCTTGAAATTTCATTACTCTACATTAATTATTCTTTTGGTGTTGCGACGTTTCTTTAGTCAGTGTATTATCTACCCAGTCCCCTCTACAGGTCATAGAAGTTTGTAAGGGGAATTATAGAGCACCGTGTGGATGACATCATAACGCAATCTTCTCTCGAGGGTTCAAATGGCTCTGAGCACTATGGGACTTAACTTCTAAGGTCATCAGTCCCCTAGAACTTAGAACTACTTAAACCTAACTAACCTAAGGACATCACACACATCCATGCCCGAGGCAGGATTCGAACCTACGACCGTAGCGACCATGCGGTGCCAGACTGTAGCGCCTTTAACCGCTTGGCAATACCTCTTCTCTCGAGTACCAAAAAATCACCCGAAGACGAAGCGCACATACTCGGACAAACATAAAGGGTCGTCAACCATATGTTCCTACTCAACAACAACATTTTATTGATACAATTTAATCACTCTCCTAACAATTCCAAGAGCATAAGAAATAATTCTGTTACGTTGTTAAGCTGAAGCAGACCAGCTTGGAGAAGGGACCTGCGTCGGTAAACCTTTTCCCATCTATCTGTCTACGAACTTCTATGGCATCCTTCGAAGACTTGACAACAACGGTCATTGTAAAATCTTCGAAGGAAGCACTCGAATAAAGTAACATAACTTCTCAAAACGTATGGCTATTTGGCGGTTTTCCATCATAAACACTTAAAAATAAACTTTTGAGTGTCATAACTGATAAATAAGGAACTTGTTAGTTTGGTGATCCCGAAAGACTCGATAGGGCAGGTAGAGCAGTTGGACGTAGCTGGGTTTCGATGCTGGATAACTTAGAAGGAAGATTTTCAGGTATAGTTCTGCTGTATGATTGTAATGGCAGTCTCCACTTGTGAAACAGTAACATAGTCAACCTGCAGTCACTAGAACATAATCAAATCTCGTCACCAAGGTTTTCCAATGCGCTGATATACAGCCGGAACAAATCTGAAAATTTAATTAACCACCAGGATCTGAAATACTGCCAAATGTTGTTTTATATTGTATTCTCCTTCATATGTATTATGTGAAGAAATTTCGTTCATGTTATGCATATACAATCACTCCGTCTTCAGGCCACAAGTGGCCCATCGGGACCGCCGTGTCATCCTTATTGAGGATGCGGATAGGAGGGGCATGTGGTCAGCACACTACTCTCCCGGTCGTTATGATGGTTTTCTTTGACCGGAGGCGCTACTATTCGGTCGAGTAGCTCCTCATTTGGCATCAAGAGGCTGAGTGCACCCCGAAAAATGGCAACAGCGCATGGCGGCAGGATGGTCACCCATCCTAGTGTTGGCCACGCCCGACAGCTCTTAACTTCGGTGATCTCACGGGAACCGGTGTATCCTCCGCGGCAAGGCCGTTGCCCATGTTACGCGTATTGTGTAAGAAAACAGGTATGTCTTAAGCATTTACAGTTTACGTTATTATAGTGATTTTATAACTACACTCCTGGAAATTGAAATAAGAACACCGTGAATTCATTGTCCCAGGAAGGGGAAACTTTATTGACACATTCCTGGGGTCAGATACATCACATGATCACACTGACAGAACCACAGGCACATAGACACAGGCAACAGAATATGCACAATGTCGGCACTAGTACAGTGTATATCCACCTTTCGCAGCAATGCAGGCTGCTATTCTCCCATGGAGACGATAGTAGAGATGCTGGATGTAGTCCTGTGGAACGGCTTGCCATGCCATTTCCACCTGGCGCCTCAGTTGGACCAGCGTTCGTGCTAGACGTGCAGACCGCGTGAGACGACGCTTCATCCAGTCCCAAACATGCTCAATGGGGGACAGATCCGGAGATCTTGCTGGCCAGGGTAGTTGACTTACACCTTCTAGAGCACGTTGGGTGGCACGCGATACATGCGGACGTGCATTGTCCTGTTGGAACAGCAAGTTCCCTTGCCGGTCTAGGAATGGTAGAACGATGGGTTCGATGACGGTTTGGATGTACCGTGCACTATTCAGTGTCCCCTCGACGATCACCAGTGGTGTACGGCCAGTGTAGGAGATCGCTCCCCACACCATGATGCCGGGTGTTGGCCCTGTGTGCCTCGGTCGTATGCAGTCCTGATTGTGGCGCTCACCTGCACGGCGCCAAACACGCATACGACCATCATTGGCACCAAGGCAGAAGCGACTCTCATCGCTGAAGACGACACGTCTCCATTCGTCCCTCCATTCACGCCTGTCGCGACACCACTGGAGGCGGGCTGCACGATGTTGGGGCGTGAGCGGAAGACGGCCTAACGGTGTGCGGGACCGTAGCCCAGCTTCATGGAGACGGTTGCGAATGGTCCTCGCCGATACCCGAGGAGCAACAGTGTCCATAATTTGCTGGAAGTGGCGGTGCGGTCCCCTACGGCACTGCGTAGGATCCTACGGTCTTGGCGTGCATCCGTGCGTCGCTGCGGTCCGGTCCCAGGTCGACGGGCACGTGCACCTTCCGCCGACCACTGGCGACAACATCGATGTACTGTGGAGACCTCACGCCCCACGTGTTGAGCAATTCGGCGGTTCGTCCACCCGGCCTCCCGCATGCCCACTATACGCCCTCGCTCAAAGTCCGTCAACTGCACATACGGTTCACGTCCACGCTGTCGCGGCATGCTACCAGTGTTAAAGACTGCGATGGAGCTCCGTATGCCACGGCAAACTGGCTGACGCTGACGGCGGCGGTGCACAAATGCTGCGCAGCTAGCGCCATTCGACGGTCAACACCGCGGTTCCTGGTGTGTCCGCTGTGCCGTGCGTGTGATCATTGCTTGTACAGCCCTCTCGCAGTGTCCGAGCAAGTATGGTGGGTCTGACACACCGGTGTCAATGTGTTCTTTTTTCCATTTCCAGGAGTGTATATACACTAAATAAATTATTTTCTATAATATTCTGAAATTTCGTTGTAATAACTATCAGGATGGAAATCAAATCAAAAAGTGCTCAGTTGATCCCCTAATTCCTTAATGTTGTAACTGCATTTGTTAAGAATCTTCCTCCTGGCCTTAACCACCCGTTAGAAGTGGAACGGTCTCATATAGCCAACAGCAGTAATGTTATACTTGACGGGACCCCATCCTTATGCCACTTAATCAGCAATCGTTCAAACGGCAAGAGATATTCAGCTGTTCGAAAGATAACCACAGTAGCGTTTGACTACACGCGACACAGTACTGTAGTGGGAAGAGTTATGTTAGGACAAGACACAGGGAAGACTATGAGCATTCAGACCACAAAATGGCCCTCGCACATGTGTTGCCGTCTTCTGCAGCAGTTTTGCCGGCACGTTTGGTGGGCTGGTTCCTCGTGCCGGGACGCAGACGTATGTCCACACACGCTGTTGCGTTGGCGTGACCCACCAGATAGCGACCCCGTTGTCTGCTCGGCGACGTGAAAAATGGCGCCGAGTGTCCGTCGTCACGGAAGCCATCAGTCACGACCGTGGTGACGCGGCGCTGAGCGATTGTCACGCGACCCCCCGGCGGCGGCACGCCACGGGCCGCTATTGCCTTGTTACGCCCATCACCGCCGAATACCGTGCGACGTTTGCAGCCGCCATTGTCACGTCAGGAGCGCTTACTGGGACATTCCTAGCGCCAACGTTCTGACAAATATGTAGTAAAAGAAAAATGTCATACATCCCAGAAGAGCCACAACATTTCAAATTGGAACAGACTTGAAACTAATGCCGGCCGGTGTGGCCGTGCGGTTCTAGGCGCTTCAGTCTGTAACCGCGTGACCGCTACGGTCGCAGGTTCGAATCCTGCCTCGGGCATGGATGTGTGTGTGATGTCCTTAGGTTAGGTAGGTTTAACTAGTTCTAAGTTCTAGGGGACCGATGACCTCAGAAGTTAAGCCCCATAGTGCTCAGAGCGATTTGAACCATTTGAAATACTGCGTTTTATTGGCAGGATAGTAAATGTAACAGTTCTACTAAGGAGATCGCCTACACTACGCTTGTCAGTCCTCTTTTAGGATACTGCTGCACGGTGTGGGGTCCTTACGAGATAGGATTGACGGAGTTCATCGAAAAAGTTCAAAGAAGGGAAGGACGTTTCGTATTACCTCGAAATAGGGGAGAGATTATCACTGAAATGATACAGTATTTGGAATGGACATCATTAAAACACAAGCGTGTTTCCTTGCGTTGTTCTGTGAATGCGAAAATATTTTGTTAACGCCGATCTACATAGGGAGAAACAATCACCACGACAAATAAGGGCCAGCCGGAGTGGCCGTGCGGTTCTAGGCGCTGCAGTTTGGAACCGAGCGACCGCTACGGTCGCAGGTTCGAATCCTGCCTCGGGCTTGGATGTGTGTGATGTCCTTAGGTTAGTAAGGTTTAATTAGTTCTAAGTTCTAGGCGACTGATGACCTTAGAAGTTAAGTCGCATAGTGCCCAGAGCCATTTGAACCATTTGAACGACAAATAAGGGAAATCAGAGGTCGTACGGAAAGATATAGGTGTTGGTTCTTTCCGCGTGCTCTACAACATTGGAATAATAGAGAATTGTGAAGGTGGAGCGATGACCCTCTACCAGGCACTTACATGTGATTTGCAGAGCATCCATGTAGATGTAGATGTCCCTCAAGGATCAATGGTAAGGTCACACATGTGCATGCTCTTTGGAAATGATATGCTTGTAGCAGTAGGTAAGTGTTTGTGCATGTGTGTGTGTGTGGGGGGGGGGGGGGGGTAAACTTGTTTGTGTTCTACATCTCCTACTAAACTGCTTGATCGATGTCAACAGTTTAATGCAGATAACACTTACTGTCTAGAAAGACACATTGTGGAGGTAAGAACCATCTCCGTCTTAAAAGGGGTGGAGACGGGGTGAATGACATGTATGCCTCGCGACCCACTAACTGCCACAGTTTATTTATCCAGTATTTGAGGATGACAGGGTACTGAATTGCAACAAATCTTACGCGTAATTACAAACCTTACGAAATATTTTCTCGCCTACACCCACAACAAAACTATTAATGGGAAAGAAAATTCCCGCTTAATGCATTTTCATTGTTCATGGAGTAAACTGCCGCATCAAGCACGACTCTTTAATTAATTACTGTTTTATTAGTAGCTCTATTAGCAACACATTTTGCAGTCAGTATGCACATATACCACTGAAACTACCTGCAAAAATATATCTTTGTACTACACATAGGAGATACAACGTCATAAGCACTGAGATACTTGAAAAGCTGCCGCGCCGTGCATGATGTTTCAATCTGCTACTTCTTTAGTGTCAACTCTATTACCAAGGAATTTTGTAGACAGTATCCACATGTACCATTGGATGCATCCGTAAAATTGTATTGTTATACTACACATAGATAAGGCGATATGATGTATGTGTACAGCTGTGAGAGTTATCGTTATAATGGGCGAATCTGCAGGTAAATAGCTCCTCTGTTACCATTGGATCAAGTAGGAGATGAAAAATTTAAGTATATTAAATTTCCTAGAAGGAGGTCATGTTCATTTTGTAGGATGTGAGGTCCGCCCGCCGGCCGCGGTGGTCTAGCGGTTCTGGCGCTGCAGTCTGGAACCGCGGGACTGCTACGGTCGCATGTTCGAATCCTGCCTCGGGCATCGGTGTGTGTGATGTCCTTAGGTTAGTTAGGTTTAAGTAGTTCTAAGTTCTAGGGGACTTATTACCTAAGATGTTGAGTCCCATAGTGCTCAGAGCCATTTGAAATTTTTGAGGTCCACCAGTTATGCAAAAGTGTTTCAACACCACTGTGCCATCATCAGTGGGTTTCCGTTTTACTTATTCTATAGTGTGAGCACTTTCATTAAATGATTACGAAATTGTGTGGATGTTTAGTTCAAACAGAAGTTTGTTTCTTTTAGTTAATACCTTTACACTTGGTGTCCATGATTTTTCCGGTTCACTTGTGTATTATTTACTACAGGTAGCTTGTCTTCTGCAACCAAACGATCTTGATGAGAAATTTTGCTGGGAGTTAACCTATCATTTATAACGTAATTTAGTTTGTCATAATATTTCGCGCCTATATGCGTTTTTACTTAAGTTTTCGTGCGGAAAACCCTTTTATTCTCCACATCATGGTTCGGTGTCGTGATGCACACGTAAATGTAGCAAGTATTTTCCACAAACAAGATTGTGAAAATACTTTTCACTTCAGGAAAATACAGTGTAATTGTGGTTTGTTGTGTGCCCAAGCCCAGTCGGTGTTCATTTGTTCACCAGAGAGTTCGTCGCCAAATTTGAATTTTGTTTACATTTTATCTTTGTATGTGTGTGTGTTTTCCATACGCTTCTTAGCTGTCTGTGTTGCCTTTTACATGGTATTCCTTTTGTGTGTAAATGGTAACTGTTTGGAGATTGTACTGTATCCATTTTTTTCATATATATATATATATACATTTTATGGGTTTCCGCTTTTCTTACTCTATAGTGTGAGAACTTTCATTAAATGATTACGAAATTGTGTGGATGTTTAGTTCAAACAGAAGTTTGTTTCTTTTAGTTAATACCTTTACACTTGGTGTAAAGGTATTAACTGCTTCACAGTTTTGAGTAAGCCAAGAAATATGTATTTGAAGGTCACTTTTGTACGTTTTTCATAAATAAATTAAAAACTATGGCTTCTAGCGACCTAGTACAAAACTTAACTTCATTAAACTTCCTACAAAAAGGTCTTGTTTATTTTTCTGTAGTAATAATAGTTTTCATATGGTGAGCAATAGAATATGAAAGTTTTTTACGTATGATTTGGAGCCAATGCAGGTTGCATAGAACTAGTATAAAGGGGCATCTGAGTCACACTGTGTGCACCTGATTGAAGTGTGTGGCTTCTGGTTTTGACTCGAGTTAAAGTCTACAGACAACAACACACACACACACACACACACATATATATATATATATATATATATATATATATATATATATATGTGTGTGTGTGTGTGTGTGTGTGTGTGTGTGTGTGTGTGTTGTTGTGCGTAGACTGTTTGTGTTGCCTTGTTTGCAAAGTTCCTTTAATGTGTTAGTTTTGTATGTAGGACTAATAGTTTGCAAGAAACGAGAGAGGCAATACGAAAATCTTGCATGTAGAATTTAAAGGCTGCATAAAACCCATCAGCAGGGGCAGCTGAATCACCTTTCACGATGCAAAGCGATTTAGATGTTGGTAATGGAAGCATAATGCACAAATAACGTTTTCATTTAAAATAAATACTTTGGAACGGACTTAGAAAATATGAGGAGTGTTTAATAAGTAATGAAATTTTTTCCTGAAAGTACGTTGATTTTATTCAGAATTCCAATACTTCTTATTATTGTTCATTCTTTTGGCTAGGAAACACTATTTTTCATCATAATTTCTGTTCAGTGTAACTGCCTTATGCCATCTTACTGGGAGAGCCTGTATGCAGGCATATTACTATTCTACTGTCGAAGTAAAACATCTTGCTGTATCAGTTACTTCCCAATCATACATGCACTGCTTCCCGAGTAGTGCATCCTTCACTGGACCAAACAGATGGAATTCCGAAGGTGGAAGAGCCGAGCTGTAGCTGTCGGATGGATGAATAACAGTCAACTGAAGTTGTGCGAGAACCACATCGGGAGTAGGCAGACTTGTCTGAGGTCTTGTGTTATTATGGAGGAGGAGGAGTTCGTTTCCATTTTTCAGGCCACGAACACGCTGAAGTATTTTTTCACATTCCTGAGGGTAGCACAGCTGTGTGCGGCCACCCACCACACGAGAGATCGGGCGGGTTTGTTTGACCATTGTTGCGGTGATGATAGAAGTCCCGTCCAACGATTCACCGTGATTTTGTTCAACGACTGTTTCCGTAGGCATACTGCAAACGTCTCTGAGTAACTGCGATGCTCTAGTTTCCTACCACAAGAAATTCAATTTCAACGCGAACGAGGGGACCTTCTGGGTGGTGCATCGAGTTATGAGCTCCCACTTCGCCTGCTTATAGTGTGGATAGGCACCTATCACACCCTAAATTTGTAGGTGCCAAGGCGGTCTCGTTTTTGAAACATTGCCTGTTAAAATTTGCGCAGCCCTTTATATACAGAAAAGTTTCACTGTTCTGCAAGTGAGCGAGTAGCCGAGTGGCTGATATGCGGTCCTTCGGCGGACGTCTGGTGTTTGGTCAAAAAAATGATCGCCTTCCTCCTTCGGGTGGGGCCGCAAACAATAGAACCACGCACACTACTTCTCCCAGATAGGACATATTATCCCCGAACGAAGACAAACGCAGTGACTTGGATTCGAGGTTTGACTGTGCGTTATCTTTTCCGAGACGGCAGTAAGAATGTGCTTGACTTTTGGGCCTTACTACAGGAACATCACTCACAGCTTATGAGACATCCGAGATATCGAACATATTACGCAAATTTTTTAGGGAGTGCCTTGCTTGATCCCCCACCCAGTTGGGGTGTCCCGGGTAGGAGAACGTAATTATTGTCTCCAAGTATCAGAACAAGAAAGGACCAGGACAGTGGAGAGGATCCACAAACACACGTGAAGACGTACCCGACACCAACGCGAGGTGTGACGGGATTAGCGAGGTACGCGCCTAAAAGAGGAACGTAGAGCGTTATTGTTTGTAGTGCCAAAAGCAGGATATTTTATTTATTTTTTTTCACTATTATGTTAAAAAAAATCCACTTATTTACGTTTCCCAGAAACATTTTCTTTTATAAAGTCATCGTCTTATATATTAAAAAAAATGCTAGAAGCAGTTTATGTTTGTTATTGTAAAAAAAAATAAAAAAAATAAAAAAAAATAAAATAAAATGTTCTGCACTTTCGTACCGCAGGTCCCGTGTTCAATACCGCTCGGAATCAAATATTTTTATTTTTTCTTTTCACTTTTATTTATCTTGTATGTAAATATTCTTTATGTATTTGTATAGATGTATGACATTTAAGATAAATGTAAAAAAAAAAAGAGGTCCTTGGTTCAAATCTTCCCTTGAGTGAAAAATTTATTTTCGCTAAGTAAAAAAAAAAAAAAAAGTGGCAAGCGAGCGAGGCTCCCATCCAAGCGACCCTGGTTCGAGACCCGTCCATGCAACTTTCGTTTCCTTTTTCTTCCAAATGCCTGTTTAAAATTATAATTAATCATGAAAATTCCACAAGGAATTGATTAAAAAGAATTAAAAGACTCTATAAATCAAAATTACACATTGAATGTAAAATTTTGTTTCAATCTTTTGCGTTTTTTTTTATTTTACCAGGAAATTAACCGTAGTGTAATTTCTTGAGATATTTTAATATTTTTCAATTTTTTTCGTTGTATTTTTAATTTTGTCTCGTTGAAGTAGCGAATATTAAAAAAATACCAACGAATGAGGGATTAAATTATGTTCCGTTTAATGGAGAGTTAATCGATATTTCCTATATTTTGAATAGTATATTCCGACGGATGATACGAGTACTTGTTATAAAAACAATCAAAACATTTGTACTTTCGACACCACGAACATTGTACGAATGCACATTCATTTTCGTCGCAATTGCATCTGTATTTTCTCAAGTTCGCAGGAAACGCCACTGCATTGACGTTATGGAATACTGTTAAAATAAAAAAAAAACGGAAGAGACTGAAACAAAATTTGACATTCAATGTGTAATTTTGATTTACAGAGGCTTGTAATTCATTTTAATCAATTCCTTGCGGAATTTTCGTGATTAATTATAAATTAAAAAAAGGAAACGAAAGTTACATAGACGGGTCTCGAACCAGGGTCGCCTGGACGGGAGTCTCGCTCGCTTACCACCTTTTTTTTTTTTTTAGTAATCTCATTTTGTTCGTTATGCCGTAGCATCTTCTCGGGGCGGACGTCGTAAGATACCCGTTCGTTGTTGATCGATTAACTGAGTTTTTGTATTACTTAGGGCAGCTAACCCTCTGACCGAACACGCTGAGCTACAGTGCCGGCATGCTTTACGATTTCAATTGCGCAAACTTTAACAGTCAATGTTTGAAAACCGAAGGCGCATTGGCACCTACAATGTCAGGGTGAGATAGAAGCCTACACACACTATAAGCAGGTGAAGTGGGAGCTCATAACTCGATGCCACTCCCAGAAGGTCCCCTCGTAAGCTTGGAACGCAGCTGTGTCACAGACGCCATTTTGAAAGATATGTATAGCGCCGCCACCTGTAGGAACATCGTGAAAGTATGGGGGCAGAGGCAAGAACATTCCACGATGTCCCTCAACAGATTTAGCACTTCTACAACCGAAACTGGCCAAGAAAAAAAAATGTTCTGCATTACTTATTAAACGTCCAGTGTAATACGAAGATTTTGCATACCACTTCAAAAAATGTATTTACCTCAAATTTTTGGAGAAACTAGGAATTTTTGTTAGTAAGAGACAGCATCATGACCGTGTTCTTAGCGTGCAAAATGTGATTCAATCAGAACATTTCGAAACCTTCGAAGAAGTTATTTCCTGACAATTGAGTCCCTAACGAAAACTGTTGAGATCAGCAGTGGCTCTATGATCTACAGAACTTTGAGAACACACGGCACTCTCTGCAGGAGTGGCCGCTACAATGAATAGCGCAACAAGAGCTGTAGCCTAGAGAAAGTAACGTGCAACTAACTACTGGTAATCTGTGCCATCTAGAGATGACTTCACTATCATCCCACTTAAGCTATGCTACCTGTTATTTGTTTTACTGAAACACTTTCGCAAGGTACTGATTTTCTTTACTTAGGTTCTAGTTACGTTTTCCGTTTTATTACTTACTGTCCGAACTAAAATATAAACTAGAAGATGAAAAAGAGTGCAATATGTACTGTAAGTAGGCTGTTTATGTTTTCTTTATGTAAGTAGGCTGTTTATGTTTTCTCTATGTAAGTAGGCTGTTTATATTTTCTTATTAGCAACGTTACGTAGCGCTCTGTATGAAAATCACTGGCTGTGCTGTGTGCAGCCTGTGGCCAGTTTGCATTGTTGTCTGCCATTGTAGTGTTAGGCAGCGGCAGCTGGATGTGAACAGCGCGTAGCGTTGCGCAGTTGGAGGTGAGCCGCCAGCAGTGGTGGATGTGGGGAGAGAAATGGCGGAGTTTTGTAATTTGTCATGAACTGCTATATATATTATGACCATTAAGGTAAATACATTGTTTGTTCTCTATTAATATCTTTCATTTGCTAACTATCCCTATCAGTAGTTAGTGCCTTCCGTAGTTTGAATCTTTTATTTAGCTGGCAGTAGTGGTGCTCGCTGTATTGCAATAGTTCGAGTAATGAAGATTTTTGTGAGGTAAGTGATTTCTGAAAGGTATAGTTTAATGTTACTCAGGGCCATTCTTTTGCAGGGATCTTTGATAGTCAGATTGCGTTGCGCTAAAATTATTGTGTGTCAGTTTAAGCACAGTCGTGTATAAATTTTTCAAAGGGGACGTTTCAGTACCTTCTCCAACTTCATTCCATTTTCTTTTATCAAACTATATCAGTCCTCACAATGATTTTAGTAATCGTTGTTATTTTTTGAATCTTTTGTCAAATTCCAGCCAGTTTAAACCGGCAGAAGACGAATACGTGTTTGATATGGTACGTTGTTGTGGTCTTCAGTCCAAAGACTGGTTTGATGCAGCTCTCCATGCTACTCTATCCTGTGCAAGCCTCTTCATCTCCGAGTACCTACTGCAACCTACATTCTTCTGAATCTGTTTAGCGTATTCATATCTTGGTCTCCCTCTACGATTTTTACCCATCACGCTTCCCTCCAATACCACATTAGTGAGCCCTTAATTGCCTGAGAACGTGTCTTACCAACCGATTTCTTCTAGTCAAGTTGTGCCACAAATTCATGTTCTCCCAAATTCTATTCAGTGCCTTCTCATTAGCCACTAAAAGGTGATTTGTTATATACAAATTATGATGTTTTACTAAACTGTACTGTTAAATGAATTTCATTTTATTTACTCTGTATTAATACTTGTACGTTATGAATGCACCAACGGCCTCTAGGTTCACTTTGCGTCCTATACGAGTATACAACTGATTGAAACACGCATCGCACTATTATTTTTATATGTTATGACATTCTGTAGTGCAACAGAATAAGAAGTATATTGTGTTTTTACATACATTCTGCCACTTGTTTTTAATCACTTAGTGTAGTACTTCGTTTTATTTCTTTTTTTATAGTCCGAAGATTGCTACTGCATAGTCGAAGCTAATTTAATTTTCTCGCGAACTGGACACTTCAATAAAAATTATGCCCCCATATTCCTTAATGGTATCCATTAACGCCCTTTTTCCTATACTAGAAAACCTTTCCGTGAAAATCACGTTTAGGACGGCAGCTAGCTTATTTTCGAGTAGAAAAATTTTCTACACAGCAAAAATGCACGCTTGTAGAATCAATAAAACTGTTATAATGTATAGGCCCTACCACACCACATCCAACGATTTTATCTTCTTGGTTTCTATTTCTATTGAATTGTTTTTTGAAATGGATTTAATTTAGTTATTGTGCAGAAAGTTTCAAGAAGATTGTTACATGGTATCAAAACGGCGTACTTACCGTCCGCTCTCTCTCTAGATTCTTCCAGCCGTACACTTTTGCGTAATTACGTTACAGGTTTAACCACGCAGACATTCAAACTTCAGTATTTTACTAGAAAATGTTATATAAGGGACACGCTTATAATCCTTGCTTCCAGACAAATTACGGTTTCACAAGGCTTTACCAACTGTTGCTGAAATATTCCGTGAGGCTAATAAAATTCCCGTTGGCATGACGTTAATTTTCTGCTCACCCAGAGTCTCCATCCGGCTCAAATGCAACGGAGTCCTTATATAGAGTGATTGTAAGCCGGGGGGCGTAGTGCGAAACGCACGACAGCGGCGGCTCCACTTTAAAATGTGGCCCCCTCCCGGTTGCAACCCTTTAAAACGCCGCCCCCTCGACCTAAATAATTCAGCCGCCTTCTGTTTCCCTCCGCAACACCACAGACTTCACAGCCTACCACCGCCGTCCTCTTTCGGCTGCTTGCTTTTATATATTTATCCCTCCCAATCCTCCCTCCTACTTCGTCGACCTACTCTCCGTCCACTCCGTCTGGAATCATGGGCTCTCTGCCATCACTTACCGTCGGGCACTTCCTCGATACCCTTTGCTTCACTGCGGCAATTTGCAGAGGGCCTACTCGCAGAAACGGAAAGAGGATCGATACAGTTAACAGATTGTAACGTAATTTTCTTTGGTTAATTATTAAATGTTTTCGTTTCTCTCTTCCACGCCGCTAGAGGGAGTAGTAGGACTGAGTTGCGCTGTGACTGGTTCTTGCTCCTTGCTAAGATCATTTTTATTTTACTTAAACAATTTCTGAATATTTATTTCATCATAAAAATAGCACATATAAATTTTAAATACAATTACTTTTTCCAAACAAAAACTGTTACAGTATGGGAAAATTCACTGAAGAGCCAAGAAAAGTGGTTCACCTGCCTCATATCGTGTAGGGCCCCCGCGAGCACGCAAAAGTGCCGCAGCACGACGTGACTAATGTCTGAAGTGATACTGGAGGGAAATGACACCATGAATCCAGAACTTTGCAAAAACAGACATAATGTCTTATGGGATAACAGCAATCAGTGATTTTATAATGCTACTTAAAATCCGTCTTGATTGCAAATTTTTTTTATTATTCATATGACCGGTTTCGATTCATTCAGAACCATCTTCAGATCTGATATTTCAGCAACTTTCACATGCTACGTCACATCTAGCATGTGAAAGTTGCTGGATTTGGACGGGTTACTCCTGTAACTGAAATATCAGATCTGTAGATGGTTCTGAATGAACCGAAACAGGTCATATGAATAATAAAAAATAAAAATAAAAATATTGCAATCAAGACGGATTTTAAGTAACATTATAGAATCCAGAACTGTTGTCCATAAATCCGTAAGAGTACGAGGGGGTGGAGAACTCTTCTGAATAGCACGTTACAAGGCATACCACATGTGCTCAATAATGTTCATGTGTGGTGAGTTTGGTGGCCAGCGGAAGTGTTTGAACTCAGAATGGTGTTCCTGGAGTCACTCTTTAGCAATTCTGTAGGTGTGGGGTGTCTCTTTGTACTGCTGCAATTGCCCAAGTCCGTCGATATGCACATTGGACATGAATGGATGCAGGTGATCAAACAGGATGCTTACGTACGTGTCACTTGTCAGAGTCGTATCTAGACATACCAGGAGTCCCATATCACTCCAACTGCACACGCTCCACACCATTACAGAGCCTCCACCAGCTTGAACAGTTCCCTGCTGACATGGATTTATCAGGATGTCTCCATACCCATACACGTCCATCCGCTTGATACAATTCAAAACTAGACTCATCCAACCAGGCAACTTGTTTCTAGTCATCAACAGTCCAATGTTAGTGTTGACAGGCCCACACGACGTCTGAAGATTCGTGTCGTGCAGTCATCAAGGTACACGAGTGGGCCTTCAGCTTCGAAAGCCCCTATCGATGAAGTTCCGTTGAATTCTTCGCATGCTGATACTTGTTGATGGCCCAGCATTGAAATCTGCAGCAATTTGCGGAAGGTTGGCACTTCAGTCACGTTGAACGATTCTCTTCAGTCTTCATTGGTCCCGTTCATGCAGGATCTTTTACAAGCCGAAGCGATGTCGTGGATTTGACGGATAGTCTCATCGCCCGTCCCCGACTATAATAACACGTTCAAAGTGTTGTGACTTGGCAAGACAGCCAAGCCACTACGAGGAAGCCGAAAGGCACGCGTTTAAGCTCACGCACGCTGTCGTGAGGTCTGGAACAGTTATACGAGTTGAGTCTAGTAAAAAAGGTACGTAGCTTCTGGAATACTTAACTTTAATCCATAATTGGTGAACATCGGTCTGACGGTACATGCATCACAAGATAAATAGCAAATGATAATGGCGCCTTGCTAGGTCGTAGCAAATGACGTAGCTGAAGGCTATGCTAACTATCGTCTCGGCAAATAAGAGCGTAATTTGTCAGTGAACCATCGCTAGCAAAGTCGGCTGTACAACTGGGGCGAGTGCTAGGAAGTGTCTCTAGACCTGCCGTGTGGCGGCGCTCGGTCTGCAATCACTGACAGTGGCAACACGCGGGTCCGTCGTATACTAACGGACCGCGGCCGATTTAAAGGCTGCCATCTAGCAAGTGTGGTGTCTGGCGGTGACACCACACAAAGTCACTTAAATCTTCATAACTTGCCACTGTAGCAGGAGTAACGATATAACAAATGCCCCAGACACTTATTGTCTTATATACGCGTAACCGGCCGCAGCGCCATATTCTACCTATTCACATACCTCTGTATTTGAGTACGCATGCCTATACCAGTTTCATTGGTGTAAATCAGCCTCGTAGCTACTCACCAAGAAGAATTTACTCAACACCAAAGTGCTCACGTAACAGTATGAAATACAACTGTGAAAGCACGTGAAGTCTTAATGCTGTTCCGTTATAAAAAAGTGATTTAAAGTACATACAGATTAAAAGTTACACACAAAACCTTTGCAGAAGAAGCAAATTCTTCTTCAAATCTTTAAGAGAAATTTTGTAATAAAAATACAACTAAGCATCGCCAGCAACGCGACACTTAAATAACGAGTGGGCTGATTCCATAGAACACAACGAATAATAAAATCTGATCAAATCCAGTGGCCAAAAGTATACACATGTGAAAAAGTTAGGGAATCGAAAATTGACAGATAGGAAGCGCAGTTAGGAGCAAGTACTGATTTTACAATCTGTGCTTATCAGGCTGAATTCACCCAGCACAAACAGCAGCGTACACCACTTAATGTGACGTGAATGGGGTAAGAAATTGTTACCCCAGCTATGAGGTGGGTATGACATACCCGAAACTTTGATGACGTATTTTTAATACTATAATCGTATATTAAGTTTTTTTTAACAAAGTAAAATACTATGTTTAAGATATAAAACCTTTTGTTTTGAGTCAAATAATGAAGTATTTATATTTTCTTATACAGGGTTATTACAAATGATTGAAGCGATTTCACAGCTCTACAATAACTGTATTATTTGAGATATTTTCACAATGCTTTGCACACACGTACAAAAACTCAAAACGTTTTTTTAGGCATTCACAAATGTTCGATATGTGCCCCTTTAGTGATTCGGCAGACATCAAGCCGATAATCAAGTTCCTCCCACACTCGGCGTAGCATGTCCCCATCAATGAGTTCGAAAGCATCGTTGATGCGAGCTCGCAGTTCTGGCAGGAGGAGGTTTAAACACTGAATCTTTCACATAACCCCACAGAAAGAAATCGCATTGTGTTAAGTCGGGAGAGCGTGGAGACCATGACATGAATTGCTGATCATGATCTCCACCACGACCGATCCATCGGTTTTCCAATCTCCTGTTTAAGAAATACCGAACATCATGATGAAAGTGCGGTGGAGCACCATCCTGTTGAAAGATGAAGTCGGTGCTGTCGGTCTCCAGTTGTGGCATGAGCCAATTTTCCAGCATGTCCAGATACACGTGTTCAACCGTTTCTTCGCTCACTGCAGGCTGACCCGTTGATTTCCCCTTACAGAGGCATCCAGAAGCTTTAAACTGCGCATACAATCGCCGAATGGAGTTAGCAGTTGGTGGATCTTTGTTGAACTTCGTCCTGAAGTGTCGTTGCACTGTTATGACTGACTGATAGTGAGTGCATTTCAAGCACGACATACGCTTTCTCGGCTCCTGTCGCCATTTTGTCTCACTGCGCTCTCGAGCGCTCTGGCGGCAGAAACCTGAAGTGCGGCTTCAGCCGAACAAAACTTTATGAGTTTTTCTACGTGTCTGTAGTGTGTCGTGACCATATGTCAATGAATGGAGCTACAGTGAATTTATGAAATCGCTTCAATCATTTGTAATAGCCCCGTATAATATACAAGTTTCTGTAGTTTAACAATTTTTCATACAAAATTAGAAAAAAGTTACAGTTTCTTTGATTAATTAACGTAATGATATTGTCTTCTAATTACAAAAAAAGAAAATAAAAGGTCTTATGAGATCACTTAGCTCAGCACCAACATGACACCTACAAGTCAGCACATTCTCCACACATAAAAATCGCGTGCTCCTTACATCTTGGCTTCTCACACTTTGAACAACAATGTTTTGTTTTCTTGTCTTCTTTTTTTCAGTTAGTCACAACACCTGACGTATCTACCAGTCATTTTTTTCTGACTGGTGATGAAGTTTCTCCCAGTTGATCAGCGATCCTCTTTTGAATTTTCCTTGGAAGACTTACGTCTTTTCGTTTAATGCGAAGACTGTCATTTATGAGATTCAAATCTAAATTACGGATTAATTCTCGGGGCTTCATGCGTGTTTTGTCACGTTTGTTGTTCTGTAGACTGTTATGGCATTTATGGTAGCCATATTCAGTACACCTTAAAAAATTGTCATAGGCCAACAATTGTTGTTGCGGGCGACATCATAGCAGTAGTAGTAGAAGAAGGGTTTTGTGGGCGCACGACAGCAAGGTCTTCAGCGCCCGTTCAGTATCATAGTGAGACGGGGTCAAGAAAGAAATTCAGAACATTTACATCAAACGGAACATAAAACACGGGGAAAAATCACGGAAAAATATGTGCTCACCCACACCGAAGCGTGGGATGAAGCAGGGCGTCAGCAGTAAAACATGGACAACACAGGAAGAAAAAGGTAGAGGGAGCTAAAACAATGGAGCAGATCGAAGTGGCTGGCTGACGGCAAGGAAAAAAGGGGAGGAGTCAGCCACTCTGCAATACACTAAAACCGCCAGCCTAAAAGTTTAGGCCAGAGTCCAGACACATCACAAAACTTAAAAACCCTAGACACACAAGTCTCATCGTTAGCTAAAACACAGGGCAGATCCCCATCAACTTGTGCTTCTGCCCTTGCATCACGGTATAAAACGCAGTCTGTTAAAATGTGCCGGACAGAGATGTGCACACCACAAGCATCACAAAACGGAAGATCCTCCCGCCGTAATAAATAGCTATGAGTCAGACGACAGTGCCCGATCCGAAGACGTGTGAGCGCCACCTCTTCCCGCCTGAGCAGCCGGCAGGAGGAACGCCACGGCCGAGTGGTCGACTTTACCGACCGCAGTTTATTGGCCATCACTGCCAGCCATTCGTCCTCCCACAACTCCATGCACTTCCTGTGGAGTGCAGCGATGACTGACTGCAAGGGGATAGGACACTGGACCACATACTGCTCTCTGCAGGCCTCCTTGGCAGCCCGATCAGCCTGTTCATTGCCCCATATGCCGACACGACCAGGCACCCAGCAGAAGGATACCTCTTTGCCCCGCCATTGGAGCAAGTACAGTTGGTCATGTATCAGCTGGACCATCTCTTCAGTCGGGTACAGGTTCTGCAGTGACTGTACGGCACTAAGAGAATCGGAGCTGAGAAGAAATCGATCGCCCCGAACACGATGCATCTGCTCCAGTGCCGTCAGGATCGCGTGGAGCTCCGCTGCGAAAACGGTATATTCAGCAGGGAGGCGAATCCGGGTAACATGATCAGGGAACACCACAGAACAGCCAAGGAAAGTCTCCTGTTTGGTGCCATCAGTATAAATGACAGTGAAACCGTGATGCACATCTGAAATTGGAACGTAAAATCTGGTGTGCCATCTTTCTTAAAATTAGTCAAATCTAAAATAAGTTTGGGTCTCCGAAGAAGCCAAGGTGGAGATCTGCTCCAACCGCGACGTAAAACACGAAGACCAGCCATAGACATCGCACCGAGGCAATCCTGTGCGCGAATCCCATAGGGCTGCGTCGCACGTTGCCGGTTATGAAACAATCGTGCCAGAGGAGGCTGAGCAACGGTATGGTATGCAGGGGTGTATGGTGTGGACAAAGTTTTATACGCGTGGCGCACTGTAAGTAGCCGTCGCCGCATATGAAGTGACGGTTCGCCAGCCTCTGCACAGAGGCTGGGTATGGGGCTAGTTCGGAATGCCCCAGTGGCCAACCGAAGCCCTTCATGGTGCACAACGTCCAACATTTTTAAGTAAGAAGGCCTCGCAGACCCATACACCGTGCACCCATAATCGAGCCGAGACCGCACAAACGCCCTGTAAAACTGGAGCAGACAAGTCCTGTCAGCTCCCCATGTACTGTGGCTAAGACATTTTAAAATACTTAAAGCCTTAAGTGACCGCCGTATCAGGTCTTTAAGATAAGTGCCACTCAGTTCATCTGTGACATTGAAATCGGCCTTAGTTGCATTGTAATAAATAATTACTTCCGGTTTCCTTTTATCACGTGGGTGTCTTCGATCAGGATATGTTTCTTGATAGGCCAGCCGATGTGGCCGAGCGGTTCTTGGCGCTTCAGTCTGGAACCACGGGACCACTACGGTCTCAGGTTCGAATCCTGCCTCGGGCATGGTTGTGTGTGATGTCCTTAGGTTAGTTAGGTTTAAGTAGTTCTAAGTTCTAGGGTACTCATTACCTCAGATGTTAAGTCCCATCGTGCTCGGAGCCATTTGAACTATTCATTTCTTGGTACAAGCGTCCAGCATACCGTGCATTGCCATTACCCCTACCGTACATGAAAAGCACATCCGCATACTCTTCGTTACTGTACGGTTCCATTGTAACTACAGCACAGACACGTGGCACTCCTGAGACGCGATTGATACCCTTTGAGACTGTGTATTCTATCCGTCCCGTACGTTCTGCATGTATGGCTTGTTTCCAACTCCACCTCCCGGCAAAGTTTCATTGTGTAGACAGCGAACGTAGCACGGCGTCAAGTGCGCAAGGGGGAAACCGGACGATGCTACAAACAATGCCGTCAGTGGCGGCGTGGAACCATACAGTCGCGATTATCACGCTAGAGGCTCGTTCGCGGACCCGTGTTTACTGGGACATTTGTGCTTCTATTGTCGTGCACTTTCAGCCGTGTAAGTTTGCGCCGTCCTTTTTGATACACCCTATATATTTGAATCCAGTGCTATATTTCGCATATCAAGAGAGACATTGGGCGAATTTTCGTAGTACCGAGTATCAGCAACAAGAATCAAGTCGACACAGAACTTTAAATTAGCAATGGATTTTTCCTTGCACTTGCGAACTACTAATATTGGTTCCCTTTTGTAATGCTGACTATTGGATAGGACCAATTTAAAGTTAATTACGAAAACAGGTGTTCAAACATGATACCAATACGAGAACTGCGAAATCTGCTTTCACTATTAATAAAGGATAGAACGTAAAATACGTCGCAACAACTGCTTTTCGACTCATTTAGCTTAAATTTGTTGACATTTTTATTGACAAGCCACTGATCAGTTTTAGCAGGGCATTAGACGTTTGAGTGCACTTGTTTAATATACATGGCTAAGTATGTTGCAGAAGTCAATGTACAGGGTTATTACAAATGATTGAAGCGGTTTCACAGCTCTACAATAACTTTATTATTTGAGATATTTTCACAATGCTTTGCACACACATACAAAAACTCAAAAAGTTTTTTTAGGCATTCACAAATGTTCGATATGTGCCCCTTTAGTGATTCGGCAGACATCAAGCCGATAATCAAGTTCCTCCCACACTCGGCGCAGCATGTCCCCATCAATGAGTTCGAAAGCATCGTTGATGCGAGTTCGCAGTTCTGGCACGTTTCTTGGTAGAGGAGGTTTAAACACTGAATCTTTCACATAACCCCACAGAAAGAAATCGCATGGGGTTAAGTCGGGAGAGCGTGGAGGCCATGACATGAATTGCTGATCATGATCTCCACCACGACCCATCCATCGGTTTTCCAATCTCCTGTTTAAGAAATGCCGAACTTCATGATGGAAGTGCGGTGGAGCACCAACCTTTTGAAAGATGAAGTCGGCGCTGTCGGTCTCCAGTTGTGGCATGAGCCAATTTTCCAGCATGTCCAGATACACGTGTCCTGTAACGTTTTTTTCCCAGAAGAAAAAGGGGCCGTAAACTTTAAACCGTGAGATTGCACAAACCACGTTAACTTTTGGTGAATTGTGAATTTGCTGCACGAATGCGTGAGGATTCTCTACCGTCCATATTCGCACATTGTGTCTGTTCACTTCACCATTAAGAAAAAATGTTGCTTCATCACTGAAAACAAGTTTCGCACTGAACGCATCCTCTTCCATGAGCTGTTGCAACCGCGCCGAAAATTCAAAGCGTTTGACTTTGTCATCGGGTGTCAGGGCTTGTAGCAATTGTAAACGGTAACACGTCTGCTTTAGCCTTTTCCGTAAGATTTTCCAAACCGTCGGCTGTGGTACGTTTAGCTCCCTGCTTGCTTTATACGTCGACTTCCGCGAGCTACGCGTGAAACTTGCCCGCACGCGTTCAACCGTTTCTTCGCTCACTGCAGGCCGACCCGTTGATTTCCCCTTACAGAGGCATCCAGAAGCTTTAAGCTGCGCATACCATCGCCGAATGGAGTTAGCAGTTGGTGGATCTTTGTTGAACTTCGTCCTGAAGTGTCGTTGCACTGTTATGACTGACTGATGTGAGTGCATTTCAAGCACGACATACGCTTTCTCGGCTCCTGTCGCCATTTTGTCTCGCTGCGTTCTCGAGCGCTCTGGCGGCAGAAACCTGAAGTGCGGCTTCAGCCGAACAAAACTTTATGAGTTTTTCTACGTATCTGTAGTGTGTCGTGACCATATGTCAATGAATGGAGCTTCAGTGAATTTATGAAATCGCTTCGATCATTTGTAATAGCCCTGTATTAAAAATGGTTCAAATGGCTCTGAGCACTATGGGACTTAACATCTGAGGTCATCAATCCCCTAGAATTTAGAACTCCTTAAACCTACTAAAGGATATCACGCACATCCATGCCCGAGGCAGGTTTCGAACCTGCGACCGTTGCGGTCGCGCGGTTCCAGACTGAAGCGCCTAGAACCGCTTGGCCACTCCGGCCGGCTCAATGTATCACCAGGGGCGCAGTGGGCCCATAATGGCTGCCACTGGCAAGTTGGCCGTAGCTAGCAGTGCGAGGAGTCTGGTTGTGGACGGTCAGCGAGTTTCTACCAAGGCCAGTGCTCAGTAGTGAAAGGGGCACTTGCATATCACAGCATGCCGGATGTGCCGTGGTGGACGGTAACAACAAGGAAGAGGTGGTAAGGTATTATGGAACCAAACTGTTGAGGTCGTCGGTCCCTAAGCTTACACACTTCTTAACCTAACTTAAACTAACTTACGCTAAGGGCAACACACATACCCATGCCAAGGGAGGACTGGAACCATCGACCGGGGGAGCCGTACGAACCGTGACAAGACGCCTTACACCGCGCGGCTACAACACGCGGCAGGGAAAAGGGTGTTGGCCGGAGACCTGCGGTACGGCGAGATCGAGCGCAGTTTGCTTCAGTGCCATCTGGGTTTCAGATGCTGAACCAGAACCTGGAGGCAGCCGAATTGCCAGTGTGCGTGTGTTAGTATGCAAGACTGTTCTCTTGTGTTGCAGGCTCAAATGGTTCAAATGGCTCTGACCACTATGGGACTCAACTTATGAGGTCATCAGTCCCCTTTAACTTAGAACTACTTAAATCTAACTAACCTAAGGACATCACACACATCCATGCCTGAGGCAGGATTCGAACCTGCGACCGTAGCCGTCGCGCGGTTCCAGACTGTAGCGCCTACAACCGCTCGGCCACCTCGGCCGGCTGTTGTAACGGTGATTATTGAATATCGCTGATTATTGAATATCATTGTTGCCACACAAACCTTGCTGTCACAGTAGCTGGAGTTAAGGAAGAGGGGGGCAAGATGCAGTGTTGAGTTTATTGTTGCGCCAGATCAGAGGGAGATACACGTGTGCGAAGTTGGCTTAGGGTGCGTCACACCCGACCCCGTAGTCGATGTTACATTTTTCAGCCGTCAGCAAGTTAATGAGATTTTTATATATATATATATATACAGTTATTTATAGTATTCTTTGATTGATTTTTAGATTTTAGACGTCTTATGAACAACATGAACGTCCGCTACTAGAACTAATAGAAAAGTTTTAGAAAACTGTCTAAATGCTAGTTCCTGTGATTCAGTTAGTGAAGAGGAGATTAACAAAGTTACTCAAAGAAGTGAAGAAAAAAATAGTTCAAATGGCTCTAAGCACGATGGCCATCAGTCCCCTAGACTTAGGACTACTTAAACCTAACTAACCTAAGAACATCACGCACAACCATGTCCGAGGCAGGATTCGAACCTGCGACCGTAGGAGCAGCGCGGTTCCAAACTAAAGCGCCTAGAACCGCGCGAAGTTGGCTTAGGGTGCGTCACACCCGACCCCGTAGTCGATGTTACATTTTTCAGCCGTCAGCAAGTTAATGAGATTTTTATATATATATATATATATATATATATATATATATATATATATATATATATATATATATATATAGTTATTTATAGTATTCTTTGATTGATTTTTAGATTTTAGACGTCTTATGAACAACATGAACGTCCGCTACTAGAACTAATAGAAAAGTTTTAGAAAACTGTCTAAATGCTAGTTCCTGTGATTCAGTTAGTGAAGAGGAGATTAACAAAGTTACTCAAAGAAGTGAAGAAAAAAATGGTTCAAATGGCTCTAAGCACGATGGCCATCAGTCCCCTAGACTTAGGACTACTTAAACCTAACTAACCTAAGGACATCACGCACAACCATGTCCGAGGCAGGATTCGAACCTGCGACCGTAGGAGCAGCGCGGTTCCGAACTAAAGCGCCTATAACCGCTCGACCACAGCGGCCGGCAAAGAAGTGAAGAAAGTGATTCGCAGCAGGAGGGCATTTTGGATGATTCGGAAGAGCCAAAATCCGCGTTAGGGATCATCTGAGGGATGTGGATTCTTTGTACATCCTATGGCAGTACAAGATGGATGAAGCATTGTCCTAAGCAAAGCGTTCGTATTCGTTCAGAGAAATTTATTACCGATTCTCCAGACGTAAAAGGTGCTGACAAAATATGCCAAAACAGAGGCAGAACGTTGGAGTCATCTTAGAACAAACAGTGAGTACTATACTTACGCAGACAAATAATCAAATAAAGAATATCAAGTTAAAGTATCCAGAAAATGAAGATCAGTACCACATGAACGATGCAATTTTGGGCGATTTGAAGGCATTTATGGGACTTTTGTGTATAGCGGGCCTAAATCGCTCAAATAGACAAAACTTGAACGATCTGTCACGTACAGATGGCACTGGAGTTGCAATCTTTCGTGTTACAGTGTCACTGCAGAGGTTTTACTTTCTCCAAAATGGTTTGTGTTTCGATGATAAGAGTACCCGGGACGAGAGGAAATAGACTGACAATCTGCTGACAATCTGGTTGTTATAACCGGTATTTTGTTAAAAAATTCATCAACACCATATGCCGCCTGAGAACCTTACTGTTAATGAGACATTTTTATCTTTCCGAGGGGGATGTCCTTTCCATGTGTACATGCCAACAAACCAGCCAAATACGGCATAAAAATATATGCTAAAAACAACCACCAGGATGTTACCAGTTCAGTATTAAAGCATATGATAAAGGAAAACCGTTTAGTGGAGCCAATAATGGAAACCAAAAGGAATTTGACGTTTGATAAGTGGTTTACTAGCTACCCCCTTATGTTCCATCACTAGAAAGAACATTCATTGACTTCTGTCGACACAGTCCGTAGAAACAAGTTAAGTATATCTGATATATTAAAAAAAAAGGACAGAAATATATAGTTCTCGATTTAGGTTCCAAAACGACGATACATAGGTGTCCTACGTACCTGAAATAAATAAATTTGTGACGTCTATGTCATCTATACACCCCTACAAAACCTAGAGCAATTTTAATGGCCAGTATTGTATATGTACAACATAACTTCTGCACAATTTCAGTGCAGTAATGTGTTCATTGTAAATAAGTGTGTGTGTGTAAGTATAATCTAACTTCTGCACCATTTCAGTGCAGTAATGTGTTCATTGTAAGTAAGCATTATAGTAGTTCTATTACATGTTTATTACCTTATAAATAAAAGGCTTTTTTATTTTAAATTCAGTGCATTAGCGTTTGTAAAACGATTCTTCCGTATAGTGTTCATTTAAAAATGACGATCATTCTACTTGGGACCTGTGGAAGGTACATTTGCTTATTTGTTTTCAGTTGTAAATATGTGTTTTGTATTATTGTTTTCCTGACATGTTCTAAATCCTGGAGGACCTCCTCACTACGGATCAGTTGGAATGAAAGTAAACCTAATCTAATCTAATCAAATCATAGACGTAGGAGCTACGCGCCATGACTGCCTCCCTAAAGGATTGTGCATTGTTGGTATTGTTGGTAAAGCTCTTCTACATGAATTGCGACTGTGAGCCACTGGCCATGCAGAAGTTCCGCACACTGAAAGGTATGTAAAACAGTGTTGGTCTGATGTCTGCCAAGGTTCTGGAAAATTTTTGTATGAAATTCGAACAGACAGGTTCTTCTGAAGAGCAGAGTGGCAGAGGAAGGAAAACGTCTGATCTGACGTCGCTAGAAGCTGTGGTCACAGAATTGCGGGTCAGGTCGAGCGGTAGTGTGCAAACACACCTGTGACCACGATGCATACAATCCAGCGAAACATCCTGCGTTGCTGAACATACAAAATTACCCAAGTTCAACAGCTACTTCATTCAGAACTGCCGGTAAGACAAACGATTGCCCTAGGATTTCTTTCTCCCATGGACACTGAAAGGCCTCGAAAAATTCTGTGGACAGACGAAGCCCATTTCCATCTATAAGGACATGTAATTACGCAGAACTGCAACCCAAGGCCAACGGAAAACCCGCTCACACATCAAGAGGTACCGCTTCATCGAATAGATGGATCCTGTAGGTCAGGTTGGCGTACCGCCACTGGTAAACGCTATGAGAGTCTTTTGCGCACCAACGTCATTAAATAACTTTTTATTTTTTTCAAAATGAGCGGCCACAGTCAGACAGTACCGCCATTCGACTGTTGCTTATTTTAAATGTTACTTTTACGCCGGCCGTTTTGGCCGAGCGGTTCTAGGCGCTTCAGTCCGGAACCGCGCTGCTGCTACGATCGCATGTTCGAATCCTGCTTCAGGCGTGGATTTGTGTAATGTCATTAGGTTAGTTAGGTTTAAGTAGTTTTAAGTCATGGGGCTGATGACCTCAGAGTGCTCAGAGCCATTTGAACCATTTGTCACATTTACACTTACACGATCATATAAAGAAAAGTGTGTGTGAAATCTTATGGGACTTAACTACTAAGGTCACCAGTCTCTAAGTTTACACACTACTGAACCTAAATTATCGTAAGGAGAAACACACACACCCGTGCCCGAAGGAGGACTCGAACCTCCGCCGGGACCAGCCACACAGTCCATGTCTGCAGCGCCTAAGACCGCTCGGCTAATCCCGCGCGGCCACGATCATGATTTCGCTTTCAAAGTGCCATTATCAAGTGTTTTAAGTGTGCCATCTTAGGCACTGTGTAACACTTAAAACAGTTGTTAACGGCACTTTGAAGCCGAAATCATGATCGTGTAAGTGTAAATGTAACACTGCAAATAAACAACAGTCTAATGGCGATACTGACTTTAAAGAAACGTCACTAAAGCTCTTCAAAAGCGTGAATTTGTGGACAGGACCATTTTCATGCAAGATGGCGGCCCTCCGCACATTGCACTGCCTGTGAAGCAACTGCTGCAGAGACATTTTGGAAGTGCTAGAATTATCAGCCGCCATTTACCAGGTCGTCCAGATCACCTAATTGTAGTCCGTGTGAGATGAGGCTGCGGGGTTATTTAAAGATATTATGTTCCGTGCTCCGTTTACAAACGTAGTTCTATTAAAGACAGCTATTGCGCAACATATTCTGAACCCTGAAGCACTTCGATCTGTTGGGCAACAAGTTGTTCCTCCATTTCAGCTTGTGAACTAGTGGCAGAAATCTTTGGAGAACATATTGAGCGTATCTTGCGCGTGTCAAGGGATTTAAAATCCGATTCAGTTGATGCTTTAAGTGCGTATTTTGGCCTCGGGACAGTTAAAAATCGATGTCACTGTTGCTTCGTATGCGGTATTTCGTCTCAGGAGATTTAAAAACCGATTTTTCTCATCTGTGTCGTACGACCTTGCCGCTGTGGATGGGCTTACCTAATTGACAAATTAACAACGCCACAGCGGTTGGATGCCGAACTTGTCAGGTCATGCACATTGCACAGACGATTGGTTTAATCCTCGCAGTACCGGGGTCGGGGAAAGTATTACTTTTATTCCAACATTTTGCAAATATTGTAATTTAGTGATGTTCTTTATATTATTGAACTTTGAAAAAAGTTATAATACGAGGGTTGTCCAGAAAGTAAGTTCCGATCGGTCGCGAAATGGAAATCACAGTGAAACCCCGAAACGTTTTATTTGCAACAGTTAGGTACACCTTCCACCTACTTCCCTACATAGTCACCACTCCAACTTCGAGTTTTGTAGTAGTGTTGTATCAACTTTCCAATATCCTCGTCATAGAAAGCAGTCGCCTGTGCTTTCGGCCAGTTATCTGCACTGGTCTGCAGCTCGTTGTCTGAGGAAAAATTTTGTCTTCATAGCCAGCGGTTCTTGTGAGCAGAGATGAGACTCAGGGGGAGCCAATTACGGACTGTATTGTGGGTGATCAAACACTTGTCATCGGAAACGCTGCAGGAGCGTCTCCATTGCCCCTGCAGTGTGCGGTCGAGAATTGGCATGAAGAAGGTACTGCTCGACAGTTGTGTTATGTGGGCTGCATGACACAGGCGAAATCTCTAACCAGACCCTCATACTTGGCGGGAGGCGCAATTTCCTACGCATCTTTACGTGCTCACTGTTCACTCAAAACTGAAAAGAGCCACGCGACACGATCGACGGGCTTACTAGAGGCACTGCCCAACACATCTGCGTAAAGCTTTTCCAGTGCTTTCCATTTCGTGACCAATCGGAACTTACTTTCTGGACAACCCTCGAAGTAGATTCCGTCATGAGTTTGAACTATTCGGTAAAACGTAACTCAAAAACTTAAGTCTTACTTTATTTTGGAAAAGGAAGAAACCGCAAGACAGTTGCTTAATCCAACATCTTTTATTGCGTAAATGACATGTTTCGCAACACTTAAACTTTCATTGTCTTAAAGATCGAGCATCCATACCAACCGTTTCCCCGTTCTGCGCGTCGGGGAACATAACCAGATAAAGGAACTTTAAGTATTCCGAAACTGGTCGTTAAAAGATTGTGAATAAAGCAATTGTCCTGCGGTTTCTTCTCTTTTCAAAATGTACCTGTAGAGTTGCGGCTGATCCGTAAGAAGGACTCTTTGTTTAGTCTTAGCAGTTTATGTGACTTTTCACGTCAAATGTCATAATCATGTTTTCAAGCTCAGCACCCTTCTCACACATCTACACTATGTGATCAAAAGTATCCAGACACACCCAAAAAACATACTTCATAATGGGTGCATTGTGATGCCACCTACTTCCAGGTACTCCATATCACGACCACAGTAGTCACTACACATCGTGAGAGAGCAGAATGGGGCGCTCCGCGGAACGGAAGGACTTCGATGTGGCCAGGTGACTGGGTGTCACTTGTGTCATACGCCTGTAGGCGAGATTTCCACACTTCTAAACATCGCTAGGTCCACTGTTTCCGATGTGATAGTGAAGTGGAAACGGGAAGGGAGACGTACCGCACAAAAGCGTACACGCCGACCTCGTTTGTTGACTGACGGAGCCCGCCGACAGTTGAAAAGGGTTGTAACGTGTCAGGTGTCCGGATATTTTTGATCACATAGCGTACTTATTATTAAAAAGTATGTTGCGAGTAAAATTCGACATTAGTTAAGGGAATTTCTGTAATTTAAATTTTTGTGTGTTTATCATCATCCGGTCAAGAAAACTGACAATGGCTGTGATAACGGTGTGCTGACCACACGACCATCCATATCAGCATCCGGGGACAGTAGTAGATGGAGGATGACACGGCGGTCGGTCAGTACCGTTTGGGCTTCCTAGGCCTGTTCGGACGGAGAATGTTTATGATAAAGGACGCCTCCTCTTTGTGTACGCAACAAAGAAAAAATGGTTCAAATGGCTCTGAGCACTATGGGACTTAACATCTTAGGTCATCAGTCCCCTAGAACTTAGAACTACTTAAACCTAACTAACCTAAGGACATCACACACATCCATGCCCGAGGCATGATTCGAACCTGCCACCGTAGCAGTCCCGCGGTTCCGGACTGCAGCGCCTAGAACCGCAAGACCACCGCGGCCGGCAACAAAGAAAATGCTTTGTTATTGCTTATATTGTGCTAAAAGACATACGTCAGTACCCACTACGTGCCTCATAAATCAGTACTCATTTTAAAAAGTGCTTTTGTTAGTAAAAGTTACAATAGTCAACGAAATTTGTGATTTTTTGGTTTTATTTTGTCGGCAACAAGTACCTTCCCCCCCCCCCCCCCCCCCTACGTTAAGGCAGGCCGGGGTGGCCGAGCGGTTCTAGGTGCTTCAGTGTCGAACCGTGCGACCGCTACGGTCGCAGGTTCGAATCCATCCTCGGGCATGGATGTGTGTGATATCCTTAGGTTAGTTAGGTTTAAGTAGCTCTAAGTTCTAGGGGACTGATGACCTCAGCAGTTAAGTCCCATAGTGCTCAGAGCGATTTGAACCATTCTTTTTCTCCCCACGTTACGGAAAATAGGTTGGCACTGTAGGGGCATAGTATTGTAACTTGTCATTTGTAGCCGAACCCTTTACATTATGGCGCTTAAAGAGCCATCTAGTGTTAAAATCTCCGTTAATTTCTTTTTTTCATAATGTTTCTCCCATTTTTTGTAATATTCCGTTCAAATTTGATGCCATTTTAAACAGCGATCTTTTTGTAACACCGTTTTCGACCTGGAACTTTAATTATGACCACCATGTAACACAATTTGGTTGATTATTAATAAATTTTGTTTCATGAAAAGGAAAGCAATTAAATTATATCAGTAACTACCCAGTGTTCGATGCGAAATATTGGTGTGGAACGATGGACCGGAGCCGGAACAAAGACTGTACTAAATTAACGATGCCAAATTATGTACGAACACTTAATAAAGGGTGGCGGGGTGGTGCTGTACGTGCAACAGCAGTGGCGGCAGTGGTCGGGTGACCGCAAAACAACAGCAATGGAAGCTGCGGCGGCGCGGAAACCGCATTATGGACAGACCAGATTCCCGAAAATTCGTGCCTGCGCGGCTGAAATATTCACACCGCGCCGGGCAGTGATTTCTGTGTAGGAGCAGCGGTACGGCGACCCACACACGACGCCGGGGTCGACCGCTCCTCAAATATTCACGATCCCATGGCTGTCAGTCCGGTCCAGCCCCCGTGTCGATGGAACCCTTTTCGCCTCAGGTGAAGGCAAGAGAGACAGTGGACTGGAACTATGACGGCACTGGTTGTCGTGTTTATGAACCGCGGCCCCCAAACGCTAATGAAAGAAAACGGCAATATACAATGTCAAGTACTTACAAGGGAACCTCCCCATCGCACCCCCCACAGATTCAGTTACAAGTTGGCCTTGAAAAACTGAACACAGATCAATCGAGAAAACAAGAAGAAGTTGTGTGGAACCATGAAAAAAATAAGCAAAATATACAAACTGAGTAGTCCATGAGCAAGATAGGCAACATCAAGGATAATGTGAGCTCAGGAGCGCCGTGGTCCCGTGGTTAGCGTGAGCAGCTGCGGAACGAGAGGTCCTTGGTTCAAGTCTTCCCTCGAGTGAAAAGTTTATACTTTCTTTATTTTCGCGAAGTTATGATCTGTCCGTTCGTTCATTGACGTCTCTGTTCACTGTAACAGGTTTAGTGTCTGTGTTTTGCGACCGCACCGCAAAACCGTGCGATTAGTGGACGAAAGGAGACGAAAGGATGTGCCTCTCCAATGGGGACCGAAAACATTTTATCCCAAGGTCATAGGTCAACCGATTCCTCCACAGGAAAACACGTCTGATATATTCTATACTACACTGGTGACGGCATGTGCGTCACATGACAGGAATATGTTGTCGACCCACCTAACTTGTACACTTGGCGAATAGGTGAAAAGATTCTTCTACCTTGCCCGATTTAGCTTTTCTTGTGGATGTGATAATCACTCCCAAAAAGCGATGAAAACATAAGAGTTTGTCACATAAACTGCAACGAATGAATGCAACAGTTTCACAGTCGCACAGTTTTCCCTTTGCTGTGTCAAAACATACGTTTTTAACGTTTTCAAATTTTTCCGTGTGTGGACCGTCAAACCCTGCATATCTCCAAGCAAATCCGAACATGTCCTGGAATTTTGGAGAGCGAAGTTGATGATGTGTGAGTGCCTGACCTTTGATAATTGACACACGATCATGTAAACAATACTGCTCTGTGTACCTGCGCAGCTTCTCAAAACCAAAGAATCAGAGACACTAAACTTATTACAGTGCACAGAGACGTCAAAGAACGAACTTTGCGAAAATAAAGAAAGTAAACATTCCACTCGAGGGAAGACTTGAACCAAGGACCTCTCTTTCCGCAGCTCCTCACGCTAACCACGGAACCACGACGCTCCTGAGCTCACACTATACTTGATGTTGCATATCTTGCGCATGGACTACTCAGTTTGTATATTTTGCTTATTTTTTCATAGTTCCACACAACTTCTTCCTGTTTTCTCGATTGATCTGTGTTCAGTTTTTCAAGGCCTATCCACTGTGCCAACTTAGAACTAAATCTGAGGGGGGTGCGATGGGGAGATTCCCTTTTTAGATGATTCATTTCATTGTGACATGGTGCGGATCTACTCTGCCCATACTGACACGGCAGAAGCTGATCAGAATATGCCGATGTGGAGCTGTTGCTACGCTTGGTAATATCGTAGTGTTTTGCAATTGGGTTAGGAAACGTGGCACTTAATGCAGTACAAGAGTTTTAATATTTTGGCAGCAAAATGACTGACGATGGCAGAAGTAGAGAAGATATAAAATGCAGACTGTCAACGGCATTTCTGAAGAAGAGAAATTTATTAACATCGAATACAGTTTTAAGTATTAGGAAGTCGTTTCTGAAAGTGTTGGGAGTGTAGCCATGCATGGAAGTGAAATATGGACGATAGCCAGTTTAGACAAGCTCTCGAAGAATAATTTTGAAGATTAGGTAGGTGGATCATGTAACTAAGGAGGAGGTACTGAGGGGAACTGAGAAGAAAAGAAATTAGTGGCATAACCTGACTAGAAGAGGCGATCAGTTGATAGCACATATTCCGGGACATCAAGGGATCACTAGTTTAATACTGGAGGGAAGTGTGGGGGGTAAAAGTTGTAGAGGGATACCAACAGATGAATGGAGTAACCAGATTTAGAAGAGTGTAGGGTGCAGACTCGCCATGGCAAAAAAGGCATTTCTGCCAAGAGAAGTCCACTAATATCAAATACCGGCCTTAATTTGAGGAGGAAATTTCCGAGGATGTACGTCTGTAGTACAGCATTGTATGGTAGTGAAACATGGACTGTGGGAAAACCGGGACAGAAGAGAATCGAAGCATTTGAGATGTGGTGCTACAGACGAATGTTGAAAATTAGGTGGACTGATACGGTAAGGAATGAGGAGGTTCTACGCAGAATCGGAGATGAAAAGAATATGTGGAAAACACTGATAAGGAGAAGGGACATGATGATAGGACATCTGCTAAGACATGAGGGAATGACTCCCATGGTACTAGAGGGAGCTGTAGAGGGCAAAAACTGCAGAGGAAGACAGAGATTGGAATACGTCAAGCAAATAATTGAGGACGTAGGTTGCAAGTGCTACTCTGAGATGAAGAGGTTAGCACAGGAAAGGAATTTGTAGTGGGCCGCATCAAACCAGTCAGTAGACTGATGACAAAAAAAAGGGTGCAATAGTTATTCGGAGATGAAGAGGCCTGCACAGGATGGAGTTGCATAGAGAGCTGCATCAAACAAGTGTTGGGACTAAAGACCACAACAACAACAAGGTTATGCAATGTTTACTGTAGTTTTTGGCAACATATGTTTTATGGATCAAATCAAATTTGTATCACATGCATGGAAAAGTGTACATACGAGGGCTATCCAGGAGGTAGACTGTTTTGTTATTAAAAAAAATAGGAAAATTGTTGTATTCATTTGAAACCAACACTTGAGTACCGCATTTTAATGCGGTTTCTGTGGTATCCTGCCCACTCGTGTAGTATTGGCTGCTTAGGATGCTGCTTTCTCGGATAGATTTAAGCAAATCACATCAGTGGCTTTTAGTACGATAAAGTTGATTGACAATACTTAACCTGGCGTTTTTACAAAGAGTGGTCGCAAGCAATTGGCCACATGCAAATAGTCAATGTCCTTCACTGTATACAAGCAAATGATTCTGTTCACAAGTCAGGCCTCGCCTTCTGGCGCGGCTCCTATAGTGCGGCCGAGACTAGGCGGCTCGTCGCTTTTATTCTCTTCGTGTAGAGGCCGCTCCTGTCCTGTGGTGATTTCCTGGACAGCGTGATATCCTACTGGCTGACGCTGTCTTTGCTGTATCGTTCTTGATCTTCGTTCCGGCGCTTGTCGTTACGCTGGAACAGTTTCCACACTTCACACTTGTGGTAAGTAGGCTGTTTATGTTTTCTTATTGGCAACGTTACGTAGCGCTCTGTACGAAAATCACTGGCTGTGCTGTGTGCAGTCTGTGGCTAGTTTGCATTGTTGTCTGCCATTGTAGTGTTTGGCAGCGGCAGCTGGATGTGAACAGCGCGTAGCGTTGCGCAGTTGGAGGTGAGCCGCCAGCAGTGGTGGATGTGGGGAGAGAAATGGCGGAGTTTTGAAATTTGTAAAAATGAATGTCATGAGCTGCTGTATATATTATGACTTTCGATGACTATTAAGGTAAATACATTGTTTGTTCTCTGTTAAAATCTTTCTTTTGCTAACTATGCCTATCAGTAGTTAGTGTCTTGCGTAGTTTGAATCTTTTATTTAGCTGGCAGTAGTGGCGCTCGCTGTATTGCAGTAGTTCCAGTAACGAAGATTTTTGTGAGGTAAGTGATTTGTGAAAGGTATAGGTTAATGTTAGTCAGGGCCATTCTTTTGTAGGGATTATTGAAAGTCAGATTGCGTTGCGCTAAAAATATTGTGTGTCAGTTTAAGCACAGTCTTGTATAAATTGTTCTAAGGGGACGTTTCATATGTCGGCCCTTAGCCGAGGATACCTCACTGGAATCTTCTGATTTTTTCTTGTAGTTTGTGTAATTAGTACAGATTTGGTTTACTGCTATTACGTAATTGTAGAGAGAATTTCCTTTGTAGTTGTAGTTTTTCATTCTTGTACAGTAAAACAGTTGTGGCATGCAGGTAGATTTGCGCCAAGTATTTCGCAGCTGCGCTTGCAATTAACTAGATATTATTTTCAGTGCTATGTTAATGTGTTCCCCTATTTTGGCTCTTTAAATTGTGTTTTTCTGTGTTGTCTTGTGAAATATTGTGACAATAATGGCGTGTGAAAAACGTAACACTAGGCTCCAAAGTAAACTGAGAATTGACAGTGAAGAGAAAAGTAGTGTGTTAGCGCCACCATGTAATGAATTAACTAATGTTCAACATAGTAATTTGGTAATTGTGCATAGGGAAATGGAGCGGGCGGCAAACAATGGCGTAGGCAGTGAAACAATTGGTGAACAGGGAAGCATTATCGATCGATCGCTCGGCAACAGCTCGCCTCAGGAATCCGAAATGATAGGACACAATTTTGCAAATACTGTAGATTCAGGTTTTGCGTCCTCACCGTTTTCTCAAATAAGTCAAGATACATTTTCTGCTTGTCAAAATGTGAATGTTGCTGGTGCAAATGCACTGCCGAAAAGCGTAGAGGAACAGATTCCAGACACTAATGCATTGTTATTACAATTAATGCAACAAATGGGACTAAATCTTCAAAAGTTAGACACAATGGAACAGAATCTTCAAAAGTTAGACACAATGGAACAAAATCAGAGACAAACACAGCAACAGTTAGACACAATGGAACAACACCAGAGACAAACACTACAATGGCAGACAACAATGCAAACTAGCCACAGACTGCACACAGCACAGCCAGTGATTTTCGTATAGAGCGCTACGTAACGTTGCCAATAAGAAAACATAAACAGCCTACTTACACACTTACTGTAGCGGTGAACAAACTCCAGGATTGCATTGTTATCAAATTCTACCACCTGAAACACTGTCACGGATTGTGCCCCCCCCCCTCCCGCCCCGCACCCCCCCCTTCCTCCACCCCCCCGGAAGTTCCAAGTCGTCGTCAAAGCGTTGCAAGCAGGTTTCCACCGTTGGAAACAGATGGTACTTACTGGCTGCCACAATCGACCTGCACTTGAAAGTATCGAATGTTCCTCGAGTGCAACTTGCCCTGTTTGTGGTCGAGCGCGATGATGCAGTAACAAAGTTTTTGAGCTCACTTTTCTTCTTCGCCTATTCGAAATTACTCTTCGTACGTTTTCCAAAGTTTGACAATAAGTCGCACAGTTTATTATCGAACCATGCTCAAGAGAAACCAACAGGATGCACACTTTTTTCTGCCCAAGAAACAATCGCCATAATATTTCTTACAGGCAACGTTTGCAAGCATTTTCTTCTTTTTTTGAGGCAATTTGTGCGACCCCGATCCATAGACCGCAACCTGTTCTCACAGTTCACATGCTTGCCTGTGTCTTCTCTCCAGTTACCGTTGGAGCAAGTAATAAGTCGCTCTCTTGTTTTCGTAATAATCTAGAAATGTCAATATTTTGGTTTTCTGTCAAGGTTTTGGTACCCGTCCTGCACAAAATTTGTTACAGTCTAGCTTCTGTGCAACGACTGATGCAACAAACTTAGCGAAAATTGAGGAAAACTTGACTAGAGCTCCGCCAATGTGAATCGGGGATTTCCTGCAATCTTCTCACTGAGTTTTGTGAGCTCGGTCGTCTAGATCGCTCTTCATCCATCGAACGCTATTAAAATTAACGTATCTTTGGTGCACTCCACTTTCTGTGATGACCAAATCCGTATAAGCAATAACCCTCTGATCGCATTAGTCACTAAAACAAAACACTCAGAGATCTGAAAGGTAACCAGAATAAATAGTTAATGAATCATCCTCTCACACCCTTTTCTCTCTCTCTCTCTCTCTCTCTCTGTTTCACACACACACACACACACACACACACACACACACACACACACACAAATAAAAAAATACTTTCTCACAAATAACGACACATTTACACATAAAAAATACACACGCAAGCACACACACAAAACAAATGAAAAATATTAAACCACACACATAATACAAACAAAAGACGAAAGACACAGCGACAGTTGGCACCAAGCTAGTGTTGATCACAAAATGAGAAGTTCAGGTGATGTAAGTGATGTAACAACCATGGGTGGAAAAATTCTGGAAATCACCCAGCTGGTGCATGGGGAACACGTCTCCAGGACCACACATATGGGCCAACAGCACTGGAAATCTTAAGTAACACAGAACCATAATTTGACCTCCGAAATTTGTGCAACAAAAGTGAATTCTAACCTGAAAAACAAGAGAAAAACATTAAAAATGTAACATTGTAATACATTGCAACTAGTACGAAATACACTTACCTTATTTATAAAAATAAACATATACTACAGGGCACTGAAGATGTTTCACAAATGAAAGAGGCGAAAGGCGTATGATAATGAAGGAACTGTATTTCATTTAGTTGCGTAATCGGAACATACCTCAATGAAATCAGAGATTTCGTTGTTTATCTACGTTTCGCACAGGTACCGACAAATTTCAATCGGTTCATGTTTTTTTTGCCAAAAATACCAAATTACAGCTCGCGGGGTCTGCAATTGCGGCACACATTTAAAATTTTTTAATGCGAAATAATGGGAGATGACAAGAGTTACACGCTAGCACAGCTGTATGCCGACTGAATGGACACACGCTCAAAGAACAATACGGCTGTTATAGACCATCCTCTTGTTGCTGCAGACGAAAACGTAATCTACTCGTACTTTCTGGATATCCCTCGCACATCGGCCAACAGACATTTAGTAAATTATACAGGGTCTTACGCAATGACGTTTTAAAGTTTTGAAAAGTAGTAGAGGGTGAAATTACGAATGTTTCGATATCAGGAAGCTATGGCCGGAAATACGCATTAGTTTTTGTGCAGCGCTTTAAAGATCTCCCAGAAATCCTGCTCTAATATTCACTGAGAATCTCACCTGGTAACTTCGCGTACGAGAAAGCACGTGAATTTTAAGCACACGCGTGGTGGTTATAGAAACACTGTCTCATGTGTCCGGCTATTGATTCCTTATTTGGAAACGTTCCGAATTTCACCATCTGCTGTCTCCAAAATTTTTTAGTCATTCTGTAAAATACACGAAATTACAGGCCTATACTGTAATGAACTACATTTTTTTTCTTAGAAAATCTACACCATATTATTAAACGTATCTGGACACCCCCAAAAAACATACGTTTGTCGTATTAGGTACATTGTGCTGCTACCTGCTATCAGGTACTCCATATCAGCGACCTCAGTAGTCTTTAGACATCGTGAGAGAGGACAATGGGGTGCTTCGTGGAAATCATGGACTTCGAATTCGGTCAGGTGGATGGCTGTCGCTTGTGTCATACGTCTGTACGCGAGATTTCCGCACTCTTAAACATCCCTAGGTCAATTGTTTCCGATGTGAAGTGGAAACGTGAAGGGACAAGTACAGCACAAAAGCATACAGGCCGACCTCGTCTGTTGACTGACAGACACCGTCAACAGCTGAAGCGGGTCGTAAAGTCTAAGAGGTAGACATCTTTAAAAAAAATTGTTCAAATGGCTCAGAGCACTATGGGACTTAACATCTGTGGTCATCAGTCCCCTAGAACTTAGTACTACTTAAACCTAACCAACCTAAGGACATCACACACATCCATGCCCGAGGCAGGATTAGAACCTGCGATCGTAGCGGTCACGCGGTTCCAGACTGAAGCGCTTAGAACAGCACGGCCACACCAGCCGGCAGACATCTATCCGGACCATCACACAGGAATTTCAGACTGCATCAGGATCCAAGTACTATGACAGTTAGGCGGGAGGTGAGAAAACTTGGATTTCACGTTCGGATGGCTGCTCATAAGCCACACATCAGGCCGGTAAATGCCAAACGCCGCCTCGCTAGGTGTAAGGAGCGTAAAAGTTTAACGATTGAACAGTGGCAAAACGTTCTGTGGAGTGACGAATCACGGTAAACGATGTGGCAATCCGATGGCAGGCTGTGGGTGTGGCGAATGCCCGGTGAATGTTATCTGCTTACGTGTGTAGTGCTAACAGTAAAATTCGGAGGCGGTGGTGGTGCTTTCCATGGAGGGGGGTTGCACCTCCTATTTTTTTGAGTGTCAATATCACTGCACATGCCTTCATTGGTGTTTTAAGCACCTTCATCCTTCCCGCTGTTTAAGAGAAAATCAGAGATGGCGATTGCACCGTTCGACACGATCGAGCAATTGTTCATAATTCACGTCTTGTAGCGGAGTGTTTACACGGCAGTAACATCCCTTTAATGGACTGGCCTGCACAGAGTCCTGACCTGAATCCCGTAGGATACCTTTGAGATGTTTTGGAACTTTTACTTTGTGCCAGGTCACACCGACCGATACCTCTCCTCAGTGCAGCACTCCGTGAAGAATGGGATGCCATTCTTCAAGAAACCTTCCAACACCTGATTGAACGTATGCTTGCGAGAGTGGAAGCTGTAATCAAGGCTAAAGGTGAGCCAACACCATATTGAATTCCAGCATGACCGATGGAGGGCGCCAGGAACTTTTAAGTCATTTTCAACCAGGTGTCCGGATACTTTTGATCAGATAGTGTATGCTGTTCGTATACTAAGGTTCTTTAAGGAATCCCATGTATACAACAGCCTCACACTTCTGACTACTTCATGTGTTCTGCATTTCACGCTAAGCATATAAAACCTTTGTGGTTGAAGATGCAGAGTCCGAATTAAGTTTTATTATTTAACTTTCAGATTATTCACGCATTGCAAGTTTTTGAGACTCCTTGAAGATTATCTCTTCATATCTGCTGAACAACGTCTCGTGCAGTTACACTCCTGGAAATTGAAATAAGAACACCGTGAATTCATTGTCCCAGGAAGGGGAAACTTTATTGACCCATTCCTGGGGTCAGATACATCACATGATCACACTGACAGAACCACAGGCACATAGACACAGGCAACAGAGCATGCACAATGTCGGCACTAGTACAGTGTATATCCACCTTTCGCAGCAATGCAGGCTGCTATTCTCCCATGGAGACGATCGTAGAGATGCTGGATGTAGTCCTGTGGAACGGCTTGCCATGCCATTTCCACCTGGCGCCTCAGCTGGACCAGCGTTCGTGCTGGACGTGCAGACAGCGTAGGACGACGCTTCATCCAGTCCCAAACATGCTCAATGGGGGACAGATCCGGAGATCTTGCTGGCCAGGGTAGTTGACGTACACCTTCTAGAGCACGTTGGGTGGCACGGGATACATGCGGACGTGCATTGTCCTGTTGGAACAGCAAGTTCCCTTGCCGGTCTAGGAATGGTAGAACGATGGGTTCGATGACGGTTTGGATGTACCGTGCACTATTCAGTGTCCCCTCGACGATCACCAGTGGTGTACGGCCAGTGTAGGAGATCGCTCCCCACACCATGATGCCGGGTGTTGGCCCTGTGTGCCTCGGTCGTATGCAGTCCTGATTGTGGCGCTCACCTGCACGGCGCCAAACACGCATACGACCATCATTGGCACCAAGGTAGAAGCGACTCTCATCGCTGAAGACGACACGTCTCCATTCGTCCCTCCATTCACGCCTGTTGCGACACCACTGGAGGCGGGCTGCACGATGTTGGGGCGTGAGCGGAAGACGGCCTAACGGTGTGCGGGACCGTAGCCCAGCTTCATGGAGATGGTTGCGAATGGTCCTCGCCGATACCCCAGGAGCAACAGTGTCCCTAATTTGCTGGGAAGTGGCGGTGCGGTCCCCTACGGCACTGCGTAGGATCCTACGGTCTTGGCGTGCATCCGTGCGTCGCTGCGGTCCGGTCCCAGGTCGACGGGCACGTGCACCTTCCGCCGACCACTGGCGACAACATCGATGTACTGTGGAGACCTCACGCCCCACGTGTTGAGCAATTCGGCGGTACGTCCACCCGGCCTCCCGCATGCCCACTATACGCCCTCGCTCAAAGTCCGTCAACTGCACATACGGTTCACGTCCACGCTGTCGCGGCATGCTACCAGTGTTAAAGACTGCGATGGAGCTCCGTATGCCACGGCAAACTGGCTGACACTGACGGCGGCGGTGCACAAATGCTGCGCAGCTAGCGCCATTCGACGGCCAACACCGCGGTTCCTGGTGTGTCCGCTGTGCCGTGCGTGTGATCATTGCTTGTACAGCCCTCTCGCAGTGTCCGGAGCAAGTATGGTGGGTCTGACACACCGGTGTCAATGTGTTCTTTTTTCCATTTCCAGGAGTGTATATAATTTTGCAGGTCACTGTGGGTTGCATGTGTATCGAGTCTGCAAATGTGTTGTGAGTAGTGTCTGTAGTAAAGTAGTAACCAACTAAAACATCTTCCCTGATACTGAATTTGCAGTCGATGAATAGCGAAAATGCAGTAAACGTTAAGCTATTTTCCTTTATTTGTTTTGTATGGTGTGTCAGTGGGGAACAGTTTCTAGAAGTTTGTTGAGAGTTGTAAAGTGCTCTCATCATCAAACACTGGAAGAGCGAAGTCTGGGTACTTTGCGCGCCACGAATGAATCTCTTTCAAGACTAAAACACTCTTTCTAACGTCAATACATTTATTTCTATGCAGTCTCTCTCTTTCTCTCTCTCTTCAAAGAAAATTTATGCCAACACAAAGATTACGCAGTATTACATTACAATTTTCCTAACACTCTATTTCGCATAAACTCATTTATGACTTACAAATTTTACATATATCATAGAAAGAATTGATTTGAGAGATTTTTTAAAAATATTTTTTCTTATTTACCTCCCTCTAGTCCGAAGGGAGATTCTTCTGGAGTTTTTGTCCTGCGTAAAACAGCTTTGATTTGAATTTCGTGGTATTATGTCTGAGTTCTCTTTCGTTGTACCATCATTTTGTCGTGTTTCAAACACATTTCAATTTTGACCAGCACAGGTGTTCAAATAAACTGACCTAAAAAAATCTCAAAACATGGAAGAACAGTTAACGTACAGTAATGGAATTTGGAGAATACACTTAGTTAGATGACATATTTAAGTGTTTAACACTGTAAGATCATAGGTTAATGCGAGCGCGAGATCGGCTGTTGCAAATTTTAAATGCTGGTACTTTAATGAGCATTGTAACCAATGCTGAATGCAAGCATGCAGCCGTGCATGTATTGTGTTGCACAAGTGCAGGATGCCAGTTTCTTGGATGAACTTCCAAGCCTGTAGCACTTGGTTGGTCAGTACAGGGAGGTTTACCTCGATGTCTGGATGACGCTGCAGTTGTCGTCCGATGACGTCGCATACGTGCTCGACTGGAGACACATCTGGTGATCGAGGAGGCCAAGGCAATCTACAAAATCTGTTTTAGGACGTGCATTATCCTGTTGGAAAATTTCTCCTACGATGCTATTCATGAATGGCAGCACAACAGGTCGAATCATCAAATGGACGTGCAGCTATGCAGTCGGGGTGCGTGGGTGCCCATACGATAACTCCAGTCGTAGTATCTCCAATGTGTCGAACGAGAAATGGTTCAAATGGCTGTAAGCACTATGGGACTTAACATCTGAGGTCATCAGTCCCCTAGACTTAGAACTACACATAACTGACCTAAGGACAGCACACACATCGATGCCCGAGGCAGGATTCGAAGCTGCGAGCGTAGCAATAGCGCGGTTCCGGACTGAAGTGTGTAGAACCGCTCGGCCACAGTGGCCCGCTTGTGTCTAACGCACACAGGTTGCTTGCAGAGCTCCTACCCAACACACGACCATCACTGGCACCGAAACAGGATCAACTTTTATCAGAAAACACAGCAAACCTCCAAGCTACCCTCCAAAGAGCTCTCCCTTGACACAACTGAAATAGGGCGTGTGGCTCAGGGCTCTCCTTGAAGCCGCCGATTTGTAATATTTCGTTGTGTCACTGTCGTGCCAAGTGCTGCTCGTATTTCTGCTGCAAATGCAGTACGATGCGCCAGATCCAAAGCCGAACACGATTATCTCCCTTCTCGATATTGGCATATGGCAGTCCTGGGACCAATCTTCTTGCGACCATACATTCGCGCGACCACCGCTGATGGCAATGATTTACAGTGGCTACATTCCTGCCAAGTCTTTTTGCAGTATCGCAGAAGGAACATCCAGCTTCTTGTTGCCCTTTTTGACGACCTCGTTCAAACTCAGTGAGGTGTTGATACAGGCGTCTTTGACTCCTTAAAGGCATTGTTGACTGACATCAACGCACCAAGTCCAGATTCGAAGGTAACTGACTTTCATTAACGTTGCAACGAATATTTGGAGCAAACCTGATTTGGCTGGCTCTGAGCACTATGGGACTCAACTGCTGAGGTCATTAGTCCCCTAGAACTTAGAACTAGTTAAACCTAACTAACCTAAAGACATCACAAACATCCATGCCCGAGGCAGGAACCAAACCTGCGACCGTAGCGGCCTTGTGGTTCCAGACTGCAGCGCCTTTAACCGCACGGCCACTTCGGCCGGCCAAACCTGATTTGTATCCTCATAGTGGCACTACTAGCTCCAGTCTCAACTGACTGGCGCAAAATCTAAATAGACTATTTTTCAGACATAGAAACATGCCTACAAAATTTTGTTTATGTTGCCCAACCCCTTCTCGGTGTTGCGAAATTTTCTGTCGGAGTAGATGTATGCCTGGTAGTTGTAGTCTCTAAAGTGCTCTGAATGCCAGCCTTCATTTAAGGCTGGCTGTCAATTGCTCTCTTCTGCATTATGAATGCTGTGTTACTGTTGGTTTGGAGGTGCCTCCCTAGAAATCCATGCCATAATGTAACGTGAATCAATCAAGGCATGTTACGTCATTTAGAGAATCTCTGCTGAGTTGTGCTGATTGTATACTCTGTGCTTATTGCAGGTGTTTTCATCGACTATCACTCAAAGGAATTTTGTGTATGTGCTGTGCTCTCGTAATACAAATATTGTTAAATTATATTCTTTGTGTTGTTTCTTTTAGTCTGAAATTCATACAGTGCATTCTAAACTAGGATACAATGGGTGCAACAATACTGTTAACAAGGATTATATCCCCGTATGCAGGAAAGGAAACCAAGGAGGTATTTGTAAACAGAATTAAAGAACAAAGAGTAGCAATAAGGAACTTTGAGGCTTATCGATGTCATTGTTATTCTCTCGCGGACGGTAAAGGACTTGGGGAACCTGCCGAACGGAATGGATAGTGCGTTCAGATCTAATACACGTACATATATGAATACCTGTTTGTTTGTAAGCATTGTCAGTATTCCTATATCAGCCATCCGAAGGCTATGAAACTTTTGTAAGTTGCTGTGAGCTCACCTGTGAAGGTTACAGCGTGGCTAAAATTCGACTACAATCTTTAGGCGTAGGGTGTAAAGCGGGTGTCGTAGAAGCATAACTGAGGAACGCCTGGAACAATTTCAGTAAAATTATGTGTACCTGTAGGAAAATAATGTGGGGTAACGCAAATGGTAGAAGATGGGGATTACAAGACGTGACATGCCTAAATGTTCAATAACCACCGATACTTATATCAAATTCATGGTCTTCAGTATTGCTAGACTTATTATTGACCATCAGAATGATGTTCCACCACTAGAGTTGGGGATAGGGGCTGGGGGGTTGCAGAAACTGTGAGAAATTTGGACCAAACTGCTAAGGTCATTGATCCCTAGACTTACACACTACTTGCTCTTAAACTAACTTACGCTAAGGACAACGCACATACCCATGCCCGAGGGAGGGCTCGAATCTCCGACGGGGAGAGCCGTGCGAACCGTGGCAAAGTGCCTAAGACCGCGTGGCTACCCGGCGTGGCCAGTGAAAAATCAGAATGTCGGATAATACCTGAAGGTAGTTCTGCCAGAATCTTCACAAAAATCACTTGCTGTCTAGAAACGTTTAGTGTAACAGTAAGACATTTCAAGCATATGCACACCTGAAGGTTTTGTGTGAACAGGTGAGGCCAAAAAAGCATAATTCAGGAATGCAAGGAGCAGTTTCAACCAAACTTCATACGTGCATGTGATTCATTATCTGTAAATGTTATGAGGAAGGCTGGTCGCCAATACAGTCGGAGCTGGAGTCACTGTGAAAAGGGTTGGCATGTAGATATGTACGAAAACGACCTGTTGGTATTAATTTCCTTTTATTAGCTCAAAAATGGCTCTGAGCACTATGCGACTTAACTTCTGAGGACATCAGTTGCCTAGAACTTAGAACTAATTAAACCTAACGAATCTAAGGACATCCATGCCCGAGGCAGGATTCGAACCTGCGACCGTAGCGGTCGCTCGGTTCCAGTCTGTAGCGCCTAGAACCACACGGCCACTCCGGCCGGCCTTTTATTAGCTGGCCTGGAATACTTCGAAAGTATGAAGCGCAATTGTCCTCTCATCTGCAGCGTTCATCGTGTCAATCACATCTTGACAATAAGCACCCACAGCCTATTTCGAGGCCAAAGAACATCGCACATCCTCTCTGGAGTCGCATCGTGCAAGATAACGGAATATCCGTCACTTTCCAGCCTCAGCCCTTTTTCTCGACACGACAATTGGTTAGCAGAATTACAAGTTTCCTCAGAATTTAAATGAATAAGTAGGGCAAGACATGTGTACAGATTTATGTGAAGTATGTTAAATGCACCTGAAGTATGTATGTAAAATTCTCGTATACGTGACACATACGCACGTAGCGGAAGCCGTGGGCAAAAAGCTAGTGAAGTTATAAGATGGACATCAACAAAAGGATAACACGGTAAATTGAAAGTAGCCGAATTAAGTCAAGAGATGCTAAGGGTGTTGGATTAAGCAATGTGAGACTAAAAGACTAATGCTTTTTGTTGTGTATCACACGGGGCGTCGTTTACACGAATGTGAAATGAGACCTATGACTGTATTTGTGGAACCCCAGTCAGAAGAATCTCGCTGCTTACATCCGTTGAAGTAGTAAATAGAGGAGATGATGGCGTACAAAGTGGCCATTGGGTTCTGTGGGCTAAGAGCTGTACGCATGGCGAGGGAAATGCCTTCAGTTATTGAAACGTGAAGAATACGTTGCCTACAAGTCGCGCAAAATACTTCAATTTATTTATAATGAAAGGGAACTTCACAAGTCAAGACCGTTGGAAAAGCACTCTATTGGATGATCGGTTCCGACAGAGCTATTCTGTCATCTCCGGGTCTTACTCTTTAAAATTTTTATATTATCTAGCTCACAATCACAGTAGTAACTTTTACGAGGGCATACTGCTCTACTGTATGGTTAAATGATTATGATATGCACTTCTGTAAAGTGCTCTGGAGATAAAACAGTAACCCATTAAGATCTCCTGGCGGGGACTACTCAGGAGGATGTCACCATCAGGAGAAACAAAACTGGGGTTCTTTTGTAACAAAGATAGACACTAAGTCATTTCCTACGACGCTAGTACAACTAACACTGCAGATGAGGAAGAGAGTGAAGAAATGTATGAGGAGATGAAAGAAATTATTCAAATAGTCAAGAAGACGAAAGCTTAATTGTGATGCAGAACAGCAATTTGATAAGAGGAAAAGGAAAAGAAGGAAAAATAGTAGGTGAAACTGGATTGGAGCAAATGACTGAAAGAGGAAACGGAATGCTAGAACTTTGGACAGAGAATAAATTAATCATCACAGACACCTGGTTTAAGAATCGTGAAAGAAGGTGTCTACGTGGGCCGGCCGGGGTGGCCGAGCGGTTCTAGGCGCTACAGTCTGGAACCGCGCGACCGCTATGGTCGCAGGTTCGAATCCTGCCTCGGGCATGGATGTGCGTGATGTCCTTAGGTTACTTAGGTTTAAGTAGTTCTAAGTTCTAGGGGACTGATGACGTTAGAAGTTAAATCCCACAGTGCTCAGAGCCATTTGAACCATTTTTTTTTGTCTACGTGGAAGAGATGTAGAAACACCGGAAGGTTTCAGATTGATAGTAAGACTGATATTTCGGGTCGTGATTTTAAACTGTAAGATATTCCAGGGGCTGATGTTGGCTCTGACCAGAATTTATTGATTGTGAACTGTAGATTAAAACTGAAGAAATTGTAAAAAGATACCGGGGTTCCCGGGTTCGATTCCCGGCGGGGTCAGGGATTTTCTCTGCCTCGTGATGACTGGGTGTTGTGTGCGGCCCTTAGGTTAGTTAGGTTTAAGTAGTTCTAAGTTCTAGGGGACTGATGACCATAGATGTTGTCCCATAGTGCTCAGAGCCATTTGAACCATTTGTAAAATGATAGGACACTGAGGATATGGGATCTGGATAACTTGAAAGAACCTGAGGTTTTTGAAAGTTTCAGAGGGAACACTAGGCAATAGAAGACCAGAACAGGGAAAAAGAGCACAACAGTAGCTTTAAGAGATAAAATAGTGAATTCAGCAGGGGATCAAATAGGTAAAATGACCAGGAGCAGCAGAAGTCCTTGGACGACACAGGAGATATTCAATTTAATTGTTGAAAGGACAAAATTTAAAAATGTAGAAAGTGAAGCAGGTCACAGAGAATAAAAAAGTCTAAAACACGAACTGACAGAATGTGCAAAGTAGCTAAGCAGCTAAGCAGGAATGGAAACAGGAAAAATTTGTTTAGAAGCCTAAAATGGCTCAGAGCACTATGGGACTTGCGACGATATAGTGATCCTGCGACTTATCTCAGAAGATAGGTCAAGGAACTGTAAACCTAGGTTTATTCCATTTGTAGACTTACTGAAAGCTTTTGTCAGTGTTGACTGGAACACCCTCTTTGAAATTCTGAGGCTAGCAGAGGTAAAACACATGGAGCGAGAGGCTGTTTACAACTTGTATAGAAACTAAATGGTAGTTGTAAGTGTCGGGGGCAGGAATGGGAAGCAACGGTTGAGAAGGGAGTTGGACAGGGTGGTAGTCTGTCACCGATGTTATCCAGTCTGTACATTGAAGAAGCAACAAAGGAAAACAGAGAAAAATTTGGAGAGGGAATTAAACTTCATGGAGATGAAAGAAAAACTTTGATGTTGGCCGATGACATTATAGTTCTTTCAGAGACAACAAAGGGCTTGGAAAAGCAGTTGAATGGAATAAATGGTCTTTTGAAAGGAGGATAGAAGATGAACATCGGCAAAAGCAAAGCAAAGATAATGGAATGTAGTCGTATTAAACCAGGTAATGCTGAGGGGATCAGACTAGGAAACGAGGCTCAGAAAGTAGTACATGAGTTTTGCTGCTTAGGCAGCAAAGTAATAGATGATGGTCGAAGCAGAGAGGGGATAAAATGTAGTTTTCCAATGGAATGAAAAGCGTTTCTGAAGAAAAGACATTTGTCAACACCCTTTGGAGTGTCGCCATGTATGAAAACGAAACATGGACGATAAACAGTTTAGAAAAGAAGAGAATAGAAGATTCTGAAGTGTGGGTCTACAGAAGAATGCTGAAGATGGCATGAGTAAATCACGTAACTACTGAGGAGGTACTTAGACTTAATAAGAAAAGAAATTTCTTTCACAACCTAATTGGAAGAAAGGATCGGTTGATAGGACACATTCTCAGGACCACAACAACATTGTCCATAAGTGTTGCTCGTCGTTTTACTGATAGGCAAACTATTGTAAAAGTTTTAAAGCAAGAGATCCGATGACGACAGCATATCTGTCGAAACAGGTTATCCAATAAAATGCTATTTTAGCGATCTTGGCTTGAGAAGTTTTCCTCAAGTAGAATGAAGGCTTTCACGACCGGTTGACATGGCTGTTGATATACTTTCCGGGATGTGAGGTCGTGGTCCAAGAACTTTTCTGCTCCTTACGTTTCGTCCAGGACTGCGCTGGACTTCCTCAGAGGCGCTGCTCCGCTGAGTCTTGCAGCGCCTCTGAGGAAGTCCAGCGCAGTCCTGGACGAAACGTAAGGAGCAGAAAAGTTCTTGGACCACGACCTCACATCCCGGAATGTATATCAACATCCTTTTCCTCAAGTGTCATACACTGTAGATCTCCCTGAGTGTGGCAGTGTCAGTAACATATTTAGGAATATGTGGCTTTAACGTATTCTCCCTGGTCGATCCACTCAACGCATGAAGTCTGATCCGTTTGCTGTGCCGCTCCTCACAGTTATATTAATTTTTGTAGGTCTTAGTTACCCTGATTTAATCTTAGTGCTTAGTTTGTGTATTCATTTTGGAAAGTGAATGTGATTTATTTCTCTTTAATGAAATTTTGTTGAATGTGTGTATCTTTACCCTAAAATCTTACTTTAGTTACTGCAATTTCCGACATTGTATTAGGCGGTATACAGGTATTGTGTAAAGAGCGAAACGTCAAAGCACTGACTGAAACAATTGCTCCGTGGCGATACTTACAGCCATTCGTTACCACAGTGACCACCCATTTCTTTTAGTTATCAGTCGTCTGACTGGTTTGATGCGGCCAGTCATAAATTTCTCTCCTGTGCCAACCTCTTCATCTCAGAGTAGCACTTGCAACGTACGTCCTCAATTATTTGCTGGATGTATTCCAATCTCTTTCTTCCTCTACAGTTCTTGCGCTTTACAACTCCCTGTAGTACAACGGAAGACATTTCCTTTTGTCTTAACAGGTGTCTTATCATACTATCTCTTCTTCTTGTCAGTGTTTTTTACATATTCCTTTCTTCTCCGATTCTGAACTGCCTCATTCCTTACCTTATTAGTACACCTAATTTTCAATATCCACCCGGAGCACACATCTCAATTGCTTCAATTCTGTTCTGTTGTGGTTTTCCCAAAGCCCATGTTCCACTATCATACAATGCTGTGCTCTAAACGTATATCCTCAGAAATTTCTTTCTTATATTAAGACCTACCTTTGACACTAGTAGACTCTTGTGCTGCGACGCCCTTTTTGACAGCGCTCGCCTACTTTTGGTCTCCTCCTTGCTCCGTCAGTCGTTGGTTATTTTGCTACCAATGTGGCAGTATTCCTTAACTTCATCTACCTCTTGACCATCATTTCTAATGCCGGGTTTCTCGCTATTCTCATATCTACTACCTCTCATTACTTGCGTCTTTCTTCGATTTACTCTCAATCCATATTCTGGGCTCATTAGATTGTTCATCTACTCAGTAGACAACGTAATTCTTCTTTACTTTCACTCTGGTTAGCATTGTCATCAGTGAATCGTATCATTGATATCCTTTCAATTTTAATTCCACTCCTGAACCATTCTTTTGTTTCCATCATTGGTTCTTCGATTTACAGGGGGGGGGGGGGACGTTAAATACTAATCTCCTCCTCCACCTCGATTTACAGATTTAACAGCAGGAGCGAAAGACTACTTCCCTGACTTACACACCTTTCAATCCGAGCACGTTTTCCTTGCTGTCTACTCTTATTATTCCCTCTTGGCTCTTGTAAATATTGTATATTACCGGTTTCTCCCTATAGATTAGCCCTATTTTCTCAGAATTTTGAACATCTCGCACCATTTTACATTGTCGAACGCTTTTTCCAGGTCGACAAATTCTATGAATGTGTCTGGATTTTTCTTCCATCTTGCTTCCAGTATCAACCGCAACCTCATAATTGCCTCTCTGGTGCCTTTATCTTTCCTGAAGCCAAGCTGTCGTCGTCTAACACATCTTTAATTTTCTTTTCCATTCTCAGCAACAGGATGCATGAGATGTTAAGCTGATTGTGCTATACTTCTCGAAGTTGTCAGCTCTTACGGTCTTCGAAATTGTGTGATGGCATTTTTCCGAAACTCACGTTCTACAGTGACCTACAAGCGGGCATTAACGAAAGAGATGGAAAAAATAGTAAAAAATGAGGACCAATGGAAAGCAGCCGAAGAGAAGGAACGAAATAACAGGAAAATTGCAAAGAGCGGCAAAACCAATCTTAGAATAAGTCTTCTTGTACTGCGAAGAAAAATTTTCAAGGCAAGATGAGCAGCGCATTAAGTACCGTCTCCACTCTCTCTGGGCTCACGAACACTGTAGAGAAGTTAAGGGACGAAGTTCTACTGTTAGTTGTGAAATGCTTACCTCGTACCAGGTTTCATAATAGAATATATTTGGGTCATTGTTAAAACATTTTTATCCCTTATTTTTGATATTAAGTTAGGTGGGCACTTCTCTCGCTCACGTGTGTTAAGCGGCCATGTTGCTGCTGTGTGAAAAGTCTGTTGTTTAAAGTACTTCATTTAACCCTTAGGTAATGAAACCATTCGATATTATACTTCAGAGTTGCGGATTATAATGATACATTTATAAGAAATGATATGCATTACTAGTCAGCTTAAAAATAGGAATACCTTTGTCTGGCTCTCCTCTAGATCTTTCAGCATTCTTTTGATTAGGCACGAGATTATTCATTGTAATCTTTCTAGGTACAAAGAACATTAGCCCTTTTGCTGCTACGGACGAGCTCTTAGCAATCCGTGCTGAAGCGCTTTTGTTGTCGCTGTACAGCTCGGCGAATACTGGTGCCTGTCTGTGCCGAAAGCTGACTTCCCGGCCGATTTGAAATACTTATCATCAGATTTTTCAAAAACTGTCGGGTGAAAGAAACTAATTTTTGCAGATCTTGTGATCTAATATTTTCACTCGATGGAGAACTGAATTTCGTTTCCTTATCCGTCACACTGCGCTGCATCGAATTACGTAAAACATTGCACGAAATTTTAAAAAGTTCGCAGACGTAAAAATCAATTTCGTAGACTTACCGCATGGTTTATTTTGGCTCTTACACTGAAGTGAACGAAATATACCATATTTTAAGGACTATTAATGCACTTTTCTCTTAGGAAAATCGCCTCCAAAATCCAGATGCGTCTTATATTCGAAATAAATTTGGAAATTAGTGTTAAGATCTTATGGGACCAAACTGCCGATGCCATCGATCCCTAAGCTAACACACCACTTAATTTAACTTAAACTAACTTACGCTAAGGACAACACACACACCCATGCCCGAGGGAGGACTCGAACCGTAGACGGAGGGTGGGGGGGGGTGGGGGGTGGGGGGAGGGGAGTTGCCGAAATTAATATAAAAATGTCCAGTGTTTGATTTAAAATTCCCGCCAGTCTTAAGAAGGGCCATATATTCGTTGCCGCAGGAAACCTCTCTCTATCTGGCTACACTGAATTCAGCTGGCAGCAGCAGGGAGCCGAAACGACGAATATGAGTTGCAGGGTTTCACAAGCTTGCTAACACTGTTTCTCACTGAGCGAGGTGGCGCAGTGGTTAGCACACTGGACTCGCACTCGGGAGGACGATGGTTCAATCCCGCGACCGGCCATCCTGATTTAAGTTTTCCGTTCAAAAATGGTTCAAATGGCTCTGAGCACTATGCGACTTAACTTCTGAGGTCATCAGTCGCCTAGAACTTAGAACTAATTAAACCTAACTAGCCTAAGGACATCACACACATCCATGCCCGAGGCAGGATTCGAACCTGCGACCGTAGCGGTCACTCGGCTCCAGACTGTAGCGCCGAGAACCGCACGGCCACTCCGGCCGCCTATGTTTTCCGTGATTTCCCTAAATCACTTCAGGCAAATGAAGGGATGGTTCCTTTGAAAGGGCACGGCCGACTTCCTTCCCCCTCCTTCCCTAATCCGATGAGACCGAAGACCTCGATGTCTCGTCCCCTCTCCCAAACAACCCAAGCGAACACTGTGTGTCGCCCGCCCCGCCTTCATGAACCCAGGACACTGCTTAGGCGATGATGCGTCATTGCAGTCTACGGTGCCAGTGAACATATATTGAAAGTAATACGTATGTATGCGTGGCCATCTTCGGCAGCAGATATTAAAACCTGCCGGCCGTGGTGGCCGAGAAGTTCTAGGCCCTTCAGTCCGTAACCGCGCGGCTGCTGGGGTCGCAGGTTCGAATCCTTCCTAGGGCATGGCTGTGTGATGTCCTTAGGTTAGTTAGGTTTAAGTAGTTCTAAGTTCGAGGGGACTGATGACCACAGTTTTTAAGTCTCATAGTGCTCAGAGCCATTTGAACCATTTGTTAAAATCTGTTCATAAATGGTTCAAATGGCTCTGAGCATTATGCGACTTAACTTCTGAGGTCATCAGTCGCCTAGAACTTAGAACGTAACTAACCTAAGGGCATCACACACATCCATGCCCGAGGCAGGATTCGAACCTGAGACCGTAGCGTTCGCTCGGTTCGAGACTGTAGCGCCTAGAACCGCACGGACACTCCGGCCGGCTAAAATCTGTTGCAACAAGTTATCCGTCTTGAGGTGACTGCAATTAAATTAGAAATGGTTATACGAGACGCGTTTCGCTTTTACTTGTAAAGCATCTTCCGTCGTTATTCTGCAAATTGGGTACATAAGTTTGTACATTTTTCATTGTTATGGTTAAAACAGCGTTTTGTTTATAAACTTGGTGTGTAAGTTACTTACGGTGTTTCTTTACAAATGTAAAGACTGAATTTTTGACTGTCTTTGGTTAAAAACAGTGTTTTGTTTATAAAGTTGAATGCAAGTCGCTTGCGGTGTTTCTTTATATATGTTTCTAACCAAAAATAATTGAAAATGTAGAAACGTATGTACCCAATTTGCCGAATAGCGATGGAATAAATAAAAGCGAAACGATTCTTGTGTAATTTCTTTTAATTAAATTGCAATAAAGCTCAAGACAAATAACCTATTGTACGTGGATTGAAAGTGATTTGTGTTATCGGTAATAATGGAATATTTTTGTTAGTAGCTTGTCTCGTAATGACAAAAAATAAAAAGTACTCATAAGATGAGGGCTACAAATTGAAAGTAATAGCATATGCAGAAGGATATGAAAACAGAGCAGCTGAGGGGAGTTTCGGCCGTCGACCAACAGAAAAAGCCATTCGCGATTGGTGGGCTAGTGAAGAAGAACTCAAAAAATTGAGGATAAATAAATGTGCAAATAGAGGACTGAACGCAAAACGCCCAAAACTAGAAGATGGTTATTTTCAGGGATTTTATTTCGAGGGATTTTTAGAGCTCAGTCCGGTTTCATAAACTAAGAATTTTTTTTCGAGTCTGGCTCTGTAATCTAATAATCACAATGGTAGAAATCTTTTTTTTTTTAATTGCTTGAAAATTAAGGTGCGTAACTTAATCCGTTCGTCTCATATTCCGTAAAGTACCGTAGGTAAGATGTTGAGATAGTATTTCATATCCTTCTCGAGTTATTGGGTTTTGTATCCAAAGAACAGTGGCCGGTGTTGTGCCCATGCACGTCCTTGCGCATCAGGAATGATTTGGTCTTAACAATCGTCGTATTTCATAAACGATTCAAGACGTCGAAACCAGGTTTTTTTTTGCAACTGATAGCACGCCATGAGTCACATACGTTGCATGATAAACACAGGAAGCTTTATTATTCAACGAGATATGGAATTAGCTCGTCTGCAGCAGTTATACAGGGTGTCCGAAACGTCTTTCCCTGATTGCATAAATTGATAACTCAGGCTATACAAATATGAAACTTGTGTCGAATTGTTTACAACTACCTAAGTTTTTTTCTGGTTTAGGCGAGGTCATGGAGTGCACCAGAGGCAGTCCAAAGGTGAATGTTTGGTGCGCGCTATTGCACGATCGAATTATCGGGCCATTCTTCTTCGCTGAGGCTACCATCACATCTGCAGTGTATCTGGACACGTTGCAACTGTATGCTGTTCCTCAGCTGCTTCAGTATCACCCCAATGTCTTATTTCAGCAAGACGGTGCACCACCTCATTGGTGTTTGGACGTCTGTTCCTATCTCGATATGACCTTTCGTGGGCGATGTATTGGTCGTGATGGGCCAACGGTTTGGCCTCCACGCTCTCCTGACATAACCCCATTAGACTTCTTTTTATGCGGTTATGTCAAGAACGAGGTCTACTGAACACATGTACCAGATCTTGAAACCCTGCGGCAACGGATAACCACAGTCGTTGAATCGATCTCTCCAGTGATGTTGGCTAATGTGTGGACGGAGATTGAATATCGCCTAGATGTGCTGCGTACTACCAAGGGGCCGGCCGGTATGGCCGTGCGGTTAAAGGCGCTTCAGTCTGGAACTGCGTGACCGCTACGATCGCAGGTTCGAATCCTGCCTTGGGCATGGATGTGTGTGATGTCCTCAGGTTAGTTAGGTTTAATTAGTTCTAAGTTCTAGGCGACTGATGACCTCAGAAGTTAAGTCGCATAGTGCTCAGAGCCATTTGAACCATTATTTTACTACCAAGGGTGCTCATGTGGAAGTTCATTGATGTGTGAAAAAGCTTTGCTAGTTTGTAAACAATTATACACCAGTTTTATATTTGTATCTTACTTCTAGCCTTAGTTATCAATTTATGTAATCAGGGAAAGACTGTAAGTAGGCTGTTTATATTTTCTTATTGGCAACGTTACCTAGCGCTCTGTATGAAAATCACTGGCTGTGCTGTGTGCAGTCTGTGGCTAGTTAGCATTCTGTTTATATTTTCTTATTGGCAACGTTACGTAGCGCTCTGTATGAAAATCACTGGCTGTGCTGTGTGCAGTCTGTGGCTAGTTTGCATTGTAGTCTGCCATTGTAGTGTTGGGCAGCGGCAGCTGGATGTTAACAGCGCGTAGCGTTGCGCAGTTGGAGGTGAGCCGCCAGCAGTGGTGGATGTGGGGAGAGAGATGGCGGAGTTTTGAAATTTGTAATACAGGTGGGCTTGAACTGCTATATATATTATGATTATTAAGGTAAATACATTGTTTGTTCTCTATTAAAATCTTTCATTTGCTAACTATGCCTATCAGTATTTAGTGCCTTCTGTAGTTTGAATCTTTTATTTAGCTGGCAATAGTGGCGCTCGCTGTATTGCAGTAGTTCGAGTAATGAAGATTTTTGTGAGGTAAGTTATTTGTGAAAGGTATAGTTTAATGTTAGTCATGGCCATTCTTTTGTAGGGATTTTTGAAAGTAAGATTGCGTTGCGCTAAAAATATTGTGTGTCAGTTTAAGCACAGTCTTGTATAAAATTTTCATAAGGGGATGTTTCAAGACTTTTCGGACACCCTGTAGATCGGCAGCTCAGGACATGTTCAGACGTCATAGCACTGTAGGTAAACTCAAGAGCCTGCTCTTCTACAACACCTGGCACACGGCGTAGCAGGTCTCGTATACACACCGGCAGCAACGGAAAGGTTAGGTAAGGCGCCCAGTGATCACCGACAGAACGGTTCCGGTCAAGTTACAGTGTGACTGAGTCTGGCAGAACGGCATGAAACGACAACGAGGCGACAGCGGAGGTTGCTATTGGGCCATGGACGAGGCGGCGTGCGTGACTCGGCGTCCAGTTTCTGGCCGGTGCACGCGACCAGTGTCCTGTACTTGTAGCGCGCTTATTCTGTGTGTAGCGAGCGCCTAGGCAGCAAATTAAATTCTGAATTATGAACGAGTGACGCAGCCGACGCGCCCTCTGCCGGCGGATCCCGCAGCCTTAACGTGCAGACCGCGCCGCGCTGCTGGTTTATACAGGCAGGATGCCGAATCGTTGCGCCGGCGGAACCGAGGAAACGGCTCCACCAGCTGTGACGTGGCTACGGACGTCAGATTCCAACAACAGCGCCAACACTGGAATGTGGATGTAGTAGCTACCACCTGTCGCCTACGATATTTTTATGTATTCGCCAGAAGTGCCAAGTGACTGGAAAACGCACGGGTGACCCTAGTCACTAGCACACTGGCGGGAAAAAACACACCAAAAAAATAATTAATGTAGAGTAACGAAATTTCACGAATAGATTTGTCTAGGTAATTAACACTACTAGCCATTAAAATTGCGACACCACGAAGATGACGTGCTACAGACGCGAAATTTAACCGACAGGAAGACGATGCTGTGATATGCAAATGATTAGCTTTCAACAGAATTCGCACAGGGTTGGCGCCGGTGGCAAAACCTACAACGTGCTGACATGAGGAAAGTTTCCAACCGATTTCTCATACACAAACAGCAGTTGACCACCGTTGCTTGGTGAAACGTTGTTGTGATGCCTCGTGTAAGGAGATGAAATGCGTACCATCACGTTTACGACATTGATAAAGGTCGGATTGTTGCCTATCGCGATTGCGTTTATCGTATCGCGACATTGCTGCTCGCAATGATGACTGTTAGCAGAATGAGGAAACGGTGAGTGCAGAAGGGCAATACGGAAAGCCGTGCTGGATCCCAACGGCCTCGTATCACTAGCAGTCGAGATGACAGGCATTTTATCCGCATGGCTGTAACGGATCGTGCAGCCACGTCTCGATCCCTGAGTCAACAGATGGGGACGTTTGCAAGACAACAACCATCTGCACGAACAGTTCGACGACGTTTGCAGCAGCTTGCACTATCAGCTCGGAGACCATGGCTGCGGCTACCCTTGATGCTGCATCACAGACAGGAGCGCCTGCGATGGTGAACTCAACGATGAAACTGGGTGCACGAATGGCAAAACCTCATTAATTCAGATGAAGCATCATGTGGTCGCATCCGTGTTTGGCTAACCGTGGTGAACGCACATTGGAAGCGTGTATTCGTCATCGCCATACTGGCGTATCACCCGGCGTGATGGTATGGGGTGCAATTGGTTACACGTCTCGGTCACCTCTTGTTCGCATTGACGGAACTTTGAACAGTGAGCGCTACATTTCAGACGTATTACGACCCGTGGCTCTACTCTTCATTCGATCCCTGCGAAACCCTACGTTTCAGCAGGATAATGCACGACCGCATGTTGCAAGTCCTGTACGGGCCTTTCTGGTTACAGAAAATGTTCGACTGCTGCCCTGGCCAGCACATTCTCCAGATCTCTCACCAACTGAAAACGTCTGGTGAATGGTGGCCGACCAGCTGGTTCGTCACAATACGCCAGTCACTACTCTTGATGCACTGTGGTATGGTGTTGAACCTGCTTCTGCAGCTGTACCTGTACACGCCATCCAAGCTCTGTTTGACTCAATGCCCAGGCGAATCAAGGCCGTTATTACGGCCAGATGTGGTTGTTCTGCGTATAGATTTCTCAGGATCTATGCACCCAAATTGAGTGAAAATGTAATCGCATGTCAGTTCTAGTATAATATATTTGTCCAATGAATACCCATTTATCATCTGCATTTCTTCTTGGTGCAGCAATTTTAATAGCCAGTAGCATATATTCGCCACAAGTGCCAAGTGAATGGAAAACGCACGGGTGACTAGTCTTTTGTACACTGGTGGTAAAAGAAAAGTAACAAATGTAGAGTAACGAAATTTCACGAATAGATTTGTCTAGGCAATGTAATTAAATGACTAACATTGAAAATTAACAGTTTAATGTAAGAACGAGACTATGTATTGAAAATCTGAAACAGTGGCTCATTAACAACATGTGTAGCCACCAGAATGTTGAATGCATGCATGTAATGTGCATGTCTTCTGTTGTATAAATGCCAGGTGTCAGTTTGTGGGCTTGACATTCATGCGTGTTACACTTTGTCGATCAATACAGGGACGGTTAACGCTGTTCGTGGATGACGCTGGAGTTGTCGTCCAGCGATGTCCCATATACGAGGTGCGGCTAGAAAAAAACCGGACTGATGCTGGAAAAAACATTTATTTACAATTATTTACAATTTCATGTTATCTCCTTCAATGTACTCTCCTCCTCGGTCTCTACACCGCTCCATACGAATTTTCCAGTGTTCATAGCAATGCTGCAGATCATTTTCGGTAAGTCCATACATTACTTCCGTCGCTTTTTCTTTCACTGCTCCAACAGTCTCAAATCTACTTCCTTTCAAAGCTGACTTGACTTTAGGGAAAAGAAAAAAGTCACAGGGGGCCAAATCAGGTGAGTAGGGTGGATGATCTAAGATGGGAATGTTGTGTTTTGCCAAAAACGTCTTCACTGGCAACGCACTGTGAGCTGGGGCATTGTCTTGGTGAAGGATCCATGACTCTTTTCTCCACAAATCGTTCCGTTTTCTCCGTACTCGCTCACGTAGGGCAGCCAGGACGCTAATGTAGTAATGCTGATTCACTGTTTGTCCCTCTGGTACCCAATTAATGTGCACAATCCCTTTGATGTCAAAACAAAAAGCAATCATCATTGCCTTGAATTTCGATTTTGACATTCGTGCTTTTTTTGTCTTGGAGAACCAGGAGTTTTCCAATGCATCGACTGGCGTTTAGTTTCGGGATCGTAAGTAAAAAACCGCGATTCATCGCAAGTAATAACATTTTGTAAGAAGATGGGATCACTTTCAATGTTTTCCAGGATGTCAGAACAAATCATTCTTCGGCGTTCCTTCTGTTCAATTGTGAGACACTTTGGAACCATTTTTGAACACACTTTGTTCATGTTGAAACTTTCATGAAGAATCTGCCTGACACTTTCCTTGTCAACTCCCGTTAACTCTCAACTGGCCTTTCTTCTAATCAACACGCGGCGATCACTGACACCAAGGCAGAACCAGCTTTCATCAGAAATCACAACAGACCTCCAGTCTGCACTCAAATGAGCTCTCACGTGACACTACTACAGTCGCAAATGGGCGTGGTTTGTGGTTAGTGGAATACACACTACAGGGTGTTTGGCTCGGACCGGTTCTCTAACAAGGGAACATCCCCATCGCACCCCCCTCAGATTTAGTTATAAGTTGGCACAGTGGATAGGCCTTGAAAAACTGCTCTGATTGTTAAACGGCGATCTTGTCGAACAAGTTTACCGATTTTTTCAATGTTTGCATCAGTTTTTGCTGACAATGGTCTGCCAGTGGGAGTGTCATCACTGGTGTCTTCGCGGCCATCTTTAAATCGTTTAAACCACTCAAACACTTGTGTTCGCGATAAACAATCATCGCCGTACACTTGTTGTAACATTACAAACGTTTCACTTGCAGATTTTCCTAGTTTAAAACAAAATTTGATGTTAACACGCTGTTCTTTCTGTACACTCAACATTTTCCGACGCACAGACAAAACGTCAACTACTTAAAACAGACGCCACGGGCAGACTGAGTGCAGGAGGCAGATGAAACTCGAGCAGTAGGCGGAGCGAGAGTCACGTGACAGGCCACGCGACTTTCAGCCTTATTGCATTCGTTTTATTGTTTCACCAGTACTAGTCCGGTTTTTTTCTAGCCACACCTCGTATACTCCATTTGAGACAACATCTGGTGATGGAGTAGGCCAAGACGACATGTCGACACTATATGCAGCATGTTGGGTTACAACAGCAGTATCTAGACCAGCGTTATCCTGTTGGAAAGCATCTCTGCATTACTGTTCATGAATGGCCCCAAAACAGGTCGAATCACCAGAATGACGTACAGTTTTGCAGACGGGGTGCATGGGGTAACCATTGCTCCTGTACTCGTACGAAATCGCCTCCCAGACTGTAACTCCAGGTGTAGGTCCAATGTATCTAGCACGCAGACAGTTTGGCTACCGGCCCTCAAGTGGCCTTTCTTCTAATCAATACAGGGCGACCACTGACACCAAGGCAGAACCAGCTTTCGTCAGAAATCACAACAGACCTCTAGTCTGCACTCAAATGAGCTCTCACGTGACACCACTACAGTCGCAAATGGCCGTGGTTTGTGGTTAGTGGAATACACACTACAGGGTGTTTGGCTCGGACCGGTTCTCTAACAAGGGAACATCCCCATCGCACCCCCCTCAGATTTAGTTATAAGTTGGCACAGTGGATAGGCCTTGAAAAACTGAACATAGATCAATCGAGAAAACAGGAAGAAGTTGTGTGGAACTATGAAAAAATAAACAAAATATACAAACTGAGTAGTCCATGGGCAAGATAGGCAATATCAAGGACAGTGTGAGCTCAGGAGCGCCGTGGTCCCGTGGTTAGCGTGAGCAGCTGCCGAGTGAGAGGTCTTTCGTTCAAATCTTCCCCCGACTGAAAAATTTACTTTCTTTATTTTCGCAAAGTTATGATCTGTCAGTTCGTTCATTGACGTCTCTGTTCACTGTAATAAGTTTAGTGTCTGTGTTTTGTGACCGCACCGCAAAACCGTGCGATTAGTTGACGAACGGACGAGCCTCTCCAATGGGAACCGAAAACATTTGATGGCAAGGTCATAGGTCAACCGATTCCTCCACAGGAAAACACGTCTGATATATTCTATACGACACTGGTGACAGCATGTGCGTCACATGACAGGAATATGTTGTCGACCCACCTGGCGAATGTGTAAAAAAATTCTTCCACCTTGCCCGATTTAGGTTATCTTGTGGATGTGATAATCACCCCCAAAAAAGTGATGAAAACATGAGAGTTTGTCACATAAACTGAAAATAAAAAGTTAAACTTTTCACTCGAGGGAAGACTTGAACCAAGGACCTCTCGTGTCGCAGCTACTCACGCTAAGCACGGGACCACGGCGCCACTGAACTCATCTCTCCTTGATATTGCATATCTTGCACATCGACTACTCAGTTTGTATATTCTGCTTATTTTTTCATAGTTCCACATAACTTCTTCCTGTTTTCTCGATCGATCTGTGTTCAGTTTTTCAAGGCCTATCGACTGTGCCAACTTATAACTAAATCTGTTGGGGGGGGGGGGGGGTGCGATGGGGAGGTTCCCTTGTAAGTGACGGATTGTTGATCCCTGGGCCCGGATTCGATTCCCGGCTGGGTCGGGAAATTTTCTCCACCCAAGTACTGGGTGTTGTGCTGTCATCATCATCATCCTTTCATCCTCATCGACTGCAGGTCGCCGAAGTGGTGTCAAATTGAAAGACCGTCAACTGGCGAATGGTCTGCCCGACGGGGGATCCCAGCCATATGATAAAAAAAATAAAATAAAAATTTAAGTAAGCGATTTGTAACAGTTCGTTTGGTCACCGTGGTGCCAACTCCTGCTTAAATTTGTGCTGCAGATGGGGGACGATGCGCCACAGCCCATACGCCGAACCCGACGGTCATTCTTCTCAGTCGTGTTGCGACCGTACATTCCCATGGTCACTGCTGTAACCAGTCATGTGCAGTAGCTGAATTCTTGGCAGATGTTCCTGCAATATCGCAGAAGGAACATCTAGCTCATCATACACTCCTGGAAATGGAAAAAAGAACACATTGACACCGGTGTGTCAGACCCACCATACTTGCTCCGGACACTGCGAGAGGGCTGTACAAGCAATGATCACACGCACGGCACAGCAGACACACCAGGAACCGCGGTGTTGGCCGTCGAATGGCGCTAGCTGCGCAGCATTTGCGCACCGCCGCCGTCAGTGTCAGCCAGTTTGCCGTGGCATACGGAGCTCCATCGCAGTCTTTAACACTGGTAGCATGCCGCGACAGCGTGGACGTGAACCGTATGTGCAGTTGACGGACTTTGAGCGAGGGCGTATAGTAGGCATGCGGGAGGCCGGGTGGACGTACCGCCGAATTGCTCAACACGTGGGGCGTGAGGTCTCCACAGTACATCGATGTTGTCACCAGTGGTCGGCGGAAGGTGCACGTGCCCGTCGACCTGGGACCGGACCGCAGCGACGCACGGATGCACGCCAAGACCGTAGGATCCTACGCAGTGCCGTAGGGGACCGCACCGCCACTTCCCAGCAAATTAGGGACACTGTTGCTCCTGGGGTATCGGCGAGGACCATTCGCAACCGTCTCCATGAAGCTGGGCTACGGTCCCGCACACCGTTAGGCCGTCTTCCGCTCACGCCCCAACATCGTGCAGCCCGCCTCCAGTGGTGTCGCGACAGGCGTTAATGGAGGGACGAATGGAGACGTGTCGTCTTAAGCGATGAGAGTCGCTTCTGCCTTGGTACCAATGATGGTCGTATGCGTGTTTGGCGCCGTGCAGGTGAGCGCCACAATCAGGACTGCATACGACCGAGGCACACAGGGCCAACACCCGGCATCATGGTGTGGGGAGCGATCTCCTACACTGGCCGTACACCACTGGTGATCGTCGAGGGGACACTGAATAGTGCACGGTACATCCAAACCGTCATCGAACCCATCGTTCTACCATTTCTAGACCGGCAAGGGAACTTGCTGTTCCAACAGGACAATGCATATCCGCATGTATCCCGTGCCACCCAACGTGCTCTAGAAGGTGTAAGTCAACTACCCTGGCCAGCAAGATGTCCGGATCTGTCCCCCATTGAGCATGTTTGGGACTGGATGAAGCGTCGTCTCAAGCGGTCTGCACGTCCAGCACGAACGCTGGTCCAACTGAGGCGCCAGGTGGAAATGGCATGGCAAGCCGTTCCACAGGACTACATCCAGCATCTCTACGGTCGTCTCCATGGGAGAATAGCAGCCTGCATTGCTGCGAAAGGTGGACATACACTGTACTAGTGCCGACATTGTGCATGCTCTGTTGCCTGTGTCTATGTGCCTGTGGTTCTGTCAGTGTGATCATGTGATGTATCTGACCCCAGGAATGTGTCAATAAAGTTTCCCCTTCCTGGGACAATGAATTCACGGTGTTCTTATTTCAATTTCCAGGAGTGTAGCTCTAGTACACGACCGCGTTCAAACTCAATGAGGTGTTGGTAACAGCATCTTTGTCGCCTTAAGGGCGTTCTTGCCTAATGTCAGTGTTCCACGTGCAATCTGGAAGATAACTAGTGCTCACGGCCGTTACAGAGTGTATTTAAAGCAAACCTGAATTTCATTCTCAACGTGGCCTTACTAGCGCCACTCTCATGCGACTGAAGAGATGTGGAGACGTGTCTACCAACTTTCGTTTATGTCGCACAACCCCTTCTTGGTGTAGTGACTTTTTTTTCCCTCGGTGTAATAATTCTATCTTTGATACGTGTGGTAAATATCCATGAAAAAAGTAGAACATTCATGATGCACCTCCATGATTAATAAGCTTGATTATCCCAAGGATCGTATAAAAAATTTCAAAGATGTACAGCATACAGTCCATTGTTAACAGCCGTCTGAATTGGACAGTGTGTCAACCGCGATTGAAAATGGAGAAAATCAAATTTTGTGCTGTTGTTAACCATTTTCATTTGAAAGGCTGGATTGTCGCAGACATGATAACAGCACTGGATGAAGTTTATGCAGAATCATGAAAGATGGTTCAAATGGCTCTGAGCACTATGGGACTTAACATCTATGGTCATCAGTCCCCTAGAACTTAGAACTACTTAAACCTAACTAACCTAAGGACATCACACAACACCCAGCCATCACGAGGCAGAGAAAATCCCTGACCCCGCCGGGAATCGAACCCGGGAACCCGGGCGTGGGAAGCGAGAACGCTACCGCACGACCACGAGATGCGGCCAATCATGAAACATCATTTATCTTTGGATTAATACATTGATACGTGGTCTCACAAGCATCGATGACGAAGCGCTTTCCGCCCGTACAATCGAGGTCGCCACACAGGAAACCATTGTCAGATCCATGAAAAGGTAAAGCAAGACCGCCGAATAAAAATTCTATAGCCTGTAGGCATCGCAGCTGAGAGAGCACATAATATCCTGCACGGAGCGTTCGCTATGAAGAAACTGTGTGCAACTTGGGTGCCGCGAATGTTCAAGTCTGCCAAAAACGCATACAGCACAACATTTCAACACGATGTCATGTGACGGAACCTCGTATAAATTCACATTTCGAGAAAAATTAAAAAGGTTTCTTGTGTGTTAAAAGATATGAAAAACTACGTCCGAGTGCGCTATGGATATCAAATATCAAAAAGTGTATTTTATTATCTGTAAAGCTTGCAAACAGCGAAGCGTTTAACAAATAGCCTTTTTCTGTATAGTATCTGTGCAACGTAAACGACGAAGAACAGAGATATTTTGGGGGGGTTGACTTTTTCTTTCCTACCTTGTTTCGTCTAGAGGGAGGCCGCCATTGTAACACAGACTGAGATTTAATGTAAGTCTGTAAGTTACCAGAATATATGTCCAATTGTTATTAGAAACTGTTGCTTACTGAAGTAGTGAACACCTCCCATAACATCCACAATTATTTGCAATTAATAACTCTATTTCAGAACTTCGTGTTGCTGGTAGCTCTCTTTCACTAGCAGCATTTGGTCGGCCATTACGCTGACGGTATTTTTTAGTTACGAATTCCGTCTGCAATATTAAATGTAAATGCGGGAGACTTCTCTATTTTGATCTTTTAATAATTTCAAAGCTAGTAAAGCAAAGACAAATTCCATTCATTAATGTTTTCGTACTGAATGAGTTCAACTTGGGTGCCGCGAATGTTCAAGTCTGCCAAAAACGCTCCGAAAAAGCTCAAAATCATGAAAAGTTCAATTTTTACTTTTTTTGCGTTTTCTGAATCTGCAGACTATTACCTTTTAATAGATATATAATTTATTTCGATTCCGAAGACTACAACTATTTTTAAATTTTTTTTGAAATGTGTTCTACATGGGCGTGACCCACAGTGGCGCTGTTAAACTGCTGTCAAATGGTGTTATTATTAACGTCCGTGTCCATCAGGTACATTTTAGTGATGTGAGATAGAGTATGTGTTGTGGCTAACCTATTTTCAGAGACTTAGCAGCACCTGAACTGTTGAAAAAGTGTATTCACGGAAAAACTCAAAACCCCAATGAAAGTGTAAATAGTGTTATATGGTCGAGAATCCCCAAGACTGTATTTGTTGGAATAGAAACACTTCACTTTGGTGTGTATGATGCTGTTGCGACTTTCAATGATGGCAACATTGTAAGGTGCAAGGTACTTAGAAATATGGGAATGAAGATAGGTTCTAACATGGTACGAGCGATGCGTGCTTTAGACAAGGAACGCCTTCGGGCTGCAGACAGGGCTGTAAAGAGTCTAGAAATACAAGCAAGAGTAAACAGGAGGAGGAACAAGAGGAAGCTGGACGAGGAGTTTGCAGAGGATGAAGATAATCAATGCTATGGACCTGGAATGCACTAAAAAGTTAATCCAATCTTTGTCGCTCGATTCCCAAAACTTTTATTTTCTCATACTAATTACATGTTTTCTAAGGATCTTCCAAACATATTTGTTTAAAACTTTCAGTAAATATTACACAATACCTTCTGCATAATTTAACACAGCCTTTTTCCAAAAACCTGTATATTTTTGAATATATAAATAAAAAATTGCAAAAAAATGTTGTGAATTTTCATTACAATTGAAAAAAAATCTTTAATAACTGAACTAAAATTTTGTAAAATCCCTGTGTTAAGTTGTAGCCCATATTCCAATAAATAATCTGTAAAAAGTTCAACTTCCTACCTCAAATACTTTGTGAGGAAAGATGTAATTTATAAGCGTTATTTTAACATTGCAAGTATAGGGCGTTCCGGAGCCCCTTATGATATTCCGCTTAACGGCAGATGAGATTCTCCTCAGGTTTTGTCTTGCAGATAACGAATAGTAAATACAGAAAAATATTCCATTTAATAAGCAAAAAAAAGTCTCAGTTTCTTTGTGAAAGTTGATACATAAATGACCAGTAGCCCCTGAGAACCAAATTAATCATTACCGTTTGCGTAAAGGCACCCATATTTTCTCTCCATAATAGCACCGCTCAGGCGAACTGTCTGTTACAAGGCGGTGAGTCGCACGCTGTGTATAAAATATTATTTCGTGCGAACTTCGGAATAGCCTATGTCCGTACGTATATTATCGTGGTACTGGGTTATTTCAGAGTCTCATTCTAGCCCATAATATTTAACAGAGTAAATAATATTGCAGTATTCAGTATTTATTTTTTTGATTAATCACTGTAAATATAGAATTTAACAAAACTACCAATCCCGAGTATCCGATATTCTCGAGATGTTTAATCGAAATTCTCAAGACCTTTGGCACTGATTTGATACTGTTTAGGAAACTTGGATTCGTCATTACACGCCAGAGCCCAAATGGCAGTCAAAACAATGAACAAAGATCGGTCAAAGTGCAGCGAAGAAGACAAAGACAATATTGTCAGTTGGTAAGCTGATGGCTTCCTTTTCCCTTTTTTGGGATGAATAACCCTCATAGATTATTTGGAAATTGACAGGACTATAAGTGGACCATATTATATTTCATTTTTGAATAGTCTGAAACTATAGCCGGCAACCGTAAAAGTGTTGTCTCACCAGCATAATGCACAATCCACGCATCAGCGATAACAATAGTGAAAGTCCATGAATTGTATTGGAATCTGTTCTTCATCTACCCCATACACCAGATTTAGACCCAAGTGACTTCCTCCCATTTCCTAACTTGAAACCTTGGCTCTATGGGAAGAAAGTTTCATCAAATGAGAAAGTGATAGCTGTGGTCAAATAGTTGTAGTCAACGAGTATTTTGCGGAGTTTTATAGAATCTGTTTTTCCGATGGGATGGGAAAGCTGCAGGATCGCTGGACCAGTTGTATTTCTATGGCGAAATGTGAGCTGCTTAGTGTAAATACTTTTTTTTCTTTTTTTATCTGACTTTTATCACCCTCGTAATGCTCGGGTGCGAGTCTTTCAATTAGACGCCACATCGGCGGCTTGCATTCTCCTAATCTACCTCTTTTCTCTGAATGAAGGCTTTCGACACCGTTCCTCGCAATTGTCTTCTAACGGAAGTGCGTGCCTGTGGAATATCGCCTCAGTTGTGCGACTGGATTCGTGATTTCCTGTCAGAAACGTCACAGTTCCTGGTAATAGACGGAAAGTCATCGAATAAAACAGAAGTAATATCCAGCGGTCCCCAAGGACGTGTTATACGCCCTCTTTTGTTCCTCACCTACATTAACGACAAAGGAGACAATCCTAGTACTCTTCTACATCTACATATACATACACACTCCGCAATCCACCATACGGTGCGTGGCGGATGGTACCTCGTACCACAACTAGTATATTCTCTGCCTGTTCCACTCCCAAACAGAACGAGGGAAAAATGACCGCGTATATGCCTCTGTACGAGCCCTAATCTCTCTTATCTTTTCTTTGTGGTCTTTCCGCGAAATATAAGTTGGCGGCAGTAAAATTGTACTGCAGTCAGTTTCAAATGCTGGTTCTCTAAATTTCCTCAGTAGCGATTCACGAAAAGAACGCCTCCTTTCCTCCAGAGACTCCCATCCGAATTTTCTTAGATTATTTGCATTTGATGCTGTCATTTACCGTCTTGTAAAGTCATCAGATGACCAAAACGAATTGTAAAATGATTTAGATAAGATATCTAAATGGTACGAAAAGTGGCAACTGACCGTGAATAAATAAAAGTGTGAAGTTACGCGATTACGCGATAAGTCACACAAATATGAAGGCTGTAAATTCAACTAAATACGTAGGGATTAAAATTACAAACAACCTAAACTGGAACGACCACGTAGATAATGTTGGAGGTAGATCAAACCAAAGAATGCGATTCATTGGCAGAACACTTAGAAGGTGCAACAGATCTACTAAAGAGACTGCTTACATTACACTTGTCCGCCATATTCTGGAGTATTGTGGTGCAGTGTGGGATCCGCATCAGGTGGTACTAACGGATCACATCGAAAATGTTCAAGGAAGGGCATCTCGTTTTGTATTATCGTGAAATAGGGGAGATAGTGCCACAGACATGATACGTGAATTGGAGTGGCAATCATTGAAACAAAGGCGATTTTCGTTACGACGGGACCTTCTCATGAAAGTTCTATCACCAGTTTTCTCCTCCGATTGCGAAAACATTATGCTGGCACCCAGTTACATAGGGAGAAATGATAATCACGATGAAACAAGAATAGAACCGGGCTCCCAGAGAAAAATGTAAGTGCTCTTTTTTCTCGCGCGCCGTGGAGATTGGAGCGGTAGAGAGACAGCTTGAAGGTGGTTCATTGAACCCTCTGCCTAGCACTTATCTGTGAATAGCAGAGTAATCACGTTGATGTAATGGCAAAAGGGTTCAACGTGGAATCTGACCCACGTGTCGTTCCTCACGACTCCTTACACCGTGGACAGGCGAAGGCTAAATCAAAGGCAGATTGAACATTTCCGTGCGTCGGCAGGGATTAGATCCCCCTACCTTTAGATTTCCATTCACGCATATTACCGTTACACCAGCAGACTCAAATAATAAGAAAAACCAGCAAAATTAGGGACAAATATCTCAAATGTCTGTTTGTTGCAGACTGCTTGAGCCTATTGTGAGTTCGAACGTAGTAAGCTTGGTCCAAAATGCTGCACCGAAGTACCGCTCTTGCCAAATATCGTACAATCTTAGTGTACCATATCCTGAACACCATGGATGAAGAGAAAGAGGCAGAGAGCTATAAGACGGCTAATATAGAATTTCTAACTGATGTGATGAATGGCATCTTGTTCTAAATGTATAAAAACTTAAGTTGATGCAGATGAGTCGGATAAACAATCCCGTAATGTTCGAATATAGTATTATATTATACTGCCCGACACAGCCACATCGATTAACTATCTAGGCGTAACGTTGCCAAGCGACGTGAAAGAAACGAGGACGTAATGTTAGTAGCAGGGAAGGCAAATAGCTGACTTTGCTTTATTGGTAAAATTCAAGGAAAGTGTAACTGACCTATAAAGGGGACGGCTTACAAAACTCTTGTGCAACCCATTCTTGAGTACTGCTCGAGTGTTTTGGATCCCCACCAGTTTGTACTAAAGGAAGGTACCGTAGTAATCTCTGAACCGCGCTGCTAGGTTTGTTACCAGTACATTCGAGGAACATGCGAGTATTACACAAATACTACGCGGATAAAAATGGTAATCTGTGTAGGGAAGAATATGCCTGTCGCAGGACGTCATTGAGAAAGTTAACAGGACCAGCACTTGTGTCAGACTGCAGAACGGTTCTGCTGTCGCCATTATACATCGTGCGTAATGATCCCAAAGAAAAGATAAGAGAAATCATGGTTTGTACGGAGGGGTATGCACAACAGCTTTTCCCTCACTCCATTTGCGAGTGGAACAGGATGGGATATGACTAGTAGTGGTAGAATGTGGTCTCCGTAATGCACCATATTGTGGCACGCGGACTATATATGTAGGTATAAACATAGAGGGAAACTTTGAAACGTCCCCTTTTTGAACATTCATACATGACTGTGCTTAAACTGACACACAATATTTTTTTAGCGCAACGCAATCTGACTTTCAGAAATCCCTAAAAAGGAATGGCCCTGACTAACATTAACCTATACCTTTCACAAATCACTTACCTCACAAAAATCTTCGTTACTCGAACTACTGAAATACCGCGAGCGCCAGTACTGCCAGCTAAATAAAAGATTCAAACTACGGAAGTCACTAACTACTGATAGGGATAATTAGCAAATGAAAGATTTTAATAGAGAACAAACAATTTATTTACCTTAATAATCATAATATATATAGCAGTTCATGACATCCATTTTTACAAATTTCAAAACTCCGCCATTTCTCTCCCCACATCCACCACTGCTGGCGGCTCACCTCCAACTGCGCAATGCTACGCGCTGTTCACATCCAGCTGCCGCTGCCCAACACTACAATGGCAGACAACAATGCAAACTAGCCACAGACTGCACACAGCACAGCCAGTGATTTTCACACCGAGCGCTACGTAACGTTGCCGATAAGAAAACATAAACAGCCTACTTACAACTTGATCTTTAAAATTTGCAAAATAACAGACATTTTGATCTTCCATGATTGAGCCGTGCGTGGCTCGTGTTCCCGCCCTCATATACAGGGTGAGTCACCTAACGTTACCGCCGGATATATTTCGTAAACCACATCAAATACTGACGAACCGATTCCACAGACCGAACGTGAGGAGAGGGGCTAGTGTAATTGTTTAATACAAACCATACAAAAATGCACGGAATTATGTTTTTTAACACAAACCTACGTTTTTTTAAACGGAACCACGTTAGTTTTGTTCGCACATCTGAACATATAAACAAATACGTAATCAGTGCCGTTTGTTGCATTGTAAAATGTTAATTACATCCGGAGATATTGTAATCTAAAGTTGACGCTTGAAACCTCCGATGTTCAGTTGCGTGTTGTAACCAACACGGGCCACGGTCGGCGAGCAGCATCTGCAGGGACATGTTTACGATGACGACCGTGTTTACGAGTGTGGCTGTAGTGCACTGTTGTGGTTTGGTCTAGCTGTCGCAGTGTCCGCATGTAGCGCTTGCTGATATTGTTATTATGCATTCGTCTCCGCACGCAGACCAACTGTAGTACACCGCGTTACCAGACGTCAGTGATGATGATGATGTTTGGTTTGTGGGGCGCTCAACTGCGTGATTATCAGCGCCCGTACAATTACCCAATCTTTCCTCAGTCCAATTTCACCACTTTCCTGGATGATGATGAAATGATGAGGACAACACAAACACCCAGTCATCTCGAGGCAGGTGAAAATCTCTGACCCTGCCGGGAATCTAACCCGGGACCCCGTGCTCGGGAAGCGAGAACGCTACCGCGAGACCACGAGCGGCGGACACGTCTGTGATAGTGTAGTGTTGTAGGAACTGTGACCATGGTGTATTCGAACTCTGAAAATGCGGAGATGATACTCATCTATGGCGAGTGTCGACGAAATGCAGCTGAAGCCTGCAGGGTGTATGCAGAACGGTACCCGGATAGAGAGCATCCAACGTGCCGCACATTGCAAAACATCCACCGCTAACTGTATGCAACAGGTACGGTCGTAGCACGCAAACGGGTCCGTAATGGGCCCGTCACAGGAGAAGCGGGAGTAGTTGGTGTGTTAGCTGCTGTTGCCATGAACCCACACATGAGTACACGGGACATTGCGACAGCCGGTGGACTGAGTCAAAGTAATGTCATGCGCATACTGCATCGTCACCGCTTTCACCCGTTTCATGTGTCGCTACATCAGCAATTACACGGTGATGACTTTAATCATCGAGTGCAATTATGTCAATGGGCATTAACAGAGAATGCGTTGCAGTTCTACCTCTTTACCGATGAAGCGGGTTTCACAAAACACGGGGCAGTGAATCTACGGAACATGCGTTACTGGTCCGTGGACAATCCTCGCTGGCTCAGACAGGTAGAGCGACGGCGACCGTGGACTGTAAACGTATGGTGCGGAATCATTGGCGACCACCTCATTGGTCCTCACTTAATTGCAGGGGCCCAAACAGCTGCAACATACATCGCATTTCTACAGAATGATCTGCCAACGTTGCTCGAAAATGTCCCACTGGAAACGCGTCGACGTATATGGTATCAGCATGATGGTGCACCTGCACATTCCGCAATTAACACAAGGCTGACCCTTGACAGGATGTTCGACAGGCGTTTCATAGGACGTGGAGGACGCATAAATTGGCCAGCCCGTTCTCCTGATCTTACACCTCTGGACTTATTTCTGTGGGGTACTTTAAAGGAGAATGTGTACCGTGATGTGCCTACAACCCCAGAGGATATGAAACAACGTATTGGGGCAACCTGCGGCGACATTACACCAGATGTACTGCGGCGTGTACGACATTCATTACGCCAGAGATTGCAATTGTGTGCAGGAAACGATGGCCACCACATTGAACATCTATTGGCCTGACATGTCGGGACACACTCTATTCCGCTCCGTAATTGAAAACGGAAACCACGTGTGTACGTGTACCTCACCCCTCATGGTAATGTACATGTGCGTCTGTGAGAAAGACCAATAAAAAGGTGTTAGCATGTGGACGTAATGTGCTGTTCCAGTCTCATGTGTACCTAAGGTCCATCACCGTTCCCTTTGGATCCCTACGTAATTCGGTGCTCTCCGATACACACGATCGAACAGTGGATGAGTGGTACTCAAGCGTCTACTTTAGGTTGCAGTATCTCCGGATGTAATAAACATTTTACAATACAACAAACGGCACTGATTACGTATTTGTTTATATGTTCAGATGTGCGAACAAAACTAACGGGGTTCCATTTAAAAAAACGTAGGTTTGTGTTAAAAAACATACTTCCGTGCATTTTTTTATGGTTTGTATTAGCCAATTACACTAGCCCCTCTCCTCACGTTCGGTCTGTGGAATCGATTCGTCAGAATTTGATGTGGTTTACGAAATATATCCAGCGGTAACGTTAGGTGGTGGTGGTGGTGGTTAGTGTTTAACGTCCCGTCGACAACGAGGTCATTAGAGATGGAGCGCAAGCTCGGGTTAGGGAAGGATTGGGAAGGAAATCGGCCGTGCCCTTTCAAAGGAACCATCCCGGCATTTGCCTGAAACGATTTAGGGAATTCACGGAAAAGCTAAATTAGGATGGCTGGAGACGGGATTGAACCGTCGTCCTCCCGAACGCGAGTCCACTTAACGTTAGGTGACTCACCCTATATATATATATATATATATATATATATATATATATATAATTCGTAAATTTAACTGTGTTTCGTGTCTTTTCAAAACTGAACTTATTTTAAAGCATCTGTGTGGAGGCCTTCAGCGGCGAGGCAAATTTAATTCTTTCAAAAGTGTATTTGTGAACTAAACGATAATAAATTACAATTGTGAAATGAATCCGACCGCAACTCCCTTGGCCCTTTACACAATCCTAATTACCTGTTAGCCCTGTGTGATTCAGCGGGCATATCAATGATGATAAACAATTTCTTCTGATTTAAAAAATACGTGGTTTATGCTGTGTAGTACTGGAAGCCCTTTGAATATAACGCAGCACGTGGCTCACGCGCCCTTATATTCAGCGGCAATGGGTGGAAAGTGGAAAAGTGATTATTATTTTGAGGTAGTCGTATTTCAGAACTTTTTTTGAATAAAAATGCGATGACCAAAGTTAATCTCATACAACTTTCAGTTTATTCTTTGCTACCTTGGGCTCGTTATTTATTGAGCTCCGGCAATCATACGCTACGTTCTGTAGAAATACAACATCTCGAACAGTAGAGACAGAATGTTCATATTTACAGGACATGTACGTTACTACTTTCTGCAGAAGCGATTAACACTTGAATCACGTTCGTCCGCGGGTTCAAGGTCAACAGTGATACTGCGGTGCAACACCGCAGACAGGCAAAATGTACCTGCGGCTGTCGTCGCTACAAACCGAAGGTAATGGATCGGTGTGACTTGAGCAGACGTGCAGGATGCCTCGCAGTTGTGTGAGCGAACCGTACCGTCAAATCAGTGACTTTGAACGAGGACGATTTATTGGCATCGGAGAATGTGATGCATCATTCTGGGAAATTGCTGTTCGAGTAGGACGAAGAGTTTCGTGTGTCTGCTGAGTGGTTTACGAAAGGCCTAAGAACGCGCCGTGATGGGGTCAGGTCACTCGACCGAACCATCCCCCGAAAAGATCAACACAATATCCGACTGAAATTGCAGGACAGATCTGCATGCTCCTCCCTGAAGTAACAGTGAAACAGTAGAACACATCGTACATTTTCGTGGGTGATTGTCCGTCGCCGTTTATTAAGGATTGGCATGACAAGAAGTTTGCAGCACTGCATTGATACTGTAAGTAGGCTGTGTAAGTAGGCTGTTTAGGTTCTTATATTGGTAACGCCGCCGCCACGTAGCGCTCTCTGTATGAAAATCACTGGCTGTGCTGTGTGCAGTCTGTGTCTAGTTTGCATTGTTGTCTGCCATTGTAGTGTTGGGCAGCTGGATGTTAACAGCGCGTAGCATTGCGCAGTTGGAGGTGAGCCGCCATCAGTGGTGGATGTGGGGAGAGAAATGGCGGAGATTTGAAATTTGTAAGACTGGATGGCATATATATTATGATTATTAAGGTAAATACATTGTTTGTTCTCTATTAAAATCTTTCATTTGCTAACTATGCCTATCAGTAGATAGTGCCTTCAGTAGTTTGAATCTTTTATTTAGCTGGCAGTAGTGGCGCTCGCTGTATTGCAGTAGTTCGAGTAACGAAGATTTTTGGTGAGGTAAGTGATTTGTGAAAGGTATATGTTATTGTTAGTCAGGGCCATTGTTTTGTAGGGATTACTGAAGGTCAGATTGCGTTGCGCTAGAAATATTGTGTGTCAGTTTAAGCACAGTCATGTATAAATGTTCAAAGGGGACGTTTCAGTACCTATGGTCATCACTTCGAACACCTTCTGTAAATGGACGTTCATGCCACCTTTGTGACCTTCGTTGACCTTCAAAGACGTTGCTGTCACACATCATTGGACTCGTCTCGATAGCCGCTATCAGAAAGTAACTACCAAACTACAGCATCCTATTAAAAAAAAAGTTGACCTTCATATCTCTGGAGTCACCCCACCTAGCAACAAAAAAGCCAACATCATATTGTGGCTCCCGTTGTCCCATGCAACCTTTCTCCCAAAAACAGAATGTTTACGACATATTCGTCTTTCCACTGTACTACACAACATATAGCTGATCACTCTGTCGAAGGTTTTTTCATAAACTAGAAAGGCCACATGAGTCTCCAGATCATGCTTTCGTCTCTTTTTTTCAATTGTCTGTCCCTCTTCCGCAATATTCCGCTGCGAGATCGCCAGCTTCTAAATCCGTTTTGTGGCTCCAGTAAGAGATCGTCAGCTGTTCTCTTCGGCTGTTGTTAATTATTGATGTGTATAATTTGTTGCCAGAATTTAGCAGAGTTATTGCTTTGTAATTTCCAAAATTATTTTTAATTCCGTTTTCCCAGAGTCATTTTATTTCTGTCGTTCGCAGAGAGACTTGTATCATTTTCCAGTTCCAGCATTTATTTAATAAATGCAGCAGTATCAGTTCTAATAGTAATCCTCCACTTTTAAAAAGACCTGCAGTAATATTATTGGGTCCGGTTGCTTTCTGTTCTTCATCTGATTCAGTGCTTCTTGTATTGCCTCCGATTCTTCGTTAAAATCCTTGTACTGCGTCCATAATTTGGTCTTTTCCTCCATTTTCCTTAATAGCTTAGCGCGAATGTATTGATTCTTCCTTTGAAAACACCACAGCTGATAACTTGTCACATATTTTTTTCAATATGCTCGTCGTGGATGCCACAATTCATCCTAACCTGGTATTCTTTCTTTCTTGTCTCTTTCCTTTCTCTCGACAAACCATATAAGTAATACAATAGATTGTAAAAGGAATACTAAACGAAAAATAAACGGGATGCGTGTGTGTGTGTGTGTGTGTGTGTGTGTGTGTGTGCTGCTTTGCAGAGAAATAGTGCCCACATGTTGCAGGTTCTCCGTACTGTGCTGTTTATCGCACATGTTTTCCGGTTGTTTCAAGCCGAGGTTATATACTGTGCTTTGTTCCGCAGTGCCGCCTGTAATATTACAGGGAGCAGAGGAGAAATTGCTACGAGGACGGAGAAGAACGTGACCGAGATTTCGCAGTCGTCTTCCAGTACGGGGAAACAGTGCCCGTGAATGCAGAATCCTGGAACATGTTTTGACTTGATACACAATAACTTTGCTTCAAACGAAAGTGCATCTGTCAATAAATCAATAGGTATGTAGGACATCGGTCGATAGAAGCAAGGCAGAGAAAACTGCCTGTTTTTTTTTCTGCTTTGCTTCATGAAATAATATGCATTCTACAGTGCGAAAACACTTTCGTCGAGACTGCCACACAATGTTTATTAATCGGATGAATGTTCCATTGGCGAAAAGAAAACCTCTGAACTGCCCGTCCTCCTCAGCTTGCCATATGGAAACGAAAGATGCTACTGGCGCTCCACAACGAAGTGTTTTAGAGAAACTTGTTTGCAGAATGTATATCATCGTCACGTGAAGTATACTGCTGCATTATGATACGTTTTCGCGAAATTTACTGTTACCTAAACGTTGTAAGGTCTACACATCGAAAACGTACAGGGTTATTGAAAAAGAAGGAACAGATTTGAAACCTTTATTGCTTCCAAACTATAAATTCCAATGTTCCGGGAAGGAGAAAAGTTCACTTTTTCTTGCACTCTATGTGAACACCATGTGGTACATGAGAAATATCAGAACGGTGCCTCATATCCTGCCACACGCGAAGCGGCTGGTCTCTCGTTATCGAATTCACAGCTTCGCCTGAGAGCCGATGACGATGTTGCACGTACGAATATTATAAAATTGGCGCCGCACCAAACTAGACAATGAATTTTATCCATAGTGGATGCTGTCGAACTCCGCGACTTTTCCTTTGTAGGGTGTAGAAAAATATCCGCTACCAGTCACAATAACAGGTTATTTATTTGTCACACGACCGGTTTCGGGCTTGCACCCATCCTAAGGTGTTTATACATTCATGTACATGTTTATACTGCTGGAGATCACTGTATAAATACAAACAAAAGTATTTGCTGGTGACTAAACAGGAGCAAGTGGGACAACTGTATGTGGCAAGGCAGTATTTGACGATTTCGTCAAATGCTGCCTTGACACTTACAATTGTCCCACTTGTATCTGTTTAATCACCGGCAAATAATTTTTTTTACATCTATACAGTGATTTCCAGCAGTATAAACATGTACATGAATGTATAAACACCTGAGGATGGGCGCAAGCCTGAAACCGGTCGTGCGACAGATAAATAACCTTTTATTGGAACTAGACAATGCTTATACGCTTATATTCTTTCTTCGTGGAGTCAGTAAATTTCTTACACCTTCACGCTGAAACGGACGGACGTATTTGGATTAAGTTTGGCATTGAAGTATTTTATATCCAGGATTAACACACAGACTCCCTTTTATTCCGAAAAAAGGCGGCTGCTCGTACGCGGTGGCCTAGGTGACTAATGTTCCCGTAAGATGGATAAGACCCTTTTGACAAGAGCAACTTTGTAGACAAAATCGACTTCTCGAAGTGCGTGCGCCTTTCGAGCCTGCGTGTATATCGGCAACCAACCACGTCTCGAGTGTGTCTATGGCGTCAATAATATACAGACTGAGCCGAGTGTGGAGTTCTAAGTTTCCAAGTATGCTGCACACTGCGCATGCGCAGAGACGAGGACTATAGCGACACCTGCTAACTTCGGAAATTTTAACCTATTATGGTCGAGCTCATTCCTATTATAAAATCTGGTTTGCGCCGACTTGTCTCTTTATTCTACATTACGTTGTTTCGTTTTCGTGGCACTGAAAAGCTACACAGAGTACTGGTATCTTTTTCCTTCTAGTGTTCTGTTACAAGAGAGACAAAATTCCTGAAAACAATCAGAATTTATGTTTTACAGAGAAAACATATTCACTATACAAAAACACGAACTTTAACAGATTACCGCGTACTAATGAAAATTATTTCAGTAACGGAAAACTGGAAAGTATTGGACTAGAAACACAATTTTCGTTGTTGTTTGGCACTAGGCAAGGAAGCAAGATACAAAGGACAAAGCAAAAAGGCGGTCTACATATTATCTGATGTGACAGCAAACATATATTTTCTAGAGGAGAAAAACATATATATTCTGAAACGTCTGGATGCCACTGTTCCTATTCTTTCAGTTCTCAGGAATGCGAACAATTTATCACACGACATATGACAAGAATTTCCACTATCAACTCTGCTGTTGTCATTAACAAACTCTATTACAATTAATCATCATGTGGTGCAGTTCTTCTTCTTATGTCCGTCTTGCTACAACAATGGGATGAGGAGTTCCACGTCATGCAAGACACCATTTTCTGCTTTATTTCACCCATACATGTTTCAGCACCTTTGTGCTGTGATCAATGGGTTTAATTTTTATTGTTAACTGTAAAATTGTTGTTACTTATTAACATTTGTGTTGCTTATAACATTACGTCGACGTTTCATTTATAGCTTATTTGGCGAAAAGTGGATGTATACATTCGTTGCGATACATGATGCTATGGTCCACTTATTTTGGTAGCTATTCTGCTTCACAATATACAACTTGTCACCTGCAGTGAGCCATCCGTAAATTATTTTTGTGTTTATTATTCATTTAGGAACGGAAATGAGTCTGATGACTTTTCTTTGTGTCACTTACAGTCTGGAGTTGTGGTGCGTTCTCCTGTGTTGTTGGCGAAGGAAATAAGGTTACTTCGTGACCTATGGTCGCTGGGCAATACACGTTTTCGATTTCTGAAAACATAGGTGGAGTTTTCGCTGCCTTTACTTGTTGTTGTGGCTGTGTGGTGTTTACTTGTTTCGTAGCGCGTTTTTCTGAGTGAAGCGCGCGAGTTTGAATTGGGTTTGCGTCAGTGGTGTATGATTTGCGTGGGTTGGCGCGTGTCTGTTGATTCCTGGGGCAGAGGGAGAGAGGGAGAGAGGGAGAGAGGGAGGGAGGGTGAGGTAGAAAGATTTTTTTCCCAGCAGACAAAACATAAAGCGGAAATCATATGGATAAAACAAGAAATCCGGTCTTTGTACTCCAAAAAACAGAGACTCAGTATTGAACTATACAGATTGTATATAGAACTAGAAAACCACAAAACATATCCACCATTTTTTATAAATTAATGTACAGCCTTGAACATACATAGATAGCACAATAGGCAGAAAACAAACAATCCCACAAAAGAAACGCACCAAAATGACAAACCACACAAACACCTACCAATCTCCCCACCAATATAACAAACACACCTTTCGCGAAAGAGTGTTGTTGTTGTTGTTGTGGTCTTCAGTCCTGAGACTTGTTTGATGCAGCTCTCCATGCAACCCTATCCTGTGCAAGCTTCTTCATCTCCCATCCTTCTCAATCTGCTTAGTGTATTCATCTCTTGGTCTCCCTCTACGATTTTTACCCTCCACGCTGCCCTCCAATACTTAATCGGTTATCCCTCGATGTCGTACAACATGTCCTACCAACCGATCCCTTCTTCTAGTCAAGTTCTTCCACAAACTCCTCTTCTCCCCAATTCTATTCAATACCTCCTTATTAGTTATGTGATCTACTCATCTAATCTTCAGCATTCTTCTGTAGCACCACGTTTCGAATGCTTCTATTCCCTTCTTGTCGTCCATGTTTCACTTCCAAACATGGCTACAATCCATACAAATACTTTCATAAATGACTTCCTGACACTTAAATCAATACTCGATGTTAACAAATTTCTCTACTTCAGAAAAGCTTTCCTTGCCATTGCCAGTCTACATTTTATATCCTCTCTACTTCGACCATCATCAGTTATTTTGCTCCCCAAATAGCAAAACTCCTTTACTACTTTAAGTGTCTCACTTCCTAATCTAATAATTAATCTAACAGATATAAAATTATATGAACAAGGAAGCAGCCTACTTGAAAAGGGTCCCAAACATATTATAAACACAATGGTGACTAGAAAATATCATAACAGAAACTGAACACATTATAAAGCAACAAGAAAAACTAAACACACCTGAATTCAATGCAAACCTAACAAGAAAACTAGTAGCTGAGGAAATAGGAAACATAATCATTGAGAACAAAACCACCATAAAACAAAACACTAAGACTGCTGAAGAAAAAACCTACAGATAACTACAGAAAAAATCATCACAAGAAAATTCGATCATCATAAAATCCGACAAAGATAATTCAAAAGTAGTTGTAAATCAACAGGAATACAGTCAAAAAACATTCGAATTCATCCAAAGCAACAACATCTCAGATATAATAGGTGAACCAACAAACCGATACCAAAGTAAGTTACAGAAAACACTGAAAAACGAAGATACATTTTTCACAGAAGCACAGATTAAAAGAATGATACAGAAAATCCCCTAGGCCCACACCCAAATATCATTGCCTAAAGTTCACAAACCCAGAATACCTATATGTCCATTGATAAACTTCACCAAAGCAACAACATACCAAATAGCCTAACAGACACACACTCTTCTACTGCCAATATACACTACTGGCCATTAAAATTGTTACACCAAGAAGACATGCAGGTGATAAACGGGTATTCATTGGACTAATAAATTATACTGGAACTGACATGTGATAACATTTTCACGCCATTTGGATGCATGGATCCTGAGAAATCAGTACCCAGAACAACCAGCTCTGGCCATTATTACGGTCTTGATACGCCTGGGGTTTGAGTCAAACAGATCTTGGATGGCGTGTATAGGTATAGCTGCCCACGCAGCTTCAACACGATACCACAGTTCACAAAGAGTAGTGACTGGCGTATTGTGACGACTCAGTTGCTCGGCCACCATTGACCAGGCATTTTCAGTTGGTGAGAGATCTGGAGAATGTGCTGGCCAGGGCAGCAGTCGAACATTTTCTGTATCCACAAAGGCCCGTACAGTACCTACAACATGTGGTCGTGCATTATCCTGCTGAAATGTAGGGTTTCGCATGGATCGAATGAAGGGCAAAGCCACGGGTCGTAACACATCTGAAATGTAACATCCACTGTTCAAAGTGCCGTCAATGCGAACAAGAGGTAACCGAGACGTGTAACCAATTGCACCCCATACCATCACGCCGGGTGATACGCCAGTATGGCGATGATGAATACACGCTTCCAATGTGCGTTCACCGCGATGTCGCCAAACACGGATGCAACCATCATGATGCTATAAACAAAACCTTGATTCTTCCGAAAAAATGACGTTTTGGCATTCGTGCACCCAGGTTCATAGTTGAGTACACCATGGCAGGTGCTCCTGTCTGAGATGCTACGCTGCTGCAAACGTCGTCTGACTGTTCGTGCAGATGATTGTTGTCTTGCAAACTTCTCCATCTGTTGACTCAGGGATAGAGACCGTGGCTGCACGATCCGTTACAGCCATCTGGATAAGATGCCTGACATCACGACTGCTAGTGATTCGAGGCCGTTGGGATCCATCACGGCGTCCCCTATTACCCTCCTGAACCCACAGATTCCATATTCTGCTAACAGTCATTGGATCTCGACCAACGTGAGCAGCAATGTCGCGATACGATAAACCGCAATCGCGATAGGCTACAATCCGACCTTTATCAATGTCGGAAACGTGATGGTACGCATTTCTCCTCCTTACACGAGGCATCACAACAACGTTTCACCAGGCAACACCGGTCAACTGCTGTTTGTGTATGAGAAATCGGTGGGAAACTTTCCTCATGTCAGCACGTTGCAGGTGTCGCCACCGGCGCCAACCTCGTGTGAATGTTCTGAAAAGCCAACATTTGCATATCACAGCAGCTTCTTCTTGTCGGTTAAATTTCGCTTCTGTAGCTCGTAATCTTCGTGGTGTAGCAATTCTAATGGCCAGTAGTGTAGAAATACACTGAAAACAGAAGTCTAAAGAACGCAAGTGACTTAATAAACGAATAAGAAATGAAATCATACCCAACACAGCATAACTGGTTTCATTTCACATAATTTCCATGTACACATACATCTCAAAAGACATCAAAGAAATAAATTTCTACTATAAGGAAACATACCCACAACCAACATACAAAAAACATCTGCCATACTCAGGCTAATCACAGAGCAAAATTACTTCACATTCAACAAAGATTTTACTCTCAACAAGATGGACTACCCATGGGTTCCCCAATCAGTGGCCTCCTAGCTGACATTTTCCTCAATAAAATAGAAAAACAAATCTTTGACAAAATAGTAATACCAAAACAGTACAAAATAATGTATTGGTAAAGATATGTGGATGACATAATTCGCCTAATAGAACCACAGCCTCGCACAAAAGAACTTCATGACACCATAAACTCCAATCACCCACAAATACAATTCACCATTGAAACACAAATAGATGAAAAACTTCGATTCTTAGATCTCATCACACACAAGAGAAACAACAAACACGAATTCGTAATCTACGAAACCTTAAAATCACCAGTAACATTATTCATAACCAGTCCAATCACCCCATAACTCACAAGGAAGCCAGCTTCAAATATCTACTTCACAGGCTGAACAAAATACCCGTGAATAAACATGATTACACACAAGAACGGAACACAATAAAAACAAATTGCACAGGAGAATGGATATGATGCAAAGAGAGTAGACAAAATAAACCAAAAAATACAAAAACAAACGCACATAACCATGAAACACAAACACAAAGAAACACAACACGACACACAACAAATCAGTAGACACCAAGCAATAAAGGGCACAAAATGACTTACAAGAAAGTCACTGAGCAGATGGGTGATATACTTAAGAAACAAGGAGTCAACATGGCATACAGAACTAACAACACAATACAAAGCAGACTTGGAAGAAATAACACCAACACCGATAAATACAGCTAGTCCAGTATATACCAACTTAATTGCAACTGCTGTCAATTTGTATATGTGGGCCATACATGTAGGAGTTTCAGAACAAGGTATGCAGAGCATCTCAGAGCTCTGAAAAGCAACATATGCAAACCACCTGATAGCACCAGTCACCACCCAACAAACACTGAAGTTGACACAGCCTTGAAATTAGTAGCAGCTTATACCAAAAATGAAATATGGAAGGAAACTACCACATCCAAAAATCAATAGCCCATGGAAAGAGAGTACTGAATGAATACACATCACTGTGCAACAAAACCCTCTCCGTCGCAATAGAAATAACACCCACACCAAAACTACTCATAGGGAAAAGAAAACATTCTACCTCTCCCTCCCTCCCTCCCTCCCTCCCTCCCTCCCTCTCCCTCTCTCCCTCTCTCTCTCTCTCTCTCTCTCTCTCTCTCTGTAATGAACACACACACACACACACACACACACAGCCCCAGGACTCAACACACACACGCAAACTCACGCAGCCATACACCACTATCGCCAAATACAATCAAACTCGCGCACCTCACCCAGAGAAACGCGCTACGAAACAAATGAACACCACAAAGCCACAACAACAAGTAATGGCAGCGAAAACTCCACCTATGTTTTCAGAAATCAAAAAAGTGTAATGCCCAGCGACCAAAGATCAAGAAGTAACCTTATTTCCTTCGCCATCAACACAGGAGAACGCACCACAACTCCAAACTGCAAGTGACACAAAAAAAATGATACACACTCATTTAGGTTCATAAATGCGTAACAAACAGAAAAATTAATTACTTTTTGCTGATTGCAGATGACAAGTTGTATATTGTGAAGCAGAATAGCTAATAAAATAAGTGTACAATAGCATCATGTATGTTAACGAATGCATACATCCACTTTTCGACCAATAAGCTATAAATGAAACTTTGACATAATGGTATAAACAACACAAATGTTAATATGTATCAACAATTTTACAGTTAAAAATAAAAATTAAACCCACTGATGATAGCAAAAAAGTGCTGAAACATGTATGGGTGGAACAAAACGGAGCAAAAGAAAAAAAGGTGTCTTGCATAAGGCGGAATTCTCATCCCATCTATTGCCATTGCTTATTCCTAAATTTTGTTATTCTGTTTCGATTTTTCCGTCAAAAAGTAGTCCCTCACAACCTTACTTTCACCATTCAGATGCCAAACTGCACAGCACACGGCTCTCACGACATCGGCAATTTTAGAGTTGACATGTAAACTATGATGACAACTGAAAGCAAACAAGACCGAGTGGTGGTGGTTAGTGTTTTTAACGTCCCGTCGACAACGAGGTCATTAGAGACGGAGCGCAAGCTCGGGTTAGGGAAGGATTGGGAAGGAAACCGGCCGTGCCCTTTCAAAGGAACCATCCCGGCATTTGCCTGAAACGATTTAGGGAAATCACGGAAAACCTAAATCAGGATGGCCGGAGACGGGATTGAACGGTCGTCCTCCCGAATGCGAGTCCAGTGTGCTAACCACTGCGCCACCTCGCTCGGTCAAGACCGAGTGCAGGAATAAACTGTCTCGAGTGGTCAGTTGTGACAAGAAAGTCGATCGCGTAAAGAGGGGCTTAAAGTTACTAAAAAGTCGTCCACGAAAATTAACTTTTAATTGCAACCACAGAATCCCCACATATAATATTTTCCCTACTTTATTAACTATGTACATTTAAATGAAATGTATAGGTATGTTGTGTACGTTATTGTGATGTATAAATGTTTTAAAAATTTTCTGTGTGCAAAATAACCAGTGAAAGAGAATGTAAAGAATTGTAGTAGACGCCCTGGCCAAGTCAGGGATTATCGTTGTGTAAACCAAAGAGGTGATTGTTATTGTCGTACTGTCGCTGGGCGCAAGAGCTCGGCGCTATCTGGCAGTGTTTTGTCAGGTGGTAAAGAGAGTCGGTTAGCAGCGAGCGAGCGGGTTGGACGGAAAGGAGGAATTCTGCTGCGAGAGGACGGAAGACTCGTTTCACTGTATACGGTGTACGGTATGGTCCGGCGTAATGTGGGGAAGTAATTGGGCACAGCGCAAAGGATCAAGGAAAGAGTTGGGATTCCAAAGTGAGTTGTAGTGGCCGCACGTTGTAGTGGCATAATAGACGTAGCCGCACCGACCTCACTGCTATGAAGTAAGACCGGACTAGTTTATTATATACAGGGTGTTTCAAAAATGACCGGTTTATTTGAAACGGCAATAAAAACTAAACGAGCAGCGATAGAAATACACCGTTTGTTGCAATATGCTTGGGACGACAGTACATTTTCAGGCAGACAAACTTTCGAAATGACAGTAGTTACAATTTTCAACAACAGATGGCGCTGCGGTCTGGGAAACTCTATAGTACGATATTTTCCACATATCCACCATGCGTAGCAATAATATGGCGTAGTCTCTGAATGAAATTACCCGAAACCTTTGACAACGTGTCTGGCGGAATGGCTTCACATGCAGATGAGATGTACTGCTTCAGCTGTTCAATTGTTTCTGGGTTCTGGCGGTACACCTGGTCTTTCAAGTGTCCCCACAGAAAGAAGTCACAGGGGTTCATGTCTGGCGAATAGGGAGGCCAATCCACGCCGCCTCCTGTATGTTTCGGATAGCACAAAGCAATCACACGATCATAGAAATATTGATTCAGGAAATTAAAGACGTCGGCCGTGCGATGTGGCCGGGCACCATCTTGCATAAACCACGAGGTGTTCGCAGCGTCGTCTAAGGCAGTTTGTAACCGCCACAAATTCGCGAAGAATGTCCAGATAGCGTGATGCAGTAATCGTTTCGGATCTGAAAAATGGGCCAATGATTCCTTTTGACGAAATGGCGGCCCAGACCAGTACTTTTAGAGGATGCAGGGACGATGGGACTGCAACATGGGGCTTTTCGGTTCCCCATATGCGCCAGTTCTGTTTATTGACGAAGCCGTCCAGGTAAAAATAAGCTTTGTCAGTAAACCAAATGCTGCCCACATGCATATCGCCGTCATCAATCCTGTGCACTATATCGTTAGCGAATGTCTCTCGTGCAGCAATGGTAGCGGCGCTGAGGGGTTGCCGCGTTTGAATTTTGTATGGATAGAAGGTGTAAACTCTGGCGCATGAGACGATACGTGGACGTTGGCGTCATTTGGACCGCAGCTGCAACACGGTGAACGGAAACCCGAGGCCGCTGTTGGATCACCTGCTGCACTAGCTGCGCGTTGGCCTCTGTGGTTGCCGTACGCGGTCGCCCTACCTTTCCAGCACGTTCATCCGTCACGTTCCCAGTCCGTTGAAATTTTTCAAACAGATCCTTTATTGTATCGCTTTTCGGTTCTTCGGTTACATTAAACCTCCGTTGAAAACTTCGTCTTGAAAACTTCGTCTTGTTGCAACAACACTGTGTTCTAGGCGGTGGAATTCCAACACCAGAAAAATCCTCTGTTCTAAGGAATAAACCATGTTGTCTACGGCACACTTGCACGTTGTGAACAGCACACGCTTACAGCAGAAAGACGACGTACAGAATGGCGCACCCACAGACTGCGTTGTCTTCTATATCTTTCACATCACTTGCAGCGCCATCTGTTGTTGAAAATTGTAACTACTGTAATTTCGAAAGTTTGTCCGCCTGAAAATGTACTGTTGTCCCAAGCATATTGCAACAAACGGTGTATTTCTATCGCTGCTCGTTTAGTTTTTATTGCCGTTTCAAATATACCGGTCATTTTTGAAACGCCCTGTAGAATTGTAAGGCTTGCAGTGCTAGATGCGAATCATATATTAACAAATACTTTAGCAACTTATGTGTGTTAAGGCGTGTAATCATCAGTAACAGCTACCTGACAAGATCCTCTCCTTATCCATAACCAACCGAGTGTGTCATTAATGAACTGAAAGTAAATGATATAAGAGAGAAGTTTATCGAATTGATTAATAGTTTAAATGAAAGCGAGCGGAAATGTCAGCTTTCTTGGACTTGCTAATTAAGTGCTGATTACTGACAAATAATTTGACAGAACAGTGTAGTTAACAATACTTCATGTTCACACAATTTTGTGTGAGAAGTAATTTACGTTACAGTAAGTCAAAGTAACGAACTCAGTAATTTTTTTTAAAGCGAGTTATTGTAGTAGAATAGTCCTATTAAATACTAAAATTATTCTTTTCGAAGAGTTTACCTTTTCGAAAACTGTTTAATAACAGCATTACATTGAGAAACTCAGTGTAGTTGTTAGGTAACTGGTACTGTGAAGACCTGGTAATTAGTTTCATGAAGTAGTTGCAAGTCTGCATTTGTCCATGAAAACTCTGTGGATGATCATTGCGTTTTGATAATGAGCACGAGTCGGTACCTTTGCGACTATCCACGCCTGCCAACATGCTACAATCGTAACGTAATTTAATTCCAAACTCAGGAGTTGCAACTGATTTCTCTCAAACTAAGTGAGCTGTCGACCATTCATGTACAGTCGAAATGAATTCATCATTTTGGGCCAGTATTTCACCAGCTAGTTTCCGTACTATTTTGTTTTTATTTCTGCCGATCGTTACTGCGCGAAGTAAATCGCACAATAATAATCAAGTGCCTCGTGCCTTAGTACCTGCAAAAGACAAGACAGAAATTCTGCGATGGTGAACGCATGTGGTAGTGTGTTTCGGCATTCACATTTCTTTGTAAATAACTCTTCAACCACGGGTAACACCACAGGGCGCAGCTAGCACTAACATGATTTTCAGTGATAGTAATAGTTGAAGAAAAATTTGTAGTGGTGAGAGTAGTAACGGGTACTTATCATATTGTAACAGTTTGATATTGTGGTATCATCAGGTATGAAGATAAGTATAAAATTAGTGAAGATAATTTGAAAGACTGAAACCTATTCCTGTTTTCCTGTCACAGTAAAGCAACATCCGACTGCGAGAGGGAAATGATGCCAAAGGAAAGCTGCAAGTAGCGTAGCGCATAGATCTTCACTTAAATGTTATCTCGATAGAAGCAGAAAGAAATAAAGATATGAAAAAGATGAATGAGATACATTGGAAACATAGTTGAACGTTCATAATACAAAGAAAAAGGCAGAAAAGTGAGATTATCGTGAAGATACAGTTCCAGGTAATTCTACAAGGTGGTCCATCTGAAGTGTCGGATGAGATTATCTCGAAAACTATGGACTGGGTAAAAATAGTAGGTAAGACAAGTTCGTAAGCTCAAAGGGAGACATGAAATGAAACTACACGTGAACCCCAGCCACCGCCCCCTTGGGCGTGGCGGGGGGCAACATTTAAATCTTAAATGGAAACACCCATCTTTATTGCAGATTCGGGATTCTCCATAAAAAAGTAACCAAGTTCTGTCTGAAACATTTTTTTAAACCATTGAAAGGTGGCTCTGAAGTCGAGAAAAATTAAAATTGGAGGAGAACTCCGATTTATTTAGAATGATCCGAGAAGGACGCACCAAATCGATACAAAATGTGCACCAATTCTTTCGTTACGCCAAATTAAGCTATTTTTTTTTACATAATGTATCCTACCAGCCTTATTTTTTAAAGGAAGGAGGAGGAATGATATTAAAATCTCATTAGGGAACTCCCCCAACTGTGGCGCTACCGCGGCCAGCCTAAGAACTATAGCTTGTTATAAGGGTGGGTGCAATGCGAACAGACGTCACTTCACTTTCAGATTGTGAACCATGAACATCAACTGACGAAAGTAAATTATTCTTTAGCGAAACATGGCTAACTATCCTCCTACAGAGATTGTTGATATGATGTTAATTTTAGGTAAATGTCATAACAATTACGCTGCAGCTGCGCAATTTTATGCGGATCGTTTCCCAAACAGACGACTTCCAAGCGAAAACATTATTCGAAATTGCACTCAACGGTCTCCAAATGGATTCGTGTACCGTCCACCTCGTCATCGCGAGTACAATGGGAATGACGCTCGTACCCCTTTCCGTTCTCGCCTGTGTTCAACTGGATCCCGAAATTAGTAGTCGTGCGATTCAGAGACAAAATGGAATACCGAAAATACTGTTTTGAGGATTTGAAGGCACATAAATATCATGCGTCTCATATCACACTGACACAGGCATTAACGCTGAAAGATACGCAAATACGTGTGCGTTTCTGCCTATGGGACTTGAAATTGTTAAGAGGTGACAATGATTTTTCTTAGACATGTTCACCGATGAAGCCACATTCAAAAACAATGGCGAATTAAATCGTCATGATTGTCATTATTGGTCCCCTGTCAATCCACAATGGCACAGACCCGTTGACAATCAACACAATTGGTTGTTAATTGTCTGGTGTGGAATTTTAAACGATTGCCTGATAGGACCGTGTGTTTTTTTGACCGAAATGTTACTGGGAAATCTTATTTACAACTTCTCCGCGATGATTTGTTGGAGCTAGATGAAGATGTTGATTTAGAAACTAGGCAACAAATGTGGTTCCAGCAGGACAGAGCAGTTCTCCATTATGCTAAAAATGTGCGAAACGTTTTAAATTTACGGTACCCTGGTCGGTGGATAGCACGCGGCGGACCAATTCAGTGGCCTCCACGTTCACCGGACCTAACATCTCCTGATTTTTTCTTGTGAGAGAACAATTTCTTCGTGGCTAATTTCATTAATTAAGTACCCCAAATTGTAAGACGCAAGGGGACTCACACTAATGAAGCAACCCATGGGAACATCATTCTACTACGTCCATGTCGTTATTCCTGGGTAGCGCTAAAAGTGGGATACAGTACACTTTGTACAAAAATAGCTTAATTTGGCGTAAGGAAATAATTGGTGCAATTTTTTTATCGATTTGATGCGTCTTTCTCGGAAAACTCTAAATAAATCAGTGTTCTTCCCCAATTTAACATTTTTTTCTCGATTTCAGTGCCATCTGTCAATGGTTTATGAAAATGTTTCAGATGAAACTTGATTACTTTTTTGTGTGGAGAATCCGAATCTGCAATAAAATGGGTGTTTCCATTTAAGAATTAAAAGTTGCCCCCGCCCCACACAAGGGGGTGGGGGCTGGAGGTCACGTGTAGTATCATTTGATGTCCCACTCTGAGCTTACGAACTTGTCTTACCCACTGTTTTTACCCGATGTAGAGTTTTCGAGATATTTGCATCCGAAACTTCAGATGGACCACCCTGTATATCTAATGGCCCACTATTTTCATTGAAAAGATAAATAAGTAATACTAACAAAAACTGTATTTTTTTATAACAGGGGCAGTGAAATGAAAACCTGAGAAACGTAATAAAATTTCTGTTTCCCGTGTCACTGTTCTGCAAACTGGCATTGTGGTGGTATATGTATATTGGTATTACAGCCAGTCCTGCCGCAGAGACGCCTTTACGATATATGGTTTGCAGTGTTCACCATATAAAGATTCATATGTAATGACAAGTACTATTGTGTGTTCTATTCGTATTTAATTGTTTCATGTGCGAGCAGATCAGATACAACAACCAGCTGTATGCGGAAACCCAGACATCAGTGTGGCACGAGTGACAACCTCGCCCTGGAAGAATAAACCAACATCACTGTTCTTGTTTCCTGCACTAAGTATTTGATTAAATATGTTGGTATGGAAAAAAATAATATTTTCTAATATGATTTAAGCGGCTCCGGAACGCCCTATACTTGCAATGTTAAAATAACGCTTATAAATTACATCTTTCCTCACAAAGTATTTGAGGTAGGAAGTTGAACTTTTTACTGATTATTTATTGGAATATGGGCTACAACTTAACACAGGGATTTTACAAAATTTTAGTTCAGTTATTAAAGATGATTTTTTTTCAATTGTAATGAAAATTCACAACATCTTTTTCCAATTTTTTATTTATATATTCAAAAATATACAGGTTTTTGGAAAAAGGCTGTGTTAAATTATGCAGAAGGTACTGTGTAACATTTACTGAAAGTTTGAAACAAATATGTTTGGAAGATCCTTAGAAAACATGTAATTAGTATGAGAAAATAAAAGTTTTGGGAATCCAGCGACAAAGATTGGATTAACTTTTTAGTGCATTCCAGGTCCATAGGATGGATTATCTTCATCCTCTGCAAACTCCTCCTCCAGCTTCCTCTTGTTCCTCCTCCTGTTTCCTCTTGCTTGTATTTCTAGACTCTTTACAGCCCTGTCTGCAGCCCGAAGGCGTTCCTTGTCTAAAGCAAGCATCGCTCGTACCATGTTAGAACCTATCTTCATTCCCATATTTCTAAATACCTTGCACCTTACAATGTTGCCATCATTGAAAGTCGCAACAGCAACTTTACTTTTACTCATTATTATACTTCAACAAATCAGAGACTCAAGAAACAGAATTAATTACGAATATTTTCGAGATAACGACAGAGTAAATAAACATGAAACAATCGACAATCACACCAGCGATATATATTGAACCATCACAGGTTAGCCACAACACATACTTTATCTCACATCACTAAAATGTACCTGATGCACACGGACGTTAATAATAACACCATTTGACAGCAGTTTAACAGCGCCACAGTGGGTCACGCCCATGTAGAACACATTTAAAAAAAATTTAAAAATAGTTGTAGTCTTCGGAATTGAGTAAATTATACATCTATTAAAAGGTAATAGTCTGCAGATTCAGAAAACGCAAAAAAGTAAAAATTGAACTTTTCATGAATTTGAGCCTTTCCGAAGCCCCTTAAGTTAGTCACTGTTTGCCTTCAGCCACGATACCTTGCAATCGTATAGTTTTGTATGTTTGACGTACATGGCGTAGTGTTAGCTATACTCACTCAATAAAATAAGGAAGTGTGAAAAGAAGTGTGAATGAAACTGAAGATAAAGTTGTTGTGTATCTTCATATAAACTGTATACTTGTTGGAGAGAAAGTGCCTTTATTTTAAAATCTGCAAGAATAGTATGTGGCATTATTTCCGTTTATATTAGACATTTAATTACTAACTACAATGACTCTGAGCAACATCAGTTACGACACACGAGATCTGAACATCTGTCACTTCACGGCACGTCGCAGTATTTGGGATGTCCTCAGGCTTCGAGAAGTGTCTGCATGGAGGATGTCATCGAAACACCAACGTGAGGAACTTTTGCACCGAAGCAGACGGTAATGGCTTACAGCCAAGACACGAAACGTGTGCTCACTACCACCAACCCGGAACCAATTGAGCAAGCTAGTAATGGAGCCATTTCTCAACATCAAAACCCAAGAACTTGCGGCGTAGCCATTTGCAAGTGGCTCTAATTTTGGATGAACAAGACGATGTCCCGGAACACTACACATCTAAGCCAAAAGAGTTTGTGACACTTGTGGAGCGATAAGAGGCACTGACGGAGACAACACTGCAGGTAGTTTCTTGCTTTCCAATTCGGTTGCTTCGCTAACTTACAAGCAAAGTGTCACACATTCCAATCCTACACTGGCATCGGCATTAACTACATCCAAACACCTGCGCTCCCCCCCCCCCCCCCCCCGCTCTGTCTGGCGCAACAGCGGAAGAGTGTAAGACGTCGTGCAGTATAAGGGATGACAATCCATCGCCGGTTATTACGGCATGGGTTACGTACGCGTCTTCGCGTCTTCCACTTCTCCCTTTGACGAATCTGCAGATGGTGTATGGAATGATGTCACTGCGGACATGAATGGTATGAGATAAAGTTTTCGGACGAATCCTGTTTCTGTTTGTTTGGTGGCCACAGGCAGGTGGCGCAGCATCACAGTGAGTGCATTCGCACAAGACATACAGCGCCGACCCAAAGTCGTATGGTGTTGGGTGCTATGGAGCATAACCACAAATAACAGTTTTTGAGTGTCCAGCGCACTGTGACCAGTGTTACTGGAGTGAATGACATCCTGCGTGCCGTAGCCGCACCCTTTCTCCACAATCCTTTCTACACAACACCCTAGACGAGATTTTGCAGCAAGACAATGCACGACCACATGTCGCTGCACGAACAGGTTCCTTGTTGGTCTCACAGTAAGTCTGCCTTTCGCCCCGTCCCACCACTTCACCTGTTGGAAGTGAAAAATGTTTGGGATATGATGAAACGACGGATGCAGCGCTGTGACCCAATGCCAACCACCACAGATGAACTTTGGAACCAGATAAATACAGCATGGATGGCTATACCACAGGACGCCATTCGCGCCTTACGGGCGTCGGTGCCATCACACATGGAACAAGTCATCAGGGCCCATGGCGGACCCTGTGCCTACTACGCAAGGGGGCACATGCTAAACCGAGGTGACTGAAATGCTAATCATTGCAGCAGAACAATCTAATGTGCATATCTTGTGAATATGAACGTCCTATCTCTAGTAGTTAAAAATGTTGTAATAGTTACTATTAAAATCAGTCTTCTTTGAGCTTTTTGACGATTTGCTTTAGAATGCTCACTCTTCTATCTCTCATTTGTTAATAAATAATTCAATCTTCTAGAAAACATTTTATACTTTGTAACCTTTATTATTTTGGCAAATATTATTTTATGACTGACAATCTATTTTTAGAATGTGTACTTCTGTCTTGCTTTAAGACTGCACAATGTAAATTCAGATCCTTTCAATATTCTGATCCTACGGCTTGTAGCATTGTATTTTAAATTCCCTCCACTTTCTGACTAATGCTATACACACGATTTATGTTTCTATATTTGGTTCATAAACGTTTTTATATACTTATGTGCAAGTGATCTTATTCTATATTAACATAGTTTGTCTCATAAGTTTTAGTCACTCTTCAATTTTTCGTTTTCCTTTACATTTTACAAAGAAACAAAAGTTACTGTTACTGTGTATATAATTTTGTGCATATTTTTTATTGATCAATAATGCATGCCGCTTGCTTCAGTGTTTGTCACAGGTACCTGTTAATTCCGTACCTTATACTCTCATTGTTTTATTCTTAGTCTTCTAGTACTATTTTTATACTTTAACTACATTTTTTGTTTATATATTTGTAATGTAAGATAAAACGTAGCAATACCGTTTAATATGGTCACATGTAAAATTGGCAATATACATAGGAGCGTCATAGGTAGTATTTTAAGAATATGCGCAAGTGCGCTCTCGATGACTTTCTTTCTCAGTTTTCATCTGCAAGAACAAATTATTATCTATCGAATAATCTCTACAAATGTATGTTTCTTGTTAGATGTTGAAATTGTAACTGTGCAGCAGTTACTATTACATGTCAGTTAACGATTTTTTGCAGCCTCCTTAATAGAAAGCGCCCTGGTAGACACTCTATCGTTTTCATAAAAACATGCTGCTGTTCATGGTACGTTTGCCTATCGATATTACAACAACCTTGTTGGAGAGTAGCCTGCTACCACATCTTTGGAATGGCGTCTATACGTACCATGGCAACCAGTAGCTTGTAAATGGTTCTCCAACTGGCCCAGAGAGGGCAACCCATGTAATGTCGAAACGATTTTTATTTGTCTCATCTGTTTAATATTTTTACATATTTTATCTGATAATAGCTGTTGATCCAGCTAAGTTCCACGTTTTTTTTTATTTTTCATTCTTGTCTTTGTTCTTTTAATTACGAAATTTTACGTTATTATTTGACTTTTAACGCACTGGTTAGCGATGACATTATTCTGTCAAAAGTGGGCGGAGCTTAAAGTATATAAGTAAGACGTGCACTGCTCTATCTAGCAGCGGTTTACCACCAAAAAGGGGCTCCTGCTCATACAGCATTTTGGTAATTCATCGTTTTATAACTTTGTAGTTTTATATAATGTTCTTTAATGTATGCAGCCCTCTGATCGGATTTTGTATCTGACTTGCGGGACTGAAGATGACCACAGACGTGGTCGAAACTGGTTACCAGAAAAATAAAATTTGTGATAAAGACTGATTTTAATAGTATTACGGTATATTGATAATTTTTACTTATGGACCATCTGACAGCAACTGAATAAGTAAAAATTATCAATATACCGTAATATTACACGCAAATGAGGAAGACAGGACCAAAAAAGTTGACTAATTTTAATAGTAACTATTAGTAATAACATTGATCACTGTCTGCTCCCACGATGTATTCAAAAGTGATTACAAGTGTTCTTTTTTTTTTATCAACACCAACGTAGTTTGCAGACAGTAACCGGATACACGAGCACTGCTAATAGCAAAATGATGTCGCTATGTAACACATAGTTCAGAAGATATGACGTCATACGCTCCGATATGTCAAAAAAATTGAGAATTTTCTTAAACCGAACGAAATTACACCAACTATATGAGTTTAGTGTTTGAATTTCCCGCCTTCGGCTTTAAAGCCTGACGCTGTTTTATACTCGGGAGTTTTATGTCTAGCGGACGCCTGGTTACCGGCAAACAGTTACCGTAATGAACTTACTCGCTAAGCACGCGAAGTCCCACTTCATGCGACTCAGTTGCTGCTGTACCGTTTCTTACATCTGCGAGCCGGAGCTGGAAGAGAATTACGCTCGTCTATATGTCCCTGATTTCGCCGCCAGACTAATGAAGTTGCCGCCGCACGGGACGCTAGAAACGCTCTCCCACGCGCCCCCGAAGTATCCGTCAGCACTCGGCGTCGTGTTGTTATGAACGACGTTCCGCTTTGGGGACGGCATGCAAATGAGCTCGCATTTACATATTCCCGACAGAAATGGATGAGATTATGCGGGCTCCGAAATCAGCGCGCAGGGCGTCACTGCACCGTTCTGCTGGCGGTCCAGTCTCTGCACTAACCACTGGCCCGTCGTTTCATTGCATTATCGCCCCCATTCACGTGTCCACGTGGAACGGATAGTCGCAAAATATCTGATTTGCCGTGTCATACGTTCCGCTCAAAGCACAGAAATTATACGAATTACGAGTTGCAGCAGAATGTATATAATTCGCTAGCCAGATATTGACGTAAAACATGGCTGTAGCATTCCAGCAGGAAATTAATTCCGCCCTTTCGGTACCTGCAAAATTCAGATATTTTATCATTTTCGTTGTGCACTGAAGTGAAAATTTAATGTTTACCATCAAAAATGAAATTATAAAATTCCGGGTGAAGTACCGAGTCAGAAGCTTCCTTTTGAAATAAAAATATTACAAAAAGTTCATATGCACGTGGGCATGAAACTCCTTCGTTGGGGACGTTTAAAGGAATACCCTATTGTGATTTCTGGTTGTGAAATTTACTTCAAACGTGCAATTTTACTCACTTTCTTGGTTACAGTTGATCATAGCATTTGTTTTGTTCTTTCCGATCGTACTTTGTTCTGTTTTACAGTAAATCCCTCTTGTATCATGACGAAAAAGACCGTTTCAGATGCGTGATAAAAATTTACTTATAAACATTTTTAGGGATGAACATAGCCACAGCTTCAGGGGTGAACGTAGGTTTCATTTCCTACCAATCATTTGTTTTATATTTTTGTATTCCACCTGCTTCACACTTTATTCTTTTTATATCCTTATGTTACTATCGACATTTTTTACCGTCATACTGATATTTTTAAGTCAATAGTGTCGCCATAATTTAATACCATCTACAATTACGTGAACTGAATTTTTTATGGTAGCTGTTTTATCGTAATCCATTTCAACTTGTTCACAACTGCTTTAATCAAAATGTGAGCTATAAGAAAGCTACAAATTTGCACAAAATGTGTTTCTATTAATGGCTATTTTTTTCAGTTCACAATGCAAAGCTAAGTTTAAAGCAATAAATTTTCCATTTCAGGAATAATTTTTCTCTTTGCTTCATCTCCCAAGTTAATTAAGGAAGATGAAAGAACCAAAGTAATTGTAATGTATACTTAGAAATTAACAATCGTTACCTTATGCTTACAAAAACTCACTTTTTAAAATATTGTCGTTTTGTAAAAACTTACTCTTTGTTGCACTGTGTAGATGTCTTCTATTGAGAATAAGTTTCGCAGACATATATTACATCTTGAACAAGTGACTGACAATTTTTGTTTTTATTTCTTGAACAAAGAGTACACCTTTGGCACTTTTAGGGTCACTAGAGCTCGATGTTTGCATTTACTTTTTGATTTCTGTTATTCCTTCTTCAATGTACAGACTGAACAATAGGGGCAAAAGAGTACATCCCGAACTTACACCGTTTTTATCCGAGTTGTCCAGTCTTATTGTTTCCTTTTGGTTCCTGTGCATTTTTATTCCGTGTATCACTTTTTTTTCCCTCTAAATTACTCCTGTTTTCCTCAGAAGATTCTATGATGACACTCTACCCGTAGGAAAACTGAAGAAGATTACCAGGAACTCATGAATGGAATGAAGTGTCTAATGAGTGAAGAATATGAATTGAGAGTAAACCCGAAAAGGACGAAAGTAATGAGAGGTACCGGAACTGAGGCTAACAAGACACTTAGCATTAAAATTAGTGATTATGAAGTACACGTAGTTACGGAATTTCGATACGTTGGAAGCAAAATAGCTCATGACGGAAAAAGTAAGAAAGACACAAGAGGCGGACTAACACAGGCGATGAGGGCATTCTGGCCAAGAGAAGTTCATTGCTATCAGAGGCCTTAATTTAAGAAATAAATATCTGAGGATGTACGTTTGGAGCACAATATGTTCACTTTCCTATACATAGTCATTACTATTATTATTATTCTTGATTATTATAATTACTTTTTGATTGTTATAATTATCATTGTAGTACTTTTATAATCTCTAATTTTTTCTGTAACATTAATACTGTACAACATGTTATATGTCCTTAATGTTCTGTAGAAACTGAAATTTGTTGAATCTGAGTATGCCTGGTTAGGTGTAAGAGAGGGCCTGAAGGCCCTAATCTTGCCAGGTAAAATAAATGCATAAATAAATAAATAAATAAATTTTTGTACGGTAGTGAAACATGGACTGTAGGAAAACCGGAAATGAAGATAATCATTGCGTTCGAGATGTGATACTACAATCAATGTTCAAAATCAGGTGGACTGAATCGGCAAAGGAAGCAACATATGCAAAACATTGAGATGAAGAAGGAACAGAATGAGAAGACATCAGTTAAGACGTCAGTGAATAACGTCATCAGTTAAGGCGTCAGGAAATAACTTCCATGATACTAGAGGCACCCAGAGAGCGTAAACGTTGTAGAGGATGACAGAGACTGGAACACGCCAAACAAATAATGGAGGACTTACTGTACAAGATCTACTGTGAGATGACCAGGTTAACGCAGGAGACGATTTTGTTGAGGGCCGCATCAAACGAGAAAGAAAACTCACCCCCCACCCCCAAAATAAAAGGAAAAAAAGGGATGGGGAGTTTTGCACTGTGGAACACTTTGCGAATATTTTCACTAGGCAGCCTTGTAACAACACAATTTCATTGCTTTTTCTTACACCATTTTTAAATGATTGCATTCACTTTCTACATGCTGCAGCCTTTTTGTGATATTGCAAAAATTACTTCAGAAAACTAAATTTTTGCCAAACGTGGACACATGTACACACGAATACTGGCTTCTAGTTACATGGATATGTAACTAGAAGCTAATATCCTATTGATAGATAAAAGTGTTGATTATAGAAAGTCTAGTTCATTTATACATATTGTCTATCTCTTAAAATGCATACCAGTAATCAATCAGTAAGTGAAATCAAATAAATAAAAGATTTTATCAGAAACCAATTATTTCAAATGAAGCTATTGGAATCCTACGCAAATTTCGATTTTCAACATGGGTTAAATTGTATAAACATCAGCGGAACCTAGCTAATTTGCATTTATCACATGATCATGGCAAATGTCATTTTTTTTCTGTTTCAAAGTACAAGATGATGATGCAAGAGCAACGAAGTATGTCTTAACCGTTCATACGTTACATGACTAATTTTACAAATATATTGCCTTAACAAGCTGTAACTAAACAATTAACAGTATCCTCCTAATAGATGTAATATATCATGCAGTACTTACATGTGTAGATGGCGCAGTATTTACGGATGCTGCATCAAACCCAACGACATATCTCACAACAATAGAAACCTAGGAAAATTGCGGAAAACTACTTATGACGGTTTCTCGTTCACATTCCTTTAAGTGTTTCTAAAATCAATAATTACATTGCTCTCACTTACACTAACGTGTAGGTAAAACGCTCTCCGTTACTCAACGTAACGCTGTTTAAAAGTCGTCTCAGTCATATTTTCGCATTGTAAAAACACTGAAATTGATGCATTTCGAAGGTAAAACGTCCATCATAACAATAATTACACAATAATCTCTAAAACCGACAAAAATAAAAGTATTGATCAAAAATGGGCAAAATAAAATATTTTACCAGCACGACCAGTTTCAGTCCTCTGAGTACATCAGGCAGAGAAAAATATTTACAGCTCATATTACCCAAAATATAAAATCATTATCGTCACGTAATAAAAGCATGAATAACACACTGTTATCATATCATAATAGCACAATGTAACTACCAGAATTCTGTGGTAGTTTCCATTGCAACCATATCTCCTTAAAATGTTGTTCCACGTCATCCGTCGAGCCGATAAAGTGAGCTACAGTGAAATGGCGGGTACCGTTTATGTTGTCTGTTGTCCTAATTATATGGAAGCACATTTTTAGAAGACACGTTTGCAAGGGTGCGATAGCGAAATTTGAGTATCTTTAAATGTATTATTTTCTTGATTGTTTTTAATGATTCCTGTACACTAATTCTGATGAACGTGGATGAGCCGACTTTTTAAAATTTATCGTTAAAAACCACGAATTGTTTTCCATTGTGGATAAAATCAAAATTATTCGCTGTTTTCAGAATGCGTGTTGGCCATTCCCCTGCCCCCCACTACCAATCCACCCGCTCCTATACAACACGCCCTGCTCTGAAATAGCATCACTTTAGTTATATTTGGTACTCGACTGTTAAACGGCAGGACAATTGCAGCAGCGGAGGTAGCCCCGAATTTACGGCGCAAAGCGAATCTCTCTCTGATGCGAGGTATTGTATAACCGCCTAGCCGCCACCGAAATGTGAGGACAGTCCGTTAAAACAGCGTTCGGCACTCAGCGAAATCATATTTACGCGCATTAATTGCGGAGAATATAGCCCCCCCGTTACGAATCCAGGGCGGAATTTATGGACTGTATAAAATAACCAAGCATCCGTTTCAGCTATATTCTGTCTCCTCCTCTTCCTCCTCCTTAACCTCTTTTACACCAGGGCGTGATCAACGCGTCGGGTTTCCAATTGGAAACGGATATCGCCATGGTGCTTTGCGGCTCGAGGCTTTTATGTTTCCTTTCGATTTTTTTATTAGTTTTGACTGGATCGATGGTAGAAGAAACATGTCCATGTAATCGAATAACAAGTGTGTCTCACTGGAAAAATTACGATCCATAAAACCTTGTATGCACTCTATATTACGTAAAGAAGTCATTGTAGGAGCGTGTTGAAATATTACGAAGACACCATGCAACGGAGCCGCGCATGGATCATCTGCCCGCCATCATGTATTTTACACCCTGCTTTTAAGGTACTTCCGCCTCACTACGTTAATTTAAGTTACTACTGGCACTGAGTTGCTGCTTTGCTTGATCGTGAGCGGCGTTAGCATGGCCTATCGATATATCCCCTCTCGCAGTATCTTTGCTCGACTGATATTATTTCTCGGTTATTGTCTGTCCTAAGTCACTTCGGTAAGAGACTTCAGGTGGCGATTTCGGGTCTACCAGTCAGTTGGAACGCGTCTGGAGCGCAGTCCGGACCTGGCAGTCGGTGAGTTGCAATGCGGCACTAGTGCAGTTGGTTGGGTTGGAGCAGCAGTCAGGTCTGCATCGACATGGCTCGCCCGACCATTAACGCCACGCGTCACTTGAGCCGGGCCACGGTCTTGGTGGATCGTCGGACGGTCGTCCTACCGGGCGACGCGGGCTCGCCGACCGTTCATGCGTCGGTTGTGTGTGTGTGTGTGTGTGTGTGTGTGTGTGTGTGTGTGTGTGCATCGACTCCCGATTTGTCTTCGTGTATACTTAGTTACTGTTGCGCATCGTTCAGGTATTCGTGCAAGTGTTTGTCAGGTTGTGCGTGTAGTTGGTGATATTTTCACCGACGGCTATTTTAGATGTTGTCAGCATTCTCCGCGCGGTGCAGTCGGCTGGGGCCGCTGGCAGCCCCTGCGCAGTGTCGGAGCGCGTGTGGAGCTGTCCGATCGCTACGAGCTTCGTGGTTCACCGACCCAGGACGTCAAAGTTGAGTAGTGGTTACAACTATCCAAGCCACGTCCTTACATGTTGTGGTCGTTCGTTTCGGTGGTTTGCTGTGGGGAGCTTTTCCTGTGAGCAACACCGAGTGGCTCTACTGCTGAAATTTAAGCGCCATGCGTTGCAATTACATAACTATTTTGGTCGACTACAATTTGAGTGCACCAGAGGAATTTTCTATCTTGTGGCAGTTCTCCTTACCTGCCCTGCGCACAGACGTAAATTTAGGCAGTGTCCTTTTGAGTGAAGTTACCTATATTACCGTGTTTCAAATTCTGGGGTACCAGCGGAATATTCTGCCTAGTGACTGTTGGTGATCCGGTTACCTGCCCCGGCCACTAACATAATTTCAGGCAGCGTCCTTTCCTCACCTGTTGTCGCTGTCCAACATGGTGTGTAATGCTGACAGCTAATACATACTCCATTGTGGAATATCGCGTTTGTAACCTTTCCGGTTTGAATTCTCATGTTCTGATTGACGGGAAGCACGGCGTTGTGTTGGGCTGTCCCCTGGTAGGGTTCCGACGGATCAAGTATAGTTGGGCTCACCACGTGTCTCGTCTAAGTGAACGAGGCCAGACCGAACTCCCTGGAGGCTTCTGAGTGCCGCCCGTGTTTAATTATCTATTGTGAGCTACTTTAAATTCAAGGCTTATGGTTATTTTTTAATGTTCTTAAAATTTTGTAAAGTTAATTTTTAAATTTATCTTCAAGCTTAAACATTGCGGTCTTCTGCCTTTAAAAGATTATGGTAATATATTTTAAAATTTTATAACTTAATGGTGGCCTTCAACCATTGGTAGTGCACCTTGCATATATATGTTCTATCTGCTTAGCCTTAAGGCTATCCACGTAGCTTTATAGTTTTTTTTATTTATTTGATTTGCCCCTTTAATTGCTTTTTAGTCTTGTTGATTTTTAAGTTTTCTTGTTGCTAAACCTTCTGGCCTTCGGCCTTTAAAAGTCTATGGTAATATATTCTAAAATTTTGAAATTTAATTGTGGTCCTCAGCCATTTGTATTGCACTTTGCATATGTTTGCTGGTTTTCTTTTAAATTATTTTATTGCTATCTTAATTGGATTTTATCTTGTTGATTTGTTATCTTGTTTGGAGACCTTCAGTCGTGGAAGAGTTGCATTCGGTAAAGGTCCGGGTATGTGCCGCTTTGGTTGTAAAGTTATTAAATTACAATAAATGACAGTTAGAAGAAGAAACTGACCTCAACCCTTGGCCCTTTCTGTAGTCCTGTTACCTGTTCTGCCCGGCGGGTTTGGAGGGCGTTTCAGCAATAATCACTAATTTTCCATGAAACGTAATACATAGTTGGATATCCACAGGATTAGCATTCCAGTGCAACTACGGCAGTTTATTTGTAGAAACACCATATACAGTCTGCATTTCATCAGAGATGAGGATATCATCTGGAGTGCCCGAGGGAAGTGTGATACGACCACTCATGTTCTCTGTGGATATAGTCAGACGGATAGATTGAGCAGCAGTTTGTGATTGTTTGCAGATGACTCAGCAGTGGACTGGAATATGTCGTCATTGGGTGACTGTAGGAGGATACACGGTAATTTAAATGGAGTTTTATTTGGTATGTTGAATGGCAAAGTGCTCTGAATGTGTAAAGATGTAAACTAACGTTGACAGGCAACGAAAAGAGCCCTGTAATGTTTGAAAACTGGCGTGTGGCTTCACACAGTGGATTCAGATATAAAGAAGATCGCATACACCGTATTAGTGTGAACCATCCGCGGGTACTGCTCGAGTATCTGGGATCCCCATCAGAAGGGATTAAAGAAGGATGTCGAGGAAATTCACAGGGGTGGAGTTGCATTTCTTACCAGTAAGTTCGATCGTCAAGTTATGAAACGTCCCCTTAGAAAAACTAATGAATTACTGTGCTGGTAAACCCCTTACGTTATTTGATTTTCAAACAGCTGAGCAAAACTGAACGTACTCAGACATTTCTCTCTTTACTTATTCCGATCATCACTAAACTGACACACAATATTTTTAGCGCAACGCAATCTGACTTTAAATAATGCCTACAAAGCAATGGCAATGGCTAACAATAACCTATACCTTACCTCACAAAAATCTTCGTGACTCGAACTACTGCAATACAGGGAGCGCCAATACTGCCAGCTAAATAAAAGATTCTGACTACTGAAGGCACTAACTACTGGTAGGCATAGTTGTCAAATGAAAGATTTTGATAAAGAACAATGTATTTACCTTAATAGTGTTCAAAAGTCATAATATATACATCAGTTCATGACATCCAGTCTGACAAATTTGCTCTTTCTGATGGACACACGTCCACATCATCCGCTCTGAAAACTCTGCCATCTCTCTCCCCACATCCACCACTTCTGGCGGCTCACCTCCAACTGCGCAACGCTACGCGCTGTTCACATACAACTGCGCAACACTAGAATAGCGACTATTCCAACAATGCCAATCAGCCACAGACTTCACACAGCACAATCAGTGATTTTCATATAGAGCGCTACGTGGCGTTACCAACGTAAAAACCTAAATAGCCTACTTACAAAGGGAGTATTACAGAAATGATCCGTGAACTCAACTGGGAATATTTGGAGGAAATATGACGTTATTTGCACAAAATACAATTGAGAAAATTTAGCGTACCGCTATTTGTAGCTGACGGCAGGACAAACCTATTGCTAGCAACGTTCATTTTTCTTACGGACTGCGGAGCAAGGTATGAGAAACCGGAGCTTGTAAGGATGCATATACACCGTGCAACACAAATGAAAGATCAATTCCCCATTGCGAAATGTTGGTTTGTAAATTTAGCTCAAAGGTGCTAGCAACCTTCGTCTGTAATAGTGCAAAACATTGCGCTCTTCGACTTTACCTTCGGACTCATGTGATGAAGAAGGCCATATCTCAGAGGTTCCTAGGAGATGTATGGTGGGTTAATGACGTCAAATTGACAGTAACTTTCACCACAGTTCTATCCAACACCCTGTGGTGTCACCGCCAGACACCACACTTGCTAGTTGGTAGCTTTAAATCGGCCGCGGTCCATTAGTACATGTCGGACCCGCGTGTCGCCACTGTCAGTGATCGCAGACCGAGCGCCACCACACGGCAGGTCTTGAGAGATGTACTAGCACTCGCCCCAGTTGTACGACGACTTTGCTAGCGACTACACTGACGACGCCTTTCTCTCATTAGCCGAGAGATAGAATAGCCTTCAGCTAAGTCCATGGCTACGACCTAGCAAGGCGCCATTAACCATTTCTAGAGAGTCTCACTTGTATCATCCAGAATGCTGTATACAAATGATGGATTAAAGTTAAGTATTCCAGCAGCTACGTACTTTTCTTTATAGCATTCATTACGTATTCTGTTTCAGACCTAACGCCAGCCGGCGTGTGTAAACGCGTGCCTTTCGGTTACCCGTCACTGTGGACTGGCTGTCTTGTCAGTCCACTACACACCCCATGATTGGAGGGTCCACCTGTGTGGGGTGGATTCAAACCTTTGATGTACAGCACAGAGACCATAAAGCTTTCTTATGTGTGGCAAATTTTTGCATGTTAGACACACTACTGCTCAGATTCGACACGAAGACCAGGTGTTACCACCATTTACCGCCTTTTTGTTTATCGGCTCTATAGGGAAGATTCAAAGCTGTGAGACCAAGAAGCCCGAGAAACTTTCTCATGTGCAGCCAGGTTATGTGTGTCAAACATATTGCCACTCAACATGTGTTAGAGTGCGCAATCACCAACAATTGTTTGTTGGGCAGTTTAAATATGTACGTGTACAAGAGAAAACCTGCGAGAGAGTCCTCGCCGCTTGCTAGCAGGCTTGCAGCAGTGCAGAACTGTTAAGTGGTTGCCTACCTGCAGCCACCTTGGACTTCCCTCACAGGTTTTCTCTTTAAAGGCACATTTTAAAGGCGTTCAACAAACGAGGGCAGGTGTTGAAGACCTGGGGGTTCATAGAGGGACCATTTGCCGCTCTATTCGCCCCTCTGTCAATGTCAGCCCCACGATCGAACCTCGATGGCTGAAAAAGCATGAACACCAATTCAATTCGAATATTTTTGAACGCTGCCTAGTGGGGCCACACTCTGCACCAGAGCAAATTTGCGACCACATTGTACTCCATAGGGATGTGATCACATTCAGTGGGGTTGCAGACATAAGATGTACTCAGAGAACTTTGAAGTGTCCGTGGCGTGTGAAAGATTGTCAAGAACGCCGTCCTGCTGCTCGTAGTGTTGCAAACTGTCGTTTTCGCCAGCAAAATGTGGTGGATGAAGGCCTCACAGGTAGGGGTGGTTTGATGGACGCTCTTTATTTCACCACCTGAGGCTTTTCCCTGTCGATTCATATCGGCAATGTGTCTAGAAAGTTCCCCTCGGCTACTAATAATGAAACCGCTAGGATCTAAATCTTGGCGTCGCAGTTCTAGCCTCCATTGTGGGGCCGTCAAAAGAGGAGGTGAAAAGTCGTAAGAATGGGTGTGACGACATTGACACCGTGTAAACGTCCACAGTGGTGTCGGTCACAGTTGTGGTGAAATTTGGTGCAAATGTGACTACCCTGAATAAAGAAAAGTGTGAAGTTATTCTCATGAGTACTAAAAGAAAGCAGCTAAATTTCGATTACGCGATAAGTCACGCAAATCTGAAGGCTGTAAATTCAGCCAAATACTTAGGGATTACAATTACAAATAGCCTAAACTGGAACAATTACTTTTGAATGCATTACGGGAACAGCAGTGATCAATGTCTTGTAAATAATTACTATTAAAAACAGTCTTGATCACGATTTATTTAACAAGGTGACCGGTTTCGACCACTACTGTGGTCATCTTCAGACCTACAAGATGTATACAAAGCACTAATTAGAGGGCTACATGCATTAATGAAAATGCATAAAGTTATAAGGCTATAAATCTATAAAACGTTGAATTACCATTGAGTAGGAACCTCTTTCTGTTGGAGAATCACAACTGGAGAAACCAGTGCACGACTTACTATATATAATGGAGGCTCCACCCACTTCTGACTGCATGATGTCATTATTAACCAATGAGTTATAAGTCGAATTACAATTTAAAATTTCTTAGTTAAAAGAACATTGTCAAGAATTAGAAATAAATACACACTAAACTTAGCTTATTAAACAGCTATTGTCAATTCAGAAGCGTTAAAAATATTTAAATATGTAGGAAAATGAACTTCGGTTTGGCAGTACATGGGTTGCTCTCTCATGGCCTGTCAGTGAACCACTTGGAACCACTGGTTGCTATGGTGAAGTTAGACGCCGTTGCAAAGATGAAGAAGCAGGCTTTTTCCACTGAAGTTGTTGTAGAGTCGATAGTGCTTTGTATTCATCTTGTAGGTCTGAAGATGACCACAGTAGTGGTCGAAACCGGTCACCTTGTTAAATAAATCGTGATCAAGACTGTTTTTAATGGTAATTATTTATGGAACAATTACGTAGATAATATTGTGGGCAGAGCAAACCAAAGACTGCGATTCATTGGCAGAACACTTACAAGGTGCAACAGATCTACTAAAGAGACTGCTTGCACCACGCTTATCCGCCCTATTCTGGAGTACTGCTGAGCGGTGTGGCATCCGCATCAGGTGGGACTGACGGATGACATCGAAAAAGTACAAAGAAGAGCAGCTCGTTTTGTATTATCCCAAAATAGAGGAAATAGTGTCACAGACATGATACATGAGTTTGAGTGGAAATCATTAAAACAAAGGCCTTTTTCGTTGCTACGGGATCTTGTCATGAAATTTCAATCACCAGTTTTCTCCTCCGATTGCGAAAACATTCTGTTGGCGTCCACCTACATAGGGAGGAATGATCATCACGATAAAATAAGTGATATCAGGGCTCGCGCAGAAAAATTTAGGTACTCGTTTTTCCCTCGTGCCGTTCGATACTGGAACGGTAGAGAGGCGAAGGTGTTTCACTGAACCCTCTAGCAGGCACTTTATCGCGAATAACAATCACGTAGATAGTAGATAGATAGATATTAACCCTTGTTATACCTCACATTATCTTATGAGCTTTGGCACCGCCCTTTTACACTATTACAGAGGAGGGTTGTCAGCACTTTGTAACCAAATTTGCGACTTGTACGTCGCAATGGGAAACTACTTAATAGTTTTTGGATTTGGAAAAAGTTTTCCTTTAATTGTGTAGGTAGTGGGAATTCGACAGCATTACAATTGCGGTACAAGTTTATGGTTCTGTGAAATTGTTGCTTGCCTTGGTAGGGACTGTCATTCTAATATAGAATCTATGGGTTCAGGAGATCCACTCACCAACGCCACGCAGGACAACAGCCCCTTTCGTCTTGCGCCTGAGGAGATAGACATAATGTTAACTGGGCCGAGAGGGGTCGTGCAGTTATATGTCGTTGCTGCAAGAAAGGAATCCACACGGGCAATGCGACGGTATCTGGAGCATCACGGACTGTCGCCTTAGCGGCATTGTTGGGGCTTCCCTTGACGCGGCAGCAGCATGAGGCTGGACGACTGCTGTGCGCCCAACGAAGACAAAGGAGTAGCAGCATGTCGTCTTTTCAGGCGAGATCTGGTTCTGCGTACAGAATCCTTGTGAGGAGGCTTCGATTCTGAATTCGGCCTTGTCCTACATGCCCAGTGACGGTCGTGAAGATATGGAGCTGTGGAGGTAACACGGTCTCCTCTGATTCGGTTCGCATAATAGGTACTGTGGACGATAGATGTTATACACTGAGGGGAGAAATTCAAGGAACAGCGATCTGCACATATACAGATGGGGTAGTGTCACATAAACAAGATGCGAAACGGCAGGCATTGGTGGGCGCCACTGGCTCAGTTGTAGATTTGACTATCCCTCTTGCGGTCCTATTGCCAATATCTGTGAGGAAGAATTGGTGTCTGTTGGTTGTGTCCTTAGAGATTCTTTGCTTGCATATATATATATATATATATATATATATATATATATATATGTGTGTGTGTGTGTGTGTGTGTGTGTGTGTGTGTGTATGTTGTTCGCTGGCCCGAGAGGGAGGCACGAAGTTTGGGAATCGGCGGTAGCGTCCCGACAAGACGTGGCCACGAGGTCCGAGCGGCCGAAACCACGAGCTGCGCAAAATATAGAACGTTCCAGACTTTCATTACGTGTGAGAAGTAGTCCAGCCAAACTCTCTCGAAGAGGAAACTAACAGAAATAAACCCAGAAAAATGGATGTAACATTCCGCTTAAAGAATAAGATACGCAATAAAACATCCTTATATATTAATACAAAGTCGAGAGATAATAAAGTTGTGATTAAAGCCGGGTATCTTTACGCGTTACCATAACCACAGCTAGGCTATTAAATAATTTGGAAAAATTTATAGGAGAATAATATGAAAAATTTTGGGCCAAAATTCGTGTATGGTATTGGAGTAGTATCTGCACTGTTTACGTTTTATGGCCACTTGAGTAGAGTGTATAACAAAAGGCAGATAAAAAAAATTAATCAACATCTGACAGAAACCCCAAAACTCAAATTTAGTCATTTGTAGAAGTTAAGAAAGTTTTACAGGATTTGGGTTTGACAGACAAAGGCATAGAAAAGAGGCACCAGTTCAGGGAATAGGTATAAAAAGTCAAGGGATTCCAGATGAAAACACAAAATAATAGAGAAAGGACATTGACAGATGGAACAAAAAGATAGCGAGAATGAAGGAGTACTGGGAATCCAAAACGCAAAAGAATATGATGTTATTGATCATGTGTTCACCTTGATTGTGAATTGAACAAATTCGAATGACAATAATAATTATAGTAACAATAATAATAATAAATTGGTGACTTGGAAATTTATTGCACGTTTCCACATCTTTTCAGAGTAGACATATTTGCTATGAAGATTATTTGCTACTATATTGCATAGCTCAAGGCATGTTTAACACTGCAATGAAATCATAGTAACACTCACACTCATAACATTTCACTTCCTAAAATCATTATAATTTCAAGAAACACAAACACCGATTATGAAACGACTGATGGCATTCATTCTATTAACACACAAAACTTTTGACACTTTTTACAAGTCTAGGACGTTGAAAAATTGCAAACCATGGCTCACTTGTCTTTGTTCCCCTGTCCTGCATTTTAAATCATGCAAGACAATTTTTTCAGTAAGGTAATGGCAAGATAATTAGAAATACTACGCAAGTAAATTCACAAATCTCTACAGCGTGCATTTCTAGAAATATTCATTTTCATATTACTTACGTTACTAATAGCACTAGACGGTTCATTATCCTTCTTGAGTATGGTATGGTTACTTACAGTATGCAGAGGGGTTTCTCAGTTGGCGACAGAGAAAATAACGTACCTGAAAAAGAGAGAAAAAAAATGATTTAGTATGTGATAATCGATTAGCGGAAAACTAAGCACTGAACTTAAAACTATATATCACCTACTAACGTTTAACTGAAGGTAAATTCTTTTTTGTAGTGTGAGACCTATGAAAGAAGTTATTGTGAGAGCGTGGCTACCAGTGAAATACGAATTCCTCAGGCTGTCGGAATACAGTTTTCAACAAATATAACACTGGAAAGGCAAATCTTAATTTCAAGGTGGAGTAAAACCTACATCCGTTTTACCTCATTACTTAAGTTATTACGAGTATGTTATTAAATTTTCATTATTGTGTTATAAGATCCGAAGAAAATAAAGCAGAATGAGTAGTAAACAATTTACAGAGGATAAATCACATTTTCATTTAGATTACACGTGTAGTTTTATCCATAAACCAAATAGTACGCCCATTTGTGCATGTGAAATATGTGAGTAAAGTCTAATTTAGGTTGAGTATTTTACATAAGAATGGAATGATTATTTCACAGCTCCGCCGCGAATGACTCCTAAAGGTACGGAATAGGACAAAAATTTTGAAATCTTATTCTATCATTTATCAAGATTGTATCCGGGATATTATTACGTCGTTATTTTTCGATATTTCGCCTGACAATATTTCATCCGCTGTCAACGTGAGTCGCTTGCAAGATTTTTAACGCATTTAACACTATGGAGTAAACGCACATGCGCTAAAGGCAATACTGTTTTCCACAAGAGCGTCAGTCGTGCATAAAACATTGCACTTCTAATGCAAGTGTAGGGTCGGCGAATACTGGTCTTGTGAAGTATTTGGCTGATTATCATGGCTGGTACATATTGCTATTTGCAGAGCTGAACACTGTATTTCCACTGACCATTCCATGGGTTACGAGACAGTTAAAATGATGTCCACAGACTCCCCTACTGGGATTCTGTGTTCAAGAAAAGCTTAGAAATACAATTAGCAAGCAACCTGCTCAGCCGAAATGAGGGTTTCCAGTACAATATCATGAAAATCTCTCATTTCACTTCTGCGCTCTGGAAAAAAAAAATGTTGTTCTAGCTCTCCACTGCCTGGCATTACAACACACTTGAATACCTCCCATAATAGTAAACCAAATACTTTAAACATTGTGGATTCGCTAACTCTGGGCTTGTGTTGTTTTTGAAGTGTAATGTTTTATCTGTGACTGACGCTTTTCTTACCAACAGTGTTATCTTTGACGCATGCGCGTTTAGTCTACGCTGTAAAGAGCTTTGGCCGACTGTCAACCGAAATATAGGTACACAAGTTATATAATATACCAGGTGCTCTCCCAAAATGTGATGTAACATTCGACGCACCGGTAAAACTTCAAGAAACTCAGTGTTAAACTTGTTTCAATTTACAGATTAGTACAACAGTCGTCGTAGTACGTAATCCTATATACAGGGTTATTACAAATGATTGAAGCGATTTCACAGCTCTACAATAACTTTATTATTTGAGATATTTTCACAATGCTTTGCACACACATACAAAAACTCAAAAAGTTTTTTTAGGCATACACAAATGTTCGATATGTGCCCCTTTAGTGATTCGGCAGACATCAAGCCGATAATCAGGTTCCTCCCACAGTCGGCGCAGCATGTCCCCATGAATGAGTTCGAAAGCATCGTTGATGCGAGCTCGCAGTTCTGGCACGTTTCTTGGTAGAGGAGGTTTAAACACTGAATCTTTCACATAACCCCACAGAAAGAAATCGCATGGGGTTAAGTCGGGAGAGCGTAGAGGCCATGACATGAATTGCTGATCATGATCTCCACCACGACCGATCCATCGGTTTTCCAGTCTCCTGTTTAAGAAATGCCGAACATCATGATGGAAGTGCGGTGGAGCACCATCCTGTAGAAAGATGAAGTCGGCGCTGTCGGTCTCCAGTTGTGGCATGAGCCAATTTTCCAGCATGTCCAGATACACATGTCCTGTAACGTTTTTTTCGCAGAAGAAAAAGGGGCCGTAAACTTTAAACCGTGAGATTGCACAAAACACGTTAACTTTTGGTGAATTGCGAATTTGCTGTACGAATGCGTGAGGATTCTCAACCACCCAGATTCACACATTGTGTCTGTTCACTTCACCATTAAGAAAAAATGTTGCTTCATCACTGAAAACAAGTTTCGCACTGAACGCATCCTCTTCCATGAGCTGTTGCAACCGCGCCGAAAATTCAAAGCGTTTGACTTTGTCATCGGGTGTCAGGGCTTGTAGCAACTGTAAACGGTAAGGCTTCTGCTTTAGCCTTCTCCGTAAGATTTTCCAAACCGTCGGCTGTGGTACGTTTAGCTCCCTGCTTGCTTTATTCGTCGACTTCCGCGGACTACGCGTGAAACTTGCCCGCACGCGTTCATCCGTTTCTTCGATCACTGCAGGCCGACCCGTTGATTTCCCCTTACAGAGGCATCCAGAAGCTTTAAACTGCGCATACCGTCGCCGAATGGAGTTAGCAGTTGGTGGATCTTCGTTGAACTTCGTCCTGAAGTGTCGTTGCACTGTTATGACTGACTGATGTGAGTGCATTTCAAGCACGACATACGCTTTCTCGGCTTCTGTTGCCATTTTGTCTCACTGCGCTCTCGAGCGCTCTGGCGGCAGAAACCTGAAGTGCGGCTTCAGCCGAACAAAACTTTATGAGTTTTTCTACGTATATGTAGTGTGTCGTGACCATATGTCAATGAATGGAGCTACAGTGAATTTATGAAATCGCTTCAATCATTTGTAATAGCCCTGTACAAAGACTTCTACTGTACAGCATGGTCATGGACGTATCCGTTTGTCGATGATCCGAGGAGAACGAACGTTGCCAGACTGCATTCGTCCGTCTCATTAAATTCCTTCCCTGTTTTTCTATTGAGGAGGGGCAATCAATCTTTTTAGTATCTGCAAAATTTAGATTCATGCTGCCTGTATCGCAGTTGTCTGTTACTTGTTTTGAACGTATAGCAAAGATAAGAAAAATTAGGGCTTATACGGAAGTATATAGATAGTCGTTTTTCTCTCGTTCTTCTTGAAAAGGAAACTGGAAAGAAAATGGCTAACAATGATACTGGGTAGCTTCCGCGACGCACCACGGTGCGCTGTGGAGTATGTATGTAGATGTGCAAGTCATACGGGCACAGCTAAATCATCTCCAGTTCTGGTAACTGGTAACATGGGCAGCAGGGATCAGAAATGGAGTACGAATCAAATGTTAAGGGTGGCATACATCACAAACCTAGAGGCCACTGTTACATCAGTGTTAGCGGACTCCCTTGGCTACCGCTGTAGTTCTGCAAGTACGATGAGACTGGCAACTCGTTTTCTCTTAATGGAGCTTGCTGGAATTTAAGGCTAAATCGTGACTAACTGTTAGTACGGAGGATTAGTTCACGATATTGTGGCTGTGAAGTAACTGCCCGGACGAAATTTTATCCAGTGCAAACAAACGACTGTATTCTCGTTTTTTCCACCTCCATCATGAGAAAAAATATGTGCTGCATCAAACGAAAACTGGGTACAGTACATTCTCACTGCTATATCAGTGTGATCAAAGCCGGACTACTTCTGTATTATTTTGGCCTCAGTGACCTGCGTTTCTGGGCTAATAGCGAGTTGTGTAGTTTAGCCTATTACTACATTCTAAAAAAATGTCGAAGAGTGTTACAACTTTATTTTAATAATCAGTCACCATTTGATCCGTATGTCATGTTTCTGGCGCTGCTGTTACAGTCTCAGTAACGTCTCGCAAGCATGTGTTTGTCAGCTTAATTGTTAGACATTCGCAGAACAGTTATTAAAAATTAACAAATTTACAACAGTCTTGGAAAACGTTCTATAAATTTTGATATATATTGCTCATGAAAACCATACATTGCATGTTGTACCACCATCCAGCCAGATCTTCATAGGTGGTAGCAGAGATTGCTGTACACGCCGATACCTCTAAAACCCAGTAGCACATCCTGTTCCATTGATGCATGTCTTCATCGTGGCGTACTATCCACATGTTCATCAAGGCATTGTTGGTCCAGATTGACCCCACTGCTCAACGGCGATTCCGCGTAGATCCCTCAGAGTGGTTCGTGGGTCACATCCTACAAAACGGTCCTTTTCAATCTATTCCAGGCATGTTCGATAGGGTCCATGTCTGCTGGGCAGTTTAGTCGAGCGATGTCGTTAACCTGAAGGAAGTCATTCACAAAGTACGCACGATGGGGGCTCGAATTGTCGTCCATGAAGGCGAATGCCTCGCCAATATACTGCCAATATGGTTGCACTATCGCTCGGAGAACGGCATTTACGTATCGTACAGCCGTTATGGCGGCTTCCATGACCACCAGCGGCGTGCGTTGGCCCCACATAATGCTACCCCAAATCAGCATGGAAACTCCACTTTCCTGCAATCGCTGGACAGTGTGACTTATCCAAAGCATTTGATTGTGTCAACCTTGACTTTATGTTAGAGAAATTACAATTCTATGGTATAAATGGAACAGCATATGTGTGGTTTAAGTCATACCTAGAGAACAGGAAGCAAAAAGTCTCATATATGTTTCAAGCGATTCAAAGGAGTTTGCCACTTCATCTAACTGGGGTGAAATTACATTAGGTGTTCCACAAGGTTCGATCATGGATCCCCTCCTGTTCTTGAGATATATGAATGACCTCCCTTCTTATGTGAAACGAGATGCTGAACTGACACTGTTTGCTGATGATGGAAGCATAATTATTAATCCAGTAAAAGGAAGTTCAATAGAAAATGATACAAATAAGGTCTCTGGAAAAGGTATTAATTGTTTTTCTGCGAATGGGCTTGCTCTGAAAAAACACATACATCCAATTTTCTGTTACAAAAAGTATTATTCCTTTAATAAACAAAACACATCAAAAGAAGTCAGTAGCCAGGGTAGAGCACACTAATGTACATATAGATGAGAATCTTAATTGGAAACTTCATATTTTCGATCTCCTAAAAAGACTAGGTTCAGCAACTTTTGCAATAAGAATAATTGCCGAATTTGAGGATGTAGAAATTAGTAAGCTAACATACTTTGCATACTTCCACTCTCTGATGTCATACGGAATAATATTCTGGGGCAACTCAACACTTAGGCAAAAGGAAATCACTTCTCAAAAGAAAGTAGTTAGAATAATGTGTGGGATTCATAGCTGCACATCTATTAGGCATCTGTTTAAAACGTTAGGAGTTCTTACAACTACTTCACAGTACATTTACTCAGTAATGAAATTTTTTCTCAACAACATGGAGTAGTTTAAAATCAACAGCGACATTCATGATTACAATTTGGCACAGAAAGGGGTAAAATATGCTGCTATAAAACTTTCTGATAAATTACCAGATGAAATAAAATGTCTGGCAGACAGCAGTAATAGTCTAAAAAAAATTGAAATCATACGTCCGTGACAACTCCTTCTATACCATAGATGAATTCTTGAATATGAGTAAATAAATCTGGAGATATAATATATGCATTTTGTACCATTTAAGGGAATAAGATAGATAATAGAAATATTTAGGTACAACACTATAATGTAAACAAAGAAAAAGAAAACACACTTGTTTCCTGTGTGCATTTTTTGTGCAGTTGACACGTCCCACATCGTAACGGTTTTCCGTGCTATTGATCAATGGAACACGTAACTAACTAATTAACTAACTAACTTCAGCCTGACCGGGTTGCCACCAAACACGTCTCCGACGATTGTCTAGTTGATGGCATAAGCGACACTCATCGGTGAAACGAACGACATGTCAATCCTGAGTGGTCCATTCGACATGTAGCTGGGCCCATGTGCACCTCGCTGCGTGATGTCGCCGTTGCAAAGATGGACCTCGCCCTGAACGTCGGGAGTGAAGTTTAGAATCACACAACCTACTGCTCACAGTTTGAGTTGTAGGGCGATGTCCTGTAGCTGCACGAAAAGCATTATTCAACATGGTGGCGTTGCTGTCAGGGTTCCTCCGAGCCATAATCCATAGGTAGCGGGCATCCACTGTAGTAGTAGCCGGAGCGGGGCATATCATCGACAGTTCCTGTCATATTTTCCCTCCATGTTCGAACAACATCGCTTTGGTTCACTCCGAGACTCCTGGAAACTTCCCTACTTCAGAGCCCTTTCTGAAACAGAGTAACAATGCGGACTCAATCAAACTGCGGTATTGACGGTCTAGGCGTGATTAACTACAGACAACACGAGCCGTGTGTCTCATTCCTGGTGGAATGACTGAAACTGATCGTCTGTCGGACCTCCTCCGTCTAATAGGCGCTGCTCATGTATGGTTGTTTACATCTTTGGTTGCATTAAGTGACATCTGTAAACAGTCAAAGGGTCTGTGATACAATATCCACAGTCAACAGCTATCTTCAGGAGATCTGGAAACCGGGGTGATGCAAATCTTTTTATGGTTTGTATATACACTCATGGAAATGGAAAAAAAACACATTGACACCGGTGTGTCAGACCCACCATACTTGCTCCGGACACTGCGAGAGGGCTGTACAAGCAATGATCACACGCACGGCACAGCGGACACACCAGGAACCGCGGTGTTGGCCGTCGAATGGCGCTAGCTGCGCAGCATTTGTGCACCGCCGCCGTCAGTGTCAGCCAGTTTGCCGTGGCATACGGAGCTCCATCGCAGTCTTTAACACTGGTAGCATGCCGCGACAGCGTGGACGTGAACCGTATGTGCAGTTGACGGACTTTGAGCGAGGGCGTATAGTGGGCATGCGGGAGGCCGGGTGGACGTACCGCCGAATTGCTCAACACGTGGGGCGTGAGGTCTCCACAGTACATCGATGTTGTCGCCAGTGGTCGGCGGAAGGTGCACGTGCCCGTCGACCTGGGACCGGACCGCAGCGACGCACGGATGCACGCCAAGACCGTAGGATCCTACGCAGTGCCGTAGGGGACCGCACCGCCACTTCAGAGCAAATTAGGGACACTGTTGCTCCGGGGGTATCGGCGAGGACCATTCGCAACCGTCTCCATGAAGCTGGGCTACGGTCCCGCACACCGTTAGGCCGTCTTCCGCTCACGCCCCAACATCGTGCAGCCCGCCTCCAGTGGTGTCGCGACAGGCGTGAATGGAGGGACGAATGGAGACGTGTCGTCTTCAGCGATGAGAGTCGCTTCTGCCTTGGTGCCAGTGATGGTCGTATGCGTGTTTGGCGCCGTGCAGGTGAGCGCCACAATCAGGACTGCATACGACCGAGGCACACAGGGCCAACACCCGGCATCATGGTGTGGGGAGCGATCTCTTACTGGCCGTACACCACTGGTGATCGTCGAGGGGACACTGAATAGTGCACGGTACATCCAAACCGTCATCGAACCCATCGTTCTACCATTCCTAGACCGGCAAGGGAACTTGCTGTTCCAACAGAACAATGCACGTCCGCATGTATCCCGTGCCACCCAACGTGCTCTAGAAGGTGTAAGTCAACTACCCTGGCCAGCAAGATCTCCGGATCTGTCCCCCATTGAGCATGTTTGGGACTGGATGAAGCGTCGTCTCACGCGGTCTGCACGTCCAGCACGAACGCTGGTCCAACTGAGGCGCCAGGTGGAAATGGCATGGCAAGCCGTTCCACAGGACTACATCCAGCATCTCTACGATCGTCTTCATGGGAGAATAGCAGCCTGCATTGCTGCGAAAGGTGGATATACACTGTACTAGTGCCGACATTGTGCATGCTCTGTTGCCTGTGTCTATGTGCCTGTGGTTCTGTCAGTGTGATCATGTGATGTATCTGACTTACACCTTCTAGAGCACGTTGGGTGGCACGGGATACATGCGGACGTGCATTGTCCTGTTGGAACAGCAAGTTCCCTTGCCGGTCTAGGAATGGTAGAACGATGGGTTCGATGACGGTTTGGATGTACCGTGCACTATTCAGTGTCCCCTCGACGATCACCAGTGGTGTACGGCCAGTGTAGGAGATCGCTCCCCACACCATGATGCCGGGTGTTGGCCCTGTGTGCCTCGGTCGTATGCAGTCCTGATTGTGGCGCTCACCTGCATGGCGCCAAACACGCATACGACGATCATTGGCACAAAGGCAGAAGCGACTCTCATCGCTGAAGACGACACGTCTCCATTCGTCCCTCCATTCACGCCTGTCGCGACACTACTGGAGGCGGGCTGCACGATGTTGGGGCGTGAGCGGAAGACGGCCTAACGGTGTGCGGGACCGTAGCCCAGCTTCATGGAGACGGTTGCGAATGGTCCTCGCCGATACCCCGGGAGCAACAGTGTCCCTAATTTGCTGGGAAGTGGCGGTGCGGTCCCCTACGGCACTGAGTAGGATCCTACGGTCTTGGCGTGCATCCGTGCGTCGCTGCGGTCCGGTCCCAGGTCGACGGGCACGTGCACCTTCCGCCGACCACTGGCGACAACATCGATGTACTGTGGAGACCTCACGCCCCACGTGTTGAGCAATTCGGCGGTACGTCCACCCGGCCTCCCGCATGCCCACTATACGCCCTCGCTCAAAGTCCGTCAACTGCACATACGGTTCACGTCCACGCTGTCGCGGCATGCTACCAGTGTTAAAGACTGCGATGGAGCTCCGTATGCCACGGCAAACTGGCTGACACTGACGGCGGCGGTGCACAAATGCTGCGCAGCTAGCGCCATTCGACGGCCAACACCGCGGTTCCTGGTGTGTCCGCTGTGCCGTGCGTGTGATCATTGCTTGTACAGCCCTCTCGCAGTGTCCGGAGCAAGTATGGTGGGTCTGACACACCGGTGTCAATGTGTTCTTTTTTCCATTTCCAGGAGTGTATTTTGGGCATCCTTTTTTTTATTCATTCTTGGCTCTTTATCTCTCCATTTCTTCTTATATTCCTCGTTTTTCTTCGATTATACATATACAAGTCGTAACTATTATCTGATTTTCATAGTCTTTATCATATTAGCTAGTCTATAACAAACTACTCTACTCAAAAACATCATTTCTGTAACTTGTCTTCTTTATTTATACCTGTTATTGTCCAACTCCCACTGCTATAAAGCGTGGATGGTATGACCATTCCTTTGTAGAACTCTATCCTGGTACCTTTCCTCATCTTTATATTCTTAGTTCTCTGTGAGGTGCTACTAATTCAGTGCTCAATCACATTAACGTGACCATCTGACATAAGTCTGCAGCACCGTGTGCTGCGACTTGTGCAGGAAGAGAGTCAATGGGCTTATGAAGGCAGCTACAGGGATATTGTTATATAGTGTCACCAGCTGCGCTACGTTTTACGGTTGGGGACCCACGGCTCAAACAGTCCGAGTCGAAATGGTCCCACGGATTCTCGTATCGGTTTAAATCCGGGTAGTTTTGTGACCAGCAGAGTACAGTAAACGCAGCCTGGTGCTCTTCGAACCACACATGTGCACAGCGAGCTGCGTGACACATTTGCGTTGTCCTGCTGGCAGATGCCACCACGCTGAGGAAAAACAGAGTGCATGTAGGAGTAAACGTGAATAGATGCACACATGTGTTGAGCCATTGTGCCTTCTAGAGTGACGCGATCACGCAAGGGATGCCTTGAGAACACTGCCCAGACCATGACGCTCTCTCGATTGTTGCGGGCTGTTTGCTTGCAGACTAGTCACGCCGTACACATCAGCGACCATCTGTCCGATCGAGCATAAACCATGATTCATATGAAGAGGCTACCTCTCACAACTCAGTGGACGTCACTGGCGTTACTCCCGTGTAAATTCCAGCCCTCGTCGCCACTGAACACGTCGGCATTGGTGCACGAACCAGGTGAAACATCCCCTTAGAAAAATTTATTAATCACTGTGCTGATAAACCTCTTACATTATTTGATTTTCAAACAGCTGGGCAGAACTGAACGTACTCAGACATTTCGCTATTTCAAAATTGTTAAGGCTTTCGTGGCCACTTGTTGACAAACTGCCTATTGGCTTCTGTCTCGGGTTCTTCGGCCGACGTTCATCTAATAATTTTTCTGACGTTTCGCCAGCACGAGTGGCTGGCATTGTCAAAGACATACACGGACCGATACCTGCACAAACTGTCAAACCACCACCCGACCCAGAAAAGAGGCATGATTAGTACGCTCGTAAAGAAAGCAGGACGAATATGTGAGCCTCAACACCTCAAAAGAGAAATGCAACACCTGGAAACTGTTCTGAGGAGCAATGGGTACTCCACAAATTACATTAGAAGTGTAACAGAGCCAAACACTCGGCGAAGTAAGGAACCAGAAAAAGAAATGTCGGGTACGGCCTTTCTGCCATACATTCCCAGAGTGACGGACAGAATCGGCCGTATATTGCGCAAACACGGCGTAAAGACGATTTTCAAACCGACAAGGAAGATCAAAGAGTGTCTTAGATCGGCGAAGGAGAAAAGAGACCCACTTGCAATGTCGGGAATATACCGTATACCTTGCACATGCGGAAGAGTTTATGTCGGAATGACTGGACGATCCATTAACACCAGGATCAAAGAGCATAAGCGACATTGCAGGTTGGGGCAGGTGGAGAAATCGGTTGTGGCAGAGCACGCACTGAATGAGACCGACCACGTAATAAAATTCGCCGACACGGAAGTTCTGGCTATAGAGAAGCACTATCACACGCGCTTGTTCAGAGAAGCTGTAGAAATCCAAAAACACGCGAACAGTTTCAACAAGAAGGAGGAAAGCCTTAAGGTAAACGGATCCTGGCTTCCCGTACTGCAGCGAACGACCGTCGCAGGTAGCAAGAGGAGAACCGCACCGGAAATGACCGTGGAGAAGCCCTCGGACGTTGCCGCCCCAGGTACATATAGTCTGCGGCCGCGAGCTCGCCTCCGGTTCACCACCGGCAATGGAGGGTGAAGCTTTGACAATGCCAGCCACTCGTGCTGGCGAAATGTCAGAAAAATTATTAGATGAACGTCGGCCGAAGAACCCGAGACAGAAGCCAATAGGCAGTTTGTCATTTCGCTATTTACCTATTCTGATCAACACTAAACTGACACACAATATTTTTAGCGCAACGCAATCTGACTTTCAATAATCTCTACAAAAGAATGGCCCTGACTAACAATAACCTATACCTTTCATGAATCATTAAAAAACTAGAAACCCGCCTCGATTACGTAAAAAGCACCTAGTGTGAACCTAGGTTTCGGCGTAGATAACTACACCTTCGTCAGAACAGTAAAACCCACAAATGCCTAAGAAGACCTTTGTCAATGATTAAAAGGACACAATAGCTATACATTTATTCTTTTATAAATGTATAGCTACTGTGTTCTTTTAATCATTGACAAAGGTCTCCTTAGGCACTTGTCTCCAAACAACTACTGCAACCTACTTCCTTCTGAATCTGCTTACTGTATTCATCCCTTGGTCTCACTCTGTTTCTTGCCCCTCACTATTATCAATACAGGGTTATCACAAATGATTGAAGCGATTTCACAATTCTATAATAACTTTATTATTAGAGATATTTTCACAATGCTTTGCACACACATACAAAAACTCGAAAAGTTTTTTTAGGCATTCACATATGTTCGATATGTGCCCCTTTAGTGATTCGGCAGACATCAAGCCGATAATCAAGTTCCTCCCACACTCGGCGCAGCATGTCCCCATCAATGAGTTCGAAAACATCGTTGGTGCGAGCTCGCAGTTCTGGCACGTTTCTTGGTAGAGGAGGTTTAAACACTGAATCTTTCACATAACCCCACAGAAAGAAATCGCATGGGGTTAAGTCGGGAGAGCGTGGAGGCCATGACACGAATTGCTGATCATGATCTCCACCACGACCGATCCATCGGTTTTCCAGTCTCCTGTTTAAGAAATGCCGAACATCATGATGGAAGTGCGGTGGAGCACCATCCTGCAGAAAGATTAAGTCGGCGCTGTCGGTCTCCAGTTGTGGCATGAGCCAATTTTCCAGCATGTCCAGATACACGTGTTCAACCGTTTCTTCGCTCACTGCAGGTCGACCCATTGATTTCCCATTACAGAGGCATCCAGAAGCTTTAAACTGCGCATACGATCGCCGAATGGAGTTAGCAGTTGGTGGATCTTTGTTGAACTTCGTCCTGAAGTGTCGTTGCACTGTTATGACCGACTGATGTGAGTGCATTTCAAGCACGACATATGCTTTCTCGGCTCCTGTCGCCATTTTGTCTCACTGCGCTCTCGAGCGCTCTGGTGGCAGAAACCTGAAGTGCGGCTTCAGCCGAACAAAACTTTGAGTTTTTCTACGTATCTGTAGTGTGTCGTGACCATATGTCAATGAATGGAGCTACAGTGAATTTATGAAATCGCTTCAATCATTTGTAATAGCCCTGTATTAATAAATTGGTGTCCTCTTGACATCTAAGAAAGCCCACTCAACTAATCCCTTCTCTTAGCGAAGTTGTACCACAAATTTATTTTCTCCCAATTTTTATTAAGTACTTTCTCATTGTATTAAATTAATTCGGAACTGCCAATCAGGACAACCATTAGCTGCTGAATGGAATGACAAAAATGAAAGTTTGCCTGGACCGATACTCGAACTTGGACTTCCCGCTTATCGCGAGCATGACTCACTGCCGTACCCTAACGTCCTTATGTCGTAAACCATGCGTGTACGACCTGTACTCGTACATCCACTATGTATAATCCCGTACATGAACTTTCAATCCCTTGGTAGCCTTTGCAAAACGATCGACAATTTATCAGGGAGAATGAGGAAAAGGAGAACTGATGTTTATGTACACATCCTCAGATGGAGGAAAGTAACAATTTTTGGCTACTTCCGCAAAAAAATTGGTTTAAGAAAACGGACAAGTAGTTAAAAAATCTCCAAGTCACAAACAATAGGCTCAAAAGTAAAATCTGAAAAAGGTAAAACAAGGACCAGAAAGATAGGTTCCAAGTCAAACTCAAAATCAAACGAATAACCCAAGTCTGTGAAGAAGGAAAGAACGCAAGATTATGAGGGATGAAACAAAACTGGGCCAAAAGAATGACAGGAAGCATTAAAAAGTGAGTGATTTAACGTACTCCAAAGTTGGGTTACACGAAGGAAGAACATTTACGACGAAATATGTTCGTTGCTGCTAGCGCTTGAAAAATGACATAATAACCGAAGCTGTTCAGTGGTATAAAACAAACAATATTTATAGAGGAAGGCGTAAACAGTCGTTATGTTACGCATCTGTTATACTGTTAACGACTCTTGATTCGGTAGACACCCAGCAAGGATCTCGGTCACTAATAAAGGAATGCCACGACGCTGGGATCACTGAATTACTTCAAACTTTGTACACCTTTACTAGGCCATTAAAACAACATAAAGTTCTAGAAGTAAGGTGCACCGCTCTGGCATTTCCGAGAAAATCACAAGGGAAGTTTTGCGCGTCTATTATGTACATAATATACCTGTGAGAAGGTGCGGGCCGTAAGAAGTCATTATCGTCAAATGGTTTGCGACTGCAAAGAGGAAGAGTCATCTGGATGAGGCGACGCTTAGAAGCCTGCCAGCACTTATTTTTTAATCTACATTTTTCATCACAGATCACATTACTTAATTTTTTTGACGCTGAAGAGGTAATATAATGGACAAAAGCCCACGTGCATTTTCATGAAGTTGTGGTAAATTTCATATGTTGTATCACTATTTGCTATTGTAATTAACTTTTCAAGGACGAGGGACAGGGTTGGAAAGGCCGAGTCGAACCTCGTTAAATAATGATGCAAATGACGTTATTCAGTAATATAGTAAGTGTCACAATATGCCAGAACATTAGGGTAATTTACAGTTACGTTGCAGGATGGTATTTGTTTTATAGACATGCAAAACGTAAGTTGAAACTGAAACGTCCCCTTAGAACAATTGTATACGAGACTGTGCTTAAACTGACACACAATAATGTTAGCGCAACGCAATCTGACTATCAAAAATCCCTACAGAAGAATGGCCCAGACAAACATTAAACTATACGTTTCACAAATCACTTACCTCACCAAAAATCTTCCTTACTCGAACTACTGCAATACAGCGAGCGCCACTACTGCCAGCTAAATAAAAGATTCAAACTACAGAAGGCACTAACTACTGATAGGGATAGTTAGCAAATGAAAGATTTTAATGGAGAACAAACAATGTATTTACCTTAATATCATCACAAGTCATAATATATGTAATTTCAAAACTCCGCCATCTCTCTCCTCACATCCACCACTGCTGGCGGCTCACCTCCAACTGCGCAACGCTACGCGCTGTTAACATCCAGCTGCCCCTCTACAATGGCAGACAACAATGCAAACTAGCCACAGACTGCACACAGCACAGCCAGTGATTTTCGTACAGAGTGCTACGTAACGTTGCCAATAAGAAAACATAAACAGCCTACTTACATAGCCCCCATGCTCCCCACAAAAAATTCTTACAAATGGTGTTGGGCACTGGCCAATACAGATTTGAAAAAATTTTTCACAATTACAGTAACAAAGATATAAAATGCACACACTTATTGATACAATGTTGGTCAAAAGCTAAAATTTTCTCACAGTCCATAAGGATAGTCCTGATCATTCATCATAATAGTAATTACAGTTTTTTTCACAAAGTCTCATTAGTAAAAGAAATTGCACACCGAAGTAGTGGATTTCCATGCAGTCTTGAAGAAGTAGTGTTGTCCTTCCAACGGAAAGACAGTGCTGACTCTTGACATGCTGACAGGTAATGGGCCACAACAGAGCAAACCCACAGCAGAGTCTTTCGACGTTTTGAAGAAGATTGGTAGGTAGGTCATCACAGAGAAGACCCACTGTAGTCCTGGTAGAGATTACGGTATTGGTGGGCCACCAGAGGTGTAGACCCACTGCAGTCCTTGTAGAAATTGTGGACAGGCCCACTGTAGTCCTGGTAGAGAGTATGGTATTGGTGGGCCACCAGAGGTGTAGACCCACTGCAGTCCTTGTAGAAATAATGGTATTGGTGAGTCATCAAAGGTGTAGACCCACTGTAGTCCTTGTAGAGATGGCTAGCAGCCATCCGTTGCGACTGTGCAGGTGCACAATCACCATTGAATAGTCTTGCGGATAATAGAGCAAGTCCATAACCACCACTTGTGCACTCACAAAGTGTTTGGAATTATCCTTAGAACCAGCAATGCTGCTATCCAGTCCCTTGCTGAATTATTAACACACATGTAAACACTAAGAGCCCCAACTTCTCACATATTGTCCATATACTATGACCAACAGAAACGTGTACAGTGAAATGTAACTTACAAGTTACTTAATTTGATGAACTGGTGTCAATTACAATTTTATAACATAAGAATGCAATAACAAAGGTACAAAATACATCATTAAAAACATAACAGTACAGATAACATTTGTAGTAATACAGGCTTTACAAAAGAATAGAAATAGACATATACATCGGTGTTACAGGAATTATGACATGAGTACATACATAAAAGATCAGAATAACTTGCAAAATATCAACTTCACACATGAGCATTAAAACAAAACAGAATAAATAATGTCTAAGCATATTTATAAGGTAAATAACATATTATTAATGCCAATTATATTTAAGGATAACAGTATTCCTCATCATAGTGAATATAGCTTAGTATTAGAAGAAAAAATTCTATGAAACTACACAGAGACAGGAAGAAAACAAATACACAAGGGTACACAAACACATAGTGGGATAACACAAGGAAAGGACAGGGTTTGTTTTACTGCAGTATTTGGCAAACAAAACTTTCTTTGCTTCTTGGAGATCTCCCTTCATTCATCATTATTCCCAAAAAGTCCTATCTATAGCTCCTTCCTGTATTCTATTTATATCTCTTTCAAAATAAGTATTTCTGATTGTACAATACTGATTTTGGCCCAAATCTTTTTCATATAACTTCTCAATGCATTCTTTCCCTACTGTCCATAGTCAGTTTCTTATATAGTCTACCCTTCTTAAGCTAACTTAAATCTACTGAGCTCAGATGCTAAACTAAGGGACGAGGCAATGCAGCAGCATAAAACAATTAATACAAACAGCAAGGAAAAAAATGCAAATTGGCAAAGCAATTGCCATAATACAACTAATATAAGGCAGTGTGCAGCAAACAAGAAAAATAAATCCGTAGTAAAACTGGCTTAACAGCGTAATACAACGTCAAATTCAGTATCATTATGCCTGGCAAACAGCAGCAGCAACTTATATCTAAACATGACATAGCTCAAGCAAAAAAACATTACACTAAAGACAACAATGCAGACAAGGGAAATGCATATTCACATCTTAATGTCTGTGTAATTAAAGTGGTGAACTACAACAGCTTATTGTAAAAATAAATATTACCATGTACTTGAAAAGAATATTATGTATACAGTTACTGTTACTAGTCCCTTCTTATTGTTCTTTCCATTCCAAGAGCTCCTTTTTCGAAGAATGTGGATCATAAAATAATTATTTAATAGATCTGTTGACAGAAAGTGTTCACATTAGCAAATGCATTTAATTTTATTTTATGAAACCAATGCTGCAAGACAGCTGGAAACCAGATATCAAATGAAATAAGCAACTATGTACAAAGTAAAGCATAAGGACATCATTCAGTAGTCATGAGGCATTTCATAAGTTAGTAGAAAAATCTCTCAACTACAGAGACAGTAGTCATAATCAGGTGTATAGACATAAAAATATTTCTCGTCATTTCATTAGGCATTTCATTAGTTGTATTATTGCAATTGCTTTGCCAATTTGCATTTTTTCCTTGCTGTTTGTATTAATTGTTTTATGCTGCTGCATTGCCTCGTCCCTTAGTTTAGCATCTGAGCTCAGTAGATTTAAGTTAGCTTAAGAAGGGTAGACTATATAAGAAACTGACTATGGACAGTAGGGAAAGAATGCATTGAGAAGTTATATGAAAAAGATTTGGGCCAAAATCAGTATTGTACAATCAGAAATACTTATTTTGAAAGAGATATAAATAGAATACAGGAAGGAGCTATAGATAGGACTTTTTGGGAATAATGATGAATGAAGGGAGATCTCCAAGAAGCAAAGAAAGTTTTGTTTGCCAAATACTGCAGTAAAACAAACCCTGTCCTTTCCTTGTGTTATCCCACTATGTGTTTGTGTACCCTTGTGTATTTGTTTTCTTCCTGTCTCTGTGTAGTTTCATAGAATTTTTTCTTCTAATACTAAGCTATATTCACTATGATGAGGAATACTGTTATCCTCAAATATAATTGGCATTAATAATATGTTATTTACCTTATAAATATGCTTAGACATTATTTATTCTGTTTTGTTTTAATGCTCATGTGTGAAGTTGATATTTTGCAAGTTATTCTGATCTTTTATGTATGTACTCATGTCATAATTCCTGTAACACTGACGTAAATATCATAAATTGAGAGCTCCACAGTGTAATCATATGTTTTCAAGTTCGACCATGTCGTTTTTGCGATGCTTTCTACAAAGGAATGTCAATAGCGAGGATAATGGCCTCCTTTTTTTTCACCTAATGGCTTTCTTTTGTCAGACGACTACCTCTCAGCTGGGCGCCCAAAACGCATTACGTGCAGGTGGTCACTCAACTTTCTTATGGAAATATTTACGACAGCAGTTTCCGCTACAGTGACAGTCTCATATACAAAATTTCACGGGTCGAGAATTTGCGTTGCAAATGTGTAGAAACAAAATCCTATGAATATAACAGTGTCCGAAAAAAATTTTCGCCGGCATTGTGATACATTCACGCATTTACACACACATTTCATAACTCTTAAAGTACGTTTCTTGGTTTCCAACATCCTTTTTCACAAGTGAGAGTCCCTAACCACTATTCATTACTCCTTACCCTATTACACATATACATATTCGTCGACATTTCTTCAATATTTCATCATAATAAATTCCTCATATAGCATCAGCTTATTGATCATAAACATACCTCAACAGCATAATACACATTGTCATTGTAAAAATAACATCATAACATCTCAGTCAAATCTCAAAATCGTCGTAGCTTTCTGCAATAATTTCAAAGCCTAAAAAAATTATCTGCTCATTTCAATAGTGTCATCTACCTCAAACATACTTTAAAAATCATGATCTCATACCAAATACATCATTCAAAGCTCTCATAATATCACAATGGGTCCGCAAAAATATGAACATTCACAAAGTACAAACAAAATACAATTTCGTAAGTGTGAAGTTATCCAACGGTGTAATTACGTAAATATCTGTCACTGCCGTAGTAAAAAAGTTTGTCTCTCACAGTTAAATGATCAGATAGCTGTGTAATTTATGTATTAGAGAAATATGGTACCAATGTGTAAATTTGTATAAGCAAATACCATATTAGCTGGGGCTTCTTGTGCTTGCCAAACACATGGTACACAAAGCAGGCGTGTACCCCCCAGAGGATTAATGTAATTATACCCTCAGGTGTTACAGATTACAGCAATGGAATGAAATGTATCACAGAAAACTTTCTTTGTACTTCAAAAATCTTGAAAAATAAATGGTTTAAGTACAAAATTAAGCACTCAAATGCATGTCCTGTAGCGCTAAATGTGCATCTTGTTGTAAGATAATCTCTGTGGAAGTGTCATAGTTATTGTCCTCCGAAAGCTAAGTTCTGCAGAAGTCAATGTACTTATCTCATGATAAACAAAAGTGAAATGCTTTGCGTATAGATATCTTAGTTATTACGCTTATTATTGTGATGAAGAAATTACTGTGCTGTAACATATTGTTGTGCTACGGAAAAGGCTGTCTCATTGTAGCTATATGACAAAAGTTACTACTAAAACATGTTTTACATTCCAGAATAATTCAGAAAAACTGTGCAGATATGAAACAGAAACACCGCAAAAGCAACATTGTAAATTGTCACTCATTAGTAGTGTCATGATAGAATCGTGTAGCTGTCACATAAACCAACCACTGTGTCTTCTGGCATTTCACAGAAAGCACCTCAAATCCAGAATCCACTCTCAAGCAAACCAAAATGTTGCATGAAAATCTCATTAGCAGTGCCGGTATATGGTCCAAGTATGTGAGCCTCATAGTCGTTACACGATCGTGCAACTAACAAGCAAGAATGTACACACACAGTAACATTGTGTCCTCTGTTCACTATCACAATGCAGTGGTAATTACTGTCTAAATATGTACCCTAGGTTCTAGACTGGATAGTTAACTTCAAAACATAGTTGCATGATAACAGTTTTTAAGTGTGACAATGCATACTAGAAATGTGAAGCGAAACGTTTTATGGCAAAGACAAAGTCAAAAAGCAGATAATTTTTCAATAAACGGTTTTACATGTGAAATGTGGTGTAAACCTTTAGTCTTCCTAGTATGCAGAGTTTCAACTTGAATGCAATTATCATGTGGTATACGTCGGTAGAGAATACTGGAATTTTGCTCAAGGTTAGCGTCTATGTTATTTTCCCTGAGCCAGCGGGCGCACGCGGCAGCCTGCGGTGCGAGTCATTGTCTCTTTGTTGGCGCGCGTCGTTATTGGGATTAGGAGACCTAACTTCCACAAATTCACCGTGACGAGAATCCCGCCAGTTCTGATGCAGTTCAGGTCTGTCGTTACGATCATATCGTCTGTCGTCATGTCGGTAGATTCCATAGTTTCTTTCTTGTCGGTCACGTGGTGGAGAATTTCTCCCTGAGTCGTAACTGCGCGCTGGACCGTTGCGTCTAAAGTTATTCTGTCTCCCTTGATAATAATTGTTTTGGTTCCCATATTGTCTGTTTCTCTGATTGTCTCTGTGATAGTCATTACCGCGGAGAGGTGATCTTTCCCTGTAATTATTACTACTCTGCCAACGGTTGTCATATGGGTGGTGTCTATTTTGGTCACGATTTGTGTTGTGAGAATAGCCTTGTCGTGTCCAGTTATTATTTCTTTCATCACGGAATTGCGACGGATGTGACCTGTAGTTGTTGTGTTCCTGTTTTCGCGTTACGCGATTGTCAGTGTCAGTTTCTAATTCTTGTAACAGTCCCTGAAAAGCTTCAATGTCGTCTTTGCAACGTCCTGCTAAAATAATATGTCGTAAATGTTCAGGCAGTTTGATTAAGCAAATGCGGATGAGTTCTGAGGGTCTCTATGGGTTTGACAGGTACTGATTCTTGTGCAACATGTCTTCAAAATATTTCACAAGACTGGAAAATTCAGATTGTTCGAAATGTTTCATCATTATGATGCCATGTTTTACTCGGTCTTGTGTGGCTTGAGACCAATATGCTGAGAGGGACGCATGGTAAAATTCTCCTTCACTGTGACAATCGTGAATGACCGATCGCATTCTTACAGCTGGTTCATTCTCCAAGTAGCCACACATAAATTCTAACCTGTGCCCCAATGACCAGTTACGAGGGAAACAATGAGAGAAGTGATGGAGCCACGCTTGTTGATGAATGTCGTTGGCAGAATTCTTAAACGTTTTGAATTTACGTGTAGTAATGAACAGCTTATAGTCAAAATCATCGTGTTGGCGAATAGCATGTCGGTCATTGTTACGTCGTGTCGTCGGTTCGATCTCAAAATTCGGTGCACATTGCCACTTTCTTTCATAACTTCCGAAAGGCCCTGTGTTATTATTTTGTGGCTGTTCCGTATTTCTATGTCCCTTTTCCCGGATTGGAGCGCGAGTGTCCTCTGAAATACGTAATTCTTGTATTACCTGTGTCAGCTGATCTTGTACTTCCCGGATTTCTCTTTGGTGTTGCGTATTAATTTGATTCAGATTTTGTTCCAGTTTCCTAATTTGTTCGCACTCTTCTGTGTCATTAAAGACAACCGGTTTTATGTCATTCAAATTATCATCTACCTTCGTAGATAAGTTAGTGACCTGATCCGAAAGTTCGGCTACTTTCTCTGATAGTGAACACATTTCCTCAGTGTGTCTTTCTACTGTGTCCTTTAAGTTTTCCTGAGTTTTTGCAAGTTGCGTAACCGAATCGGTAGATGCAACTGAGTCCATTTTAGCTTGCAAGGTCTCATGATTTTCATGAACAATGGTTTGCAGTTCTTTTATGGCTGCTTCGTGATTCTGTAATGCATTTTCATGCCGCGAAAAAATAGGTTGAAAATGCTCACAAATTTGTGTTTTTACGTCATTACAGACTTTTTGACATTTCGATTCAATGTTATGTAACTCAGTAGTTAAATCCTCACGTGTTTGTTCAAGTGTGGTGTGAAGATTTTGTTCCATTGCGTCTAACTGTTGCTGTGTTTGTCTCTGGTGTTGTTCCATTGTGTCTAACTTTTGAAGCTTTTGCTGTGATTGTCTCTGACTTTGTTCCATTGTGTCTAACATTTGAAGCTTTTTCTGTGTTTGTCTCTGATGTTGTTCCATTGTGTCTAACTTTTGAAGATTTTGTTCCATTGTGTCTAACTGTTGCTGTGTTTGTTTCTGATTTTGTTCCATTTTTTGCATTAATTGCAATAATAATGTATTAGTGTCTGGAATCTGTTTCTCTATGATTTTTGGCAGTGCAGTATCACCGGCAACATTCACATTTTGACAAGCAGAAAATGTGTCTTGATTCATTTGAGAAAACGGTGGGGACCCGAAACCTAAGTCTACAGTATTTGCAATATTGTGTTTTGTCATTTCGGATTCCTGAGGCGAGCTGTTGCCGACCGATCGATCGATAATGCTTCCCTGTTCACTAATTGTTTCACCATCTACACCATTATTTGCCGCCCGCTCCATTTCCCTATGCACAATTACCAAATTACTACTTTGAATATTAGTTAATTCATTACATGGTGACGTTAACACACTGCTTTCGTTTTCACTGTCATTTCTCAGTTTACTTTGGAGTCTAGTGTTACGTTTTTCACACGCCATTATTGTCACAATATTTCACACGACAACACAGAAAAACACAATTTGAAGAGCAAAAATAGGAGAACACATTAACATAGCACTGAAAATAATATCTAGTTAATTGCAAGCGTAGCTGCGAAATACTTGGTGCAAATCTACATGCATGCCACAACTGTTTTACTGTACAACAATGAAAGGCTGCAACTACAAAGGAGATTCTCTCTACAATTACGTGCTGGCAATAAACAAAATCTACACTAATTACACAAACTACAAGAAAAAATCAGAAGATTCCAGTGAGGTGTCCTGGCAGGGTCGCCATATGAAACGTCCACTTAGAACAATTGTATACGAGTCTGTGCTTAAACTGACACACAATAATGTTAGCGCAACGCAATCTGACTATCAAAAATCCCTACAAAAGAATGGCCCAGACAAACATTAAACTATTCGTTTCACAAATCACTTACCTCACCAAAAATCTTCCTTACTCGAACTACTGCAATACAGCGAGCGCCACTACTGCCAGCTAAATAAAAGATTCAAACTACAGAAGGCACTAACTACTGATAGGGATAGTTAGCAAATGAAAGATTTTAATGGAGAACAAACAATGTATTTACCTTAATATCATCACAAGTCATAATATATGTAATTTCAAAACTCCGCCAACTCTCTCCTCACATCCACCACTGCTGGCGGCTCACCTCCAACTGCGCAACGCTACGCGCTGTTAACATCCAGCTGCCCCTCTACAATGGCAGACAACAATGCAAACTAGCCACAGACTGCACACAGCACAGCCAGTGATTTTCGTACAGAGTGCTACGTAACGTTGCCAATAAGAAAACATAAACAGCCTACTTACAAAACGGCATCTACAACGTCGAATGAATGGAGTTTTCCCGTATTTACAGAGAATGTTCAGAGTTTCCAAGGCAAGACACTCCTCGTCGACATTGTGAAAAAAATCTGTTTCTTCCGATACTACGGATTAAAAATTAAGTCTAACCGTCGTCTCATAGTCTTTCGGCTAACGTAGCTCGCCATGAACTCTTACGTCCGGCCTCTACACACATAAGCCGCATAAAAGAAGCGTAAAACCTGTCTCACGATTTTCTTGGAATTGCCTCAATAGTGCCACTTACCGCTTGCACGTTATATTGTTTTAATGACCTACTGAAGGTGTAGAAAGTTTGAAGTAAATCTGTGATCCCACTGTATTGGCACCCCCTTGTAAAACTTGTAGGCATACTCAAAACGATTGCGTTCAAGGCTCTACTGAAACAAAAACTGTGGAAAATGTCTTCTAAAACAGCGACCGGGTGAGACGTCAGTTGCTAATAGGTTTTATGGAAGTTTGTAAGCAAAATTGTGAAAGTTTTGGTGTTTTTCAAACGAAGAACCGTAATGTCTTTTTCTTGGCATATTATTTATCTCTGTATATAATTTCTGACTCTATGACATTTAGAAGTACTTTATTTTAAATCTTATTACATTGTCTGTGTATCTGTGAAGCTACTCAATTTTGTAAATGAATTTCACTACGCATGGACATCTACTCCACGTAGGAGGATGGCTTTTCCATCCGTGGTAGTAGTTATGCAGTGTTCAATGTTGCCAACTTCGCTGTTGACAGAGAGACCGGGTGCACGCATCAGAAAACTGAAGCAAATCTGCATACCCCCAAAATATCAAAGAGGTCTGAGGCCTCCATTGGCCCACAAAACTATAAATGAACTGCAGCAGTATTATCGAATGACCATTTGTAACTACAGACAGGATTTTGATGGCATGAAGGAAGCAGTCTGCACAACAATCTCAAATTATAGGAAAGCAGTACATTCAGTTTTCCCGCCTGGATCTGAAACATGGTGTAATTTCCGGAAGGCTGAACTTTCAGGTGTTTGTTCCGAAAATAAGAACTATTTTTCCGAAACTGCCATGTATGCCACCAGGCCAATTTGTACCGTTCTAACTCTCCCAGACCTCCTCCGAGTGTGCGTGAGTGGACGCACTCAGAACCCCAGTGAGTCATTAAATAATATGATTTGACTATGAGTTCCGAAGAATACCTAGGAGGTGTTAAATATTCTGCAGTTGAGAGCCAGTGATGATGTGTTATCATTTAATGATGGACACCACTGGAAGAGTAAGAGTGTTACTGCGTCTCGAAATCAGCCCTGACTGAAATACAGTAATGGAACTGCGACGTTTTGACAAAAGGTGTTGCCGAATTATACCGCACAGCCGAATTAATCACCAAAGAAGCAAGGTCATCTCGAAGGAAAAAGCTTTTAGGCAAAGAGGAGACAAGGAAGTGGATACCGACTACAATGAAGACGATACTGGCTATGCCACTGGGTGATTTTGAAGCTTTGTTGAATAATGTGACAATATCGACTTTAGATTCGATTTTCTCAAAATTAATTTTTCACACTAGCTTTATATCTGAAAAGCTACTTGTAATAGCTGTATGAAACTGTGAGTTGCTGCTTTAGAACTTAGGCAACAACTGAAGCTCAGTCATGGCTGTAGTCCGAATGTGAAGTTAGGTGTCTGCATGTAGAGCCTACAACTACACAAAAATTGCACAGATTTTTATAAAATTAAAATCTTTCGCTCTTTTGTAATTACTTGGTTGATGCTTAAGTTCGTAACATTTGTTCATAAATGTAATAAACAACTGATACACATAAAAGAAACTTAAATCATCAATAACGTATTCTCCTTCACTATTTATAACAGTCTGCCACAGGTAGGGTAACTTTTCAATTGCGCCATGGCAAAACTCACCTGCTTTATGGGCGAAGAACTCGTCGACGCATATTGGGAGCACATTTTCGTCGTGAAAGAAAGTTCCTTGAAGATTTTTCGATAGAGAGTGGGAAAAGTTGAAAATCTGAGGGCGCATGATCAGGTGAATAATGTGGGCAAGGAACGATTTCACAGTCCAGCTCTTGTATAGCGATTTGCGTCTGTCTAGCAGAATGAGGGCGAAGGTTAGCGTGGAGTAGCATCTCTTCATGACGTCTTCCTGGCCCTTTTTCTTGGATTGCGTCCACGAGACGTCTCAGTTCATGAGTGATGGTTACACCTCGAGTAAGCAATTCACAGTAGACCACATCGTCGCTGTACCCTGGATGCGGAACATTGTCTTTTGTGGATGTGCGCAGGCGTTTATACCGGAAGTTCCTGCTTTGTTTGGGCTCAGCCATTGATTTCTTTTCCTTCTGATAGCTCAAAAACACAATTTGTCGTCACCAGTAACGATACTGGTTAGGAATAGTCGGTGTTGCTTATGAGCAAGCACAGATACCCACATGACCTATGGCTGACATTTTCGTGATTTTGGCTCAGAGCATGCCGTACCCAGGTACCGGTTTCTCAACCTTTCTCGTTGCATGGAAATGTTGCACGGTGCCGGAATGATCACAGTTCATCACATTTTCCAGTAATCGAGCACACTGTCGTTGATCGTTGTGAATAAATGCGTTTAAACGATCTTAATATTAAATCCTGAAGGATTTCCTGAACGTGGAAAGTCAGTAATGTCACAATGATCCGGCTTATAACGAGAAAACCATTATCTTGCCTTGCTGTGTCCAATGTTATCATCTCCTTATACGGCGCAAATGTTAATGATGTACAGGGCATAAAGTCCCGTCTGAGTCCTGCGACAATTTTTATGTTAATAATTGGCAACCAGTGCTCTACAATCGCAATAAAGTCATGAGATGTTCAATTGACTCTTTTATTAGAACATGTTACGCGTTTCGGGATTACACACATCTTCAGACATCACTAACTTCAACTCCTTCCTAACCAACCAGGCATACAGCCTTGACAACTCAAAGTAAGTGTCCAATAACACATGACTATAACTGCGACATAAGCAGTCTTGAAACAGAGAGTTGAAGTTTGTGACGTCTGAAAATGGATATAATCCCGAAACTCTTAACATATTCTAATAAAAGATTCAATTGAACATCTCATGACTTTATTGAGATTGTACAGCATTGGTTGCCAATTATTAGCAAAGGTTACTGGCTGCGTCGCTATCGTCACCCCCTACTGAACTCAAAAATAAAAATATGTCGGTAATTTTTCGATTTCTCCACGTGGCATTCCATTTTCTAGCATCGACAGCTCCACTCACTATCTCCAAATGACAAAATGACAATATGTAAACAGATAACAACTGTGAACTATTACTAAATTATGGCAATCGTTAAGCAAATCCATAATAATTGGAATGCCAAACAGGAACTCCACGAACTTGTGCATCAACTTAATAATTTCATAATTGTGCTTGAGTGTCTTACCTGTAAAATATTTAGCGCGTTACCTTCATTTTTTCCTAAAATTTAGGTACTTAAATTCGACTTATTTAAGACTGGCACCTAGGGCCTAGCAAAATCCGCATGGAAATTAGAGATAAAGACTACATTAAATGCGAAACCGAAGTGAAACGTACGGTACGCGTTTTAATACGGAGTGCATCCGCACAGAACCGCGCAGTAATTCAAAGCTGATTAAATGGAGACCTTAGCGTGGCGGAATTTAGTGCCTCCTGTAAAATCGGTGCACGAGGGGAATACCGCGAGTATCCCCCCCCCCTTCCCCCGCCGCCCCCAACCCTTACGCTCACAAACACACACACACACACACACACACACACACACACTAACACTCTGAACGCAGTGCATTCAGATGCACGCATGTTCCCCCCATTACCGCACGCAGCTTTTTACGTCTCACTTGTTGATTTCTCGCCCTAATCCAGCACATTATTCTCTGCGCGAGGTTTGTGCGCGTTAATGTGGGGAACAAAAGGAGCGGATGACGCCCCATTTAACATAACTTGAGCATAAAAACCTCTGCCACGTTACTTTCACCACTTTCTCTCTCTCTCACTCACTCTCTCTCTCTCTTCCTTTTTATTTTTCAAAGAGATCTGAGTACCTTTCACACAATACGACCGCTTTATTCGCGCAGGCTTTTTCTGTGACGTACTGCACAATGAGAGTCCTATAAATTTTAGTGTCCTCAGCTTCGAGTCGTCAATAGTAGCCAACAGTGTTCGGCGATCTCATAAACGCTAACTAGAATTTCTTTATAACTCAATCTCTGTACAGCGTCGGTATATACATTACCGGATTGATCACATTCACCGATAGTCTGAAATATCTGTGTTTTTCTTGCCTGTTGTTAATGTTGTGGTCTTCAGTCCTGAGACTGGTTTGATGCAGCTCTTCATGCTACTCTATCCTGTGCAAGCTTCTTCATCTCCCAGTACTTACTGCAACCTACATCCTTCTGAATCTGATTAGTGTATTCATCTATTTGTCTCCCTCTATGATTTTTACACTCCACGCTGCCCTCCAATACTAATTTTGTTATCCCTTGATGCCTAAGAACATGTCCTACCAACCGGTCCCTTCTTCTTGTCAAGTTGTGCCACAAATTCCTCCCCAATTCTATTCAATACCTCCTCATTAGTTATGTGATCTATCCATCTAATCTTCAGCATTCATCTGTAGCACCACATTTCGAAAGTTTCTATTTTCTTCTTGTCCAAACTATTTATAGTACATGTTTCACTTCCATACGTGGCTAATATTTTCAGAAACGAATTCCCCACACTTAAATCTATATTTGATGTTAACAAATTTCTCTTCTTGAGAAACGCTTTCCTTGCCATTGCCAGTCTACATTTTATATCCTCTCTACTTGGTCCATCACAAATTATTTTGCTCCCCAAATAGTATAACTCCTTTACTACTTTAAGTGTCTCATTTCCTAATCTACTTCCCTTAGCGCCACCTGACTTAATTCGACTACATTCCATTATCCTCGTTTTGCTTTTGTTGATGTTCATCTTATATCCTCCTTTCACGACACTGTCCATTCCGTTCAACTGCTCTTCGAAGTCCTGTGCTGTCTCTGACAGAACTACAATGTCATCAGCGAACCTCAAAGTTTTTATTTCTTCTCCATGGATTTTAGTACAAACTCCGAATTTTTCTTTTCATTCCTTTACTGCTTGCTCAATATACAGAATGAATAACATCGGGGAGAGGCTACAACCCTGTCTCACTCCCTTCGCAACCACTGCTTCCCTTTTGTGCCCCTCGACTCTTATAACTGCCACCTGGTTTCTGTACGAATTGTAAATAGCCTTTCGGTCCCTGTATTTTACCCCTTCCACCTTAAGAATTTGAAAGAGAGTATTCCAGTCGAAACGTAGGTTTGCCTTTCCTTAATCTATTTTCTAAGATAAGTCGTAGCGTCAGTATTGCCTCATGTGTTCCAACATTTCTACGGAATACAAACTGATCTTCCCCGAGATCGGCATCGACCAGTTTTTCCATTCATGCACAATACGACCGCTTGATTTGCGCAGGCTTTTTCTCTGACGTACTGCACAATGAGAGTCCTATAAATTTTAGTGTCCTCAGCTTCGAGTCGTCAATAGTAGCCAACAGTGTTCGGTGATCTCATAAACGCTACCTAGAATTTCTTTATAACTGAATCTCTGTACAGTGTCGGTATATACATTACCGGATTGGTCACACTCACCGATAGTCTGAAGTATCTCTGTTTTTCTTGTCTACAGCACATAAGTCACATGTCTAAATATTAAAGATTTTACAACCTACGATAAAGTACATCAAAATTTCACATTAGAGTAAATTTCTATTTCACGTCTGTGATTGCAAAATTGTTAGTTAGGTTCTCAGACTACCGGTTTCGGTCACCAATGACCATCTTCAGATCTGCAGCAAATTATGACAAACACGCAAATAAAACTAGTGGATTGTCTACAATTTACAACAATAAAATCGGCCTAAGTGAAAATTATTACTTACTTACATGTGAAAATTGTGTGCTTTAAATATGACGAGGCATACCTTTCTTAAAAACATGTCCTAAGGTAATGGAACCATAGTAGAATAGTCAAAAAATAAACACAAAATCGAATCAGCATCGTCACACGTAAATGAAATATCTTATACACTTGAGTAATTTTGTTAACAGAGCTGGTGGTCAAAACATACTGGCACGCAGTAGCCACAAAATGTTTGATCTTCGTTGATCCATTATGGATCGTGGGACAAAGGCTGGCATGCAGTAATTTACCAACAGCCGTATGTATTGTAGAAATTTATTTTATTTCATGAACTTCTATGTGCTACTAGTTTCGGCATTATGTTGATGGCATCTTCAGGCCACCAGAAGCTGTTGCAGGACGATTGATTCACGGATCCAGTTATATGGCTGCTTCCGTGTACAGCGATTTGACGACTATGGCGAGTGGGGCCTGAAGATGGCATCAATGTAATGCCTAAACTGGTAGCACGTAGAAGTTTATAAAATAAAATAAATTTCTACAATACATACGGCTGTTAGTAAACTATTGCATCAAGAAAAACAAAATGTTTGTGTAGCAAGCTCGCCAGCCAGATGTCGCTAGTGTCAGTGCATACATATTCTTCAGCCATATGCGAGTAATTGTGCGACATGGCACAAGGTGAAGAATATGTAAGTAGGCTGTTTATGTTTTCTTATTGGCAACGTTACGTAGCGCTCTGTATGAAAATCACTGGCTGTGCTGTGTGCAGTCTGTGGCTGCTTTGCATTGTTGTAATACTCGCCATTATAGCGTTGGGCAGCTGGATGTGAACAGCGCATAGCGTTGGGCAGTTGGAGGTGAGCCGCCAGCAGTGGTGGATGTGGGGAGAGAGATGGCGGAGGTTTGAAATTTGTAACACTGGATGTCATGAACTGCTATATATATATTATGACTGTTAAGGTAAATACATTGTTTGTTCTCTATTAAAATCTTTCATTTGCTAACTATGCCTATCAGTAGTTAGTGCCTTCCGTAGTTTGAATTTTTCATTTAGCTAGCAGTAGTGGCGCTCGCTGTATTGCAGTAGTTCGAGTAATGAAGATTTTTGTGAGGTAAGTGATTTGTGAAAGGTATAGTTTAATGTTAGTCAGGGCCATTCTTTTGTAGAGATTTTTGATAGTCAGATTGCGTTGCGCTAAAAAAATTGTGTGTCGGTTTAAGCACAGTCGTGTATAATTTTTCTAAGGGGACGTTTCAAATATAGTCGGTAGTTTCTGTGCTCGGCTTACCAGGAGTGTAAGTCTTTTCAATAATAAAATGCAATAACATATATACGATATTTTATTTATGTGGACGATGTTACTTTAATGTTTTAAGCTGCAAACAGTCCAAATAGTTATATTTGTGGTTTTCACATGTATTATTGCAGACCTAGAGACGGTCATTGTTGATCGAAACTGGTAGTGCGTGGATCTAACAGTTTTGACCACAGATAGAAATAAATAAGAGGTCTATTCGGAAATTAAGGAACGATATGCCGCGAAATGGAAACCACAGTGAAAATCGAAACTGTTTCATTTTTAACAGTTAATTACAACTTACAGCTACTTATCTCCATAGTCGCCGATCCGACTTGGACGTTTTTCGTAGCGTTTCTCCAAGTTTCCAATACCCTCGTTATAGAAGGCAGCCAATTCTCTAGCCTGGGCTGCAGCTCGTTGTATGTGTCAAAATGTTGTCCTAATAGCCAGCAGTTCATGTAAGCAGAGATGAAACTCTGAGGGAGACAATTACGGGCAGTATTGGGGGTAATCAAACACTGCCAACTGAAAATGATGCAGAAGCATTTTCATTGCCCCTGCTGAATGCGGCTGAGAATTGTCTTGAAGAAGGAAACGCATGACAGTTATGTAATATTGGCTGCATAGCTTCAGGCGAAATTTCTCACCAGGCCCTTGTACTTTGCTGGAGACACTGTTGTTCTAGGTGTCTTTGTGTGCTCCATGTGTGCTCAGAAGTAAAAAGAGCGACGTAATGCGAACGACGGACATACTAGAGACACTGCCCAACACACCTGTGTAAAACTTCATCTGACTTTCACTGTGGTTTCCGTTTCGCGACCGATTGTTCCTTACTTTCCGAATAACCCTCGTAAATTTATTGTACACTTTCAAGGTAACCGTTCGATTCGCAACCATCTCGCAGCTTGTGAAAATTCCGATTATTCTGTTCACATTTTTTCTTCTTCGAAGACGAAAACGACGACAGAGAAGGTATTTCTAAATAATGTCTACAAATGTCGTAAATGCTGATGTAATGTTGTTGTGTACAACGTCCTCAGTCATCAATATCTACATTTATGCCCGTTTTTCCCTGCAGCTTACACCTATTTTCCTGAGAATGTAAGACATCTTGCATCATTTTACTCTCTGGAACTCATTTTTTTAGGTTGACAAATCCTATGAATGTGACTTGACTTCTCTAAGGTTTTGCTTTCCGTTCCACCTGCACATCAGAACTACCACTCCAATGCACACACCCTAAAAAGATACTGATCGTTATCCAACAAATCCTTCAGTTTTTCTTTGCAGTAACTGTCAGCTTAAATTTTTGATGTCACGAATAGGTTTTCTTGTTAACAAGCAAATAAATATGCATTTCTGTGCTTTAGTTGTTTACCTCAGAGCAAGCGCTTTTTGATTTCTCAACCACGTGTATAATTTTCTCCCTAAAGATTAATACGCCGGCTATAAATTTTAAATTCTTGGCACTTTTGACGCAACCCAACTTTACGTATTAGAACGTAGACTTCGAATGTGGCTGCAATAACGCGTCTCTGTATTGTGGGCTCTGACCATATGGGAGAACTCGCTACAGCGGGATACGATTTCACAACTCCTTCCCACGTGTTTCATTTTAAGCGTCTTCCCCAAAGATCTTCCTCCCTCCCTAATTCCCCACCCCCTCGCCCTGCGCCCTATAGATTCATATAGCAGGATTGTGCCTTTTGTGTTGGCCGGTAATAAACCTTCCCTACGACTGCGATACAGCAGCTAATATCGCGACCACTTCAGAGTCGAAGAATGGCCACAGAAAGGGCGAAAAATAAAAAAAAGTGATACGGAGGGGGGTGGGTAGGCAGAAGAAAGGGCAAGAAACTGCCGAGTTCACAGAAAATCCGTTAATTTGGAGCGGTGGGAGGCGCCCTTGTGCAGACGTCACAGGTACACACTCGTACAAGTTAATTAACTTCTGAAGATAACTTCATTTAGACCAGGCTGTCAGCAGCGAGAGGAGATGGCGAAGGACAGACGGAGATACTGTGCGGTTCTCTGAGGGCCTAACCTTCAGCTGAGTTCGCGGGGCTACGATCGAGTTGATGGGGAAATTGTGTCGATGAGTTTCCTACAGTCCTTTTAAATTAAGCTTCCAGAAGCATCGCTGCCCAGAATGGAGCAGCTGACGTTCCTGAAAGGTTTCTAAAAAGCATGTGTCCTATTAGGTGTCCCTAACTTGTAGAGAACAAATCACACCTATTGGTGACTGTAGTAATCTGTCTTCTACATCTATACTCGTATCGTTGTGCGTATGTGGGAACGCGGTAGCCAACGGAAAAAGTATCGTACTCACAAAAGAATCGATAGTATCGAAACAAACGTATCGATACAAAGAGGTACCGATAGTTATCTTTGATACAATGGTTAAAGTAGATACTTTATATCGTCTGCTGTCTCTCCATCTCATTTTTTAAACCCATGCCTCACGGAGAGAGAGAGACTTCTAACCCCGTTTACACGATTCCTTGAAGGAAGTAACTTCCTTTTAGAAAACAGCTTCAAACGTCTGATTACATTACAAATGAGGGAATGCGTGGTCGGCTGTAGTCAAGATAGTAAGCTATTTTAAGGAAACGTAATTTTTTGTGCATCTCGAAGTTTATGATGCCATGCAACCCGAGCTATCTACATCTACATCTACATCCATACTCCGCAAGCCACCTGACGGTGTGTGGCAGAGGGTACTTTGAGTACCTCTATCGGTTCTCCCTTCTATTCCAGTCTCGTATTGTTCGTGGAAAGAAGGAGCGTCGGTATGCCTCTGTGTGTGCTCTAATCTCTCTGATTTTATCCTCATGGTCTCTTCGCGAGATATACGTAGGAGGGAGTAATATACTGCTTAACTCTTCGGTGAAGGTATGTTCTCGAAACTTTGACAAAAGCCCGTACCGAGCTACTGAGCGTCTCTCCTGCAGAGTCTTCCACTGGAGTTTATCTATCATCTCCGTAACGCTTTCGCGATTACTAAATGATCCTGTAACGAAGCGCGCTGCTCTCCGTTGGATCTTCTCTATGTCTTGTATCAACCCTATCTGGTACGGATCCCACACTGCTGAGCAGTATTCAAGCAGTGGGCGAACAAGCGTACTGTAACCTACTTCCTTTGTTTTCGGATTGCATTTCCTTAGGATTCTTCCAATGAATCTCAGTCTGGCATCTGCTTTACCGACGATCAACATTATATGATCATTCCATTTTAAATCACTCCTAATGTGTACTCCCAGATAATTTATGGTATTAACTGCTTCCAGTTGCTGACCTGCTATTTTGTAGCTAAATGATAAAGGATCTATCTTTCTGTGTATTCGCAGCACATTACACTTGTCTACATTGAGATTCAATTGCCATTTCCTGCACCATGCGTCAATTCGCTGCAGATCCTCCTGCATTTCAGTACAATTTTTCATTGTTACAACCTCTCGATACACCACAGCATCATCTGCAAAAAGCCTCAGCGAACTTCCGACGTCATCCACCAGGTCATTTATGTATATTGTGAATATTGTGTCGTACTGTGATATAAGTTTCCAGGTTCTTTCAGCGTTATATGTGGTTACTGTTTGCCTTGAAGTAATAAATTAAAACGTCTTCCCGGTGAGGGCAGTTCTACTGCATGGAAAGGGAATGTCAGTGAAAAAAAGGTTCGAAAAGGTTTGAAATTATATGTAAAGTAGGTATGAAGTCGCTAAGTGATCATATCTTCAAATGGTGGATAAATATAGTCAGGGTAATTTGCGCGCTATGAGTTACGTTGCTTCGTGCTGAAGGATGGCGTGTCGAAAGGTAGTGTGTCCAATCTTTTTGCGTGAAAACTGTTAAAGTTTTTCAATAAAAGACCGTTATTAACATTCTGCATCTTTATTCGCCGTGTCTACATATATATACGTCTCAACACATCCAACTTGGCGACGAACACGTTTCTTCCAATGAGAGATCAGGTTTTAGACACAGTCACTGTAGAATGATTGATTTTGGTGACGCTGACAAAGTTCGGAGCCCTTTAGGGACAGAGACTGCAAATTTGTGGGCTTGAAGAATAAAGAAGTTGAATGCAAATGGTGCTTGTTTTATTTTAAAAGATTTAACAACTTTCACATTAAAATTTCGGAGGCATTATTCCTCACCAGGCCCTCAGATATCGTTTATAACTTTAATACTTGGCCTTACTGCAGGAAAAATTTAATCCAAAATTATACCTCTTATAACTTTTAGGACAGCAGCTTAGTTTTTTAAATTAGATCATCAATGATTTTGAATATTCAGAAAGTAATTTTTGTTGCTCTGTAAGCCTTTAGGAACGTGACCAGAAAATAGCTCTGATTGACTGGGTGGCGGTTTAGTAACACGAAGGTGGTTTGGCAAGTCCGTTTAAAAAGAAAGAAAAAATGTTTGTTTTGCAAGCAACTCGCATTCCTTCTCCACATAGTCTCCTTCGGTTCAGTGATCCTTCAGATTTTTCATCCTATCGAAAAATTTGGTTCTGTTAAAATCTGTAAAATTCTCATTAACTGCAACAACCACTTTTTTATTTGATGAAAATTTCTTACCAGCAACAAAAAGTTTCAGGTTTGGGAACAGGAAGAACCCATTTGTGGTTGAGTCCAGTGTATAGGATGGATGAGGAATTCTTCAACTTTTGCTATTGTTATTGCTATTGCTGATCTGGTGAAAGAGCATCTATTTCCCATGCTAACCTAGGTTTTCTTCAAGCAACAGAATTTTCAAAAGATCCAACAATAAAGCCTAATAGGATCCAATTGTGGTTCTGCTTTTGCCTAAGAGAGCTACGAGGATTATTCGTTGCGAATCCTCAAAAAACAGTGGCCATGGCTCTACGAGCTGACAAAATGGCCTTGTCCTCTTTCGCTGCACTTTCGCCACTCTTTGTCCATTGTCTTGACTGCTACTTTGACTCTGACATACACTCCTGGAAATGGAAAAAAGAACACATTGGCACCGGTGTGTCAGACCCACCATACTTGCTCCGGACACTGCGAGAGCGCTGTACAAGCAATGATCACACGCACGGCACAGCGGACACACCAGGAACCGCGGTGTTGGCAGTCGAATGGCGCTAGCTGCGCAGCATTTGTGCACCGCCGCCGTCAGTGTCAGCCAGTTTGCCGTGGCATACGGAGCTCCATCGCAGTCTTTAACACTGGTAGCATGCCGCGACAGCGTGGACGTGAACCGTATGTGCAGTTGACGGACTTTGAGCGAGGGCGTATAGTGGGCATGCGGGAGGCCGGGTGGACGTACCGCCGAATTGCTCAACACGTGGGGCGTGAGGTCTCCACAGTACATCGATGTTGTCGCCAGTGGTCGGCGGAAGGTGCACGTACCCGTCGACCTGGGACCGGACCGCAGCGACGCACGGATGCACGCCAAGACCGTAGGATCCTACGCAGTGCCGTAGGGGACCGCACCGCCACTTCCCAGCAAATTAGGGACACTGTTGCTCCTGGGGTATCGGCGAGGAGCATTCGCAACCGTCTCCATGAAGCTGGGCTACGGTCCCGCACACCGTTAGGCCGTCTTCCGCTCACGCCCCAACATCGTGCAGCCCGCCTCCAGTGGTGTCGCGACAGGCGTGAATGGAGGGACGAATGGAGACGTGTCGTCTTCAGCGATGAGAGTCGCTTCTGCCTTGGTGCCAATGATGGTCATATGCGTGTTTGGCGCCGTGCAGGTGAGCGCCACAATCGGGACTGCATACGACCGAGGCACACAGGGCCAACACCTGGCATCATGGTGTGGGGAGCGATCTCCTACACTGGCCGTACACCACTGGTGATCGTCGAGGGGACACTGAATAGTGCACGGTACATCCAAACCGTCATCGAACCCATCGTTCTACCATTCCTAGACCGGCAAGGGAACTTGCTGTTCCAACAGGACAATGCACGTCCGCATGTATCCCGTGCCACCCAACGTGCTCTAGAAGGTGTAAGACAACTACCCTGGCCAGCAAGATCTCCGGATCTGTCCCCCATTGAGCATGTTTGGGACTGGATGAAGCGTCGTCTCACGCGGTCTGCACGTCCAGCACGAACGCTGGTCCAACTGAGGCGCCAGGTGGAAATGGCATGGCAAGCCGTTCCACAGGACTACATCCAGCATCTCTACGATCGTCTCCATGGGAGAATAGCAGCCTGCATTGCTGCGAAAGGTGGATATACACTGTACTAGTGCCGACATTGTGCATGCTCTGTTGCCTGTGTGTATGTGCCTGTGGTTCTGTCAGTGTGATCATGTGATGTATCTGACCCCAGGAATGTGTCAATAAAGTTTCCCCTTCCTGGGACCAACATTTATCCGGCGGTCTGTCCCTACCATATCACGATTTTTGTCAACGGACTCGCTACTGGTCACCTCAATTTAACGGCCTGAGCTTCGGCATCGGTGACTGTCCAACCACGTTTAAATTCAAAAATACCAAAGTACACTGAAGAGCCAAAGAAACTGGTACACCTGCCTAACATCGTCTAGGGCCCCCGGGGGCACGCAGAAGTGTCGCCACACAACCCTGCGTGAACTCGGCTACTGTCTGATGGAGTGGTGGATGCACTATGAATCCTGCAGGGCTGTCCATAAATCCCTAAGAGTACGAGGGTTTGGAGACTTCTTCTCAATAGCACGTTGAAAGGCATCCCAATCATTTTTGCCTGGGGAGTTTGGTGGCCAGTGGAAGTGTTTAAACTGAGAAGAGTGTGAAACTTCCTGGCAGATTAAAACTGTGTGCCCGACCGAGACTCGAACTCGGGAACTTTGCCTTTCGCGGGAAAGTGCTCTACCATTTGAGCTACCGAAGCACGACTCACAGCTTTACTTCTGCCAGTATCTCGTCTCCTACCTTCCAAACTTTACAGAAGCTCTCCTGTGCAGGAGACGAAGCATAAAGCTTTGTGTCGAGCAGTCATCAAGGCTAGACGAGTGGGTCCTCGGCTCCGAAAGCCCACATACAGGGTGTTTCAAAAATGACCGGTATATTTGAAACGGCAATAAAAACTAAACGAGCAGCGATAGAAATACACCGTTTGTTGCAATATGCTTGGGACAACAGTACGTTTTCAGGCAGACAAACTTTCGAAATTACATTAGTTACAATTTTCAACAACAGATGGCGCTGCGGTCTGGGAAACTCTATAGTACGATATTTTCCACATATCCACCATGCGTAGCAATAATATGGCGTAGTCTCTGAATGAAATTACCCGAAACCTTTGACTACGTGTCTGGCGGAATGGCTTCACATGCAGATGAGATGTACTGCTTCAGCTGTTCAATTGTTTCTGGATTCTGGCGGTACACCTGGTCTTTCAAGTGTCCCCACAGAAAGAAGTCACAGGGGTTCATGTCTGGCGAATAGGGAGGCCAATCCACGCCGCCTCCTGTATGTTTCGGATAGCCCAAAGCAATCACACGATCATTGAAATATTCATTCAGGAAATTAAAGACGTCGGCCGTGCGATGTGGCCGGGCACCATCTTGCATAAACCACGAGGTGTTCGCAGTGTCGTCTAAGGCAGTTTGGACCGCCACAAATTCACGAAGAATGTCCAGATAGCGTGATGCAGTAATCGTTTCTGATCTGAAAAATGGGCCAATGATTCCTTTGGAAGAAATGGCGGCCCAGACCAGTACTTTTTGAGGATGCAGGGACGATGGGACTGCAACATGGGGCTTTTCGGTTCCCCATATGCGCCAGTTCTGTTTATTGACGAAGCTGTCCAGGTAAAAATAAGCTTCGTCAGTAAACCAAATGCTGCCCACAAGCATATCGCCATCATCAATCCTGTGCACTACATCGTTAGCGAATGTCTTTCGTGCAGCAATGGTAGCGGCGCTGAGGGGTTGCCGCGTTTGAATTTTGTAGGGATAGAGGTGTAAACTCTGGCGCATGAGACGATACGTGGACGTTGGCGTCATTTGGACCGCAGCTGCAACACGGCGAACGGAAACCCGAGGCCGCTGTCGGATCACCTGCTGCACTAGCTGCGCGTTGCCCTCTGTGGTTGCCGTACGCGGTCGCCCTACCTTTCCAGCACGTTCATCCGTCACGTTCCCAGTCCGTTGAAATTTTTCAAACAGATCCTTTATTGTATCGCTTTTCGGTCCTTTGGTTACATTAAACATCCGTTGAAAACTTCGTCTTGTTGCAACAACACTGTGTTCTAGGCGGTGGAATTCCAACACCAGAAAAATCCTCTGTTCTAAGGAATAAACCATGTTGTCCACAGCACACTTGCACGTTGTGAACAGCACACGCTTACAGCAGGAAGACGACGTACAGAATGGCGCACCCACAGAGTGCGTTGTCTTCTGTATCTTTCACATCACTTGCAGCGCCATCTGTTGTTGAAAATTGTAACTACTGTAATTTAGAAAATGTACTGTTGTCCCAAGCATATTGCAACAAACGGTGTATTTCTATCGCTGCTCGTTTATTTTTTATTGCCGTTTCAAATATACCGGTCATTTTTGAAACACCCTGTAGATGATGTTTCGTGGAATGGTTCTCATGCTGACACTTGTTGATGGCACAACTTTGAAATCTGCAGCACTGTGCGGAAGGGTTGCACTTCTGTCACGTTGAACGATTCTCTTTAGTTGTCGTTGCTCTCGTTCTTGCAGTATTTTTTTCCTGCCTCAGAGGAGTCGTAGATTTCATGTTTAACCCGAATCCCGATATTCACGGTTCACTCGTGAAATGGTCGTACGGGAAAATCCCCACTCCGTCGGTACCTCAGAGATGCGGCGTCCTATCGCTCGTGCCCTGACTGTAACACCACGACCAACCTCACTTACATTTTGATAACCTGCCATTCTAATAACAGCAACAGATCTAACAACAGCGTGTTGTCTCATATAGGCACTGCCGACCGCAGCACCGTATTCTGCCTGTTCACATATCTCTGTATCTGAATACGCATGCCTATACACTGGACTCGCATTCGTGAGGACGACGGTTCAAACCCGTGTCCGGCCATCCTGATTTAGGTTTTCCGTGATTTCCCTAAATCGCTCCAGGCAAATGCCGGGATGGTTTCTTCGCAAGGGCACGGCCGACTTCCTTCCCCGTCCTTCCCTAATGCGATGAGACCGATGACTTCGCTGTCTGGTCTCCTTCCCCAAATAACCCCAACGCATGTCTATACCAGTTTCTTTGGCGATTCAGTGTATATGATCTTCAATTATACAGGAGCGTCAGAGTTCAATTAATCCAATTCTGTTTCGGTTGTGCAGTAGTCCAGTGCTTCAAATTGTAACAGTTACTACGGCTTCTGACATCAAATGTAACAGCTGTGTTACTAAATGTGACACTTCTGTCACTCAATGTAACTGGGTTTTCTCTTTTGATGCTGTCAATTGTCAGGATGAGCATTCTCAAGCATTCTGTCAGGGTGAAAATATTAAATAAATAAACTTTTCTCTCTTACAAAATGTGGGCAGGGTGGGTTCTTCCTTGGCTCGGGTATGAGGTCGAATGAAACATCATTTTTACAAAAGATAACTTTTATTGAAAGTTTCGTACAGCTGTTATCTTACTGGACGTTCTGGTTCGGAGAGCGGCAGCCGTGTCGTTCGCGTAGCCTTCTGCTGCGGCAGCGGCGGCGGCGGCGGCGGCGGCGGCGTCTGATTACGCGTAGCGGTGTGTATCTCGTGTCGCCGTCTCGCCCAGCTGACCGGAGACGCGCAGCGCGAGGTGGCCTGTTTAATTATTGCGAGCGGCGTCGTGCATCGGATGGTGATACCTTGAATGTGGCGTCCCAGTGTTTCTCTTCTCTAAGCGGCCGCGTGTGTTGTGCGTCGTCCAGCAGAGCGGCGCGGCGGGGGAAGGCCAGTGTCCCGGACTCGAACCACGGACTCCCGCTTGCCAGTCTTCGGCTGTCAGGTCTTTATCCCAGCTCACAGGTGACTGCTGAAGTGAGGCCGTCTCCTTCCCGTCCTCACGAGTCACCCGGGTATGTAAAATCAGACTTCAAAATACCTTTTAACTTCTTCTTCTGGCACTGAGGCTGCTGCTTGCTATTCTATTACAGCGGCGGACTCGGTGCGTCTGTGCATGATGTAGTCTCTTCTTGCATGACGATCTTCAGCACCGAAACTAACTTAAAACAACTGCTACGCTTCTTCTTCGTCTTCTTCGTCGCTCGTCTCCGTCTTCGTCTCCGTCTTCGCCTTCGTCTTCCTCTCGTCTTCATCTACATCCCTCGGGCCCACTGCGTCTCGCGTATTTATTCACTTCAGTTTACTGGAGGTGAACGACTTCACGGCCATTGCCTCTTCTGTCACGTTGAAAAGATTCTCGAAGATTCTTCTTAACGTCGGTCATTGGCTCTTGGAATGTAGGCGAGGGCCTTTGCTCACATACGACAACTGAGAAACACGTGAGCCGGTCATTGCCTCTTCTGTCACGTTGAAAAGCTTCTCGAAGAATCTTCTTAACGTCGGTCATTGGCTCTTGGGATGTAGGTGAGGGCCTTTTGCTCACATGCGACCACTGAGAAACACGTGAGCCGGTCGGGCGATGCCCTGACGGCTGAATCGACAGCGCCCGCTTATGTGGAACTTGCTGACTTCACGGTCATTGTCTCTGCTGTTCGGCCCGGTGAATGCCAGTATGTAGCTCTCTAAACTAAACCAAGTTTTTCATTTATATTCTAATTTCTAGTTCACTTTGATTTCACTAATTTATTTACTTAAGTACCACTCAACATTCCTCCACCCTTCGGAGAAATTCGCCCTCGAATTTACCACTCAACATTCCTCCACTCTTCACACGGAAAAAAACACAAGCACTGAAAACTCTCGACTTACACATGCATCACATTAAGTATGTTGAAAATACTGTATCACTTTATAAAAGCCCTGTG